>NC_140988.1:41666480-42927590 GCF_052327205.1 Somniosus microcephalus
AAATATGGAATAGAACAGCGATTGGGGCTTAAACACAAAATATAGAAACATGCACATACAGAATCAGGATAAAAGACAGTCGGGAGAACACAAAGATAGAGACAATAGCATAGGGCAAATAACGTAAATGGTTGGGACAAAACTTTTTGGCCAAAACAGATGCTAGATCGACTTTAAAATGGAAAACAAACTTCATGTTATCGAGACTGACACAAAGCACATAGGATAAATTGAAAAACTAATATATTCGAATGCATTCACGGTATTCAAGGCCTAATGAAGCAGAACAGAAACCTGGGAGAAAAAGGTTTTGGGATGGGTGAGGGACAGGACGGGGTGCACAGTAATACATTGTAGGGTGCAGATCGTCAGGACTGAAACACAGAGCAGGTTTAGGAATCACAATTAAAATATGAGATGGAACATTTGTTGGAATCGGACTAAGGCACTGGATAGAGGCAGCAATGGGATCATGAAGCCATCAACTCCATGATCATGGCTAGAACATAGTATAGATCAACCAACTACAGGAATGAGACTGATATCATAGGCTGGACCCGTGTCAGCAATAAAACTGCTGTGAAGAACGCAGGGCCGTCTACATGAATGAGTGAAAGCATTCTAGGTTTAGAACCAATACATGGATTAATCTACAAAATTGGGGGGAAATATGACACCAAAGTAGTCAGGAGATCAGGATAAAAATATGGACTGGATTACCTGCATAATCAGGAATAAATACACAGACCTCTTCAGTATCAGGAAATCTTCAGCCTCAGTAGTAGATTATGGAATATTTCTTCTCACCAGAACTATGGACTTACTCTAGAATCAAACCTCAACTGACAAACATGGTTCTCTGGTATCATTTCGACTTTAATAGATGAGTTCCAGCGTCAGAAAAGAAAAGAAACCCTTTTACAGCATGTATTTAAATGTGTTCCAAGCTAATTTACTCGGAGTTTGGAATCAAAGCCGATCTCCAGATGACAAGAGTGAGTGGAACTGTGGTGCAAAGAGTCTGATTCAAATCGACGCTCTCCCTACTTTTGCCTTGCGGTACCCACACTAGCACATAGGCTGAAAGCTGGTAATTAACACAGAGTATTCTGCAAGCATGCCTTGGGTTAGGACACCAGAGTAGTGTAGATACTAATGTTCTATTCACAATACAATATTTCTGAGATTGATATTGAGGTATCACCAGTAAAGTTGGTAGTTTAAACCAACTGAACTTAAAGGAAAACTTACCTCGCCAGACTTAGGTTTCATATCACTTTCATACCAAAGCTTCCCCACTGTAAACACTCAGGTCGTGTGAAGCCAGTATTGGTATCTCGGCAGCCTCGTTGTTCTCATGATAATGAAGCTGCTCCCCATAACAAAAGCTTCTTTCTCTGTTCTGCTCCCTCTTGCTAGTCACACTCAGGCAGTCTTTTAGCAACACTCAGACTGCTTGTGCCTGTAGTTTAAATGGGGTGGGGGGTGGGAGGAGGGGGCTGAGGAAAGGAAACTCTGATTTTATCAAACTAGTACCTGCAGTGGACAAACCAGTAATCTAGATGGATTTAAGTGGACTTTCTCCAGGAACACAAACAAAATGTGAAATAGAGACTGTGCAGGATCAGGACTTGGGTTCAACAACAAACGAACTCAGGATTCGGACGAGAACACATTCTTTACAGGATGTTAGCTAAAATATGGGACAGATCATTTCTGGGATCAGGACTGTGTGATGTTTAAACTGTGGGACAGATCGCCTCTGGGATCAGGACTATAAAGTTATTTTCAGAATAAGGCTAAGACGTAAAAATGGACTGAGAGCAAGATGAAACATTGTATAGATGTAGGTAAAAGAAGAAAGAAAACGTCTGGATTAGAGAAATAAAGCAGAGGGAAAATAGACACATTCATTCCATAAGTTTTCTTTCAAATCTCAAATTAGTTTAATAAATACATCAACAGTGAATGTCTCTGGACAATATCTTTGAAGTAACATTTTATTAGGCCTTTTCCTTAGTTTTTGTACTTTATCACTTTGTATAAGTTGTGCAATAGTTGTTGCTCAAGATCACAAGATAATCAGTTGAGGAATGCAGTTTGACTCATTTTAATGTATGCATTCGGAGAGATCCGAATGTTCCAGCCATTGTATTAGCCAATTATTTCTTCAAATATTTGAGAGTTTTTGCCTCTGCTACTCTATCCGGAGGTTTATTCCACATTCTGATCATTCTGTGCAAAGAAGAATTTCATGATATCAGTCCTAAAATTACCTTTTACTAGTTTAAACCTGTGTCCTCTTGTTCTACTCCCACAGTTTAATTTAAAATAATATTCTGGGTTTTTCTATACCTTTAACAGTCTTACATACCTCTATAAGATCACGGGCCAGAAATTCGCGGCCAGAAGCGTGAGTACGTTCGGGTTACTCACGCATCTGGCCGTTGGAAATGCCAGCGTTCAGCAGGAACAGCGCATGCGGGGAACGCCGGCATTTCCAGACCCGAGGTCTATTCACAGCGTGTGTGACTGCACAGGCAGCGCTTGCGCAGTGAACTTTGTGGATTTCAATGATGGATTCAGTGAGGGTAAGTCCTTAGAAGTTACACTTGAAAAAAGCAAGTGTAAAGTTGTTCATTGGCTGCGGAGGAAGATATATTTTATCGTGGAGCTTTTGAAATGCAATATTTTTGTTTGGGAAAGGGAGGGAAGTTATTTTAAGAAATTTTAAGTAAGTTTTAAAGTTTAAATTTTTTTCTTTTAAAGGGTTTTCAGAACGGTAGGTAGAAGGAGCAATTGTGGCTGTGTGAATGGAATGTGAGAATGAGTTATGTATGTATGTCCACATATATTCCTTTACGTATATGTATGTATGTTTTATATTCCTTTACTAATGTGTATGAATGTATGTTTTTAATTATGATTTTCCAATAAGTTACTTTCTCTGAAAGTCATAATTAAATAATACATTCATACACATAAGTAAAGGAAAATATACATAACACGCAAAGGAATATATACAGACATACATACTTTCAGAAGCTCCACGATAAGAAATATCTTCCTCCGCAGCCTCTGCAGCAACTGTACCCATGATTTTTCATGTGTAAGTTGTAATGACTTGACCTCACTGAAAGCATTAATGAAAGCGGCGAATTATACTGCGCACGCGCTGCCTGTGCAGTCGCACGCGTTCTGCCTCTGAACACCTTCGTTCAGAGGACAGGAAATGCCGGTTTTCCCCACATGCACTGTGCATGCTGAAAACCGGCATTTCATCCGGCCAGATGCGTAAGTACCCCGACTGTACTAGCGCATTTGGAAGGGAATTACTGGGCCAACATATTACATGTCAATAAAATTAAAAATTTAACAATTGCACGACTTGCCCCCTCGCATCTGCGACTGAGGGTCCAAGGAGGTGCATTGCGCAATAGGTCATCATCGTACGTATCCTCACACTGTTCCCTTTGGGGAACTGTTTGAAGTGGTGGAAGGATTTATGGCCGTGATTAACGCTCATTCCGTGACCGTAACCATCTTTGAACCAGCCATTAGGGTGGTTAGTCCTATGGCGGGAGGGTTTTACGGGCTCCCACAACCCATCTGAGGAGGGGGGGGCGGGGGCCACCAACACCCACGGACGCAAGTATCCCGCTGGATGTCCACCCAGAATTTAAAGTTGGAGCTCCGACTCCACTTGCCGGGACTGTCTGGAGTGGGGTTCAAAACCCTACTCCTTCTGGCCCAGCGGCGGGGATGCTTACTGCTACGCAAAAGGCCCACTCCGCACAAAAGGTGACACCCATACGTTTCCTGCGCCTTTTCCCTCCCCGTGACTGGAGCCCTATGCTGCCATTTTAAGTTGCTAATCGGATTGGGCCTTTGTCATAGCGGTAGGATCCCCACCGCTGGGCCAGATCAGGGTAGGGTTTCGAACCCCGCTCCAGACAGTCCCGGCAAGTGGAGTCGGAGCTCCGGCTCTAAATTCTGGGTTGACATCCAGTGGGATATTTGCGTCTGTGGGTGTGCGTGGCCCCCCCTCCTTGTATAGCTTGTGGGAGCCCGTAAAACCCTCCCGCCATAGGACTAACCGCCCTAATGGCTGGTTCAAAGATGGTTACGGTCACGGAATGAGCGTTAATCATGGCCATAAATCCTTCCACCACTTCATACAGTTCCCCAAAGGGAACAGTGTGAAGACACGTATGACGACGACATTGCTAAATAAATAAATGGAATTAAAAAAATTCTTTTAGGGCTTTTAAAAGTCTTTAAATTGCTTTAATTCTCTTTAAAACTACTTCAGATTACTCAAAATAATGTAAACTTTTAAAAAAGTTTATAAAAGTTACCAAAATCTTCAAAAAACTTCCAAAAACCTATTTAAACTGCTGCTTTGCATGTAAAAATGCTTAGCAGCTTGACAGATACATTGGGGGCATGTCCAGTGAAACTGAGACCTCAAGGGGCGTGTCTCACTTGCACTGCACGCTCCTGGCTTCGCGCTGGCTGCACTCCTGGGCGGCGTGACGTCACACGCTGCCCGGGAATCTTCTTTTTCAAACACCAAGTCCAGGCGTCCCTGGAGCTGATCTGCAGTAGCGCGGGGTAAGTGCAAATACGGGGCTTGCACGCGCTGCAAGCCCCGTTTAGGAATTTCTGGCCCCACGTCTCAGATGCCTCATTTCCAGGCTGAAAGCCCAAGTTTCTCCAGTCTTTCCTCAAACCTCAGACCCCTGAATCTAGGATCAGCCTCTTGGCTCTTCTCTGCACTGCTTCCAGCACTTGAATGTCTCTCTGTTTATCAGAATTGGATGTAGTATTCAAGGTGTGGTCTGACCAGAGTTTTATAAGGTTTGAGACCTACATACATTGAATTATAGTCTACTGTTTTGACTATGAAATTCCGCATTCTTTAGACTTTGTTGATTGCTGTTTTGCATTGGTTGGGGGCAGGTTTAGCATTGAGTCCACTAGGTCTCTCTCAGCTCACCCTCAGTTGTTTCAGCATCATTCATTGCTTAAATAACAACAGAAAATGCTGGAAATGCTCAGCAGGCCAGGCAGCATCCGTGGAAAGAGAAACAGAGTTAACGTTTCAGGTCTGTGACCCTTCGTCAGAACTGGAAACTGTTAGCAGTTCTGACGAAGGGTCACAGACCTGAAACGTTAACTCTGTTTCAATCTCCATGGATGCTGCCTGACCTGTTGAGTGTTTCCAGCATTTTCTGTTGTTATTTCAGATTTCCAGCATCCGCAGTATTTTGCTATTGCATCATTCATTGCTTCCATGTGTTGTTTATTTTTCTTTCCTATGTGTAGCACTTTACACTTGTTAGCATTAAATTGAATCTGCCATTGTTCTGCCCACATACATATTTTGTTCAGCACCTTCTGTAATTTCTGAGCTGTTCCTCCTAATTCCACTCCTCCTAATTTGTTTTCATCTGCAAAGTTGACCATTTTGTTTTGAGTTTCTGAATCCAGGTCATTTATGTAAATTAGAAACAGTGGTGTTCCCAACAATAAGCCCTGAGGCATGCCAATCAGTACTAACCACCACCTGACATAACTCCTCTAACAAATATTCATTGCTTCCTACCTGGTTCTTATCCATTCTCACGGTTTGACCATGAATCCTCACAGCTTTGTGTTTAATTAACAGCCTTCCATATGGAATCAAAAGCCTTTTGGAAGTTGAGGTACATCTCTTCATAAGGTTTCCTACAGTCCATTTGGGTTGTCACTTCCTCCAAGAATTCAAAGAGGTTGGTCAGACAAATAATAGAATTGGTTATCAGGAGTAAAGATGAGGATAGTCTGTACAATAACAATCTAGCAAACAGTAGTCAACACTTTTTTGTGGCACATTTAACCAGTCTAATAGTTCCATCTCATTTGGTCAGACAGGATCTTTCCTGTCTAAAGCCATGTTGACTACTGTTTGCTAGATTGTTATTGTACAGACGATCCTCACCTTTACTCCTGATAATCAATTCTATTATTTTACATGGAATTCAACTAAACAAAAGGGTCTGTAGTTGCCGGTGTCTGTTTTGTGACCTTTTTGAATATGGGCAATACATAAACTTGTTACCTCTCCACTGTCCATTGACTTCTTCATAACAATTATCAGTGTCTCAGCATTCTCCCTCGTTTTTCTGAGCACTCTGGGATAAATACCATCTACCCTTAGGGACCTTTTTTGTAGCACGTTTAGCCGGTCTAATAGTTCCATTTCATTTATATCAGAATTATTGATTTTAATTGGGATATGTTTGTTTGGTGAGACCATATCAGCTGTGTCAGCTGTGGCTCAGTGGGTAGCACTCTCTAGGTGGGAGGGGCTTGGAGTGAGCCAGGTGTTACTGGTTGCCTGATTGCAGCTGGGAGTTGGAGGGAGTTTTGTAAAAAGTTGGTGGTGGGTTTTGGGGTTTTGTTTTCAGGTTTTAGGGCCTTTTTGGCCCACAAAAACAGCCAGATGGCTGCTGAGGGGTCTGGAGTACCGGGCCCCTCAGAGGACAGTGTTCCCGAGAGGAATTTAATTAGGGAAGAAACTGTGGTGGGAAAGGGAAAAAAAAGGCCCAAGGATTTGGGCCGGGATCCCAGGAGGTTTGGTAAAGAAAACACTGTGGTGGTGCAGTGTGAGGATAAGAAGATTCGAGCTTGGGATATTATCCAGGTGGTTCATGAGGACTGTGGCGAGGGAAGCTGCTATGCCTGCCGACCAAAAATGAATGTGGGATTCGAGGTGACGGTCAGTGGCCGTGAGGAGGTGGAAAGACTGTTACTCAGTCTGAAAGTTGGTGAGAAATTCTTGGAGGTGACTCTGCTATATTCAGAGGAGGTGGTGGTTTCATTTTTAAACTTGCCAGTTTACATTGAGGACGAAGTGCTAAGCAAAAAGTTGGAGTCGTGGGATATTAAAATCTGTTCTGCAATAAAGAGGAGGTACTATCTGGGAACACGGATAGCAGACGGAACCCGGTATGTAAAGGTGCGGTTCCCAGAGGGGGTGAGGTCATTGCTGTACAGTATGAAGTTTGAGACACTGGAAGGAGTGCAGTACTTTCGTGTGCTGCATGATAACCAAGTAAAGGTGTGCTATTATTGTCTTGGACATGATCATCTCGTAAGAAACTGTCCAGACCTGTATTGTTACAATTGCAGTGAGTTGGGACACATCGCTCGGAGCTGCAAGGCGGAGAGCTGTGGGGTGTGTCACAAAGGCCCCACCCGCTGTGAGTGTGTGGCAGAAGGGACCGATATGAGTGATGAGGAGATGGGAGAAAGAGCAGGAGATGAGAGTGGAATGGCTGGAGGAGCGGTGCAGTCGGAGGACACAGCCGGTAAAACGAAGGAGAAAGGAGCACAGGAAGAGGCAGAGGATGGCAGAGCGGAGAACGGGATGGAGATGGCAGAAAACACGCCGAGTGCTGTGGAGGGGAACAAAGACAGCAGCGGGAAGCGAGGGTCGAGTGCAGACTCGAGCCTTAGTGCGGTTCGGCTCCCCCTGGGGAGTCTGGTGTCTACGGGGGGAGAGGAGGTGGGAGCGGGGTGTGTGGGGGATGTGGGTGCTCCGGGGAGAGGCTGGGAGTCGGATATCTTGGTGAGCGGGAGGGGGCAGGACGGGGAAAGGGTGCAAGAGGCAGGAGCCTTAAAGGGACAGCAGGATGGGATCTGCGAGATAGAGACGTCAGAACGGAACAATTTAGGTGCGCCATTGTCCCATGGAGAGAGGGAACAGGGTGCAAGGGTCAGAGGTGGAGATGTGGTCGAAGGGAGCGGCACAGTGGGAGAATCTGCGATAGCATAAAAACTATGGGAGATGAAGTATCTGACGGGGAGCAGGATTATGTATCTGACGGGGAGCAGGCACAGGGGGTTGCAGAAGAGCTTGAGTGTGAGGAATTAGAGGAGGACAGAGACATGGAAGTCGGGGGTGGGGTGGCATCATGTGGAAAGGGAAAGGTTAGTGAGGGGCAGAAGGAGGGAGGAAGGGCAGCTCCTGGGCCAAAACTTAATGCAAGGAAGAGGCTGAAACAGCAGGGAAAGTTTAAACAGGAGGTGAAAAAGAGTCGGAGGCTGCAGGAAAAAGCAACAGCTGCCCGAAAAGTGGGGAAGGAGCATGTGAGGAGGGAAGGGCCAGAGATTAAATGATGGGGAGATTATTAGGCATACTTCCCTTCTTTGGAGCCATGATTACATTGGTCTCGATTAATGTGAACAGACTGAGATGTGAGAGGAAATTGCAGCAGTTGTTGCAGGGTTTTAAAGGTACGGACTTGTGTCTGCAAGAAACCTTTTGGGATGAGGAGATCCTAGAAAGAGTTCAGAAGGTTTGGAAGGGAGAGGTGTTTGCAAGTTGTGCAAACAATAACCGTAGAGGGATGGCTGTTTTGGTGAGTCCGTCCATAGAAGAGAACGTGGCCTTGGTGGATAAGGACACTGAGGGGAGATTTTTACGGCTAAGGGTAAAAATGGAGGGATTTAATTGCGATCTCTTTAATATCTATGCACCGAACGACCATTGCAAGCGTCGCAAGTTTTTTCGGGGGTTATTCACTGAAGCGGCAGAGGTGGAAAATCCTTGTATAGTGGGGGATTTTAATGTATTTTTATCTCGGATGGACATTTCAGCCCAGATGACCTTTAAGGATGATAACTCCAGAGGGATGATTGTAAAAGTGATGGCAAATTTAAATTTGAGAGACTTATGGAGGGACCGGAACCCAATAAAAAGGGAATTCTCCAGAGCAGGTTGGGTGGGTGATGTTTTAAAACAGAGCCGAAAGTGCCTTAACAGACTTAGGACTGGTGTAGGTTGCTCAAAGGTGTCACTAAGCAAATGGGGATATTCAACCAGCCCGACAACTTGTGAATGTGGAACTGAGGCACAGACTATGCAACATCTCCTGCAATGCCCATAGTTAGAGGAACCCTGCACTGTTGCAGATCTTGCTGAATTCAACAACAAGGCGCAAAAATGTGTCCAGTTCTGGCTGGGCTATGTATAGACTGTCCGTGGACACGATAAGAAGAAGAAGAATTAGGAACAGCAGAGTTAAGATCAGTTCAGGGGTGTGGATTTTAAACAATCAATACCTGAAAGAAATTGCTTATAAAGAAGGGATTATAAATATAATAAAGAATGCTCGGAAGGAACCTTTGTTCTTGAAAGAAAGAAGAGTTTGGTGGGACAATTTCAAATATGAGGTAAAAGTTTTTTCGGTACGTTATGGGAAAAAGAGGACGGCAGCTAACCGGCGTTGAGAAGAGAATATAAACAAAAGGTTTACAGATGTCTGTAAAGCAGTTAACAGAGGGGATAAGGGAGCTGAGACTAAGTTCCGGGTGCTAAAGGAAGAGTGGGAATTATTGCAAGCTGAAAAATGCAAGGGGCCCATTCTCCGTGCAAAGGCGAGAGATGCATTGGAGGGCGAAAGATGCACTAGATATTTTCTAGAGCAAGAGAAGCTGTGACAGAGATTATCGTTAATTGAAGAGTTGAAGGTTGGGGAGAAGATCGTTCATGAAAGTGGGGCGATTTTAGAGGCGGCTAGCAGCTTTTATCAAGAGTTATATACAAAAGAAGACATTTCCAATTTGGCGATGGAGAAGGTTACTGCTTTTATTGAAGAGGGTTTAAAGGAGGATGAGAGAAGCATGTGTGACAAAGAAGTAGGATTAGCGGAAATAAAAGTAGCAATAAGTGGAATGAAGGGGGGGGGGGAAGCCCAGGATCTGATGGACTAAGTGCAGAATTTTATAAAGAATTTTTTGAGATTTTAAGTCCATTGCTCTTAGAAGTTTTTAAGGAAATTAAAATTGAGGGAAGCCTGGCCCTATCTATGAGGAGAGGTATCATAAGCTTAGCTTTATAAAAATAAAGGGAATAGACGGGATCTGAAGAATTGAAGGCCCATCACATTATTAAATGTGGATTATAAGATCTTGGCGAGGGTTATGGTAAATCGTTTGAAGGAGGTGTTACCGCAGATAGTTTGGCCCTCTCAGTCCTATGGAGTCATAGGCCGGGACATCGCAGACTCTGTGGTCTCAATCCGAGATGTGTACTAAAATTGAACAAACCACTAACTACACATACTTGGGCTTAAAAATCAGTTCTACGGGAAATTTTCATCTGGCTGTGAATGAACTGAAAGAGAAAACAAGAAGGGCTTTCTATGCCATTAAAAAATCAATCCAAATAGAAATCCCAATTAGCATTTGGCTCAAAATTTTTAAATCAGTAATTGAACCAATTGCACTCTATGGCAGTGAGGTGTGGGGACCGCTAACACAACAAGAATTTGCAAAATGGGACAAACACCCAATTGAGATCCTACATGCAGAATTCTGTAAAAGTATCCTCCGGACTCAAAGGAAAACCGTAAACAATGCATGCAGGGCAGAACTAGGCCAATATCCATTAATAATCACTATCCAAAAAAGAGTCACCAAATTTTGGAAACACCTAAAAATGAGCAACCCCCACTGCTATCATTACGAAGCCCTGAAATGCCAAGAGAGGACCATAAAGAAGAATACCCTCAGTCAACTAGTCCTGGGACTCAGTGAAGTAACTACTAACACTACTAACAATAACCAGCCCCAGGACAGTGACAGCGTAACACAAAGAATTCGACCCAACACAATCGGCACTAAGCAAAAGGAAAAATATCTGTCATATTGGGCAGAAACAACAAAAACCCAAAACAAACTCAATTGCTACTTGGCCCTAAACAGACAATACAACATGGCTGATTACCTGACCATGGTAAAGGATAGCAAACTGAGAAAAACCTTGACAATGTACAGACTTAGTGAACATAGCCTGGCGATCGAAAAAGGTAGACACAGGCAGACCCGGCTACCAAGAGAGGACAGGATATGCTCTCACTGCAGTCAGGGAGTGGTGGAGACAGAGATGCACTTCCTCACAGCTTGTAGAAAATATCAGGGCATAAGGGAGAATTTCTACCCAAAATTCACAAAAATATGCCCGGAATTCAGAAATTTGAATGACAACCAAAAACTCCCATACCTACTAGGGGAAGAGAGAAATTGTGTAACCTTAGCGGCACACTATGTTACAGCTTGCCATAAACAGAGGGACAACCACTAAATATAAGAAAAGAGTATATACAAATTATATGAATGTATATTTATACACTCAGGGATATATCTGTTTATACACTGTATGGATAGATCTGTGTTTATGTGTTCAACCATGAATGTTTTTCGATGCTTTGGCAGCATAAGATGTACCTTGTCATGCCAATAAAGCGATTTGAATTGAATTGAATTGATAGAGCTCATGGAAGAGAGTGGGAGGGAGGCTTATGTATTAAAAATAGATCAAGAGAAAGCCTTTGACAGGGTCTCTCATGAGGTTTTATTGAAGGTTTTGGAAGCATTTGGTTTCAAGGAAAATTTCATTCAGTGGATAAGGATTTTTTATTCAAACATATTTAGCTGTGTTAAATGTAATGGTTTTTTATCCAAATATTTTCCGATACAGAGATCAGTGAGACAGGGTTGTCCCCTGTCCCCAGTGTTGTACACATTGGTAGCAGAACCATTAGGTTACATGATGCGAAAGAAACAAGGTGTAGTTGGGATTGTAGTCCCCAGTTCTGGGCTGGTTTCGGTGATACACCAATATGCAGATGACACAACCTTAACATTGAGAAATGGGGAGTCAGTGAGGAAAGCTATGGATGTAGTGGAGGAACATTGTAGAGCTTCAGGTGCCAGAGTGAATTATAGTAAGTCCCAATGCCTGGTTGCAGGGAGGGGTAGGGGGGAATGGTTGGGGGAATGTCCCTTTAAGGTGGTGGAGGTTTTGGAAGTTCTGGGGGTGCATATGGGGTGCAAGAAAGACAGGGATGAAGTGGATCGATTAAATTGGGAACCGAAGGTTATGAAAATTAAAAAGATTTTGGGAAGATGGGAAAGAAGGTGGTTGAAAGTGCAAGGAAGAGCAACAATGGTGTCTGCTCTTCTGCTATTTAAGCTATGGTACTTATTGACGGTGGAGAATATTCCTGAGTGGGCGGAAAAGTCCATCCGAGAGGCTTGTGTGAGGTTTTTATGGGAAGGGAAACCAGCCTTGGTGGCTTACAATACCATCATTGGACAGAGAAATCAGGGAAAACTCAATTTCCCAGATATTGATTTGAAGAAAAAATCCTTTAGAATCAAATGGGTGAAGAGATTTCTTCAGAAGTCAAATACAAGTTTTTGGAAGAGTTGTTTTGAGCATTTTTTAAAACGAAGTGGGATAGGAGGGCAGGGGATATTGTATATGGAATACAATAATATGTTTTTGAAATCGATTGCCTGACCTGCTGAGTTTTTCCAGCATTCTCTGTTGTTATTTTGGATTTCCAGCCTCTGCAGTATTTTGCTATCGTACTAGTGTTTGGTTCACTGCCACACCTCTTCTAGGAATGCCTACCTTGAAGAAGTTCTGCTCTTCTCTTCGACGGGATCTCCGTTTGGCTCTTCAACCTTGTTCATCTTCATTACTTTCAGTCTCCCTTCTCATGTTTGATCAGGTATCTGCCAAGACTCGGTTTCACAGCCACATCATTTTCCTCAGCAACTGTCTCCGGTTCCGACTTATTCCACGTGGATTCCAAATCAACTTCCACCCTTCGTGTTTCGGATCCACCCAGGATTACAAATATCTCCAAGATATTCATCGTTCCTCGAACTACTGCTCTCGCCGCATCCTGAGATCCACGCTCAACGCCATGCGTCGCCACATGAACACTCTCGGCCTCCCTCTTCAGCAACACTGGCGCACTCTATCTCAAAGCTGTCCGGGTCCACAGGTCCATTTCATCCTTCGACTCATCTGATGCTTCAACAAAAAACTTTTTCTCTTCCTTTCTGATGTCAAGGATCGCAAGCTTCATCAACTCTTGGACACCAACGCCCCTCTGGAACCTTCTCCCCCTTCACTTTCCTCTGACCCCCCTTCTCCCAATCTCACCCCCTGCCGTGTTTTCACCATCCCCTCTGACCTTCCACTCTCTGACCACGAACGATCAGTCCTCAGCAAAGGCCTGAGCTTCATCCCCTTACGCCCCCACCTCAATGAATTTCGAGCTCGGCATGATGCTGAACTCTTTTTCCGCCGCCTTCGGCTCCGTGCCCACTTCTTTGGCCAGGAGTCTTCCCCCCGCACGACTGACCCTTTCTCCCGCTTGCAGAATTCCCGTTCTACCTGGACCCCTCCCCCTGGCCTCTTACCCTCTCTAGATCTTTTCATCGCTAACTGCCGCCGTGACATCAGCCGTCTCCATTTCTCTGCTCCCCTCACTCACTCCAACCTACCTCCCTCTGAACTCGCAGCACTCCATTCTCTTAGATCCAACCCTGACATTGTCATTAAACCCGCTGACAAGGGTGGTGCTGTTGTTGTTTGCCGTACAGACCTCTACCTAGCGGAAGCTGATCGCCAACTCTCCGACACCTCCTCCTACCTCCACCTGGACCATGACCCCACTACCGAACATCAAACCACCATTTCCAAGACTGTCACTGATCTCCTCTCCTCTGGAGATCTTCCCCCCGCTGCCACCAACCTCATAGTTTCCCAACCCCGCACAGCCCGCTTCTACCTCCTTCCCAAGACCCACAAACAGGACTGCCCTGGTAGACCCATCGTTTCAGCCTGTTCTTGCTCCACGGAACTCATCTCTTCCTATCTCGACTCTATCTTTTCTCCCCTTGTCCAGTCTCTTCCCACCTACAACCGCGACTCTTCGGACGCCCTCCGCCACTTTAACAGTTTCCAGTTTCCTGGCCCCAACCGCTTCCTTTTCACCATGGACGTACAATCCCTCTACACCTCCACCCCCCACCAGGATGGCCTGAGGGCGCTCCGCTTCTTCCTTGAACAGAGGCCCGTCCAGTCCCCATCCACCACCACCCTCCTCCGCCTGGCTGAGCTTGTTCTCACATTGAACAACTTCTCCTTTAACTCCACTCATTTCCTCCAAATTAAAGGTGTTGCTATGGGTACCCGCATGGGTCCTAGCTATGCCTGCCTTTTCGTGGGCTATGTGGAACAATCTTTGTTCCAGTCCTACTCAGGTCCCCTCCCTCACCTCTTTTTCCGATACATTGATGACTGTATCGGTGCCGTTTCCTGCTCTCGCCCCGAACTAGACAATTTCATTCACTTTGCCTCCAATTTCCACCCTTCCCTCACCTTCACATGGTCCATCTCTGACTCCTCCCTTCCCTTCCTCGACTTCTCCGTCTCCATCTCTGGGGATAGGTTATCGACCAATATTCACTACAAGCCCACTGACTCCCACAGCTACCTGGACTACACTTCCTCCCACCCCACCTCCTGTAAGGACTCTATTTCATTCTCCCAGTTTCTCCGCCTCCACCGTATCTGCTCCGACGATGCCACCTTCCACACCAGTGCTTCCGACATGCCTTCCTTTTTCCGCAACCGAGGATTCCCCTCTACCGTGGTCGACATGGCCCTCGACCGTGTCCGTTCTATCTCACGCACTTCTGCCCTCACCCCTGCCCCTCCCTCCCGGAACCACGATAGGGTTCCCCTTGTCCTCACCTTTCACCCCACCAGCCTCCACATTCAACGGATCATCCTCCGCCATTTCCGCTACCTCCAAAGTGATCCCACCACCAAACACATCTTCCCCTCCCCTCCCCTTTCAGCATTGCATAAGGACCGCTCCCTCCGAGACACCCTAGTCCACTCCTCAATCACCCCCAACAGCCCTTCCCCTTCGCCTGGCACCTTCCCGTGCAAGCGCAGGAGATGTAACACCTGCCCCTATACCTCCCCCCTTCCCACTGTCCAGGGCCCCAAACACCCCTTCCAGGTGAAACAGCGATTCACTTGTACTTCTTGCAATCTAGTATACTGTATTCACTGCTCACGATGCGGTCTCCTCTACACTGGGGAGACCAAACGCAGATTGGGTGATCGCTTTGCGGAACACCTCCATTCAGTCCGTAAGGGTGACCCCGAGCTTCCGGTCGCCTGTCATTTTAATTCACCGCTCCATTCCTACTCGGACCTCACCGCCTTGGCCTCTTGTATTGTTCCACGGAAGCTCAACGTAAACTCGAGGAACAGCAAATCATCTTCCGATTAGGCACTTTGCAGCCTTCCGGACTCAATATCGAGTTCAATAATTTCAGATCATAACCTCGGCCTCTATTACTTTTTTCCTTTAAATTTTTTCCACCCCTTTGTTTTGGGTCCTCCTTTCCACCCCCCCCCCTTTCCTTTTGTTTCTCTCTCTCACCTGGCAGCTGTCCTTATCCTGCTAGTACACTTCACACCTAATCTCAGCTGCCTTTTGTCTCCATGGGCCCATTACCATTTCATCTGGCTTCTAATACCTTTTATTGTCTCCTTTTCTTCTTTTGTTCGATCGCAGCTTTGCCTTCGATCTTTTTATTTTCTTTCCAGTTTTGAAGAAGGGTTTCAACCCGAAACGTCAACTCAAATTTCTCTCCACGGATGTTGCCTGACCTGCTGAGTTTTTCCAGCATTCTCTGTTGTTATTTTAAACTTCCCCCTAGGTTTTATAAGGGGGTTGTAGAGACTTGGGCCCAATTTTTAAAAAGTGTGCAGTTTATGCCCAAGGGGGCTGAGGAATTTTTAGAACAGCCCTTATTTTTGAACAGATGGGTCAACATTGAAGGAGAGGTTTTATTTAATCAAGCTTTTATAAAAGCTGGTATTATATCTGTGAAAGATGTATTATACGAGGTAATTCCAGGTTGGTTGCCGGAAGCGATAGTGAGGGACATGGTGTGGGAGGAGGATCAGGAGGTAGAGGAAAAAGCAATAGGAATCATGTATGAGAAGATTGTGAGGGCAATGCCACAGGATTGGATGGAAGAAATAAATGCAGAAATCTCCAAAGGAAGTAAAATGCGTCCTGCTTTTCCAAGCTTTGTACTGGAGAAAGGGGGAGAGTTGGTCCAATTTGACAACTGTAATACTCGAGATTTCTATGAGGTATTTAGAGAATGGAGATTCAAGACACCTGCTGGTCAGGAGTTTTGGCAGAGTATATACCCACAGCTGGACTTCAACAGGATTTGGAAGGGAGTGTGGGCGAATTTTAAATGTCCAGAATGGATTGAACTGGATTTCAAATTGGCTCATAACCGGATTTTTACCACGACGGTCTTGTGCAAGATTGGATGAGTGGAGGCGGCAACTTGCCCAATGTGTGGGACACGGGATGAGACTCTGTCCCATTTACTGGTGTTATGTCCGCAGTTAAATGACTTTAAGCACTATGTTCGACAGTTGTATGAAGCTTTTTTGCTGGGTGGGGACCGAAGAGTGAGAATGGGAATCCCGTGGGACTCAATTTTGGAATGGGGATTGCAGGAGAGTCTGCCCGAGTCTAGTGGAGCGGCAATTAATTGAATGTTCAGTTTGGCTAGATTCGTGATTGTGCAAAGAAGGAATGCTCTGTTTTTTAAGGGGAGGAGAATCAATCTAAAAGAGTATTTTAAATATAAGCTAAAAGATCATTATAAGGCTCTGTGGATGTTTTATTCAGAAAGGAATTTAAGGACAGTATTTTACAACCAATTTTTAAAGTACAATCGATTAATATATGTTACAGGTGACAAATTAAACTTCAGGTTTTGATGTTAAAATATGGTGGAGGAATGGCTGTGCAGAGCGGTGGAATTGATTTGTATCATACAATGAAATGATCACGATGTTGTAAATGTTCTTAATGTTCAATAAAGTACATTAAAAACAAAGTTGGTAGCACACTAGCCTCTGAGTCAGAAGGTTGTAGGTTCAAGTCCCACTCCAGGGACTTATTAGTACATAAACGCTAGGCTGACACTCCAGTGCAGTGCTGAGGGAGTGCTGCACTGTCGGTGGTGCCATCTTTCGGATGACATGTTAAACCGAGGCCCTGTCTGCTCTCCCAGGTGGATGTAAAAGATCACATGGCACTATTTTGAAGAAGAGCAGGGGAGTTATCCCTGGTGTCCTGTCCAATATTTATCCCTCAACCAACATAACAAAAACAGATTATCTGGTCATTATCACATTGCTGTTTGTGGGATCTTGCTGTGTGCAAATTGGCTGCCACGTTTCTCACATTACAACAGTGACTCCACTTCAAATAGTACTTCATTGGCTGTAAAGTGCTTTGAGACGTGAAAGGTGCTATATAAATGCAAGTCTTTCTTTTTCATGCCTTCCCTTGTGAATACTTGGAGTAAGGATTCATTCAGAATATTTACTCTCAAATAAGGGGTAGGGATATAGGAATTGGATAATAATGATTGACAGATAGAAGTCTGGAGCAGGTGTATTGAATGTGCCAGAACTGTATGCAGTACAGTTCTACTTTAATACTATTAATTAATGCCTCAATCTCTCCATCTCCATTTTGTTCTTTTTTTTGCAGCCCTGTTCCTGCAGGGTCTGCTGTGACTCTTTACCTGAAGCCCCTTCTCCTGACCACCTCCAAACTCACCCTTTTTAAAATGTCATCAGTAATTAAAGATGCATTTTAATCCTTTTTGAGTTAGCAGTTTTTTTTGCTAAGATTGGTTAAACTGAGAAAAATTTGTTCAATCTAAACTACAAGGGTATGAGGGACAAGTTAGCCATGGTAGATTGGGAGACTACACTGAAAGGTATGAAGGTGGACATGGCTAACATTCAAGGAAATAATGCATAATTTGCAACAAACATATATTCCTCTAGGGCATAAAAACCCAAAAGGAAAAGTGATCCAGCCATGGCTAACAAAAGAAATTAAAGCTAGTATTAAGTCAAAGGAGGAAGCTTATAAAGTTACCAGAAAAAGTGGTCAGCCTGAGGATTGGGATCTTTTTAGAAATCAGCAAAGGGGGACCAAGAAATTGATAAAGAAAGGGAAAATGGAATATGAGCAAAAACTAGCGAAAACTATAAAAACAGATTGTAAAAGCTTCTATAGGTATGTGAAAAGGAAAAGACTGGCGAAGGTAAATGTAGGTCCTTTACAGTCAGAGACGGGAGAATTTATAATGGGGAATGAGGAAATGACAGAGAAATTAAATAAATACTTTGGGGTCGATTTTCGTTCAGGTGCGGGGAATTGGCGGTTTCCCCGAATTTAGTAATTCCGACACGATTGTAAATGGGTCTGTGAGATTGATGCAAATTTAACACAATTGGCCAATTGATTTCCAGCGTGTGGGAAGCCTTGGCAATTGAGTATTTCCAGTCAGAAAGTCGCAGAATATGACGTCATCATTGCTGCTGCTTTTAAGATTCACAGCAAGCCTTGCTTCCTCTGCAGGCTTCCAACCTTCCACATTAAGATGGTACAGGAGCCTGCAGGAGGAACGGCCAGCGGGAGGGCCAGATCTCCGCCCAAATTTGACGAGGCTTCACTACAGGCATTATTGGATGGTGCTAGAGCCCACAGGGAGGTCCTCTTCCCTTCTTCAGGGAGGAAGAGGCCTCCCAGCCAGACCAAGGCTGTGTGGCTAGAGGTGGCAGGTCAAGTCAACTCCTTGGGGCTAACACGAAGAACGTGGTTGCAGTGCAGGAAAAGATTCCATGACCTTCTTCGCACTGGAAAAGTAAGTACTGTATGATGTTTCCGTCACCCTCAATCTGATCCCCATTGCCTTTCCTCACCAGCACTCAGCTTTAGCAATCTCTTACTGCACATCCCACTAGACACTCACATCCATGCACCCTTACCTATTCCCTCTCTCTCTATGCTCACATTCACAGAACTATGTCACCATGCAGCCCTCACACTCCCTCTCACTCTGATGCTTTGAACACAACTGACAACACACAGGGAGGGCCCTTGGGCTTGCAACCTCACTCCATCTTTGTCTCCTTCTAAGTATCTAATGTAAGAAGTCACACAACACCAGGTTATAGTCCAACAGCTTTATTAAACGAAGGAGCAGCGCTCCTGATGTGCCTCAATAAATCCGAGACTCGATGTTAGCGAAACAAAACAAGGCTTTTATTGACTTAGAAGGTAACACATAGAGGAGAATGTATCTTCCATCCAGAGGTCTGCCGTACTGGATGTGCTGCAGGCTGGGCCAGCTTACATAGGAGCCAGGTATGGGCGGAGCCCTACACACAGTACAATACAATGGAAATGAAACTGAAACCAACCACAGTCACAGGCAGAGAAATACTGATGAGTGATGAATGGAATATTTCATCACAGCTCCGAAAGCTTGTGATTTAGAATAAAGCTGTTGGACTATAACCTGGTGTTGTGTGACTTCTTACATTTGTCCACCCAAGTCCAACTCCGGCATCTCCACATCTAAGTATCTATGCTATGCAATCTCTGCACTCCTTCATTCTCACTCAACCTCCACTTGTCTCCCTCATTGCAGGAAAAGAGAGCTCACAACAGGAGAGAGCGAGCCAGGACAGGAAGAGGGCCGCCCTCATTAGCCCAGCTCACCCCCTGGGAGGAAGGCATCCTGGAGATTGCTGGGGCTGACCGAGATGTGGACGTTGGGGAAGGACAGGCAGGAGCATCCCCGCAAGCTGGTGACAGATAGTTTTCCATCTCTCTCATTGGCATTGCATGAGTCGCTGATAATGATTCTGAAGTTACATCATATGGACTTATGATCATCTGCAGAATGCAATGTGCATGTAACCTTGGCATCACATCTCTAACTTTTTCCTTGACTCCCCCACAGGACCACCGAGAGCCCCCGTCCCCACTCTGCAGGAGGAAGAGCCTGAGCAGCCAGACTCCTCAGAGAAATCTGCAACCTCTGAGGGCGCAGTGTCATCAGCAATAAGCGCACACAGCACCAGCGCAGACACTCATACCTCGGTGGGACCTTCGGGACATAGAGTAGAGTTGTCACCTGGTGTATCACAGCTCACAAGTGAGCATCAGCAGATTGTGGAGACAGGGAAAGCAGTGGAGAGTCCTCGTCGGAGGGCGCAGGACTCTGCCAGCTCGGCTCAGCTGCATGTCGACCCTCTGCCTCTGGGTCCATCTGTAAGATCAGAGGTGATGGAACTCCAGGCACAGATGCAGGAGTCTCTGGCAGGTTTTGTCTCGAGGGTCGCTGCGAGTGTGGAGCGAATGGAGGGGTCCATAGCGAACATGAGCAGAGCCTTTGTGGAGTCATTGGCGCATGAATGCATCACCGCGGAAAGGATGGCAACCTCCGTGGAAAGAATGGCTACAATAGAGGAGAGGATGGCCAGAGTGTTGAAAACATGGTGAGTGTTCAGAATAGACTGACATCTCTGGAGGAGCGATGGTCAGCTATTGAACAGAGAAACCAGACGTTCATGGCAGGCCCTCTGAGTAGGACTGCCATTGTAGAAACGGGTCCCCATGTCCCCCCTGATGTGCAGCAAGCTGCTCTCAAGCCACTTGCAGGCACTGAGGGGGACCTGACCCATGAAAGGGAGGTTGGTGGCAGACCTCAAGGAAGTGGGGGCTCCTCTCCAAGCGCTCACTCTTCCATGCCACTGCAGAGCTCTCGGTCAGAGCCCCGCCGGACTCCACACCCAACGGAGATAGAGGTCTCAACCCCTGCACAGCCGCAGGAGCAACAGACTGCTGGCGAGCCCTCACAGGCTCGCCATCCCAGAGGACGCCCGCCAAAGGTGTCGAGACAGGAGCAGCAGGAAAGTGAGCAAGGGGTCTCCACATCTGCTGAAGCCATAGGGGAACCACTACGTAGGAGCACGCGTAAGAGGAAAATAAAGCACTAATAGTCACAAGGGTAGTCACTTGGGTGAAATGTTGTGTTTATTTTAAAAATGCCATCAGTTGGTTATTGTAAATAAAATTTCTGATGGCAACTTCTGCAGTTGTGGCGTATGTCATTTCGTGAATGGGGCTGGAGGTCCTCTAATGCCAAGAGGGGAAGGAAAAAAAGGCCTCCCATGCTTCTGGTAGGTGCCTCAGTTGAGGAAGCGCTGAGTGAGGGTGGCGAGAGGGGTCTCGCAGGAGGTCACACTGGAGAAGTGTGTGAGGCTCCAAACTTCCACAGCTGTGGTTATGCCTTCTAAAAGTTCCCCCAGGCCTGAGACAACAAAGTCCTGCCACCTGCAAATGATGACTGATCAAATCTCCTCTTTAATGTTGGATCTGCAGCTGATAGTCAGCAAGCCAATAGTGTTCACGCCAGGTTTCACAGGCGTCATCCCCACCAGGCGAGTTTTGCATGAGAAAAGGGTTAAACAGGCAAGGGCCTGTTAAAATGGGATTATAAAGGCCAGTCAGTGCTGCTTAAGGGCCCTAAAGACCAGTCCCGCCTGTTGCAGGCGGGATTGATTCGGGTCAATCAGACACACCTAGGTTAAAATGGCGTGGATGCGGGAACCAAGTGAGGGGGGGTCGCGACCCCTAGGTTTTGCGATTTTAACCCTCCGCACGCCTAAAAGCCCGCCTCACGGCCCAATGAAAATCGAGGCCTTTGTCTCTACCACAGAAGGCAGTAGAGGTCATTTCATTAAATATATTCAAGAAGGATTTGGATATATTTCTTAAGGCTAAAGGGATCAAGGGATATGGGGAGAAAGCAGGGACCGGGTACTGAGTTTGGATGATCAGCTATGATCGCATTGAATGGCGGAGCAGGCTCGAGGGGCTGAATGGCCTACTCCTGCTCCTATCTTCTATGTTTCTATGTTTCTGTCTTCACGGAGGAAGACACAAAAAACCTCCCAGAAATACGAGAAAAGCAAGGGTGTGGCGAGAATGAGGAACTTAAAGAAATTATTATTAGTAAAAAAAAGTACTAGCAAAATTAATGGGACCAAAAGTCGATAAATTCCAAGGACCGAATGACCTACATCCTAGGGTTTTGAAAGAGGTGGCCATTGGAATAGTGGATGCATTGGTTGTCATCTTCCAAAATTCTATAGATTCTGGAACGGTTCCTGCAGATTGGAGGATAGTAAATGTAACCCCGCTATTTAAGAAAGGAGGGAGAGAGAAAACGGGGAACTACAGGCCTGTTAGCCTCACATCAGTAGTTGGGAAAATGCTGGAATCTATTATAAAGGATGCAATAACTGGGCACTTAGAAACTAATAGTAAGATTGGGCAGAGTCAACATGGATTTATGAAAGGGAAATCCTGTTTCACAAACCTATTGGAGTTCTTTGAGGATGTAACTAGTGGAGTAGACAAAGGGGAACCGGTAGATGTGGTGTATCTGGATTTTCAGAAGGCCTTTGATAAGGTCCCACACAAGAGGTTGGTGAACAAAATTAGGGCACATGGAATTGGGGGTAACATACTAGCATGGATTGAGAATTGGTTAACAGACAGAAAACAAAGAGTAGGAATAAACAGGTCTTTTTCAGGATTGCAGGCCGTGACTAGTGGGGTACCGCAAGGATCGGTGCTTGGGCCCCAGCTATTCACAATCTATATCAATGTGTAGGGTTTGAAAATCCACAACCACGTTTTATTGGAGCCCTCTAAGGGCAAGGTGACCAAAATTGGATTGCCCTATACGGTTTAAAACCAACATTTTCGGCCAATGCAGTGGTCCCGAAAAGCAGGCTGGGATATCTGAATACAGGGGACTGTGGCTCAGAAGCGAGCCATAGATGTCGGCCAATCGAAACAAAGTGCATTCTCAAAGGACAATCAGGGGACTGAGTCGGGCCTGAAGCAAGGAAATCCCCGGCCAATGGGGACTACCCGGCCCAGGTTTGAATATGTGACTCACCCCTAATCGAGCTATGAGTACAGGCCATCATCACCTTAATCAACTCGGACTAGGGACAATAGTTTTGGGATCACTACAGTTAAGAGGTGGCCCAAAATAATCAAGTCCCAGGACTGACACAATGGGACAGCAGACTTGGAGGAGCCGATGTGCACTCAAAACAATACCCCTGCCCTCACATTTGTAAACACCAATTTAATTGGGCGCGAAGAGGCCGAAATGGAATTGGGTATAAAATACAGAACCAAGAGATTATTAGGTGACCAGAAGAAAGAGCAGGAGAGCGAGTTAAGAAGCTGAGGGAGAGACGAGCTGGGGCGAACTACCATCTAAAGAACTCCAACCACGCTGATGAGAAGATCCACCATCAGGCCCCAGACTCAATCGGCATACTGAAAGCTTACTCCGCTACCAGACGGCGCAACATCACCGCAAGAAACCGCACCGTATACCGACTCCCGTCCCGGGGACATCAACAAGAAGACACCAACGACCGAAGTGGCTGTGGAAGACGGCATTCACTCCCGCTATTTCGGGAGCCTTTTCCATCAAGCACAAACCAACCAACAACAGCAACAACCCAACAACCGCACTCAAAATAGGCTGTGAGTATAATCCAAGGGCCTGCAACTGTCAGTCTAGTCTAGGTAGGAAAGTGGGTTGGTGGGATTGGACTTGGTAAAGTTAAAACAGTGTAAAACATTTTCGTTATGTCCGTTCTCTCCCATATTTTATTTATAGTTATAGAGTGTGTGTTTATTACGTTTGTGGTAGAACCAAATAAAATTGGTTGTCACCTGTTTTTTCCAAGGACTACTTGTCTCCGAGTGTCTATTTAAAGTGCATCGTTCTCCATCCAAATTCTGGAGTTAGAACCAGATAGGGGCATTAGGGCACTTCGAACCCGCCAAACAAGGGAACAGCAGGCTAGGGAAAAAGAGAGAGGACTATAGGAGCCCTTGGGCTCAGGAGTACCCCGCAGATTAGGTATAAACTGTGCGGGTCGTCACCGTATTTTAGTCCTCCTCTATAAGCTGTTGTTCTCTATCTCCTTAGAGGGTGTTTAGTGACACCCGACCTGCAGGCTAACATAAGCTGCAAGGGTATAAAGGAGACAAAGGCCCAATACATTAACAGGCACTAAAGACCCCTGTAATTGGGCAGAGCAAAACCCCCTACAAATGATTTGGATGAGGGGACTAAATGTTAACATTTCCAAATTTGCTGATGATACAAAGCTAGGTGGCAGTGTTAGTTGTGAAGAGGACGTGAAGAGGCTTCAAGGGGATCTCGACAGGCTCAGTGAGAGGGCGAGAACATGGCAGATAGAATATAATGTAGATAAATGTGAAGTTATCCACTTTGGTAGAAAAAACAGAAAGGTAGAGTATTTCCTAAATGGTGAAAGATTGGGAAATGCAGATGCTTAAAGGAACCTCCTTGTACATGAATCACTGAAAGTGAATGTGCAGGTGCAGCAAGTCATTAGGAAGGCAAATGGAATGCTGGCCTTCATTACAAGAGGATTTGAGTACAGGAGTAAAGAAGTCTTACTCCAATTATATAGGGCCTTGGTGAGACCACACCTGGAGTACTGTGTACAATTTTGGTCTCCTTACCGAAGGAAGGATATACTTGCCATAGAGGGAGTGCAACGAAGGTTCACGAGATTGATTCCTGGGATGGCGGGACTGTCGTATGAGAAGAGATTGAGTAAACTAGGCCTGTATTCTCTTGAATTCAGAAGAATGAGAGGGGATCTCATTGAAGCATACAAAATTATTACAGGGCTTGTTAGGATGGATGCTGGGAGAATGTTTCCCTTGGCAGGGGACCAGGGGCCACAGCCTCATGATAAAGGGTAGGCCATTCAGGACTGAGATTTGAAGACATTTCTTCACACAGAGGGTGGTGAATCTTTGTAATTCTCTACCCCAGAGGGCTGTGGAGGCTCAGTCATTGGGTATATTCAAAACAGAAATCAATAGATTTCTGACTAGTAAGGGCATCAAGGGATATGGCGATAGGGCCGGTGAATGGAGTTGAGGCAGAAGATCAGCCATGATCTCATTGAATGGCGGAGCAGGCTCGAAGGACCTACTCCTGCTCCTATTTCTTATGTTCTTAATAAAACTATTCACCAAGCAGTAAGTTAACATTAAAACTATTTTCCTGCACTGGACAAAACAGCTGATCTCGAAAATAGCATACAAAGTAGCGATGGATCACTAGTTAAATCAGGAACCTCTGTTGTAACAACACAATTTCAATTGAATGGTTACTGATTTCAGAGTCCAAGCAGTTTAATGCATAAAACTGTTGAACTGTGTTTTATGTTATTTAAATGTCTCAAATAATTTGTGGGAAATTAATGCTATAGTTTTAGAGGAATGTGTTGAAGCTTGCTTGGAATACTTACCATTTGTTGATTATTGTGCTAATTAATATTTAAAATTGCTGTCCTCTAATCCTGGGACTGAAGAATGAGTATCTCCCCAGGAATGGGGAACAATGGCTCACAGACTAAATTATTTTCAGAATCAGAGCCGACTATTTGAGAGCAAGAACGAAACAGTACTAAGATGAAGGTAGAACAAGAAAGAACACTTCAGGATCAGGGCAGAAAAGAACCCCTGGTCGTCATTTTCATTTCATAAGTGTCCTATTGAAAGTCCATCAAGCTGAACGATAACTTTGGCCGGAATTTTTATCTTCGAGACGGGTTGCGTGGGTGCAGGCCGCGTAGCGGGTCGGGAGCCCAAAGAAGTGAACAGCGTGTTCTCCACTGCAACTTTCAGTTAATGGCCCCTATTAAACTAGTCATGCGTGTTTGCCGGCCCCTATTAAATGGTGCGGGTCTGATGACGTCATCGATGACTCAATTCCAGCAGGGATATTTCTGACCCCTCTTTATGGTGCACTCTTCTGTGTATACGCTCCATCCCTTCCTGTCACACTCTGGTTATCATTACCCCTATCGCTACCCTGCACTTTTGTGTTCTCATTTTTCTTTGACTTTTTAAATTTCCGCTCAGCGAATCCCTCCCCCCCCCCAGTATTTAGTTTAAAGCCCTATCTACAGCCCTAGTTATTCCATTCACCAGGACACTAGTCCCAGCCTGGTTCAAATGAAGCCCATCCCAACAGAACAGCTCCCTCTTATCCCAGTACTGGTGCCAGTGCCCAAAGAATCGAAATCCATTTCTCCCACACCAATCTTTGAGCCACTCGTTCATCTCTCTGATCTTATTTACCCTATGCCAATTTGCATGTGGCTCAGGTAGTAATCCAGAGATTATTACCTTTGTGGTTCTGCTTTTTAATTTAGCCCCTAGCTGCTCATACACCCTCAGCAGATTCAACATGTGAATGAAGTAACTAGGGATAATCATATATTGGATCTAGTGTTTAGTAGTGAGACTGACCTCTTATTGGGCCTCCATGTGGGGGAACACCTGGCCAACAGTGACCACAGCATTATACGGTTCCAACTGTCTAGCAGAGCTAAAGGTACTGAGAAGCTGCAACTCGTACCAGATTTCAAAAAAGAAAACTTCACCAAAATGGCAGATGATTTGGAATGGGTAAATTGGCCACCCCTCCTGGGTGGTGATGAGACTAATGTGTAGGATATAAATGGAAAGTTTTTAAGGGCAAGATAAAAAATATGGAAAACAAATATTTATCCAAAGTCAAAAGAAGGAAATGTGGTAAGAAAAAGCCAAGGTGGCTGAGTGGTTATGTACAAAGACAAATAAGACGTAAACAGAAATGTTTCTATAAATTAAAGACATTTAACACTCAACTAAACAGAGTTGAGTACAAGGAACAACTAAAGAAAACAAAGGCTGCTATTAGATCAGCAAAAAGGCTAATGGAAAAAAGGATCGTAGACAACTGTGGAAGTAATGGGAAAGCTTTTTCAGTTATGTGAAGAGTCAGAGAGCTATCAAAGACTGTATTGGGCCATTGAAGGGTGTTCAAGGACAGGTTACAATGGACTCACTGGGTATGGCGGAAATATTAAATGAGTACTTTGCATCGGTCTTCACCCTTGAAGATGATGCTCAACTATTAGAATTTAATAATGTTACTAACAAAACTAGTATTAACATAGGTGAACAGATTGTTTTAGAAATAATTAAGAACTTAAAAATAGATGGAGCAGCCGGGCCAGATGATATCCACCCGAGGGTCCTCAGGGAGATGGGGCATGTGCTGTGCCAGCCCCTAGCCTCTATTTTTAATAGCTCACTGCACTCTGGAATGTTTCTTATAGACTAGAAGGAGGCTAATGTAGTCCCTCTCTTTAAAAAAGGTGCCAAGATAGACTCGGGTAACTATAGGCCCATTAGTTTAACATCATTAATAGGTAAGATGCTTGAAGGAATCATTGGGGATGCAATATATAAATATTTGGATAGAATATTAGGGACACCCAACATGGCTTCATAAAAAGGAGGTCATGTTTTACAAATCTAATTGTATTTTTTGAAGAAGTTACAAAGTTGGTGGATGAGGGAAGTCCAGTAGGCATTGTCTACTTAGACTTCCAATAAGCTTTTGATAAGGTACCGCATAAGAGGCTTCTCTATAAGATTGAAGCCTTTGGAATTAATGGTAATATAATGAGCTGGATTGAGAACTGGCTGGCAGGACATAGGCAGAAAGTAGTTATAGATGGATTTGGATCTGTTTGGAGACCGGTCACCAGTGGTGTCCCACAGAGATCAGTGTTGGGACTGTTGCTCTTTACTATTTTTATTAATGATCTGGATGTAGGTGTTGGGGGAACAATCTGCAAATTTGCAGATGATACCAAGATCTGTGTGAGTGTTAGAACTGTAGATGATGCTTGACTGCTTTAGGCAGATCTTAATGTGTTGGGAGATTGGGCTCAAGACTGGAAAATGATGTATAACTTAGATAAGTGCAGTGTTATCCATGTGGGCAGAGCAAATGTTCAACATTCATATACCCTTCAGGGAAAAGCATTAAAGATGGTGGAGATAGAAAGAGCATACATCCTTAAAGGTACATGAGCAATGCTATGTAGCGATAGCTAGAGCAAATAGGGTGTTGGGGTGTATCCATAGGACAATTGAGTACAAGATGAGGCATACTGTTTTGTCCTTGTACAAGACCTTAGTCAGGCCGCACTTGGAATACTGTGTCCAGTTTTGGTCTCCTCACATGGTTAGTGATATTGAGGCTTTGGAAAGGGTGCAGAGGAGGACCACTAGACTAATCCCTAGTCTAAAGCATCTTAGTTATAAAGATAGGCTAAAAGAGTTGGGACTCTATGGGCTGGATTTTGTCACTGGGGCGGGCTGGGGTCGTGTAATCCGCTTTTCGTGTTAGCCACCCGAATCTAAATCGATGTGGGAGAATGATGCAATTTTAACTTAAGTGGGCAATTGAGTTCCAGCATGTGGGAACCCATGGCCCAATTAGTTTTTCAGTCTGAAACTCGCCTCCGATGACATCATCATTGCTGTTGCATTTAAGGTCTTCAACAAGCCTTGCTTCTTCTGCAGACTGCCAACCTTTTGGCCTTTCATGTCAGAGGGACCTGGAGGCAGAATGACCAGTGAGGGACCTAGGTCTGCTCCCAGGTTTGATGACGTTGCCCTGCAAGCTTTAGTGGAGGGAGCAAGAGCCAATAAAGAGGTGCTCGTCCCTTCTTCAGGGAGGAAGAAGCCTCCCAGCAGACCAAGGCTGTGTGGATCCAGGTGGCCCAGGAGGTCAACTCTTTGTCGATAACCCGCAGAACCTGGCTTCAGTGCAGGAAGAGGTTTCATGACCTTCTGCGCACTGGAAAAGTGAGTATGAATTTCCCATCACCCTCAATCTGATCCCCATTGCCTCTCCTCACCAGCACTCAGCTTTAGCAATCTCTTCCTCCACATCCCACTTGACACTGACATCCATGCACCCTTACCCATTCCCTCTCTCTCTATGGTCACATTCACCTAACTATTCGACTATGCAGCCCTCACACTCCCTATCACTGTGATGCTATGAAAACAACTTACAGCACACAGGGAGGGCCCTTGGTCTTGCCACCTCACTCCATCTTTGTCTCTTTCTAAGCAGCTATGCTATGGATTCTCTACACTCACTCCTTCATTCTCACTCAAACTCCACTTGTCTCCCTCATTGCAGGAAAAGAGAGCTCACAATAAGAGGGAAAGAGCGAGGACAGGAGGAGGGCCACCCTCAGTAGCCCAGCTCACCCCCTGGGAGGAGGCGGCCCTGAAGATCGTGGGAGTGGAGGACGATGCGCAAGTGGGGGACGGACGGACGGGTGCATCACAGCAAGCTGGTGACAGAATAGTTTTCCATCTCTCTCATTGACATTGCATGAGTCGCTGATAATGATTCTGAAGCTCTAACAGATGAACTTATGATCATCTGCAATATGCAATGTGCATGTAACCTTGGCATCACATCTCTGACTCTTTCCTTTACTCCCCCACAGGACCATCACAAGCACCCGTCCCCACTAGCCAGGAGGAAGAACCTGAGCATCCAGACTCCTCAGAGGAAGCTGCAACCTCTGAGGGTGCAGCGTCAGCAGAATTCAGCGCACCCAGCACCAGCCCAGACACTCACACCTCGGTAGTACCTTCGCGAGGTAGTGCAGTGTTATCATCTGGTGTATCACAGCTCACAAGTGAGCATCAGCAGATTGTGCAGACAGGGACAGCAGTGGAGAGTCCTAGTTGGAGGGCGCAGGACTCTCCCAGCTCGGCTCAGCTGCATGTCAACCCTCTGCCTCTGGGTCCATCCACAAGATCAGCGGTGCTGGAACTCCAGGAACAGATGCAGGAGTCTCTGGCAGGTTTTGTCTCCAGGGTCGCTGCGAGTGTGGAATGAATGGAGGAGTCCATTGCGAACATGAGCAGAGCCTTTGTGGAGTCATTGGCGCATGAACGCATCACCATGGAAAAGATGGCTACCTCCATGGAGGTGATAAGTCGCCAGAGTGCAGAAAACATGGTGAATGTTCTGAATAGAATGACATCTCTGGAGGAGCAATGGTCATCTATTGAACAGAGAAACCAGACCTTCATGGAAGCCCTTCTGAGTAGAACT
Source organism: Somniosus microcephalus (assembly GCF_052327205.1). NCBI lineage: Eukaryota > Metazoa > Chordata > Chondrichthyes > Squaliformes > Somniosidae > Somniosus > Somniosus microcephalus. The sequence goes on from NC_140988.1 coordinate 41,696,325, forward strand.
GCCAGTGCAGATAAGGGTCCCCATGGCCCCCCTGATGTGCAGCAAGGTGCTCTCAAGCACTTGCAAGCGCTGAGGGGGACCTGACCCATGAGAGGGAAGTTGGTGGCAGACATCAAGGAAGTGGGAGCTCCTCTCCAAGCGCTCACACTTCCATGCCACTGCAGAGCCCTCGGTCAGAGCCCCACCAGAGTCCACACCCAATTGAGATCGGCGTCTCAACCCCTGCACAGCTGCAGGAGCAGCAGACTGTTGGCGAGCCCTCACAGGTTTGCAACCCCAGAGGACGCCCGCCAAAGGTGTCGAGACAGGAGCAGCAAGAAACTGAGCAAGGGGCCTCCACATCTGCTGAAGCCACAGGGGAAGCACCACATAGGAGCACTCGTAAGAGAAAGATACTACACAAATAGTCACAAGGGTAGTCACTTGAGTGAAATTTGATGTTTAATGTTAAAAAGCCATCAGATGGTTACTGTAAATAAAAAATTTGATGGCTACTGCTGCAGTTGTGGCGTGTGTCATTTCGCTAATGGGACTTCCACATTGAGGGCTTAGGATTACTTGCAATTGTCAGTATGGTGGTCAAATTGTTAGGAATCCGCTGGTTCTTGGCCATTGTCAAAGCTCTGGTAAGAAACTGCGAGGCAAAAGTGCTTGATTGGCTAGGCTAAGCAAATCTGGCCAAGATGAGTGCGTTCCTTGCATCCCGGGCAGCAATGTTCTTGCGTACTGCTGCCACTGGTTGATGGGCCTCTGCAAGATGTTCGTTTTCGCTCTCCTCCACCTCCTCCTCCTCCTCATCTTCCTCCACCTCCTCCTCCTTCTCCTCCTCATCTGAGGAGGATATGTGAGGAGCCACTTGGTCTTCAGGAACCTGTGAGCCACGACGCTGTGCCATGTTGTGAAGTGCATAGCAAACCATGATGATTCTGGAGATCCTGGCGCTGCTGTTGTTGCTGCTGCTGTTGGTGCTGCTGTTGTTCCTGGTTCTGCTGGTGCCGCGGCTGGTCTTCATCCTCATCTGGTGTCCAGAAGGGAAGGAAATAAAATGGCTCCCATGCTTCTGGTATATCCCTCAGTTGAGGAAGCGCTCAGTCAAGGTGGCGAGAGGGGTTTCCCAGGAGGTCACACTGGAGATGGGTGTCAGGCTCCAAACTTCCACAGCTGTGGTTATGCCTTCTAAAAGTTCCCCTAGACCTGAGACAACAAAGTCCTGCCACCTGCAAATGATGGCTGATCAAATATCCTATTTAATGGTGGAGCTGCAACTAATAGTCAGCAATCCAAATGTGCTCCCGCCAGGTTTCACCGTCGTGTTTCAGAGCAGGCGTGCTTCACGTCGGAAAAGGGTTAAAATCACAAAGGCCTTTCAAAATGGGATTATAGAGGCAATTTAGTGCTTGTTAAGGGCCTTAAGGGGCTATCCCGCCTCTTGGAGGCGGGACGGAGACGGGAGCAGTCAACACGATTTCTTGAAAATTGCTTGGAGGCGGGATGGAGATGGGGTTGGGCCCGCCTGCCACTTTTTGCAATTTTAACACCCCACACGCCTCCATTCCTGCCTCCACGGCCCTGGGAAATTCAAGAAGCGTAGACTTGGGGGGAACTAATTGAGGTTTATAAGATAATGAAAGGATTAGGTTGTGTTCCAACTGAGAGTTTATTTCAATTAAACAGGTTAGGCAGGACCAGGGGTCACAAATTTAAGTTGTATAAGGCTAGATCTAGGTAAGATGTCAGGAGGTGGTCCTTTTCCCAGAGAATTGTGGACCTCTGGAACAGGCTGCCATCTTGTGTGGTGGACGCGGACTCGCTGAATTCCTTCAAGCGAGAGCTGGATTTGTTTCTGGCTGGGGCGGAGATTACCTCTTATAAAAAGTAGGGACTGCAGGGAATTCAGGGCCAGAATAATCTTCCGGACTAGTTTCGATCGCCTAGATGGGTCAGAGAGAAATTTCCCAGATTTTTTCCCCCAAATTGGCCTGGGTATTTTTAAATCTGTTTTTTTACCTCTCCCAGGAGATCACATGGTTTTGGGTGGGGTGGAGTGTATATATATTTTTTATTCGTTCATGGGATGTGGCATTTATTGTCCATCCCTAGTTTTTTTTTTTTTTTCACAGAAACCCCACCGTGCAGATAGAGGCCATTTCGGCCCATCGAGCCTGCACCGACACACATCCCACCCGATCCCCGTAATCCCTACACCAACACATATCCCACCCTATCCCCGTAACCCCACGTATTTAATCCCCCTAGCACTAAGGGTCAATTTTTATCATAGCCAATCAACCTAACCCGCACATCTTTGGACTGTGGGAGGAAACCGGAGCACCCGGAGGAAACCCACGCAAACACGGGGAGAATGTGCAAACTCCACACAGACAGTCACCCGAGGCCGGATTTGAACCCAGGTCCCTGGCGCTGTGAGGCAACAGTGCTAACCACTATGCCACCGTGCTGCCCTTGAGAAGGTGGTGGTGAGCCGTCTTCTTGAACCTCTACAGTCCGTGGGTGAAGGTACTCCCACAGTGCTGTTAGGGAGGGAGTTCCAGGATTTTGACCCAACGACAATGAAGGAACGGTGATAAACTTCCAAGTCAGGATGGTGTGTGACTTGGAGGGGAACTTGGAGGTGGTGGTGTTCCCATGCGCCTGCTGCCCTTGTCCTTCTAGGTGGAAGAGTTCGCGGGTTTGGGAGGTGATGCCGAAGAAGCCTTAGCGAGTTGCTGCAGTGCATCCCGTAGATGGTGCACACTGCAACTACGGTACGCCGGTGGTGGAGGGAGTGAATGTTTAAGGTGGTGGATGGGGTGCCAATCAAGCGGGCAGCTTTGTCCTGGATGGTGTCGAGCTTCTTGAGTGTTGTTGGAGCGGCACTCATCCAGGCAAGTGGAGAGTATTCCATCAATTCAATTCAATTCAATTTTATTTGCCATATGTACTAGTACAATGGAATGCTTACTCCCCGTAGGGACACATCAGCTATTTTTACAGCGCCGTGTTCAGAAAGTCAATTCTTTGGCATCCAGTGGCAGTGGGAGCACGATGTCCCTCAGCCGCTCCATCCTCCTCATCACCGCGGCCTCCTCCTCACTGTTGCCCTCTATAGACATAGATAGAACGCGCTGATGTAATAGGGTCACGTTATTAATCCTAAAAGGATACGCCACACCGGAGCTTAGGCAGTAAAGAGAACATGCTTACGACACCCGACAAGTTGCATGCCAGCTACTTTTGGTACCAGTCTCATGGGCAAGGACAAGCTGAGTACCCGTGCACGGTACACAATACATGGGTGAATGTCGTGGAAAGGAAATCCTTAGTGAGTCTGGCTGGACATTCTTTAAGCGATTTCTTCTTTCTACTCATGTTTGTGTTCCAGTTGGTCAAGCAGCAACATCTTGCTGTGATGTGTCAATCAGGCACAGAGAGTGACCTCTTTACCTCTGTGCTTGTCGGTATATCGGAACTGCTGTCTCCCCATTGTCCATCTGCAGGCTGAATGGAAACCCCACAGCTATTATATATATATATATAAACCGAACAAGACTGGGCACCCTTGCTCACCCACCTGCCCTGCCTGCGAGCACGCACCAGAAATCACACTCCTTACTTGTGCCTTGTAGATGGTGGAAAGGCTTTGGGGAGTCAGAAGGTGAGGCATTTGCTACAGAATACCCAGCCTCTGACCTGCTCTTGTTGCCACAGTATTTATGTGGCTGGTCCAGTTAAGTTTCTGGTCAATGGTGACCCCCAGGATGTTGATGGTGGGGGATGTTGTGATACACAAGGTTTCACAATTGTGTGGGACAGGCTCGATGGACCAGATGGTCGATATCTGTCCGTCATTGTTCGTATTTTTGTATGTTTGTAAGTACAGATCAGAGGACCAATTTGTCAATGTTGTGATAGTTACTAGCAATGTGGTGAGAGTGGCTTCCGAGGTTGCACAAAAGACTTGCAAAGTCTAGACACCTAAATCTGTGCTCAAGATGGAGTTGGCAAGAGCCTTTCCCTTAGGCAAGTAAGCAGGAGTCATGTGGGAGTATTTATGTGGATTTCCATGCTCTCCATTAATGGCCTCGCTCAATGGCCACTGAGCTTCCACCTCAGGTTGACAGATGAGGTTCCAGAGTTGCGTGTTTCCAGTGGTCATCCAGTAAAAATCTAGATGTCTGGTTAAAAACCCTGTTAAGGGTCTCACAACAAGGATTTAATTAGCTTAATTAGGTCACCCGCCTCTCCTGATCCAGTCCGTGGTGCGCTGGCGGGTTCCCGGCGGGCTCGCAATTTCGGCAACTTTTACTGCTGACCCGCCTCCAAACCTGTATGCCCGGCAACGGGAAAATTCCGGCTTCTGTTTCCGTTACCTGTTCCGTTCTGTCTCCACAGATGCTGCCTGACCCACTGAGTGTTTCCAGCATTTTATGTTTTTATTTCAGATTTCCAACATCTGCTGTATTTTACTTTTGTTCATTCCATAAGTTTCCTTTTAAATCAAGATAATGATATATAGAGAGGTACTGTCACACATTTGGTGCATGAATCAGGAACGGAAGGGATGGAATATGTACACGGTGGCGGAGAAGGGGGTGTGTTGCCATATCCTTTTTCAATCTTTTTTTCCCTTTAATTATCCTCCTTCCTCTCCTGAAGGTTGGAGTATGTTTCCATGTGCGCCAACCACCCTCCAGTACTTTGCCGAAGTACTGTGAGTGCCAACAGACTTTTTGATCAAGGTGGGCATCACAGTTGAACCCAATCCTGTTATCAGTCAATGTTCACCTTACAGCAGGCATCCCTTAATGATCAGGAGCAGTGCCGTAGATGATTATTTCCTTTCTTACCCTAGGAGTATTTAGGCTAATTGTAGGATCCTACTGCTAAAAGGTCATTGATCTGAAACATTAACTCTATTTCTCTTACCACAACTGCTGCCCGAACTACTGAGTGTTTCCAGCATACTGGCTGGTATCACTGGCCGAATCTGGGATTGAACCAGGGACCTTCCTGCTGTGTATGGCTCAGTTCCACACTAGGCCACTGAACTATCAAAGAAGCCATTTACTTTTTAAGATGTTATTATACATCATACAACACAATGATAATTCATTAATATTGAATTGGATATTTAGAAGGATCTATATCACTTCACATTGTCCTTTGGGTACTTTTTTTTTGCAAAGAATCTTTTTTTAGATTTACATATTGCTCTGCTGGTAGTAGGCCGGGTATACATGAATTTGAGTCCAAAGCTGGTTAAACTTGCCATTGTTTCAGTGGCCTCCAGTATCTCTGTCCAGAAGGCTTGGAGGGTGGGAAAGCACCAGAATGTGTTCAGGGGTGTGAAATTGTAGCTATAGTTTGGCCAGCACTCATCTGCCTGGGTCTAGTGAAATTTTCTCATTTGGGGAAGACGTTTGTGTGGTGGAGGATTTTGAGTTGGTTGTCTCTCTTTCTGCTATAGGTGGAAGTCGCGAGGGCCAATCTCTGCGCCCCCATCCAGTATTTCCCTGGATGTTCCCAGTCACCCCTTCAGGAACCAGGTATGTTTTCTGTGCTGTCTGGTGCAGAAGTGGGTAGTGTTGAGTAGAAGGCTGAGGTGTGCCTGTGAAGTGGCTCTGTGTTGTAGAGAACCAGTTCTAAGGGGGTTGGTTTGCATTGCATCTTACAGAGCATGGCGGGGTCCTGGATGAAGTGGCAGATCTTGTAGGTCGCAGAAGTAGTGATTTTCAGTGATGTGAAATTTGTCAGCCAGTTGCTGGAATGACATGATCAGGCCTTGGGGACACAGTTTGCCCAACTCAATTATGCCCTTTCATGCCACATCTTTGGAGCTGCTGACAGGGAAATTCCAGGGACACAAGCTTCCTTCCATACTTCATATCAGTTTTCACAATGGAGAAAGAGGGTACAAGAGAAATAAGAAATAGGTCAAGGGGAGAAACTTACTGGATTAACATAGTAAAAAAATGATAATGGAGAAAATAATAAGACTTAAGATAGACAAATCTCCAGGATCTAATGGTTTCTATGCCAGGGTATTAAAAGAAATAGGTGAAGAAATTACAAATGTGTTAGTCATAATTTTCCAAAGCTCCAAAGAAACTGCGCCTATGGATTGGAAAATTGCAAACTTCTCTCCATTAGTTATGAAGGGAGGGAGGGAGAAATCAAGCAACTACAGACCTGTCAATTTAATGCCAGTTGTAGGGAAGTTACTGGAATCTACCATCAAAGTAACTGAGCACTTGGGTAGGTATCAGCTGATCAACGAGAGTCAACATGGATTTGTAAAGGGTAGGTGATGCTTGACTAATTTAGTTGAACATAGGAACATAGGAACAGGAGTAGGCCATTGAGCCCCTTGAGCCTGTTCCACCATTCAATGAGATCATGGCTGATCTGTGACTTAACTCCATATATCCATCTTTGCCCCATATCCCTTAATATCTTTGGTTAACAAAAATCTATCGATCTCAGATTTAAAATTAACAATTGACCCAGCGTCAACTGCCTTTTGCGGAAGAGAGTTCCAAACTTCTACCACCCTTGTGTGTACAAGTGTTTCCTAACTTCACTGCGGAAAGGTCTGGCTCTAATTTTTAGACTATGCCCCCTAGGCCTAGGCCTAGACTCCCCAACCAGCGGAAATAGTTTCTCTCTATCTACCCTATCAGTTCCCCTTAATATCTTGAAAACTTCAATCAGACCACCCCTTAACCTTCTAAATTCCAGGGAATACAACCCTAATTTGTGTAATCTTGCCTTGTAATTTAGCCTTGGATTCCAGGTATCACTCTGGTAAACCTACGCTGCACTCCCTCCAAGGCCAGTATATCCTTCCTAAGGTGTGGTGCCCAGATCTGCTCATAGTACTCCAGGTCTAACCAGGGCTTTGTATAGCTGCAGCATAACTTCTACCCCCTTGTATTCTAGTCCTCTAGATATAAAGGCCAGAATTCCATTAGCCTTTTTGATTATTTTCTGTACCTGTCCATTACATTTTAATGATCTATGTACCTGGACTCCCAAGTCTCTTTGGACCTCCACTGTTTCTAGCTTTTCACCATTTAGAAAGTATTCTGTTCTATCCTTTTTAGGTCCAAAGTGGATGACCTCACATTTGCCTACATTGAAATCAATTTGTCACAGTTTTGCCCATTCATTTAATCTAATAATATCTCTTTGTAATTTTATACTTCCATCTACACTGTTTACAATACCACCTATCTTTGTGTCATCGGCAAACTTGGATATGTGGCTTTCTATCCCATCATCTAAGTCGTTAATAAATATGGTGAATAGTTGAGGCCCCAACAAAGATCCTTGCGGGACGCCACTAGTCACATCCTGCCAATTAGAGTACCTGACCATTATCCCTACTCTCTTTCTCCTGCCGCTCAGCCAATTTCCTAACCCAGGCGAATAATTTGCCTTCAATTCCATGAGCTTCAACTTTAGCTAACAGTCTCTTATGAAGGACTTTATCAAATGCCTTCTGAAAGTCCATATAAATAACATCCATAGACATTCCCCTGTCCACTACTTTAGTCACCTCTTCAAAAAATTCAATCAAATTCGTCAGGCATGACCAACCCTTTACAAATCCATGCTGGCTTTCTCTAATCAGCTGAACATTTTCAAGGTGTTCAGTCACTCTATCCTTAATTGTAGACTCTAGTAACTTCCCAACAACTGATGTTAGGCTAACTGGTCTATAATTCCCTGGTTTCTCTCTCTCACCTTTCTTAAATAGAGGAGTGACATGTGCAATTTTCCAATCTAAAGGAACAGTTCCTGAATCGAGAGAACTTTGGAAGATTATAGTTAGGGCATCTCGCCTCTGAGTCAAAACATCATGGGTTCAAGCTCCACTCATGAATGACATCCTATGTGACTGTGACCATGGTACAATATCCCTCCTCATCCTTCTCCTTCTGCCTGTAACCTTTGACATGGTTGACCATACCATCATCCTCCAACGTCTCTCCTCCGTTGTCCAGCTGTGAGGAACTGCCCTTGCCTAGTTCCATTTCTATTTATCCTGTCATAGCCAGAGAATCATCTGCAATGGCTCTTTTTCCCGCTCCTGTACTGTTACCTCTGGAGTCCACCAAAGAATTTTTTTGAAGCGCTCACTGGCTTGGTTGATGGGGGAGTTTCTGTGGATTTTGTCTATATGGACATCAAGAAGGCATTTAATAAGGTTCCGCACAAGAGATTATTATCTGGTGTTACTTGTATTGCTAAAGAAAGTCAATCATTTATCTTGAGGGATGCTCCTTTATCCCAATATCTTAATATACCTGGCTATCTTTGCCTAGATTTAAATAAAAATTAAGCATTAGCTGGATCTTTTCTTATGACTTTGCCTGTGAAGTGCTTTGGGACGTTTTTCTACCTTAAAAGTGCCATATACGGTAAATACTGGTTGTTGTTGCTGCTGCTGCTGGCTGAGGCTAGAAGCACATTAGATAGCCAGGATAATTAGCAGTCAGGATCTGAAGTACAACTGCTGTAGGTGATATTTAACAGCCTTTAGGTTTGTCACAAATTTGTTGGAATCCAGGATAGAGTCAGAGAACATAAACTATATTTTCAACTTCCAATTTGCAACATGACTATTCCAGTCCTAACCAACTGCGCTGGGATTCAATGAGATGTTAATTGGAAGCAGAGATTTGGATCTTCCTTAATATACATTTTGTGACAGTGATATCCATTGCTTCACACCACCAGTAGTGTGATTCAGGTGCACTGTAACTACAGTTAGAATGAAACTGATATTTAAACCACTTTAAAGCCACTGTACTGTCTTTTAATCTCCATTGATTGGAACAAGCTCATATCCTAGCAGCTCTTTTCTGTGTCAGCCTTGACTCAGTCATAATACTCTCACCTCTGAGTCAGAACGTCATGGGTTCAAGCTCCACTCACAAATGACATCCTATGTGACTGTGACCATGGTAAACTATCCCTCCTCATCCTTCTCGACCTGTCTGTAGCCTTTCACACAGTTGACCACACCATTGTCCTCCAATGCCTCTCCTCTGTTGTCCAGCTGCATGGAACTGCCCTGGCCACTGTCTGAGACTGAACAAGACTGTTCGTAACCTGTCGTCCTATTTGACCCTGAGCTGAGCTTCTGACCCCACATCCTCTCCATCACCAAGACCGCTTACTTCTTCCTCTATAACATCGCCCATCTCCTCCTTGCCTCAGCTCATCTGCTGCTGAAACTCTCATCCATACCTTTGTTACCTCTAGACTTGAATATTCTAATGTTCTCCAGGCCAGCCTCCCACCTTGCACCCTCCGTAAAATTAAGCTCATCCAAAACTCTGCTGACCGTATGCTAACTCGCATCAAGTCCCATTCACATATCACTCCTGTGCTCGCTGCCCTCCATTGACTCTCGGTCTGGCAATGACTTGATTTTAAAACTCTCATCCGTGTTTTCAAAACCCTCCATGGCCTCACCCCTCCCTATCTCTGTAACCTCCTCCAGCCCTATAACCCTCCAAAATCTCTGCGCACCTCCAATTCTGGCCTCTTGCGCATCCCCGATTTTCTTCACTCTACCAGTGGCAACCATGCTTTCACCTGTGTAGGCCCTAAGCTTTGGAATTCCCCCTCTAAAACTCTCCACCTCTCTACCTCTCCCTCCTCCTTTAAGACATTCCTTAAAGCCTCCTTCTTTGACCAAGCTTTTGCTCACCTGTCCCTCTAGAACGAGGGGTCACAGTCTCAGGATACAGGGTAGGACATTTAGGTCTGAGATGAGGAAAAATGTCTTCACTCAGAGGGTGGTGAACCTGTGGAATTCTCTACCACAGAAGGCTGTGGAGGCCAAGTCACTGAATATATTTAAGAAGGAGATAGATAGGTTTCTAGACACAAAAGGCATCGAGGGGTATGGGGAGAGAGCGGGAATATGGTATTGTGATAGAGGATCAGCCATGATCATATTGAATGGCAGAGCAGGATCGAAGGGCCGAATGGCCTAATCCTGCTCCTATTTTTCTATGTTTCTATATCTCCTTATATGGCTCGGTGTCAAATTTTGTTTGATAATCACTCCTGTGAAGCACCTTGGGATGTTTTACTACGTTAACGATGCTATATAAATGCAAGTTGTTGACGTTGTTGTTGTTGAGCATGTAATCTAGGCTGACACCCCAGTCACTGAGGGAGTGCTGCACTGTCAGATTTGCCTTATCTTAGATAAGACACTAAGCCGAGGCCCATCTGCCCTCTCAGGTGGACAGATTCAATGGCACTACTTGAAGAGCAAGGGAGTTCTCCCGGTGTCCTGGTCAACATTTATCCGTCAACCAACATCAGTAAAAATCGGATTATATGGTCATTTATCTCATTGCTGTTTGTGAGGCCTTGCTGAGTGCAATTTGGCTGCTGTGTTTTCCTACATTACAACAGTGACTGCACTTCAAAAGTACTTCATTGGCTGTGAAGTGATTTTGGACGACCTGGGTTGTGACAGGTGTTACATAAAGGCAAGCTCTATCTTTGTTTTCCTAACTTTAAAAATGTCATTGGCAGTTGGAGGCTGATGAGCAGCACTTCACACATACGTTTGAGTTTGCATGTACGTTGCTTTACTTTCCTTCTACTAAAGAGTGATGCAAGTGGTCAGTATTACAGTGGCTACCCATCCATGCCACCTTTAAAAGTGCTCTTGCTGCACCATTACCATTTGATGCAGGGTAACTGGGGCAAAATGCCCTTCCAAACCAAGGATTTGAAATAACACAGAGGCATTTTCCTAGTTGCCTGCTTTATGGCATTCTTCTGGCTGTAACTGTGTACACTTAACACACTCAGGGCCTGAAGTTCCGGGAGGCTCCTGGAAGTCCATTCTCTGCTGGAAGTGTGATGGGACGGGACTTCTGGCTGCCAGTCTGCTCTGACCCGCAATGAATCCTGTGGTGTATGTAACCTGTTCCACCTTAAGAGAACTTAAGCCTGTTCCACCTTAAGAGATGTACTACTTTCTCTGGCTGCTGTATACGTAATACCGGTGGTGACCACCGGTATATAAGTACTGTGTAGTGATATTGCTGTTAGTATAGCCCTGACCTCCAACTAGTAAAGACCTGTTGAAACGTTATTCTTGTAGTCTGTGTCAGTAATTAATCTTAAATACAACTAGAACACACAGACTTAACAGTGGCGACGAGTCCGATTCTTACCCTGCGGCAGTTTATATCCACGGCGGCTTCGTCCACAGAACGGGCGTCGAAGAGAGGCATCCACCCTCATCACCCTGCTGGAAGACACGTCGCGCGGCAGGCATCGAGAACCCGGAGTGCAGAAGATATCCTGAACTCGAAGCCTCCATCAGCGGCAGTCAGCTATCTTCCTTCTACCTCGGTGGTGGGTAAGCCGGTCAGCGACGCGAGCAGAAAGTCGGCCGCGTTGGCTGTACAGACGGGGAGGGAAGACGGAGGAATAAGGGCGGTGAGATCGATCGCGACTGGAGATAAGGGCCGGGCCGCATTCGGGCCGAAAGGCGCAGCGCGGGGACATCGATCGCGGCTGGTGATAAGGGCCGGGCCGCATTCGGGCCAAAAAGGCGCAGCGTCTGGGGCAACTGAAGGCGCGAGAGCTGCGGCAAAGGCGAACGCAGCCGGTGCTAATAACCAGGCTGCAAGAAGGGCTGCGAGGCGCGACATCGGGGAAGCGCGAATGCCCGAGGGAGCCGCGGTGAAGCGGAGACAGTGTCGGGGGAGTTACTAACCGCTGGGAAAGGGGAGCAGCAGTGGCACGTCAAACGCCATTGCAGCCAGCGGGTGAAGAAGGCGAGCGCGGGAAAGACCGCCAAGCGCGGGAAACCACCATTTTGTAGGCGGAGGACGAAGACAAGAGCGGGAAGCCGCCATCTTGGAAAAAGGGAAATCACTAAAAAAAAAATTGCAACGATGCCTAAACATGGGAACATTAATACCTTTGATAGCGACATCGAAGATTGGGCCACGTATGTAGAACGCATACAAAATTATTGTAAAGCAAATAAAATCCCAGATGATGAGAAAGCACTAACTTTATTAAACTTAATGGGTGCGAAGACATACGGGCAATTGAAACACCTTTTATCACCAGATGAACCGGCGGAGAAGACGTTCGAGGAGATTGTTACTGTCCTGAGAAATCATCTAAACCCCACGCCGCTGATGCTAGCGGAACGATTTAAATTTTACAGCAGAAAGCAGCTGAAAGATGAAAGCAATGCTGAATATTTAATGGAATTGCGTAAGCTAGCAAAGTACTGTCAGTTTGGAACGGGACTAACAGATGCGCTGAGATAAATTTGTGTGTGGATTATTAAAAGAAGATACACAAAAGCGACTGCTCGAGGAGAATGAGCTGACGCTTGAGAAAGCGGTCACTATGGCAGCATCACACGAAGCCGCAGCGAGAGGCACGGCAGTAATGCAGCTACGGTCACCGGAACTCAGTACAAATAAATTGGTTTTGAGTACTGTAAAATGTTATCGTTGTGGAAAGACAACGCACGATCAGAACCAGTGTTGGTTTAAAAACCAAGAATGCAGAACGTGTGGCAGGCTTGGCCACATAGCTAAAGTATGCCGGTCAGGAAAGAAGACCAGCAACAAAAAGTCACCGCAAGGAAAATACATAAAGGTACACAAGGTGACAAAGAACAGTTCGAACGAACAGAAGTCAGATTCAGACGCCAGCAGTAATGAACTGGGTAGCTTAAGAGTACACAACGTTGGTAAGGATGCAGATCTCCAGACAATTTGGGTCACTCTTCAGATAGCAGGAGTCCAAGTAAAGATGGAATTGGACACTGGATCGGCATTGACGGTCATGAATAAGAAAGATTACAAAAGGTTATTCCAACATATTCCCCTACGGGATACGGAGATTATATTGAAAACATACACGGGGCAAAGAGTGTACCCCATCGGAAAGATAGAGGTAAAAGTGGTCCACAAGGGCAAAGAAAGCCAAGTAATGGACTTATATGTGCTACCTGAAGGAGGTCCACCACTACTGGGACGGGAGTGGATTAGGAAAATGAATATGGACTGGCACTCCTTAAAGGCACTAACGGTAGATTCCGGGGAAACAGATGTCAAACCTAAACGATTGTCCAGAATATTGGATGATGCTAAAGAGGTGTTCCAGCAGGGACTGGGAACACTGAGAGGAATTACGGCAAACATCAAGATTGATGAACATGCACACCCAAAATTTTTCAAAGCCAGACCGGTACCCAGGCAATACGACCTGCTGTAGAAGCAGAACTGGAAGCGCTAGAACGTTCAGGTGTACTGTCTAAGGTAGATTGGAGTGAGTGGGCTACGCCCATTGTTCCCGTTATGAAACGTCCTTCGAGCAACAAGCCAGGAGAACCAGGGAAGGTTCGCATCTGTGGAGACTTCAAGATCACCGTTAATCCGGTGCTTCACACGGTGCAGTATCCGCTTCCGCGGATTGAGGATATTTTTGCTTCGTTGTCTGGCGGGAAACGCTTCACCAAGATAGACCTGGCACAGGCGTACTTGCAGATGGAGGTTGAAGAAGAGTCACGCCAGTACCTCACGATCAACACGCATAGAGGTTTGTACCGGTATAATAGGCTGGTTTTTGGAGTGGCATCGGCTCCAGCAATTTGGCAGAGGGCCATGGAGCAGGTATTACAGGGAATTCCAGGCACACAATGTTACCTGGACAATATTCTGATTACAGGAGATGGTGATGAAGAACACCTCGCAAACTTGGAACTGGTGCTCAACAGACTGAAAGAGTATGGACTTCGAGTTAATCGGCAGAAATGTGAGTTCTTTCAGAAGCGGATCTCGTACTGTGGTCATGTCATTGGCCGGGAGGGGCTTCATAAGTCTCCTGACAAGATAGAGGCAGTTGTAAAGGCTCCCGCTCCGGATAATGTCTCTCAGTTGAGGTCCTTTCTAGGATTGATTAACTATTACCATAAGTTTCTACCGAATCTATCCACGGTACTGCACCCGCTGAACGCTCTTTTACAGAAGGGGGTACCATGGGAATGGAGCGAAAACTGTAAGAAGGCATTTCGCAAAAGCAAAGAATTGATCGCCTCAGAGGAAGTGTTGGCTCACTTCAACCCGACACTGCCTATTCGGTTGGCTTGTGATGCTTCTCCATATGGTATTGGGGCAGTACTCTCACACAAGTTGCCAAATGGCACGGAAAGGCCAGTCGCGTTTGCATCCAGATCATTGACCTCCGCTGAGCGCAACTATGCGCAGATCGATAGGGAGGCTCTCAGCCTTGTATGGGGAGTGAAGAAGTTTAATCATTACCTGCAGGGCCAAAAATTCACACTTCTGACAGACCATCAGCCGTTGGTATCCATTTTTAACCCTAAGAAGGGTGTTTCGGTGATGACAGCACAGAGACTCCAGAGATGGTCCCTTTTCCTAGGGGCACATCAATATCAAATAGAATTCAAAGGTACAAAGCAGCATGGCAATGCTGATGGGCTGTCGCGCCTGCCACTACCTGTAGAAGAAGAGACGACGAAAGTTGACCCTGTTGAGTTATTTCATTCGACCATCATCGAGTGTTTACCAGTCAACAATGCAAGTATTGAAAGGGAAACCAGGAACGACCCGACACTGTCCCGAGTCTACGAGGTGACAGTGAAGGGATGGCCAACACATGGTGATCCTCTGTTACCGGCATTCTCGGCAAGGCGAGACCAGCTGTCCGTCTGCCATGGTACTTTGATGTACGGGACAAGAGTGATTATTCCTCCCAAGTTAAGGGAAAGAGTTCTAAAGGAACTGCATGAAGGTCATCTGGGAGGAGTTAAGATGAAAAGTCTTGCTAGGGCTTATGTATGGTGGCCGGGTATTGACCAACAGATAGAGGAGTTGACGAAAAGCTGCGCTGGGTGCCAAAAAGTGCAAAATGCACCTCCGATCGCACCGCTACACCCATGGGAATGGCCTTCAGCCCCATGGCAACGCGTACATATTGACTTTGCTGGTCCATTCATGGACTCCATGTTCCTAATTGCGGTGGACGCACATTCCAAATGGCCAGAAGTGATCAAGATGAATACCACTACTTCAGAAAAGACAATTGCGGTGTTAAGAACAATATTCGCAAGGAACGGATTGCCAGAACAGATATGTTCGGACAACGGACCACAGTTCGTGTCGGAAGAATTCCAAAAGTTCTTAAAGAAGAATGGGGTGAAACATTATACCTCTGCCCCATATCATCCGGCGACAAACGGGTTGGCCGAGAGATTTGTCCAAACATTCAAAAAGGCAATAAAGGCCATGAACGATGATCAGATTCCGTTACAACACAAGGTGGACAATTTCCTAATGGCATATCGAAACGCCGCTCATGCAGTAACTAACCAAAGTCCTGCCATGATGTTTTATAACAGGAGGTTGCGGTCCAGGTTGGACTTGTTAAAACCAAATGTGCGGAGGGAAGTGGAAAACAAACAGTTCCGGCATATTAATAACAAGACCACTCGAAGTTTCGACGTAGGACAACCAGTGTTGGCAAGGGACTATGGAAACGAAAAATGGCAGTCCGGAACAATTCGGGCCAGACAAGGACCTCTGATGTACACAGTAGATATTGGTAACAATGTGATAAGGCGTCATGCGGATCAACTGGTAGAATCGAGAGCAAGGGTCGAACCCATGGTTACGACAGAGACAACTGTGGAAGACGTTAATGAACCTGAAGCATCTACCTCGGCAGGGAATGTACCTGATGATGACGTCCAATACATAGGAAACCAACTAGAGGAGTCACCTCAGCAACAAGAATCAGAGACCACTGAAAGGCGTTATCCAACCCGAATCAGAAGGCCTCCTGAGAGACTGAACCTTTGAACTGTTTATACCTGAAGTTATATATGTATATATGTTATTATGTTATGTTAAATGGGGATATGACTGTTAAGCTAAAAAGGGAGGATTGTGGTGTATGTAACCTGTTCCACCTTAAGAGAACTTAAGCCTGTTCCACCTTAAGAGATGTACTACTTTCTCTGGCTGCTGTATACGTAATACCGGTGGTGATCACCGGTATATAAGTACTGTGTAGTGATATTGCTGTTAGTATAGCCCTGACCTCCAACTAGTAAAGACCTGTTGAAACGTTATTCTTGTAGTCTGTGTCAGTAATTAATCTTAAATACAACTAGAACACACAGACTTAACAAATCCCAAATCCCAAGGGCGAGTACATTTGCATAAAGGAGGAGGATACTTGCATCCTTTATGGCATTCTGCCGCACGGGGTGCCAGGAATTTCAGAGTGGCATCTTCTTGCTTCGTCAGGAAGGGCGGGCCAATTGGGTTGAAGATCTCTGAATTTGTTTAAAAAATATATCAATCTTACTGCAGCCACTTTCCTAATGGCAATCGATCACACTGTCACATTGGTGTAATATACACCTGCTTCATTCAAGCGTACTTTACCTTAGTGCCAGTAAAAGTGGAACAAGCGGGTTATCTGTTGGAGAGTGCGTCGTTCTGTCAGTCCCGCCTCTTTAATTGATGTTGTGTCAGAGGAAGGGGTTGTGGGGGTGCGGGGGCATGAGAAGCACCCACCCCTCCCCTTCCATCAGATTTTCAGAACTTCAAAAAAAGGAGCGGCGATCGGAAGAACTGGGTACACCCCAAATTCTGGTCCCCCATTTGACCTATGCCCTGGCACTGTCTTCTCAATCCCCGGAATTTCAGGGCCCTTGTCTTTTGGTTGCAACAGGTTTTCACCACATCAGGTGATAACTTGAGATATCCAGCCAGATATTAATTGCAATTATTCAAGTTGACTGTGTTTACCCAGAGAAAGAAACAGCTTTGATTATGCAAATAGTGATTCTTACTTCACAGTGTGGTAAAATTCAGAAATGGTAGCTGACACCAAAGGCCACACTTAACCAAAAATATTTATTTTCACACTTGAAGTAGAATGCAGAAGAATATTTTGAAGCATACATAGGCAATCAATTGTGTTTACCAAGGACAAAAATGAATTGATATTCAAAAGTGTACACAACTGCAAAGGACTATAACAAAAAACAACCCCTGGCAAGGGTTACAAAATGTCAATCTTTAACATAAGGGGTAATTTTCCAACTTTGTGCTCCCTGTAGGGAGTCTTGCACTTGGGAGCTCATATCGGAAATTCAAGCACACAGTTTTATGAACATTAAAATAAGCCAGAAAATTAACCCTTAAAGGCACAGAAAAAAAGTGCTGAAAAGGAAAGTCAAATGCTCACGTGACCTGCAAAATTATTTGAATAATTGTTCAAGCTAAGGGATGTGGAGCACAGCAACTCCACAACAGTGTCCATTGCTGAAGTTGATAAGTGATATTAGGATGTCTGCTGTCTATTGTAATCATAAATAAATGATATAACAATCTTTATAAGTCTTCTCTACTATGCATGCCAAGAATACATGGTAAAGTTTAATAAATCCTCAGCAAATAATGTCCTGTGCCCACAATTGTTTGCTGTGCAAATTGATTAGCGTCCTCTGTCTTCTGCAACTCATATTGTACAAACGTTGACACTTCATGCATAGTTCAAAGTCTCATAATGTCAGTTGTACTATATGTCTCTGCAGATGAAGTCCCAAAAACCAGTTCTGACTCGTTGTGTGAGGCCATAATCTTTTATGAGGGCAACATAAATACAGTTGATGAGTCTTAATGGCTGCATGCCTGTTTGATGATTGCCACGTATCAATTTCTTGATCATTTTTTTCTTCATGGAAAAAATTTGGGAATGAGTTATGCTTAAGTGTTGTGGTTTAAAACAAAGTGAATTCACACAAATTCAATAAAAAGCCACTGGCTGCAGGCATTGAAGATATGTATTAAACCTAGACTAGAAAATTTATGGAATGTGGTGGCTCACAGTCTACTTCAAACAGAGATAATGAGAGTCAATTGACTTATCCAAGACTCCTCAAGCCATAATGGTTCTATTTATTGCGACCCATATCTGAACGGGGGAAGAGATGTAGCAAGTTTTATTGACAGGCCTACTTGCGAATCTCTGAAAGGGGAATGTAAAGTCTGTGGGTTGTGCAGTTAATAAATACACAGACTTCAGAAATAACAACAAACAGGTCTTTACTATTCGAAGGTCCGGGCGAATCTGCCCCAGTTATCCTGTCACAACACTTATATACTGGTGTGGTCACTGTCGGTATTACAGTATACAGAAGCCAAACAAGTAGTGCCACACTTAAAGTAGTTCCCTTAAAGGTGAACGGTTACATACAATAATTTCCTTAAGGGTAGACGGGTACATACACTACAATCCTCCCTTTTTAGCTTTCAACATACTGAGTCCATAGTGGACATACATTATCACATATATATATACAGATTTATTTAAGACAGTTCATAGATTCAGTCTTTCGGGAGGTTTCCGGATTCTGTCCGGGTAACGCCGCAGTGGTGTCGTCATTCCAAGCGGGCTAGTAGGTGTTTCTGGTAAAGTTGAATCGGCTCGAAGCACAGTGTCAGGTTCCTCTGACTCCAGAACTACCAGATCGGACGTAGGTGTTCTGGGTAACTCAGTCTCAACCTTATCCGGGTAAGGTGGTGAAGTCGGGGGCCCATTTGTGGCGGACCCTATGATCTGGTCAACATGGCGCCTTATTATATTGTCTCCAATGTCCACAGTGTACATCAACGGGCCTAGCCTTTTTCCAATCGTTCCAGGCTGCCATTTCTCAGTACAATAGTCCCGGGCCAAATCTCGTTGACCGGTCTGGAAGGATCTAGTGGCCCTTTCGTTCATGCCCTGGAATTGCCGGTTCTCTACGTCCCTTCTGACGTTTGGTTTGAGTAAATCCAGCCGACATCGTAGGCGTCTATTACAAAACATCATCGCGGGAGTTTGATTTGTGACCGCATGGGTTGCATTTCGGTATGCCAACAAAAAACTATCCACCTTATGCTGTAAACTTATGTCTTCATTACTCATGGCCTTTACGGCCTTCTTGAAGGTCTGGACAAACCTTTCAGCCAATCCATTGGAGGCGGGATGGTATGGGGCTGACGTGTAATGTTTAACCCCATTGCTCTTTAAGAATTTCTTAAATTCCTCAGATACAAATTGCGGTCCATTGTCAGAACAGATCTGTTCTGGCAGGCCATTCCGAGCAAACATAGTCCTTAACACCGTGATGGTTTTTTCCGTCGTGGTGGTGGTCATCTTAATTACTTCTGGCCACTTGGAGTGGGCATCTACCGCTATTAGGAACATCGAGTCCATAAATGGACCAGCAAAGTCGATGTGTACTCTTTGCCAGGGAGATGAGGGCCACTCCCATGGGTGCAGAGGAGCCTGTGGTGGCGCATTCTGAACCCTCTGACATCCTAGGCAATTCTTCGTGATCTCCTCTATGTCCCCATCGATGCCTGGCCACCACACAAACGCCCTTGCTAGATTCTTCATCTTTACGCCACCCAGGTGTCCTTCGTGCAGCTCCTTGAGTACCTTCTTTTGGAGTTTGGGTGGAATCACCACTCTAGACCCACACATCAGGGTTCCTCGACACACTGACAGTTGTTCTTTCCTCTGTGAGAATGCTTGCAGTGTTGGTTCGCACTGTGCTGGCCATCCCTCCACCGTTAAATCATAGACTCGTGAAAGAGTCGGGTCATTCCTTGTCTCATTCTCAATCATTGAGTTTGTTATTGGCAGATACTCCACTATTGATGAGTGGAACAACTCTACTGGGTCCACTGTCCTCGCTTCTTCTACCATCGGCAATGGCAAGCGTGATAGCCCATCAGCGTTTCCATGCTGTTTGGACCGTTTGTATTCAATATCATACTGGTGTGCCCCAAGTAAAACTGACCATCTTTGTAACCTTTGTGCCGTCATGGTAGAAACAGCCTTGTTTGGGTTGAATATGGACACCAACGGCTGGTGGTCCGTCAGCAATGTGAACCTCTTACACTGCAGGTAATGGTTGAATTTCTTCACGCCCCACACAAGACTGAGGGCCTCCCTATCTATCTGGGCGTAATTTCGTTCCGCTGGTGTCAATGATCGGGACGCGAATGCCACCGGCCTTTCCGAGCCATTTGGTAGTCTGTGCGAAAGTACTGCCCCAATTCCGTACGGGGAAGCATCACAAGCTAGCCGAAGGGGTAATGCTGGGTTGAAATGAGCCAACACTTCTTCAGAGGTAATCAACTCCTTGCTCCTGCGAAAAGCCTTTTTGCATTCTTCACTCCACCTCCATGGTGTTTCTTTCCGCAACAGCTCATTTAGCGGATGCAGCACCGTAGATAAATTTGGCAGAAACTTGTGATAGTAATTAATCAACCCCAAGAATGACCTTAGCTGTGACACGTTTCCTGGAGCGGGGGCCTTCACGACCGCTTCTATCTTTTCCGGTGACTTATGTAGTCCCTCTTGGTCAATGACATGACCGCAGTATGAGATCCGTTTTTGGAAGAACTCACACTTCTTGCGATTAACCCGAAGGCCATACTCCTTCAACCTGGTGAGTACCAGTTTCAAATTCATGAGGTGTTCTTCCTCATCTTTTCCCGTGATTAGAATATCATCTAAGTAGCACTGCGTGCTTGGAATTCCTTGTAACACCTGTTCCATGGCCCTCTGCCAAATTGCTGGCGCCGAAGCTACTCCAAAGACCAGTCTATTATAGCGATACAAGCCTCTGTGAGTGTTGATGGTGAGATATTGGCGTGACTCTTCCTCAACCTCCATCTGTAAATATGCCTGAGCCAAGTCTATCTTTGTGAAGTGCTTCCCTCCAGCCAATGAAGCAAAAATATCTTCAATCCGCGGAAGCGGGTATTGTACCGTGTGAATTACCGGATTCACTGTGATCTTGAAATCTCCACAGATGCGGACCTTCCCCGGTCCCCCTGGCTTATTACTTGGTGAGGATTTCATGACGGGAACAATGGGCGTGGCCCACTCACTCCAGTCTACTTTTGACAGAACCCCTGATCGTTCAAGTTCTTCTAGTTCTGCCTCTACTGCTGGTCGTATTGCATACGGTACCGATCTGGCCTTAAAAAACTTTGGGCTTGCATGTTCTGCAATCTTGACCTTTGCTTTAATACCTCGCAGCGTTCCCAGTCCTTGCTGGAATACCTCTTTAGCTTCGTCTAATATTCTGGACAACCGTTCAGGTTTGACATCCTCTTTTTCGGACTCCACCGTCATGGTGTTTAGTGCATGCCAGTCCATCTTTATTTTTTGGATCCACTCTCGTCCCAGAAGTGGTGGACCTCCCTCAGGCAACACATACAGATCTAACCGGTGGTGAACTTTATCCTGGTATCTCACCTTAACCTCTAGTTTTCCGATGGGGAATACTTTGTGCCCCGTGTATGTCTGCAGCACTAGATCCGTATTCCGTAGTGGAATATGCTTGAAAAACTTTTTATAGTCATGCTTATTAATGACAGTCAACGCCGATCCGGTGTCTACTTCCATTTTTACTTGGATCTTCTCAATCTGTAACGTTATCCAAATAGTTTGTCGGTCGGCTTCATTGCTCACGTTGTGGATTCTCAGACTGTCCAGTCCTTTGTGTTTGGAGTGTGAGTCCGACTTCTGTTCCTTCAGACTCTTCCTAGTCGCCTCTTGTACCTTTCTGTACCATTTTTGTGAGGACTCGTTATTGTTGTACGTCGTTCCTGACCGGCACACTTTAGCTATGTGCCCGATCTTGCCACATTTCCGGCATTCTTGGTTTTTACCCCAGCAACGCTTCTGGTCGTGTGTTGTCTTCCCACAACGATAGCATTTCGTAGTCCTCGAGGTGATGTGGTCCACCCCTAGTGCCACCGCCTTCCGCTGCATTACCGCCGTTCCTTTTGCTGCGGCTTCGTATGATGCGGCTATAAGGACAGCCCTGTCAAGTGTGAGGTTGTTCTCTTCCAGTAGTCGCTTTTGCGTCCCTTCTTTGGACAATCCACATACGAACTTGTCTCGCAGTGCCTCTGTCATATTCCCTCCGAACTGGCAGTGTTTCGCTAGCCTCCGCAGTTCGACCAAGTATTCCGCGTTGCTTTCGTCTTTCTTCTGCGTTCTCGCATAGAATCTGAATCGTTCAGCCAGCTTCAACGGTGTGGGGTTCAAGTGATCCTTCAGCACCGCTACTATATCCTCGAAAGTCTGATCCGCCGGTTTAGCTGGAGAGAGAAGATGTTTCAACAACCCGAATGTTTTCGCACCCATCATGTTAAGTAAGGTTACAGCTTTTTCCTCCTTAGACATTTTGTTAGCCTTACAATGTATCTCAATACGTTCCACGTACGTGGGCCAGTCTTCTATTTCGGAGTTAAAATCGTTGCTGCCCCCACGCTTAGGCATCTTCCTTTCTTTGGGTACAACACAAATATTTCTTTAAATTCTTATGTATTTTTTTTTTTGGTGGTTTCCCGCTCTTCCTTTCTCTCCCCGCCCACTTCAATGGCGGTTTCCCGCTTCTGTCGGCTCCTCCGCCTAATGGCGGCTTCCCGCGTTTCTTCCTGGTGGAAGGGGTACGCTTTCCCCGCAGCGGACAGGTTCAGCCGCTGGGCTGGCTCTCGCACAGCTCCCCCTACTCGGCTCTGTCTTCTCCTCCCGCCCGCACGGCTCTACCGGCGCTGGGTACACCCTGTTAACGGAGGACAGTTCAGCTGCTGGACTGGCTCTCGCGCAGTCTCTCACCCTGTTTTCGGCTGTGTCTCTCTCCCACTCCCGCACGTTCGGTTTTGCCGGCTCTGAGTACCCCGTTGGTGGAGAACAGCTCAGCCGCTGGACTGGCTCCTCGCAGTCTCTCTCTCCGCACCCGGCTCTCACCCGCACGGCTCCCGTTCGCCTCCCCAGCCCTCTCGCAGACCGGTGTTTCCCTCCCCGGCTGCGGCTGGGTTTCTCTTCCAGCGCCTACTCGCAGGCTCAGCGCTTCGTGGCTGCGGTCGCTGCCCGGATTTTTCCCGCCGATCGCGGTCCGGCTGTCACCCGACGCCGTTGGACCCGACTTTTGACCGGCTCAGCTCCCCCTCGACCGAGGTCGAGTGCTCTGCCCTTATCCTCCGGATATTCTCTACACCTTCCCCTACTCACAGTCTCTTCGGCCGCCTTGTTCCCTGCTGATCGGCTCACTCTGTACCGTGGTAGAAGGGTAGTCAGTGCCTGTTGCAGACGGAAGCTTTTGTTGCTAAAGTCTTCCACCTTTCTCCTGCTGCAGCCTCGTGTTTTCTTCCAGCAACACGACGAGGGCGGTTGCCTCTCTTCGACGCTCTTCTTGCTTTGGTAATCTTGCCGCAGGGTACGATCGGACTCGTCGCCACTGTAAAGTCTGTGGGTTGTGCAGTTAATAAATACACAGACTTCAGAAATAACAACAAACAGGTCTTTACTATTCGAAGGTCCGGGCGAATCTGCCCCAGTTATCCTGTCACAACACTTATATACTGGTGTGGTCACTGTCGGTATTACAGTATACAGAAGCCAAACAAGTAGTGCCACACTTAAAGTAGTTCCCT
The DNA here is from genome assembly GCF_052327205.1 of Somniosus microcephalus. Taxonomy (NCBI): domain Eukaryota; kingdom Metazoa; phylum Chordata; class Chondrichthyes; order Squaliformes; family Somniosidae; genus Somniosus; species Somniosus microcephalus. The sequence continues at coordinate 41,719,877 of NC_140988.1, forward strand.
TAAAGGTGAATGGTTACATACAATAATTTCCTTAAGGGTAGACGGGTACATACACTACAGGGAAGACGTCAGAGGGACAGACCTCTCACTTGCTGGGAGCATATAATATGTTTCCCTCTTCTTAGGTTATTCTTCAAGATGTATTGGTTGATGCTCATTCAGACATATTTCATACTCACCACATGACCAGGCTGCCCTGTTAAGAGGGATGATTTAACCTTGTCTCACTAAAATGTTTCAGCCCACCTTCAGAAAGATTGGAGAAGTGTATGCGTGGGAAGATGCAAAAGATATGATGCTCAATTCAGATCACAAAATGGCCCTATTGCATAATTAGTTATTGGGCAGTACAGCCACACTCCTTAATGTAGACCTCTTACAGGAGTGACCAGCAAGTGAATATCTAAGGCAGACCTGAAACTTGTAACAATGATGTCACTTAGAATGGTTATACCACTCCAGTCCCTGATGCAATTTGTCTGGCTATAGTTGGAAGGACAGGTCAGCTCCCATGTCAACCTGTTCATTACACTATTGCAAAACCACCATGCTTTCATTCCTTATTGCTATCCAATGGTCTCTGTTGGAAAATGGATCGGTGTGTGTTTGCAACTGAGGACAGGATATGGCTTGATGATAATACTCCTATGATCAAATAGCCTGCCACTACTTACTCTATAGGTTCACACATGAAGAATGAGCACTTAAGCAACATATTTAATGGCTGCTGCCATCCAGCGAGCAAATGCCAGGATGAGGACCATCAGCAGAGGAGAGGGAGGGGCAAATCTTTTTTTTAAAGGAGCTTTCTCAGTGGCCTGTTGGGTAAGAAGCACTATCTGGTATAGTACTAAGTCATATACATCAGAAAATCCCGATCCACACTGAGTTAGCTGATCGCAGGTGGGGCAAGAGCTGCGGTGCTGCAATTGGCCGCTGCATCCCTGGGCTAGGGAGGAGAATAAATGAAGCAGTTCTCCTACTCCTGATTGTGACCTAGTGACCCAAAATGGAAGGTGCATTGTGTGTGGATGTCAGGTGAGGGCAGGACTGGGCTGACGTGTGATATCCCATTTGATTGCATAGCCTGCCAATGCTCAGGCTTACAAATGAAGGGTGGTCAATGAGATACTGGAGAGAAAATGGCACGGAAAGGAACCCTAACAAGAGTCAGTGCCCTCAGTAGGGAATTGGAGATACAGATGAGAAAATTGGAAATGAAAAAAAGTAAGTTGTAGATGTTTTAAAAATCCCCGATGTTCGAGGTATATGGGAATTTAGGATTGTGTTAATTGACTGTCTCCTGTAAGTGGTTTGAAGGTGTTTCTTAGTTTCTCAACCTCATTACCGCAGGTTAGATACACACTTGGAATGGATGATGTCTGGGAATTTCCTCAGAGTTAGTCCCGCACTGCCGTCGTAACTTCACCGGAAAGGTGGCTGAAACCCCGTTTTCACGAGGAATTATGGTTGCCACTCCCCTTACATAGAATCACATAGAATCCCTTTGCTCCTCTGCCCCATTTAGACTCTTAGGCCTCGATATTAACCCCCCACCACCACGATGGGCAGGAGGAGGTCGGGGGGGAGGGGGGTGTTGAACCCTAAAATAGGTTCAACCCGAAGCGTTACCGCCTGCCGCCATTTTTACAGCGGTGAGTAGCGTGCCGTGCAAGTGTTCCGTCTTGGAGAGATGGGACACTTCATTAAAATTTTTAATCTGGCTCCCACAGTACAATTGGGAGCCTGATTTAAATTTAACTGCTGCCAGACAGGTTTCTCAAAGTTCGGGGAACCCGGCAGCGAAATGGAGGCGAGAGCTGCTGGCTCCAGAAGGTATGTGCCTATTACAGCAATCCTTGCGGGCCAGAGGGAGCAGGAGTGTTGTCCCCAACCCCTCAAAGAAGCCTTGGCTTCCCTTCTGCCGATCGCTGCCCCTCTCTAGCCCCTACGGCAATCACCGCCCTCCCCCCACACCTACAATGGTCTCTCTCCCTCCCCCCTCTCACGATCACAGTCGACCTCTGCCCCTAATCTGCAGCCTGCACCCACCCCTCGATTACCGGGCACCGTCCCCAAGGGTCCCCGGCTGTGGCTTCCTGCCACAGGCCTTCCTCCCGGCCTCCTGCACGCCCTCCCCACCTCCCTGTAAATATCGGGGTCTTATTACCCAAGCAGTGTGTGGCCTCCTTATTATTCCTACCAAAATATAACATCTCACACTGAAATTCATTTGCCAATTATACACCCATTCTGCAAGTTTATTAATGTCTTCCTGTACTTTGTCGCTGTCTTCCTCAGTGTTAACTGTACCTCCCAATTTGGTGGCATCCGCAAATTTTGAAATTGTACTTCTGATTCCCGAGTCCAAATCGTTCTGATGAAGTTATGGCAGGGCTGTGGGACCAGCTCTGTGGAAAGTCCAGACCTATGTATTCACTTTCTTTAACTTATTCAAAATGAAATATGCTTCCCCCTTCTTAGGTTGCTCTTCAAGATGTGCTTGTTGGCAGTCATTCAGATGTATTTCATGGACTCACCATATGACACGGCTCTGCTGTGACTGTTAAAAGCAGTGATTTAGATGCTTTTCCCTTTCTCAGTCTCTCTTTTTTCTTCCTTTCCTTCATGGATTTTATTTTCAGTGTGGACCAAATGTCAGTGACAATCACTGTAATAAAATAGTTACGAGTGGCTGTCGTCCCACTTCAGTGGTGGAAGACATGATCTGCATACTTATAGGGTTACCATGAGTAATTATCCATGACTAACATGATAGATTAGTTGAATTTAATCATTATTTGAAGACAACATTGTACATTATTAACTCCGGATGCTTCATACCATACATCCTCTATGATTTCTTCTGTTGTGATCTAATCTCAGTTTATGCTTGTTTTTCACATTTAAAAATCTTAAAACTACAGCAAGATAAAGATAAGTATTCATTATCCTGTAACATAATTTAGTGTCACAGTCCATTGGTGCTCCTGTGTATTATCTAACAGAATGGCTGGGTACAGCTAAGTACCAGTGATTCGGCTGTGATGTTAACAGGTACCAAGTGAAATTTGGGGGACTTTCACCATTGGGAGAGAAACTCAACTGGTGACACTCTGGACTGTTGCTAAATGATACCTGCGTCTAGCTCAATAGTAGAATTGGAAGAAGCCTGGGAGGGTCACCACTCTGCTCTCTTGGCTAGAGTACGGTGCATGACAGAGGGGAAGGAAACAAAAATATATAATTTTTTGTTATATTTATTCTCAGAATGTGAGTGATGCTCATATTGTTGCATTTATTGCCCATCCCTAGTTACCCTGAGAAGGTGGTAGTCGGCCACAACTGAGTGGCTTGCTTGATCATTTCAGAGACATCATGGCCTAGAAATTTGATAATGCCAAAAAACGGGCACGGGCACCGCGATGTGAGATATGCCTGCACCCGTTCAAAAAGCGCAGGCAGCACTTCAAGTTTGTGCTGCCTGCTAATGATCATGATTGTAGTCCACAGCCTAGCGCTGAATGCACTGCTGACAGGCTCAGCAGGGAGCTGAAGTTCAGGTTGCTCGAGCGAGGCTAGCTTTTCTTAAAGCTAGCCTGCTCCTCTTAAAGGCAGTCTGCAGCACTTAAAGGTGAGCTGCCTTCTGCAGATAAAACAAATTAAGTGCTTCAGCACAAGGCAGTCTGCATCTCCTAAACATGAGCTGCCTTCTGCTGATCAAAAATGGTAAAATTGCTTCAGCACTAACACAAATGGCTCAACAAGCCAGGGAAAGGACACCCAGCGTCTCAGACACAGCACTCAAGCTTTGTGCAGGGGGTCAACACTGGAAGAGAAGCCCTCTACCCACAGGGGGCCAGGAGGCCCTCCAGAAAGAAGGATGTGGGACCAGATCACAGAGGCCATCACTGCTAACAGTGTCGCCCCAACGGCCTGGCTCCAGTGCCCAAAGAAGCTTCATGACCTCAGATGAGTGGTCAATGTCAGTGAATGCATCTTCAAAAGCCGTCTCCTACCAACTGCATCACTAGTCTCACACACTGCTCAATGCACGACCCCCACCCCCAATCACTCACCTACCAACAATCTCTACCAAACACGAGGCACACCTCCCATTCTTAGCTTCACTTCACCCCCTTGGAGGAGACAGTGCTGGTCATTCTTGGCAGGGACATGGCTGAGCTCTTGGCCAGCGGCGGGGCTGATAGAATACAAGGTGCTGGCATCCTCATACGTTATCCTCCTTATCACATCCCATTCCCCCCATCCCACAATCTCTTCTGATTTACAAGCTGCGCATGGTGTAAGTATGCAGTTCTTGCTTTACCCTACTCTCCTCACCACAACCCTACCCTTGTACCTTCCTCATTTCAGACACACAAGAAATGCAGCCTGCGCAGCCAGTGGTTGACCAAGAAGAGGGAGAGGAAAGTGAAGAAGAAGAAGAAGAAACACCGTCACTTGATTTGACACTCCCAGCCACCAGCTCCTCAAGGTCATCCTGCAAGGCCATCTGCAGTGTCCCCCACTGAAAGTCAGCAGCCTTCCACCAGCCATGCTGCAGCCACTGGGGTAGCACTGCATGACATCACTAGGATAGGCAAAGGCACACACAAGGCAGTCACTAAGTGAATGCGCAAGGGAAATTAGTTGATTTTTTGATATAATATTGGATCCATTTATGGATAAAGTTGGATTGGAAAGTTTGCTTTGTGGTGGCTTTTATTTCAGTATTGTGATGGTCAGTAACAGAGGGAAGGTAAGGTGTGGGACTAATGTTGAAAGGGGAATTGGGGTGTGCTCACTGGTACCACAGGTGGATGATTTGGTCCCGGATATCCCAACCAGAAAAGGGCTGTTTGGGTTGCCTCTTTCCTTCTGGGAGCTTATTGGTGAATAAGTGCCCCTGATAACATTGTTGACAACACCTTCCATCACTTTGCTGATGATTAACAGTAGACTGATGGGGCGGTAATTGGCCGGATTGGATTAGTTTTATTTTTTGTGGACAGGACATACCTGGGCACTTTTCCACATTGTCGGGTAGGTGCTAGTGTTGTGGCTGCACTGGAACAGCTTGGCTAGAGGCATGGCTAGTTCTGGAGCACAAGTCTTCACCATGACAGCTGGGATGTTGTCGGGGCCCACAGCCTTTGCTGTATCCAGTGCGCTCAGCCGTTTCTTGATATCACATGGAGTGAATCAAATTGGCTGAAGACTGGCTTCTGTGGTGGTGGGGACCTCAGGAGGAGGCTGATATGGATCATCCACTCAGCACTTCTGGCTGAAGATGGTTGCACTCGTGTGCTGGGCTCCGCCATCATTGAGGATGGGGATGTTCATGGAGCCTCCTCCTCCCGTCAGTTCACCACCATTCACGACTGGATGTGGCAGGACTGCAGAGCTTTGATCTGAACCATTGGTTGTGGGATCACTTAGCTCTGTCTATAGCATGCTGCGTCCGCTGTTTAGCATGCATGTAGTCCTGTGTTGCAGAGCAGGAAGTAGCCACACCATCTCCATCAGATAAATGCAGTACTTAGTGACATGAATCAGTCATTCATAAAAGAAAGACTTATGAAATGATACTGAGCGGCCTGCGGGTGGCGCTGTCCAGGGAGAGTATAAATACTCGGGCACGGGCCCAGCTTGCACAGGGACATTCTTAACAGGAACTAGTGAAGGACACAACTAGACCTCCATGTTGTAAAACAGTTGATTAAAGCTTTGTTTAACGCTTAGACCAAGTGCCTAGTAGCTTTCTTACGTCACTTAGTGCAGAATAGAACTGTACAGCACAGGAAGATCCCAGGATTCATCCCCCATTTGTGCTGAGCTAGCTGATCTTGGCTGGGATCGCAGTACGGGCACTACAACTGGTTTCAGTGCTCCTGGGCTAAGGACGAGAAAGTCATCCAGGGTTCCCACGTTTGCTCACTATCTGGTGACTCTGATGGAGGTGGGGGTGGCCACTTCTTGCTGTGCTGACATAACAGGAGGTAGGACTGACAGGCTGACGTCACCTGCCAGACGTCCAGCTAGTTCCATGTCCACTGCATGATGCAGGCATACTTGCGTTGTCAGGATATGATCTGACCGAAGTGGGGCCCACAATGCTGGCTTCCTAACAGCAACAGCAAAATGGCGTTCTGAAAAAAATCTTGCAACTTTGGCCAGAACTGCCCTGCCGACCTTGCTCCCCCAACAGAACAGCAAAGTGCTGCTCCGAATTTCCTGTTTCCCAACCCAGGGAGGACCACAAATGGAGCCAGCACCCACTCCAGTTTTGCAAATTATCCCATCCCTGGGATTTTGGATGGGGGGGGCGTCAATGCTGGGGCAGACTGACCATACTTCCAACGGCAGAGTGGGGCTCCAGGAATTTCAGTCCCGGGGATGTCCAGGCTTAGGTTTAAATATGAGGGGCTAAAAATTCGGGTGGTTAACGCCACTCATTACCGGAAAAAAATTGTGAAAGAGTGGCGGCCGCTGCTCTTTCGCCAGCTGGTGGCGGGTCCCGCGGCATCCTCCATTTTCAACGTTTCAGTAACGTTGCCGGTAAGTAGTAGCGCTCTGCAAAAAACAATGGCGGATTGGTGACGTCAGTCTACGTGCAACGCCGACTTAATGCCACCACGGCCAACTTTGACCCTAGCACTGAGTTCAGCACAGGGTCATAACCATGCCAGGGAAACCCAGCGTGCAAACAGACTGACAGAGGTGCTGTCACCTCTTAAAGGGACATGCACATCTTTCAGGTAAGTTTGCAGTTAAACATTTGGACTGGATTTTTAATTTTTTTTTATTGAAGTAGTGGCTTGCTGCAATAGATGTTAAAAGTTTTTTAAGTGTGTAGGGATTGCTGCTGGATGCTTGCAAGGCCTCGGATGGTATAGGAAGGCCTCTGAGAAGACAGGAAATGCTGCAAATACTCAACAGGTCAGGCAACAGCGTGCAGAGAAAAACAGAGTTCACATCTCAGTTCGAGATGCTGCCTGATCAGCTGATTATTTACAGTATTTTATGCTGTAATTTCAGATTTACAACATCCGCTCGCAGAGGGAAGAAGAAGACACAGAAGAGGAAAAAGCAAAAGGGAAGGAAGCCGAATAGGAGAAAACAGAAGGAAGGATGCATCCCAGGCAGTCCCTTTCTGGCCCGGATATCCGGGATAGAATCATCTGCCTCCGGTCCCAGTGACCACAATCCCAATTTCCCTTTCAACATTAGTCCCACACCTCACCTTCCCTCTGTTACTGACCATCACAGCGTCCTCTTGGTCACGATGCTGAAATAAAAGCCACCACAAAGCAAACTTTCCAATCTAACTTTATACATCTATCCATCCAATATGACATCAAGAAATCAACTCAACACCCTTATGCATTCTCTTAGTGAATGTCTTGTGTGTGCCTTTGCCTATCCTACTGATATCACGTAGTGCTACACTTTGACCCTTTTTAGCAAAAGAACTTCCTTGACCCTAGCACCGAGTTTAGCGCGGGGTCATAACTACACCAGGGAAACCCAGCGTGCAAACAGACTGACAGAGGTGCTGTGACCTCTTAAAGGGACTTTCAGTGGGGGACACAGCAAATGGCCTTGCTGGTCGCCCATGAGGAGCTGGTGGATGGTAGTGTCAAATCAATCTTCTTCTTCTTCTTCTCTCTCCTCTCCCTCTTCTTGACCAACCATTGGCTGGGAAGGCTGCATTTCTTGGGTGTGTGAAATGAGGAAGGCACAAGGGTGGAGTTGTGGTGATGGGAGGGCGGAAAAGCAAGAGATGCATGCCAGAAGGAGGATAATGTATGAGGATACCAGCACCTTGTATCCTTTCAGCCCCACTGCTGGCCAAGGGCTCAGCTATGCCCCTGCCAAGAATGCCCTGCACCATCTCCTCCAAGGGGGTGTGGTGAAGCTAGGAATGGGAGATGTGCCTTGTGATTGGTACAGCTTGTTGGTAGATGAGTGATTGGCTGTGGGGAGTCATGCATTGGGCAGTTTGTGAGCCATATGGTGCAGTTGGTAGGAGACGGTTTTTGAAGATGCATTCACTGACCTTGACCAGCGGTCTGAGGTCATGAAGCTTCTTTGGGCACTGGAGCCAGGTGGTGGGGGGCGACACTGCTGGCAGTGACGGCCTCGGTGATGTGGTCCCATATCGTTCTTTCTGGAGGGCCTCCTGGCCCCTGTGGGTGGAGGACCTCTCTTGCAGTGTAGACCCCCTGCACAAAGCTGGAGTGCTGCGTGCGAGACCCTGGGTGCCCCTTCCCTGGCTTGCTGGGCCATTTGTGTTAGTGCTGAAGCACTTTTCCCATTTCTTGAGGTTGGGAAGGGAATTCAGCTTTAAGTGCTGAAGAATCCCATTTGGGACTTCTTTTTAATGATAATGATAATTTTTTATTGAAAGGCAGTAAGGGCTGAAAGCTGCATTTTTTTACTGCATTGTAATTTTTATTAGTTTTGAATGCATTGCCCCTTTAATTAATAGCCCACAATTCCTTGCAAACTCCACAGCCTCATTCCCACAGGCTGTGAGAAGCTGCAATGCCGACTGTGGACGGGAACTTTGGATCGGAGGCCTCCAGTAACACCACCAGGAGGGTATTCCATGGTAAGCTAGCGCTATGCTACACATTGCCAGGCCCAGCGCAAATTTTTGCCTGGTAGTGCTGTGGCCATTTTCAGCGGCCATTAACTCAATTCATAGAATCATAGAATCAAAGAATGGTTACAGCACAGAAGGAGACCATTCGGCCCGTCGAGCCTGTGCCGGCTCTCTGCAAGAGCACTTCAGCTAGTCCCACTCCCCTGCCCTTTCCCCGTAGCCCTGCAGATTTGTTTCCTGGCATACACAAATTCTCTTGCCGTACATAAATTTTTTTCCCCCCTCGAGGTTTGAAGGGCTGCTGGTACCCATGCAACCACACCCTGGGAGATATGGTAACTACAGGACAGTAGGGAAGAAAGTTGAAGTGGGTTAAAAAGAACAGAGATGGTTAGATAAAGAGGCTAGAAATGCTGAATGATAATTAGAAGATTTCCTGTTGAATTTTTATGTTATTGAATGCTCACCTTACTGTGGAATAAAGCAGTTTGATGATTAGAATGAAGCTTTTCCTCAATCAGTGTTAACACGGGTTGCCTTTAGAGGGGTTGAAGAAATATATGCAAAAGACATGGATATCAAGTTCCGGTCACAAGGGTGGTTTTCATTGTTAAACTTCCTGGGTCCTGTTGCCATACAAGTAGATATCGGGCAGTGAGAGTCAACTCCCATAAAAGTCAAATACTCAAACCGCTTATGGGAATGACTGACACTACTGAATCTGAAAAGGCATCTACAGCAGACCCAAATTTGTAACAGTTACCAAGACATGCAGTACTACACAGTTCTCAGCATGCAGCCCATAATGGGTGTGATGATATGTGCATGTAACAGGCAATTACACACCATGTGAGTGTTTGCGTGGGGTGAAAACATGTAAGAATGTGAGTGAAGAAGCACTTGTAGTGGGTGTAAAGGGCACCATACTACTTCATTGCCATTGACGGTAAACAATTCAAGTATTTTACCAGATTGTGGAGAAGAGGTCATTCTGAGTACTGCGTACAGGTTTGGTCTCCTTATTTAAGGAGGGATATACTTGCATTGGAGGCAGTTCAGAGACGATTCACTCGATTGATTCCTGAGATGAGGGGGTTGGCTTATGAAGATAGGTTGAGCAGGCTGGGCCTATACTCATTGGAATTTAGAAGAATGAGAGGTGGTCTTATTGAAACATATAAGATACTGAGGGGGCTCGACAAGGTAGATGCAGAGAGGATGTTTCCTCTCGTGGGGAAATCTAGAACTCAGGGGCATAGTTTCAGAATAAAGGGTCACCCTTTTAGAATTGAGATGAGGAGGAATTTCTTCTCTCAGAGGGTCGTAAATCTGTGGAATTCTCTGGTGCAGAGAGCCGTGGAGGCTGGGTCATTAAATACATTTAAGGTGGAGATAGACAGATTATTGCAAGATAAGGGAGTGAAGGGTTATGGGGAGCAGGCAGGGAAGTGGCTTTGAATCCAAGATCAGCCATGATCTTACTGAATGGCGGAGCAGGCTCGAGGGGCCAAGTGGCCTATTCCTGCTCCTATTTCTTATGTTCTTATGTAAGTGGCTGACATGCTTCGTACAGTGTATTCTTCAAATATGTGGCTGGTTGCTCTTAACTTATCTGACCTGTGAAAATTATTAGACTTTTTAATGAGAAGCTGTGTTTCAGTTGGCACTCACAGCCTTGGCCTCCTCCTTCCATTGCCCCTAAGCAACTCTCCTTAAGGGGCTTGTGTTGCTCCATTCCAAACAGGGCCTGCCTCCTTTGCATGACCTCCTGCAAAAGCACTTTTACAGATGCATCTGAGAAGTGGGATTCTCTGCCCTGAAGCTAACCTCACAAACATTTTTAGCAAAAGAACTTCCTTGAGTGCAGCAAAAATAAATTAGAGAATACTAGCCCTTTAAGCTGCTGCAACCCCTTAAATCCTGCGGCATCACACTAGAAAGAAAACAAAGCCTTGCATTTGTATCATGCATTTCACAACCTCAGTTCATCCCAAAACGCTTTACAGCCAATGAAGTACTTTTTAAAGTGTAGTCACTGTTGTACTGTAGGAAAGGTGGCAGCCACTTTGCGTTCAGCAAGATCCCACAAACAGCAATGTGATAATGACCAGATAATCTGTTTTATTTTAGTGATGTTGGTTGAGGGATAAATATTGGCCAGGACACCGAGGAGAACTCCTCTGCTCTTCTTCGAAATAGTGCTCTGAGATCTCTTACGCCCACCTGAGAGGACATAAGGGATCTCGCTTTAACAGCTCATCCAAAAGACTGCGGGGGCGATTTTAACTCAGGTGCGGGATGGTGTCGTGTTATCCGAATTTCATGTTTCCCACACGAATCTAAATGGATGTGGGAGATTGATGCAATTTTAACTTAAGTGGCCAATTGATTTCCAACATGTGGGAAGCCTTTGCAAATGGGTTTTTCATGACTGAAAGTCCCCTCCGATGACATCATCATTGCTGCTGCATTTAAGGCCCACAGCAAGCCTTGCTTCTTCTGCAGACTGCCAAGCTTCTTGAATGTGCAGTGTGAGGGAGCTGCAGCAAAAATGCCATCACTTTGTTTATGTACATAAAATTTCTGATGGCAAATGTTGCAGTTGTATTGTCTGTCATTTCACTAGTGGGACTTCCACATTGAGGGCTTAGGCATACTTGCAACTGTCAGTATGGTGGTCAGAGTGCTAGGAATCCTCTGGTTCTTGGCCATTGTCTCTGCTCTGGTAAGAAGCTGCGAGGCAAAAGTGTTTGTTTGACTAGGCTAAGCAAATCTGGCTAGGATGAGTGTGTTCCTTGCATCCCGGGCAGCAATGTTCTCGTGTAATGCTGCCGCTGGTTGATGGGCCTCTGCAGGATGTTCGTTTTTGCCCTCCTCCTCCTCCTCCTCCACCTCATCTGAGGAGGATATGTGAGGAGCCACTTGGTCCTCAGGAATCTGCAAGCCACGACGCTGTGCCATGTTGTGAAGTGCACAGCAAACCACGGCGATTCTGGAGATCCTGGCTGCTGAGTACTGTAGGGCTCCATCTGATCTATCCAGGCATCTGAAGCGCATCTTCAGCAAACCGATGGTTTGCTTGATAATGGATCTGGTGGAAATGTGGCTGGAGTTGTAGCGCTCCTCAGCTTCGTTGCCTGGCCTCCTCAACGGCATCATTAGCCACGTCCTCAGGGGATAGCCCTTGTCTCCAAGTAGCCATCCATTAAGTTGGTCTGGCGGACTGAATAGCAGAGGCACACTAGGCTGGCGCAGTATGAAGGAGTCATGGCAATTGCCAGGATATATGGCACAAACATGCAAAATTTCCTTCTTGTGGTCACACACCAGCTGAACGTTGAGGGAGTGGAAGGCCTTGCGGTTGACAAAAATGCCTGGATTGTGATGGGGTGCCCTAAGGGCCACGTGTGCGCAGTCAACGATACCCTGCACCGTTGGAAAGCCTGCCAGATGAGCTAATCCAACTGCTCGCGCCATGACACTTGCTCGATCCTTGGAGAAATGGATGTGATTGTGCGCGAGGGCAACGAGGGCATCGGTTACCTGCGTGTTGCAAGTGAGTGCGGCCGCCTGGGAGATGCCGCTGATGCCTGCGGCTGATCCCTGGAATGAGCCTGATGCAAAAAAGTTGATTGCGGTGGTGACTTTGACGGCCACTGGTAATGCGTGTCCACCTGGTCCTCTGGGCAGCAGGTCTTGCTGTAGCATTGCGCAGATGTCAGTCACTACCTCTCGCGAAAGTCAGAGCCGCCTTTGGTACTGCGGCTCAGACATGTTGAGATAGCTGACCCTGTGCCTGAAGACCCTGTTTGGGGGGTATCTCCTGTGCCGACGCCCTTCTGGCCTGTGCAGCCTCAGGTGGGTGAGCAGCAGCCTGGCGCTCCTGCTGCTGCTGCTGTTGCTGGTGCTGCTGTTGTTCCTGGTTCTGCTGGTGCCGCTGCTGGTGCTCGAGCTCCTCTAATGCCCAGATGGGAAGGAAATAAATGGCTCCCATGCTTCTGGTATATGCCTCCGTTGAGGAAGCGCTGAGTGAAGGTGGCGAGAGGGGTTTCCCAGGAGGCCACACTGGAGATGGGTGTGAGGCTCCAACCTTCCACAGGTGTGGTTAAGCCTTGTAAAAGTTGCTCCAGACCTGAGACCACTAAGTCCTGCCACCTGCAAATGATGGCTGATCAAATCTCCTCTTTAATGGTTGACCTGCAGTTGATAGTCAGCAATCCAATAGTGCTCAGCCAGGTTTCACATTCGTGTTTCCCACCATGCATGTTTTACGTGGGAAAAGAGTTAAATTTGCGAGGATTATAGAGGTCATTTAGTGGTTATTAAGGGCCTTGAAGACCAGTCCTGCCTGTTGGATGCGGGACGGAGTCGGGACCATCAGACACGCCTGAGTTAAAATTGCTCGGAGTCGGGAACCAGGCGGGGAGGGGGGGGGGGGTGGTGGGGGGAGTGGGGCCGCCAGTTTTTGCGATTTTTACCCCCTGCACGCCTCCACGCCCGACTCCACGGCTCAGTGAAAATCGAGCCCTGCATCTCCGACAGTGCTTCACTGGAGTGTCAGCCTAGATTTTGTGCTCATGCCTCTGGAGTGGGGTTTGAACCCACAACTTTCTAACTCTATTATCTCTAACTAGTCGAGGTCCCAAATAGATGTATTTCTAACATTTGGAGCTTAACCACAATATTTTAATGAGCCTGACTCTGGAAATTATGGTGTGGTCAGTGCCCATGAAGTCAGGCAGGCCCCGCACTCCTCCGCTCAGTTTGATGAGCACCATATCGGAAAACCTAGGGACCCGTGTCTTGACCAGGAAAATTAAAATTCTTTGTATGTTGTGTTTTGCAGTTTTCATATGTCCATCAGACCATTTTTTTTCTATTTGTATCCTAATCATCATCATCATGCTGGATGAACCATGCAATTTGATGCATGAACCTAATGATCATCTAACACCTAAATGAAATCACCTCCCAGTAACACCAATCAGTGATAATAAAATAGTTTTAGCATAAAATTGCAATATGTCTACAATAGGGAGATAAATATCTACATGATCAGTCAATATACTGTTGTAACATTTCAGTATCTTCTTTTGAGGTCTGTAATCTCTGCTGGGTGTAAGAAAAACCAAGATGTTTCCTCATTCTTATTACATCTACCCCACCCCTGCTTTTGGAATCAGAAAGGCAGATTACATCAACCACTCCACCATCGCCACTTTAATTTCAAAGCATCTGATGTAATGAAGCGTGCGTCCTAGTTAATTACATTCTGAATCCCTTTATGTGTCATGACCTTAAAAAAAACTGCCAATCTCAAAAAATGAAGCATTTTTTAAAACATTTCTTTTTAAATAAACAGTTATTAACACAACTCTCCATACCTATATTTAACAAAAATATGTCATTACAACATAAGGCTGTCTTGGTGCAGCCTGTGCCAGTCATCAGAACTCATCTGCTCAATGGGGACATCATTGGACAAGAGCACTGTGTAAATTTTGTACACTGTTCGTCTAAAACAACATAAGTCACCACAAACCCTGCCACACCATTCATAGGGAGATTGTGGCGGAGACCACATAGGGACAATAACACAATGTATAGCCAATGCTGTTATATGTACCTAAACACAATTCACTCTGTATAGCAATGTTGTGATATGTACATGCTGGGTTGGGTTATTGGTGCAGGGTCCCTTTAAGAGCGTCGGGAACGCGATGACGTCATGACGTCAGTTGCGTGATGGCGTTATAGCCCCTGCACGGGGCTGAGCCTTCAGACCTCATGGAGATTGATTAAAGTAAGACACGTTTTGTTTTTGCTTAAAGAAAAGTCTCAGCCTGTTGATTTCTGTCGACTCCAACATTGGTGACCCCGCTGCTCTTTTGGACGATTCCAAAGACCTCATCTGAAATGGCGACGAACGCCGTTTCCGTCAAATTACCTGAGTTTTGGGAACAACAGGCTGCCGCTTGGTTCGCCCAGGCCGAGGCTCAATTTGCAATCCGGGATATCACCGCGGACGACACGAGGCACTACTACGTCGTCTCTGCTCTCGGCAGCTCCACCGCGGCCAGAGTCATGAACCTGCTCGAAAACCCCCTGGAGCTCAACAAATACGGTACGCTGAAGGCGCACCTCTTAAGAACTTTCGGACCCACCGAAGCCGAACGCGCACGCCGGCTTCTCTCTCTACCCGGGCTTGGCGACTCCAAGCCCTCGGAGCTGATGGACCACATGCTGGCCCTCCTGGGCACACACACGCCGTGCTTCCTCTTCAAGGAACTGTTCCTTCAGCAGCTGCCAGGTCAGGTACGGTCGGCGTTAGCCAACTCTTCCACTACCGATTTCCGCGACCTGGCCAAGGAGGCCGACAAATTTTTCTCCGCCGGGCAACAGTACTGCACGGCCACGTGGACCCCTGCCCCCACCGATACAGCCCAACGGCGGCAACCCTCAAGCCTCTGCTTCTACCATGCGCAGTTCAGCCCCAAAGCCAGGAAGTGCCGGCCCCCGTGCAGTTTTCCCGCGTCAAAGCAAACTAAAGACCACTCGTCGGCTGCCATGGCTGTCGGCCGTTCAGGCAGTTTGTTGTTTATTACAGACACCGACTCCGGATGTCGCTTCCTTTGCGACACGGGCGCCCAGGTGAGCGTCCTGCCCGCGTCAACTATAGACATTCAAGGGGGGAACCATGGCCCGGTCCTCGAAACTGCCAACGGCAGTTCCATCCGCACCTTCGGGAAACGGAACGTGGCGCTTTGTTTTGGCGGGCAACGGTTCACCTGGGACTTTGTCACAGCAAAAGTGTCCACCCCCCTTCTTGGCGCTGACTTCCTCTGCGCCAATGGCCTTTTGGTGGATGTCAAGAACCGACGTCTCATCAACGGGGAAACCTTCAGCTCGCTCCCATGTTCCCTCAGCGGGTCCAGCACGACGCAGTTGTCCAGTGCACTCTCGGCCTCCGACGAGTTTTCCCGCCTCCTCGCACAGTTCCCGGACCTTGCGAAACCCACGTTCTCGTCCGCCGCCACCAAACACGGGGTAGAACATCACATTTCGACCACCGGTCCACCCGTCTATGCCCGCACTCGGCGCCTCGACCCGGGGAAGCTCGCCATCGCCAAAGCCGAGTTCGACACCATGGAGCGCCTCGGCATCATCCGCCGGTTGAACTGTCAGAGGGCTTCGCCCCTCCACATCGCCCCGAAACCAGGCGGTGGGTGGCGCCCGTGTGGAGACTACCGGCGCCTCAACGACGCGACGACCCCCGACCGCTATCCAATTCCACACATCCAGGACTTTTCCGCCCGCCTGACCGGGAAAGTGGTATTCTCGAAAGTGGACCTCGTCCGGGGTTATCACCAGGCCCCCGTCCGGCCGCAGGACGTCCTGAAAACCGTGGTGATCACCCCGTTCGGGTTATTCGAATTTCTCCGCATGCCATTCGGCCTCAAAAACGCTGCACAGGCTTTTCAACGCCTTATGGACACCGTGTTACGGGACCTGACGTTCCTGTTCGTATACCTGGATGACATCCTCATTGCCAGCGCCTCCAGGACGGAACATGTGTCCCACCTCCGGACTCTTTTCAAACGACTCAGCCAACACGGCCTAATCGTCAACCCGGCTGTGATAATAATAATAACTTCCGGGAAGTTATGTGTCATCACTTCCTGTGAACTGTGAACTGTGAACTTTGTACATACATCACTTCCTGTCATACGTCACTTCCTGTTGGACTGGTATAAATACTGAACTGCTCAGTATTGTAAAGGGGCTTCTACCAGAGGCATGGTGAAGACCTCTCTTGTATATAGTGTGATTATAAGTTGCTTAAAGCTTACTTTAAAGTTACTTGATGTGTGAGACTCCTTTTTCTTACATCAATTTAAGCAACTTAGTGTTTACACTCACAAATACTAGACCTTCGGACAAACTCGGAGTTAAGGATCCAGGGAACCACCCATCATGTAAAACATCCTTAAACCTACTCGTCTGGACTTGGACCCAAACACACCAGCAGCTGGCAGGGTATGGAAGCATTGGTATCGTACTTTTGAGAATTTGCTTGATGAATGTAAAGTGAATGCTCCTACTAAACTGAGGATACTTATCAACTATGTGACCCCAACAGTGTTTGAATATGTTGATGAATGGGATAATTACAATGAGGTGATTCGGGCACCTAAAAAACTATGCCAAGACTCCAAATGAGGTCTATGCTAGACATCTACTGGCCACAGCCCGACAAGGGCCAGGGGAATCGATTAACGAATTCCTTCAAGAACTTCGCAGGCTCAGCATAGATTGTAACTTTCAGGCAGCCTCAGCTGAGCTGTACTGCGAAGAAATGATTCGTGATGCTTTCATCTGCGGGATTGCCTCTCCATTTATACGCCAGCGTCTACTAGAAAGTAAAACACTTGAGCTACAAAAGGCTTTTGACCTAGCTTGTTCTCTGGATTTGGCAAAGAGAAATGCAGACCTCTATCAGCTGCCCAGATCTCGATCTGCTGCTGTAACTGCAACCAGACAATTCAAGTGGTCTCAGGTGAACCCTATCATGGAGGAATCTAATCCTGATAATTCTGATGAAGAGGAGGATGACCCCACTTTAGCATCCCCTTGGCAATCTAGGAAGGAATGCTTCTTTTGTGGAGATTCTTTTCACCCCAGGAAATTCTGCCCTGCTCGCAATGCGATCTGCAGTCATTGCGAAAAAAAAGGACACTTTGCTAAAGTTTGCCAATCAAGAGCCTCTACGAGGGCCTATCCAGCTAAGGCCTACCGAACTGCCCCAATTAGGGCCTATCAAGATGCTCCAGCTAGGACCTATCAAGCTTCCTCTCGAGCTCTCTCCCGAAGAAGCACACTGAGAGTTTCAGCCACTCTCTGTGCAACGACACCAATTACAGCTGCTTGCCCACAGAACCTGTTTCATGCAGCTACAAAAGTTTCAATTAAAGGGCATACCTTAGATGCCTTAATTGACTCAGGAAGTACTGATAGTTTCATTACAGAACAGATTGTTGCGAAATTGAAACTACATGTCTTCCCATCGGACCAGGCAATTGCGATGGCTCAGTCATCACTTAATACCAGAATCTCCGGCTTTTGTGTTGTTGATATGACACTTAATGGTCGCATGTATCCCTCCACCCGACTTTCGGTGCTCAAGGACTTATGTAGTGATCTCATCTTAGGGCTGGATTTTCAAAAACAGCATAATAAACTCACCATTGAGTTCGGCGGATCCAAACCTGGACTTACTATTTCTAATATACTGTCTAAATTACCGTTTTGTGCATTATCAGCAGCTTCACTTGATGAACCCTCATTATTTGCCAGTATTCCTCCTCGATGCAAACCAATAATAACGAAATCGCGGCGCTTTAGTCAGGAAGACCAATCTTTTATTGAGGCTGAAATCTCTCGACTTTTAGCAGAGGGTATCATCGAACCATGTTCGTCGCCCTGGCGGGCTCAAATCGTCATCGTCAAGAACTCTCTCAAACCTCACAAACAACGACTATGCATTGATTATTCGCAAACCATCAATCAATATACTGACTTGGACACCTACCCATTGCCACGCATTGATGATATGGTTAATAAATTGGCCGAATACAAAGTGTTCTCAACTTACGATTTAAAAAGTGCCTATCATCAGGTACCCTTGAAGGTCTCAGATAAGCAGTACACGGCCTTTGAGGCTAATGGACGGCTGTACCAATTTCGTCGCCTCCCATTCGGGGTTACTAATGGAGTGGCTGTCTTCCAACGGGCAATGGATGGCCTGGTTAAACAGGAAAACCTACGGGACACTTTTCCCTATCTTGATAACATTACTATTGCAGGTCACGATCAACAGGAACACGACGCCAACCTCCAAAAATTTCGGGATGCCCTCCATCGCCGTAACTTAACCTTGAATGAATCTAAATCTGTTGAATCGCAACCGACCATCAACATCCTTGGCTACTGCGTAGGCAATGGTATCATTAAGCCAGACCCAGAAAGACTTCGCCCGCTCCAAGAGCTCCCGTCACCTAAGAATCCGGCTTCTTTACGTCGGGCTCTCGGTCTGTTTGCATACTACGCTAAATGGATTCCTCATTTTTCAGACAAAATCCAACCCTTGCTGCATGCTAGATCATTTCCATTGGAAACAACGGCTGTTGCAGCCTTTAACCTTCTCAAAAAACAGTTAGAGAAAGCGGCTCTTCACTCCATCGATGAGAATCTCCCTTTCATAGTCGAATGTGATGCCTCGGAGGTGGCGATCTCGGCTACTCTAAATCAGGAAGGTCGTCCTGTAGCATTTATGTCCAGGACCTTACAAGGTGCCGAGCTACATTATCCTCCGGTTGAGAAGGAAGCCACAGCCATCATAGAGGCAGTACGGAAGTGGAACCATTTTCTAGCTCGCCAGCACTTTACATTAATCACGGACCAGCGATCAGTCGCCTTCATGCTCGATAATCGAAAACGAACCAAAATTAAGAATAATAAAATACAACTTTGGAGGATGGAACTGGCCTCTTTTGATTATACCATTCACTATCGACCTGGCAAGGAGAATGTGGCCCCGGACACCCTCACACGGGCATTCTGCTCCACTATGTCGTCCTATACTCTCATAGATGTCCATAATGGATTGTGTCATCCTGGCGTTACGCGCATGCTACATTTCGTACGATCACGGAATCTCCCTTTTTCTACTGGAGATGTAAAGAAAATATGCTCAGAATGCCGGCTTTGTGCGGAATTAAAACCTCAGTTCTTCCGCCCCTCAGATGGTATGCTCATACATGCAACCCAACCGATGCAACGACTTAGCATCGATTTTAAGGGCCCAGTGCCCTCTTCCACTCGGAACACATATTTGCTCACCATGATTGATGAATATTCACGTTTTCCGTTTGCCTTCCCCTGCTCCAATATGCTGGCGTCTACAGTAATCTGCTGCCTTGAGCAGGTATTTTCTCTCTGTGGCATGCCGGCTTATATTCACTCAGATCGGGGTCCATCCTTTATGTCAAGGGAACTCAAGGACTACCTCTCAGAATGGGGAATTGCTACAAGCAAAACAACGCCATACCATCCCATCGGAAATGGGCAGGTAGAGAGGTATAACGGTATCATCTGGAATTCCGTACGTCTTGCTTTAAGATCTCGGGGCCTACCAGACCAGCAATGGGAAGCAGTGCTTCCGGATGCATTGCACTCTATACGGTCCCTTCTTTCTACAGCCACAAATACTACACCTCATGAGCGGTTCTTTGGATTCCAGCGTCGCTCATCTCATGGGACATCACTCCCGTCATGGCTAACTACTCCTGGACCTGTACTACTCCGAAGATACGTTCGGACGTCTAAAAATGACCCTCTCGTAGACGAGGTCGAACTAACCGATGCCAACCCCACCTATGCAAACATACGATATCCCGACGGCCGAGAATCTACCGTATCATTACGGGATCTGGCTCCCTGCCCACCAGGACCTAGTGGGACATCGGGTGATGGTATTTTACCAGGAAACTCTTGGAACCTATCGGGTACCCCTCTCCAGGATCCTGATCGGACACCAACTAGCTTGGTGCCGGCAGAACCCCGTACTCAAAGTTGCGACCCTCCCAGTACCGCACACGAAAGTACTGATCCGCCACAGACCAGCTCTGCACCTCCCTCTGAACAGAGGCAGACCGACTTTGAACCTATTGGGGCTCGTACACGAAGCCATGATCTCCCCGACCCTTCACAGGGTAATCCAGGCCACACAGACTCTGACCAATGGCCAACCGCATGTAAGCGGACCAGCGACCCTCTACGACGGGAACCCAAACAGGTGCGACTCTTCCTCGTTCGGCGGCTGCGGAACAAAAGGAAGACCACAGCCTTCTAATCCTGCAGGAGGGAAGAATGTGATAATAATAATAACTTCTGGGAAGTTATGTGTCATCACTTCCTGTGAACTGTGAACTGTGAACTTTGTACATACATCACTTCCTGTCATACGTCACTTCCTGTTGGACTGGTATAAATACTGAACTGCTCAGTATTGTAAAGGGGCTTCTACCAGAGGCATTGTGAAGACCTCTCTTGTATATAGTGTGATTATAAGTTGCTTAAAGCTTACTTTAAAGTTACTTGATGTGTGAGACTCCTTTTTCTTACATCACCGGCCAAGTGCCAGTTCGGGCTGTCCTCAATCGACTTTCTCGGGCACTGCATCACGAAGGACGGGGCGGTGCCACTCCCATCGAAAGTGGAGGCCGTGATGGACTTCCCGCGACCCCTCACCGTTAAGGCCCTGCAGGAGTTTTTGGGCATGGTGAACTTTTACCATCGTTTCGTACCCCGAGCAGCCCAGCTTATGCGACCCCTTTACAAGGCCCTCAAAGGCAAGCCCGACAAACTTGCCGTCAACTTGTCTGATGAGATGGCCAATTTTTTCACGGACACGAAAAGGGCCCTGGCTAACGCGACCATGCTGACGCATCCGTTGCCCGATGCGCTGATCCCTCTCACCACCGACGCCTTGGACTATGCGGTCAGCGCCGTCCACGAACAGTGGGTCAACGGCGCCTGGCAGCCACTCGCCTTCTTCAGCCGGCAGCTCCGCCCCAACGAGTGGAAGTACAGTACCTTTGATCGCGAGCTTCTCGGCCTCTACATCTCCGGCCGACACTTCCGTTTCCTGCTGGAGGCCCGCCCGTTCACGGCGTTCGTGGACCACAAGCCGTTGACCTTCGCCATGACCAAAGCCTCCGAGCCGTGGTCGGCCCGTCAGCAACGCCAGTTGGCCTTCATCTCGGAGTTTACAACGGACATCCAGCATGTGGCTGGGAAAGACAACCCCGTCGCCGACTGTCTCTCCTGAGCCGTCACCAGCGCCGTGCACCTCGGCATCGACTACACCCGCATGGCGGCCGACCAGGCCTCCGACCCGGACGTCCAGGCCTACAGGACGGCGGTCACGGGCCTTCAACTAGCAGACGTCGCGTTCGACACTGCCGGCACCACACTCCTGTGCGATGTCTCCGTTGGGCAGCCACGTCCCGTCGTGCCCGAAGGGTGGAGGCAGCAAGTATTCAACGCCGTCCATAATCTTTCCCACCCAGGCAGGAAGCCGTCACAGAAGCTGGTGGCGGCCAAGTTCGTCTGGCACGGGCTCAGGAAAGACGTTCGCGACTGGGCCAGCGTGGTATGCCATAGCTCGAATGTACATTGCCATACTAAGGCCCCATTGGCGCCTTTCGCGGTGCCCGAGAGGCGGTTTGACCACGTTAACGTGGACCTGGTGGGGCCCCTACCGCCCTCCCGCGGGTTCACCCACCTCCTCACAATGGTCGATAGAACCAC
Source organism: Somniosus microcephalus (assembly GCF_052327205.1). Lineage (NCBI taxonomy): Eukaryota > Metazoa > Chordata > Chondrichthyes > Squaliformes > Somniosidae > Somniosus > Somniosus microcephalus. Next base: position 41,741,859 of record NC_140988.1, read on the forward strand.
CCGATGGCCGGAAGCCGTCCCGCTGTCTTCAACAACAGCCGCCGATGTGGCTTGGGCGTTCATCAGCACTTGGGTCGCCCGGTTCAGTGCCCCATCAGACATTTCCTCCGACCGGGGCCCCAGTTCACATCAGAGCTCTGGAACGCTGTCGCCCGAGGCCTCGGGTTGAAACTCCACCACACCACAGCTTACCACCCTCAGGCTAATGGGCTGTGCGAATGGTTTCATCGCTCCATGAAGGCCGCGCTCCGAGCCAGCCTCCGGGACGACGGCTGGATCGACAGACTCCCGTGGGTCATGCTGGGACTCAGGACCGCTCCCAAGGAGGACCTCCAATCCTCATTTGCCGAGCTCGTCTATGGACAGCCGCTGCGGGTTCCCGGGGATTTCATCCCCAACGCAACGGAACCTTGGTCTGCAGCCCGTCAGCGGTCCGACCTTCTGGACAACGCCAAGGTTTTCGCTCTGGTGCCAAGGTCGCAGCACGGCCTCCCGCAGTCCCATGTTCTGCTTGACCTTCGTGCGGCGGAGTACATTTTTGTCCTCCACAACGCCCACCGGGGACCTCTTCAGCCACCCTACGATGGACCATTCCGCGTCCTGGAAACCGGGGACAAGACCTTCATCGTGGATGTCGGCGGTAAACATAGAAACATAGAAGATAGGAGCAGGAGGAGGCCATTCGGCCCTTCGAGCCTGCTCCGCCATTCAATGAGATCATGGCTGATCATCCAAATTCAGTACCCTGTCCCTGCCTTCTCCCCATGTCCCTTGATCCCTTTAGCCTTAAGAAATATATCCAACTCTTTCTTCAATATATTTAATGAACTGGCCTCCACCGCCCTCTGTGGCAGAGAATTCCACAGGTTCACCACTCTCTGGGTGAAGAAATTCCTCCTCATTTCAGTCCTAAATGGCTTACCCCTTATCCTTAGACTGTGACCCCCTGGTTCTGGACTCCCCCGCCATCAGAAACCTCCTTCCTGCATCTAGTCTGTCCAGGCCTGACAGAATTTTATAAGTTTCGATGAGATCCCCTCTCAATCTTCTAAACTCCAGTGAGTATAAGCCCAATCGACCCAATCTCTCCTCATACGTCATTCCTGCCATCCCAGGTATCAGCCTGGTGAATCTTCGCTGCACTCCTTCCATGGCAAGAACGTCCTTCCTCAGGTAAGGCGACCAAAACTGTACACAATACTCAAGGTGTGGTCTCACCAAGGCCCTGTACAACTGTAGCAAGACATCCTTGTTCCTGTACTCGAACCCTCTTGCTATGAAGGCCAACATACCATTTGCCTTCTTAACTGCTTGCTGCACCTGCATGCTTACCTTCAGCGACTGCTGCACAAGGACACCCAGGTCTCTTTGCACTTCCCCTTCTCCCAATCTATTGCCATTCAAATAATAATCTGCCTTCCTGTTTTTGCCACCAAAGTGGATAACCTCACATTTATCCACGTTATATTGCATCTGCCATGTTTCTGCCCAATCACCCAACCTGTCCAAATCGTACTGGAGTTTCACGACATCCTCCTCACAGCTTACCCTCCCACGCAGCTTTGTGTCGTCTGCAAATTTGGAGATATTGGCCTAGAAATTGGGTTTTGGCTTAGCCAGGGCTTTAGCGCCGGAAATTAGTGCCGGCGCTAAGTCCCCTGCGCGCGCCAAAAATTCAGTGGCGCCGCGCCCAAACGGCTGCCGGCGCTACTGAAGGGTCTTAGCGCCTGGAAAAGGGCGCTAACTGCCGTTTCGCGCCGCAATTCCGGCGCTGCGGCACCCGATGCGGTGCGGCAGGCTGGGGAAGTGCAGGCCTCCTCCTTCCGTTAAGGAGGAGCTGCCTGCACCCGGCCGCGGCCCGCGCAAATCTCCTCAAAAATGAGCCCGGCACCTCGGACAAGTGCCGGGCTTGCATCTGTTCCGGGGGGGGGTGGGGAGAAGTCCGGGGAGGGAGCTGCGGGCAGGCGGCCAGCGGGAAAGCGGCCGGCCGCCGCGCCTCCTTAAAGCGCCGGTGCAGACTCCGGCAGCACTCGTTTGCCGGAGTCTTAGTTGCGGCTGCCACTGGCGAGGCGGCCGCAACTGAATTTCGGCGCTGGGGCCCGTCGGCATGGCAACCGGGACGCTGCGCACACCGATGACGTCATCGGTGCCGGCGCAGCGCTACCGGTCTACCGCGGCGGAAGGGCCCCAGGCAATTTCGGCGCCGGCGCCAATTGCAGCGCTAGGCCCTCTAGCGCCGCAAAATCGGCGCTAAGGGCACTCAATTTCTAGGCCATTACATCCAATTCCCTCGTCCAGATCATTAATATATATTGTGAACAGCTGGGGTCCTAGGACCAATCCTTGCGGTACCCCACTAGTCACTGCCTGCCACTCAGAAAACGACCCGTTTATTCCAACTCTTTGCTTTCTGCCCGCCAACCAGTTCTCTATCCAAGTCAATACCTTGCCCCCAATCCCATGTGCCTTAATTTTGCACGCTAATCTCTTATGTGGGACCTTATCAAACGCCTTCTGAAAGTCCAAATACACCACATCCACTGATTCTCCCTTATCTATTTTACCAGTTACATCCTGAAAAAATTCCAGTAGATTAGTCAAGCATGATTTACCTTTTGTAAATCCATGTTGACTTTGTCCGATCCTGTCACTGCTTTCCAAGTGCTCTGCTATTACATCTTTTATAATCGACTCTAGCATTTTCCCCACTACCGATGTCAAGCTTACCGGTCTATAATTCCCCGCTTTTTCTCTACCACCTTTTTTGAATAGTGGGGCAACATTAGCTACCCTCCAATCCATGGGTACTATTCCAGAGTCTATCGAGTTCTGGAAGATGACCAGCAATGCATCTACTATTTCTAGGGCCACTTCCTTAAGTACCCTGGGATGTAGATTATCAGGCCCTGGGGATTTATCGGCCTTCAGTCCCATCAATTTTCCTAACACCATTTCCCTACAAATACTGATTTCTTTCAGTTCCACCCTTTCATCAGACCCTATGTATTTAATGTTGTATTTTAATATATCGTACTGTTAGTTTTTTAGTATTCTACTGTTTAGTATTTAGCATTCTAGTTTTAGTATTAGTAGTTTAGTTGTTTTTTAAAAAATATTCTACTGTTTAACCGACCTGTATGGCTTATGAGGGTAGCCGCTGTTTTACGAGCTCGTCCACAACTTTCCACTTTATTTATTATTTTATTGTTATTATTAAACAATTTTGTAAGTACTGTTTATTCACTTATGCGCTACGATCGTCAATCACTTCTGGACATAAGATCGTCTGGAGATATAGGACCTACCCCCGATTTTTCAAACTGGGATTCTGCTGCTACTACCATCTACCCTCCCACCTGCTTACCTGACTTCATTCCTGTGATCAGGAAGCAACGACGGCGCAAGCGGGGCAGACGAGCAGGTGCATTAGTGAAGCTGAGGTGATGTGAACACCACCCCCCCCTTCTGAGTATTCTCCTGGCGAGTGTGCAGTCACTGGACAATAAGCTGGACGAACTCAGAGGGAGGCTCACCTTCCAGCGAGACATTAAGAACTGCAATGTCTTGATTTTTACTGAGACTTGGCTTGATCCATCGACACCATCTTCGGCCATTCAACCAGAGGGATTCAACATTCACCGGCTAGACCGAACAAAGGACTCGGGGAAAAATAGAGGGGGTGGAGTATGCTTTATGATCAACAATTCTTGGTGTTCCGACGTGGAACTACTTACATCTTCTTGTTCACCCGATCTTGAACACCTGATGATCAAATGCCGACCCTTCTACCTCCCGAGAGAGTTCTCATCCGTGATCATTACAGCGGTGTATATTCCACCACAGGCCGACGCAAATAGGGCACTAAACGAGCTGTATGGGACCATTAGCAGGCTTGAAACTTCCCATCCAGAGGTTGCATTCACCGTGGCTGGCGATTTCAACAAAGCCAATCTGAAGAAAGTACTGCCTAAATACCATCAGCATATCACCTGCCCAACGCGAGCCAAGAACACACTAGATCACGTTTACACTCCATTCCGGGATGGATACAAGGCCCTCCCCCGCCCTCCCTTCGGCAAATCAGATCACAACTCCATCCTGCTGCTACCCACCTATAGGCAGAAACTGAAACAGGAAAAGCCTGTGATGAGATCTCTACAACGGTGGTCAGATCAATCAGACGCTATGTTACAAGACTGTTTTGATTCCACTGACTGGGATATGTTTCGGAATGCCTCGGACAATGACATCAACACATATACAGATTCAGTCATTAGTTTCATAAACAAGTGCATAGACAACGTTGTTCCGAGGATTGTTGTACGAACATTTCCTAACCAGAAACCATGGGTAAATGACAATATCCGTGCTATGCTAAAAGCACGGTCCATCGCATTCAACTCTGGGGACATGCATGAGTACAAGAAATCAAGGTACGACCTCAGAAAAACCATCAAAAATGCAAAAAGACAATACGCGGACAAAGTGGAGTCACACTATCATAGCTCAGATTCGCGAAGGATGTGGAGTGGACTACAATCTATTACAGGCTACAAAGGGAAACCCAACTGTGTCATGCCCAGCAATGCCTCTCTCCCGGATGAGCTTAACACTTTTTACGCCCGGTTCGAGGCCAACAACAACTGGCCTGTTACAAGGGCGCCCGCAGCTCACGACAACCGGGTCTTCTCAATCTCCATGGCTGACGTGAGCAAGACCTTTAAGAGAGTGAACACCCACAAAGCACCCGGTCCAGATGGAATCCCTGGGCGTGTCCTTAGAGCATGCGCTGACCAGCTGGCAGCCGTGTTTACGGATATATTCAACCATTCACTGTACCAGTCTGTTGTCCCCACCCGCTTCAAGATGACATCGGTTATTCCAGTCCCCAAAAAAACAAAAGTAACCTGTTTAAACGACTACCGCCCCATAGCACTCACTTCTGTCATCATGAAGTGCTTTGAGAGGCTGGTCAAAACCCACATCAACTCCTTACTAACTGACACACTGGACCCACTCCAATTTGCCTACCACCCAAACAGATCTAGGGATGATGCCATCGCCACTGTACTGCACACTGCCTTATCGCACCTGGATAAGAGGAACACCTATGTGAGAATGTTGTTCATTGATTATAGTTCAGCATTCAATACCATTATCCCCTCCAAGCTTGTCAACAAGCTCAGTGAGCTAGGACTTAACACCTCCCTATGCAACTGGATCCTGGACTTCCTGACGGGAAGACCCCAGGTGGTGAAAATAGGCAGAAACACCTCCTCCACACTAATCCTGAACACGGGAGCTCCCCAGGGTTGTGTGCTCAGCCCCCTTCTGTACTCCCTGTTTACTCACGACTGCGTGGCCACACACAACTTCAACTCCACCATCAAGTTTGCTGATGACACTACCGTTGTAGGCCTGATCACAGATGGTGACGAGAAAGGCTACAGGGAGGAGGTAAGAGCCCTAGGAGAATGATGCAAGTACAACAACCTCTCCCTCAACATCAGCAAAACAAAGGAGATGATCGTGGATTACAGGAAGCGGCAGGGGGAGGGACACACCCCAATCTACATCGAAGGGGCTGAGGTGGAAAGGGTCAGCAGCTTCAAATTCCTGGGTGTATTCATTACGGAGGACTTAACGTGGTCCCATCACATCGATGTTGTAACCAAAAAGGCATACCAATGCCTGTTCTTACTCAGGAGACTGAAGAAATTTGGAATGGCCCCCCAGATTCTCACCAACTTCTACCGGTGCACCATCGAGAGTATCCTGTCCGGCTGCATCACTACCTGGTATGGCAACTGCACCGCCACAGACCGCAAGGCTCTACAGATGGTAGTGAAAGCTGCACAACACACTATAGGAATTAAACTACCTGCTGTGCAGGATATCTACCCCGAGAGGTGCCGGGGGAAGGCCCTGAGAATCATTAAAGACGCGAGTCACCCCAGCCACAACCTCTTCGCCCTGCTCCCGTCCGGTAAGAGATACCGACGCATACGGTCTCGTACCAACAGGTTTCGAAACAGCTTCTACCCCCAGGCCATAAGACTTATGAACGATTAATTTATTATTATTTATTACTGTTGTTTTATTTATTATTTATTATTACTGTCTTTCTATTAGTATTTCTATTAGTATTTTTATCATTGTTATGCCATATTTATTCCAATGTTGGGAGGACTCGTAAAAATCAACATTTCATTGTGCAGTACACACGTTTGCTGCATATATGACAAATAAAATTGAATTGAATTGAATTGAATTGAATTGTTCCCCGGCATCTCTGGGAGGTTATTTGTGTCCTCCTTTGTGAAGACAGACCAAAATATGTATTTAGTTGGTCTGCCATTTCTTTGTTTCCCATTATAAATTCCCCTGATTCTGACTGCAAAGGACCTACGCTTGACTTCACCAATCTTTTTCTCTTCACATATCTATAAAAGCTTTTACAGTCAGTTTTTATGTTCCCTGAAAGCTTACTGTCATATTCTATTTTCCCTTTCTTAATTAATCCCTTTGTGCTCCTTTGTTGAATCCTAAACTACTCCCAATCCTCAGGATTATTGTTTTTTCTGGCCAATTTATATGTCCTCTCCTTGGATCTTATGCTATCCCTAATTTCCCTTGTTAGCCACGGTTGAGTCACCTTTTTTGTTTTATTTTTATGCCAAACTGGGATGAACAAATTCTGTAGCTCATCCATTCGGTCTTTGAATGTTTGCCATTGCCTATCCACCGTCAACCCTTTGAGTGCCATTCCCCAATCAATCCTACCCAACTCGCTCCTCAGACCATCATAGTTTCCTTTATTTAAATTGAGGACCCTTGTCTCTGAGTCAACTACTTCATTCTCCATCTTAATGAAGAATTCGATCATATTATGATCGCTCCGACCCAAGGGGCCTCGTACAACAAGATTGCTAATTAATCCTTTCTCGTTACATAATACCCAGTCTAAGATGGCCTGATCTCTGGTTGGTTCCTCGACATATTGGTCCAGGAAACCATCCCGTAAACACTCCAGGAATTCCTCCTCCACAGTATTGTTGCTAATTTGGTTGGCCCAATCTATATGTAGATTAAAGTCACCCATGGCGCCCTTATCGCATGCTTCTTTAATTTCCCTTTTAATGCCATCCCCAACCTCCGCCTTACTGTTTGGAGGTCTATATACCACTCCCACTAATGTTTTTTTCCCCTTAGTATTTCTCAATTCTACCCGTACAGATTCCACATCATCAGAGCTAATATCCTTCATTACAATTGTATTAATCCCTTCTTTAACCAGTAATGCTACCCCACCTCCCTTTCCTTTTTGCCTATCTTTCCTGAATATCGAATACCCCTGGATGTTGAGTTCCCAGTCTTGGCCATCCTTGAGCCACGTTTCCGTAATCCCAACCAAATCATATTCGTTTACCTCTATTTGCGCAGCCAATTCGTCCACCTTATTACAAATGCTCCTCGCATTAAGACACAAAGTCTTCAGGCTTGTTTTTGTAACGCTCTTAGACCTATTAGAATTATTATTTACTGTGGCCACGTTTGATTTAAACCGTTGATTTCTCTGACTGCCACTTTTGTTTTTCTCCTTCCTATCTTTTGCTTTTATCCCTGTTTCCCTTTCCTCTGTCTCCCTGCTCAGGTTCCCAACCCCCTGCCATTTTAGTTTAAACCCCCCCGAACAGTGCTAGCAAACCTCCCTGCAAGGATATTTGTCCCGTTCTGGTTCAGGTGCAACCCGTCCGACTTGTACAAGTCCCACCTTCCCCAGAAGCAGGCCCAGTGATCCAGGAAACTAAAGCCCTCCCTCCTGCACCAACTCTTTAGCCACGCATTCATCTGCTCTATCCTCCTATTCCTATACTCACTAGCACGTGGCACCGGGAGTAATCCAGAGATTACAACCTTTGAGGTCCTGCTCTTTAATCTGCTACCTAGCTCCCTAAATTCTTGCTGCAGGACCTCATCCCTCTTCCTACCCATGTCATTGGTCCCAATGTGAACCACGACCTCTGATTGTTCACCCTCCCCCTTCAGAATGCCCTGCAGCTGTTCAGTGACATCCTTGACCCTGGCACCAGGGAGGCAACAAACCATCCTGGAGTCACGTCTATGGCCACAGAAACGCCTATCTGTTCCCCTTAAGATAGAATCCCCTACCACTATTGCTCTCCCACTCTTTTTCCTCCCTTCCTGAGCAGCAGAAGCCGGACTGCATTTCCGTGGACTGTCTCAAGCCGGCCCACCTGGATCTGGACCGACCCGTTGAGTTGGCACAGCCCCCGACATGGGGCTGACCTCCGGTTTCCACACCCTCAATCCACCACCGAGTGCCCGAGGTCCCTCCGACGAACCCCCTGGTCCCCACCCCGGAATTGAGGAGCCGTTCCAACCGTGTGATCCGGCCCCCCCAACGACTGACATTGCCAGTACTAGTGAATTCTGGGGGGACGTATGTGGCGGAGACCACATAGGGACAATAACACAATGTATAGCCAATGCTGTTATATGTACCTAAACACAATTCACTTTGTATAGCAATGTTGTGATATGTACATGCTGGGTTGGGTTATTGGTGCAGGGTCCCTTTAAGAGCGTCGGGAACGCGATGACGTTATGACGTCAGTTGCGTGATGACGTTATAGCCCCTGCACGGGGCTGAGCCTTCAGACCTCGTGGAGATTGATTAAAGTAAGACACGTTTTGTTTTTGCTTAAAGAAAAGTCTCAGCCTGGTGATTTCTGTCGACTCCAACAAGATTGTATTCCCATTTTCCTAGAATAATGGCTCCAAAATTCCCGGGCCTAGGAGGGCTCTATACAGGAGAGTATGGTTGGGGGCAGTGAAATTTGGGATGCAACACAGTTTTGTCAGGTTTCCACCCCTCTTTTGCACAATGAGAAATTCCAATGGGGCACGCAGGCACATTTTGTATCCGTGTATTACAATGCCTTGTATTGTTAGCAGAACAGGATCGGGACAGGCGAGAGAGGGATGCAGCCCACTGATTGTGCAACTATACTGTTCATCCCAGTTCCTTCCTATTCACAGACAGATATCAGAAATGGTAGGTCTGAGAAGAAGTGCCACTCTTTCCATTTTAGAATTTGGTAAAGGTGTTTAAAAATAAAATATTTGACATTTAGTTTTCAGCGGTAACATCACTGTACTAATGACCTCCACAACTAACAGCTTTGCCAAGAGAAAACATTGGGCCTCGGAAGGAGGCAAGCGCAGTTTCACCAGAATGTTACCAGGGCTCCAAAGGTTAGATTATGAGGAGAGATTACAAAAACTAGGCTTGTATTCCCTGGAATATAGAAAGTTAAGGGGTGATATTATTGAAGTTTGTAGGATTTTGCAAGAAATTTGTAGGGTAGATAGAGAGAAACTTTTTCCACTGATGTGGGCGTCTAGGACAAGGGGACAGAACCTTAAAATCAGAACCAGGCCATTCAGGAAAGAAGATCTTCACACAAAAGGTGGTAGAAGTGTGGAACTCTCTCCCACAAAAAGCAGTAGATGTTCACTCGATTAATAATTTTAAATCTAAGATCGATAGATTTTTGCAAGCCAAGGGTATTAAGGGATATGGAGCCAAGGCGGGTACAGGAAACTTTCATTTAACCGGAGGTTAAAAGTCCGGAAAGCTCTATCTACCGTCAAAATTCAAGAGCCGTTTTCTATAAATTTTTTTACTTCTCATTGCTTTTTTTTTCCCAGTCAGGCTCTGCAAGGTCTGTAGCTATGCAACAGCTTCAGCTAGAGATGCTTGCAGCTGCAGCCGACTGTTTTGAAGCTGTTGCTAAGCAACAGGGTTTGTTGATTTACACGGAGCTGAAAAGCTCTGTATGTTTTAACATTGCCGCTGGTTTATACGGCAGCTTTGATCTAACGGCACCAGCTCGGTCCCGTCAGTGCCGGATACCAGAAAGTCTCCTGTAAATGGAATTAGGTCGCAGATCAGCCACGATCTCATTGAATGGTGGAACAGGCTCGAGGGGCTGAATGGTCTACTCCTGTTCCTATGAATAACATTGTGGTCTACGGTCTACAGCAACATAGCTCACACCTTATCCTTACTATCCACACAGTGGAGCTATCTCAGATAAAGGAGAATGTCATGGGAGGTGGGGCGAGTGGGCGGCGGGGGGAAGCACTTTAAATGTAAAGTACTTATCCTCTTATGTCTCCTGTATACTTTCACACTAACTCCTGGACCTAAAGAATAATCATTTAGTGAATGAGTGATTTACACCCACCAACCAAACAAAACGTTGTGACAGTACTTCAGACGCTGCTGCTATTTGTGGCCACAGTTGAGTAAATCCACCAGGAATAATGGCGTTCTGCATTGTTTTCCTTCCTACATAGGGACAATGCACTTCATAAACCAGTATTGGAAAGCTTTGTGTTCTCAATTAACCACCTGGCGCTGGTTTATGAAGCAAATTCCTCCTCCTAATGAATGTAAAATATGCAGAGTTCTATTGTCACCCAACATAAACATTCATTTAAAAAGCTGTGGATAGCTGGAATAAAAATAATTAAATTCTACTTGAAATAATTTGATTGAAATATATCAAATGTTGTCTCTTTGTACCTCCCTTTGCATATTATACTTGTGTCTCTTATTCCCAGTTCTTTACCACTTTGGGCTCCCTTTTTTTTGGCCCTGGTTAGTTTTTTTTTAACCTCTTCTTTTTGTTTCTGTTTTTTTACCTACTTGCCTTGCACATTCAAAATTGGGACAAAGACATGAGCCAGACAGAATGGAAATTAATAAAATGGTCATGAAAAAGCTTACTGGCCAATATCGCATTTGCAAGGGCGGCAGTGGGGAGGGTGTACGTGTGGAAATTCAGATTTTTTTGGCTGTTGGTTGATATTACTGACTGGGCAACATGCAGAGTTTTCGATTTCACCAGCATTGCCTGAGCTGAATTTTGTTAATTTATAATTTTTGTAATATCAAATGCAACATTTTTGGCTCAACATTTAAGCCAGAAAGCATGGAATTGATGCTCGTTGTCATAGTAATTTGGAATATTAATTAAGTAAACAATGGGGTGATCATTATGCACTATCTCAAGCATTTCATGCTATGCTCATACAATGTTTCCCAGGAGATACCTGAGCTTCTGGCAATGAAACTGCCTGTTTATATATGTTTCTGTAGCTTTGAAATAATGGAAAGACTCTGGGGCGATCAACAAATACTGTGTCCAATATGGTCATCCAGGCTTAATTGACAGCTCAGTAGGCCAAAACCCCCATAATATGGAGTTATTGGAAGGGTCACCAAAGACACCAGAATTGTACAATGAATGCAAGCAGCCTGTAATAGAAAAACAGATGCTAGCTAGCTTTGGGTGGCTAGCTTGAAAGTGGATCCATGCCTAAGGCATCAGTAAGGTCATGCCTTTGTTATTCTTTTCCTGAAACAAGGCGAATAGGGGAACGACTGACATCACTAAAAACGATCATGTATTTATGTAAAAAAATCAGATTGTTGGTTTGCAATCATATCTTGTTTCACTAGTGCTTTTCAGTCTACCTTCTGTAAAGACAGGAGAACACATGTGGCAACATGCGTGAGATTACAGTAGCCGGTATACACAGCAAAGGCTACAGTCCCCAGGTCATGCTATTATTTAACTATATATTGGGTAGTAAAAGGTATACTCCAGATCGTAGGGGACACAAGGTCACTTACTGGAGCAATTGGAGATGCTGAACCCAAAAAAGTATCTAGTGCAAATTCTGAAACTATAGGAACGGAGGTTCCTAGCCAAATAATGAAGTTCGACGCAGTGAAACAAAATAACAAAGTTTATTAAACAAATGACTTAACTGGTAACACTACAGGAGAAGATGTACACAGGTCTGTGCAGCCTCCCAGCAACTCAAAGACTGCTGCAAAGTACTGGAAGCTGACGTCATGACGTCATCATGTTCTCCGCGCCAACTGGTGGTCAAGTGATCGGCGTCATGACGTCATCACGCGGAAATGCAAGAAAGTACATACAGTTTAAAGGTGCAGTCCACAGCTGCACTACATGGTAGTTAAAGGGATGATTACTAATTGCCCTGAGTCTCTTAGTGGCTCCGCCACAAAACGTCCTTTTTTCTAAAATGGAGAACTGCATTGCTTCAAAACATTAGGGTGATTTGAAGAGATTATGACAAATGTGCTTTATTAAAAAGTATTGTTGTAACCACTCCTCAGAGAGCTGGTAATTGGCTCAGTCTCTGTGGGCAGTGTGAGTATTTTTTGAATGCGTCTGTGTAAACTCTCCTACGGGTTGTTTCTGTACTTTGGGTGGTGTCAACTTTTTTGCAGAAGAGACGGGACTGAAATCTCCTGACAATTGTTTGTATAGTTGCAGGCATCGCAAATCTCCGGGGCCAAAATTCTGATGGCTGGGGAGGGTAGAGAATGGGCACATTGCCCGCTGGGGGAGGGGGGGTGGGGCTTCTGTCCTCTTTCACTTGCACTCCATATTCCGGTGAGTCTTCTGTCTGTGCCTTTATATCAGGGTGGTCTGTCTGGGTGAGAGCTGTCGTGAGGTCCACTGTGGGTCTAGTAATGGCTCCAGGACTGCACTAGGGAAAGGTAATCCATCCCCTCTGGGACTGACTATCTCTCCAAAATGCCCATATGCTACCTTCGGAGCATTTTAAACATTTTAATCCTGACCCTCATCAGTTCATTCCAGGCCGCATTAAAAAAATCACAAAAAGAATTGAAGAGGAGGTTAGAAAAAAAATATTTACAGATAGTGGTTAGAATGTGAGAAATTCTCTGGCACAACCTATTATGGAAACAGACACTGTAAATGCTTTAAAAAGGAATTAGGTTAGATAGTTGCTTGAAAAGTGGAATATTAAAGTGTATAGAGAATGAGCAGGAGAATGGGATTAGAATAGATGGTTCAAGGGGGGAAAGACCCTGGCACAGACTTGTTGGGCCTGCTTCTGTGTTGTGATATTCTATGATTCTACAAGTAACTGGCTGAAGGGAGAGGAATGTTAAAAATGAAAAGAAATGATTGTAGCTTCACAAATGCAGGAATAGCTTGCAATTTTGACTTCCATTGAATGCTTGATTCTAGCAACACCGTTTACAACAACTTGCATTTGTGTAGCAGCTTAATGTAGAAAATTGTTGCAAGGTGCTTCACAGAGGTGTAAGGAAAAATGGATACCAAGCCAAAGGTTAGGACCAACAGCTTGGCCAAAGAGGTTTTTTTTTATTAAGGAGGGTCTTAAAGGAGGAGATGGAGGTGGAGAGGTGGAGGGGTTTACAAAGAGAATTCCAGAGTGTGGGCAGAGGCAACTGAAGGCACGGCCACCAATGACGTGGTGAAGTGAGTGTATTGATTTCTTTGTGGGTTCAATGATGAGACATTGATGAAAGAGAATGTCTTTTAATCTAAAGTTTGTTCAACTCTGGTTAACAGCCTTACAGGAGACACCATGCTAGTGATCCCTCTAAAACGAAACTAAAACTAAACTGGTTGTCTCTGTCACATGCCCTCTGCTGGTCAGGCATAAGTAATCAATCAGGCAAATATGCTGGTAAGACATGATAATCAAACAGGCAAATAACATCATTATTTGCTGATATCATTACATCTCCCTTTCTTAAAACAAAAGTATTTTACTTTTATCTAACAACATGTTTTCTTTGTATTACTCTGCATTTTAACTGTAACACTTAATGAACTTACATTATCATTATCATGATCAAGGTTTTTTAACCTTGCTTTGTGTGTTCACATGAAATATGTAAATACACTAGAACTTGAAGAAAGAATAAGATAACATTACTTCCTTCTATAACAATAGTCCTTAAATTTGCTCAATGAGTCTCTCAGGAGGCTTCACGTGTCTTGAGGATTTTCTGATTGATTGTCCTTGAATCTGAGTTGTTGCCTCAGATGATGGTTTCTCAGCTGTGTAATCAGGTTGTTCAACAGTATCAGTCTTTTGACCTGCTGTGTGATCAGGTTGTTCAACAGTATCAGTCTTTTGACTTGCTGTGGCTGGTCCCATGAGAAGATCTCAACGATTTCTTCGCAGAACAGCACCCTCATCTGTTTGAATGGTGTATGATCTTGGTTGAACTTCACTCAGGACAGTTCCCTTCTGAGTCCATATGTTTGTTTTGTCTTTGAACCTTACTTGGTCACCAGTGTGGAGTTCAGGTAGGTTTTGTGTTCCTCTGTCATAGTAGTACTTTTGCTTTTCTTTCTGTTGTTCTTTGAACTTCCTCACTTTCTCCCCCTCTTTTGTTTTCAGGAGGTTCTCCGGGATGGGTAGGTTTGACCTTAGCCGACGTCCCATAAGGAGTTGGGCTGGTGACATACCACACTCGAGCGGCGTTGTGCGGTATACAAGCATGCTCTGGTAGAAGTCAGTTCCACTGTCTTTTGCCTTGTACATCAGTCTTTTCACTGTCTGGACCGATTTTTCCACTAGTCCATTGGACTGTGGATAGTGAGGACTTGACGTTGTGTGGACAAAGTCCCACTCTTTGGCAAAGTGTCGGAAACTTGCATTGTAAAACTGGGGTCCGTTGTCTGTGAAGACCTCGCTTGCCACGCCATGTCTGGAGAATATGGCTTTCATACATGTTATCACAGCATCTGCAGTGGTGGTGTACAGTCTACAAACCTCTGGATACAGGGAGTAATAGTCTGTGACTACAAGATAGTCCTTCCCTTGACATACGAATAGGTCAGTGCCTACCTTCTGGTAAGGTCTGTCTGGCACTGGGTGTGGCTTTAGTGGTTCTACCGGATTGCTTGCTCAATATTTCAGGCATATTGTGCAGTTTGACACCTCATTTGTCACATCTTGGTTGATTCGTGGCCAGTACATCACCTCTCGTGCTCTTTTCTTACACTTTTCGATTCCCAGATGTCCTCCATGGATCCTTTTTAGCATCTCTTTTCTCAGACTCTTTGGGATAACTATTTTACTTCCTTTGTAGATGATGTCTTCGACCACTGATAGTTCCGCCCTGCAGTTCCAGTACTCTGCCATGTCAGGTGAGCAGTCTTGCTTCATGTTGGGCCATCCATCCAAGATGCTTTTTCTCAGTTGTCTCATTGTTTCATCTTTGTTTGTCTCAGTCTTTATGAGCTCCATTTTTGCATCTGCTATGGGCAGTGCACTTGTGATCATGTCCACGTAGGCGTTCACTTTTTCATCCATTTTGGTGTTTGCGGGCTCACTTGGGTCTACAGCTCTGGACAACGTGTCTGCTGTATACATCAGTTTACCCGGTGTGTACGCAACATTCAGTGTATAGCGTTGCAGCCTGATCATCATTCTTTGTATTCTAAGCAGACAGCTATTTAGTGGCTTTTGGAACAATGCAATCAAGGGCTTATGGTCAGTCTCTACATTGATTGCTTGTCCTGCCACAAACTGGTGAAATCTTTCACAGGCGTATGTGATGCTGAGCAGCTCCTTTTTTTTGAGCATATCACGTCTCCGCGTCTGTCATTGAGCGCGATGCATATGCAATAGGTTGCCAGTAGTCATATTTTTGCCAAAGGTTAGGACCAACAGCTTGGCCAAAGAGGTTTTTTTTTATTAAGGAGGGTCTTAAAGGAGGAGATGGAGGTGGAGAGGTGGAGGGGTTTACAAAGAGAATTCCAGAGTGTGGGCAGAGGCAACTGAAGGCACGGCCACCAATGACGTGGTGAAGTGAGTGTATTGATTTCTTTGTGGGTTCAATGACGAGACATTGATGAAAGAGAATGTCTTTTAATCTAAAGTTTGTTCAACTCTGGTTAACAGCCTTACAGGAGACACCATGCTAGTGATCCCTCTAAAACAAAACTAAAACTAAACTGCTTGTCTCTGTCACATGCCCTCTGCTGGTCAGGCATAAGTAATCAATCAGGCAAATATGCTGGTAAGACATGATAATCAAACAGGCAAATAACATCACTATTTGCTGATATCATTACAGTGAGGAGGGATGCACAAGAGGCTGGAGGCAGAGAAAGGGAGAGTTCAGGTTGGGAACTGATGTTACAATAGCAAAACACTGCGGATGCTGGAAATCTGAAATAACAACAGAAAATGCTGGAAACACTCAGGGGATAGGGGTTATAGTCTGAAATTGTTGAACTCAATGTTGAGTCCAGAAGGCTGTAAGGTGCCTAATCGAAAGATGAGGTGCTGTTCCTCGAGCTTACATTGAGCTTCAGTGGAACAGTGTAAGAGGCCGAGGACAGAGAGATCAGAGTGGGAGTGAAGTGGAGAATTATAGTGGCCCCTACCCCCATTTTTCAGACTGTTTATGATTTTCCCATTTGCAACATTTTATCTCTCCTGCCTCCTACCCTAGCACAGAATGTTCCTTCCTCCTCTCCCCTCCCCCTTTCCCTGTCTCTGCACTTGCTTAATATCTGTTACATCGCTAACCTTCTCCAGTTCTGATGAAGGGTCACAGACCTGAAACGTTAACTCTGTTTCTCTCTCCACGGATGCTGCCTGGCCTGCTGAGTGTTTCCAGCATTTTCTGTTGTTATTTGGGAGCTGGTGTTGTTGTGCTGGAGGAGGTCCCAGAGGTAGGGAGGAGCACGGCTGTAGAGGAAGGTAGACACAAGGATGAGCATTTTAAATTTGGGCCATTCAGGTACTGGGGACCAATGTAGGCCACTGAGAATGAGGGTGTGAGAGAGATCAGGGCCTGGATGAGGAAATCAACGGCTGCAGAGGTACCATGGCCAGAAAGTCTAGGCAGGAGAGTTTTAGGGGGGGAATTTTAACCTCCAAGAACGGGTGGGTTGGGGGTGGGTGGGCATTTAAAATAATTGATTTTTTGATTACAACTGTAACCCGGCCCACTTCTGGGTATAACGGAGGCGCATTTGGATGCGTGCGAGTAACCTACTCGCCGCAGTTGGGGCCTTAATTAATGCACGAGGGCGGGCAGTTATCACAGCAATTAACTAGGTCTCTTTAAATTGAATATCACCGACCTTCAAATTTAACGTCTCCAGCATAGGGTGCTAACGGGAAGCGCAAAGGAATCAAATTTTTCCCCCAATGGAATTTCAAACGTAAGTGAGTTACGCTCAAAACCACCTTACGTTCGCGTTTTCCATGATCTTTTAGGCTTTAGGCTGGTTCAAGGTTCAATTTGGCTGAATCAGGCCCCCGCCCCCCCCCCACAAAACTGGCCACGCCCCCAGTTCAAAATTGCGAGATTCTGCCGATTGCATTGGTTCAGGAAGGCTCTTCAAATTGCGCTCATTTTCTTAGGCATATAAGCACTAGTAGGCACGTTTTAAATGTTTTTTCATATCAAACAATATTTAATTTACCAAGAAACTGACCAGTGTACACCAATGAAACTTTTAATTGGTTCGGTATGGTTATTTTATGTCATATTCAGTAATTTTAAATCGGGTTACTCACATGTGGAGGACGGGACACCCTTATTAGCTGTATTAATAAAAATGCGCCAGGTTACCGCTTGTAAATACATCATGGAATACACTTTAATGGAAAGAAAAAAAAAGAAACGATTACATTCTATTACACTCCCCAAATACGCTGGTTCATGGAAGATTCTCCGTTTGTGATTATGAAGATGAATTTTAGTGGAAACTTGAAGCGCAACCTAACCAATGCAATTTCAAGCACATGTTGGGCACAATTTCCCAATGGCACCCACTCTTACCCTGACATGGGTTAAGGTAGGAAAAGACATTTAGGGTCAATTTTTTGAACTACTGACCTTTAGGAAATAAAGCAAACTGATGCAGTTCATTCAAAGAAGGTGTGGGCAAGGCTGATATTTGTGATTCCAACTCAGCTTGGAGTTGTTATAACTGTTGGTACTGCTAGGATTGGATGATAACTTCTTAACTAACACAAATAGTTACGAACCACTACGAAAAACAATAAGAATAAAACCGGATGGACCACCTGGCTTCGACCTCGGCACTGGCTACTGACACGTTCTGACATGGCACACCCAGCCCAGTCAACCCAGCAAAGTCCTCCTCGCCAACATCTGGGGACCTGTGCAAAGATTGGGAGAGCTGTCCCACAGACTAGTCAAGCAACAGCCTGACATAGTCATACTCACAGAATCATACCTTTCAGCCAATGTCCCAAACTCCTCCATCACCATCCCTGGGTATGTCCTGTCCCACCGGCAGCACAGACCCACCAGGGGTAGCAGCACAGTGGTATACAGTCGGGAAGTAGTGGCCCTGGGAGTCCTCAACATTGACTCCGGACCCCATGAAGTCTCATGGCTTCAGGTCAAGCATGGGCAAGGAAATCTCCTGCTGATTACTACCTACCGCCCTCCCTCAGCTGATGAATCAGTACTCCTCCATGTTCAGAACATATCTGGCAGCATGGGCATCCATGAAGCACTGTGGGCGATAAGCAGCAGCAGAATTGTATTCCAACACAATCTGTAACCTCATGGCCCAGCATATCCCACACTCTACCATTACCATCAAGCCAGGGGACCAACCCTGGTTCAATAAGGAGTGTAGAAGAGCATGTCAGGAGCAGCACCAGGGGTACCTAAAAATGCGCTGCCAACCTGGGGAAGTTACAACACAGGACTACATGCATGCTAAAAAGCGGAAGCAGCATGCTATAGACAGAGCTAAGCGAGCCCACAATCAACGGATCAGATCAAAGCTCTGCAGTCTCGCCACATCCAGTCGTGAATGGTGGTGGACCATTAAACAACTAACGGGAGGAGAAGGCTCCTTGAATATCCCCATCCTCAATGATGGTGGAGCCCAGCACATGAGTGCAAAAGACAAAGCTGAAGCACTTGCAACCATCTTCAGCCAGAAGTGAAGAGTGGCTGATCCATATAGGCCTCCACCTGAGGTCCCCACCAGCACACAAGCCAGTCTTCAGCCAATTCAATTCACTCGACGTGATATCAAGAAATGGCTGAGCGCACTGGATACAGCAAAGGCTATGGGCCCCGACAACATCTCGGCTGTCGTGGTGAAGACTTGTGCTCCAGAACTAGCCATGCCTCTAGCCAAGCTGTTCCAGTACAGCTACAACATTGGCACCTACCCGACAATGTGGAAAACTGCCCAGGTATGGCCTGTCCACAAAAAGCAGGACAAATCCAACCCAGCCAATTACCGCCCCATCAGTCTACTCTCAATCATCAGCAAAGTGATGGAAGGTGTCGTCGATAGTGCTATCAAGCAGCACTTACTCACCAATAACCTGCTCACTGATACCCAGTTTGGGTTCCGCCAGGACCACACGGCTCCAGACCTCATTATAGCCTTGGTCCAAACATGGACAAAAGAGCTGAATTCCAGAGATGAGGTGAGAGTGACTGGCCTCGACATCAAGGCAGCATTTGACCGAGTGTGGCATCAAGGAGCCCTAGTAAAACTGAAGTCAATGGGAATCGGGGGGAAAACTTTCCACTGGCTGGAGTCATACCTAGCACAAAGGAAGATGGTTGTGGTGGTTGGAGGTCAATCATCACAGCCCCAGGACATCGCTGCAGGAGTTCCTCAGGGCAGTGTCTTAGACCCAACCATCTGCAGCTGCTTCATCAATGACTTTCCCTCCAACATAAGGTCAGAAGTGGAGATGTTTGCTGATGACTGCACAGTGTTCATTGCCATTCACAACTCCTCAGATAATGAAACAGTCCATGCCCGCTGCAACAAGACCTGGACGACATTCAGGCGTGGGCTGATAAGTGGCAGGTAACATTCGCACCACACAAGTGCCAGGCAATGACTATCTCCAACAAGCGAGCGTCTAACCACTGCCCCTTGACATTCAATGGCATTACCATCGCTGAATCCCCCACCATCAATATCCTGGGGGTCACCATTGACTAGAAACTTAACTGGACCAGCCACATAAATACTGTGGCAAAAAGAGCAGGTCAGAGACTAGGTATTCTGCGGCGAGTGTCTCACCTCCTGACTCCCCAAGTCTTTCCACCATCTACAAGGTACAAGTCAGGAGTGTGATGGAATACTCTCCACTTGCCTTGATGAGTGCAGCTCCAACAACACTCGAAAAGCTTGACACCATCCTAGACAAAGCAGCCCGCTTGATTGGCACCCTATCCATCACCTTAAATATTCACTCCCTTCACCACCGGCGTACCGTGGCTGCAGTGTGTACCATCTACAAGATGCACTGCAGCAACTCGCCAAGGCTTCTTTGGCATCACCTCCAAGTTCCCCTCCAAGTCACACACCATCCTGACTTAAAAGTATATCGCTGAACCTTCATCGTCACTGAATCAAAATCCTGGAACTCCCTCCCTAACAGCACTGTGGGAGTACATTCACTCCACGGACTGCAGCGGCTCAAGAAGGCGGCTCACCACCACCTTCTCAAGGGCAACTAGGGATGGCAACAAATGCTGGCCTTGCCAGCGATGCCCAGACCCCATGAACTAATTTTTTTTTTAAATCGCCTTTTTTCCATTGTATCAAGGGAAATCAAATAGGAGTAAGATTTAATTCTAATTGGTTAAGTAGCCATCACAATCAATCAAGAATAATGTCCATGGCACTGACATAATAATTAGGACTGCTGATTTGTCACAGCCAATGTCCTATGAGTTGTGTAACCTGCCGTGATGAGTGTAATCCCCCCTCCCCCTCGGAGTAGTGTGATTCTGTCCAAAGGTGACTCCTATCTACAATACCTAGGAGTTTGATTCTAAATTCTTTGTTGTACAACCATTCAATTGATTTTGTTTTACCCCATATGTTGGCAACAGCAGCTTACTGAAAATTTATGCCAACAATTGATTTCGAAAGAGGCTGCCAAACCTGGCACAAACATTGTAGAGTGTTGTTTATGGCAAGTCATGTGAATGTTGCCTTTCTGCTCAAGAAGGGAAAGAAAGTCAATAATGGCCCAGAAATTCGGGTCGGAGGCTTCCCGCGGGTGCAGGCCTCCGACCTGCACTTACCTAGCGCGCCGGCCGTTGTGCTGTGGGCCTGCGTGGGATTCCGATCCTGGGCCTGCTCCAACTGCCGGCGCGCCGTGCTTGCGTATCCCAGGGGCGCAGTTAGTTCAAAGCGTCCCCTGGGATCACGTGGGCCATGGAGAGCCAATGGTAGCAGAGAAGGCCTGTCAAATCTATGAATACAATTCAGCCCCAAAACATCACTAAAGCTTCAAATAAATTTTTTAAAAATCACATTTTAAAAATAATTATAAGTTACATAAAATAACTATTTTAAACAATAATTTAAATTTTTGAAAAAATTAATTACAGTTTCTAACGGGGCTAAAAATAAACTTACCTTTCTTTAAAGTATTTAAAAATAATAAACCTTTGGAAAAAATGTTTTAATTTAACTTAATTCACCACTTACCTTGTTAAAAGCAGGCCTTGCGACTGCTTTTTACAAGCGTAGCTCCTGGAGACTTACCCTCCCGGAGAAACCTGCAAAAAAAACGGAAGTTCCAGGCATACGCACTGCCTCTCTGGCGCACGCGTTTGACCTGTGAACCCCTTCCTTTAAGGGAACGGAAGTTCCGGTTTCCCGCGCATGCGCAGTGCATGCACGATACCGGCACTTTCGCTGGGCCTACGCGTGAGTATCCTGTGCGTACTCACCCGTGGGGACCCGAAGTTCTGGCCCAATATTAATATCTTTTGGGATATATGTGCAGTACATAAAAATAATAGATAACACCCTACTTCCAGTTTGACAGCTCAATCAAGAGACAAAAACTTATTCATATATTTTTGAAGGAAGTAAATTGCAGTTCAAAGACAGTGGCCCTGGAACTCCGCAAGGTAGATTGGGAGATCCTGGTGGAATCTCCAGACCAATAACTGTTATTTTTGGGGGGTTTTGGTCAGCTGCTTTACCATCTGCCTTTATGCCATTTGCGGAGGGACTGCTATTTACTCCTCCCGTCTTTTCAGGCAGGCCACAATGGGTTTCCCACTGGAGATTCCCCCGTTTTTGCTTCCTGGAAGAAGACAAACACGGGGAAGCCAGACTTTTGGCACCTGCCTGCACTCCTACTGGCATTTGACCACAGAGGTTTGCCTGTGGAAGCTTCTCTTTACAAAGAGAAAATTGTCACAGTTACGCCATGTGCTGCAAGCAGACCAGCAGCTCATCTCCATCATGCGCACCACTCGGCCAGTGACTCGGTCACTGCTGCCCTTACCTTCTATGACAGAGGGTCATTTCAGACTGCCATTGGGGACATCTATAAAATAAGTCAAACAGATGCGCAGATCATAGCTGCATTGTTCTCTATAGCTGGCAATTTCATCAGCTTCCCCAGAGACAATTGGTGCCAATATGATAGACCACTCCAATTTTATCAAGTGGCAGGAATCGCCAAGGAGTCATAAATGACACACACATGGCCATATATGTTCCTTTCACCAAAGGACAGATGTATATCAATAGGAAAGGATACTCCTCTTTCAACATGTAGTTTGCTTGTGACAGCAACTCACCATTATGCAGTTGATTGTTTGCTTTCTTGTCAGCTGCCAAGATGCATTTATTTTAAGAAATTCCAGCATGCCAGCACTCTAACCCAGAAAGGCAAGTCTCTGGGTGGCTCCTCGGAGATAATGGCTATCTTCTACAGCCTTGACTGATGGCACTATTGCATTCTCCCAGGATCCCAGCTGAGCAGCACTATAACAGGGTTCATTCATGCACTGGAATTAATCTTGAACACACTGTAAACATGTTCAAGATGTGCTTCAGGTACCTGGGGTGATCTGGTCTCAAAGATCATGGTGGTGTGCTGCACACTGCACAACTTTGCCTTATGAAAAGAGGAAGAAGGCCCCCAATCAGGCGCAATGACATTAGCAAGAGGAGCAGCAGTCTGAAAAGGAAATGGAGGACAAAATATTGCCAGCTGCAAGAGACATTTGTGGCTGATCTGATAAGGGGGACCTTCTCTTGACTGGCCTCTGCATGAACAGTTCTGTTTGCACCTTACCCCTTCCCACCATAAATATGCTATCATTTGCAAACCCTTCTCTGTGTGCTCAACTCAAACAGCTCCCACTCATACCAGCTTATCACTTCCAAATCTTGCCAAAAACATCTGTGTGCACAGCAACTTCAGTTCTACCATACTTTAATTTACAACCCATACTGTGAATGCATGCCTACTCCTCTATAAGCATGTGCTGCTATCCTGAGATACCCTTCTGCCATGCCACTAGTACTGGTCATTGACTCTGCATAGCCATTGATATGCGGGAAAGTAGAACTAACGGCGCTCTCCAGTTTAGCACCATGGTCTCTGAACATCCACGCAGGAAGAAAAGTCTGCCATTAGGGTTTCAGTCATGATGCAAATGTTCCTGGAGCTGCCACACGTTCTGTGATAGACTGCAGTGCTGTTAAATAGCTCTCCAAGTGATGTGCATGCTGTTGATGTATTCCTCCACCTTTGCTGCCATCTGCAGCATACTGTATGATGTGCCCCCCAGTGCCTACACCAATGCTTGGTGTTCTGCAAGTACAGTTCTTTTAAATGCAGGGCCCATGCAATGCAGATCCCAGGCTCTTCAGGCAAGAGGTGACAGCTCCTGATATTCTGATTGGCAATGTTTTCCTTCCCATGTACCATTACCAGCTGTTCCTGTTCACTCATGTTCTGTTTGTCACTCAGCTCTCTCCCCCTCGTCCTCAATATCTAATTTTCCTGAGGTGGATGTTTTGGGGCTGATGCTCAGGAGGGGTAAAGCGAGGGTGTGTGTTGCAAAGTGTGGGCAGTGATGAATGCTGAGGAGTTGTATCTTGTACAAATTGCAGCACATCTAGAGGGGGAAAAGAGGAAGAACGATTAGACTGGTTTCCAGAGGAGCAGAGCTCTCATGTTATTTTCACTTAAAGGAGTGACATGATATTTCATGGCATGGTTCACTGACAATTTATGAAGGAGGAGCAGAATGTCTCAGTGAATCCTTAGCTGACACATGCCTTTCTACTTCCCCATCTCCAAAACCCTTGTAAGACATTCAGAATGTCTGACAGTTTATAGAGTTCAGACCCATGGAACAGACAACTCAAGACAAAGATTTCAGGGTAAACTATTCTTCACTTAAAATCAGCAAGAGGTTACAAGTAAGTACCAAATACAAACCGTACTCAGTTCATTTACTTATTACAAGCAACCACACACGAATCTAAAATCATTTACTTTAAACTCAAGTGATCATAAGCAACCACATACATACAAACACCAGTGAGAGGTCAATTCAGCGATGACGAGACATATAACTTTAACTGGCGCCTGAACAGGGACCTGTTCAGAGCAGACAATGGCAAAGACAATGGATGAGTTAGTTACTAGGTATGTGACAGGGAAGTTGCCACTTCGAGAGAGGTGGATCCGAATCATTATTGACGGTGATGATTCAATATTGGAGGCTGAACAAGGGTCCATGTGTCAGCAAAGGTTAAGGAAATCCGTTTGTTTTTTGGCCTATCAGAGGCAGGTTAAACCTGATGAAAGGGTAAAGATCAAGTTAAGGAAAGAAACAGAAGAAGAAAGGGAATGTAGAAACAGGCTCGAGGAAAAGTTAGAGTAGGAGGAGAGGTGGTGTAATAAAGAACAATAACTCGAAAGCCAGTGTGTAAATAATCAAGATCAGTGCGATGCCTTGTCAAAAGAACTATCCAAACAGAGACATTGCGCAGAGCAGGCAGAAAAGATCAATGAGGACCTGATGGTTGATTTTAGGTTCACCCAGAAACAGGCTCTAGAGAAACGGGGTGCTTGTGGGGACCACGCTGAATGTAATAAGCATAAAGAGTGGAAGATAAAGAGGGAAAAAGATCTAAGTTGCAGGCTAACCAATCTAAAAACTCAGCAAAGGAAGGAAAAAAACATGGTTTTGGGAAGCCGGGAAAAGCTGCCGAGACAACGATTTAAAAGAAGGAAAAAAGGAAACTTAGGGGGATAAATTTGGTATCGCCCTGTTTGGGGCGCAATTATCGGCCGGGCGCAAAGTTTAGCACCAGGTGCTAATTATCGCCTCCGACTGCAAATTTGGCCTCTATCACCCCAAGAGGTGATTTGAGCGATAAATCAGGCGCTACACACCTCTCTTAAGGCGCTAACGCCAAGGAGTGAGGCGCTACCTCAGAGCGCTGACGAAGCTCATGTGATGTCATTCAGCAATGGAACACAGACACACTAACGCCGGCCAGTTCTTAAAGGGGAGGGTCGATCTTGCTCTCCAGCCACACCCTGCTCATTGCAGCCTTGAATCTCGGCCTGGAGAGACCTGTACATCAATTCTGCTGGAAAGAACAATGGCAAGACCCAGGGACAGAGCTCAGAGTGCAGCCCCCATAGTCTCGTCTAAATCGATGCAAGGAAGGTCAAATCAAAATGAACCTACAAAGTGTTGCTCAGTACCCAAAACTCCTTCACACAGCGTTGAATCTCTCCAGAAGTCTCTCTCTCAGAATGCGTGGTGCAAAAATGTCGCCGACAAAAAAAGGCAGGAAGCGGCTGCCTTTAAATAGCGCTCCCCCAGTCCAATCCTGACTGCAAAACGCTCACCTCAACCTGTCGTTGCTAGCGGCAGGCGGAAAAGCAGGGGGCGCCACTCAATATCCGGTCCGAGGCGCTACCGGGCTGTTGCACGCTCGAATGATGTCACGATCTGCGGGTGCAGGAGATCGTGGCGGTAGCGTTTAGCGCCGCCGCAAAATGTCTGGTCAATTTCGTGAGCGGCGCAAACATCGCCACGCCCGGGCGCTAGTTGCTTTGCTCCCCATTAACACCCTCTTAGGGTGCTAACGGAAGGCGCTAATCAAGCGAATTTTTCCCCCTTAAAGTTTTACCAACACGGACGCTATCAGCGTCTGTGCCGAGACAAATAAAACACAAGATTTGCTGTGTGAAAGGAACCTTAAAGGATGCTGGAATTTCAGTCTGTGTGAAAGTGTATGTTAAAGTGTGGAAGTTTTCCTGACTATGAATTTTAAGAAGTTACAGTATTCCTTTGTCTGAAAGTCTGTCTTTGAAAGAAAGGGCAGGATTTTCATTGGGCCGTGGAGTCGG
The DNA here is from genome assembly GCF_052327205.1 of Somniosus microcephalus. Classification (NCBI taxonomy): domain Eukaryota; kingdom Metazoa; phylum Chordata; class Chondrichthyes; order Squaliformes; family Somniosidae; genus Somniosus; species Somniosus microcephalus. The sequence continues at coordinate 41,767,953 of NC_140988.1, forward strand.
GATTGGAGGCGTGTGGGGGGTTAAAATCCCGAAATCAGGGGTCCCGACCCCATCCCGCACCCAAACCCGCACTGGGACCCGCCTACCCGAGGCGGGAAGGGATTAGTGCCAATTAACTGCCTGTTAACAGGTAGTTAACAGGCAGTTTTTAGCCTAATTCCTATTTTTAAAGTTGAAGTGGGGGATTCCCGACGGCTCCAAACCATGCCAAGTTAGAGGAGTCGGGCCGTCGGGTTGAAGGACTTGGAGGGGTCAAGATGTCGGTGTTCAGGTGAGTGATGTGTGCATGAGTGCAAAGGTAAGTGTGTTTGGTGTGTCTAAAGTGATTAAAGAAGTTTAAATGATCTTTTCTTACCTTTTCAGCTTTCCTTCCTTTAGGTCCCGGAAGTCCCTCATCTCACCGGCACAGAAAGCAGAATGGCTGCGAACTGTCAAAAGTGACAGCCTTCAGCTTTCTGTGCAAGAGAGATTGCTAACTGAGTCTGTGGAGAAGGACTCAGGTTAGAAGTAAGACTGTTAGGCCTAGAAATTCATTGACGCCACTTTTGGGGCGCTAAAGTGGGGCGTCCGCTAAAGTTTGCGGCCGCCGCCAAATCTAGGCCACTTCTCCGATATTCATTAGCTTCGCCCTACTAGTTCGGGCGAGCGCTAAAACTGCTGTTGGACGCCTCTCTTTGGGCGCTAAGCCGGAGGTGGTGATCGATAGCGCCGAGGCCGGGCGCAGCGCAGGTGCGGCCATCTCGTGACTGACAGCAGACACCCTGGCGCCGGCCAGCTCTTAAGGGGGAAGGGTCGACTGTGTCTGCTGCCACGCCCTGGATAGTGGAGCCCTCCAGCTAGGCCTGAACACTGCTGCTGGACCCAAATAGCGCCTGAAGACATGGAGAAGGCCCGTGTATGTGCGCAGCGCTTCTCAGAGCGTGATCTGAGTGTGCTGCTTGCTGCTGTGGAGAAGAGGCGCCATGTTTTGTACCCGGACAATGGCAAGAAGGCGACGGTCCGCGTCTACAGGAGAGCCTGGAGGCATGTCGCCAGCAAGCTGTCAGCCAACAGCGACGTCCCCAGGACCGGTGCCCAATGCCGCAAAAAGTTAAATGACCTCACACGCATTGTCAGGGTGAGTACCCTTTCCAATGACCTCCTCATCCTTGCATGTGCACCTCACATTATGGGCAAAGGGACCTGAAAGCTCTAATGGCCAGCCTTCATCCAGCAGCTATGGCACAGGCATGAGCATCAATTGCACATTCTGCACTGAACACACTGGCCAAGCTATTCCACCATGGGAGGCAGTGCACACCAGATCATGGCGACACACTGGCCAGGCTATTCCACCATGGGAGGCAGTGCACACAAGATCACGGCGACACACTGTACTTAGAGGCCGTCCTTTCTCTTGCAGGCCAAGCTGGCGAATAATCGCAAGAGCCGGACTGCGACCGGGGGAGGACGACCCCATATCCAGCCACTCACCGACCTGCAACATCGCGTGGAGCGCCTCATGGGTGGCCGGGTGATTGGGCCCGTTGCATGTGGAGATGCCGACCCTGTTCTGGGAAGCAATGGTAAGGACATCACCTTTTGCACCTCTCTCGTCCCACTTGCGCATCAGATCTACATCCTTTGCCACTGTCCGACCAATGCGCTGAATGCCACCACTCATGCATCCCGCACTGATGCCCTCTCCTCACTCTAAAGCTACTCTTGTGCCTTCCTGCTTTCAGATGGTCAAGAGGAGGTCCCTCAACTTGCCAGTGACAGACCCTCCGAGGAGGAGCAGGAGGAGGAGCAAGAGGAAGGCGGCCCATCAGGGGAACCCTCAGCCGCGGCCACCCAGGCCAATGTAGGGGACACGTCTTCCCTGGAGGGCAGCGCGGCGGAAGTGTCGAAGGGGAGGGGAGCTCCTGGGACCTGCATGCTGCAGAAAGGCGGGAGGGGGGTGGAAGCTCGGCGGCCTTCTCCCCAGAGGGGGGATGCGTCGGAGGGGAGTCCAATTGCTGGGCCCAGCGGCCTCCAGCAACGCAGGAAGGGTCGGCCAGCTCGGCGGCCTTCTCCCCAGAGGGAGAGTCCGGCCTCCAGTCAGGAGATGCTCTTCGCCGAGGAGATGGAACGCCTCGAAGACTTGTCCGCGGACTCGGAGCGCCGGCACACGGAGCTCATGGCGGCAGTGGCACGGTTGCCTGAGTCCATCGATTCCCTCTCTCGGAGTGTGGCCGAGTTCGGGCCCTTAGAGGCCACCAGTCGGGCGGAATACCGGGCAGATCTTTCAGCGACTGGCCAGGTGATTAGTGGTGCCGTCCAGTCCCTGGCTGCTCTGCTGCGGTCAGTGAACAGGTCAACACGGGCACTCACTGCTGCCACACTCGCTGTGTCAGCCAGGCATCGCCAGGGCACCTGGCGCGCTGCAGCAGCACATCGGTCTGTCCCTCGGCAGATTGGTGCGCATGCTGCAGTGCTGGCCCGGGCGAGTGCCAGTGTCTCAGGCGACCAGCGAGCGCCTGCCATCCGCCAGCTTGCCGCCATTCCTCCAGCCGCCACTGCCACTCCCCCAGTGGAGCTGCCAGGAGCTGCTGCAGCGACTGATGCTGGCCAGCCACAGCTGCAGCAATCAACAGCCGGCCGCTCGACGCCCAGACCTCGACTAGGCCGACCCCCAAGGGCATCTGCCGTCACGACATGTGCCCCTCAGGAGCCTGCCCCCAGCCTTGCAGCAGCCAATGGCCTTACTTTGAGGCGGAGCAGCAGGGCGGGCAGGGGCCACCCAAAGATGGCCAAGGCATCGCCCTAGCGGGCCAAATAGTCGAATGTGTGGCCATTTGTGTTTGTTTCTTGAGGCCGAGAATTGGATGTTTGTTTTTTGAAGGCCGATGATGTGATGTTTGTTTTGGACGAAGGCCGAGAATGACGGCCATTTTAGTTGCCCTATTTTGTTAATCCTCCCCAGGTTGTGGGAGCGAGTAATGTGTTTGAGTGTTTTTTGGGGGTTTCCTCTGTTTCTGGTTGTCATGTGGGAAGGGCCCAGAGTTTGTACAATAAAGTATTTTATTTATTCACATTGTCCATGTTTGATCTTTGAAGTGTTTGTTGCCTTAACCGGCTGAGGGCTTGCGGAGCGGCTGCAATCATGTTCTATCATTGGCACAAGCCATTCCCTGACAGGGGGCCTAGAAGTGACGTTCAATAAGCCGACGACGGGCGGCCCTTGGACCTTGTGCGTCCCTCCTGGGCTGGTACTCCTCGTCCTCGTCGTCCTCATGCTCCTCCTGCTCCTCCTCCTGAGGTGGTGGTCCAACATGAGGTGGCAGTGCCTGAGTCCTGCGGATAGCCAGGTTGTGCAGCATGCAGCAAACGACGACGAATTGGGAGACTCGATCCTGCGAATACTGGAGGGCTCCCCCAGAGCGGTCGAGACAGCGGAACCATTGCTTGAGCACGCCGATTGTTTGTTCTATGAGGCTCCTCGTCGCTTGATGGCTCTCGTTGTATGCCTCTTCAGCAGGGGTCGTGGGCGCGCGGAGCGGGGTCATGAGCCAGGTACACAAAGGATAGCCTTTGTCCCCGATAAGCCATCCTCTTGGGGGAGGCTGTGCCTGGAACATGTCAGCCACAGTTGTCTGTCGCAGGATAAAGGCATCGTGGCTGCTGCCTGGAAAGCGGGCATTGACAGCTAGGATGCGCTGCCTGTGGTCACACACCAGCTGTACATTGAGGGAATGGTAGCCCTTCCGGTTGCGGTACTCCTCGGCATGCTCAAGAGGTGCCCGCAAAGCCACATGCGTGCAGTCAATGGCGCCCTGCACCATAGGGAAGCCCGCTATTCTTGCAAACCCCACTGCACGCTGCTGCTGCTTGTCCAGGGTCATGGGGAAGGAGATGAATTGATGTCTCCTTCTGAAAAGGGCTTCGGTCACCTGGCGGATGCAGCAATGCACGGCGAACTGGGAGATGTTAGCGATGTCCCCAGTAGCGGATTGGAAGGAGCCGGAGGCATAGAAGTTGAGAGCCACCATCACCTTCACTGCCACCGACAGAGACGTCCTGCGCATCAGCTGTGGCTGCAGATCTCTCTGAAGCAGCCGGCAGATGTCTGTAACCACCTCCCTTCGGAATCGCAGCCTCCTAACACACATCGCGGCAGACATGGTCAGATAGGAGGTCTGCTGGTGGTATACCCTGCGTGGGTAAGGCCTCAGTTGGCGACGCCTGTTGCCCCCTCTGCGTCTAGCCAGGGCTGCCACTCTCTCACGGCGTCTGTAAGCCCTTCTGGCATAAGGCTGAAATTCAGCGTTGCCACCCAATGCAGCCCCCATTATATGCTGGCAAACACTGAGCTCTGAATGAAGGCTAAGATAATTGGTAAGCTCTGGCCTGAGCCAAAAATACCTGTCCAAGTGTTGGTCCAAAGCAGTAAACTCTCCTCCTTGGTCTCTGTCTAAAAAACCGTTGCACAAGAGTGAATGCTGCAAAATGGCTGGCCTTTATACTGCTGGGTAAGTGCCCTTTAATTAGCGCTCCCCCTGGCCCGGCTGGCCTGTGTACCGTTCCACTTCACAGTCGCTCGGGACGCCCGGCGCACAATGGGCCGGCGCGAGTGAAGTTCCGGTTTGGGGCGCACAAAGGGCGTTGCACTATTAAATGACGTCATGATCTGCGCGCGCAGCAGGGCACGTGCTAAGACTTTGCGCCGGCGCGAAATGTGTCCTGAAGTTGGGGAGAGGCGCAGATCGCGCTGCGCCCGGGCGATAAGCGCCTAGCGTTCGAGATCTACTCCCCCTAAGGCGCTAACGGCTGGCGCGCCCAACTGAATTTCTAGGCCTTAGTGTTTGACAGCTTCAAACAGCTTTCAAACACTGATATTTCATCTGTCAAAACCTCTTGACAGATGAAATTTCAGTCTGTGATGTCACCTGTTGCCGGGTGGCCCTTAATTGGCCTGCTGAGCCCGCTGGGCGGGCTCAACAAGGTCAATCAAGTTAAAATCGCATGGATTGGCCGCATCTCGATGGAGGCGGGACAACAACCCTGAAAGTTGTAGTCCCGCCTCCAACCCGACTCCTGAATGAAAATCATGCCAAGTGTCTGTTGTGTTTGTTTTAGGTTCACCCACTTTTCCTTGCATGGAGCCGTTTAACCCTTTGTTGGATGTTGGAAGTTTTAAGAGTGTGGAAGTGTTAAATATGTTCATTTCAATTTAAGATTGTGCACTGAGAAGTGGGAGAAACTTTGTGATTTGCATCTTTAAGTTAAAGCCACCGTTGTGGATATATTTTGACTGGGATAGCTTGTACAGCAAACTGTAAATCAGAGGCAGTTTGTTTTACAAAAGATAAGCTTCAGCCTTGAAGTTACGGTTGCCATGGTTTCTGATTGTGTCTGGTAGAAAATGAATTTGGACTTTTTGAAAGTATTTTGTTTTAATTGGATTGCAAAAAATAGCTATTGTTTGATTTTATTTTAAATCAATTTTAACGTTTACAAAGCACTGTCATCTTAATTTGGTTACTGCAAGCCCAAGGCACCCACTTTCTAAGTATTTGACAAGTAGCCTATGGTGAAATAAAGACAAGAGAAAAGGAAAGGTTCTGTCCATTTTCTACTTTCAGTATAGCGATGTCTGAAAAAAACTTGTATGAATGTTTCGAAGCTACAAGCTGAGGGAAGCTTCTCCCTCTTTTTCAAGTGGTACTGGTTAGTTTAAGATATTGGTTTGAATTGAATTGGAGTTATTGAGGTTAATTAACCTGTTTAAAACCAGGCTTTTATTGTGGCCATGGTGAAATTCTGGTTGGTGTGAAAGCCTCTAGTTCTAGACATGAGGCAATCACATCAACAATTGGTATTTTTGACATTTCTGACCAATTTCAAGTGTGCGTGACCAGGAAAAAAAAGGAAATGGTATTGTGTGTGGAGTTATTTCACAGAATGTTTATGACGTCTGATGTTTTTACCTGTTGAATTGAATTGATCAGAATCTTTGCAAGTTTTAAAGGCACAAAGATTTTGCAAAAGTAACAGTTTACTTGAAAGCTGCGAGAAACTGTGTGACACAAGTTGACATTGATTGATGGTATCTGGGTTTGTCTTTTTTGAAAAAAATGTTAACTAACCTATTCAATTGTGAAAACCCAACCGTCTCGATCGGGAAAGTTTTAAAAAAATTTACGTGAAGTGACGCAATTGCGTGCGTCTGACAATTTGCTCCGCCTTCTTTCAAACTTGCAAAGGAGTTAACCTTTTCTGCTGACAGCTGTTTTTTTTAAATTCACCACACAACAACTTTTTATTGCTGAATGAAATTTAAAGATATTGTGACATTATTAAATTTAAGTTTCTTAATTTTAAGTGAAAATTTCCCCACAGTAATAGAAGGGAATCAGGAATTGACTAATTAACCCATTGGGCTCATAGGAAAGCCACAATGGATTGTCTGTTTTTCTTTTAAGGAGAGGGCCAGATGAGTGTTGATGGTGCAAGATTACCAATGGGGTAGAAGCCATCCCGTGCAAGTCGGCCACAGCATTGTGGACAGGCAAGACCCTAGTTAGAAACATAGAAACATAGAAGATAGGAGCAGGAGTAGGCCATTTGGCCCTCGAGCCTGTTCCGCCATTTAATGAGATCATGGCTGATCATCCAAATTCAGTACCCTGTCCCTGCTTTCTCCCCATATCCCTTGAGCCCTTTAGCCTTAAGAAATATATCTAACTCCTTCTTGAATATATTTAATGAATTGGCCTCAACTGCCTTGTGTGGTAGAGAATTCCACAGGTTCACCACTCTCTGGGTGAAGAAATTCCTCCTCATCTCAGTCCTAAATGGCTTACCCGTTATCCTTAGATTGTGACCCCTGGTTCTGGACTACCCCGCCATCAGGAACATCCTCCCTGCATCTAGTCTGTCTAGTCCTGTTAGAATTTTATAAGTTTCAATGAGATCCCCTCTCATTCTTCTAAACTCTAGTGAATACAAGTCCAATCGACCCAATCTCTCTTCATACGTCATTCCTGCCATCCCAGGTATCAGTCTGGTGAATCTTCGCTGCACTCCCTCCATGGCAAGAACACCCTTCCTCAGATAAGGTGACCAAAACTGCACACAATACTCAAGGTGTGGTCTCACCAAGGCCCTGTACAACTGCAGCAAGACATCCTTGCTCCTGTACTCGAATCCTCTCGTTATGAAGACCAACATACCATTTGCCTTCTTAACCGCCTGCTGCACCTGCATGCTTACCTTCAGCGACTGGTGCACAAGGACACCCAGGTCTCGTTGCACTTCCCCTTTTCCCAATCTATTGCTGTTCAGATAATAATCTGCCTTCCTGTTTTTGCCACCAAAGTGGATAACCTCGCATTTATCCACATTATACTGCATCTGCCATGCATCTGCCCAATCACCCAACCTGTCCAAATCATACTGGAGTTTTTCTGCATCCTCCTCACAGCACACACGCCCACCCAGCTTTGTGTCGTCTGCAAACTTGGAGATATTACATCTAGTTCCCTCATCTAGATCATTAATATATATTGTGAATAACTGGAGTCCTAGCACCGATCCCTGCGGTACCCCACTAGTCACTGCCTGCCACTCGGAAAAAGACCCATTTATTCCAACTCTTTGCTTCCCCTTAATTAATCCCTTTGTCCTCCTTTGCTGAATCCTAAACTGCTCCCAATCCTCAGGTTTGCTGCTTCTTCTGGCCAATTTGTATGTTTTTTCCTTGGATCTTATGCTATCCCTAATTTCCCTTGTTTGCAATGGTTGAGTCACCTTTTTTGTTTTATTTTTATGCCAAGCAGGGGTGAACAAATTCTGTAGTTCGTCCATGTCATCTTTAAATGTTTGCCATTGCCTATCCACCGTCAACCCTTTAAGTAACATTCCCCAATCCATTCTAGCCAACTCGCGCCTCATACCTTCATAGTTTCCTTTATTTAAATTCAGGACCCTAGTTTCTGAGTCAACTACTTCACTCTCCATCTTAATGAAGAATTCATCATATTATGATTGCTCCTCCCCAAGGGGCCTCGCACAACAAGATTGCTAATTAATCCTTTCTCATTACATAATACCCAGTCTAAGATGGCCTGATCTCCAGTTGGTTCCTTGACAAATTGGTCCAGGAAACCATCCCATATACACTCTAGGAATTCCTCCTCCACAGTATTATTACTAATTTGGTTAGCCCAATCTATATGTAGATTAAAGTCACCCATGATAACTGCTGTGCCCTTATTGCATGCGTCTCTAATTTCCCGTTTAATGCCGTCCCCAACCTTCGCATTACTGTTTGGGGGTCTGTATACAACTCCCATTAATGTTTTCTGCCCCATGGTATTTCTCAGCTCTACCCATACAGATTCCACATCATCAGAGCTAATATTATTCCTTACTAATCTCCTCTTTAACCAGCAATGCTACCCCACCTCCTTTTCCTTTTTGCATGTCTTTCCTGAATATTGAATACCCCTGGATGTTGAATTCCCAGCATTGGTCACCCTGGAGCCATGTCTCCGTAATCCCAATTATATCATATCCGTTTACATCTATTTGTGCAGCTAATTCATCCACCTTATTATGAATTAAGACACAAAGCCTTCAGGCTTGTTTTCTTAACACTCTTAGACCATTTAGAATTATTATTTGCTGTGGCCATGTTTGATTTAAACCCTTGATTTCTCTGACTGCCACTTTGCTTTTCTCCTTCCTGTCTTTTGCTTCTATCCTTGCTTCCCTTTCCTCTGTCTCCCTGCACAGGTTCCCAACCCCCTGCCATTTTAGTTTAAACCCTCCCCAACAGCACTAGCAAACACTCCCCCTAGGACATTGGTCCCGGTCCTGCCCAGGTGCAAACCGTCCAGTTTGTACTGGTCCCACCTCCCCCAGAACCAGTTTCAATGTCCCAGGAATTTGAATCTCTCCCCCTTGCACCATTCCTCTAGCCACGTATTCATCTGAAATATCCTTCTATTTCTACTCTGACTAGCATGTGGCACTGGTAGCAATCCTGAGATTACTACCTTTGAGGTCCTATTTTTTTATTTAGGTCCTAACTCCCTATATTCAGCTTTTAGGACCACATCGCGGTTTTTACCTATATCGTTGGTACCTATATGCACCACGACAACTGGCTGTTCACCCTCCCCCTGCAGAATGCCCTGCAGCCGCTCCGAGACATCCGTGACCCTTGCACCAGGGAGGCAACATGCCATCTCTTAATGTCTCAGTGGTAGTGGCAGTGTGGACCTGGGAGGAGCGGCGAGGTGGTGGTGGCGATATAAAGAGAGCCCGAGGCGCAGGTAGGCCCCACAGCAGCAGCAGCAGCGGCGGCGGCAGTGCGGACCTTGGAGGAATGGCGAGGCGGCAGCGGCGATACCAACTCGGCACCGGCAGAATTTTCAAAGAGTGACGTCAGAAGTCAAAGTGACGTCGGCATAAGGGGAGGGAGCTGATTGAGGCCAGTGTCGGGAGCGGAGAGAGCGGCGGTACAAGGCTTACCAATCTCACAGACCGGCAGCGGCGTTCCGGAGCTACATCATGATTCAAAAAGTGATGCGGGCAAGAGGAAGCAGCTGATTGGGTGAGTATGGCCAGGTGAGTACTTATACTACTCTATAGTTTGACAGTTAAGATTAATAGTTTATAAAATTTAGAAGGTCTTAATTTATGTGGTTATAGTTTCTAAGGTCCCTGTTGTGTATCGGGGAGTGCTAGTAACAAAGGGCCTTTGAGTATATCATTTAATTGAAGTGTAATTAGTGGTATTGATTTAATTTAAATTAAGGGTAAGTCATGGCAGGACAGCTCGGCCCCGTGGTATGCTCCTCCTGCGCTATCTGGGAAATCAGGGACACTTCCTGTGTCCCTGACGACCATGTGTGCGGGAAGTGTATCCAGCTGCAGCTACTGACAGACTGCATTGTGGCACTGGAGCTGCGAATGGATACATACTGGAGCTTTCGTGATGCTGAGGACATTGTGGATAGCATGTTTAGGGAGTTGGTCACAGCGCAGGTAAAGACTGCACAGGCAGGAAGGGAATGGGTGACCACCAGGAAGAGTAGTAGGCGCAGGCAGGTAGTGCAGGGGTCCCCTGTGGCCATCCCCCTCTCAAACAGATATACCAATTTGGATATTGTTGAGAGAGATGGCTTATCGGGGGAAGGTAGCAGCAGCCAACTTCCTGGCACGGTGGGTGGTTCTGCTGCACAGGACAGGAGGAAAAAGAGCTATATAAAAATAAAAGAATTATTCTGGCCAATGATTGGGACTCTGCTCTATCTCGAAGATTCCACATCAGCCTATTCAGCATACTGGACCAACTATTTTCCCTATAATAGTTTGATTGCAGTTGTCCCGGAGACACCACCCTGGGACAACACTCGAAACATTACCCTCCAGTACATCAAGGGTGTTTGCGAAACCGCGTGTTCACGAACAGTATGGGTTACCACTTATGAGGTCCAGGAAGGTAGGGAGGGTATGCATAAGATGCAAAGATCGCCCCACCGGGCCAAGGGTGTGGTTCGTACAAGCAGAACCAAGTGACCATTCAAGGTACTATCAGATAGGGAACCCTCGGAAGAATGCAGGAAGTCTGACCCAATACTGAGCAGTGGGAGACACTCTGTTGTGTTGGCCACGAGCATGAGGGAATCTATGGGTGTGTAAACCCTTCGGGGACGCAGAACCGCTTTGTGGAGCTCCCGTCCACTGGATAGGCGGGAAAGTACTCAAGCGAATGGAATAGATGACGGGGTCCCTACCAATGGTTCATGGACAGGGAGGGAAGGCCGTGTAGGGGTTCGAAGGGTTGCACACATTATCATGTGCAGGAATGTAAAAACGGAATAATACACACGGTGGAATTGAAAGTCCGTCCAAACACACATAGCACCGACAAAAGGGTTAGTGGTAATCGCAACTCGGATGATATTGTACTATGATGTGCATCACGAGGTGGTGCCGGTAATATTGAATCTGACTGAGGTGGGACTACCGAACTGGTGCAAACCAGAAACAGTGCGGTTATATGGAAGGATGATGTGGGAATTAATAGAGGGATTTTGGGAACAGGCCAGCAAAACACTGGCGGAATCGGAATTAGAGCCGTTATATCACAATGGCTCAGGGGATGGTAACTTTGGGGAAAATAGTACTAGAGATCAGTGAAGAAAATGATGTTGGTTACAGGATTAAAGTGGACCATATCAGAACGCGACGGAGTCTGATAAATGATGCAGCCACTGTTTGTAACACCAGAACTTCCCCTGTTAATAGCCTTGATTTGGCTAATTTGGATCAATCCGTAAAGGCAGTTAGAAATTGTCTAAAGGAAATTCTGAATAAAATGAATGGTTTGGAACAAGAGGAATTGATGGAGGACCAAATTATGACCATTCATCTGCAGGTTAACTATTTAGAATCCCATGCTAAAAAAGATAAACCACATTTTAAAGGAGAATCTGAATGCCTCTAGTGGAGCCACGCGAAATGATGTTTGTGTAATGTATGGATCCTGGTTGGTGGAACAAGCCCGTGAAAACCTGCAGTGCATTGCTGAGGGGAAGCTTCCCTTGTGGGTGACTGATCGACACCTGAGGGCGATGTCCACTTATCAATTTACCATGAATATGTGCCAGGTCAGGGGGTTAGTACAGGTGTACCTGGTAAAACATGAATGTCATTTGCAGGAACAGAATGACACCACCTTATTAGGGATGGTATTGTATTATCCTGCATGAAAAGGCAACCCCAAATCCTCTATTCCGCGTGGAGAATATAGGAGCACATCAGGGAGACCACTTAGTAAGGTATGACAAACCCCGCAGTATGTGACCAGGGTGGATAGGACCACATGGGTGGCCTCAGATCTTACCGGGTGCGCTCAAGCTCGGGACACATTCATCTGCCCTTATGACGTGGTAGAACACGCAGCTTCTGCATGTGGATTTGATTGGGATGGGATAGAATGGAACTGCACCATGAAAGTGATTGCGGGGCAGCATTTCCCTGTACGATTTGCATACCGAGGGAAGGGTGAATATTGTGTCACCACTGTGCACTGGGAATACCAGTACGGTAACAACCTGACTTGTCCTGTTGCAGCGGGAACTTTTTGTTTTACCCCAGTCCAACCTGTAAGACTTGGGGCGTGGGTTTTATTAAGCATTTATTCGCATAGGCAAATAGATATCGCTGTAGAAGATGAGTTAAAAGAGCAATTACACCAGTATGTAACTCAATTCGGCTATGTCATTCCACCTCTGCCTGAACACTTGGTAGAGTTAATGAGACGTGTTAGTCAGTCCCAAAAGCAGTTTTATACCTTGGCCCAGAAAAACCGGAACCTGCATAAGAAATATCTAAGTTTGGGGATGATTCGTCTTGGTGGGATATTGGTATGAATATCGAGGTTCACCCCTGGATAAGAATTGCCTCCCATGTTTTAGTCGTTGTTCAGTTGATGATTGTGTTATAATTACTGATAACTTGTCGAGTCAACAGACACCGCAAGCAGGAAGCATTGGCCAAGCTGTTACAGAAGACCCAGAAAGAAGAGGACGACGACAACGTATAATTGCCTGTGACCTTAAATTCAGGTACAGATACTTGAGGGTGGACTATGTAATACTGTCCATGGTAAACTTGACTGAATCTAAAATTGACCAAATGTACCAACAAGCTTTGAGGGCAAGAGACTGCTTGGCTGAAACATTTATAAAATAATTGATGTGCTGTTTTTTTCCTCCAAAAGACAGGATCTTGAAAATTCTGTGAGAACCAGGAGTCAACAACGTTCAGATGTGAAAACGACTCTCTCCAACCCTGGCCTTGGTTAACTAGGCGGCAAAACAGATAGAAAGACAGAGAGAGAGAGAGAGAGAGAGAGAAACAACGTTAATCACACAGTTTGGGACACGAATGCTGTGGGTGAGTTGCCAAGTTTTGGGGTATAAGGGATGTTGTGGACTGACATTCGTGGCTGCAGTCGATGGAGACCTGGTTAGTTGCCAGTTAAAGTCATACGTCTAGTCATCGCTGAATTGACCTCTCCCTGGTGTTAGTATGTATGTGATTGTTTATGACCACTTGAGCTTAAAGTAAATGATTTTAGATTCATGCGTGCTTACTTGTAATAAGTCAATGAATTGAGTACGGTTTGTATTTGGTACTTACTTGTAACCTCTAGCTAATTTTAAGTAAAGAATAGTTTACCCTGAAATCTTTGTCTCGAGTTGTTTGTTCCACGGGTCTGAACTCTATAAACTGTCAGACAATCTGAACGTCTTACACCCTTGAATGACTTCTACTCTTATAAGCTTCTATAAGCTTCCTCCACAAATAGGTAAGAGGATTCAAGTCCACTACCTGTTGCCATTCTCTCCAAGGTGTTATGGGCAGTCTCTCCAAAATGCAAAAGTTAAGAATTACCCTTGAATAGCTTGAGATGTAATAACACTCAGGTGTCTGCATGCAGTCCATGATGCGGAGATGACAGGTGCATGCATTAAACAATTAGATTCCATGTGAAGCTTTTAGTAGGGTGATTGCATGTAAGGCTGTGAATGCAGGAACACTTCCAGGTGAAGTTTCAGGGTATAAAGGATACCACTCTGCCTCCTAGGCATTGATGGCAAGCAATGTAAGTGCTTAACAGAGTGTGAGCAGAGGTGACTGTAAGTAGCAGACATGCTTAGTAGAGTGCATGCTTAGAAGATGTGGCTGATTCCTCTTACCCTGCCTGACATTGTAAGGTAATCAAACTTCTTCCTGCATTGAGAGGCAGTCTATGGGGTTGTGAAGTTTGCACTTGAGCTTCGCTCATTGTGCTTCTCCATTTCGCTGCTCCAAATAGGGCTTCCCTCCTGATCCTAACCACTCGGAGGAGGATGTCCACATCTCTATCAGCAAACCTGGGGTTCCGTGCCCTGCAGCAGACTTTTCAGACACTTTATACAGCGTGTCTTAGTTGTGATTATCCCCTTTAAGTTGCTGCAGGTGTTTTAATACTGCAGTAGCATGCATTTTCCTGACTCCAAATGGGTAAGCTCCTAATCTGAGGTGTTTACCTCATCTGGAGCTTGCCGGAATTACACAAATCACACTGGTGCCAATTAACTATGGCGGGGTCAGCGATCGTATCGTTGAGTGGGTGGAAGTCCCATCCTACCACACTTCTGGTGGGGATCGTGCCACCTTAGAAAATTGAGGCTCATGTACATATGCAAATAAGGAGCCTAATACTTGTTTGAAACCCCCACTGCAACATTGGTTTGCGCTGAGGTAGCTGGTGCCAGCGCTGACTGCACTCAGTAAAACCACACCTTGGGGCTGCCTGCCACCAAAAGGATAGGCTTTTGAAACTTACTTATCTGAATGTGGAGCCAGGGTGAGCAGGAGAGCTCCTCCTGACCCCACATTTAATGAACATAGGCCGCTGCCGCTCCCCCTCCCACCCCCCGATCGCTGACACTCCCTCAACCCTGCTTCCAAATCTGCCCCCCGGCCTCCTATCTCCCAACCCCCGGCCTCCGACCCCCGGCCTCCTAGCACTTGACCCCTGGCTTCCGATCCAAACCCCACCTCTGATCCTACCCCTAGGCTTCCTATCACCCAACCACCCCCCCCACCACCCCACCCCTCATCCCCCCCGGCCTCTGATCCTGCTCCCTGGCCTCCGATCCTGCCCCCCCTGGCCTCCTTTCTCCCAACCCCCAGCCTCCATTCTTTCCCTCCGGCCTCCTATCACCTGATCCCTGACCTCCGATTCGCCCTCCGGCCTCTGATCTTCTCCCCCCCCCCCCCCCCAGCCTCCCATCCTTCCCCTCGGCCTCCTATCTCCCGATCTCCGGCTTCACTTACCTGAGAGATAGCAGCAGCCCCATCTTGGTTTCCTCTTCGCTGGCTGGCTGTTTGTGCCACACTGGCTCCATTGCAATGAGACCTGAGGCCCAATATCAGGGGCGCCTTAGGTCTCCTCATTCAGGCACAGAGAATGGGTGCCCAAATTTCTACCCCATAGTATTTGTGCTATTGGATCTGGTGTCATGACCTCCTTTGGGAATACACGCATACATTAATCCGCTGGTAAACGAAGTTTTATGCACCTTGGTTTGCATATACATGTATAAGGGTACTGGCAGGTGGGCACAGAACACGCCAAATGAAACATGCCCTGCCCGGCATCCTGCTGTTGAGCCTCGTCCTCTTCCTCCAAAAAGCTCAGATATATGGGGCTGCCCATTGGTGGAACTAATAGAGCTGTACAAAAAAAATAAGCAGCAGGACAATTGCTACAAAGGTTTCTGAGAATCTGTGGCAGCAGAAACCCCCCCCAGAAAAATGCTATTCACTGAATCCTCTTACTATGCCTTTTCAATGAACTTCCCTATATATAGTCCACCGCTTATAGTGGGCACGTTCGAGCGAACACGATTTGTCTGCTTTATGTGATGGCCAGTCTAACACTGTAGTGTTAATAAAATTAAAAATCATTCAAGTTAATTGCCCTTGAATGGCTGCTGAGTAGAATTTGTATCTGCAAAAAGATTTGTTTTAACTCGCATATGAAAAAATTATATTCCACTAAAGCTAGCAGTACTTTACCTCACTAACCAAATTTCTGTCAAATCCCCAGTCAGTTTGCATCATTGCTTAGTGTTAATGGGAAAAAAAATAAAGAAGCCGCACCAACAGAGATTTGAAACAAATTTCCTATAACACACTGTACTGGTTGGGCAGCAGAGAGTTAGTGGGTTAACTGAGGGTTCAGTTACTAACAACCTGCTGAACTTCCACCACCACTGTTTATAATACTACCACTCCATGGAGTTGCCAGCTTGTAATTCACTTCCTCCAACCTACTATCTTCTGTGTTGTAGATGTGGCTTTGGAACAGTTTTCTGTGATACTAAATCTGCATTTTAAATTGTGGAAGAAATGGAAGCCTAAGGGAAATGAAGTCTGTGAACTAGTGAGTAAGCACAGTTATTTCTGATGGAAATAAATGGTGCACTTAAGACGCTATAACCGTCAATTTTGAAATTGACAATGCAAATGGTTATCGCTTTTTGGCTGCCCATCTTAAACGTGGACACTTTCAGTGGTGGGGGCTGCAGTTGGATCTCCTAGCAACCCATGGCACCTATCAATGTGGGTGTGGATTGTGCTTGGTATTCTACATGCCTTAGGAACGTAAAATAGTGGGCAGCATGAAATTACATTACCCTCCGCTAATTATAGTATCATATGATGCTCCCACCTCTTTGGGTCAGGTGCATCCTATTCCTCTTTTTTTCACCTGGGAATCTGCTTGGAAGGAAACTTGATGAAGATCCGGCAGAACAGATCTCTGCCAAATTTCCTTGTTCCATTACACGCCAAGAACCGATTGGTGCACATGGGGAGTAACAGAGACGAAAGTCAACCGCATGTATTCAATTATATTCAAGAAACCAATCAGAAAACACTTACTTCACTGCCTATATGGAGATTTCTTACAATGCTCTTTCCAAAGTCTTTCACTAAAGATGTGCATCCCTCTGAGTGTTCCACACCCTAGCCATATCCCCTCTTGCAATAGCGAAACCTCTGGATCACTGTGAGCAATGCCACGAGAGATCTGCTAGGAATGTAACTATATACGCAGTAAACCAAAGGTGAAAGAAAATGTTAATCCATTTAAAGATGAGAGTGGGAAGGAGATGTCACTTGTGTCCCATCATCATTGCCAATTGAAGACCAAGGGAATAAACTCCAAATAGCCGTCACACATGGCATCTTGTACCTTTGCAAATAAGATATTGTGGCGGAGCCACCAGGGGATTCAGGACAATTGTTTATAATTCCTTTAACAGCAATGTAGTGCAACCGGGGGCTGCACCTTTAATGTATCTGTTAACTGTACTATGGCTTCTTTCCTTTACTCCGCGTGATGACGTCATGCCGCCCGTCACGTGATCCCCCCAATGGCGGGAAGAACGTGATGACGTCATGACGTCAGTGCTCGGAACCTTCTAGCAGTTCTAGAGAGGCTTTCAACCAGACCAGACCTATTCGCATTGTATCCAGCAGTTTACTGTTTAACTTCGTTTGTTCATAAAATGTTATTGTTTTTGATTCTCTGCGTCGATCTCAATTCTTCAGCTAGGAACCTCCATTCCTACATTGGTGACCCCGATTTCTTCGAACAATTTTCGTTGAAGTTACATCATGGACACGAACGCCGTCACCCTCAAACTGCCGCAATTTTGGGAGCAACAACCAGCCGCGTGGTTTTTCCAGGCAGAAGCCCAATTCGCAATCCGGGGAGTAGTAGCAGATTCGACCCGTTATTATTACGTGGTCTCCGCCCTCGACAGTGCCATGGCCTCACGGGTCGTCAGCCTCCTCGGGAGTCCTCCGGACGATGGCAAGTACGAAGCTTTAAAAACACGGTTACTGCAGGTTTTTGGTCTGTCCAAGTCGGAGCGCGCCCACAGACTTATCTCCATGCCCGGCCTCGGGGACTCAAAGCCATCAGAGCTCATGAGCCAGATGCTCACGCTCTTGGGCTCAGAATCGGAATGTTTTCTGTTCTGGGAGTTGTTTCTCTGCCAGTTGCCAGAGCCAGTACAGGCGGCCTTGGCCAATTCCGCGATCACGGACTGTGCTGAACTCGCTGCAGAAGCGGATAAAATTTTCACCGTCACACAACAATGTTGTGCGGCCACGAGGCGCCCATCCCCCACAAGAGCGAAGCCGACTCCTCCGCCAGCAGGCTGGTGTGCATACCACGCTCGTTTTGGCATGAAAGCCCGATGCTGCTGTCCTCCCTGCAGTTTCTCCCCCCCAAAAAAACCTACCTCAAACCAGCGGTTTCTGAGAAGGGCGACAGGGCCTGAAGGACACGCTGGAGTTGCGATGGCCGTTGGTTCCGCAGGGAAACGCCTTTATATCACCGACTCCCTGTCAGGTCGACGTTTTCTCTGTGATACTGGCTCCCAGTGCAGTATCCTACCAGCGTCGAAGCTCGATCTTCAATCCAGCGGTCATGGTCCCTCCCTCGAGGCAGCCAATGGTGCGGCCATCCGCACGTTTGGAAAGTGTAGGGTCCAGTTGCGTTTACAGCATTTTGTTTGGGAGTTCATCACGGCGAAAGTCTCTCAGGCCATCCTGGGGGCAGATTTTTTTTGCGCCAATGGTTTCCTCGTCGACATCCGGCACTGCCGGTTAATCAACGCGGCCACCTTTCATTCGGTCCCCTGCCACCGCAGCACCGCTGTGTCTTGGTCAGTTGCCTGTGCAGTCCCATCTCCAGATGAGTTCTCTCGTCTTCTCGGTGAGTTTCCGGAGCTCACCAGGCCCACTTTTTCTTCTTCAGTCGCGAGGCACGGCGCCACATTACCATGACAGGATCCCCAGTTTATGCACAGGCTCGAAGGCTGGAACCCGGTAAACTCGCAGCCGCAAAGGCAGAGTTCCATACCATGGAGCGCCTGGGAATTATTCAACGATCGAATAGTCCTTGGTCTTCACCATTACACATCGTTCCTAAACCAGGCGGCGGATGGCGACCATGCGGCGACTACAGATGCCTGAATGAAGCTACTACTCCAGATCAGTACCCGATTCCTCACATACAGGATTTTTCGGCCCACCTGGCAGGGAATTCCATCTTTTCCAAAGTAGACCTTGTCCGGGGGTATCATCAAGTGCCCGTTCATCCTCAGGACGTCCCCAAAACCGCTGTCATCACGCCTTTCGGGCTCTTTGAGTTCCTTCGTATGCCGTTTGGGTTGAAGAATGCAGCGCAAGCCTTCCAGCATCTCATGGATTCTGTGTTGCACGATATGCCGTTCATCTTCGTCTACCTCGATGACATCCTCATCGCCAGTACCAGCAAGAAAGAGCACATTACGCACTTGCGTACCCTTTTTTCTCGTCTCGGCCCGCATGGCCTTATTATCAACCCGGCCAAGTGTTAGTTTGGCTTACAAAGCATTGATTTTCTGGGACACAGAATCACCTCAGAAGGCGCCGTCCCACTAGCCACGAAGGTGGAAGCAGTTACCTCATTCCCACGTCCTCAGACCATCAGGGCTCTCCAGGAATTCCTGGGGATGGTCAATTTTTATCATCGTTTTGTCCCCAAGGCGGCCCTGTTAATGCAACCGTTGTACGAGGCTCTAAAAGGTAAATCGGGTAAAGACCCCATCGGCTGGACACCCCAGATGGACCAGGCATTCCTCAACACTAAGGACGCTTTGGCTGATGCGACCATGTTAGCACATCCTCTTCCAGGTGCAACCATCGCCCTTACCACAGGTGCATCTGACTATGCCATCGGGGCAGTGCAGGAGCAATTGGTCAACGGCACGTGGCAACCACTGGCTTTCTTCAGCCACCAATTGCGAAAAAATGAACGCATATACAGTACCTTTTGATAGGGAGTTATTGGCACTTTTCCTGGCCATCCGCCATTTTCGCTTCTTACTGGAAAGACGGCCATTCACGGCTTTCGTAGACCACAAGCCACTTACGTTTGCCATGGCCAAGACAGCGGAACCATGGTTGGCTCGGCAACAATGTCATCTTACGTTCATATCAGAATTTACAACAAACATACAACATGTGTCTGGCAAGGACAACCAGGTGGCGGATTGTCTCTCCTGCGCGCCCCGGTCCATGCAGTCCACCTGGGAATCGACTATGTTGGTTTGGCAGAAGAACAGATGGCAGATCCTGAAGTGCAGGCATACCGGACCACACCTTCCAGCTTACAAGTGGCTGATGTCAGTTTTCAGGCCGTAGGGACCACACTCCTTTGCGACATCTCGACGGGAGTCCCCCGACCAATTGTACCAGTCGAATGGCGCAGGAGAGTTTTTGACGCAATCCATGGTTTGTCACACCCTGGTATGAGGGCTTCACAACGACTCATGGCAAAGAAGTTCGTCTGGAAAGGCATGCATCTCGACGTCCGTGACTGGACCAATACCTGCGTGAGTTGCCAGAAGTCCAAAATCCAACGCCATGTTAAGGCCCCAGTGGCCACTTTTCCAGTTCCAGAGCGTTGCTTCGACCATGTTCACGTGGACCTGGTTGGCCCTCTCCCTTCTTCTCGTGGTTTCATGCATCTCCTCACCGTGGTAGACCGCACCACCCGGTGGGCAGAGGCAATTCCTTTGGTTGCCACCACAGCGGCGGACGTTTCCAGAGCCTTCATCTCGTCATGGGTGGCTCGGTTCGGGGTACCGGCCGACATCTCCTCCGACCGCGGACCTCAATTTACCTCAGAACTTTGGAATGCCGTGGCTCAGGGTTTGGGTACCAAGCTTCATCGCACCACCGCCTATCATCCACAGGCAAACGGTCTGTGCGAGAGATTTCACAGGTCCCTTAAAGCTGCACTGTGTGCTAGTCTTCATGGGACTGGTTGGGTGGACAGGCTCCCTTGGGTGCTGCTGGGTCTTCGCACGGCTCCTATGGACGACCTGCAATCTTCTTCTGCAGAACTGGTTTACGGCCAACCACTCGGAGTTCCTGGCAATTTTCTTCCTCCTCACACGGAACCCTGGTCCACAGCTCAGCAGCTCGTCAGCCCCCAAGAGGCGGCTAAGAATTTCATCCCAGTGCCTATGTCTCATCACGACCTGCAGCGCTCCCATGTCCCGGTGGAGCTTAAGAGCGCTGAATACGTTTTCATTCGTCAAGATGCTCACAGAGACCCGCTCAAACTGCCTTACACTGGTCCGTTCCGCGTCATCTCGTCAGGTGACAAGTCTTTCACAGTCGACGTCGGTGGTAAGCCTGACCACATCTCCATCGACCGGTTAAAACCGGCTCATCTGGATCTGAGCAAGCCAGTCGTCACCGCTCAACCGCCTTGTCGTGGGCGTCCACCTTCTATCGTCTGTCCAGTACAGCCACAGCCAGCCACTTCTTCTCCTACGCCTGCGGCACCATCCCAACCACGGCCAACTGCCAGTTCGTCTTCTAGCGCTCCGTTCCAGTTGCCAGAGTATCGCAGTCGGTCGGACAGACTCGTCAGACCCCCTTCTCGTCTTACCTTTCCTGTTAAAGACAATTCTGGGGGGGCGTATGTGGCGGAGCCACCAGGGGATTCAGGACAATTGTTTATAATTCCTTTAACAGCAATGTAGTGCAACCGGGGACTGCACCTTTAATGTATCTGTTAACTGTACTATGGCTCCTTTCCTTTACTCCGCGTGATGACATCATGCCGCCCGTCACGTGATCCCCCAACGGCGGGAAGAACATGATGACGTCAGTGCTCGGAACCTTCTAGCAGTTCTAGAGAGTCTTTCAACCAGACCAGACCTATTCGCATTGTATCCAGCAGTTTACTGTTTAACTTCGTTTGTTCATAAAATGTTATTGTTTTTGATTCTCTGCGTCGATCTCAATTCTTCAGCTAGGAACCTCCGTTCTTACAATATATTTATTGCATAAACTCTTTTAGATTAAGTTGAGATGTGATTGCAGAGGCCCTGCTGTGAAGGAATGACTATTTTTCAAATAATGAATGAGAAAGTGAACATTACCAATAAAAGTACTGATTGCAGTGAAGGATTAGTCTGTCAGATTAAATCCTGACGTGCATTATATACTCATGTTCAACACCTTCTTATTGACGTTTTCTATTAATGACTGTAAGTGCTCAATTGTGTATATTGTAGGAACTGTGCACGATGTAGTGACAGACAAAAAGCAAATAAGAGATGAATTACTTGACTCAATACAAATATTAAACATGTGAAGTGCGGTGTGTAATGCACACTAACAGCACTGAAATACGAGCAACTAAGAAAAAAATGTTGTTTCCTTTTCTTAAGAGGTGAAACATGACTATCAGAATATCTGATTGACAAACATGGGGCAAATTATGCAGAAGGTGGTGGTCCCCAAGAACAATAAGGCCATGAAACTCCAGAGGGGAAAAGCTGGATGAATTGGCTACGGAGCGGGGGAAGGGAGTGTTGGGGGGGGTGGTTGCACAATTTAGGTTAGAACCCGGATCTGCCAGGATTCCTTCCCATCTTTAGAACTGTCCAAATTCTGATGTGAGGGGGTGCTGGCGAGTCTTACACCACCCCACCTTAGAGGACAGTTATGAGCATGTGTCTGGGGCCATTCCTGTACTACCGTGCTTGACTAATCTACTGGAATTTTTTGAGGATGTAACTAGTAAAATCGATAAGGGAGAACCAGTGGATGTGGTGTATTTGGACTTTCAGAAGGCTTTCGATAAGGTCCCACATTAGAGATTAGCATGTAAAGTTAAGGCACATGGGATTGGGGGCAAGGTATGGACTTGGATAGAGAACTGGTTGGCAGATAGAAAGCAAAGAGCTGGAATAAACGGGTCTTTTTCTGACTGGCAGGCAGTGACTAGTGGGGTACCGCAGGGATCGGTCCTTGGACCCCAGCTATTCACAATATATATTAATGATCTAGACAAGGGAACTAGATGTAATATCTCCAAATTTGCAGATGACACAAAGCTGGGTGGGCATGTGTGCTGTGAGGAGGATGCTGAGAAACTCCAGTATGATTTGGACAGGTTGGGTGATTGGGCAAAAGCTTGGCAGCTGCAATATAACGTGGACAAATGTGAGATTATCCACTTTGGTGGCAAAAACAGGAAGGCAGATTATTATCTGAATGGCAATAGATTGGGAGAAGGGGAAGTGCAACGAGACCTGGGCGTCCTTGTGCACCAGTCGCTGAAGGTAAGCATGCAGGTGCAGCAGGCGGTTAAGAAGGCAAATGGTATGTTGGCCTTCATAGCGAGAGGGTTTGAGTACAGGAACAAGGATGTCTTGCTGCAGTTGTACAGGGCCTTGGTGAGACCACATCTTGAGTATTGTGTGCAGTTTTGGTCGCCTTATCTGAGGAAGGATGTTCTTGCCATGGAAGGAGTTCAGCGAAGATTCACCAGGCTGATACCTGGGATGGCAGGAATGACATATGAGGAGAGATTGGGATGATTGGGCTTGTACTCGCTGGAGTTTAGAAGAATGAGAGGGGATCTCATTGAAACTTATAAAATTCTGACAGGACTGGACAGACTAGATGCAGGGAGGATGTTCCCGATGGTCGGGGAGTCCAAAACCAGGGGTCACAGTCTAAGGATAAGCCTTTTAGGACAGAAATGAGGAGGAATTTCTTCACCCAGAGAGTGGTGAACCTGTGGAATTCTCTACCACAGAAGGCAGTAGAGGCCAATACATTAAATATATTCAAGAAGGAGTTGGATATATTTCTTAAGGCTAAAGGGATCAAGGGGTATGGGGAGAAAGCAGGGACCGGGTACTGAACTTGGATGATCAGCCATGATCGCATTGAATGGCGGAGCAGGCTCGAGGTGCTGAATGGCCTACTCCTGCTCCTACCTTCTATGTTTCTATTACCCTGAGGAATTGCACCCACCACACTCTCTGTATGCCCAGCAGTAGCCATACCAGCTGAGAGTTGGCGTGAATTCTACAATGGGCCTTCTAAAGGGCCCAAAAACTTCCAAGGCATAGGTAATCAAACTAAAAGAGCAAAATTAAACAAAATCACCATCCCATTGTTATGATCAATAATACAGTTAATGTTCTGCAGTGCCAACCAGCCGCAGAAGGCCTCAAGTGCACACCAAATGGTTGTTCTCCAGGGCGCGCACAAGACCAGAAGAGAGGCAGGCAGTCCGAGCGATTTCCCTCCCCACCCCACCCTACCAGGAGGCATAGATAATCAATCTCAGGGAGGATTCATTACTTTAAAATCGAAGCCTACATTTCCCTTCACCGGGGTAGCAGGAGGGGTGCAACAATTGATCTCAGCACCCCCTGGGTTGGGGAGGGAAAAAGTAGCAATCTACTTGCTAGCTAATAACCTTTCTGGAAAGTGTACATGTGTAGATATCAAGCGAGGACAGGATCAGGCTGGCTTTGATGTCCCTCGTTATTGGATAGGTTGCTAACATTTATTGTCTAGGCTCACAAAAGAAGAATGGCTATTCGGGTGATGGACTTGGAACCCATGGAACCATACTACAGTAGCAATCATCAAAAAACCAACTGGTTCACTAATGTCCTTTAGGGAAGGAAAGCTGCCATCCTTACCTGGCCTGGCCTATACTTTACTCCAGTTCCACACCAACATGGTTGACTCTTAACTGCCCTCTGAAATGGCCCAGCAAGCCACTCAGTTGTATCAAACCGCTATTGCAGTGGTTCAAGAAGAAGACTCAACACCACCTTCTCAGGGCAACTAGGGATAGGTAATAACTTCCGGCCTTGCCAGCGATGCCCACATTCTAAGAATGAATGACAAAAAAAATTCAGAGTTGGGTTGCCCTTGCACTCTCAAATTCCTTTCCTAATTCTCCCCACCTTGCTACACCTCTCAGCATTTTCAACGTCTGCTCAAAACCCACTTCTTTGACTACACTTTTGATAAACTTTGCTCACTCTCCCCTCACATCGTGCTCACTGTTCTATCTCCTTTGTGAAGCTAAAATAAAGGTGCCAGATCAGTGCAAATTGTTGTTGTTGACAGAAGAGGGAAGTAAACTGGCAAGAAAAGGGTAATAATGAGCAAGTGTCAGGTAAGGTTTAAAAAAGGTCAATCATGAGAAACAAAGTATGGGCAGGTTAACACTGTGCATATCAGAAACAGTCACGCTGAAAATTTAGATGATGTTGAAAATGCTTCTCCAAAGGCATGGCTTGGTTCAAAACTTAGAAGCATTAGATAGTTATAATAATCTGGCTGCTAAACTCAATCATAGCAGTTTCTCAAACAGATTATGCTACTTGAATGAATAACAAATGCACATATCTTTGCAATTATACTCGATTTAATCCAGCAAGATGATATGGTAATTAAATGGAAATTATAATGTTCTAATTGATAGAATGACTCATTGAGAACACCAGGAGAAACACTGAGAACAATCAGAGATGTGCCGTGTGAAATTATGGATACCTGTAATTATGGATACCTGTAATCAATAGCATTTTTGCAATGCAAAACAGCAAGAAGTTGCTTTCATTTTAATTTGCAAGTTCTTTCTGTGAAACAAATACTGCCTGGGGCCATTTTAATGTTTTATACATTAAGGTGGTTCAGAAACTAGGTAGGCACCTCAATGCCATCGGCTTAGAAAATGGATGGCATAGCATCTTCAATGGCTCATGTATCCAAAGAGTAGTCAATCCATACAGACGCTCAGTTTGATGATGGGTTGGATGATCTCAGCCTTAGTGGATGCAATGGGCACTCCAATTGGCCTGAATGCCTCTCAATTATGAAGGAACAAATTAACCAGGGTTACCACTCTTGATGACTATCCAGCCACCCATTCTGGAAATGTGCCTGTGTGGATGTCAGATTAAGACAGGAACAGGCTTGCTTGTTATGCCCCAGGGTTGAATAGCCTCCATCACTACGAAGATGCCATGCCATCCATTTTGTAAGCCGATGGCATTGAGGTGCCTACCTAGTTTCTGAACCACCTTTTTGAATGGTCCAGATCTCATCCTGATGTAGTTTCTGAGTTAAAGTGAATGTTAACTTTATATAGAAAATGAACCTTCTTTTGTTAAGGAACCAAGATAATACAGACAGCGGGGAAGGACCAGTAAGCAGCAGTTTTGACCTGGCCGAGAGATGGGAAATCTAGGTCAGGGTAGGGAAGCGGTAGTAAGCCTCACCACCACATTTTCTGCCACAATCCTCATGGATGAAAATCAGTGCTCTGTGTGTCTAAAACATTAAAATGGCCCCAGGCAGTATTTGTTTCACAGAAAGAACTTGCAAATTAAAATGAGAGCAACTTCTTGCTGTTTTGCATTGCAAAAATGCTATTGATTACAGGTATCCATAATTACAGGTGTCCATAATTTCACACGGCACATCTCTGATTGTTCTCTGGGTGCCCACCAGAGGAGACTGGGATGGCAAAAGTGGTGCTGGCCAGCTGTTAGTGCCTCAGCCTTAAACTTAGCTCCCAAATTCCCAGACCTCTCTGCTGTCAAGGCTACACTTCTCCACTAGACTAGTAATCTAGTGACTAGTGGATCGCGAGTGGAGCTCGGAGCCAGGGATCGCAAGAATATCAGTGCTAATTTGATCCTGTGCGAGACAACACCATTCATGTCCGAGGCCAGGACCCAGGAGCGAGGACGAGCCCAGCAGCGAGGTCAAGGCCCAGGAGTGACGCAGCGTGGACCAGCAGCGGGGTCGCGGCCCAGGGAAAGTGCGGCATTGGCCAACAGCGAGGTCGGGAGGACCACAATGCATCCTACGAAACCCAGGCAGAGAGGACCTGCGGGAAGGAGGGAGAAGGAGAGTAGGAGTATGTTTGTGTGTATGTGCTAGGCTGTTGTAGCAGAGCCTGGTCTCCAATCGTCTTGGATCCCCTTGCCATTGGACCAAGACCTTGCTCTGTCAAGCCCGTGTGGTAGCTGGTGTGCAACGGCCACCCCACGTTAAAAGAATTCACGCACAGGCATCTTCCACCCTTTAAAATGAAGTTCGGGACCTGGAACGTCATGACCCTCATGGACAACCCAAACAGTGACAGACCAGAATGCCGTACTGCTATCATTGCCCGGGAGCTCACGTTTCAACATTGACATCGCCACCCTAAGTGAGACACAGCAGGCAGGGGAAGGCCAGCTCAAGGAGCAAGGTGGTGGCTACACCTTCTTCTGGGAAGGCAAACCTGAAGAAGAATGCTGCCTCTATGGGATAGGCTTCGCCATAAAAAATGAACTGGTTGGGCGTCTCGGAGACTCTCCTAGCGGTATAAACGAGCGCCTCATGACTCTTCGGCTCACCCTAGCCCGGAACCAGTGTGCTAAGGTCATCAGTGCGTACTCCCCAACACTGGAAGCGACAGACGAGACCAAAGAGGAATTCTACTCCAGCCTCGAACAATCCCTGTCCTGAGTCCCAACGGGCGACAAGCTGATCCTCCTTGGCGACTTTAACGCCAGAGTTGGAAAGGACACAGACCTCTGTGGAGGTGTGATTGGCAGAGAGTGGGTAGGGGAAGCCAACTCCAACGGTACCCTCCTCCTGGCGAAATGCTTAGAACATGGCCTTGTCATAACCAACACCTTGTTCCGTCAGAGAGACAAGTACAAGGCTTCATGGCATCTGCTGGACTACGTCATCGTCCGAGCGAGGGACCGCATCACCCGCGCCATGACAGGAGCTGATGACTGCTGGACAGATCACCGCCTAATCCACTCTGTCATCTCCATCAATGTAGCCCCAAAACAGCGGTGGCAACAGAAACAATGCCGCAGGAAAATTAAAGCTGGAGCACTCAAAGACCCCGCTAAGAAAGCCCTATTCAGCCTGCACCTCACAAACAACCTGACGACTCCCAGTGATGCAGAGACACAGAGTGCCCACAGCACCTGGTCTGCACTCAAGGCCTCTATAATCAGCACCTGTGAAGAGACGCTCGGTCACGCGACCAGGAAACACCAAGACTGGTTCGACGGGAATGACCAGGAGATCCAGGAGCTAATAAGCCACAAGCGCAAGGCATTCCTGATCTGGAAACAGCAACAGAACTCGAGAGCAAGAAAGCAGCTCTACAGAAGCCTGAAGGCCGAGGTCCAACAAAAAACTCGCGACCTAAAGAACAGATGGTGAGTGGAGAAAGTGCAGGAGATCCAGCAACTAGCCGACAACCACGATTTGCGTGGATTCTTTAGCGCAGTCAAGACCATCTAAGCCCAAGCCCAAGCACCTACCCCACTGTGGGCCAAGAACAGAGAGGTACTCATCAAGGACAGAGAGGCTGTCAGTGCCCGCTGGAAGGAGCACTTCGAAGATCTCCTTAACCGAGACCCTCTCTTCGATGCGAGTGTCCTCAACTCCATCCCACAGCAAGCTACCCGCCACCATCTCAGCACAACCCCAGTCCGGCATGAGGTTGAAAAGGCCAGCTGACAACTGAAGAACAACAAGGCCTCAGGAGTAGATGGAATCCCCACCGAGGCACTAAAACATGGCGGAGAAGCACTACTGGTGTGAATTCATGAAATCATTTCTGTTATCTGGAAGGAGAGCATGCCAGGAGATCTCAGAGATGCCGTAATTGTGACCATATTCAAGAAAGGTGATAAGTCTGATTGCGATAATTACAGAGGAGTTTCCCTGCTGTCTGTCACAGGGAAAGTCATCGCAAGAATCCTCCTCAATCGCCTTCTCCCAGTGGCCAAAGAGCTCCTCCCAGCGTTGCAATGCGGATTCCGCCCACTAAGAGAAATGCAGGGAACAGCACCAACCGCTGTACATGGCCGCCTTTGATCTCACAAAGGCCTTCAACACTGTCAACCGTGAGGGATTATGGAGTGTCCTCCTCAAATTCGGCTGCCCTCAAAAGTTTGTCACCATCCTCCGCTGCTTCACAACGACATGCAAGCCGTGATCCTGACCAACGGTTCCACCACAGACCCAATTCACGTATGAACCGGGGTCAAGCAAGGCTGTGTCATCGTACCAACGCTCTTCTCGATCTTCCTTGCTGCAATGCTCTATCTCACCCTCAGTAAGCTCCCCACTGGAGTGAAGCTAATTTACAGAACAAACAGGAAACTGTTCAACCTCCGTCGCCTCCAGTCCAGATCCAAGGTCATCCCATCCTCTGTCGTTGAATTACAGTATGCAGACGATGCTTGTGTCTGCGCTCACTCGGAGGTTGAACTCCAAACCATCGTCAACACCTTCACCGAAGCGTACGAGAGCATGGGCCTTACACTAAACATCTGTAAGACAAAGGTCCTCTACCAACCTGCCCCCGCAACACAGTACTGCCCCCCGATTATCAAAATCCACGACAAGGTCTTGGACAACATGGACCACTTTCCATTCCTCAGGAGCCTACTGTCAGCAAGGGCAGACGTCGATGACGAAGTCCAACACCGCCTTCAGTATGCCAGTGCAGCCTTCAGTCGCCTGAGGAAGAGAGTGTTTAAAGACCAGGACCTCAAACCCGGCACTAAGCACATGGTCTACAGAGCAGCAGCGATACCCGCCCTGCTGTATGCCTCAGAGACATGGACCATGTACAGCAGGCACCTCAAAGCACTGGAGAGGTACCACCAATGCTGCCTCCGCAAGATCCTGCAAATCCATTGGCGGGATAGGCGCACCAACATCAGTGTTCTTGCTCAGGCCAACATCCCCAGCATCGAAGCTTTGACCATGCTCAATCAGCTCCGATGGACGGGGTCACATTGTCCGCATGCCCGATGCGAGACTCCCAAAACAAGCGCTCTACTCGGAGCTCCGGCACAGCAAGAGAGCCCCAGGTGGGCAGAGGAAATGCTTCAAGGACACCCTCAAAGCCTCCTTGAAAAAGTGTAAACATCCCCACCGACACCTGGGAATCCCTGGCCCAAGACCGCACAAAGTGGAGGAGAAGCATCCGGGAAGGCACCGAACACCTCGAGTCTCTTCGTCGGGAGCAAGCGGAAGCCAAGCACAGTCAGCGCAAGGTGCGCACGTCAACCCAAGCACCCCACCCACCCGCCCCTTCAACCACCTTCTGCCCCACCTGTGACAGAGACTGTAGGTCCCACATTGGACTCATCAGTCACCTGAGAACTCATTTTTAATGTGGAAGCAAGTCATCCTCGGTTCCAAGGGACTGCCTAAGAAGAAGAAGAGTGCCTCAGCCAGTGTTACCAGTCAGCAAGATTATTGTACAACTGCCCTATTGGCCCTCCTTATAAGGAGGCCAAAAAGAATACTTGCTTCCACATTTTGAAATGGAATCCAGTCCTGGATCCTCAGGCGGCCCAGTTCTGCCGCTGAGCAGATCTATGTGCTGGGTTCATTTTGGCGTCCAGGTTACTTGGCATTACAGCGGTCATGGCCAAGGCAATTCACCACGTGATTTCCATCCGCTGATGATTTGTGCCACTGACCCCATCAGAATTCATGGGGTCAGCTAATTTACACAATGTACGGCGGCCCAGTTGTGCAGATCCCGTGTTGTGCAGATCCCGTGTAAAATAGGAGTGAAGCAGTGTGTGTGAGGAGGGACTTGTTGCTGTAGGATTTAAAAACCTGCAGCAAATTGAAGTAGCAGCAGCTTCATGGAGGGTCAGCACTCAGCCTCTTAACAACTCCATCCTCTCCAGTGGCACAGTTCCTCTTAGCCCTTGTGCTCTCTATTACATCAGACTGAAGTCAATGGGAATCGGGGGTGGCGGGGGGGGGAAACTCTCCACGGGCTGGAGTCATACCTAGCACAAAGGAAGATGGTTGTGGTGGTTGAAGGTCAATCATCACAGCCCCAGGACATTGCTGCAGGAGTTCCTCAGGGCAATGTACTAAGCCCAACCATCTTCAGCTGCTTCATCAATGACCTTCCCTCCAACATAAGGTTAGAAATGGGGATGTTCGCTGATGACTGCACAGTGTTCAGTGCCATTCACAACTCCTCAGATAATGAAGCAGTCCATGCCCACATGCAACAAGACCTGGACGATGTTCAGGCTTGGGCTGATAAGTGGCAGGTAACATTCACACCACACAAGTGCCAGGCAATGGCCATCTCCAACAAGCGAGAGTCTAAGCATTACCATTACCAATGGCATTACCATTGCAGAATCCCCCACCATCAACATCCTGGGGGGTCACTATTGACCAGAAACTTAACTGGACCAGCCACACACATACTGTG
The DNA here is from genome assembly GCF_052327205.1 of Somniosus microcephalus. NCBI lineage: Eukaryota > Metazoa > Chordata > Chondrichthyes > Squaliformes > Somniosidae > Somniosus > Somniosus microcephalus. The sequence goes on from NC_140988.1 coordinate 41,798,662, forward strand.
GCAACAAGAAAGGTCAGAGGCTAGGTATTCTGCGGCGAGTGTCTCACCTCCTGACTCCCCAAGGTCTTTCCACCATCTACAAGGCACAAATAAGGAGTGTGATGGCAAACTCTCCACTTGCCTGGATCAGTGCAGCTCCAACAACACTCAAGAAGCTCGACACCATCCAGGACAAAGCAGCCCGCTTGATTGGCACCCCATCCACCACCTTAAACATTCACTCCCTCCACCACCGGCGTAGCATAGCTGCAGTGTGTACCATCTACAAGATGCACTGCAGCAATTCACCAAAGCTTCTTTGGTAGCACCTCCCAAACCCGCAACCTCATCCACCTAGAAGAACAAGGGCAGCAAGCACATGGGAACATCACCACCTCCAAGTTCCCCTCCAAGTCACACACCATTCTGACCTAGAAGTATATCACCAATCCTTCATCATCGCTGGATCAAAATCCTGGAACTCCCTCCCTTGCAGCACTGTGGAAGTACCTTCACCACACGGACTGCAGCAGTTCAAGAAGGTGGCTCACCACCACCTTCTCAAGGGCAATTAGGGATGGGCAATAAAAGCTGGCCTTGCCAGCGGTGCACACATCCCATAAACAAATTTTAAAAAAGCTTTCTGCTGCCATCTGAGATATATCATTCAAACACTTGCCTTCACCTAATGCTGTTAATCTTGTTGCAGGTAAGATTTCCAGACAATGCCCATGAGAGGTTGGCCACTGGCAGCAGGATCCCGGACATATGGGAACTCACACAATATGAAAAGCAGGTAATGGAGTTGCAGGGAAGACACTCTGCTTTGGCTGTGCGAGATGCTAAGGTTGGTGAGCCAGTGCCAGCTGCAGGTGAGTGGGTGCAAAGCAGTGCTTGAACCCACTATAGCACTTTAAATAATCCAGCTTGCCTGAACAGTCCAGAGCAGTCTCTATCTTGTCACACTTTCTGGATGCTGCACAACCATTCTTAGCTCATTTCCTCTTCTTTTGCAGGTCATTCACAGTTACGGGGAGCAGATCAGGAAGAAGAAAAGGATTTGAGGAGGAGGTAGAAGAGGAACATAAGAACAGAAGAAATAGGAGCAGGAGTAGGCCATTCGGCCCTTCGAGCCTGCTCCGCCATTCAATGAGATCATGGCTGATCTTCTGCCTCAACTCCATTCACCGGCCCTATCGCCATATCCCTTGATGCCCTTACTAGTCAGAAATCTATTGACTTCTGTTTTGAATATACCCAATGACTGAGCCTCCACAGCCCTCTGGGGTAGAGAATTCCAAAGAGTCACCACCCTCTGTGTGAAGAAATTTCTTCTCATCTCAGTCCTGAATGGCCTACCCTTTATCCTGAGGCTGTGGCCCCTGGTTCTAGACTCCCCAGCCAAGGGGAAACATTCTCCCAGCATCCGCCCTATCAAGCCCTATAATAATTTTGTATGCTTCAATGAGACCCCTTCTCATTCTTCTGAATTCAAGAGAATATAGGCTTAGTTTACACAATGTCCTCTCATACAACAGTCCTGCCTTCCCAGGAATCAATCTCGTGAAACTTCATTGCACTCCCTCTATGGCAAGTATATCCTTCCTTAGGTAAGGAGAACAAAATTGTACAAAGTACTCCAGGTGTGGTCTCACCAAGGCCCTATATAATTGGAGTAAGACTTCTTTACTCCTGTACTCAAATCCTCTTGTAATGAAGGCCAGCATACCATTTGCCTTCCTAATGGCTTGCTGTACCTACACATTCACTTTCAGTGATTCATGTACAAGGACACCCAGGTCCCTTTGAACATCTGCATTCCCCAATCTTTCACCATTTAGGAAATACTCTACCTTTCTGTTTTTTCTACCAAAGTGGATAACTTCACTTTTATCCACATTATATTCCATCTGCCATGTTCTTGCCCACTCACTGAGCCTGTCGAGATCCCCTTGAAGCCTCTTCACATCCTCTTCGCAACTGACACTGCCACCTAGCTTTGTATCATCAGCAAATTTGGAAATGTTACATTTAGTCCCCTCATCCAAATCATTGATATAGATTGTGAATAGCTGGGCACAAGCACCAATCCTTGCGGTACCCCACTAGTCACAGCCTGCCATCCTGAAAAAGACCCATTTATCCCTACTCTTTGTTTTCTGTCTGTTAACCAATTCTCAATCCATGCTAGTATGTTACCCCTATTCCATGTGCCCTAATTTTGTTCACCAACCTCTTGTGTGGGGCCTTATCGAAGGCCTTCTGAAAATCCAGATACACCACATCTACCGGTTCCCCTTTGTCTACTCCATTAGTTCCATCCTCAAAGAACTCCAAAGGTTTGTTAAACAGGATTTCCCTTTCATAAATCCACGTTGACTCTGCCCAATCTTACTATTAGTTTCTAAGTGCCCAGTTATTGCATTCTTTATAATAGATTCCAGCATTTTCCCAACTACTGATGTGAGGCTAACAGATCTGTAGTTCCCATTTTCTCTCTCCCTCCTTTCTTAAATAGCGAGGTTACAGTTGCTATCCTCCAATCTGCAGGAACCATTCCAGAATCTGTAGAATTTTGGAAGATGACAACCAATGCATCCACTATCCCAAAGGCCACCTCTTTCAAAACCCTAGGATGTAGGTCATCCGTGTTAAGTCTGTGTGTTGTAGTCTGTGTAGTAATTATCACTATAAGAGTAAATTCAACAGGTCTTTACTGGTTGGAGGTAGGGACTATACTGAATACAATATTAATACACAGTGCTTATATACCAGTGTGGTCACCACCGGTATTACGTATACAGCAGCCAGAGAAAGTAGTACATCTCTTAAGGTGGAACAGGCTTAAGTTCTCTTAAGGTGGAACAGGTTACATACACCACAATCCTCCCTTTTTAGCTTAACAGTCATATCCCCATTTAACATAACATAATAACATATATACATATATAACTTCAGGTATAACAGTTCAAAGGTTCAGTCTCTCAGGAGGCTTTCTGATGCGGCTTGGATAACGCCTCTCAGTAGTCTCTGATTCTTGTTGTTGAAGTGCCTCCTCTATTTGGTTTCCAATGTATTGGGTGTCATCATCATCAAGTACATTCCCTGCCGAGGTAGATGCTTCAGGTTCATTAACGTCGTCCACAGTTGTCTCTGTCACAACCATGGGTTCGACCCTTGCTCTCGACTCTACCAGTTGATCCGCATGACGCCTTATCACATTATGACCAATATCTACTGTGTACATCAGAGGTCCTTGTCTGGCCCGAATTGTTCCAGACTGCCATTTTTCGTTTCCATAGCCCCTTGCCAACACTGGTTGTCCTACGTCGAAAGTTCGAGTGGTCTTGTTGTTAATCTGCCGAAACTGTTTGTTTTCCACTTCCCTCCGCACATTTGGTTTTAACAAGTCCAACTTGGACCGCAACCTCCTGTTATAAAACATCATGGCAGGACTTTGGTTAGTCACTGCATGATCGGCGTTTCGATATGACATCAGGAACTTGTCGACCTTGTGTTGCAGCGGAATATGATCATCGTTCATGGCCTTAATTGCCTTTTTGAATGTCTGGACAAATCTTTCAGCCAACCCGTTTGTCGCCGGATGATATGGGGCAGAGGTATAATGTTTTACTCCATTCTTCTTTAAGAATTGTCGGAATTCTTCCGATACAAACTGTGGTCCGTTGTCCGAACAGATCTGTTCTGGCAATCTGTTCCTTGCGAATATTGTTCTTAACACCGCAATTGTCTTTTCTGAAGTAGTGGTATTCATCTTGATGACTTCTGGCCATTTGGAATGTGCGTCCACCGCAATTAGGAACATGGAGTCCATGAATGGACCAGCAAAGTCAATGTGTACGCATTGCCATGGGGCTGAAGGCCATTCCCATGGGTGTAGCGGTGCTATCGGAGGTGCATTTTGCACTTTTTGGCACCCAGTGCAGCTTTTCGTTAACTCCTCAATCTGTTGGTCAATACCCGGCCACCATACATAAGCCCTAGCAAGACTTTTCATCTTAACTCCCCCCAGATGACCTTCATGCAGTTCATTTAAAACTCTTTCCCTTAACTTGGGAGGAATAATCACTCTTGTCCCGTACATCAAGTACCATGGCAGACGGACAGCTGGTCTCGCCTTGCCGAAAATGCCGGTAACAGAGGATCACCCCGTGTTGGCTATCCTTTCACTGTCACCTCGTAGACTCTGGACAGTGTTGGGTCGTTCCTGGTTTCTCTTTCAATACTTGCATTGGTGACTGGTAAACACTCGATGATGGTCGAATGAAATAACTCAACAGGGTCAACTTTCGTCGTGTCTTCTTCTTCAGGTAGTGGCAGGCGCGACAGCCCATCAGCATTGCCATGCTGTTTCGTACCTTTGAATTCTATTTGATATTGATGTGCCCCTAGGAAAAGAGACCATCTCTGGAGATGCTGCGCTGTCATCACCAAAACACCCTTCTTAGGGTTAAAAATGGATACCAACGGTTGATGGTCTGTCAGAAGTGTGAATTTTTGGCCCTGCAGGTAATGATTAAACTTCTTCACTCCCCATACAAGGCTAAGAGCCTCCCTATCGATCTGCGCATAGTTGCGCTCAGCGGAGGTCAATGATCTGGATGCAAACGTGACTGGCCTTTCCGTGCCATTTGGCAACTTGTGTGAGAGTACTGCCCCAATACCATATGGAGAAGCATCACAAGCCAACCGAATAGGCAGTGTCGGGTTGAAGTGAGCCAACACTTCCTCTGAGGTGATCAATTCTTTGCTTTTGCGAAATGCCTTCTTACAGTTTTCGCCCCATTCCCATGGTACCCCTTTCTGTAAAAGAGCGTTTAACGGGTGCAGTACCGTGGATAGATTTGGCAGAAATTTATGGTAATAGTTAATTAATCCTAGAAACGACCTCAACTGAGAGGCATTCTCCGGAGCGGGAGCCTTTACAACTGCCTCAATCTTGTCAGGAGACTTATGAAGCCCCTCCCGGTCAATGACATGGCCACAGTACGAGATCCGCTTCTGGAAGAACTCACATTTCTGCCGATTTACTCTAAGTCCATACTCTTTCAGTCTGTTGAGCACCAGTTCCAAGTTTGCGAGATGTTGTTCATCACCATCACCTGTGATCAGAATATCATCCAGGTAACATTGTGTGCCTGGAATTCCCTGTAATACCTGCTCCATGGCCCTCTGCCAAATTGCTGGAGCCGATGCCACTCCAAAAACCAGCCTATTGTACCGGTACAACCCTCGATGCGTGTTGATCGTGAGGTATTGGCGTGACTCTTCCTCAACCTCCATCTGCAAGTACGCCTGCGCCAGGTCTATCTTGGTGAAGTGTTTCCCGCCAGACAATGAAGCGAAAATATCCTCAATCCGTGGAAGCGGATACTGCACCGTGTGAAGCACCGGATTAACGGTGATTTTGAAATCTCCACAGATGCGAACCTTCCCTGGATCTCCTGGCTTGTTGCTCGCAGGACGTTTCATAATGGGAACAATGGGCGTAGCCCACTCACTCCAATCTACCTTAGACAGTACACCTGAACGTTCTAGTGCTTCCAGTTCCGCTTCAACAGTAGGTCGTATTGCATAGGGTACCGGTCTGGCTTTAAAAAATTTTGGTTGTGCATGTTCATCAATCTTGATGTTTGCCGTAATTCCTCTGTGTTCCCAGTCCCTGCTGGAACACCTCTTTAGCATCATCCAATATTCTGGACAATCGTTTAGGTTTGACATCTGTTTCCCCGGAATCTACCGTTAGTGCCTTCAAGGAGTGCCAGTCCATATTCATTTTCCTAATCCACTCCCGTCCTAGTAGTGGTGGACTTCCTTCAGGTAGCACATATGAGTCCATTACTTGGCTTTCTTCACCCTTGTGGACCACTTCTACCTCTATTTTTCCGATGGGGTACACTCTTTGCCCCGTGTATGTTTTCAATATAATCTCCGTATCCTGTAGGGGAATATGTTGGAATAACCTTCTGTAATCTTTCTTATTCATGACCGTCAATGCCGATCCAGTGTCCAATTCCATTTTTACTTGGACTCCTGCTATCTGAAGAGTGACCCAAATTGTCTGGAGATCTGCATCCTTACCAACGTTGTGTACTCTTAAGCTATCCAGTTCATTACTGCTAGCGTCTGAATCTGACTTCTGTTCGGTCAAACTGTTCTTTGTCACCTTGTGTACCTTTGCGTATTTTCCTTGCGGTGACTTTTTGTTGCTGGTCTTCTTTCCTGACCGGCATACTTTAGCTATGTGGCCAAGCCTGCCACATGTTCTGCATTCTTGGTTTTTAAACCAACACTGGTTCTGATCGTGCGTTGTCTTTCCACAACGATAACATTTGACAGAACTCAAACGCAATTTGTTTGTACCGAGTTCCGGTGACCGTAGCTGCATTACTGCCGTGCCTCTTGCTGCGGCTTCGTGTGCTGCTGCCATAGTGACCGCCTTCTCAAGCGTCAGCTCATTCTCCTCGAGCAGTCGCTTTTGTGTATCCTGTTTAAATAAACCACACACAAATTTATCTCGTAGTGCCTCTGTCAGTCCCATTCCAAACTGACAATATTTTGCTAGCTTACGTAATTCCATCAAATATTCAGCATTGCTTTCATTCTGCAGCTGCCTTCTGTCGTAAAATTTAAATCGTTCCGCTAGCATCAGCGGCGTGGGGTTTAGATGATTTTTCAGGACAGTAACAATCTCCTTGAACGTCTTATCCGCCGGCTCATCTGGTGATACAAGGTGTTTCAATTGCCCGTATGTCTTCGCACCCATTAAATTTAATAATGTTGGTGCTTTATCTGCATCAGGAATTTTATTTGCCTTACAATAATTTTGTATGCGTTCTACATACATGGCCCAATCTTCGATGTCACTATCAAAGGTATTAATGTTCCCATGTTTAGGCATCATTGCAATTTATTGTATTTTTATGTTATCCAAGATGGCGGCTTCCCGCTCTTGTCGTCGTCCTCCGCCCACAAAATGGCGGTTTTCCCACGCTTGGCGGTCTTCAACTGTCCCCCGACGCTGTCTCCGCTTCACCGCGGCTCTCGCACCTTCAGTTTCCCCAGACGCTGCGCCTTTTAGCCCGAATGCGGCCCTTATCTCCGGTCGCGATCGATGTCCCCGCGCTGCGCCTCTCGCTCGAAAGCGTCCCGGCCCTTATCTCCGGTCGCGATCGATCTCACTGCCCTTATTCCTCCGTCTTCCCAGCCCCGTCTGTACAGCCAACGCGGTTGACTTTCTGTCGCGTCGCTGCCCGGCTTACCCACCACCGAGGTAGAAAGAAGAAGCTGACAGTCGCTGATGGAGGCTTCGAGGTCAGGATGTCTTCTGCACTCTGGTTTCTCGATGCCTGCCGCTCGACGTGTCTTCCAGCAGGGTGATGAGGGTGGAAACCTCTCTTCGACGTCCTGTCTGTGGACGAAGCCGCCGTGGAAATAACTGCCGCAGGGTAAGAATCGGACTCGTCGCCACTGTTAAGTCTGTGTGTTATAGTGATAATTACTACACAGACTACAAGAGTAAATTCAACAGGTCTTTACTGGTTGGAGGTAGGGACTATACTGAATACAATATTACTACACAGTGCTTATATACCGGTGTGGTCACCACCGGTATTACATATACAGCAGCCAGAGAAAGTAGTACATCTCTTAAGGTGGAACAGGCTTAAGTTCTCTTAAGGTGGAACAGGTTACATACACCACAATCCGGTCCTTGGGCTTTATCGACTTTTAGTTCCATTAATTTTGCTGGAAGAATAGTTGTACATGCCAGTCATCCAGCTCACCTCCCTCAGAGGCCCACTCAAAGAACATGTTGGAGGAACGACTAGGCTGCTCAGGCAGTTGCATAAGAGATGCCTCCTACAGTGGGTCTGTCCCAGTACTTCTAGTACTCTGATATTATGAGAAAGGAGTCACCTCAACCTCAAGAGTCTTTTCTTCCAATGGAACAGCCAACCACTGCTTGTGACACTGGCCCTCCGGTAACACCTAGAAGAAGCAGCAGAATAGGTCATAGGAAAGCACATCCATGCACCCGGAGGAAACATGACGATAAGTAGAGCATTATATTGTAGTGCAACTGGGCATAAGAATACTACTAAATCAGAAGTTGATGCTTGAATTGGTTGCATTGTTTTATAAGTTCATTTAGGTCTCCCAAGGTCTGGTTAGGGTGAAATGGATTACTGGTTTAGTGAGACACAGAAAAAGATGATTTGTCATAGAAGGATTGGAGTAGGCAGGAAGGTTGGGGAGATTTAGTACTGGAAGTTTAATCAGTGGATTAAATTTTGCTTTAAATGCGGAGAATGCAATACTAATAATCGCCTTATGAATTTTCCTGGCAGTCAATGGTGCAGCCACCTCTAAATCAGGATCCTTGTGATGTTGAGTGTAAGATTCCTTGGCTTTCACAGCAGCCGGGCCCACCTCCTCTGGTGATTCCACTGATTGCTGGACTGCTGTGACACCCTGCAAGCCCCTTTGAACCCTGGAATCTAGAGCCATGATGGCAGCAGTCTGCGCTTCCACTGCAGCACTCAGATGTCGGGTGGCTGCTGCTTGTGTGCTGCAATGCAAGCTGAGACATCAGATGCTGCATCATCGTTTGGTCCACAAGTGTGCGAATGGCCACCACTTCCATTCTGGAAAGGATGGGCTCCAAGCTCTGCACAAAGCCCTGTGCCAAGTTGGTGCTGGACTCCTCCATGCTCCTTGACATTGCACACAGGCTTTCTGGCAGGCTTCCCAATGCACCAAGCATTTAATTGTGCAAAACCATCAGCCTTCTTCTGTTGCCTGCCCCATCAAAGTGCTCATCTGAGTCCTCTGCAGCAGAACTCGTGTGTGACCTCGCCCTCCGGGGAGCTGGTACCTGCGCTACTCTTTCCCCCACCCTGGCTGCAGGCCACTCATGCCTGGTGTCTCACCATGTGCAGGTCTAATTTTTTTTTCATCCGTGGTCCCTTTAAAGTTGCTGCATGATTGCTGTGCAGCCACGCATGTGCATTATCGCTTCCAGGGGCAGGAGCTGATGAGCAGCCTGCGTGGGACCTCGCCACCTTGTCCTGCTATAGAGGGAAGTGTGTCAGTGAGTGTGGTGCAATCTGTTTGGATGATGTGGTTGTCATGGTTGAATAGCTTCCAGTGTGTGCAAGCTGTGAGGTGTGGATGTGAGGTTTGCAGGGTGAGGTGAAGCTGTGAATGTTAGGTATGAGTTCTGATTGATAGAGATTGTTGGTAAGCGAGTGATGGGGGTTTGGTGCATTGTGCAGTAGCTGAGGCTAGTGGTGCAGTTGGTGGGATATGGCATTTGAAGATGCATTCACTGACCCTGACCACTTGTGTGAGGTCATTGATTTTTTTGTGGAACTGCATCCAGGTCCTCGGGGCTTGACTCCTGGCATTGACTGCCACATCTATCTTCTCCCACTGCCTTCTGATCATTTGTCTAGAGATCCTCCTGGGGCCTCTTGGTACAGCACATCTCTCCTCCTTTCCACCTCCTCCACCAAGGCCTCCAGTACAGTGTTTAATAACCTTGGAGCCTGCCCTCTCCCATGTTGTGCCATTATTGAGTGTTTCCCAGGTCAGAATCTGTTGTACAGCAACTTCCACCACTTGCTCCAGCCACAATGCACCTCCCCTTTAAGAGGTGCAGGCTGGCTTTAAGAAGTGCAGGCTAGCTTTAAGTGGTGCTAACCTCTCAGATTTTGGGCCCCCTGCTGATGTGTGCAGCCAATCAACAGCATGGTTAGCTCTGGCTGCATGCTACAATCATGGAAATGAGCAGGAAGCACAAAGTTGGCGTGCTGCCTACATCACATTGAACGGTCACAGGTTATTCATGCATTATGATGTGCGAATAACCCACGCCTGTTTTTGGGGGCTATCAAATTTTATTTCTGTCCCCGCATCCAAGTCATTTATGTATTTTGTAAATAGCAACACCTCAACACCCTGAGGCATTCCACTACCTCCTTTCATGCCAGTATGGCTCTACCATTGTTTCCTCTATTTCCTCAAATCACCCTTTGCTTCCTCTATTTCAGCCAATTTTTGATCCATTTCAGAAGCACTATGCCATGCATTCCAATCGTGTGTCCTGTGGACCAATCCCCCACATTGCACTGTATCAAAAGCTTTGCTGAAATTTAAATAAACAACATCCACTGAGTTCCTCTTGTCAATGAGGTTTGATATCTGCTCAAAGACCTCCGAGAGATTCATCAGGCATGATCTTCCTCCCATAAAGCCATCCTAGCTCCCTCTTATACATAGATACATAGATACATAGAAGATAGGAGCAGGAGTAGGCCATTCGGCCCTTCGTGCCTGCTCCGCCATTTAATGAGATCATGGCTGATCCTTTAATTCAGTATCCCGTCCCCGCCTTCTCTCCGTAACCCTTAACCCCTTTTGCCCGTAGAAATATATCTAATTCCCTCTTAAATATATTTAATGAGCTGGCGTACACTGCCCTCTGTGGCAATGAGTTCCACAGGTTCACCACTCTCTGAGTGAAGAAATTCCCCCTCATCTCTGTCCTAAATGGTTTAGCCCTTATCCTTAAATTATGTCCTCTAGTTCTGTTCTCACCCGCCAAGGGAAACATTCCTTCTGCATCCAGTCTGTCTAGACCTGTCAGAATTTTATACACTTCTATGAGGTCCCCTCTCAATCTTCTAAACTCCAGTGTGTACATCCCTAAACTACATAGTCTCTCCTCATAGGTCATTCCCGCCATTCCTGGTATCAGCCTGGTGAATCGCCGCTGCACCCCCTCCATGGCAAGAACATCCTTCCTCAGATGAGGCGACCAAAACTGTACACAGTACTCGAGGTGTGGTCTCACCAGTGCCCTGTACAGCTGCAGCAAGGTATCCCTGTTCCTGTATTCTAACCCTTTTGCTATGAAGGCCAGCATACCGTTTGCCTTCTTGACCGCCTGTTGCACCTGCATGCTCGCCTTCAGTGACTGGTGTACAAGAACACCCAGGTCTCTCTGTACTTCCCCCTCTCCCAATCTATTGCCATTTAAATAATAATTTGCCCTCCCGTTCCTGCACCCAAGGTGGATAACTTCGCACTTGTCCACATTATAGTGCATCTGCCATTTATCCGCCCAATCGCCCAGTCTGTCCAAATCGCTCTGGAGCTTCCTGGTCTCTTCCTCTGAGCCCACCCCACCTCCTAGTTTAGTGTCGTCTGCAAATTTGGAAATGCTGCATCCGACTCCCTGATCCAGGTCATTAATGTAAATTGTGAACAGCTGGGGGCCCAGGACAGATCCCTGTGGTACCCCACTTGTTACTGCCTGCCATTCAGAAAATGAGCCGTTTATTCCAACTCTCTGTTTTCTATCTGACAGCCAGTTCCCTATCCACGCCAAAACTTTCCCCTTTATCCCATGAGCCTCAATTTTCCATGCTAATCTTTTATGTGGGACCTTATCGAAGGCCTTTTGGAAGTCCAGGTACACCACATCTACTGGCTCTCCCCCATCTATTCTACCAGTTACTCCCTCAAAAAATTCCAATAGATTAGTCAAGCACGATTTACCCTTTGTAAATCCATGTTGACTCTGTCCTATCCTGTCCCCATTTGCTAAGTGCTCCGCTATTTCATCCTTAATGATGGACTCCAGCATTTTGCCCACAACTGATGTAAGGCTTACAGGTCTGTAATTACCTGCTTTTTCCCTACCCCCCTTTTTGAATAGTGGGGTAACGTTAGCTACCCTCCAATCCATCGGCACTGTTCCCGAGTCTAATGAATTCTGAAAAATCATCCTTAGTGCATCCGCTATCTCTAGGGCCACCTCCTTCAGTACCCTAGGATGCATGTTATCAGGCCCTGGGGATTTGTCCACCTTCAATCCCTTTAGCTTCCTTAACACCATATCCTTAGAGATATTGATTTGCGTCAGTTCCTCCTTTGCCAATGTCCCTATTTTTCCCGATATCCCAGGGAGGTTTTTTGTGTCTTCCTTCGTAAAGACTGACCCAAAGTATGCATTTAGTTGATCTGCCATTTCCTTATTTCCCATTATATATTCCCCCGTATCTGACTGCAATGGACCAACTTTGGTTTTCACCAGTCTTTTCCTTTTGATATATTTATAAAAGCTTTTGGAGTTAGTTTTTATATTTTCCGCCAGCTTGTTTTCGTAAGCTATTTTGCCCCTCTTGATCATGCCCTTTGCCCTCCTTTGCTCTATCTTAAACTGTTCCCAATCTTCCGCTCTGGCGCTTTTTTTGGCTATTTTATACGCCCTATCTTTGGATTTTATGCTGTCTCTAATTTCCCCTGTTATCCACGGTTGAGTCACCTTTTTAGATTTCCTTTTATGCCAGCTTGGTATAAACAATTTTTGCAATTTTGTCATTCTATCTTTAAATGTTTGCCATTGTTTATCTACCTCCAGTCCTCTCAGGAACGTTGTCCAATCAGACCTACTCAGTTCCCGTCTCATGGCATCATAATTCCCCTTGTTTAAATTCAGGACCTTAGTCTCTGAGTCAATTTCTTCGCTCTCCATTTCGAGTGAGAAATCGATCATGTTATGATCGCTCTGACCCAAGGGTCCCCGTACAACAAGATTACTGATTAGTCCCTTCTCATTGCACAGTACCCAGTCCAATATAGCCTGTTCCCGAGTTGGTTCCTCGACATATTGATCCAGATAACCATCCCTTAAACACTCAAGGAATTCCTCCTCCTCATTATTTTTACTGATTAGGCTAGTCCAATCTATATGTAAGTTAAAGTCACCTATGATGACAGCTGTGCTCTTATTGCACGCTTCTCTAATTTCCCTCGTGATGCCCTCCCTAACCTCTATTTTACTATTTGGAGGCCTATATACCACTCCTATTAATGTTTTTCGCCCCTCGCTATTTCTTAGCTCCACCCATATAGATTCTGTATTAACTGAGTTAATATCCTTCCTTTCAATTGCATTTATCCCCTCTTTTACTAGCAATGCTACCCCTCCTCCCTTTCTTTTTTGTCGATCCTTCCTAAATACTGAATACCCCTGTATGTTAAGCTCCCAGCCCTGCTCACCCTGCAACCATGTTTCCGTAATCCCAATTAGATCATAATTATTAACCTCTATTTCCACAGCTAATTCATCTACCTTGTTCCTGATGCTTCTCGCATTAAGGTATAAAACCCTCAGGCTTTTTTTATGCTCACATTTTTTATGAATTAGTTTGGCCCTTTGTTTTTTGTTCCTCACCCTTTTACCATTTATTTCTGTCTGCCTTTCACTTTCCTCTATTTCACTACATAGGTTTCTAGCCCCCTGCCATACTAGTTTAAATGCTCCCGAACTGCTTTATCAAAAATTACCCCGAGAACATCAGTTCCATCTCTGCACAGGTGTAGACCGTCCCTTTTGTATAGGTCACACCTACCACAAAACTGGTTCCAATGCCTCAAAAATTTAAAACCCTCCCTCTTACACCACTGCAAATTATAGATTTGCATTTCTCCCGATGATTCACCATTCATTCTTTCAGGATGCCCTGCAGCAAAGTTTCTACAATGGATGACAGGCTGTTTCCCTGACTGCCTATTTCCTTCGAATATATTTCACATTATGCTTTATATTCCCATTAAAAAAAATATATATATTCTGGCTCTGCTGACTAGTTTCTTAACATTCCTAATCTTGATCTTATACTCATCCATGTCCTCTGGTTTATGTGTGGTTATATACTTCAAGAAATCTCTTTGTTTCTTGTTTTTGCCCCTGCCCACATTTGTCTCCTTTTTTATCTAGTGCACTTCTTCCATCCATCTGTTTTGTTCTGACCTAGGGCAGTTCCCAACTCAATTCTCATGCATGAGATTTGTGAGCCACCTGTAGTGTATGTGCTTTAAGTCAGAACTACTTTTTACAGCTCCTGTATAATGTAGTACCGGCAGTAACCACACCGGTATATAAGCTGTGCGCATGCCTCTGTACCCCAGTCTAGAGATGACCCTCCTCCAGTAAAGACCTGTTGTTTGTTTATGTACAGCATCCGTGTAATTATTTATCCACTGAACCACGGATCTAACAGTGGCGACGAGTGTTGATGCGAATCTACCTGCAACATTAAAAAAAAATAGTCGAGTCCAGGAACACGGGCGTCGACCGCGAGCAACCGCCCAGCAGTCAGGCAGAGATCCAACTTCGCTGGGGAGGCTGTGGACAGCCGGGCTTGGTTCCCCAACCACAACGAGCAGTAAGAGACCGACGACAGGTCCAGAGCAGACCCTTCCCGAGCAGCGGTGGCTGGAGCCGACCGACGGCAGAGAGAGAGAGCCGGGCAGCGTCGATGGGGTAAGAAAGAGGGTGAAGAGAGCAGGGCGCAGCCGGGGATTGATCACCGAGCGGCGTTGAGGAAAAATACTGCAAACCGGAGAGAGAGAGGGTAAGAAACAGCCGGGTTCTAGACTGAGCGGCGTCGACAAATATCAAGAGAAGAACGCACAGAGCACAGCCAGGGATCATGGGCTGATCAGGGTCTGCGGGGCGAAGCAAGGGGAGACGCCATTGAACCGCGGAGAAGCAGGTAGAGCGCGGGAGGCGCCATTGAGCCGCGGAGAAGCAGGGAGAGCGCGGGAGGCGCCATTTTGCGAAGCCGCAGCGGAGAAGACGGGCGAGCACGGGAAGGAAGGAAAGTGCGGGAGACGCCATTTTGTGCCAGCGGAGAAGAAGGGGAAGCACGGGCGGTGCCATTGGGGATAGTTAACGCACAACCAAGGATGCCGAAGAGTGGCAGTATCTCTACGTTCGACAATGAAGTCGAAGATTGGGCGACATATGTGGAACGTATTGAGGTGTACTGCAGGGCGAATGAAGTGCCAGATGCTAATAAAGCACTGGTTCTGTTAAATTCCATGGGTGCAAAAACTTATGGGTTACTGCGAAATCTAATAACCCCAGAGAAGCCGGTAAACAAGGATTTTGGAAGCATAGTAGAAATCCTACAGGACCACTTAAGCCCCACACCGCTGCTGATAGCAGAACGATTTAAGTTCCATAAAAGGAACCAACACAAAGACGAAAGCAATGCTGAGTACCTAACGGAACTGCGCAAGCTATCGAAATACTGTCAGTTTGGAGCGGGACTAGCAGACACGTTAAGGGACAAGTTTGTGTGTGGGCTACAAAGTGAAGGAACCCAGAAACGGCTTCTATCAGAAAAGGACCTTATGCTGGACAAAGCTTTCAGTATGGCAGTATCACACGAAGCAGCCGCAAGGGGCACTGCAGAGATACAACGGAGACCGCAAGAATACGGCACCAACGAAATGACCTATGGAACAGGGAAGTGCTAGCGCTGCGGCAGAACACATGACCAGAAAGATTGTTGGTTCAAGGACCAAGTGTACAGACAGTGTGGGAAAGCAGGACACATAGCAAGGGTCTGCAGGCCTGGGAAGAAAACCAACAGTAAGAAATCTCCACAGGAGAAGTACAAAAAGGTACACCAGGTGATGGACAGTGGTTCAGATGAACAGGAAAGTGACACAGACTCCGGAAGCAAGGAGCTGGGTTGTCTGAAACTACATAATGTAACCAAAATAGAGGATCACCAGACTATCTGGGTTACACTCAAGATAGACGGAGTCCAAGTGGAAATGGAATTGGACACAGGGTCAGCTCTAACAGTCATAAATCAAAGAGACTACAAGCGGCTATTTTCACACATACCCTTGAAAGCTACAGAGATTGTCTTGAAGACGTATACGGGGCAAAAAGTCTACCCCAAAGGAAAAATAAGGGTGAAAGTGACATATAAAGGTCAGGAAATACCTAAAATGGATATATATGTATTGCCAAATGGAGGACCACCACTGCTAGGACGTGAGTGGATCCGGAAGATACATTTAGATTGGCATTCCATACAGGCACTGAAGGTGGAGGCCAAAAAGGATGACGACGTCACACCTGGACGACTGTCAAAAATGCTAACTGACGCAAAAGAAGTGTTCCAGGAGGGACTAGGAACATTAAAAGGAATAACAGCAACAATTAAAATAGAGGATAATGCAAGCCCAAAGTTTCTGAAGGCCAGACCAGTGCCTTATGTGATCAGACCAGCGGTTGAAGCAGAGCTGGAAGGGTTGGAACGTTCAGGAGTACTGTCCAAAGTGGACTGGAGCGAGTGGGCTACACCCATCGTCCCTGTAATGAAGAGGTCGTTGAGTAATACGCCTGGGGAACCAAAAAAGATCTGCATCTGTGTGGATTTTAAGGTGACAGTGAACCCAGTCCTTCACACGTTGCAATATCCGCTTCCACGAATTGAGGATATTTTCGCCTCGCTATCTGGTGGTAAACGCTTCACCAAAATTGATCTAGCCCAGGCGTACTTGCAAATGGAGGTAGAAGCTTCGAAACATTACCTTACGATCAACACCCATAAAGGTCTCTATCAATACAACCGGCTGGTGTTTGGAGTAGCTTCGGCTCCGGCTATCTGGCAAAGGGCGATGGATCAGGTCCTGCAAGGGATTCCAAGGACCCAGTGTTAAGTGGATGACATCTTGGTCACAGGCGAAAATGACGGTGATCACCTCGCTAACTTGGAGAAGGTGCTCGCCAGTTTAGAGGAATATGGGCTACGAGCTAATCGCCACAAGTGCGAGTTTTTCCAGAAACAGATCTCATATTGCGGCCACGTCATCAATGAAGAGGGGTTACATAAGTCCCCTGACAAGATTGAGGCAGTAGTCAAGGCTCCAGCACCGGAAAATGTGTCACAACTGAGGTCGTTCCTTGGGCTGGTAAACTATTACCACAAGTTCTTACCAAATTTGTCTACGGTACTACACCCGCTGAACACCCTACTGCAAACAGGGGTACCATGGAAGTGGGATGACGAACGTAGACGAGCTTTCCAGAAGTGTAAAGAATTGATCACATCAAAAGAGGTGTTGGCCCATTTCAACCCAGCACTACCAATTCGTTTGGCATGTGATGCATCACCCTACGGCATTGGAGCGGTGCTGTCGCACAAATTCCCAGACGGGTTGGAGAGGCCAGTGGCCTTTGCATCTCGGTCACTAACCTCAGCCGAGCGCAACTACGCCCAGATTGACAGGGAGGCCCTCAGCCTAGTATGGGGAGTAAAAAAATTCAACCATTATCTGCATGGGCAGAAGTTCACCTTGCTGACTGACCACCAACCATTTGTCTCCATCTTTAATCCTAAGAAGGGCGTGCCAGTAATGACTGCACAGCGGTTACAAAGATGGTCCCTGTTTCTAGGGGCGAATCAATATGAAATAGAATATAAAGGCACGAAACAGCATGGGAACGCTGATGGGCTATCGCGCCTGCCACTGCCTACGGTGGAGGAAGCACCAGCAGTGGACCCTATCGAGATATTTTATTCGGCGATAATTGAACGATTGCCAGTAACAAACGCGGATATAGAGGAGACCCACAATGATCCGACGCTGTCACGGGTATATGAATTGGCGGTGAGGGGATGGCCAACACATGGTGACTCACTGTTGCCAGCATTCTCATCCAGAAGAGAACAACTGTCAGTATGCCAGGGGACAGTGATGTGTGGATCCCGAGTGGTGATTCCACCCAAATTAAGGGAGAGAGTGCTAAAGGAGCTACATGAAGGTCATCTGAGGGGAGTGAAAATGAAAAGCCTTGGCAGGGCTTATGTGTGGTGGCCGGGAATCGATCAACAAATCGAAGACCTAACTAAGAGCTGCTTAGGATGCCAGAAGGTCCAAAATGCACCACCACATGCCCCTCTTCAACCATGGGAGTGGCCCTCCTCTCCATGGCAATGGGTGCATATTGATTTCGCTGGTCCTTTCATGGACTCAATGTTCTTAATAGCAGTGGATGCTCATTCAAAGTGGCCTGAGGTGATAAAGATGTCTTCAACCACTACAGAGAAAACGATTGCAGTCCTACGGACCATATTTGCCAGAAACGGTTTGCCAGAGCAGATCTGCTCTGATAATGGACCACAGTTTGTGTCCGACGAGTTCCAAAAATTCATGAAAAGGAATGGGGTAAGGCATTACACATCCGCCCCGTATCATCCAGCCACCAATGGATTGGCTGAGAGGTTCGTACAAACCTTTAAGAAGGTGATAAAGGCCATGTGCGACGAGGAAATTCCACTACAGCATAAGATGGACAATTTCTTATTAGCCTACCGAAACGCGACACATGCAGTTACCAACCAGACCCCGGCCATGATGTTCTTTAACCGAAGGTTGAGATCTCGTCTGGACTTGCTCAGACCAAATGTGCGAAGAAATGTTGAGGACAAACAATTCCAGCACATTAACGAGAAGCCGACAAGGAGCTTCAATGTAGGGCAACCAGTCTTGGCCCGTGACTATCGAACAGAGAAGTGGCAACCCGGAACGATATGTACAAGGCAGGGGCCATTAATGTACACAGTGGATGTCGGGGAGAACATTGTGAGACGCCACGTCGATCAGATCTTAGCGTCACAGGAAGGCGTCAACCCCATGTCTCGAGTACCTGGGGATGAACCCGACATACCGGTAGCATCTACTTCAGACCCAGTAGCAGTGGAACCTGATGAACTACCCGATGAAAAGGGGTCAGAATCGCCTCTGCACCAAGAACAAGAACCTCCGGAAAGGCGCTATCCCGAAAGGGTCAGGAAGCCGCCCCAAAGACTGAATCTATAAATGGACTTTTGTTATTAAATATACATGTAAAAATGTAATTGTTATTTGAATATTAAGGGGGTATTATTAATCTAAAAAGGGAGGAATTGTAGTGTATGTGCTTTAAGTCAGAACTACTTTTTACAGCTCCTGTATACTGTAGTACCGGCAGTAACCACACCGGTATATAAGCTGTGCGCATGTCTCTGTACCCCAGTCTAGAGATGACCCTCCTCCAGTAAAGACCTGTTGTTTGTTTATGTACAGCATCCGTGTAATTATTTATCCACTGAACCACGGATCTAACACCACCCACTAGGGAAGAGTAGCTGAGGTGGTTTCCCGTTGCCTTCCTTGCTGTTTCTATCTTCGGCGTACCTTCTTCTAGGTGGGCTACAAGTTACCAAGGCTAAAGAGCCCCATCTAACCTTTACGACTGGGGAGGACACCCGCACCCATGGGACACAAGTACCCTGGTGGAAATCAATCCAGTATGCAGAGCTGGCACTCCAGTATCCACTCTCTGGGGCTGCCTGGAGTGGTGCCCGAACTCAATCCTTCTGATTTGCAGCCCCGCCTCCTCACACTTAACCTTGCTGGTGGCCGGGGCTGCCCAATATTGGCTAGCCTTAATGCGCGGTGCTGCATTGAGATGCCCATTTGGCGGCTTTCCGCTCACTAGCCCAATGTAGGCCAGAAATCGTGGCCTTCTCTTCACCACGGTACCTTGACAGGCTGGGCATACTCTGCCGGTTAGTCACCTAAAAGTCAAAATCGACCCATAGTATTTAGTTTACTGGAGTGTGGGACTGTGAGCCTTTGTCAAAAGCTTTTTGAAAGTCCAAATAAATTATATCATAGAGGGTTCCATTATATACTTTATTTGTAAGATCCTCAAAGAAGTCAAGGAGGTTTACAAGCAGGATATTCTTCTAATTTCAAATTAGTACTCTCTTATTTCTTATATACAGTACTTTCATTGAGGGAGAAAATGACTGTTCTGATTTAATTATTTCTATATAGGTACCCCTTCATCCTACTCCTTAGTATGACTTTCATTATTTTACCTGCTACTGATTATTAGGCTAACAGGGATATAGTTGTCCCCCTTTTTAAATACATTTTTCTCTTCCCTGTACCTGGGGATTCAGCATTCTCTGGGTGCAGGAAAACGAAAACTGGGGCTGAGACCCATTTCATCAAGTCACCACTCTCCTTGCACTGTCCAGTGATTTCCTCAGGCTTTTCCTGTAGTAGGCACTGGACCAGTCCTATTAATATAATGAGGTGGGAGGGGATTTTCCTGGCCCCCCCTGACTGAGTTCCCACTTTATTCACTTGTTGGGTGCCTTAGCAGAGGGGCAGATGAAGAACCTGAGTACAGAGAGACTTGCCCCAAACCACCAGGGGCCGGAGAATCTGTGGGGATCCTGGGTGCCGAACCAGAAGATGCTGTGGGCAAGGTACAAATTTCTATCACCCAGGACAATGTGAGACATTCAGGCCTCTCCAACAGTAGCCCAAAAGCCCCGATGTTGGCAACCAGGGGTACAGCTGCAGTCCTCTCAAGCCTGCAGCTGTACTCCTGTTTTCACTCCAATGCCCAGCCAGGGGGTAAGCCTGCGTCTGGAATGTGCCCAGAGCAGGCAAATGGACCAGGAGTGGGAAAAGACAGCAGCTGCGGCCTCACGGGCACAGCGCAGATCATGGGTGAAAAAGCACTCCAGTATCCAATGATTCTTTCAGTTAGCCAATGGCACACAAAACACTTCCATAGTCTCCTTCAGCACCCTAGGTTCACCTGAAAAGGCAGGACCAGGAATTGAACCTGGGGACTGTAGGGGGTTTCTCTTGCTTGCTCTGGTCTCCTGCCAGGCTTCTTGCAATAATTACCCGTGAGTGGTTCGACCCACTCGCCCCTACGGTTCTAGACCTTGGACTTAGGTGCAGGGAGCTGTAGTGCAGAAAAACTCAATAGACCAGGTCGAATAGCACGAAATGGATGCCTTTATTGAACAGTTTGCAGCATTATAAAATACATGTCATATGCACAGATTAAAGCAACTACAAGCATGCACACATCTATAAACTTAACTCTATAGAAATGGGGAACACACGGCACATCGTGAAAGGGGTAACACATTACAATTACCCTTAACCCCCTCCCCTAAACCTAACTAAGTTTCGATTTGAGGGACTCGGGATCATGCTCACCACTTTAAGAATTGTGAAAAAGGCTTTGCAGCCTTTCGACACAGCTTTCCGTCGTCACGTGGGTTTGGAAGCTTCTGGCGCAACTTGTTTTCCTCTTGGTTCTCCTGCGATGAGCGCTCGCCGATGTGATGTTGAAGAACTGGAGTACCGGGCCCTGAGTGTCTTCTTCTCCGGCCTGGGTCATCGATGATCTCCCGACAAAAGTACCCGGGCCTCCCTCGTCGTCTTTCCGTCGTGGCTGGGCCTTGCCTGGCCGAGCTGGCTTCCAAGCCGAATTCTTCTCGTCGTCTTCTCGTCGTGGCCGGGCCTTGCCTGGCCGAACACCGAACACGTTCCGAACCAAAGTGCTGTACCGAAGAGTCTGTCCCCAAGCGTACCGATGGAGAACTCACTGATGGACTTTACTCAATCCACAGTTATACCTTTTGGAACATGCTTATCTCCCGCCAAATCATAGTCCTGTCTTTGTAATAATTTTGGCAGGCAGAACTTTCTGCAGGGGTGTTTTGTCTTCATAACGGGAGCCGGTGATAGCTTAACTGGCCTTCCTGGGCCGATAATGTCTTTGCTTTGTTACCGTAACTTGGTTTGTATATTGATCGGTCTGGAGATTGCCCTGGATGGCTGTTAAACGGCTTCTCTTTGTACAGTGTAATGGGCTAAAGCTTTCGTTCAATTGTCCGCCCATTTCTTGATGGGTCTCATCCTGCCACCCAAATCTGTCCTGTACTTATAATCTAATCAATATGTATGCTTAGCTCCATGAGTTTCGGCTTCCTGAAACTGGTTTCCGCGGGTTTTTAATGTCCTCAATCCACAAGCCTGTCTGGCTTGCAGTAACAGAAATTCAAATGGTCCCAGAAGCTGGTCACGAGGTCTGGCGGCCATTTTGTGTGCCCTTTTATTAAAGGTTTCTCTGTATAAGCTTCTTTTGGTCAATAAAGCTGTTTTATTAACCCTATGTTCCTACGTGATTATTTAATGAAAATTTCGTGAATCTTACAGTCCCTCCTGTGATACTGATAGCTTGCGTAAAGTATCAATAACCCTTGGTGAGCAAATTTTCCCTGATTCTCCACATCCAAACATTCCTGGTAATTAACTATCTATGACCCCCACGACACATGCAGTTCCCATTTCAGAAAAATTACATTGTGTACAGTTGGACAACCATAGGCAGTACTACCTCAAACTATAACACATTCATCTCTCAGATGTGAAAGGGGCCGATACCCTTTACACCACCTGCATACACATTTTGTTAATCATGAATAGAAAACCGATCAATGGTTATAACACAACAGTATTCATACACTTAAATCATATAGTAACCAAAACCAAGAGTGGAGGGACGCTTTATCCTTTAATACATAGCAGCCTAAGCGGGGGTCTCTTCACCCACTCGTACATAGCGTTCTCTCCATTCTCCTGTGTTCTCGTGCCTCTGGAGGCGTTTGCCTCTCTTGCAATGCACGAACAGTAAATATATTACAATCAAAACCTGACACACTACTAGGATGTGGGATGCTATTCTAATCCAGGGCGGGATCTCTATATTAGTGAACAGGTCCCACCATGGTGGGGTGACTATGTCCAATATGTCTTTCCCTATCTCCAATGTCTTCTGCTCTAGTGTGTAAAAATGCTTCTGTGAGACTATTACGGCTTTTAAAATCTTGGTGAGGTGTTCGGGGAGAGGGGGAATGACATAACCAAAATGCACAATGAATCGCTACAAATCCGTGAAATTCTCTTTTACAGTGAGGTGAACAGTGGAAGGTACAGGAATGGGGACAATTCGCTGTTGTGCCACTTGAACTTCAGCCCTGGGTTTGAAACAGAAACTGCTGTCACTGACCGGACACCACCCGTGCTGTCCGTGAGGTGCTGCAGTGGTAACACAGTATGTTCCACCTCCGATATATGCCACCTGCGGGGGCACATGGTCCTTTGCCATTGCCTCCATGGTGCAATTTACCGACTTCGCGCTAGCGGCTCTGAACCCGCACTGTGGTTTTAAAAAGGCATTCAAGTGCTGGGGACACAGGATGATGTGTGCTCCCCGGCTTCGACACTCCGAGAGGTCGGTGCCTGTCATCGTACACTCCCATCTGATGACATAAGGCGGGACCACTGCGTAACGAATGTGCGCACCCCCCTGAATGACTCCAATGTTCTCCACCCTGTATACCGGGGCAGGTTTTGCTGTGGGACCCAACACCGGCATCCTCACCACTATTCCCATGATAGTGTGATTCGAGCGTCCACAGTCCACTGGGACTGGGTACGCCTCTGCAGCTAGTCTGAGCTGGCACGGACTTAATGCATTCTCAAAAGGATGGAGTGCTTGCAAGTGCTTATTGCTGATCCAGGACGGGACCAAACCTTGTTTTAAATCCTCCAGATTACTGCGGCCCTCGCCCAGTAACCACGCCCCGTATAGCACACAAGCCTCGTTCTGTGCAGCCTGATCGGACGCATTCCGATCCTCCCTAATGAGTGCATTTACCGTTCTAGCGTGTTTCTCCAGCTCAGCGATTATTTCTTTTAAGTGTAGTGTCATGGCCTGGTCCTCATGTAGCTCAGAACCCACTACCTTATTTTCGTTTGTCAGTATGTTCCTTAACTGGACCTTTAGACCATTAACCTGTGTCTGCAGCTCCATGTTGTCTAGAGCGTTGACAACAGACGTCCCGGTACTAAAAGCAGTGAAGATGTCATTTACAGTACCCCTTCTTTGCCTCCCTACCCGATCCAAAACTTCCTGTGGTGTGGTGTACAATTCGGCTTTGTCGAACTCATAAAATTGTCTGAACATCCTGGTTAACAGGACCTGGTACAATTGCTCCGTTTCCTTGGGACACCACTCCGGCAATCGTACCTCAGTGAGGTTTAAAATCACTGAGGCCACCACGTAGTGTACCCCTTGGTACAGCATCTGACCGGTGGGTACCAATACTAAACCGTTCCCGGGTCCCTTTGTGGTGGTGGGGCACCCTCCCTTCTGGGCTAGTGCTACCGGACTCGTGGGCAGGGGCTTGCGTGGGCGGGTGATGAGTTCAGTGGCGTTTACCGGAATCGGGGAGAATGGGACTCCGCACGCCCGGGTGCTGACGTCCCACCTCATCCCTTTCTCTTCATCCTGCCACTGCCTCTGGAAAAAGATGGATATGCCTTTGGGGCAAACGTACTTCGAACCCCACATGCAGACATATATCCCTTCATCTGGTTCCCACCACTTGTCCCAACACACACGTAATTGTCCGTGAGTCCCCGTAATTGTCCGATGGGTATTGTTACCCAGTCGCTCCCACTCGATTGTAGAGTTCTTCATATTCTTTCCCAGCTTTCGAAGCCACCACCATCTACTTAGTGGTACGTTCCCATTACACACCAAACAGATCCTCTTTCCCACGGTAATGCTGACTCTGGGTGCAATGATCCTCACCCGAGGGCACAGTAACGAAGTCTCTTGGTAGGCAAACCCGGATTTGCTGGAGTATTCTGTAGAATTCGACCCCAGCCATCCTGGCCATCTCCCTTGGTGGAAGTAGGTGGCGGTTTCCTCAACCTCTCGCTTCCCCGTCCCATCCATCGCGATGGGGGCTGTGTCCCCGGAGCATCTGAACACGATGACATCCTTGGTGCGGCCTCGGTAGGCCAGCCCGCACCCGATCGCCGCGAGCACCACGAGAATCCTCTCCATTGTATTCCTGGTTTCTGTAACCGATAAGATGATGTAGCCAGGCTCCCAATAGGCGCTGGCCTAATTAAACTGACGCTCGGGTCCCTTGACCCCGCTTCCAAACAAACACACATACTGGGCAGACTTCGGAAACTACCTTTCAAAACATCCCCATCATCTTAAACTTTACATGCCTTAAACTAACATTAAAATTACTTAACTTAACTTATCATTACCTAAACTTATGTACAGCGCCGCCCTCCTTCGGGCGGCCTACCTAATTCCTGTGAGGGCTGCAGCGTGCCGCTCCCCGTGGCGGGGCTGCACTGGCCTTCGGCTTTGATCCCCCGCAGCCTGTCGCTGCTGAACGGGAATCGTGTCTTTCCTGGGCTACCCTGGATCGATGTTGGGGGAAGTAAGGAGGATCTGACCAAAACTTTCTGGGCTGAGGCGTCCGAGCCGACCTACGAGGGGGCACCTTGGGCGAGGCTCCCAGGGCTAACGGACCGGGGATCGGGACCTTCACCGTCGCAGCCTGTGGTCCCACCACAGCTGCCGGCTCCGGCTCCCTTCCCTCAGGCTCCGCCCCCCTGGGGCTGGGATCCATGGCATCCGACTCCACCCCACCTGTCCCCACAGGTGGTGAGTCTCTGCTCCCAATCTCTACCTCCCCTAAGCTCGAGTCGGGGGCGAGACCTTCGTCCTCCGACTCCTCCTCCTCCGTGATCGGGTCAGGGGCGGGGTCGAGCTGTTCGGGCTCTTCCTCGTCCGAATCCCAAACTAACGGGGAGACCTCCCACTCCGATGGGATGACTCCTCCTCTCACGCAGGCTACAGTTCCAGCCTGTGTGGTCTGTGACCCTGTCTCAGGCTGAGGATTTCTGTTCTCAGACCTGGCCCCTGTTGTTGGCCCTTGGGCACCCAACTTAAACAGTTTACACTGGTTAATGTGAAACCATTTAGTGCGTCGGGGCACCTTCACTGCGTATACCATGGGGCTGGCCTTGTCTACAATGCTGTAGGGCCCCATGTACAGTGGTTCTAGACTCCCTACTCGGGCATAGTTCCTAACCATGACCTGGTCTCCGACTTCCCACTCTTGCTTCTTACGGGGTTCCAGCAGCAGTCGATTGCCCTGATGCTGTCTCCCCATGTTCCCAGCCGCTTGCTCATAAACCTGTTTCAGGCGCTCCAAAAGGGTTTGGACGAACTTGGCCCGATTCACCTCTTGGAGCTGGCCCTCAGTGAGCACCGGGGCTAGTACAGGGGTGGATGTTCGCATGATCCTCCCAGTCATTAACTCGTGCGGGGAGTGCCCCGTACTTTTGGACTGGCTGGCCCGGATCCCCATGAGGACTAGAGGCAGGATCTCCGCCCACTTCTGGGGTGAGCCCATTGCCTCTTTCCTCAGCTTTTCCTTGAGGGTCCGGTTCATGCGTTCAACAATCCCGGATGACTGGGGATTGTGCGCTACGTGCCACTTCCCTTCAATGCCCAAGAGCATGAGGGTGTTCTGCATCACTTGGCCGGTGAAATGACTCCCTCGGTCGGACTCGACAAACCGGGGGAGCCCCCACCGTGAGAACACTTCCCGGACCAAGATCTTGGCAGTACCCAGCACCGTAGCTGTTCTACATGGGAAGGCTTCTACCCACTTGGTAAACACATCCACCAGGACAAGGCAGTACTTACAGCCTCCCTGGGCGGTGGGCAGGGGCCCTATGTAGTCGACCTGTATTGACTGCCATGGTCCCTCTACCCTCCTGATGTGCCCCATGGGCACCTTCCTTTTCTGGGGGTCTGGGTTGTTTGCAGCACACACAAGACAGCTTGCACAGAACTCGCGGACATCGTCTCGAAGTCCCGGCCACCATCCCGCCTGCTCTACCCGTTGCCAGGTAACCTCAGGCCCGGGGTGTCCTGCCCCTGGACCCTCATGGGCCAGTTGAAGGAATTCCCTCCGGTGCTGCTGCGGCACAACCCACTGTTCCTCCCGGGACAACATGCCTTCCTTGACGGAGAGGGCTGCCGTACTGTACGGACCCTCTACCTGCTTGCCCTCAGCAATAGCATTGAGGACTGTTTTCAGGGCGGGATCCAGGGTTTGGACGGTCTTTAGGTCTAGGGGTGGTGTCACCCCTGTGTTCCCTGGAGTCTCCTCCCTGCCTCGGATCGCTGCCACGGGTCCGGGTCCATAGGGGTCCCAGAAAATGCCGTTGCGGGCACCCTCCCTGGCTAGCGCATCCGCCTGCTCGTTACCCTGACTGCGGGGTTCTGTGGTGGAATGAGCCTTCACCTTGTGAATGAACACCTCCCCTTCCTCCCCCACTGCTGCCAGGATCTTTTCCAGCAAGGGCTTAACTGTTAAAGGTCGTCCGTCCGCGGAGGTATATCCGCGACGAGACCAAATGGCCAGGTATTCTGTACACGAATTGCATGTGAACATGCTGTCCGAGCAAATCGTGTATGGGGTTGGGAAGATCTCGGGGTGGGTAACCACGTACGCCACCGCAGACAGTTCAGCCTGCTGTGCGCTCATAGTGCTGGGGAGCCTAATCGCCAGGGCAATGTTTGCCGCGGGGTCATAAACTCCACACCCTGTGAGTCGTTCGCCAGCAGATACCGTGCTGGAACCGTCTACGTAGATCTCGCGGCCTGTGGGGTGTATCCCGGCCCGTAAACCTATGTTGACCTCCCATACCCCTTCGACGGAACACCGATGGGCTGTTCCGGGATATACCATGTTGGCCGCGAGCTTCGGCTCGCAAAGACCTTTAACCTTGAGATCCATCTGGGAAAGGAGGAGGGTCCAGCGCGCAATCCGAGCGCTGCTTACGGTCCCATCCTTAATCCTTCCATCCAGAAGCATCTTTGTGGGTGTGTGGTGGGTGAGGAGAGTGATGGGAGAGTTTCCTGTGAAGATCACTGATCTGTTCACAGCCCAATGCGTGGCCAGGAGATGCCGTTCGCAATTGGAAAAACTCCTCTCCACATCCGTAAGCACCCTGGAGGAGTAGACCACCGGTCTCAGCTTGCCGTGTCGCTCCTGGAGCAGCACGGCACTCAGGCTGTCTCCACTGGCGGCTACTTCCAGGAAAAACTCCTCCCCCCCATCTATGGTCCCTAGGGCTGGCGCGGTCTGCAGGTCCCTTTTCAGCTTCTCGAATGCTGCCTGACAACCCTCGTCCCAAGACCACTCGACTCCCTTGTGTAAGAGTCGGAGTAGCGGGGCTGCTGTGGCTGCATAGTCCTCGATGAAGTCTCTGCAGTACCCGGTCAGTCCCAAAAAGGACCTCACACCCGTTACTGTGTTAGGAATCGGCAAACCTTGCACCGATTCCCGCCTAGCCTTATCTATGGCTCTTTCCCCAGTGCGGATGGTCAGACCCAGGAATTTCACCTCCTGCTGGCCGATCCGTGCTTTCTTTGGGTTTACTTTAAAACCCTTCCTTTCCAGTAGCTCCAATAATTCGGCTAATAGTGGGCCGTGCTCCTCCCTTGAATCCGTGAACAGGAGCAAGTCGTCCACATACTGCACTATTTGATTGGGCTGGCTAAATTCCTTTAAACTTCCTGCCATGCACTGATGGAAAATGCTGGGGCTGTTGTGAAAACCCTGTGGCAAGCAGTTCCAAGTGTACTGTTGCCCTTTAAAAGTAAAGGCAAACTTGTACTGATCCTCCCGCCGCAACGGAATGGACCAAAAACCGTTCGAGATATCCAGCACCGTGAACGTGGTCGCGGATGCTGGAATACTCCCTATTAGGTCGGCAACTGCTGCTACCGTGGGCGCGCAGGCTGGGATGTTACTGTTGAGGACTCTGTAGTCCACCGTGGCCCTCCATGAATTGTCCGGCTTCCTTACCGGCCATAATGGGGAGTTCACGTGAGTGGCTATCGGCCTCAACACGCCCTGCTGCACCAATGAAGATATTGCTGTCTCCATGTCGGGTTCTGCTTCCTTGGGGAAGTTATACTGCTTTTGGGGTCGGATCATGGGGTCCCCGTCTACGCTGACCTCAAACCCGGTGACCCTCCCACAGTCGTGCTTGTGGGTGGCAAACGCGGTCAGATTGTCCGACACAAACGCTTGCAAGTCCGTTGGGGCGTCCGCGACCATAAGCTCGAGGTCGTAAACTCCTGACGGCTTCATGGTGCACAGGGTCCCCTTTCCTCCCTTCTCTGGGATCACGACTACCTTGCCTAACCCATTCTCGGCTCCCCAGAGACAGTGATTTCTAAGGTCCACGAGGATCCTGTGTTCCACCAAGAAATCAGACCCGAGGATGCCTTTACCACCCCCCTCATTCCACTTCATCAGGATACACGTCCATGTGGTGTGGAGTGCTCCCAAATGAATGGAGAGCGGGATGGAGAACGCGCCAGCCTGTTCTTTGCCTGTGAAACCCGCTAATGAGAATGGAGCCTGGGTAGACAGAGGTGAGGAAAAAGGTTTAGCTGTATGGATCACGGTACATGATGCCCCCGTATCCAACAGGTAACTACCTTTTTCCTTCTCTACCTCCATCTCCACAAGGGGTCTTCTCCACGCGTCATATCGGAGCGGACACAGGTAGACGGGCTGCGCGGGCTTTAGTCATTGGGGCGCTGCGGTTGGGGCTGGGGGAGCAACAGGGCCGTTGGTGACTGGCACCTTCCCCTGTGAGGTCATTAGAGACCGCATTGCCTCTAAAACTGACTCGATCGCATCGGGATGGATCGACACATCGGCTCCTTTCTCCCGGATGGGCGTTTGGGCTGGGGCTGAGGGAGCTTTTCCCTTTAAATCCTTCCAGGGATTTTTACAGTCCCGGCGCCAGTGACCTTCCTTCCCACACCCATAACAACTATTCTTGGCTTGGGGAGGGCGATTCCCCTCCTGATGCCATTCCTTTTTAACAGGAGCTGCAGGCCTCACCTCATGCACCTTTCCCTTCGGGGGAGGCACTTCCTTACTCCTGCTGTTCCTGTAACCTATCGTGAGCTGATCAAGTACTATCTCCTCCGTGGTGCAGTGGTTATTGGGGTCAAACCATGTTTTGGCCTGCTCCCTCACCTGTGGCAAGCAATTGGTGACCAGGCACCGGAGCCAATGAGCCCTTTGACCAGCGTTCAGCCGGCCTCGGGCCGGCCCGCCCGGGCAGCTGCGCCGATACACTGGCCACAACCTTCCGGCGAAAACCCGTGGGGGCTCTCCCTCTAGCTGTACCGTCCTACCCAATCGGAGGAACGGACTTCCGTCATCTTCCCCCATAACCTTCATGACCTCGTCCCGTAAATCCTCATTCTCCTTGTGCCCTCTCTTGCTCTCGTCAGAGAGACACTGGAGGATCGAGCTGTCCAGGGAGAACAGCAGCATTCTGGACTGCTCTCTCCCGTCGCAGTCATTAACTGCTGCGGTCTGCTCCACGTCCCTAAAATGGACGGAGGGATTTCCTGACTCAGAGAGTTTTGGGATGTGGCTTATCATTGCCCTTAGCTGTTGTGAGCTGTGGGGCATTATGATCTGATTCACGAGGGGTCCGTCATCGCCATTGGCTTCGTCCGGACCGAGCCTCCGGTGTCGAGCGGGACACATCGGTGCCGGCTTCGACCCTACTACCTGGGGTTGCTCTACCTCAGGAATCTCTTCGACTAACTCCACCGTTTCCTCCCCCGCAACCCAAGACTCATCATAGCTGGGAGGTGCCGAGTGCTCCGTGGTTGGTACCCCAACTGCCTCTCGCGGAATCAGTCTTTTGGATTCCCTGGCTAACTGTAGATGGCTCGCTGGTGGATTTATGAGACACACCAACCGTTTGCCTTCGCTAGGGCCATTCTCAGGTCCTCTAGCTCCCTTTGGCAAGCGCTATGGTCGGCGTTCTCAGACCTATCCTCGATGGCCATCTTGTACGCTGCTCTAGCTCCCAGAATACTCTCCTCCTGTGCCTTTACCTGCTGAGCTAGGCGGACACACCTGTCTCTTATTCTTCCTTCACTGGTCTTGGCCTCAGTGACCTGACACTCCAAGTAATCTATCTTGGTCTCATGGCGATTGGTTACGGAGTGGCGTTCCTGATTCAGCGCGTTGAGCGATGCAATCAGTCTCTTTCCTCCCGCAACCTTTTCCTCTACTTCTGCTAGTAACCCTTTGATCTGGGCCATCTGTGCTACAACGACTTGGTCCAAAAGCTGGACTTGCTTCTTGTAGCACATCAGCCAGACCGCTTTTTCGACAGATCTTTTGTGCTCTTTGCTTTCTGTCCACTTGATGGCTGCGTCTAGCGGGCGCCTATCTCTTAATAAGTTGGATATCCACTGTTTTGTAAGGTTTACCTTCCCAAAAACATAATCAGCTATTCTCTCATCCATCACATTTCGTTTATTCAGACCTTGATCTAAAACACATTCCTGCTGCCAAGGTCCTGCCGCGGTCGCCATCTCTGTAGGGGGTTTCTCTTGCTTGCTCTGGTCTCCTGCCAGGCTTCTTGCAATAATTACCCGTGAGTGGTTCGACCCACTCGCCCCTATGGTTCTAGACCTTGGACTTAGGTGCAGGGAGCTGTAGTGCAGAAAAACTCAACAGACCAGGTCGAATAGCACGAAATGGATGCCTTTATTGAACAGTTTGCAGCATTATAAAATACATGTCATATGCACAGATTAAAGCAACTACAAGCATGCACACACCCATAAACTTAACTGTATAGAAATGGGGAACACACGGCACATTGTGAAAGGGGTAACACATTACAATTACCCTTAACCCCCTCCCCTAAACCTAACTAAGTTTCGATTTGAGGGACTCGGGATCATGCTCACCACTTTAAGAATTGCGAAAAAGGCTTTGCAGCCTTTCGACACAGCTTTCCGTCGTCACGTGGGTTTGGAAGCTTCTGGCGCAACTTGTTTTCCTCTTGGTTCTCCTGCGATGAGCGCTCGCCGATGTGATGTTGAAGAACTGGAGTACCGGGCCCTGAGTGTCTTCTTCTCCGGCCTGGGTCGTTGATGGTCTCCCGACAAAAGTACCCGGGCCTCCCTCGTCGTCTTTCCGTCGTGGCCGGGCCTTGCCTGGCCGAGCTGGCTTCCAAGCCGAATTCTTCTCGTCGTCTTCTCGTCGTGGCCGGGCCTTGCCTGGCCGAACACCGAACACGTTCCGAACCAAAGTGCTGTACCGAAGAGTCTGTCCCCAAGCGTACCGATGGAGAACTCACTGATGGACTTTACTCAATCCACAGTTATACCTTTTGGAACATGCTTATCTCCCGCCAAATCATAGTCCTGTCTTTGTAATAATCTTGGCGGGCAGAACTCTCTGCAGGGGTGTTTTGTCTTCATAACGGGAGTTGGTGATAGCTGAACTGACCTTCCTGGGCCGATAATGTCTTTGCTTTGTTACCGTAACTTGGTTTGTATATTGATCGGTCTGGAGATTGCCCTGGATGGCTGTTAAACGGCTTCTCTTTGTACAGTGTAATGGGCTAAAGCTTTCGTTCAATTGTCCGCCCATTTCTTGATGGGTCTCATCCTGCCACCCAAATCTGTCCTGTACTTATAATCTAATCAATATGTATGCTCAGTTCCATGAGTTTCGGCTTCCCGAAACTGGTTTCCGCGGGTTTTTAATGTCCTCAATCCACAAGCCTGTCTGGCTTGCAGTAACAGAAATTCAAATGGTCCCAGAAGCTGGTCACGAGGTCTGGTGGCCATTTTGTGTGCCCTTTTATTAAAGGTTTCTCTGTATAAGCTTCTTTTGGTCAATAAAGCTGTTTTATTAACCCTATGTTCCTACGTGATTATTTAATGAAAATTTCGCGAATCTTACAGGACTGAATGTGGAACCTTCTTGGTATGTATGGCTCTGCTTCTCATTCACTAAACTCACTGAGGCACTGTGGAGCTAGTGATAGCATTCCATGATGCAACATCTTTCCTCATTGGATGTTTATTGTAATCAAAGTAATGACTTAAAGATAATTTGTTTTTTCCACGTTTTAGCATGTTGCTAAACGTGCTACAATACTTCTCAACCAATCCACAGTCACTCCTGTTAGTTTCACTTTCAATGTGACTGCTTAAGAAGTGACAATGAGCATGACACGTAAAGGGTTTCACTCCAATATGATATAGTTGTCCTCAGAAAAACATTCAAGAATAAATGCAATAAAATCACTCTAAAATGAGTCAGTCCCTTTTAGCAGTGACAGCTCTAGCAGTTATGTTCATACAGAGAGAACTGTAAACATCTACCTCTGATTGACAGGGAAAGAAATGTTGTATGATGTTTGCAAGAGAGTATAGAGTTGGCTACATAAATAATTGGTGGATAGCCTGACAATAATAAGCTGACATTATTAGGTAAGCTCCATCCAACACATTCAGTTTATAACCATGAAACGCTCCAAGTTACTTTGAAAACTTTATGACAACTGAGTTGTGTTCTACAAAAAAATGAGGAAAGAAAAGGAATAGGGAGAGGAGGTAAAGCAAGAGCAAAAGCCCCAGTGGGGGAGGAAAATTGGGCTGTTGAAGTCAATGGAAAAGAAAATTGGGAGAGATATGTAACGGGCAGCTGATCTGATATCGCCTGTTTTACACTGTTGCCCAAAGTTAAAATGACCCTCACTCTGCCTCTGCCCAGAAGGTGGTATAAAAGACCCAGGAAGTGAGGGCTTCTGCCGCCGGAATTGCTGCGATTCCCATCTCCTTTCTACCTCGGTCTAAATTTTAGCTGAAAAACACTGTAACCAGATCAATGTAGGGACAGAACTGGGGTCCACTGAGGTCTCCCGGCCAGTGGCAGGACCTGGAAGATCCAGGAACTGATTTCTACGATTTTCTTTCACCAGCCCACTCACAAAATGGGCTGATGATCTGCAGAGTTACATCTTCTGGGGGAAACAACAACCCCGACCCCCTCCCCATGCGGCCATTTGGCACTGCAGCTTCCGTATCTCCTCCTCTAGTTAGCACCCAAGAGGTGCCCATATTGATATGGGTGCCAGCAGGAGTCCTTCTCCTCTACACTTACTGCAGATTAGTGGCTGTCAGGGGTTTTTCGTTCCCTATGTGCCTTGTGATTGGGCCACTCGTCCACCTTCACCACTGCAGTCAGGCCTACATTTGATTTTAATCCTTACTGAAGCAGATAATGGGGTATTATATTGGCAGGTTAAGAGAGGTCATCAGCACCTGGTGAGAATGCCCTGTACAAATCAGGTTAGACACTTACAATGGACCATCCTCACTCTTTGTTAATGTGAGTGAAATGAAAAACAGACATGTAGAACTATAGAAGGTTACAGCACAGGAGTCCATTTCCCACTTTGTTTGTGCCAGCAATTTGCATTTCAAAAATAATCCCATTGCCCTGTTCTCTCTCATTGCCCCTGTAATCTTCCTCTGCTTCAAAATTAATCCAATTTTCCCTTAAAAGTTGCAATGGTCTCTGCCACAACTATTCCCTCTGGCAAAGCATTCCATGATCTATCAACTTTCTGGGTAAAGACATTTTTCCTAAACTTTCTCCTCAGTCACTTGATAATAATATTTTTAAATTAATGGCCCCTCATTCCTGAGTCCCGAGCCAGATTAAAAATAGCCTTTCCCTACTTATCCCATCAAAACTCTTCGTAATTAAAAAAAAAACCTATGAAATCTCCTCATTAGCCTTTTCTGATCCAGTGGAAGTAGTCCCAGTACCTCATCTCTTCAGCATGTGAGTGCAAAAGACAAGGCCGAAGTGTTCACAACCATCTTCAGCCAGAAGTGCCGAGTGGATGATCCGTCTCGGCCTGCTCCTGAGGTCCCCACCATCACAGCTGCCAGTCATCAGCCAATTAGATTCACTCCACGTATTATCAAGAAACAGATGATCGCGCTGGATATGGCAAAGGCTATGGGCCCCGACAACATCCTGGCTGTAGTGCTGAAGACTTATGCTCCAGAACTAGCCGTGCCTCTAGCTAAAATAACAACAGAAAATGCTGGAAAAACTCAGCAGGTCAGGCAACATCCGTGGAGAGAAATTTGAGTTGACGTTTCGGGTCGAACCCTTCTTCAAAACTGGAAAGAAAAGAAGATAGATCGGAGGCAGGGCTGCGATCGGACAAAAGAATGAAAGAAACAAAAGAAGTAAGAGACAATAAAAGGTATTAGAAGCTAGACGAGATGGTAATAGGCTGAGATTAGGTGTAAAGTGTACTGGCAGGGTAAGAGATAGCTGCCAGGTGTGAGAGAGAAACAAAAGGAAAGGGGGGTGGGGGGGAAAGGAGTGGAAAAATTACAAGAAAAAATGAAATAGGGGCCGAGGTTATGATCTGAAATTGTTGAACTCGATATTGAGTCCGGAAGGCTGCAGAGTGCCTAATCGGAAGATGAGGTGCTGTTCCTCGGGTTTACGTTGAGCTTCCGTGGAACAATACAAGAGGCCAAGGACGGTGAGGTCCGAGTGGGAATGGAGCGGTGAATTAAAATGACAGGCGACCGGAAGCTCGGGGTCACCCTTACGGACTGAATGGAGGTGTTCCGCAAAGCGGTCACCCAATCTGCGTTTGGTCTCCCCAATGTAGAGGAGACTGCATCGTGAGCAGCGAATACAGTACACTAGATTGCGAGAAGTACAAGTAAATCGCTGTTTCACCTGGAAGGGGTGTTTGGGGCCCTGGACAGTGGGAAGGGGGGAGGTATAGGGTCCAGTCCTACTCGGGTCCCCTCCCTCACCTCTTTTTCCGATACATTGATGACTGTATCGGTGCCGTTTCCTGCTCTCGTCCCGAACTTGACAATTTCATTCACTTTGCCTCCAATTTCCACCCTTCCCTCACCTTCACATGGTCCATCTCTGACTCTTCCCTTCTCTTCCTCGACTTCTCCGTCTCCATCTCTGGGGATAGGTTATCGACCAATATTCACTACAAGCCCACTGACTCCCACAGCTACCTGGACTACACTTCCTCCCACCCCGCTTCCTGTAAGGACTCTATTCCATTCTCCCAGTTTCTCCGTCTCCGCCGTATCTGCTCCGACGATGCCACCTTCCACACCAGTGCTTCAGACATGTCATTCTTTTTCCGCAACCGAGGATTCCCCTCTACCGTAGTTGACACTGCCCTCGACCGTGTCAGTTCTATCTCCCGCACTTCTGCCCTCACCCCTGCCCCTCCCTCCCGGAACCATGATAGGGTTCCCCTTGTCCTCACCTTTCACCCCACCAGCCTCCACATTCAACGGATCATCCTCCGGCATTTCCGCTACCTCCAAAGTGATCCCACCACCAAACGTATCTTCCCCTCCCCTCCCCTTTCAGCATTCCGCAGGGACCGCTCCCTCCGAGACACCCTACTCCACTCCTCTATCACCCCAAACAGCCCTTCCCCTTCGCCTGGCACCTTCCCGTGCAAGCGGAGGAGATGTAACACCTGCCCCTATACCTTCCCCCTTCCCACTGTCCAGGGCCCCAAACACCCCTTCCAGGTGAAACAGCGATTTACTTGTACTTCTCGCAATCTAGTATACTGTATTCGCTGCTCACGATGCGGTCTCCTCTACACTGGGGAGACCAAACGCAGATTGGGTGACCGCTTTGCGGCAGCATGGTGGCATAGTGGTTAGCACTGTTGCCTCACAGCGCCAGAGACCCGGGTTCAAATCTGGCCTCGGGCAACTGTCTGTGTGGAGTTTGCACATTCTCCCCATGTTTGCGTGGGTTTTCTCCGGGTGCTCCGGTTTCCTCCCACAGTCCAAAGATGTGCGGGTTAGGTTGATTGACTATGATAAATTGACCCTTAGTGTTAGGGGGATTAAATACGTGGGGTTACAGGGATAGGGTGGGATATGTGTTGGTGTAGGGGTTACGGGGATCGGGTGGGATATGTGTCGGTGCAGGCTCGATGGGCCGAAATGGCCTCTATCTGCACTGTGGGGTTTCTGTGATTTCTGTGATTCTGTGAACACCTCCATTCAGTCCGTAAGGGTGACCCCGAGCTTCCGGTCGCCTGTCATTTTAATTCACCGCTCCATTCCCACTCGGACCTCACCGTCCTTGGCCTCTTGTATTGTTCCACGGAAGCTCAACGTAAACTCGAGGAACAGCACCTCATCTTCCGATTAGGACCTCTGCAGCCTTCCGGACTCAATATCGAGTTCAACAATTTCAGATCATAACCTCGGCCCCTATTTCATTTTTTCTTGTAATTTTTCCACTCCTTTCCCCCCCCCTTTCCTTTTGTTTCTCTCTCACACCTGGCAGCTATCTCTTGCCCTGCCAGTACACTTTACACCTAATCTCAGCCTATTACCATCTCATCTAGCTTCTAATACCTTTTATTGTCTCATTTACTTCTTTTGTTTCTTTCATTCTTTTGTCCGATCGCAGCCCTGTCTCCGATCTATCTTCTTTTCTTTCCAGTTTTGAAGAAGGGTTTGACCCGAAACGTCAACTCAAATTTCTCTCCACGGATGTTGCCTGACCTGCTGAGTTTTTCCAGCATTTTCTGTTGTTATTTCGGATTTCCAACATCCGCAGTATTTTGCTATCGTGCCTCTAGCTAAGATGTTCCAATACAGCTACAACACTGGCGTCTACCCGACAAAGTGGAAAATTGCCCAGGTATGTCTTGGCCACAAAAAGCAGAACAAATCCAATCTGGCCAATTACCACCCCATCGGTTTACTCTCAATCATCAGCAAAGTGATGGAAGGTGTTGTTGACAGTGCTATCAAGTGGCACTTATTCACCAATATCCTGCTCACTGATGCCCAGTTTGTGTTCCGCCAGGACCACTCGGCTCCTGACCTCATTACAGTCTTGGTCAAAACAAGGACAAAGGAGCTGAATTCCAGAGGTGAGGTGAGAGTAACAGCTCTTGACATCAAGGCAGCATTTGATCGAGTGAGGCACCAAGGAGCCCCAGTAAAATTGAAGTCAATGAGGATCAGGGAGAAAATTCTTCACTGGCTGGAGTCATACCCAACACAAAGGAAGATGGTTGTGGTTGTTGGAGGCCTATCATTTCAGCCCCAGGACATTGCTGCAGGAATTCCACAGGGCAGTGTCCTAGGCGCAACCATCTTCAGCTGCTTCATCAATGACCTTCCCTCAATCATAAGGTCAGAAGTAGGAATGTTCGCTGATGATTACACAGTGTTCAGTTCCATTCGCAACTCCTCAGATAATGAAACAGTCCATGCCCACATGAAGCAAGACCTGGACAACATCCAGGCTTGGGCTGATAAGTGGCAGGTAACATTCGCACCACAGAAGTACCAGGCAAAGACTATCTGCAACAAGAGAGAGTCTAACCACTGCCCCTTGACATTCAACGGCAGTACTGATGTAAGAAAACTACTAGGCACTTGGTCTAAGCGTTAAACAAAGCTTTAATCAACTGTTTTACAACATGGAGGTCTAGTTGTGTCCTTCACTAGTTCCTGTTAAGAATGTCCTGCACAAGCTGGGCCCGTGCCCGAGTATTTATACTCTCCCTGGACAGCGCCACCCGTAGGCCGCTCAGTATTATTTCATAAGTCTTTCTTTCATGAATGACTGATTCATGTCAAGTACCATTGTTAAATTCCTCACCATCAACATCCTGGGAGTCACCATTGACCAGAAACTTAACTGGACCAGCCACATAAATTCTGTGGCGGCTAGAGCAGGTCAGAGGCTGGATATTCTGCGGCGAGTGTCTCACCTCCTGACTCTCCAAAGCCTTTTCACCATCTACAAGGCACAAGTCAGGAGTGTGATGGAATACCCTCCACTTGCCTGGATGAGTGCAGTTCCAACAACACTCAAGAAGCTCGACACCATCCAAGACAAAGCAGCCCCCTTCATTAGCACCCCATCCACTACCTTAAACATTCACTCCCTCCACCACCGGCGTACCGTGGCTGCAGTGTGTACCATCTACAAGATGCACTGCAGCAACTCGCCAAGGCTTCTTTGAAAGCATCTGTGAAACCCACGACCTCTACCACCTAAAAGGACAAGGGCAGCAGGCACATGGGAACACCACCACCTGCAAGTTTCCCTCCAAGTCACACACCATCCTGACTTGGAAATATATTGGCCCGGTAATTCGGGTCCCAACGCGTGAGTACGGACGGGGTACTCACGCGTGGGCCCGTTGGAAGTGCCGGATTTCAGCATGCACAGCGCATGCGCGGAAAACCGGCATTTCCTCTCCTCTGAACCAAGGGGTTAGGAGGCGGTTCCCGTGCGACGTTTCAGGCAGCACGTACGCGTTGAACTTCGGTTTTTTTGACAGGTTTGTCCGTGCGTGAAGGCCTCCACTTTTTACGAATGTAAAAAGCAGACGTAAGGACTTAGTTTTAAAAGGTAAGTGGTCTAATAATTAAAGTTAGAAATTTTTTCCACAGGTTTATTATTTTTAAAGAATTTACAGTAAGGTAAGTGTATTTTTGGACCCGATTTCTTGAAAAAAAAATTTTGGCAGAAATTTGAATAATTGTTTAAAATAGTTTTTTAAAGTTATTAATAGTTAATTTAATTATTGGAATGTTTTTTTTAACTTTTATTTAACGTTTAAGTAATGTTTTGGGCGCCCAGACTTTTTATGAGTTTGACAGGTCTTATGTCTAACTCATGAATGGACTTTTGTAAACTCCCATTGGTTGCCCAGTGCTCACGTGATCCCAGCCGGCTCATCGCACTAAGTACGCCGCTGGATCATGCACGCACAGCGCGCCGGGAGCTGAACCGGGCCACAGACCAGAAATCCACGCAGGCCCAGTCTTCAAATGTCAGCGCGATATGTAAGTGTAGGTCGGGGGCTTGCACCCGCGGGAAGCCCCCGACCCAAATTTCTGGGCCATTGTCATTCCTTCATCATCGCTGGGTCAAAATCCCTACCTCACAGCACCTTCACCACACGGCTTTATCAATAGAGGCATAGAGTATGAAAAATTGAAAATGGCAGATGCAATTTAACACAAAGAAGTATGAAGTGATGCATTTTGGTAGGAAGATTGAGGCGAGGTATTATAAACTAAATGGTACAATTTTAGTACAAAAGCAAAATACTGCGGATGCTAGAAATCTGAAATAAAAACAGAAAATGCTGGAAATACTCAGCAGGTCAGGCAGCATCTGTGGAGAGAGAAACAGAGTTAAC
Source organism: Somniosus microcephalus (assembly GCF_052327205.1). NCBI lineage: Eukaryota > Metazoa > Chordata > Chondrichthyes > Squaliformes > Somniosidae > Somniosus > Somniosus microcephalus. The sequence continues at coordinate 41,838,358 of NC_140988.1, forward strand.
GTTTCAGGGCGATGAAAATTTTTGGTACGATTTTAAAGTGGGTGCAGGAACAGAGAGACCCGATGGTGTACCTACAGAAATCTTTGAAGGTGGCAGGACAAGTTGAGAAGGTTGTTAAAAAATCATACGGGATCCATGGCTTTATAAACAGAGGAATAGAGTACAAAAGCAAGGAAGTTATGCTAAACCTTTATAAATCACTGGTTAGGTCTCAGCTGGAGTATTGTGCCCAATTCTAGGCACCATACTTTAGGAAGGGTGTCAAGGCCTGAGAGATGGTGCAGAGGAGATTTATGAGAATGATACCAGGGATGAAGGACTTCTGTTATGTGGAGAGACTAGAGAAGTTGGGATTGTTCTCCTTACAGCAGAGAAGGTTAAGGGGAGATTTTTTTTTAAATATTTGTTTTATGGGATGTGGGCGTCGCTGGCAAAGCCAACATTTATTGCCCATCCCTAATTGCCCTTGAGAAGGTGGTGGTGCAAAATTATGAAAGGTTTTGATAGACTAAATAATGTTTCCACTGGCGGGAGAGTTGGTAAACAAAGGACACAGATTTAAGATAATTGGTAAATGAATCCGAGGCAAGGTGAGGAGAATTTTTTTTACGCAGCGAGTTGTTATGATCTGGAATGCACTGCCTGAAAGTGTGGTGGAAGCAGATTCAATAGTAACTTTCAAAAGGGAATTGGGTAAATACTTGAAAATGAAACAAATTGCAGGGCTACGGGGAAAAACTTGGAAGTATAGTGAACAGTGAGGAGGATAGTGATAGACTTCAAGAAGACATAGACAGACTGGTGGAATGGGCGGACACATGTCAAATGAAATTTAACACAGAAAAGTGCGAAGTGATACATTTTGGTAGGAAGAATGAGGAGAGGCAGTATAAACTAAAAGGTACAATTCTAAAGAGGATGCATGAACAGAGAGACCTGGGGGTATATGTGCACAAATCATTGATGGTGGCAGGGCAGGTTGAAAAAGCATACAGGATCCTGGGCTTCATAAATGGAGGCATGGAGTGCAAAAGCAAGGAAGTTATGATGAATCTGTATAAAACACTGATTTGGCCTCAACTGGAGTATTGTGTCAAATTCTGGGCACCGCACTTTAGGAAGGATGTGAACGCCTTAGAGAGGGTACAGAAAAGATTTACGAGAATGATTCCAGGGATGAGGGACTTCAGTTACGTGGATAGACTGGAGAAGCTGGGATTGTTCTCTTTAGAGCAGAGAAGGTTGAGAGGAGATTTGATAGAGGTGTTCAAACTCATGATGGGTCTAGACAGAGTAGATAGAGAGAAACTGTTCCCATTGGCAGAAGGGTCGAGAACAAGAGGACACAGATTTAAGGTGATTGGCAAAAGAATCAAACGCGACATGAGGAAAAACATTTTTACGCAGAGAATGGTTAGAATCACAGAAATCCCACAGTGCAGATAGAGGCCATTTTGGCCCATCGAGCCTGCACCGACACATATTCCACCCGATCCCCGTAACCCCTGCACCAGCACATATCCCACCCTATCCCTGTAACCCCACGTATTTAATCCCCCTAACACTAAGGGTCAATTTATCATAGCCAATCAACCTAACCTGCACATCTTTGGACTGTGGGAGGAAACCGGAGCACCCGGAGAAAACCCACGCAAACACGGGGAGAATGTGCAAACTCCACACAGACAGTCACCCGAGGCCGGATTCGAACCCGGGTCCCTGGCGCTGTGAGGCAACAGTGCTAACCACTATGCCACCGTGCCGCCTGGAATGCACTGCAATGGTGGTGGAGGCAGACTCAATCGTGGATTTCAAAAGGGAATTGGATAAGTACCTGAAGGAAAAAGTTCTGCGGGGCTACGGGGAAAAGGGCGGGTGAGTGGGACTAGCTGAATTGCTCTTGCAGTGAGCCGGCACCGGCTCGACGGGCCGAATGGCCGCCTTCTGTGCTGTAACCATTCTATGATTCTAAGAGCAATGGAGTGGGACTAATTGGATATCTCTTTCAAAGAGCCAGCACAGGCATGATGGGCTGAATACTGTAAGATTCTACTTGAACTTTCTTTTTTATATTCGTTTATGGGATGTGGGTGTTGCTGACAATGCCAGCATTTATTGCCCATCCCTAATTGCCCTTGAGAAGGTGGTGATGAGCCGCCTTTTGAACCACTGCAGTCCGTGTGGTGAAGGTACTCCCACAATGCTGTTAGGGAGGGAGTCCCGGGACTTTGGCCCAGCAACTATGAAGGAACGGCGATATATTTCCAAGTCATGTTGGTGTGTAACTTGGAGGGGAACTTGCAGGTGGTGGTGTTCCCATGCGCCTGCTGCCCTTGTCCATCTAGGTGGAAGAGGTCGCGGGTTTGGGAGGTGCTGTCGAAGATGCTGTAAGATTCGCAAAATTTTCTACATTTCCCCAAAGGTTGTTAATAAGAAAAGGGACACTGCATGGACATTTTAATGAAAAAGGGTACACAAAGATGGCGTCCGCACCTCGTGGCCAAAAGCCTGCAAGATTTAAAAAGCTTGGACTCTGTGGCACAAGCAGTTTTTGGGAAATCGAAATCCAGGCTGCAGTTTCTGTGAAGAGAGGCTTTTGAGTTTTGAAAGCAGACAGGACTTTGAATATACATTAAGTCAAATCGGAGACAGATCAGAACCAGTTAGGCCTATACTTAGGGCCATCTAGTCGTTTGCATAAATAATTCGGAAACAGCTTAGGGAAGCCATCGAAGCTGGACAGGCTGATTAAGCTGTATTAATAACAAAAGCAAATCAGGAATCGGGCCAGTAGATGCGATTACCGGCCATCTAAATACAGTTAGTTTAGATTGCTACAATTATTTAAACTAGCCCGCCAAGATTGGGACAATGAACCAACCTGATTTGGCGCGCAGATAAGGGTTTTTGTAAGGAGTATAATTGTAGGCCCACTGGCAACCTCCTCTCTCTGCTCTCTGCCCTTGCTCCCGGCTCCTGCTCCGGCCCCTCGCCCTCATGGCTACTGCTCTCCCCCCGTCCCACGCTTACCGCCCGGCCACTGCCCGTGCCTTCCCCATTCCATCAGGGACGCCTGGCATTACGCCAGGCGGACACGGACAAACCAGGCCAGGCGAGGCGGGACGCGACGAGGCGAGGTGGTGAAGAAGACGAATGGAAAGACGATGGAAGAAAAGCTTCGAATAATCGGGCCTTCAGTCCAGCTGACCTGCAACTATCTTCATACAAACTCCAACTGCCGGCTGAGGAAGAGGAACCATCATCCCTGCGAGGTAAAGTACCCAAGCAGAGACTTTAACTTTGGGGTACTTGTACCTGGACAACGCCCTTGCAGCACCCCGAGGCCACGTGACGATGGCAGGCTCCAGAGAGCACAAAGAGTGAACCCCAAACCCCACCGCTGTTTTGAATTCAGCAGATCTTTTGGATTGGTGAGCATGAATTCTGGCCCCTCATAGCTTAACCTAGTTAGGTATAGGGGGTGGGATAAGGATAAGGGGATTGTTAAGATAGTCATTTTCCCTCGGTGTGCCGTGTGTTCCCCATTCCCTGTATAAGTATAGTTATTTTGTATTTGCCTGTAATTTTATCTTTTCATAAGATTGTTAATTTCTTTTTCAATAAAATCTTGGTTTTGCTTACATCCAAACCACCTGTCTACTCGAGCCTTTTCTGTATCGCCGCCTGCACCTAAGTCCAGTGTCTAGAACCCAGGGGTGAGGGAACGATTCGAACCGCTCACAAACAGTCAGAGGCATAACTGACTAGGCGCACGCGCCACCCCACACAACCCCCTACAGAAATGGCGACCGCGTCAGGACACCAGCAACAGGATTGCGAGACAGTAGACAATGGTTCGGATGAGCAAACCATGATGGAGGAAAGGATTTCTGATTATGTGTTTAGCAAGGTGAATATCACCAAGAAGTGGATCACCACTCTGTTAAAGGCTGGGCATCTGGTAGATGCAGCAGCTAGGTGGACAGAGAGAAAGGAACACAAGAAGTCCTTAGAGAAGGCAGTTTATCAAATCAAATCAAATCAAATCAACTTTTATTGTCATTGTTAGTGCACAAGTGCAGTACAACGAAATGTAGGCTTGCGGCTCCCGAGAGTGTACATTTAGATTTAGATGTGTTTTAAAAAGCAGGTCCAGCTTTTGGACAGGCTCATTGCAGCACAGGCAGTCGAGTTAAGGGAGTCAGCCCTGGAGATCCAGGATAAGGCTCTCGCAGGGGAGAAGTTATTACAGGTAGACTACCCTTTATCCGGACTTCCGAAAACCGAAACCCTCTAAAAACCGAAGGTTTTTTCGTTCAGCGTAAGTCGTGCGTACGACTTACGCTGAACGAAAAAACCTTTGGTTTTTAGAGGGTTCCGGTTGCGGAAGTTCGGATAAAGGGTAAGTCGTGCGCACGACCCCCCGCCGACCCCCCCGCCGACCCCGCCAGCCCCGACAACCGCCGACCCCGCCAGCCCCGACAACCGCCGACCCCGCCAGCCGCGGACCCCGCCGGCCCCGACAACCGCCGACCCCCCCGCGGACCCCGCCGGCCCCGACAACCGCCGACCCCGCCAGCCCTGACAACCGCCGACCCCCCCGCGGACCCCGCCGGCCCCGACAACCGCCGACCCCCCCGCGGACCCCGCCGGCCCCGACAACCGCCGACCCCGCCAGCCCCGACAACCGCCGACCCCCCCGCGGACCCCGACTGACTTACGCTGAGCGTCAGCGTAAGTCGTTCGCACGACCCCCCACCGACCCCCCCGCGGACCCCCGCCGACCCACCTTCCGAAATCCGAAATTCTCCTTCATCCGAAACTCGGCTGGTCCCGAGGTTTTCGGATAAAGGATAGTCTACCTGTAGTAGCTTTGCAGGCTTTGAATCAGGAGAGAGTGCATTTAGTGGGAGAACTCAAGGCCCAATTGGAATACCTACGTGCCAAGTCACCGAGGCCAAGGGGAATGAGTTAAGGTTGCGGGAGAAAAACACCCGCTTGGCAAGGCAGACTAGGGAACAGGAAGAGAAAGTACAGGAGGTAAAGGCAGCATATAAGCTAGCGAGCGAGCAGGGGTTTGAGGAGGCAGACCACAGCCCCTGTAAAGAAAGGATAGAAAATCTGAGCCGGGCCCTCCAGAAGGCAAAAGGCATGGTATGCCTCATAAACCCAAAGGCAGGCCAGGCAGATTTTATGGGGAACGAGGGGAGAACAGTTCCAACGTCACCGGTAGTGTCTAGGGATGACCCGATTGAGAGAGACGAGACCTCACGACCACCACCTGTAGCGCCAAGTTTCAGCGAGGTTTAGCAGCAAGGGTTGGTGGAACCGGGAGTGGAGCCAGAGCTGGAGGCAGAGGTAGAGCAATCATCGCCCGAGAGGTCAGAGCCGGGACCGATGTGCCCAGCACGGCATCGGAGGTTGGGCCCACCCGCCAATGGTGACAATGAGGGGCCCCTCCAAAACCAGTTCTTATTACCCTTTAACACCCAACAGCTTAGGGCTATGGTCAACCATACCCCGAGGCTCTCCGAAAAGGGAGACCCCTCGATCCACTTCAGGGAAGTAGAGCAGGCAGCCAGCGTCAACGACTGCAATGACGCTGAGAAGGCCAAAATGCTGCTATTCTCCCTGGAGAGTAGTCTCCTCCAATCCCTCTCTGACGAGTGTAAAAGGGGGCAGAGGGGGTACGAGGAGCTTAGAGATGCAGTTCTGGAGGCAATGGGGATGGATGAGGGAAGTCCTTTCTCCCGTGTGGAGAAGACGATCCAGCTCTCAGGGGAAACCCTGCAGGCTTTTGCGGACCGGCTGTGGCCGGTGTACCGGAGGGCCTGTCAGGGGACGCCGGACCGAGCGTTCCTGAACAGGGATTCTCTGGCCCATTGGCTCTGTTGCCTGGTGGCAAACAGCTTGCCACAGGTCCGGGCCAAGGCAGAAGCCTGGTTCGATCCCAAAAATCCCCAAACCACTGAACTTACGGTAATTAGGCAGCTCACTCTGGCTTACAAAAACGGTAGGGGAGCCGATGCACACCCACCCAAGGGAAAGGTGCATGAAGTAAAACCCGGACCGGGTAGGAAAGAGTGGCACCAGGAAGGGAGTAATCCCCCCAACACAAAGACCAATTGTTACGGGTGTGGGAAGGATGGTCACTGGCGGAAGGAGTGCAAAAACCCTTGGAAAGATCACAAGGGAAAGAATTCCACAGCCCCAGCCCAAAGGGCAGGGACAGGAATCCCTCCCAGCCACGGTCGAGTCACTTTTGGACGCCATGAGGTCCATATTGACTGGCCAAGGGAGAGTAGCAGCTGCCACCGGTGCTCTGACCCCGTCAGCCCCATCCAACCCACAGCCCTGACTAGAACCAACGCAGCCTGTCGACCTGTGTCCCTTTGAAAACAATGAGGGGAACAGACCCTGTGTTAAGATGCGGGTGGAGACGGTGCGGGGGAGATATTCGGTGGACACTGGAGCTTCCAGCACAGTGGTCCATTCGGAAGACCCGACCAATCCACCCAGGTCTAACGAGGCCCCATTTAGCCTAATGGGAGCCACAGGGAACAAACAGGCTGGGGAAATGGCCAAACCTCTGGCCATAGATTTGGGATCCCTCCCTACCACGTGGGAGGATAACCAAGGGACCCACGAGGTGGCCGAGCAGAGGGCTAGGGAAGGAGAGTTATGGGATCCCTGTAGAGCAGGCCCAGTAGCCGCAATCCGGGACAAGGGAGGCACACAGTGGGTAGCTTTGGCCCCGGACCTAAAGCAGGTCCAGGCCCCCTAGGATCCCGTCTGTAAGGCCGTCCCGGTAAGGGAAGAGAAAGGGGAGCCCCTAGAAGGTCCGTGCGGGGCAGCGGACGAACCTTTAGGACAGGTTTTAAAACAGGCCGCTGGTTATATTAACCAGTGCAAGCTGTTTAGACCTGAAAGGGGAAAGCAGCCAGTTGGGGTAAGGTCTGAGGATAAAGATCCTCAGCCTGCAGCATGAGCGAGTTCACAGACTGCACAGGCAGGCGCTGTGGCTTGCTTGAAGGGAGGGTCTATCCCGCCCATCGATTGGGACACTCCCCCACTCTTCTGGGATCCAGACGAGGGGGAGGGACCTGAGGGCGAAAACCCCGCCCCTAACCCAGGTGTAGAGAGGGAGGGACCTGAGGTCGAAAACCCCGCCCCGGACCCAGCCGTGGGACCTGGGGGCGGAGACTCTCAGCTCGCAGCAGCAGGCTGCGAAGAATTACCTGCCCCTAGCCCAGGTTCGGGAGAGGTCAAGCCTGAGGGAGCAGTGGTTCGGGTTAAAGGCCCATCGGCCAAGAAAGCCCCACCCGTCAAGGCCCCCAGAAGGTCCCCACGGACGCCCCAGCCGAGAAAGCCATGGTCACCAGCCCTCCAGTTACCAAGGGCCGCCCCTCAAGCCAGGGAAAGGTCCAAGGACAGAGGTCCTCAGCCAGCAGCCACGGGCTGCGAGGGACCAACAGTGAAGGACGGTGCGGTCACGCCGGGGGTGGCGGTGAGCCGCAGTCCAACCAGGGATTAGCCTGGCCGCCCGAAGACGGGCGGCGGATGTATATAGTTTTAGTTTAAGTTAAGATTATTGTTTATTGTTAAGTTTAATTATTTAGCTTAAGTTTGGGTGTTTTAGCTTAAATTAAACAAGGTGATGGGTAGTTTTAAGTAAGCAGTCTGCTAAGAGTGTGTATATTTGGGGTCGAGGTCACGGGACCCGACCATGCTTCACCAAGCCAGAGAATCTCTTGGGGACCTGGCTGCATGTTTTTGTATCGTTTGCAGAAAGACTTTCAGGATGAAGGGGGTCGTGATCCTATTCACCCTGATTGGGATGAGCGTGGGAAGATGAGGCGACGACCAGGACTCCCACATCTACGGGTGCTCGGGAGACAAGGCGCCCACAGCGATTGATGGGAGCGGTGAACGGGATGCGGAGGAGACCACCGTCTACTTCCACGAGGGAAGGTGGCCAGGATGGCTGGGGTCCAATTCGTCTCAGTACTCCAGCCAAACCAGATTCACGTATGGGGAGACCTCCCTCCTGTGCCCCAGGGTACGGGTCGTTACCACGAGGGTCAGCGTCACCGTTGGAAAGCGAATATGTTTGACGTGTAAAGGACACATTCCACTGGATAGGTGGTGGTGGCTCAGGAAGCTGAGCAAGGACATGAGGAACCCCGAAGTCGAGTGGGAATGGTTGGGGAACAACACCCACCGAACGATCACAGGGACTCATGGAGGATTAAGTGTGTGTTGGGACAAGTGGTGGGAACCGGACCAAGGGATTTATATCTGTATGTGGGGGTCAGAGGAGGTCTGCCCCGCAGGCATATCCATCTTTTCCACCGACAGTGGCAAGACGTCGGGGAGGGGATGAAGTGGGATACCAGCCTGAAGGTGTGCGCAGTCCCATTCTCCCCAATCCCAGTCAACGCCACTGAACTGGTAACCCGCCCCCGTAAGCCCCCGCCCACAGCGCAGGCGGCGAGGTTACCCAGGGAAGATTGCCCCACCACCACCAAGGGACCAGGGAATGGGTTGGTACTAGTCCCTACCGATCAGGTGCTGTACCAGGGGGTACACTATGCAGTAGCCTCCGTGATTTTAAATCTCACGAGGTACATTTACCGGAGTGGTGCCCCAAAGAAACAGAGCAGCTATACCAGGCCCTATTAAAGGACATGTCCAAGAAGTTTTACGAGTTCGATTTCGCCCACGTGGACAAAACCGAACTCTACACCACACACCGAGAATTTTTGGGTAACACAGGGAGGCAAAGAAGGGGAGTATGGAATGATGTTTTTACTGCGTTTAATACTGGGTCCTCTGTCATCAACAGTTTGGATGACATAGAGCTGCAGACCCAGATAAACGGTTTAAAAACACAGCTAAAAAAGATATTACTGGATGAGAACAAGGTAGTGGGCTCGGAGCTGCATGAGGACCAGGCCATGACGGTCCATTTAAAGGAGATCATAGCGGAGTTGGAAAAGCACGCAAAGACGGTAAATGCTCTCATAAGGGAGGACAGAAATGCTTCTGACCAGGCTGCGCAGAATGAAGTGTGCGTGTTATATGGGGCGTGGTTACTGGGCGAGGGCCGCAGTAACCTAGAGGATTTAAAACAGGGTTTGGTCCCTTCCTGGATTAGCAACAAGCACCTCGCAGCCCTCCACCCGTTTGAGAATGCATTAAGCCTGTGCCAACTTCGGCTAGCTTCCGAGGCCTACCCAGTCCCCGTGGATTGTGGGCGGTCCAACCACACAATCATGGGAGTAGTAGTTAGGATGCCGGTCATGGGTAGGACAGCCCGATCCGCGCCGGTATACAGGGTTGAGAACATTGGAGTCATTCAAGGGGGTGCACACATTTGTTTCACAGTGGTCCCGCCTTACGTCATTAAGTGTCAGGAATGACCCAGATTCTGCCTCGCCTCGCCACCAGAGGGCACCATGAACTCTTAATTGTGTCCTTCTTTATTCCTAATTGTACTCACCTGTGCATAGTTATATGCCTACTATTTAAGGGGTGCCTAGTTTATGTTCTTTGCTCAGTCTTGAGTTTCACTGCCTTGTGATTCTGGGTGCTGGCCTGCATCTGTGTTGTTGTTATTTTGTTTATTTCAAGTAAAGTCTATCTTTGTTTTTGCAACCTAACCTCTGCCTCAGTTTGCCTTCTTGCAGTTGGGTTCACCTCGTTCCGTTCCTCACAGCAAGACTGAGCCAAACAATGGACCCAGCAGAGAAGGACCAATGGCTATGACAAATCTTTGAACAGCTACAACTGATCTTGGACGAACTGCGGTGCCTCGCCACGTCATTCTCTCGAAGCCTGAAACAGCTGGAGGCCCTCGTCAGTGCTTTCCATCAGAGCCAGAGTTAGGTGATCCAAGCTACTCCAGCACCGTTACCCGCTCCTCTGGTTTTGCCTCCCCCTCTGAAAGAACCCCGATTACCTGCACCCGAGCGCTACGACGGTAACCCAGGAGGATGTCAAGGCTTTCTAACCCAGTGTTCCCTGGCTTTCCAACTACAATGTTCATTATTTCCCAGTGACTGTTCCCGAGTAGTTTACATCATTTCGCTACTCACCGGCAAAGCACTTACCTGGGCTACGGCCGTCTGGGAACAGCAAACTCCAGCATGTTCAAACTACCAACTTTTCTCTGAGGAGATGAGAAGAGTCTTTGATCATCCTGTCAGTGGGAGAGTGGCATCTAACAAACTACTTCGGCTTCGCCAGGGGGTTCGTAGCGTTGCGGACTACGCTATTGAGTTTTGCACTCTCGCTGCAGAGAGCCAATGGAATTCGGAGGCGCTCGTCGCCACCTTTCGCCACGGTCTCACGGATGAAATCAAGGACGAACTGGCTTCCAGAGATCCGGTGAGTGATTTGGAGTCTCTCTTTGATATCTCCATTCGAGTGGATAATCGTCTCCGTGAGAGGCGAAGAGAACGCCACTCCTTTTTCACCCCACTTCCGGAGACAAGAGCCTTCCCTGCTTCGAAGCCATCTGAGAACCTCCGAGCCATCCCGAGTCCATCTTTGACTGATCCAGAGGAGCCCATGCAGTTGGGAGTAACTCGTCTCTCGCAGCCTGAACGTGATCGCCGAATGAGAGAGGGATCTTGCCTCTATTGTGGGGAACCGGGCCACTTTCGCTCTTCTTGCCCAAAGTTGGTGGGAAAAGCCAGGGCTCGTCCAGGACGGAGGGACCTGAGATGAACGTAACTGTCCCTCCCGGCCCCACTGTTTCTAGGGTCCTGCCGGCATCCTCCCTTTTCTGGGGCAATCAACAACATGATCTTAAGGCCCTGGTGGATTCTGGGTCCGATGGTAACTTCATGGATCTGGGTTTAGCTAAACGGCTCAAGATTCCCCTGACCCATCCTGATCACCCCCTCACTGTTGTCGCCCTGGATGGAAGACCCCTGGGCTCTGGAACTATTCACCATCATACTGCCCCCCTGTGTTTGGGCGTGGAAGGACAACATTTCGAGACCATCCAATTCTCCCTTATCCACTCTCCCGTGTTTCCATTAGTTCTGGGTTACCCTTGGTTGGCCTGCCATAATCCTCGCTTGGATTGGGCCGCCGGCCGGCTTACGGAATGGGGCTCCACCTGCCATACCACCTGTCTTCGCTCCAAGTCTCCTTCCCAGCCCCAGGAGTCCCCATCGCACTCTGAATTGTCCCGAGTGCCTCCCGAGTATGAGGATTTAAAAGAGGTCTTCAGTAAGGTTCGAGCCACATCACTTCCCCCTCATAGGCCATATGACTGTGCCATTGACCTCCTGCCTGGGACATGCCCACCTAGGGGTAGGATCTTCTCCCTTTCTGCTCCAGAGACCGCCACCATGGAGGATTACATCCGTGACGCCCTCGCCGCTGGCTTCATCCGTCCGTCCACCTCTCCTGCTGGTGCCGGTTTTTTCTTCGTGAGTAAGAAAGATGGAAGTCTCCGCCCCTGCATCGACTACCGTGGCCTTAACAGGATTACTATAAAAAACCGTTATCCTCTTCTGCTCATGTCGACGGCCTTCGAGCTACTACAGGGAGCCACAGTCTTCACAAAATTGGATCTCCTCAACACCTACAACCTCATCTGCGCCCGCGAAGGGGACGAGTGGAAGACAGCATTCAACACACCTACTGGGCACTATGAGAACCTGGTCATGCCCTTTGGATTGACCAACACCCCTGCTGTGTTCCAGGCGCTCATCAACGACGTCCTCCGAGACATGTTGAATCGCTTTGTCTTTGTCTACCTGGATGACATTCTCATTTTCTCCAAAACTCTTCACGATCATGTCCAGCATGTAAGGCAAGTCCTGCAACGTCTGCTTAACAACCTCTTGTTTGTCAAGGCTGAGAAGTGTGAGTTTCACGTTTCCACGGTTTCATTTCTGGGCTTCATCATCTCCAGCGGCAACATCCGAATGGACCCTGGCAAGACCCAAGCTGTCCGAGATTGGCCACCACCCACCTCTCTCAAACAGGTGCAACGTTTCTTGGGGTTTGCTCATTTCTATCGGAGATTCATCAGGAACTTCGGCACCATTGCTGCCCCTCAACGCCCTCACCAAAACCGCTTCCACCCGGTTCAGTTGGTCCGCTGAGGCTGCGCAGGCTTTCGAGGATCTCAAGTGGCGCTTCACGTCTGCTCCTGTCCTCGTGATTCCAGATCCCTCACTCCCCTTCATTGTCGAGGTGGATGCCTTGGATATAGGAGTGGGTGCCGTTTTGTCCCAGCGGTCTAACGACAACAAACTGCACCCTTGCGCCTTCTTTTCTCGCCGACTCACTCCTGCAGAACGAAACTGCGATATTGGAAACGGGGAACTACTAGCAGTTAAGTTGGCACTGGAGGAGTGGAGACATTGGTTGGAGGGGTCTAAACACCCGTTCATTGTCTGGACTGACCATAAGAATCTGACCTATATCCAGGGGGCCAAACGGCTTAACTCTCGTCAAGCTCGCTGGGCACTGTTTTTCAATCGTTTTTGACTTTGTCCTGTCATATCGTCCAGGATCCAAGAATCTCAAGCCTGATGCTCTCTCCAGGCAATTTGATCCACCCGAGCGGGAGAGACAATCAGAACCTATTCTTCCTACTTCTCGAATTGTAGCACCGGTTCGCTGGGGGATCGAGACGCTGGTCAGAAAGGCGCAACAGAGGGAGGCAGACCCTGGCAATGGCCCACCAGGTCGTCTTTTTGTTCCCAACACGGCACGCTCACAAGTCCTGCAGTGGGGGCATTCGTCGTGACTCACCGGTCATCCAGGCACATCCAGGACGCTGGAGTTCCTTCGCAGAAGGTTCTGGTGGCCCACCATGGAGAAGGACGTAAAGGCGTTCGTGGCAGCTTGTGCCATTTGTGCACGAAACAAGAACCCTCGATCTCGCCCCCAGGGTTTGCTGCATCCTCTCCCCATTCCCACCCGCCCCTGGTCACACCTCTCTGTGGATTTCATCACAGGCCTTCCACCGTCTCAAGGCAACGCTGTCATTCTGGTCATCGTAGATCGCTTCTCCAAAGCCTGTCGCTTTCTGCCCTTGCCCAAGCTTCCCTTAGCCCAAGAGACAGCCGAGCTCATGATCCAGCGTGTTTTCAGGTTGTTCGGTTTGCCTCTTGACATCGTCTCTGACCGTGGTCCACAATTCGCCTCCCGGTTTTGGAGAGCTTTCTACAAGCTCATTGGAGCTACTGTCAGCCTTTCCTCGGGTTTCCACCCTCAGTCTAACGGTCAAACAGAACGGATCAACCAAGACCTGGAGACGACCCTGAGGTGTCTCGTGTCTGCTAATCCTGCGACCTGGAGTCGTCACATCGTCTGGGCTGAGTACGCACACAACACCTTGCGCTGCTCCCCCAAAGGAATGTCGCCATTCGAGTGCCAGTTTGGTTTTCAGCCTCCACTGTTCCAGGAGCTCGAGGTGGGGGCTCCCTCTGTGGAGAAGTTTGTCCAGCGCTGTCGACGGACCTGGAGGAGAGCGCGGCTGGCCTTACAACGAGTTTCTCGGCAACGACTGATCCAGGCGAACAAGCGGCGCAGACCGGCTCCTTCATTCCGTCCTGGTCAGAGGCTCTGGCTTTCTACGCAGGATCTCCCGCTGCGAGTGGAGTCCCGCAAGCTGGCACCGCGTTTCATCGGTCCCTTCACGGTGTTGAGGAAGGTCCTACCGTCTCCAGCTGCCCTGCCCCATGCGGATTCATCCTACCTTCCATGTCTCCCGGCTCCGGCCAGTGGCCATCAGTTCCCTGGCGCCCGCCACGAGGCCTCCTCCTGCTCCCCGCATCATCGAAGGCCAGCCTGCCTACACGGTCCATCGCCTGATGGACTCTCGCCGGGTTCGCGGGGGCCTCCAGTTCCTGGTGGACTGGGAGGGATATGGTCCGGAGGAACGCTCCTGGGTCCCGGACCGGAACATCCTGGATCGCGATTTAGTGCAGAACTTTCTTCGTTGTCACCATGGACCTTCTGGGGGAACGTCAGGGGCCGTTCCTAGGGGGGGAGGTCCTGTCAGGAATGACCCAGATTCTGCCTCGCCACCAGAGGGCACCATGAACTCTTAATTGTGTCCTTCTTTATTCCTAATTGTACTCACCTGTGCATAGTTATATGCCTACTATTTAAGGGGTGCCTAGTTTATGTTCTTTGCTCAGTCTTGAGTTTCACTGCCTTGTGATTCCTGTTGCTGGCCTGCTAGCCTGTATCTGTGCTGTTGTTATTTTGTTTATTTCAAGTAAAGTCTATCTTTGTTTTTGCAACCTAACCTCTGCCTCAGTTTCCCTTCTTGCAGTTGGGTTCACCTCGTTCCGTTCCTCACAATTAAGTGGGAGCACGCTATGACAGGTACTGACCTCTCAGGGTGCCGGAGCCGGGGAGCACACATAATCCTGTGTCCCCAGCACTTGAATGCCTATTCGAAACCGCAGTGTGGGTTCAGAGCTGCTGGTGCAAAACCTATGAATTGTACCATGGAGGCAATAGCACAAGGCCATGTTCCCCCGCAGGTAGCATATATAGGAGGTGGGACATATTGTGTCACCACCAGCGCGTCCCACTACCAGCATGGACAGCATAGCTGGTGTCCGGTTAGTGACAGCAGTTTCTGTTTTAAACCCGAGGCAGAAGTTCAAGTTGCCCAGGAGCGAATTGTCCCCATTCCTGAACCCTCCACTGTTCACCTCGCTGTGAAAGAGAATTTTACGAATTTGCAAAAGTACATAGCCCACTTTGGCTACGAAATTCCCCCTCTCCCTGAACACCTTACCAAAATACTCAAAGCTGTTATAGTTTCGCAGAAACATTTTTACACTCTAGAGCAGAAAACAGTAGAGATAGGGACTAAGATATTGGATATTGTGATTCCACCGTGGTGGGACATTTTCAATAACATAGAGGTCCCTTCGTGGATCAGACTGGCTTCCCACATTCTCATGGTTTGCCAGTTAGGGATAGTGTTGTATCTAGTTTGCATTCAATGTAAGGGAAAAGATCAGTTGTTAGAATTCTGTAACCAGAAGATCTGGAAGGAACATTATGTAAAGGTGGAGGGAGATACGCCTGTTTGAGTCTTTTCCTTGTATTTTGATTAAAGGTTGTTTATTTTTAATAAAGGTTTTTCTGTTGTTTTTGCGATGCGTTTAATAAAGATGTATGTGTACCAAGTGGTGCAGGGGTGTTGGACCTCCTCCATGCTTGGATGTGTGTAAAGTCTGTAATTTACTCTCTCTGTATGCTGATGTACACTACATTTTCGCAGAATGGGAAGTGCATGTGTCATGGGTATATTAGATAGGTAATTACAGGGGAAGGTTGACTATGGAGGGTCAGAAAAATTTTGCTCACCTCATTAAAAGTATGCTACTTCAAGCAAGTTTTAGTATCACAGGGGGGAGTGTAAGATTTGCAAAATTTTCTACATGTCCCCAAAGGTTATTAATAAGAAAAGGGACACTGCATGGACATTTTAATGAAAAAGGTACCCAAAGATGGCGTCCGCACCTCGTGGCCAAAAGCCTGCAAGATTTTAAAAGCTTGGACTCTGGCACAAGCAGTTTTTGGGAAATCGAAACCCAGGCTGCAGTTTCTGTGAAGAGACTTTTGTGTTTTGAAAGCAGACAGGACTTTGAATATGCATTAAGTCAAATCAGAGACAGATCAGAATAGGTTAGGCCTATACTTAGGGCCATCTAGTCATTTGCATAAATATTCGGAAACAGCTTCGGCCGATTAAGATGTATTAATAACAAAAGCAAATCAGGAATCGGGCCAGTAGATGCAATTACCGGCCATCAAAAACAGTTAGTTTAGATTGCTACAATTATTTAAACTAGCCCGCCAAGATTGGGACAATGAACCAACCTGATTTGGCACGCGGATAAGGGTTTTCGTAAGGCCTATAATTGTAGGCCCACTGGCAACCTTTTTTCTCTGCTCTCTGCCCTTGCTCTCTGCTCTCTGCCCTTGCTCCCGGCTCCTGCTCCGGCCCCTCGCCCTCGTGGCTACTGCTCTTCCCCCTGTCCCGCGCTTACCGCCCGGCCGCTGTCCGTGCCTTTCCCATTCTATCAGGGATGCCCGGCATTGCGCCAAGCGGACACGGACAAACCAGGCCAGGTGAGGCGGGACGCGACGAGGCGAGGTGGTGAAGAAGACGAATGGAAAGTCGATTGAAGAAAAGCTTCGAATAATCGGGCCTTCAATCCAGCTGACCTGCGACTAACTTCATGCAAACTCAAACTGTCGGCCGAGGAAGAGGAACCATCATCCCTGCGAGGTAAAGTACCCAAGCAGAGACTTTAACTTTGGGGTACTTGTACCTGGACAACGCCCTTGCAGCACCCTGAGGCCATGTGAAGACGGCAGGCTCCAGAGAGCACAAAGAGTGAACCCCAAACCCCACCGCTGTTTTGAATTCAGCAGATCTTTGATTGGTGAGCATTAATTCTGGCCCCTCATAGCTTAATCTAGTTAGGTATAGAGGGTGGGATAAGGATAAGGGGATTTCTAGATAGTCGTTTTCCCTCGGTGTGCCGTGTGTTCCCCATTCCCTGTATAAGTATAGTTATTTTGTATTCGCCTGTAAATTTTATACTGGTAACTTTTCATAAGATTGTGTTAATTTCTTTTTCAATAAAATCTTGGTTTTGCTTACATCCAAACCACCTGTCTACTCGAGTCTTTTCTGTATCGTCGCCTGTACCTAAGTCCGGTGTCTAGAACCCAGGGGCGTGGGAGCGATTCGAACCACTCACAAAACAGTCAGAGGCATAATTGACTGGGCGCACGCGCCACCCCACACCACCCCTACAATGTCTTGGTGAGTTGCTGCAGTGCATCTTGTAGATGGTACACGCTGCAGCCACGGTACGTCGGTGGTGGAAGGAGTGAACGTTTAAGGTGGTTGATGGGGTGCCAATCAAGTGGGCTGCTTTGTCCTGGATGGTGTCGAGCTTCTTGAGTGTTGTTGGAGCTGCACTCATCCAGGCAAGTGGAGAGTATTCCATCACACTCCTGATTTGTGCCTTGTAGATGTTGGAAAGACTTTGGGGAGTCAGGAGGTGAGACACTCGCCACAGAATACCCAGCCTCTGACCTGCTCTTGTTGCCACAGTATTTATGTGGCTGGTTCAGTTAAGTTTCTGGTCAATGGTGACCCCCAGGATGTTGAAGGTGGGCAATTCGGTGATGGTAATATAATAATAATAATAATCATCAATTTTATTGTCATTGTTAGTGCACAAGTGCAGTACAACGAAATGTAGGCTTGCAGCTCCCGAGAGTGTACGTTTAGATTAAGACATTTAAACATTCAACATACATTTGGCTTGTAATACATTAACATAAACATAACCATAATAAAGTGCATTGGCAGATATCAAGGGGCGATGGTTAGACTCTCGCTTGTTGCAGATGGTCATTGCCTGGCACTTGTATGGCGCGAATGTTACCTGCCACTTATCAGCCCAAGCCTGAATGTTGTCCAGGTCTTGCTGCCTGCGGGCATAGACTGCTTCATTATCTGAGGAGTTGTGAATGGCACTGAACACTGTGCAATCATCAACGAAAATCCCCACTTCTAACCTTATGATGGAGGGAAGGTCATTGATGAAGTAGCTGGAGATGGTTGGACCTAGAACACTGCCCTGAGGAACTCCTGCAGCGATGTCTTGGGTCTGAAATGATTGACCTCCAACAACTACAACCATCTTCCTTTGTGCTAGTATGACTTCTTTTAACAAGCAGTGCATCTGTGCATAGCTGACTAGCTAATGTTATTAACATCTTCAATGGCAGTCTGGACTACATAAAAGCTCAGGGTAGTTATGACCTTGAAAGCCACTGGCAGCAATGTTCCCGTTAAGCTGCGTGGCCGTGCAGTGGTCTGGAGGTCCCACTTGCCGGCTTCTAAGTGGAAAAAAACGTGCATGCACGATAATTTGAACGGGCCACAGAGCCCGTTGAAGGGGCTGTGCACCGAAAAATATTTAGCGGGAACTTTGACTGGCAGTGCTGTGCCTGCTGTGGAGGTGGGCTGTAGGTCAGTTTGAAGTGTGTGGCACAACTCCTGATGGCTTCCTTTGTGAAGCGCAGCCTCCGCAAGCACTGCTCCCGTGCCAGTTGGAGGCAGGAGCGACTCAGTCTGTGAGGGCACCGGCAGCTGGCTGCCATGTGCTGCTTCCATTGCTGCTCCTCTTCTTCTAAAAAGACAAGGTGCACAGGTATTCCTCAATGAGAAACCTATTGTGACCTCTTTACAAATGGAGGGCGGGTGGAACGTGACCCCCACAGCAGTAGGCACAAAGTTAAATGGCAAAGCAATAACCAGGACAGAAGATATGAAGAGAATGATCGCATCAATAAGCTTCTTCTAAGTATTACAAAAATTCCTGCTGTGGCCCTTTAAATGTATTCTGCTTTTTTGTTGCTGCCTAGCAACGCTGGATGCTCACTTTATAAGGGTGTTCTTTACACCACAACCTCCATTTCAGTGAGCATTTTTACCACCACAAAACCTCAGTGAAAAATGCATCAGGACACAAACCCTGTGCATTTCCGGTGGGCTGGAACTTCCAATTGTCCACATTTGGCTGGCCAAATTTTTGGGCAGTAAAAAGTGGAAAATCTAGGCTAATACGTCTATGACGCCTGTAGTTTCTTTCTTTTCTCATTGTTTATGTGTCTGTGCTTTTTTTTTGCTTCTAATTGGTTATGTTCTGCTTTGGTTATCTCACCAATCACAACGCATAAAAAAGCCATGCAATCATGTTCTGTCAAAGCAAATTTCAGTCGCTATGACAGGCTCCAACCAGGTTTAGACTCAGAGGAAGATTATCAATAATGCAGTGGCTTTTATGATAATATGAAAGGTTCCTGTCTGAGGTGAATGGATTATAATAAGCTTGTTACTCAGATTGTTTTTTTTTCATTCCCAGGATGTGGGCATCACTGGCACGGTCGACATTTATTGCCCACCCTTAATTGCCTATTTGATACAACTGGGTGGCGTGCTGTGCCACTTTAGAAGGCAATTAACAGTAAACCTTGTTGGTGTGGGACTGGAGTCACATATAGGCCGAAGTGGGTAAAGAGAGCAGGTTTCCTTCCCTAAATGACATTAGTGAACCAGATGGGTTTTTACGGCAATCCAACAGTTTTTTTTAAAAGAAAATGTAATTGAGATGGTTTAGGGCACAGATTTATTTAGGTACTAGCTGGAGGAGCCCGGCGTTGCCAGGGCTGTTTTGGGCTGGGCGGTTTAAATTGAGTCCCAGGCTTTCGGGCCTGTCTGTCTGTCCCTCTGTGAATGTGCTGCCGGGCAACATTTCTACCTTTTAATACCTTGAAAGATGAAAGTGAAAGTACTTATAAAATGTTTTTGGTAAATCTTATGTTATTTTAAAAGAGATACTAACTTTTTAGAAGCTGGATTAGCAGATTTTGAGCTGGAAGTAGTTGAAGCAATGGCTGCCAGATCCCTGAGATGAAAACGATTAGTCCCGCCCACACACACACCGATTGGCCAACCATCAGGTGACTGAACTGTAGGATTGGTCAATCATGACGGCACAGGATTGGTCGACCTTGACGTCAGTCAATCAATGGTAATTAGCAGATAATGAGTTTAATTTTGAAGGTTTTTTGTATAACGCGCGAACAATTTTTGTCCGACTGAAAAGTAAATACACTTACGACTGTCCTGGAATGGTAAGCTTTCTTTGGACATAACGCACGTGTAGGTACGCTCTATAACTTTCGAGTGTATAGCCGGACAGACACACCGAAGGACAGACAGACAGATAGACAGACAGACAGACAGATCAATCCTTTTATATATATATAGATGTACTCACTTGATTTTTTTATCAAAATTCTCTGTGAGCAACAGCACAATAGATGCACTTGGATTTGTCTTTAGCAGTGCAACACACAGAAGGAAGTTAAGGCTTTGTTCAAAAAGTTCCACTGGAAATAGGTGAGACTTGACGTATCTAGTATCATTAGCTCTGTATAAGATGCCACATGCACTTGTCTTTTCTTGATCCCGGTCAATGGGGAGTAAAATTGGGTGAGGTGTAAATCCAGCATTCCACCTGATCCCATCAGTTTCTCGATGGGTGAGTTAGGTTAAAATTGCCCACATTGTTTCTAATGCCACACATTAGGATATCCACCCCAATTTGTGGCATTGCAGTAGGAATAGATTGTTTGCCCTTATTGTCGAGCTTAAAGTGGAAAGTGAATTATGCATGCTAATTGGAAGAAGTGCTAAAGTTGTAATACGCATTAATTATCTTTTTGGAAACTTCAAAGAAATACAGCACACCATGTCCCAAGCAATTTTATTTTAAAATAAAACTGTAAGTCAGCTAATCATGCCAGGTCTTTAAAATGCATAGTTTAAAAATATTCCCAGACTACGTGACTGCCTACCAACACCTCCCTCAAATAAAAAGAAACAAAGATCTATAATGGGTTTTACTTGTCACTTTGAAAATTATAACAAGATTAGAAAAGTCCAGTTTTATTCTGGGAGCACTTTCAATAGGAAAATGTCTGTTGTCATTTCATACTTCACTCTGTGATAGACAACACGCTTTCAGTGCTGCACCCTGCAGTAGCAATTAAATACTTAAAGTATTAAATCTCTCTTGTAATAATAAAGCTTTTCACAATGCTGGCTGCCTGTAACTCTGCAGTGTCAGCTCTATGTTCTGCAAGAGGGCAGAAGTTCAAGCAGAGCTGAGAAGTAGAAGGGGAGCTCTATATCAGACTTCTCAAGATAAACCAGTTTTAATTGCTGTAAATAAAAGTAAATTAATGCTTTGGAATTAAAATTTGTGAATTTGCATCCTTGCGTATTTTTTTTAACCTTGTCTAGGAATCTTCTCCTCGTGATATTTTACTGGGGCAGACTGTTTGTCTGTTTGCTGATTGATTAATGTTCCGGCTGCCATGACGATGAGACTGTGAGAGTCACCGTCATTTTGTCTCTTCAATAAATATCAGCGTGGCTGTCTGAGCAGTGAAGTAAAACCATTTTTGAGTGGTTGCTTTTTAAGCTTCAACGTAAAAGCCACCCATGTGTGTGAGAGAAGACTGCTGAGGAATAGGTAACAATGCAGTAAACTGAGATTTAGAAAAGAAACCTTTAGATGCTCTGCATTACTACAATCCTGTGCCACTAATTATAGATTCCAGACTGTTGTTGTGGTCGTATCTGCTCGCGGACATCACTTTTTGGTGACGGTGGACATAATGTCAACACCTTTGGTGAACCAAAAGAAAGGAAGATTGAGTCAATAGGTGAGTCACTTTGTCCACCACCTCACCCATTAGCTGGCCGGTGTGGACTGTTCCCAGGGCCCAGCAGTATGTCCCGAGCTGCCTCCCTCTCATTTCAAATAAATCAGAAAAGGTAATTGCTAGTGTGTAAAATTTGATTAATTGAATTGATTTCCTTCAAAGTGACCAAGAACCAATAAAAAAAAAGGATTATAAACAAACTTACTGGGCCAGACTTTGCTGGAGTGGGGCATCTCACAGTGTGCCCCGTTAGTTAGACTTCCAATTGCACGTTTAGGTTTCAAACATTTTTGCCCACAAAGTTGCTGGAAGTGCAAGCTGATAACAGTGCAACGAGGGCAACAGGGCATCGGGGACCTTGGTGAATAACGGGACAAACCGTGTATCTCCTTAACCGATGAGATTTAAGGACTGAGAAATAAACAGAGGAAGAACTGAGAAGGAGGGTGAATTAGAGTGTATGAATTCAATGTCAAATCAGGTACAGAAAGAGATATAAAGAGAGGGGAAAAAAGATTGGATTAAGAAAGAGAGAGAAAAAAAGAGACAGAAAGAAAAAGAAAAAATATTTTAAAATTTAAAATTTGACATTTTTAAAATGTCCTAAAACAATTCACAACCTGAAGGAATGAGGCTCCACACTTTTAATTAATTACTTTCTGGGCAAGTGAAGTTGATTCGCAGTCATTAGCAATAATCATGTCGTTAAAAGGGCACTTCTGCTGATAATTACTGGGCTTAACTTTCTGTGGTGAGTTTAATGGGCAATTAATGTGCAAATGCAGCAACTTCAAGAAACTCACGGGGAGGTTAAGCACGAGAGGCAATTTTCACAAAGCTAACGGTGGAGCGGCGCAAATCAGCCAGCAACTTGTGGAGATTCGCTATTCACGGGGTATCTCTTCCTCGCTAGAAGATGCTGGCTGATTTGCGCGTTAATAACAGTACGCGTCGTTCACACACCATTATTTTTTCAGGAAAATCTGGCCCAGTACTGACGCTCTAAGTGGTTCAGTGAGTAAGCCGGATGTGATATGTTATTAAGCCATACAGACCAAGTTCGACCCCTAGATATCTATTGAATTAGCTTATCTCAGCTATGGGGGGGAGTACGGGTTGACAACTGGCCTTAGTGTCCTCAGGCAAGGGAAAGGGGGGGGGTAGTTAAAGTGTTAAAAATGGGATTCCTGACCTGATCCCACCTCCAACATGCCCACTTCTGGTTTTAACGGAGACGGGAAACGGGGGTGGGGGGGGGGTGTTGGCGGGTGACCAGCCCGCTTCCAGGGGGACGGAACGTTAAATTCAATCTTTTAACCTCCATTTTGTGTTTAACTGCCTGTGGACAGGTTTCGCGGGACAGCTGCATCCAGGAGGTAAGTGGCTTTATACCTACCTCCTGGATCCAGGGTCCCTAACTAACCCATCCACCGCAATTGGAGACCCCTACACAAGGCCTCCGATCACCTTCCCAGGTCTCCCTCCAACCAGGCCTCAGATCTCCAACATGATGCTTCGCTCCCCCCCAACCCTGATCCTCCGCTGCCCCCACCCCCCACAATCCCTGGCCGACTCCAATCCCTGATTCCTGGCCGACCCCCCACCCCGTGATCCCCGACCACCCACCCCTGATCCCTGACCTAGCCCATGCTGATCCCGACCCCGCCCCTGCCGATCTACGATCCCCCAATCACCGGCCGACCCCATCCGCCGATTCTCAACCCCTGCCGATCCTCCAAACCCCCCGCTGATCCCTGAACCCCCTGCCAATCCTCCAACACCCCCCCCCCCCCCCGGTGATCCCCAACCACCCCCCCCCCGCGATCCCTCCCCCGGACAGACCCCTCGCTCCCTCTCCACATCTGAAGGCCTACTCGCCCGCAGCCAGCCAGCTTCTCAATCTAGCTGGCTGCGGACAGGAATCTGAGGCCTCATATGCTGATCATGCCCTGCCATTAAAGTCGGCAGGGCCTGCGGGCAACCCGACCTCCCAGTTTTCCCACCCGCCTCGGAAGCCCCCCGCCCCAACCTGCCTACCTGTAGAAAATTCCAGCCAGTGAGTTCCTAGTTTGAGCCTCCTGCTGTGCCATTGGGCAGGTGGTGCGATCAATCTCACCACTGCCTGCCTCACAGTGTCTTTCCTCATTCTAATTTGATTTTTGTAATGAAAAAACAAGTAAATTGAATTCTGAAAACAAACAAAGCCTCTTTGAGGGACATAGATAGGAAGGGAGTGGGAGGAGGGAAACAGGCTGAGGTTGATGTTTGCCTTTGAGGTGAGCAAAAGCAGAGGAGGGAGGATACAGATGTTGAATGGGCTTAGTTAGGGACTCGGGACAGTGATGGGAATGAGAGATGTTAGGAAGAGAAGGAGATAGTGGGAAGGCGAAAGGGTAGGTGACATGATGGGAGTGAGGAGGTGGGGGAAAGCATGAATGATTTGGGACGGGAATGGGAAGGGAGCCACTGCAGGCAACAACTCCCACTCCAAATGCAGCCTGCAGCCATTGCTGACTCCTTTTGCCACCATGCCACGTCATGCCACCCACGGCCCATCACACGAAAAGCCATGAAGAAACCCTTTCTTGGCTTGACCTCAGCTGACTATATCCATGCTAACTTATATGATTGTGGTTAGATTCATTTATACTTTGGCATATTGACCTCTTGTTCCCACCTACTGCAGGTGATACAGTTATCCTTCTCTTAAACTTGGCAGTTGTGCAAATACATTAAAGCAGGCAAGTGTCCAGAAGAGGAATAGATGTAATTCCAGACACATTGGCTTAGGCATTCATGGAGGGGCCTGTACAAGCAGACTCTGAGCACAGCAGTGCACAGGCCGAGCAGCAGCAGAAATGATGGGTAGATGTAAAAAGAAAATGATGCAATAAAAGCGATTGAGAATATGAAGGATAACTCTGGGATACAGGCTCAGGCTTGAGAGAAAAGCTGTCAGTGCGGCTTTATATAAGAAAAGCTTCAAGAGAGATTGGTAGATGAAAGAAATGCTTCAGACAGTGTGAGAGGGGCTGACATCAGAAAACAGGCCCTGACTTGTGGCAGGGGCTGGTAGTTGGATTAGAACTTGCATTGCACACTTGCGCAGACCCACAACAGTTGCTGTGTTGCTTGAACACTGGTAGCATATCTCCCATTAATCTCCTTGAACTTTTTTGTATCAAATGTATTTTAGTGCCTTAATAATGATTATCACAATAAGGTGTAAAATTGGGCTCAAAAAGCTTGCCTACTAATTGTGCTTGATTCACCAGGAATGTGAGGGATTATGCTGTGTACAACTGTAGAAAAAAGGCATAGGCTGGGTATTTCCTCAGAGCTAGTTTCAGTCCGCCACTGTAACTTCAAAAGATGTGTAAGGTTTTTTTTTTGGTGAAGTCATAGTGGTGGAGCAGGAGCACTTCCGAGGAAATTCCCGGCCTTAATTTGATGTTATTTATTGTCATTCCATACAGAAATGTAATGGTCTATCAAGCAATTAAATGGAGGGATGGAGGGACAACTCCTGAAGTTTGGGTTAGGCACAATGGACAAGATACATTTTGTGGAACTGGGGCACATTTTCAGCAGGGCAGTACGTCTGCCTGCCATAAAGATATGCCCCTAATCCTGGCCTCGGGGTCAGCTGCATTCATCTTGGCAGGATCTCTGGGTAAACCGCAGAGACCACCTGGAATGTGGTCGGAGTTTGGTTACGGCGGGTCTCAGTGTAGCTGCGCCGGCAGCCTCAATTCTCCCAGTGTAAATGCAAAAAAAAAATGCTTCTTATTTCGATGCCTAAGCCAATGCCATCAATTGCTCAGTGATCAATGCCAAGGATTTTGCTGTAAGCATTTCAATTTCTGATTCCAAATAATACAACAAAAATCTGTTTATTGTGTTCGACCAAGTCCAGATACACACATATCTTTAAACAGTAGACGTATAGAGAAACAAATGGTATTACCCCGCGTTTCCCCTGGGTAGAGAGGTAGCCTGTGTTGATCCTTTCCGAACCAACTCTCTCTCTCTCTACAACTTGTTACGAAAAGCTTAGGATCTTTATAGTCTATTTCTCATGAACTCTGTCATTGCTGATTCATTATGGCATGACAAGTATTATTGTGAACAAGACCCCCAGAAAGGATGTATTTATTGCAAAACAACAGACGCCAACTTTTTTAAAAATCCTGCTCGTCATTATCCTATCTCTAATCTCAAAACTGCCTTGGCTAACTGTTTCCCAATGTGGCCATGAAAACAAGTCAAGAGACACGAATCATACATCCTGTCGTTTCAGCAAAAACCTAAACCACAATGTCAGCTAAATTGTTCCCTGGCAAATCAAACTCTAAAGCATCCTGGGAATGAACAACTTTTAACCATTTCATTAAGTAAAAAGAAACCAAAAACTTCAATCGTATGCGATTAAACCAAATCTAAATCCTGCATATATATGTACTAGCTAGGGGGGCCCGGCATTGCCAAGGCTTTTTTGTAAAACAGCAGTTTACAGGGCCGCGCGGTTTACGGCCGGCCGCTGCCGCTCCCCCGCTCTGTGTCTCGGGCCGAGCGGTTGTGAGGCCCGGCCCGAGTGACCCCAACTCTGAGGGGGAGAGAGAGAGACTGGGGGGGAGAGAGACGGGGGAGAGAGAGTAGAGAGACTGGGGGGAGAGAGAGGAGAGAGACTAGGGAGAGAGAGAGAGAGAGAATGGGGAGAGAGAGAGAGAGAGAGACTGAGGGGGAGAGAGAGAGAGACTGGGGGAGAGAGACGGGGAGAGAGAGAGAGAGAGACTGGGGGAGAGAGAGAGAGAGAGACGGGGAAGGGAGAGAGAGACTGGGGAGATAGAGAGAGAGAGAGAGAGAGCGCGAGAGAGAGATTGGGGGGAGAGAGAGAGAGACTGGAGGAGGGAGAGACTGGAGGAGAGAGAGAGATGGAGAGAAAGAGAGACTGTGAGAGAGAGACTGGAGGAGGGAGAGTCTGGAGGAGAGAGAGAGACTGGGAGACTGGGGAAGAGAGAGAGACTGGGAGAGAGAGAGAGAGCGTGAGACTGAGGGGCGAGAGAGAGAGAGACAGGGAGAGAGAGAGAGAAACTGGGGAGAGAGAGAGAGAGAGAGACTGGGGGAAGAGATAGAGAGACTGGGAGACAGAGAGAGAGAGACTGGGAGACAGAGAGAGAGATAAAGAGACGGGCAGAGAGAGAGATTGGGGGGAGAGAGAGGGAAAGGGCTAGAAATTCGGTATCACCCCATTTGGAGAGGGAAGGAGAGAGAGACAGAGAGAGAGAGGGAAGGAGAGAGAGAGAGAGAGAGAGGGAAGGAGAGAGAGAGAGGGAAGGAGTGAGAGACAGAGAGAGGGAAGGAGAGAGAGACAGAGAGAGAGAGGGAAGGAGAGAGAGACAGAGAGAGAGGGGGAGAGAGAGAGACTGGGGTAGAGAGAGACGGGGAGAGAGAGAGAGTAGAGAGACTGGGGGGAGAAAGAGGAGAGAGACATACATTGCATTTAACTTTTAAATAGCTTCTCCGTCATCAATAGTGCTATAGTTCAAAGGATGGAATATATGTACAACAACAACTGGCATTTATAAAGTGCCTTTAACGTAGTAAAGCATCCCATGGCACTTCACATGAGCATCATCAAACAAAATAAGACGGCTTATCTCTGTCATTTACATATTATTACAATTCACTCGGCTACATACGGGTGGGCATATTGTACGTTTCCCGTCACATCCAGTACAAAAATTTTGGGCGTGAGCAGGGAGCCGGCAGATTGATTCTCATTACATTTGCAACCCCCGGCTGCCCCATTTCCGCTGAAAAATTGGCAGAAGGAGAATGGAAAATCCCAGCTCTAAGTCTTGACCATGATATTAATATATTGAAGGTTGGCTCAGTTCTTCTAGCTAGCAGGTTGTTACAACTAAGAACATAAGAAATAGGAGCAGGAGTAGGCCAATCGGCCCCTCGAGCCTGCTCCACCATTCAATAAGATCATGGCTGATCTGATCCTAACCTCAAATCTACTATCACTCTACATCCCTCCCGAACCCATGTGATCT
This sequence comes from Somniosus microcephalus, assembly GCF_052327205.1. Taxonomy (NCBI): domain Eukaryota; kingdom Metazoa; phylum Chordata; class Chondrichthyes; order Squaliformes; family Somniosidae; genus Somniosus; species Somniosus microcephalus. The sequence goes on from NC_140988.1 coordinate 41,865,741, forward strand.
CCTGGGAGAGGCGAAAAACCAGATAAAAAACCCAATGGCCGATTTGGGAGAAAAAAAATCTGGGAAATTCCTCTCCGACCCATCTAGGCGATCGAAACTCGTCCAGGAGATCACTGTCCCTATATTTTCTACAGTACTTACCTTCTGTAAAAGGTGATCTCCACCCCAGCCAGGAACAGGAATAGAACCATCTCCTGAAATCTAACACATAATTAGAACACAAGAAGTAGGAGCAGAACCAGGCTACACGGCTCCTGGGCCCGCTCCGTTACCCACAGGGCCATGACCGTTCCGAACATAGACTCATGTCCAATTTCCTGCCCACTCCCCGTAACCCCTAATTCCCTTTACTTCTAAGAAACTGTCTATTTCTGTTTTAAATGTATTTAATGATGTAGCTTCCACAGCTTTCTGGGGCAGCAAATTCCACAGACCTACTACCCTCTGAGTGAAGAAGTTTCTCCTCATCTCAGTTTTGAAAGAGCAGCCCCTTATTCTAAGATTATGCCCCCTAGTTCTAGTTTCACCCATCATTGGGAACATCCTCACCACATCCACCTGATCAAGCCCCTTCACAATCTTATATGTTTCAATCAAATCGCCTCTCATTCTTCTGAACTCCAATGAGTAGAGTCCCAATCTACTCAACCTCTCCTCATATGTCCACCCCCTCATCCCCAGGATTAACCGAGTGAACCTTCTTTGTACTGACTCGAGAGCAAGTATGTCTTTTCTTAAATATGGACACCAAAACTGTATGCAGTATTCCAAGTGCGGTCTCACCAATACCTTGTACAACTGCAACAATACCTCCCTGTTTTTATATTCTATCCCCCTAGCAATAAAAGCCAACATTCCATTGGCCTTCTTGATCACTTGCTGCACCTGCATACTAACTTTTTGAGTTTCGTGCACCAGGACCCCCAGATCCCTTTGTACTACAGTACTTTCCAGTTTCTTGCCATTAAGATAATAACTTGCTCTATGATTTTTCCTGCCAAAGTGCATAACCTCACACTTTCCAGTATTGTATTCCATCTGCCAAATCTCTGCCCACTTACTTAGCCTGTCTATGTCCCTTTGCAGGTTTTTTATGTCCTCCTCACTCACTACTTTCCTTCCCATCTTTGTATCATCTGCAAACTTTGATATGTTACACTCGGTCGCCTCCTCCAAATCATTAATATAGATTGTAAAGAGTTGGGGACCCAGCACTGACCCCTGCGGAACACCACTAGTTACTGATTGCCAGTCTGAGAACGAACCATTTATCCCAACTCTCTGCTTTCTGTTAGATAGCCAATCCTCCACCCATGCCAGAATATTACCCCCAATCCCATGATTTTTTATCTTGAGCAATAATCTTTTGTGTGGCACCTTGTCAAATGCCTTTTGGAAGTCTAAATACACTACGTCCACTGGTTCCCCTTTATCCACCCTGTATGTTACTTCCTCAAAGAACTCCAGCAAATTTGTCAAACATGACTTCCCCTTCATAAAACCATGCTGACTTTGTCCTATTAAATTATGTTTATCCAAATGTCCCGTTACTGTCTCCTTAATAATGGACTCTAAAATTTTAACAACCACAAATGTTAGGCTAACAGGTCTATAGTTTCCAGATTTCTGCCTACTACCCTTTTTAAATAAGGGTGTTACATTAGCAGTTTTCCAATCTGCCGGGACCTTTGCTGAGTCCAGGGAGTTTTGGAAAATTATTACCAATGCATCCACAATCCCTACCGCCACTTCCCTCAAGACCCTAGGATACAAGCCATCAGGTCCAGGGGATTTATCCGCCTTCAGTCCCATTATTTTACCAAGTACCACTTCCTTAGTGATTTTAATCGTATTTAGCTCCTCCCCCCCTAGAGCCCCCTGTTTGTCCAGTGTTGGGATATTCTTAGTGTCCTCTACCGTAAAGACTGATACAAAATAATTGTTCAGCATTTTTGCCATCTCCATGTTTCCCACCATTAATTTCCCGGTCTCATCCTCTAAGGGACCAACATTTACTTTAGCCACCCTTTTTCTTTTTATATAACTATAGAAACTTTTGCTATCTGTTTTTATATTTTTTGCTAATTTACTTTCATAATCTATCTTCCCTTTCTTAATCAACCTTTTAGTTATTTTTTGCTGTCTTTTAAAGACTTCCCAATGTTCTATCCTCCCACTAGATTTGGCTACCTTATATGCCCTTGTTTTTAGTCGGATACTATCCTTAATTACTTTACTTAGCCACGGATGGCTATCTTTTCTTTTACACCCTTTTTTCCTCAGTGGAATATATATTTTTTGGAAGTTGTAAAATAACTCCTTAAATGTACACCAGTGATCATGTACCATCTTACCTTTTAATTTATTTTCCCAGTCCACTCTAATCAATTCCGCTCTCATATCTTCATAGTCTCCTTTATTCAAGCTCAGCACGCTTGTTTGAGATCCAACCTTCTCACCCTCTAATTGAATATGGAATTCAACCATGTTATGGTCACTCATTCCAAGGGGATCCTTTACTAGGACATTTTTAATTAATCCTGTCTCATTACACAGGACCAAATCTAAGGTTGCTTGCCCCCTGGTCGGTTCAGTTACATACTGCTCAAGAAACCCATCCCTAATACTCATCCTCAAGGCTGCCCTGCCCAATTTGATTTGTCCAGTTAATATGATAGTTAAAATCCCCCATAAGTATAGCTGTTCCCTTATTACAAGCCTCAACTATTTCCTGATTAATACTCCGTCCAACAGAGTTGCAACTGTTCAGAGGCGTATAGACTACGCCCACTAGTGTTTTATTCCCCTTATTATTCCATATCGCCACCCAAACTGTTTCACTATCCTGATCCTTTGACCCAATATCATTCCTCTGTATTACAGTGATTCCTTCCTTTATTAACATAGCCACCCCACCTCCCCTTCCTTCCTGCCTGTCCTTCCTGATTGTTAAATAACCTGGTATATTTAATTCCCAGTCATGGTCACCCTGCAGCCATGTTTCTGTAATGGCCACAAGATCATACCCATATGTAGTTATTTGTGCCGTTAACTCGTCCATTTTGTTACGAATGCTACGTGCATTCAGATAAAGAACTTTCAAATATGTTTTGTGACACTTAGTTCCTGCTTTTTCCCCTTTTACTACTTTACCTTTTACTCCATACCTTCTGTCCCTTCCTGACACGCTCTGTTTTTTAATTCCCCCACTGCTACCTAAGTCTATGACCTTCTCCGTAGTCATTTTTATTATTTGCTCTCTAGAAACCTCCCCCCCCACTAATTAGTTTAAAGCCCTCTCTACAGCCCTAGTTATATGATTCACCAGGATTCTAGTCCCAGCACTGGCCAAGTGAAGTCCATCCCAACGGAACAGCTCCCTCTTGTCCCAGTACTGGTGCCAGTGTCCCAAGAAGCAAAACCCATTTTTCCCACACCAGTCTTGGAGCCACGCATTTAACTCTCTAATTTTATTTATCCTAGCCAAATTCGCTCGTGGCTCAGGTAATAATCCAGAGATTATTACCCTTGAGGTTCTGTTTTTTAATTTGACCGCTAGCTGTTCATACTCCTTTAAGAGAACCTTCTTCCTTGTCCTTTCTACGTCGTTTGTACCAACATGGACCACGACAACTGGATCCTCCCCCTCCCGCTCCAAGTTTCTTTCCAGCCCAGAAGAGATGTCCTTAACCCTGGCACCGGGCAGACAACACAGCCTTCGGGACTCCCGCTCTCGACTGTAGAGAACCCTATCTATCACCCTAATGATACTATCCCCTACCACTACAACATTTTTTTTACTCCCCCCACTTGAATGGCCCCCTGTTCCACGGTGCTGTGGCCAGGTTGCTCATTCTTCCTGCAGTCCCCGCTCCCGCCCTCACAGGGAGAAAGAATCTCAAAACTGTTTGACAAGAGCAAGGGCTGCGGCTCCTTCAACACTACCTCCTGGATCCCTGTACCTGTCTCACTCATAGTCACACCATCCTGTCCCTGACCATGGACTACATCTGAATTAATTAATTTCATAGGTGTGACTACCTCCTGAAACATAGAGTCCAGGAACTTCTCCCCCTCCCTGATGTGTCGCAGTGTCTGAAGCTCGGTCTCAAGCACCTCAATATGGAGCCAGAGTTCCTCTAGCAGCAGACACTTGTCGCAGATGTAATCACCGTGAGCCTCAATGGGGTCCACCAGCTCCCACATCTCGCAACAGTAACACATCACCTGCTCCATTCTATATAATTAATTAAATTTCTTATTATTAGTTATGAAGACCCTGCCCGGATATAGATGATAATATTACACCACTATTCAATAGGACTTACCAACTTAAAGGTATAAAAGCGAAGGAAGAAAACCTACCAACCAGCTGATCACCAACCTCCTCTTTGAATACTGTCTGTGGGGCCTGTTTGGTTGACTCGTCTCGCTGCTCCGCTTCCGCAGTGCTGTCTAAGCCTGGGAGTGGGGAACAAAACAGAGCAAAAACACCCCCTCACCTCCCACTTGCCCGAACTCTCCCACTTACCAAACTCTGCTTACACTCAATGCCACAGCACTCTGTGCAGCTGCACTAGTCCCGCCCCTTTTATACCCAGATTCTACTTCCAGTTTAAACTCCCCAGCAGTTTAATTTACACTTAAAAAATTAAACTCACTTCAAATAATTAACTTTTTAACACACTAAAATTCACAAAATACTCTTAAATGACTTTTCTCCCACTTAACATACTCTCTCTCAACTCAAATGCCACAGCACTCTGTGCAGCCGCACTAGTCCCGCCCCTTTTATACCCGGATTCGACCTCCGGTTTAAACTCCCCAGCAGTTTAATTTACACTTAAAAAATTAAACTCACTTCAAATAATTAACTTTTTAACACACTAAAATTCACAAAATACACTTAAATGACTTTTCTCCCACTTACCACACTCTCTCTCAACTCAAATGCCACAGAGTTCATCCTTCACTGTGTCCTATATTTATCATTTATGACTTTGACCCCTTCTTAGGGATAGATAGGGAAGCTTTTGGCTTTCCACTCAAGTAAGATGCCAATTGCCACAGAAAATGTAACTATGTGAGCAAACTTAACAGTTAGCTCCTCTGATAGCATTTTTGAGCACCATGCTCTTATTCATCTATGCCTATAACTCCTTCAAGATCAAGCTTTTGAAATAATCATGTAACTTTCTGTGGTTCTGATTTGGCTTATATTGTCTCCTGGTGTCCCAATGCTTCAGATTCAAAATGGTCATTCTTGTCTTTAAATCCTTTCATGGCCTTGTCCTTTCTTATCTCATAATCTCCTCCAGCCCTACAACCTGCTCCAAACTCTTTGTGCCTCTTGTGCGTCACTCCCTCCCTTCTCCCCACCATTGGTGGCTGTGCCTCCAGCCACCAAAGTCACCCACCCTGGAATGCCATCCCTAACCCCCCCCCCCCACCACCACTCCGCCTCCCTCTCCTCCTTTAAGACTCTCCTTAAAACTCACGTCTTTGACCAAGCTTCTGGTCGCATCTCCTACTATCTCCTTCTTTGGCTCGGCGTCCATTTTTTTTGATTACGCCTCTGTGAAGCGCCTTGGTGTTTCTACTTTAAAGGGACTATGTAAATAGTCAGGGCAGCCACTTGCACCCATAGTGGCACAGCAGTGTGAGCCAACCTAGAGAGGAGGAGCACTCTCCCGCTCTGAAAGAGGGAGCCTAAGAGCCGGATTGGAGAGAGGAAGAATGTTGGTGAAACAGTTTTGAAACTTCTCCCCCAACCAACTTTTCAATTTTCCTCTTATATACTGAGGCCTTCACTAGGCCCAGATGATGACTTTTAAGCCTGCTCTCAGCAGGCAGAATTACTGGGGATGTGGGGAAGCCCAGGAACACCTTTAGACATGCCCCAAAACTACCAGTTGCATATAACTAGGACAGTCAAAAGCAGCGCCTGCCTCTCTTGGTCTAGGATTTAGTAAATGGGGCAGAAACCCAATAAATCCAGTCCATCCCAAATTGTAGCCCTCCCTATTGGAACATCCCTCCCTCCACCCAGGGGCAGAATTTCTACCCTTTTCCAGCAAATGACGTAGGGAGGGAACAGGCAAACAAGGTCAAGAAAATCAGACACAGATCCGTATAACTGGACCTGCGCCACTTTTGCACAGGTTCTGCTAACCTCTTAGGCCCAGAACGGGCAAGAGTTTCATTTAATTATTATAATGCTTTTAATTTAAGCATATCATGATTTTCCACCTGCTCTCTTCTCCCAGCTGGAGTGGATGGACCTAAGGGAATCTCCACCTGCACTGGAGTTCTTAGCAGAGGGTATTTTTTAAGCCATTTTAGGTTCCAGTTTTACCGCACTTTTCTTGTGCTAGTTTTTCTTAATTTTGGGGCATTCTGAATGAAAATTATTTCACCCATGCTTTTCAAAAAAAATTCTAAGTGCATGTAGTCTTGAATTTCCACAGCTGTTCTCCTGATCTCCTGCTTCAGGGGGAGATTAGTGGAACCCTCAGGGAGATGGCATTAATGGTTGAAAACAGCCATTTACCCCATTTCTCTGACAGTTACAGTGGGAGAGCAGGAGATGCCCACACACTATCTGGGCCTGTATATTTATATGCAATCTAAAATAGATTAATATCCTCTGCTAATTCATGAGAAGCTAACTGTAATGAAAGTATTTTCAAGACATTGGCAGGACAATGCAAACTTGCATGGGAGCTCAGAAAACATGAAGGCATCCAAGGATAAGACTGTGGCAGTCAGTAAGCCAAGTTGGCATTACAGGGGTATAGTGATCTATGCTGACTAGCACAGTACTGAGGGAGTGTTGCACTGTCGGAGGTGCTGTCTTTCGGATGAGACATTAAATCAGGTCCTTCGCAGGTTGACATGAAAGATCCCCTGGTCACCACACTTTCCCACTAGTTGATGGTACAAGGACTAGGGGGACATAGATTTAAGGTTTTGGGCACGAGATACAGAGGGGATGTGAGGAAAAACTTTTTTACACAGCGAGTGGTGATGACCTGGAACTCGCTGCTGACGGAAGTGGTGGAAGCGGAGATACTCAATGTTTTCAAGGGGAGACTGGATAAGCACTTGAGGGAAATAAACTTGCAGGGCTACGGGGATAGAGCGGGGGAATGGGACTGACTGGATTGCTCTACAGAGAGCTGGCATGGACTCGATGGGTCGAATGGCCTCCTTCTGTGGCGTTATGACTCTATGGCCTAGAAATTCGGTGGGCTGCGCCACCAGTTAGCGCCCAAAGAGGGCACTTAGTGGGTTTAGCGCCACTGGCCACGCCTCCAGCAAAATTTAGAGGGGCACTAATGGCGGCGTTAACCTGTAGTGCTGCGCTGCCACTGATGACGTCATCGGTGTGCGCAGCGCCCCGCTACTGCACTGATCGCAATATTTGGTAGCGCCCCCCACTGTAACGCCGGTCGCAATTTGTGACCGGTTCAGGGGGGCCTACCTGCGGCGGTAGAGGCGCAAATTAAAGGAGAGGTGCGGGGCGGCCATCTTTGTTGTTGGCCGCCTGCCAGCACCTCTCTGCGCTCCCGTCCCCGGCCTCCTAACCCCCGCCCCCCCCCCACGTTGTGCCGGCTGTGTCCCAAGAGCCCAGCACTTCTCCTCGGTGCCGGGCTCTTTTGCCGGCACTCGCGATCTCCGATCGCGCTGCAGCAGGCCCCGCCCCTTTAAGAAGGGGAGGAAGGCCTGCAGTACTGCAGCATGCCGTGCCGCAGCGTGTGGCGCTGTGGCACGTTGTGCTGTGATTTTCAGTTGCAGCGCCCCAAGACAGATGTGGGGCGCCTCGAGTAGCGCCGCGCTTCCGTTTGGGGCGCTCAAACTGAATATCGGGCTGGCGCTCGCGGCTCCTTCCGGGGCGGTACTTCTGGTGCCCAGGCGAGACTGGCGCCCCAAATGGGGCGCCACCGAATTTCTAGGCCTATGACTATTTGTAGAACAACAACAAAAACAACAACAACTTGGATTTACACAGCGCCTTTAATGTAGTAAAACGTTCCAAGGCGCTTCACAGGAGCGTTATCAATCAAAATTTGACACCGAATCACATAAGGAGATGTTGGGACAGATGACCAAAAGCTTGGTCAAACAGGTAGGTTTTAAGGAGCGCCTTAAAGAAGGCAATAGAATTAAGAGAGGTGGAAAGGTTTAGGCAGGGAATTCCAGAGCTTAGGGCCTTGGCAGCTGAAGGCACAGCCGCCAATGCCTGGAGTGATGAAAATCAGGGATGCGCAAGAGGCTAGAATTGGTGAAGCACAGAGATCTCAGACGGTTGTAGGGCCGGAGGAGGTTAGAGAAATAGGGAGGGGCAAGGCCATGGAGAAATTTTAAAACAAGGATGAGAATTTTAAAATCGAGGCATTGCCAGAAGAGCAGGTGAGTTCTCCTGGTGTCCTGGCTAATATTTATCCCTTAACTAACATCACTAATTCAGATTATAAGATCGTAGCATAACTAAGAACATAAGAACATAAGAATTAGGAGCAGGAGTAGGCCATATGGCTCTTCAAGCCTGCCCTGCCATTCAATAAGATCATGGCTGATTTTCGACCTCAACTCCACTTTTCCGCCCGATCTCCATATCCCTTGATTCGTCTAGAGTCCAAAAATCTATCTATTTCAGCCTTGAATATACTCAATGACTCATCATTCGCAGCCCTTTCAGGTAGAGAATTCCAAAGATTCACAACCTTCTGAGTGAAGAAATTCCTCCTCATCTCAGTTTTAAATGGCCGACCCCTTATCCTGAGACTATGCCCCTAGTTCTAGATTCTCCAGTCAAGGGAAACAATCTCTCAGCATCTACCCTGTAAACCCCCCTCAGAATCTTATATGTTTCAATGAGATCACCTCTCATTCTTCTAAACTCCAGAGAGTATAGGCCCAATCTACTCAATCTCTCCTCATAGGACAACCCTCTCATCCCAGGGATCAATCTAGTGAACCTTTGTTGCACCGCCTCCAAGGCATGTATGTCCTTTCTCAGATAAGGAGACCAAAACTGTGCACAGTCCTCCAGGTGTGGTCTCACCAAAGCCCTGTACAATTATAGTAAGACTTCCTTACTCTTGTACCCCAACCCCCTTGCAATAAAGGCCAACATGCCATTTGCCTTCCTAATTGCTTGCTGTACCTACATGCTAACTCTGTTTCCTGTACGAGGACACCTAAATCTCTCTGAACACCAACATTTAATAGTTTCTCACCATTTAAAAAATATTCTGTTTTCCTATTCTTCCTACCAAAGTGAGTAACCTCATATTTTCCCACATCATACTCCATCTGCCACCGTATTGCTCACTCACTTAACCTGTCTATATCCCTTTGCAGGTTCTTTGTGTCCTCCTCACAGCTTACTTTCCCACCTAGTTTTGTATCATCAGCAAACTTGGATACATTGCACTTGGTCCCTTCATCTAAGTCATTAATATAGATTGTAAATAGCTGAGGCTCTCACGCTGATCCTTGCAGCACCCCACTAGTTACAGCTTGCCAGCCGGAAAATTACCCGTTTATCCCTACTCTCTGCTTTCTGTCTGCTAACCAATCCTCTATCCATCCATACTAATATATTACCCCCAACCCCATGTGCCCTTATCTTGCCTTTCATGTGGCACCTTATAGAATGCTTTTTGGAAATCCAAATATACAACATCCACTGGTTCCCCTTTATCTACCCTGTTAGTTACATCCTCAAAAAACTTTAATACATTTGCCAAACACGATTTTCCTTCCATAAAACCATGTTGACTCTGCCTAGTCATATTATGATTTTCTAAGTGCCCTGTTACCACTTCCTTAATAATGGATTCCAGCATTTTCCCGACAACTGATATCAGGCTAATAGCCTAGTTTGCTGTTTTCTCTCTCCCTCCTTTTTTGAATAGCGGGGTTAATTTTGCTACCTTCCAATCCGCTGGGACTGTTCTAGAATCTAGGGAATTTTGGAAGATCACAACCAACACATCCGCTATCTCGGCAGCCACCTCTTTTAGAACCCTAGGGTGTAAGCCATCAAGTTGAGGGGATTTGTCGGCTTTTAGTCCCATTAGTTTCTCAAGTACTTTTTCTCTACTGATAAAAGTTACTTCAAGTTCCTCACTCTTATTAGCTCCTTGGTTCCCCATTATTTTTAGTATGCTTTTTGTGTCTTCTACTGTGAGGACAGATACAAAATATTTGTTTAAAGTCTCTGCCATTTCCTTATTCCCCATTATAATTTCACCTGTCTCAGTCTCTAAGGGATCCGTGCATACTTTTGCTACTCTCTTCCTTCTTACATACTTGTAGAAGCTCTTACAATCTGCTTTTGTATTTCTTGCTAGTTTACTCTCATTATATTTTCTCCCTTTTAATCATTTTTTTGTTCATTTTTGGCTATACTTTCTGGTCATTTATCTCATTGCTGCTTGTGAGACCTTGTTGTACACAGAATTGGCTGTCACTACATTATAACAGTGGATTTTAATGAGCAGGAGCATATGGGTTTGGGAGCGGGTGGGTGGTTAAAATTGACGAAATTGACAGCATGTTGGGAAGCTGGCTCCAACCCACCAACCCGTGCGTTTCACTACGCCGCGTTAGGCTGCGTGCGCGCAATCCCCTTGGGAGAGGCGGGTTGCCACTTAACATATGTTAATCGCTCAATTAGAGCGACATTGACATGGGTTTTCACAACCTTAACTTTGGGTCCACGGGCTTCCCAGGCTTCCTGTAACTCGCCAGTGAAAGCAAGGACCATTGAGGGGGCTGAAGCCACATCAGCAAAAAATGCCAATAAGTAATCAGTACCAATGTTCCCTCTAAGCTGCATGTGTTGCGCGGTTGTGCAGTAATCTGCAGGGTCCTACGCAGGCTGCTCACAAGCTTTTACATTGGTAATACTGCACATGTGCAGAAATCTAAAGGGACCGCGCATTGAAAGAAACAGGCCGCAGTGAGCAAAGGGAACATTGCTCAGTATTCACAGCTGCTTTCTTACCTGCTTGTGGGAAAGAGTTGTTCACAGTACATGTGCTGAGAGGTTACTTTACATACTCAGGAGGTTTCTTCAACACTTTGGAGGTGTCATCTACACTTTGGAAGTTTGGAGGTCTGATCTGCACATTGGAACTCTGATCTATCAGATCAGCATGGGTGCCACTTACGCTGCCTTAGATTGGACATCAAATGAGGACCAAGATGACCAGCAACTGCAGTATCAACAGTAGCAGCAGTACCAGCACCAGAAACAGCGACAGCAGCAGCCTACTGGTCACAAACCTGTAGCTCCACAGGAGAGAGGGGAGCAGCAGAGAGGTACAGCTCACAGGAGGCCATACCCAGCACAGAGGATCCACAGGCAGAGGATAAGCTTGCTCGACATGTCTGAATATCAGTGTGTCAGGAGGCTCAGGGTGTCGCGTCAGGTGGTGTCAGAAATTTGCAGCCTGCTGGAACAAGACTTGCTGCCAGCTGGACCTGGTGGCCACACTTTACCAGTGGCTGTCAAAGTTACCAGCGCCCTCAACTGTTTTGCCTTTGGATCCTCCAGGGGTTGGCCGGGGACATTTGCAGGACCTTGTAGTTGGTGGCACACAAATGTATAAGACACATGACTGATGGCTTGTTTGCTAGGACCGCCAATTATGTCAACTTTGCCTGTGATGACGCCAGTCAAAATGAGTGGGCGCTCGGGTTTGCGGCTCTCGTTGGCTTACCACAGGTGCAGGGCATCATCGACCGCACACATGTGGCAATTAAGGCACCCATAGATTACCCAGGCATGTTCGGCAACTGCAAGATCTTCCACTCCATCAACATACAGCTGGTGTGCAACAACAAAAAGATCTTTATGCAGGTGTGCGCAAGATTCCCGGGCAGCTGCCATGATGCTTTCATCCTGCGGCAGTATACCTTCTCAGATGTCTTCGCACCTGGAAGCACAGTTACTGGCTGGCTGCTCAGGGACAAGGGAAGCCCACTTAAAACGTGGCTGATGACACCTCTCAGAAATCCAAGGAATGAGGCTCAGGAGCGCTACAATAAATGCCATATGACCACCAGATGTGTCATTGAACAAGCCATCGGCATGCTGAAGATGCACTTCAGGAGCCTGGACAGATCTGGAGGCGCCCTTCAGCACACACCAGCCAGGGTCTCCAGAATGGTCGTGGTGTGCTGCACTCTGCACAACATTGTGCAGCAGTGAGGTTTGGACCTGCAGGAGAACAAAGGCGCTGTAGGGGGTGGCAGGTGTGGTGCGTGCGCCCAGTCAGTTATGCCCTTGACTGTTTGTGAGCGGTTCGAATCGCTCCCACGCCCCTGGGTTCTAGACACTGGACTTAGGTACAGGCGGCGATACAGAAAAGACTTGAGTAGACAGGTGGTTTGGATGTAAGAAAACCAAGATTTTATTAAAAATAGAAATGAACACAATCTTATGAGAAGTTACTAGTATAAAATTACAGGCAAATACAAAATAACGATATACTTATACAGGGAATGGGGAACACACGGCACATCGAGGGAAAACAACTATCTTAACAATCCCCTTATCCTTATCCCACCCCTATACCTAACTAGATTAAGCTATGAGGGGCCAGAATTCATGCTCACCAATCCAAAATAAAAGCCAACTGTTAACGAGTGCGAGTTTTTGAAGTCTGGTTTCTGGTCCTTCTAGGTACCCCGTCGCCACGTGGTCTTCAGGGGCACGGTGCTGGGTCTGCTACTGTGACACACCTTCTCCCCTCCGCTGCCATCGTCGTCTCGTTGCGATGGGTTCTCACTTTCTTCTTCCTCGGGCGGTCGTCGGCAGCACCATTGTGCCTACAGGGCAGTTGGCAGTTTTAACTGCCTAGATTTTCTTACCCAAGCTTAAGAACGCCAGTCTATTCGTCGTGGCATGGCCACCTGCATTTTCGCAGTGTTCAACGAGGAATGTTTGTCTTCCCAAGCGCCAGCTTATAACTAGACGCTTGGTTTTCTTATCGATGCGTTTTTCGCTGCCCTGCTCTGCCCTTATCGAGTTATTATCGTCTTCTTCGTCTCCACTCCTCTCGTCTCATCGGACTACTATACAAGTCCTGGGCTACCTGCTCGACTTCGTCTCACCCCTTTCTGCGGCCTGGGCGTCCTGGATGGCTATGGACTTGGGTCTCGTTCCCCTTCCCTGCAGTTGGTATGGTGTAACTGGCTACTGAAAATCTGCTACGGGGAGAGAACCCGCCACGAGGCCTGGGCACGAGTATGAGCGGCAGCCCAAGAGGCCGGAGCCACGAGAGCAGAGCAAGAGAGCAGAGTCAAGAGACAAGAGAGTGATTGCTACCCGGGGCCTCCAGTTATACTCCTTACGAAAACCCTTATCTGCGCGCCAAATCAGGTTAGTTCATTGTCCCAATCTTGGCGGGCTAGTTTAAATAATTGTAGCAATCTAAACTAACTGTTTTTAGATGGCCGTTGATCGCACCTACTGGCCTGATGTCTGAGCTGTATTGTTATTAATGCATCTTAATCGGCCTGTCCAGCCTCGATGGCTTCCTTAAGCTGTTTCCGATTATTTATGCAAACAACCTGATGGCCTCAAGTATAGGCCTAACTGGTTTTGATCTGTCTCCGATTTTGCTTAATGCATATTCAAAGTCCTGCTGTCTGCTTTTTAAAATACAAAAGTCCTTCTTCACAGAAACTGCATTTTAGGTTTCGATTTCCCCACAAGCTGCTTAAGAACATAAGAACATAAGAAATAGGAGCAGGAGTAGGCCAATCGGCCCCTCGAGCCTGCTCCGCCATTCAATAAGATCATGGCTGATCTGATCCTAACTGCCAATCCACTATCACAGAACCATCTCCTGCATCTAACAGAATTAGACACACGAAATATGAGCAGGATCAGGCTACACGGCCCCTGGGCCCACTCCGCTACCCACAGGGCCATGACCGATCCGAACCTAGTCTCATGTCCAAATTCCTGCCCGCTCCCCGGACCCCTTAATTCCCTTTACTTCTAGGAAACTGTCTATTTCTGTTTTAAATTTATGTAATGATGTAGCTTCTACAGTTTTTTGGGGCAGCATATTCCATGGACCTACCACCCTCTGAGTGAAGTAGTTCCTCCTCATCTCAGTTTTGAAAGAGCAGCCCCTTATTCTAAGACTATGCCCCCTAGTTCTAGTTTCACCCATCATCGGGAACATCTTCCCTGCATCCACCCGATCCAACCCCTTCACAATCTTATATGTTTCAATAAGATCGCCTCTCATTCTTCTGAACTCCAATGAGTAGAGTCCCAATCTACTCAACCTCTCCTCATATGTCCATCCCCTCATCCCCGGGATTAACCGAGTGAACCTTCTTTGTACTGACTCGAGAGCAAGTATGTCCTTTCTTAAGTATGGACACCAAAACTGTACGCAGTATTCCAGGTGCGGTCTCACCAATACCTTGTACAACTGAAGCAATACCTCCCTATTTTTATATTTTATCCCCCTAGCAATGAAAGCCAACATTCCATTGGCCTTCTTGATCACTTGCTGCACCTGCATACTAAACTTTTGAGTTTCGTGCACCAGGACCCCCAGATCCCTTTGTACTTCAGTACTTTCCAGTTTCTTGCCATTAAGATAATAACTTGCTCTACGATTTTTCCTGCCAAAGTGCATAACCTCACACTTTCCAGTATTGTATTCCATCTGCCAAATCTTTGCCCACTTACTTAGCCTGTCTATGTCCCCTTGCAGGTTTTTTATGTCCTCCTCACTCACTACTTTCCCTCCCATCTTAGTATCATCTGCAAACTTTGATATGTTACACTCGGTCCCCTCCTCCAAATCGTTAATATAGATTGTAAAGAGTTGGGGACCCAGCACTGACCCCTGCGGAACACCACTAGTTACTGATTGCCAGTCTGAGAATGAACCATTTATCCCAACTCTCTGCCTTCTGTTAGATAGCCAATCCTCTATCCATGCCAGAATATTACCCCCAATCCCGTGATTTTTTATCTTAAGCAATAATCTTTTGTGTGGCACCTTGCCAAATGCCTTTTGGAAGTCTAAATACACTACGTCCACTGGTTCCCCTTTATCCACCCTATATGTTACTTCCTCAAAGAACTCCAGCAAATTTGTCAAACATGACTTCCCCTTCATAAAACCATGCTGACTTTGTCCTATTAAATTATGATTATCCAAATGTCCTGTTACTGTCTCCTTAATAATGGACTCCAAAATTTTACCTACCACAGATGTTAGGCTAACCGGTCTATAGTTTCCAGCCTTCTGTCTACTGCCCTTTTTAAATAAGGGTGTTACATTAGCAGTTTTCCAGTCTGCCGAGACCATTGCTGAGTCCAGGGAGTTTTGGAAAATTATTACCAATGCATCCACAATCCCGACCGCCACTTCTCTCAAGACCCTAGGATGTAAGCCATCAGGTCCAGGTGATTTATCCGCCTTGAGTCCCATTATTTTACCGAGTACCACTTCCTAAGTGATTTTGATCGTGTTTAGCTCCTTCCCCCCTTTAGCCCCCTGTTTGTCCAGTGTTGGGATATTCTTAGTGTCTTCTACTGTAAAGACTGATGTAAAATATTCATTCAGTGTTTTTGCCATCTCCATATTTCCCACCATTAATTTCCCGGTCTCATCCTCTAAAGGACCAACATTTACTTTAGCCACCCTTTTTCTTTTTATATAACTATAAAAACTCTTACTATCTGTTTTTATATTTTTTGCTAATTTACTTTCATAATCTATCTTTCCTTTCTTAATCAATCTTTTTGTTATTTTTTGCTGTCTTTTAAAGTTTTCCCAATCCTCTATCCTCCCACTAGATTTGGCTACCTTATATGCCCTTGTTTTTAGTCGAATACTATCCTTAATTTCTTTACTTAGCCACGGATGGCTGTCTTTTCTTTTACACCCTTTTCTTCTCAGTGGAATATATACTTTTTGGAAGTTGTAAAATAACTCCTTAAATGTACACCACTGATCATGTATCGTCTTACCCTTTAATCTATTTTCCCAGTCCACTCTACTCAATTCCGCTCTCATACCTTCATAGTCTCCTTTATTCAAGCTTAGCACGCTTGTTTGAGATCCAACCTTCTCACCCTCTAATTGAATATGGAATTCAACCATGTTATGGTCACACATTCCAAGGGGATCCTTTACTAGGACATTTTTAATTAATCCTGTCTCGTTACACAGGACCAGATCTAAGGTTGCCTGCCCCCTGGTCGGTTCAGTTACATACTGCTCAAGAAACCCATCCCTAATACACTCAATGAACTCATCCTCAAGGCAGCCCTGCCCAATTTGATTTGTCCAATTAATATGATAGTTAAAATCCCCCATAATTATAGGTGTTCCCTTATTACAAGCCTCCACTATTTCCTGATTGATACTCCGTCCAACAGAGTTGCCACAGTTCGGAGGCCTATAGACTACGCCCACTAGTGTTTTTTTCCCCTTATTATTCCTTACCTCCACCCAAACTGTTTCATTGTCCTGATCTTTTGACCCAATATCATTTCTCTGTATTACAGTGATTCCTTCCTTTATTAACATAGCCACCCCACCTCCCCTTCCTTCCTGCCTGTCCTTCCTGATCGTTAAATAACCTGGTATGTTTAATTCCCAGGCATTGTCACCCTGCAGCCATGTTTCTGTAATGGCCACAAGATCATACCCATATGTAGTTATTTGTGCCACAGAATCCAAGCTTTTAAAATCTCGCAGGCTTTTGGCCATGAGGTGCGGATGCCATCTTTGGGTACCCTTTTAAAAATGTCCACGCAGGGTCCCTTTTATTAATAGTAACCTTTGGGGAAATGTGGAAATTTTGCGAATCCTACACTCCCCCCTGTGATACTAAAACTTGCTTGAAGTATCATTCTTACAAGGTGAGCAAAATTTTCTGACCCTCCATAGTCAACCTTCCCCTGTAATTACCTATCTAATATACCCACGACACATGCACTTCCCATTCTGTGAAAATGTAGTGTACATAAGAAGCATACATAGGGTAAATTACAGACCTTTACACACATCCAAGCATGGAGGGGTCCGACACCCCTGCAGCACTTGGTACACATACATCTTTATTAAACGCGTCGCAAAAAAGGAAAAAACTTTATTAAAAACAACGAACACAAAAAAAACAATCTTTAATCAGAATACAAGGAAAAGACTTAAACAGGTGTGTCTCCCTCCACCTTCACATAATGTTCCTTCCAGATCTTCTGATTTCGGAACTCTAACAACTGACCTTTTTCCTTGCATTGAATGCAAACTAGATACAACACTATCCCTAACTGGCAAACCACGAGAATGTGGGAAGCCAGTCTGATCCACGAAGGGACCTCTATGTTATTGAAAATGTCCCACTAGGGTGGAATCACAATATCCAATATCTTAGTCCCTACCTCTACTGTTTCCTGCTCTAGAGTGTAAAAGTGTTTCTGCAAAACTATAACGGCTTTGAGTATTTTGGTAAGGTGTTCAGGGAGAGAGGGAATTTCATAGCTGAAGTACGCTACGTACTTTTGCAAATTCGTAAAATTCTCCTTCACAGTGAGGTGAACAGTGGAGGGTTCAGGAATGGGGACAATTCGCTCCTGGGCCACTTGAACTTCTGCTTCGGGTTTAAAACAGAAGCTGCTGTCACTAACCGGACACCAGCTATGCTGTCCATGCTGGTAGTAGGACGCGCCGGTGGTGACACAGTATGTCCCACCTCCTATATATGCTACCTGCGGGGGAACATGGCCATGTGCCATTGCCTCCATGGTACAATTTAAAGGCTTCACGCCAGCAGCTCTGAACCCACACTGCGGTTTTGAATAGGCATTCAAGTGCTGGGGACACAGGATTATGTGTGCTCCCTGGCTCCGGCACACTGAGAGGTCAGTACATGTCATAGCGTGCTCCCACTTTATGATGTAAGGTGGGACCACTGTGAAACAAATGTGTGCACCCCCTTGAATGACTCCAATGTTCTCCACCCTGTATACCGGTGCGGGTTGGGCTGTTCTACCCATGACCGGCATCCTAACTACTACTCCCATGATTGTGTGGTTGGACCATCCACAATCCACGGGGACTGGGTAGGCTTCGGAAGCTAGCCGTTGTTGGCACGGGCTTAATGCATTCTCAAATGGGTGGAGGGCTGCGAGGTGCTTGTTGCTAATCCAGGAGGGGACTAAACCCTGTTTTAAATCCTCCAGATTACTGTGGTCTTCGCCCAGCAACCATGCCCCGTATAGCACGCACACCTGATTCTGCGCAGCCTGGTAAGAAGCATTTCTGTTCTCCCTTATGAGGGAAATTTACCATCTTTGCGTGTTTCTCCAACTCCGCTATAATCTCCTTTAAATGGACTGTCCTGGCCTGGTCCTCATGCAACTCCGAGCCCACTACCTTATTCTCATCCATTAATATCTTCCTTAACTGCGTTTTTAAACCGTTTATCTGGGTCTGCAGCTCTATGTCATCCAGACTGTTGATGACAGAGGACCCAGTATTAAACGCAGTAAAAACATCATTCCATACACCCCTTCTTTGTCTCCCTGCATTACCCAAAAACTCTCGGTTTGTGGTGTACAGTTCGGTTTTGTCCACATGGGCGAAATTGAACTCATAAAACTTCTTGAACATGTCCTTTAATAGGGCCTGGTATAGCTGCTCTGTTTCTTTGGGACACCACTCCGGTAAATGTACCTCGGTGAGATTTAAAATCACGGAGGCTACCGCGTAGTGTACCCCCGGTACAGCATCTGATCGGTAGGTACTAGTACCAACCCATTCCCTGGTCCCTTGGTGGAGGTGGGGCAACCTTCCTTGGGTAACCTCGCTGCCTGCGCCATGGGTGGGGGCTTACGGGGATGGCTTACAAGTTCAGTGGCATTGATTGGGATCGGGGAGAATGGGACTGCGCACGCCTTCAGGCTGGTATCCCACTTCATCCCCTGCTAGAGCCTTATCCTGGATCTCCAGGGCTGATTCCCTTAACTCGACTGCCTGAGCTGCAACGAGCCTGTCCAAAAGCTGGACCTGCTTTTTGAAACACATCAGCCAAACTGCCTTCTCTAAGGACTTCTTGTGTTCCTTTCCCTCTGTCCACTTAGCTGCTGCATCTACCGGATGCCCAGCCCTTAACAGAGTGGTGATCCACTTCTTAGTGATATTCACCTTGCTAAACACATAATCAGAAATCCTTTCCTCCGTCATGGTTTGCTCATCCAAACCATTGTCTACTGTATCACAACCCTGTTGCTGGTGTCCTGCCGCGGTCACCATTTCTGTAGGGGGTGGTGTGGGGTGGCGCGTGCGCCCAGTCAGTTATGCCCCTGACTGTTTGTGAGCGGTTCAAATCACTCCCACGCCCCTGGGTTCTAGACACTGGACTTAGGTACAGGCGGCGATACAGAAAAGACTCGAGTAGACAGGTGGTTTGGATGTAAGAAAACCAAGATTTTATTAAAAATAGAAATTAACACAATCTTATGAGAAGTTACTAGTATAAAATTACAGGCAAATACAAAATAACTATTATACTTATACAGGGAATGGGGAACACACGGCACATCGAGGGAAAACAACTATCTTAACAATCCCCTTATCCTTATCCCACCCCTATACCTAACTAGATTAAGCTATGAGGGGCCAGAATTCATGCTCACCAATTCAAAATAAAAGCCAACTGTTAACGAGTGTGAGTTTTGAAGTCTGGTTTCTGGTCCTTCTAGGTACCCCGTCGCCACGTGGTCTTCAGGGGCGCGGTGCTGGGTCTGCTACTGCGACACACCTTCTCCCCTCCGCTGCCGTCGTCGTCTCGTTGCGATGGGTTCTCCTCTTCTTCTCCCTCGGGTGGTCGGCGGCGGCACTATTGTGCCTACAGGGCAGTTGGCAGTTTTTAACTGCCTAGATTTTCCTACCCAAGCTTAAGAACGCTAGTCTATTCGTCGTGGCGTGGCCAGCTGCATTTTCACAGTGTTCAACGAGGAATGTTCATCTTCCCAAGTGCCAGCTTATAACTAGGCGCTTGGTTTTCTTATTGATACATTTTTCGCTGCCCTGCTCTGCCCTTATCGAGTTATTATCGTCTTCTTCATCTCAACTCGTCTCGTCTCGTCGGACTACTATACAAGTCCTGGGCTACCTGCTCGACTTCGTCTCGCCCCTTTCTGCATCCTGGGCGTCCTGGATGGCTATGGACTTGGGTCTCGTTCCCCTTCCCTGCAGTTGGTATGGTGTAACTGGCTACTGAAAATCTGCTACGGGGAGAGAACCTGCCACGAGGCCAGGGCACTAGTATGAGCGGCAGCCCAAGAGGCCGGAGCCACGAGAGCAGAGCAAGAGAGCAGAGTCAAGAGACAAGAGAGTGATTGCTACCCGGGGCCTCCAGTTATACTCCTTATGAAAACCCTTATCTGCGCGCCAAATCAGGTTAGTTCATTGTCCCAATCTTGGCGGGCTAGCTTAAATAATTGTAGCAATCTAAACTAACTGTTTTTAGATGGCCGTTGATCGCACCTACTGGCCTGATGTCTGAGCTGTATTGTTATTAATGCATCTTATTCAGCCTGTCCAGCCTCGATGGCTTCCTTAAGCTGTTTCCGATTATTTATGCAAACAGCTTGATGGCCTCAAGTATAGGCCTAACTGGTTTTGATCTGTCTCCGATTTTGCTTAATGCATATTCAAAGTCCTGCTGTCTGCTTTTCAAAATACAAAAGTCATTCTTCACAGAAACTGCATTTTAGGTTTTGATTTCCCCACAAGCTGCTTGTGCCACAGAGTCCAAGCTTTTAAAATCTTGCAGGCTTTTGGCCACGAGATGCGGACGCCATCTTTGGGTACCCTTTTAAAAATGTCCACACAGGGTCCCTTTTATTAATACTAACCTTTGGGGAAATGTGGAAATTTTGCGAATCCTACAGCACAGAGCAAAGAGCCTTTTTGGAGGATTCAGAGGAGGAGGAGGAAGGTGAAGATGAGGGTAATGTACCACTAGCAGTGCACTTTACTGCCTGGAATGCCCGGGATGCCCTCATTATTGCGAGGTTCCCTTAGGTTCCACCAGTGCACCCATCTCACAAACTCATGCAAAATCCACTTCAGAAGGCAGAGTGAGGGGGTTGGGGTGATGCGCACATCAGGATGTAGGTGAATGTGCCATTGCTCTCACCTTTCCTGCCCTGCTTAGGTCATTGAACCACTTCCTGCATTGGATCCAGGAGCATGGCACTGCACACCTGCTGCTGACCTCCTGTGCCACCTCCAACCACGCCTTCTTAGTGTCCCCAGCCGGCTTCTTCCACCCTTTGCTAGGGAACAGTATCTCCCTCCAGGCCCTCACAGCCCCAAGTAGCACATCCAGCGAAGCATCAGTGAAGCAGTGTGCAGCCTTTGCCCATCTACCTTCCATTGCAAGACTTGTTTCTCTCTCTTTCCCAACTCCAACTGCTTCAACTTGCATTTTTGGAGTGTCCCTTTAAATACTGGAGTTGAGGTCACGTGATGTGGGCCGTCATCATGCTCATTGACGCTAATTGGACAGGAAACCTGGAAATCAGATGTTAATGAAGTGGCCACGTTAAAAAGCCACTGACAGACGCGCTGCACATATTTCCGGGTTTCCCACACACTATCGAGACCCCCGCTCCTAGTGCGTCTGTACATTAAAATCCAGCCCAAAATTTCATTGGCAGCGAGGCAGTATGGAAGTCCTGAGGCTGTGAATGGCGTCATATAAATGCAAGTCCTTTCTTTCTTTGTAACCCACAAATACATATCTCTATCAAACACGATGGGCTGAATTTTCCGTGGTGGTAGCGGGCGTCATCGTTGGCGGGTCGGGTGGGAAAGTTGTTTTTTTGACAGCGGGTCGGGAACCTGCTGTCATCTCGCTCCCACGCACCTTTGCAACAGGCGCATCTGTCAGCATGGAGCCGAACCAACCTGCAGCAGCAGGGGACCCAATTGAAATCGTTATGAGGTAATTTACAGGCACTTAAGAGCCTTTTCTCCCCTACTTTTTGAATTTCCCTGCATGGTCACGGGATTCACACATCTCGGGAACCACATCTGTCAACCTGAGGCATGAGTTCTGTGGCCATTGCTCCAGCTGATTACTTGACAGCATGGAAAACAAACCAAAATAAAAACATGTTGATTACATCAGCTAACAAATTGATGGAGATTCTGTACTACTTGAAAAGCTACTGGTAAATGTTAATTTTTCATTGGCCATTCTCGGCTCTTGCCTTCCAACTGAACAGTAATTGCAGTGAATTGATCTGCACTATACAAAATGACATATACCATTTAAATACATTTTTGTGCTGTTTCTGGTCAGGTTTTTCCTCACAGTATACTGTGAGTGTCCAGTTACACATTAAATCAACTCATCAACTGTAACAATTTCTTTCTCATCACTTATTCCACTGGTTCAATTTGCTTTCAGTCCTTGAATATGACTAATTGAATTTTTTAGTCTGAGACTTTAGGGTGAATTTCTGAGGAGGTTCTCTCACTGGTCCATTGTTAACTTCAACGGAAGAGCTGCAGAAATCCCAGAAACACATTGGCCCAGAAATTCCGGTCGGAGGCTTCCCGCGGGCGTAAGCCCCCGACCTGCACAAACTAACCGCGCCGACCGTAATGCTCAAGGCCGGCATAGAATTCCGTTGATGTGCCTCCTCAAACTGCCAGTGTGCAGGGCACGCGTATCCCAGGGGCACAGCTAGTTTGTAGCGTCCCTGGGATCACGTGGGCCATGGGGAGTCAATCAGAGCAGGGAATCTCCAATCATTGATTTGCCAGGAAGACCTGTCAAATCTATGAATAGGGATCAGCCCCAAAACATAAGTAAAACTTGAAATACATTTTTAAAAATCCCATTTTTAAAATGACTATAAATTACATAAATTAAACTATTTTAAACAAAAATTTAAATTTTTGAAAAAAGAATTAAAGTTTTTAACAGGGCTAAAATAAACTTACCTTTCTTTAAAGTATTTTAAAATGATAAATCTGTGGAAATGTTTTTTTACTTTTACTTTATTCACCTCTTACCTTGTTAAAAGCAGGCCTTGTGCCTGCTTTTCCAGGCGCAGCTGTTTCAGACTTACCTGGATTGAAGCACTGCTGAAAAAAACGGAAGTTGCAGCCGTACGCGCTGCCTATCCAGCGCAGGCGTTTGACCTGTGAAGACCTTTCTCCTTTACAATTACATTTAAAATCTACTTAATTTTATGTATTATCTATACACACACATCTTTTATTTTTGTAAGTTACTGATACAAAAGTCTATAGGTTTGTGACTAAAGCACCAATAACTTCCCAATTAATGTACTTTTTAAATTATGTTCTTGATCGTATTTGTAGATGGAGTCATAGTACTTAATGATAATATTATTTAAATATTTCTTTGTCACTCATATATAACATTTATTATATTATTGATGAAGAGTAAATCGGCCTCCACCAAGAATAGGTATCTGCTGCAGCTTCAATGAGCATGGGGCAGGCGGGTGCCAGGGATGTGCCTGAAGTGCTTGCCCGTGCCTGACCATACTAATGAGGTGCCCTCCCACTGACCCCGCTTATTCTGGTGGGGTCAACGCTGAAGGGCACAGTTGGATGCGATCCCAGCTTAATCACGTGGACTGCGACCCAAGGAATTTCGGGGCCAGAGTATTTATCACTTGGAGTTATTGTTTGATAAAAAACCACTCTGTTCAGAACAGATTTGACTTGCATTGAGCTGAGTATTTAAGGAATTCAACAACAAGTAAGTCTGCTCTGTAGTTTAATATAGCCACTGTTTGTTGATACTTTGAATTGAAGAATTTGGAATTACATTTAAAAGGAACTGATAATTAAAGAACAAACTCCTTTTGGAGAAATAAACCATTGCTGGCCTGTAAGGAAGCAAAAGAATCAATGAGAAGAACAAAAGTGAAAATATATCAGCAAAGGGCCTGAGACCAAGAAGACAGTGTGTTAATTGTAAACAAACACAGTTTGTACCAGAGGAAGAAGAGAAGGGATTGTTCAAAACATAGCAGAGGCAAATGTAAAAGCAGTTTGACAACAACAGGAAGTAAATCAACGAAATAGTCATCATAATTCTGTCATTTCAAATATATAGTCAATAACCTGTGGCCTTGACCACAGGGAGTCAGGAACATGGGTGCTTCTCAGGAGAGGAGAGGTGCAAGAAGAAGAGGGTTGGGAGGAGAGGAGAGCAGAGGCTCTGACCATTTGTACCAGGCATTGAGCGGCCTAAGCAGCAGTCCATTGGGAAAGATCAGGGGGGTACAAGGGCCGGTGGGGTTGGCAGATCCCGGGAGGGAGGCAAAGATCGCGGATAGGTTTGCGTGAGGGGCCAAGGGGGAGCACTCCTGCTCCTCCTGACTCACAGGCACTGTAAAAGCACTTATAAAAGCTATAAAAAGCACTTAGCTGCTTGATCCAACTGCTCCTGTCTCCCAGCCCTGGGAAACCTGGCTGGCCAGCGGTAAATTTAAATCAGACTCCCAACTGCACTGTGGAGCCTGATTTAATATTATAATGAAGTGCCACTCCTCCTGGGTCACAGCCATGCCATGCAATCCGCTGCTGTAGAAATGGTGGCAGGTTGGGGGTCGCGTTTCGTGATATTTTATTTTTTACCGCCCTGACCCTCTCCTGCCCGTCGTGGGTGGGGGGTTAATATTACCCCCATGAGCATATAATCCAGGCTTACACTTCAGTACATTACTGAGGTTGTGCTACACTGTCAGAGGTGCTGTCTTTCGGATGAGGCGTAAAACCGTGGCCACGTCTGCCCTCTCAGAGGGATGTAAAAGATCCCATAGTGCTATTTTAAGAAGAGCAGGGAAGTTCTCCTTGGTGTCCTGGTCAATATTTGTAGCTCAACCAACATCACTAAAACAGATTATCTGGTCATTATCACATTGTTGTTTGTGGGTCCTGGCTGTGCGTAAAATGGCTCCCACGTTTCTCGACATTACAGCACTTCAAATGTAATTCATTGGCTGTGAAGTGTTTTAGGACATCCTAAGGCCGTGAAAGGCGTGATATAAGTGCAAGTTCTTTATTTATTTCTTTATCAAAACATGTTAAGATCTCGGGGAAAGTGAGAGCTCGGTGCTGCGAGTATCTGCGGGGCTTCTTCCAATCTCCTACCATAGCTTTGGTGGGAGGTCGGGAGAAACGTCCTTTTCTCTGGGGGTTCCACCAATCTTCTGCCAAAGTTATGGTAGCAGTTTGGGTAACACCCTAAAGAAATTCAGGGCATGTGTGTCAATCACAAGTGGACGTTCTCTGGAAAAGCAGTCTGAACAAAACAGTGAGCACTGTTTGTTTGGGTGGGTGGGTAGCGAGATCATGCAACCTCTTCCTGCACTTTGTGGCAGATCTTGGAGGATGCACTGCCTGTCATCGCCACCTCTCTCCAGACAACTTGCACCACTCTACTAAGGTGCCTCTTACCTTCAGTGCTTATCAGATGATTGCTCCTTAGTCCTTACTTCTGCCAGAGGTACTTCCACAGAAGCATTGGAAAATCCTGCGGTCCTTCCAGCTGCTGGCACCCCAAGGACGCTATTCTTTCTGCCGCTTTGCTGAGAAGTGATGCTGCCCTTTCGCTGGCTGCAGACTTTTAAAGGCTGAATCAGAATTGTATTTTCCTCCCTCCCAGTGATGGTAAGCCAATGAAGGGTGTATTTCTGCCCTGCCTGGCTAATGAGGGTTCGAAGAGGAAATTGCATGGGCCAGTGACACTTTCACATTGGCGGGTCTAATGACTGCAAACCGGCCAATGGGAGGAAAATTCAGGCATAAACATACAATATCACGGGAGGTGAAGTAGTAATATACTAAAGCTTTTGGGACTGTACTGCAATAGAAGGCAAATCTATATATATAAAGCGGCTCTTCTGTCTGTCTGTCTGTCTGTCCGTTCTCTATACGTTTGAAAGTTATAGAGCGTACCGACGCGCGCGCCACCTCAAAAGAAAGTTTGCGATTCCGGACCGGTCATAGGCGTATTTACGTTTTGGCCAGACAAAAATCCCGCCCGCGGTATCCGAAAAACGTTCAGCGTTCCGCTCATTAGCATCTCATTAGCGACCGTGTGACGTCGAGGTCGACCAATCGGACGGCGGGTTCCTGGCGCGTGCCATCCTACAGTTGAGTGTCGAGTGACTCGACGATTGACCAATCCTACGCTTCGGTGACCTGACCGGTCGACCAATCGGTGCGTGTGTGGGCGGGCCTTATCCTTCTGAACCGAGGTGAGTGGCCGCCATCTTGATTTTTCACGATTTTTTCCCCCACACTTTCTGTGTGTTAGGGAACTAAGGTAAATATTTTAATGATGTGTTAGGGAATTAAATAACAATTTATTTGTGTTTTAAATTGTGTTTAGCAAATGCGCACGCGGTGGGCGGGGCAGTTGGCTCCTCGTTCGAGACCAGGCCTGCGTCCGACCCGAGGGGCCACTTAGTTAACCGGCAGCCGAGCCCTGCCTCCTATTCACATCTACCGTCCTTCTTGCATGGGCCTACCGAGCGACTCCTACTCCCTCCTCCTCTTTTGCTGCTCTCTATTTATTTAATCTCCTCTTACTCGGCGAAAGATGAGTTTAAAAATAAAAGAAGAGGCCGCCAGTTGTGCGGCCGCCTTGACGACGGCACGCATTCGCACGGCCCCCGTTACCCCAGCAACGGGGCACGCCGGCGGTCTTGAAACCATGCATGCGCATGGCCCGCCACCCCGTGACGCCAGCACGCATGACTTTAAAAAAAATGAAGAGGCCGCCAGTTGCGCAGCCGCCTTGACGCCGGCACGCATGCGCACGGCCCCCGTGACGCCAGCACACAGCCTCGGGAGATCGCGGGGGGGGGCGAGCCTCGGGAAATCGCGGGGGGGGGAGAGCCTCGGGAAATCGCGGGGGGGGGGAGCGCCTCGGTAAATCGCGGTGGGGGGAGAGCCTCGGGAAATCGCGGGGGGGGGAGAGCCTCGGGAAATCGCGGGGGGGGGGAGAGCCTCGGGAAATCGCGGGGGGGGGAGAGCTTCTCTGTTCCCCCCCCAGTCTCTCTCTGTTCCCCCCCCGTCTATCTCTGTTCCCCCCTCCCCCCAGTCTCTCTCTGTTCCCCCCCAGTCTCTCTCTGTTCCCCCCCAGTCTCTCTCTGTTCGCCCCCCCAGTCTCTCTCTGTTCCCCCCCCCCCAGTCTCTCTCTGCCGCCCCCCCCCACCCCCCCAGTCGCTCTCTCTCTCTCTTCCAACAACAACATGCCCTCGAAAAAGCCTCGGCAACGCCGGGCTCACCCCAGCTAGTCCTTAATATAATGATGCTGATGCAATACCATTTCTTGTGACCTATAACATCATGATAGGAAACTTGTGTCAATGATGGGCAGAACTTTTCTTCTCTTGTACATGGCTGCTATCATTTTTTCAAAAAAGGACCTGAAAATTCAACATTTAGCCTCAGTAGGTATCACTAAGTCCTAAGTGGTGCACAGTAGGTTTATTTATTTCAGTGTTCTAATTGATATTGAAATCTAACTAATTAGCTAAAATCACTGGTACTGTTGCAACACGTGAATGATCAATATCCTTGACGTTTTAGGCCACATTAGGTTGACTTGGCGGAGGTGGGAGGGGGCGGTGAGAGGAAAGGTTTCTCTTTATGCCTCGTTTAAATTAGACGTTACTGCTTCAATTAGAAATAGTTCTGTTTCTGTTGTCAATTGAGGCTCTAGAATCCTATCCCATTTATGATCTGGGATGAATTCTAGAACACCAGCTGCAACACCAAAACAACTGCGCTTACACAGGTTTTTGCGTGCATATTTGTGTTAAAGTCACAATTTTGACTTTCACTTTTTGACCATGGACTTTCCCTGATAGTTGGGGAAAGTGTGTAGAACCAGCAGTGTGAAAACTGCAATGCTTGCCTGTACTGGTAGCCTGTGTGCTTAATCCACTCATGGCCAGATAAATGATGGCCTGCAGCATCTACAACCACCAGAGGCAGACAATTATACTGTCTGGCAATGGCAATGCATCTCTAGTGGTTTGAGGAAAAAATATCTCTTGATTGGTACTCAGTGCCTCCGTAGGCACTAGTACCATCTCATTAGCCTTACAACAGCACAGCTGAAATCAGGGTTGACACTGTAGGGGCAGCGCTGTAAGGTCAATGTAGCATTAGACAATCTTATTTTTCACAAGGCCCATTATGCCTGTGTTATCACTCTTCCTCCTAATTTGATTACATGGATCACTGAAAGGACATCGTACTGAATTATGTTGGAACACCATGTTTTGGTAGGCACAGCAATTTCAGCATCAATTTCTCTGCAATAACTACTTCAATGTTTTTAGGCACCAAAGCTACGTCAGCAGATTTGAAGCCACATGTAAGGATGAAAGCTTTGAAACCCTGATGCCCTGCACACTCATCGATAATTTCCAATCAGTAACGTGAGTGATATGGCACAGGCAATAGTTCGGAGAGCTGATGGGCTGAAGTCATGTGTTAAACCAACTTTAACTGTTTCTGTTTTTTATGAGAAAAGTCCAACAGATTTGGACTCCCAGCAAATAACTTATAATCATTCTGGTATTTTAGAATCATAAAATATTTCTGCTGTTGCACATTTCAGATATGGCGCAGTTTTATAATGTGGATGAGAAGACATTCAATTTCAGTTTTTATTGTTTAATTCATTTGGTTGATTTTACACGTTTCAAATATTCATTTCTTATTTTAGTCAACGTATATTATAACAGCAGGTCAGGCAGCATCTGTGAAGAGAGAAACAGAGTTAACGTTTCAGGAAGGTCATCGACCTGAAACATTGGCCCAGAAATTCGGGTCTCCACGCGTGAGTATGCAAGGGGTACTCACCCGTAGGCCCAATGGAAGTGCCGGTTTCTTGCATGCACTGCGCATGTGCGGGAAACCGGCACTTCCGTTCCCCTGAAAGCAGGGGTTCAGAGGTTGAACGCGTGCGCGGGAGAGGCTGCGCGTGCGCATCGAACTTCGTTTTTTTTTACAGGTTTTCCCGGGAACGTAAGCCTGCAGAATTTAGAAATGTAAAAAGCAGGTGTAAGTCCTGCTTTTTACAAGGTAAGTGGTGAATTAATTAAAATTAAAACATTTTTTCCACAGGTTTATTATTTTTAAATACTTTAAAGCAAGGTAAGTTTATTTTTAGCCCCATTAGAAAATTAAAAAAATTTTCAAAAATTTAAATTATTGTTTAAAATAGTTATTTCATTTAATTTATAGTTTTGTAGGAACCTCTGTTCCTTGCCAAAAGATGGAGTTCGACTCACGAAGTCAAAACAATAAACTTTAATGAGCAAACGAAGCAAGTTAACAACTACAGGATGAACTGGAAATGTGTCTGGTCTGCTTGGAAACCTTTCTCCAACTGCCTGGAACTGCTAGAAGGTTCCGAGCTATGACCCTCTCCCCAACTGTCTGGAACTGCTAGAAGGTTCCGAGCTATGACCCTCTCTCCAACTGTCTGGAACTGCTGGAGGGTTCCGAGCTCTGACGTCATGACGTCATCACGCAGAGTACAGGAATGAAGCCTGAGTGCAGTAACAGATACATTTAAAGGTACATCGTCAGACTATATAACAGAGCTGTAAAAAGGAATTATATACAATGTCCATAGCCCAATGGTGGCTCCGCCACAGCTTATTTAATAAATGTGATGTTTTAAAAAACATTTATTTGAAGATTTAGTGATGTTTTGTAAGAAGAAAGGGCCCGTAGTATTTCTACGTTTGACAGCACTCCCTGTCAGACTTATGAATGGAGCATTCCCTGCTCCGATTGGCTGCCCATGGCCCACGTGATCCCAGGGGACGCATCGAACTAACTGCGCCCCTGGGATACACAAGCACTGCGCGCCGGCAGTTGGACCAGGCCCCGGATCGGAATTCCACGGGGCCCTACAGCTCAACGGCCGGTGCGCAAGGTAAGTGCAGGTCGGGGGCTTACACCCGCGGGAAGCCTCCGACCTGAATTTCTGGGCCATTAACTCTGTTTCTCTCTTCACAGATGCTGCCAGACCTGCCGAGTATCTCCAGCGTTTTCTGTTTTTATTTCAGATTTCCAGCGTCTGCAGTATTTTCTTTATGTATATTATAACAGTGTAGATTTTACTGATACTTTTCCTGCTATGATTTGAGGGTTTTTTGGAAACCAATTCATCACAGTTTCCTCAACATCTACAACAACAGCTTGCATTTATATAACACTGTTAACATAGGAAACCCTCCCAAGGCGCTACACAGAGGCAGAAGGAAAACCGGATGCTGAGCCATATGAGCTTGAGCAGTAATAGTCCAGCTCCAAGAGCCCACAGCACAAAATTAGCAATTGCACAGTCTATGCCAAGTGGCATTGGAGAGGTGAAGTAATAGATGTGTATGAGTATGAATTTGGCGCTAAAGTGAAGGACGAGGTTTTGGGGTTGTGCAAAGCAGTTCTTGTGTGTTAGGGGAGCTGTGTAGCCATAGTGCAGAATACGGAGTTAAAGTCGCCATTAACCAGAGTGCAGTACAAAAGGTTATTCGTGTAAATGTTACCTTAAGAGGGTGCAGAATGTGTTGGTGACTAGGGTGGGCAAGGAAGTGAGGGCAAGTGTGGTCAGTGTGTTACTTCGCTAGACCTGGTCAGGTCATTGAACTTCTGTGAGGAACTGTTCTGCAATCCAGGAGGTGAAGGAGTTGGTACTTAGTGCCAGTGCCACTAAGCCACTCTAGGATGTGGCACGCAAATCCA
This sequence comes from Somniosus microcephalus, assembly GCF_052327205.1. Lineage (NCBI taxonomy): Eukaryota > Metazoa > Chordata > Chondrichthyes > Squaliformes > Somniosidae > Somniosus > Somniosus microcephalus. The sequence continues at coordinate 41,896,580 of NC_140988.1, forward strand.
CGAGCCTGTGGCCCCTGCCTGTGCCTCCTGACCTCAAGTAGGACTTGGAGGTCTTCCTCAGTGAATGTTTGTGTTCTTCTGGTAGGAGCCCTGTCCCGCTGTCGGCTGGGCACAGATGGCACTTGAGTGGTCAGAATTCTGTCGAAGTACGATCACAATCTTGGTAAGGCATGCGGTGAAGTAGTCGGAGAGAGAAATGAAAATGTGAAGCACTATTGCTGTCTTAACTGCTTGTCTCTCGAGTACTGTTGAAGAGTGCAGGTTGAACACTGTGTTAAAAGGCTGCATAGAAGTTTCCTGGTGGTTCAGCTGCTTACACTCATTTTACACAGGATTTACACCAATACTTGCACCAATAGGTATACAAATGACCATAGCCAGGAAACTTGCATGTAACTCTCTCTGCAGACCACTGGCAAGCACAACGTTTTTTTTTTAAAGGTGCTAAGGTGTAATGCAAAACACATTGAGGAAATTCTGAGGCACAGTACTTAACTGTCTGTACAAAATGCAAAATAATGCAGGTGCTGAAAATCTGAAACAGAAACAGAAAATGCTGGAAACACTCAGCTGGTCAGGCAACATGCATGGAGAGAACAGACAAAATGGTCGGAATTTTCCCCATTAAAAAAAGGGTGGGTTTGGAACGTGGGGGCAGTTAAAGTGTTAAAAATGGGATTCCCAACCTGATCCCACCTCCAACCCGCAATTCCATCCCCCGGACTGACCCCTTGCAACTGAGGCCTACCCGCCCACAACCAGCCAGCCTCTTAAGCTGGCTGGCTGCGCGCAGGAAACCAATGCCTCATATTTAAATTAGGCCCAGCCGGTAAAGTCGGCAGGGCCGGCGGGAAACTTGGCCTCCCGGGGTTCCTGCCCGCCACCCCACCACCCTCCACCCCTAACCCACCTCCCCGAAGAAAATTCTAGCTAATGTTTCAGGTATGGACCCTTCCTCAGAGCCTAAATTGCGATTACAGATGATAGCTACATTTCTTTTTTCACAGTGAACATCTTGCACACATTGTCTGAAAAATTCAGCAAAATAATTTTGTCCGAATAGGTGTATGTCCTTTGAAGCTAACACTTATACTCCAGAAAAAGGTCTGTATATTCGTCTTTCTCCCCAGCCCCCACGCACGCACACACAGGCAACAGAAACCCCTTCAAGATAACAGTTAACAGAAACCAGTTTAGATTTGTTATTAATATGTCATGCCTCTAAGCAGAATTGTATATTTGTGCTACCTACAGGCTCAATCTAAAAGAACAAAAGAAAACTTAACAAAAACAGATGCCATGGCTTCCATTAAATAAAAAATCCCAGAGGCCATGACCTTGCTACAATTTAAAAGAATCAAAATAATATTATAGCATAAGAAAGCCAGGAGTGGAATAAAACTAATCAGCCCATCTAGAGTCCATATGTGATAGCTCATTCATAGACCCCTCCCCTCTCCCCCACACAACCCCTGCTTTAGGGAATACCAACTTCATTTCCCAGCCTCCCTGTTTTGTTAAACAGCTCTTTAATCCTCATTCCCACTTTTCAACAGATATCAATCTTGCTTCTTTTTAAAGATGCCAATTGACGTCAAGTCAAGTATCCTCCTTGGGAGTTTGTTCCACATATCCACCAGACCATGGGCAGAAACATTTTTATCCAAACTTAAACCTTGCTTGAGGCTTGGGTACAGAGAAAATGTATAACTTAAAAGAGGACAGATGCCCATTTCTGTCATAGACACCGAGAGGATTTTCCTCTCAAATTCCAGTGTAGCTCCAGCAGGCAGATAATTAGGCAGAGACCCGTCCCAGAAATTCTGCTCATTTCTGCCCCCATGGCAATCTTTTGGTGTCACTTTTGTTGGATCCCAGAAGTGCCTGCCCACAGGTGAGCTGGTGTATTGAAATGAGGCAATAATGATGGGACTGTAGGAACTGGGGTTCCTAGTCGAAGAATTGAGATCGACTCAGAAAATCAAAAACAATCAAATTTAATGAACAAACAAAGCTGTACAGGAAACTGTAGGATACAATGCAAATAGGTCTGGTCTGCTTGAAAGCTTCTCTGGAAACAGCTAGAAGGTTCCAAGCTCAACTGCTAGCAGGTTCCGAGCTCAACTGCTAGCAGGTTCCGAGCTCTACTGCTAGAAGGTTCTGAGCTCTGACGTCATCACGTTCTTCTCGCCGTTGAGAGATCACGTGACGGACGGCATGACATCATCACGTGGAGTACAGGAAAGAAGCCCTAGTACAGTTAACAGATACATTAAAGGTGCAGCCCCCAGCTGTACTACATTGCTGTAAAAGGAATTATATACAATTGTCCGTAATCCTCTGGTGGTTCCGTCACAGGACGATGTTATATGCCATGTTTCCCATCATTATCGCTTCAACAACTCTGGACCTAAGTTGCTCCTCTATGCAACAGGTGTTCAACTTTTCTAGGGGGTAGTACAACAATTCCAGGACCTTATTTGGGCAAAAATGTCAGTGCAGTCAATGGAAGACCCATCAATGAAGATCTCCTGATCAATAGATTGCTGTAATTTTGTGGGGCAGGCAATTTTTTAAAATTTGTTTATGGGGTGTGGGCGTCGCTGGCAAGAACAGCATTTATTGCCCATTCCTAATTGCCCTTGAGGAGGTAGTGGTGAGCCGCCTTCTTGAACCGCTGCAGTCTGTGTGGTGAAGGTACTCCCACAGTGCTGTTACGGAGGGAGTTCCAGGATTTTGACCCAGCGACGATGAAGGATTTCCTGGAGACATTACTGTCTCCTGCCCCTTTAAGCTGCTACAGACCCGAGGTGTGCAGCAGCACCCGCTAACCCCACTGGACTCCCAGGCGCAGGCAGGAGCAGTGCTGGGAGCCCACCCAAAATATTCTCATTAGGCTGACCACAGGAAAACAGTTGGAGTCAGCAGTTAGTTCTTTGGGTGTGTGGCAGTCCGGCTTTACCACACTTGGGCGGTTATGCCACCCGAGAGGAAAATCCTGGCCAATTGCTTTATTAAACTGATGCATTGATGTTGTTTTGCTTCCCCACAGACTTTTGATCCAGGGCCATCTGGTGTTGTGAGTCACATAAAATCATAAAAAATTCAACTATTAAGCCTAATATGCCTGTGATCGAGCTAGCTTGCCATCAAAGCCTATTGACTCTAATCTCCTTCTCCTGTTCTTTCCTGGTAGCCTTTGATATTTTTCTTTTAATTTTCCATTAAATGTTGTGATTGGCTCATTTCAATAACCACTTGTGGTAATACGTTCTATAGCCTAAAAATCTTTTGTCTGAAAAAATCATTTTAATTCCCTCCTTTATGCTTTTAATACAAATTATAAATGTCTTTCCCCTTGTTGCTGATTCACCCATCAGTGGAAGCAATCCATCATTTTTCACCCTCTAAAAGCCTTTCATAATCTTCAATACTTCTATCAAATTCTCCCCTTAACCTTCTCTGCTCCTAACAATACAGTTCTAGTCAAGTCTGTCATTCCAACTATATCATAGAAACATAGAAGGTAGGAGCAGGAGTAGGCCATTCGGCCCCTCGAGCCTGCTTCGCCATTCAATGAGATCATGGCTGATCATCCAAATTCAGTACCCTGTCCCTGCCCTCTCCCCATATCCCTTGATCCCTTTAGCCTTAAGAAATATATCTAACTCCTTCTTGAATATATTTAATGACTTGGCCTCAACTGCTTTCTGTGGTAGAGAATTCCACAGGTTCACCACTCTCTGGGTGAAGAAATTCCTCCTCATCTCTGTCCTAAATGGCTTACCCCTTATCTTTAGACTGTGACCCCTGGTTCTGGACTCCCCCGCCATCGGGAACATCCTTCCTGCATCTAGTCTGTCTAGTCTTGTTAGAATTTTATAAGTTTCAATGAGATCCCCTCTCATTCTTCTAAACTCCAGCGAGTATAAGCCCAATCGACCCAATCTTTCCTCATACGTCATTCCTGCCATCCCAGGTATCAGTCTAGTGAATCTTCGCTGCACTCCCTCCATGGCAAGAACATCCTTCCTCAGATAAGGCGACCAAAACTGCACACAATACTCAAGTTGTGGTCTCACCAAGGCCCTGTACAACTGCAGCAAGACATCTTTGTTCCTGTACTCAAACCCTCTCGCTACGAAGGCCAACATACCATTTGCCTTCTTAACCGCTTGCTGCACCTGTATGGTTACCTTCAGCGACTGCTGCACAAGGACACCCAGGTCTCGTTGCACTTCCCCTTCTCCCAATCTATTGCCGTTTAGATAATAATCTGCCTTCCTGCTTTTGCCACCAAAGTGGATAACTCGCATTTATCCACATTATATTGCATCTGCCATGCATCTGCCCAATCACCCAACCTGTCCAAATCATACTGGAGTTTCTCGGCATCCCTCTCACAGCACACACGCCCACCCAGCTTTGTGTCATCTGCAAACTTGGAGATATTACATCTAGTTCCCTCGTCTAGATCATTAATATATATTGTGAAAAGCTGAGGTCCTAGCACCGATCCCTGCGGTACCCCACTAGTCACTGCCTGCCACTCGGAAAAAGACCCGTTTATTCCAACTCTTTGCTTCCTGTCTGCCAACCAGTTCTCTATCCAAGTCAGTACCTTGCCCCCAATCCCATGTGCCTTAACTTTACACGCTAATCTCTTATGCGGGACCTTATCGAAAGCCTTCTGAAAGTCCAAATACACCACATCCACTGGTCCTCCCTTATCTATTCTACCAGTTACATCCTCAAAAAATTCCAGTAGATTAGTCAAGCACGATTTACCTTTTGTAAATCCATGTTGACTTTGTCCGATCCTGTCACTGTTTTCCAAGTGCTCTGCTATTACATCTTTTACAATGGACTCCAGCATTTTCCCCACTACCGATGTCAGGCTTACCGGTCTATAATTCCCCATTTTCTCTCTGCCACCTTTTTTGACTAGTGGGGTAACATTAGCTACCCTCCAATCCATGGGAACTGTTCCACAGTCTATAGAATTTTGGAAGATGACCAGCAATGCATCTACTATTTCTAGGGCCACTTCCTTAAGTACCCTAGGATGTAGATTATTAGGCCCTGGGGATTTATCGGCCTTCAATCCTGTCAATTTCCCTAACACCATTTCCCTAAAAATACTGATTTCATTCAGTTCCTCCCTCTCATTAGACCCTATATTCCCTGACATCTCTGGGAGGTTATTTGTGCCCTCCTTTGTGAAGACAGAACCAAAGTATGAATTTAATTGGTATGCCATGTCTTTGTTCCCCATTATAAATTCCCCTGATTCTGACTGCAAGGGACCTACGCTTGACTTCACCAATCTTTTTCTCTTCACATATCTATAAAAGCTTTTACAGTCAGTTTTTATGTTCCCTGCTAGCTTACTCTCGTACTCTATTTCCCCCCTCTTAATTAATCCCTTTGTCCTCCTTCGCTGAGTCCTAAACTGCTCCCAATCCTCAGGTTTACTGCTTTTTCTGGCCAATTTATATGTCCTCTCCTTGGATCTTATGCTATCCCTAATTTTCCTTGTTAGCCATGGTTGAGTCACCTTTTTTGTTTTATTTTTATGCCAAACAGGGATGAAGAAATTCTGTAGTTAATCCATGCGATCTTTGAATGTTTGCCATTGCCTATCCACCGTCAACCCTTTGAGTAACATTCCCCAATCAATCCTACCCAACTCGCGCCTCATACCATCGTAGTTTCCTTTATTTAAATTCAGGACCCTAGTCTCTGAGTCAACTACTTCACTCTCCATCTTAATGAAGAATTATATCATATTATGATCGCTCCGCCCCAAGGGGCCTCGCGCAACAAGATTGCTAATTAATCCTTTCTCATTACATAATACCCAGTCTGAGATGGCCTGGTCTCTAGTTGGTTCCTCGACATATTGGTCCAGGAAACCATCCCATATACACTCCAGGAATTCCTCCTCTGCAGTATTGTTACTAATTTGGTTAGCCCAATCTATATGTAGATTAAAGTCACCCATGATAACTGCTGTGCCCTTATTGCACGTGTCTCTAATTTCCCATTTAATGCCATCCCCAACCTCCGCATTACTGTTTGGGGGTCTGTATACCACTCCCACTAATGTTTTCTGCCCCTTGGTATTTCTCAGTTCTACCCATACAGATTCCACATCATCAGAGCTAATATCCTTCCTTACAATTGTGTTAATCTCCTCTTTAACCAGCAAAGCTACTCCACCTCCTTTTCCTTTTTGCTTGTCTTTCCTGAATATTGAATACACCTGGATGTTGAGTTCCCAGCCTTGGTCACCCTGGAGCCATGTTTCCGTAATCCCAATCATATCATATCCGTTTACCTCTATTTGCGCAGCTAATTCATCCACCTTATTACGAATGCTCCTCGCATTAAGACACAAAGCCTTCAGGCTTGTTTTTTTAACACTCTTAGGGCTAGAAATTCAGTTGCGTGTGCGACCAGTTACCACCCAAAGAGGGCTTCTGCGCCAGTAGAGGAGTTTGTGCTGATATTCAGCGCTGCGGTAATGGCGGCGGTAGCCGGTAGCGCTGCGCCGGTACCGATGACGTCATCGGTGTGCGCAGTGCCCCGGTCCCGCCCCGCTACCAGCCCGACCCCCATATTTAGTTGCGGCCGCCTCTTCCGCAGCGGCCGCAAACAACGTTGTGAAGACCGGGCCGTGCTGCAGCCTTAGTGGCGCTAGTTAAGGCAGAGGTGCAGCCGGCCGCTTTTTCGGCGGCCGCCTGGCCGCTTTTTCGGCGGCCGCCTGGCCGCACCTCCTTCCCCGGCCTCCTCCACCCCCCCCCCCCCGCGGCATTGCCGGCTGCTTTCCATGAGCCCGGCACTTCTCCGTGGTGCTGGGCTCATTTGCCGGCACTATCAAGCGGCGAGCTTCCCATTGCAGGCACCTCCCCCTTAAGAGAAGGAGGAGGCCTGCAGTACCGCAGCCTGCCGCTCCGCAGGGGGTGGCGCAGCGGCACCTACAGCGCTGAAATTCAGTTTCAGCGCCCCAAGCGGGGGCGGGCACACCCTGGAATAGCGCCCGGTTCCAACTTGGGGCGCAAAAACTGAATATCTGACGGGCGCAACTGGCTCCGCGCGCAGCGCTAAATTTTGGGCGCTAGCCAGCTGGCGGGGCCTTACTGAATTTCTAGGCCTTAGACTTTTAGAATTATTATTTACTGTGGCCATGTTTGATTTAAACCCTTGATTTCTCTGACTGCCACCTTTGCTTTTCTCCTTCCTGTCTTTTGTTTCTATCCTTGGTTCCCTTTCCTCTGTCTCCCTGCTCAGGTTCCCAACCTCCTGCCATTTTAGTTTAAACGCTCCCCCAGAGCACTAGCAAACACTCCCCCTAGGACATCGGTCCCAGTCCTGCCCAGGTGCAAACCGTCCAGTTTGTACTTGTCCCACCTCCCACAGAACCGGTTCCAATGTCCCAGGAATTTGAATCCCTCCACCTTGCACCATTCCTCTAGCCACGTATTCATCTGAAATATCCTTCTATTTCTACTCTGACTAGCACATGGCACTGGTAGCAATCCTGAGATTACTACCTTTGAGGTCCTATTTTTTAATTTACCTCCTAACTCCCTATATTCAGCTTTCACCTATATGCACTACGACAACTGGCTATTCATCCTCCCCTTCCAACATGTTCTGCAGCCGCTCTGAGACATCCTTGACCCTTGCACCAGGGAGGCAACATACCATCCTGGAGTCTCATTTGCGGCCGCAGAAACGCCTATCTATTCCCCTTACAATAGAATCCCCTATTTCTGTAGTTCTACCCCTCTTTTTCCTCCCGTCCTGTGCAGCAGAACCACCCATGGTGCCAGGAAGTTGGCTGCTGCTGCCTTCCCCCGATAAGCCATCCTTCCCAACAATATCCAAAGCGGTATATCTGTTTGAGAGGGGGATGGCCCCGGGGGACCCCTGCACTACCTGCCTGCGCCTACTACTCTGCCTGGCGGTCACCCATTCCCTTCCTGCCTGTGCAGCCTTTACCTGCGGTGTGACCAACTCATTAAACGTTATAGCCACGACGTCCTCAGCATTGCGACTGCTCCAGTATGTATCCATTCACAGCTCCGGCACCGCAATGCAGTCTGCCAGTAGCTGCAGCTGGATACACTTCCTGCACACATGGTTGCCAGGGACACAGGAAGTGTCCCTGATTTCCCACATAGTGCAGGAGGAGCATACCATGGCGCCGAGCTGTACTGCCATGACTTAACCTTTAATTAATTCAAATTAAATTAAATCAAATCAATCCCACCAATTACGCTATAATTAAATGATATACTCAAGGGCCCTTGTTTACCAGCAGTCCCCGCTACACAACAGAGACCCTAGAAACTATAAACCACAAAATTTAAGTTTGGAAAAAAGCGAGAAAGAGAGAAATATGCACCAACCAATCAGTTACCTGCTTTCTGGTGACGTCACACTTCGACTACTTTTTACTTCTCGCTGCCGTTCTTGGAGCTCGGTTTAAATCAGCCTCTCCCGCCTCGCCTCTCGCAGGTCCGCCTCTCCCGCTCTCGGAGCTCGGTTTAAATCAGCCTCTCCCACCTCGCCTCTCGCAGGTCCTCTTCTCCCACTCTCGGAGCTCGGTTTAAATCAGCCTCTCCTGCCTCGTCTCTCGCAGGTCCTCTACTCCCGCTCTCGGAGCTCGGTTTAAATCAGCCTCTCCGGCCTCGCCTCTCGCAGGTCCGCCTCTCCCGCTCTTGGAGCTCGGTTTAAATCAGCCTCTCCCGCCTCGCCTCTCGCAGGTCCTCCTCTCCTGCTCTCGGAGCTCAGTTTAAATTAGCCTCTCCCACCTCGCCTCTCACAGGTCCACCTCTCCCGCTCTCGGAGCTCGGTTTAAATCAGCCTCTCCCGCCTCGCCTCTCGCAAGTCCGCCTCTCCCGCTCTCGGAGCTCAGTTTAAATCCTCTCATCCCTGGTATCATCCTAGCAAATCTGCATTGCACCTTTTCTATGACTGCAACATCTTTTTATTGATTTGTGCCCAGTACTGCACACAATACTCCAACGATTCACATTTCACTGAGACAATACTTTCAGGGCACTACCTGGTTGTCTCCATCATGGATGACCAACACTATCAGATGCTCCACGCAATGCCATTCCCAATTCTTATCTCCTGCTGCTCTTGCTCCACCAAGGGATTAAATGGCACTGTGTTCTATGGGCGGGAGTTGTCATTACATCCGGAATTCCATCCCAGAGCACACAGTGGTCTTCAATCCCTTGGAACTGCAGAAGGTGGGAGCCAGGAGTGGCATTGGGTGGGGTGGGGGGCTGTGGATGTGGAGAGTTCTATTGGTAAATGGAGGGGGGGATGAGTTACAGCTTGAATGGAGAGGAGAGCAGTGCCAGCTTAGACAGTGTCTGCTTAAACTGGGGAGAGGGAGAGCACGAGGTTGAATGTGGGGAAAGGAGTGTCTTTTGAGTGTCAGCTTGAATTGAGAGGGCAGAGGGGAGCGGGAGAAGGGGAAGAATGGAAACATGAACTTGGGAGGGAAGAGGAGAAGAATCCCCACTTGAACTGAGGGGGGAGAGAGTGCCAGCTTAAACTGGTTGGGAAGAAGAGTTGCAGCTTGTACTGATGGGACAGGGGGCGGGGGGGGGGGGGTACAGGAAGAAGAGAGCCAAATTGAACTGGGGGCTAACAGGGAAAAGAGTGCCAACATGATCTGTTGGGATTGGAGAGGAAAAAGAGCATCTCTGTGAACTGAGTGGAGATTTGGAGAGGGCATGAATGCCTCTGTGGACTAGGGAACAGTACAGGGGGAAAGAGTGTCTGTGATATGTGAGGGGGGAGGTGGGGGAGACAGCATTTGGAAGAAAACAAGCAGGAGGTTGGGAGTGGGTCAGGTTAGAAAGGGAAAATTTGCCTTTGGCCTGATTTTAACCCAACCTGTCCAGCAGTTAATGAGTGAGTGGTTAAAATAGGAAAAATCGACTCACTGCCCCATTCCCAACAGAAACACTATTTCAACTCCACAGCTGACTGAAGTTGAAATGCAACCACTGTAAAGTGGTGGGTGCCTCATGAATACATTCAAATAGGGACCTGATAACGTCATATGAAGCCCGACACGATTTTAACAGGTCAGAAGTCCTGCCCAATGGCAAACTCGCTGGCTGCAATTTTCTGTACCTGGGCCGGTCGGGTGCAGGCAGGTGCCGTGGCGGGTCGCGACCCCGTTCTTCATACCATGCCACTCCTGAGATCGCCTTACCATTAGTGGCATCTATTAAGGCCGCCCTGCCGTTACCTGGCTGTAAGGGTAAACCGGGAGAGCTTCTTCTCCCCGAGACGGACCCTCTGATATAAAGGGTCAACGTCCACCTTATTCCCAATCAATCACTCAGAGTCCGGAGGTTTGTTCAGTAAAGCAACTTTATACAAGTCAACAGGGGAGTCACTCATCCTGGGACGAATGCTCCCCGTTCGCTGAAAATCTCCTGCCTTATATACAGGTTTTGTTCTGAGTCGCGGCTACTGTTTGCAATTAGGTGCATTACACGTATACATTTCTTTCATCATACAGTTGGCTTCAGGTGCAAATTCTTGTGACCTGTGTGCATTGGTCTTGTGACCCCATACATTATCTCTCAATACATTCCTCAGTTAGTGATTCACGGTTTGTGCACTTTGGCCACGTTACACCAGACTTCCCTTCTGTTCATAACCATTCCTTATATGGTTGGAGATATGCTCTGTTCCTTAATCCCCTCATCTTAGCCCTTTTTAACCCTTTCACCGGCCCTATTAAATGGTGCGGGTCTGATGATGTCAGCGATGACGTGTTTTCAGTCGGGATATTTAAAGGAGCCATGGCCACATTGCATTTAAAGGTTCATCTAGGATAATGCAGGCAGCGCACTGCACAATTGGACTGCTACAAAGAGTGCCAAACATTACTGCACTGAGACAGAGGGCTGCACCCAGGTTATCTGATGACTCCCTCTATATGCTTGTGGAGATAGTGAGCGCACACAGGGAGGTCCTCTTCCCTTCTAATGGGTGGAAGAGACCACCCCAGAAGACAAAAGGAGCCTGGCTCCAAATTGCAGAGGAGGTCAACAGCAAGGATGTGTTCAGGAGCAGTGCCGCAAACATTTCAGTGATCTCATTAGATCAGGAAAGGTGAGTGCAAAGCCACTCAACTTCATTTTGCTGTGCCTCTCATCACATTCCCATCACTCTGCCTTCCCAACCCTGCTCCTGCACATCCTTACTCACACCAACTTACCTTGCAACCCCACCCATCCCTCTCTCTCTATTTACATTGTCACATCCCCATCCGACTAACCGCCCCTCACACTCACCCTCATCCTAAAGCAATCATACCAACTAACAACACACAAGGAGGCCACTTGGCATTGCCACCCCACTCCATCATAGTCACCCGCTATGGATGTAACCCATTCATGCCTTACACTCATTCCATCACTCTCACTCAACCTTCTCTTCTTTCTCTCCTTGCAGGAAAACATATCCCACAATAAGAGAGAGAGGGAGAGAACCGGAGGCAGCCCTTCATTATTGGCCACTCTAACATCAGCAGAGGAGGCTGCCTTGGAAGTCTCTGGAGTCGCCGAGCAGCTGGAGGTGTGAGACGGAGAGAGGGGGGACATCTCAGCAACAGGGTGACAGAATTACATATCTTTCAGCTACGTGGTATACATCACTGATATGGTGACTGATGTCAGCAGCCAGTGAATGTTCATCATGTGCATAATGGTATCTGTACCCATGCTTCATATGACATATCTAACTCATCTCTTTATTCTCCCACAGGTCTATCAAGCGCACCACCCCCCAGCCCCCACCTCCACTATCCAGGAAGAAGAGGAAGACAACTCCTCAGAGGAGCCTCCAGCCTCTGAGGGCACACCGTCACCAGACATAAACGCACCTAGATCCCAGACGCACACCTTGGTGGGTGCCACGTGAGATAGAGGAGTGTTGTCACCTGGTGTCTCACAACTCACAAGTGAGCAAGAGCAGATGGTGGAGATAGGGACAGCAATGGAGCCTCTTCACCGGAGGGCGCAGGACACTCCCAGCTCTGCTCAGCTGCATGCAGCCGCTGAGCCTCAGGGGCCATCCAGAAAGAGGGATATCCTGGAGGTGCAGCAAGAAGTGCAGGAGGCTTTGACAGGTTTTGCGAGTGTGATGTCTGCAAACGTGCAGAGAATGAAGGAGTCCCGCTCCAACATGAGCACTACTGTAATGCAGACGATGGCGACTGCAGGCTCTTCCATGGATAGGATAGCCATCTGCTTGGAGCAGCTAATGCGCCACTCACAGGAGCACATGCAATCTATGGAGAATAGATGGTTATCTGTGGAGAATAGATGGCAGAGGCTCACAGAGGTCCTCTCTAGGAGGGATGTTAATGTAGAAGTGGGTCCTCATAGCCCCACTGCTGTGCAGCAAGGTGCTCTCCAGCTCCTTGCTAGCAGGGAAATGCGGGTGGCCCATGTGAGGGATGAAGATGAGAGGAGACATGGAAGTGGGGGCTCATCTCAAAGCACTCACACTTCTCCCCCGTTGCCCCCCCCCCCACCCCAGTCAGAACCTCAGATGCCTCCTGGGATCGCAATGGCCGAGTCTGCCCCTGCACAGTCGCAGGAGGAGCAGACTTTGGCAAGGCCATCAGAGGCTCCAAAACCCAGAGGACATCTGCCAAAAGGGTCTGTGCAGTCATAGAAGCACAGAATCGTAGAATGGTTACAGCACAGAAGGAGGCCATTTGGCCAGTCAAGCCCATGCCGGCTCTCTGCAAGAGCACTTCAGCTAGTCCCACTCCCCCGCCCTTTCCCCGTAGCCCTGCAAATATTTTTCCTTCAGGTACTTATCCAATTCCCTTTTGAAAGCCATGATTGAATCTGCTTCCACCACCCTCTCAGGCAGTGCATTCCAGATCCTAACCACTCGCTGCATAAAAAAGTTTTCCCTCATTTCGCCTTTGGTTATTTTGCCAATCACCTTAAAACTGTGTTCTCTGGTTCTCGACCCTTCCGCCAATGGGAACAGTTTCTCTCTATCTACTCTGTCTAGACTCCTCATGATTTTGAATACCTCTATCAAATCTCCTCTCAACCTTCTCTGCTCTAAGAAGAATAACTCCAGCTTCTCTAGTCTATCCACGTAACTGAAGTTCCTCATCCCTGGAATCATTCTCGTAAATCTTTTCTGCACCCTCTCTAAGGCCTTCACATTCTTCCTAAAGTGCGGTGCCCAGAATTGGACACAATACTCCAGTTGAGGCCTAACCAGTGTTTTATAAAAGTTCATCATAACTTCCTTGCTTTTGTACCCTATGCCTCTATTTATGAAGCCCAGTATCCCGTATACTTTTTTAACCACGTTCTCAACCTGCCCTGCCACCTTCAACGATTTGTGCAGATATACCCTCAGGTCTCTCTCTTCATGGACCCCCTTTAGAATTGTACCCTTTAGTTTATATTGCCTCTCCTCATTCTTCCTACCAAAATGTATCAATTTGCACTTTTCTGCGTTAAATTTCATCTGCCACGTGTCCACCTGTTTCACCAGCCTGTCTATGTCTTCTTGATGTCTATTGCTATCCTCCTCACCGTTCACTATACTTCTAAGTTTTGTGTCATCTGCAAATTTTGAAATTGTACCCTGTACTCCCAAGTCCAAGTCATTAATATATATCAAGAAAAGCAGTGGTCCTAGTACCAACCCCTGGGGAACACCACTGTATACCTTCCTCCAATCCGAAAAACAACCGTTCACCACTACTCTCTGTTTCCTGTCGCTTAGCCAATTTTGTATCCATGCGACCACTGTCCCTTTTGTTCCATGGGCTTCAACTTTGCTGGCAAGCCTATTATGTGGTACTTTATCAAACCCCTTTTGGAAATCCATATACACCTCGTCAACCCTCTCTGTTACCTCATCAAAAAACTCAATCAAGTTAGTAATCCTCTCTGTTACCTCATCAAAAAAAAAGTTGCAGCAGGGAAGTGAACAGGCTGCCTCTACCTCTGTTGAAGCCACAGGAGTAGCACCTCATAGAAGCACGCATAAGAGAAAGATGAAGCACAAGTAGATTCACAAGGGTAGCCACTTGGGTGTTTTAGTAAATGTTTCTGTAAAGTTGCCATTCCTGTGATGTCACAGATAAAAATCTTTGGGCTAGAAATTCATTATAGCCCAGGAATGGGCGGTATCATTAGAAAAGTTTGAGAATTAGCACCAGGGACTAATGCTTTAGACTGCACGCAAAATTCATTCTTACTGCTCAAAGTAATGATTGGGGCACTAAATCAAGTCTTAAAGGCCTAGCTCAGTGGTGTTACACTCAAAGGGTGGACCAATATCGGGTGCAGTCTAATCTCAAGTCATCATCACCACAGGCTTTTCCCAGTACTTAAAGGGGAGGTTCATTGATACTGCAGCACCTCATTCTCAGCATTGCTGGCTTTGCAGCTGCCTCAGCAAGGAGAAGCACAACAAGGAGAAGGAGCCGGAGGACTGAAGCAGGTGCGCTCATGGCAGATCCGCCTCAGTCGGGTGGTTAGGGTGATTGAATGCTTTAACAAATGCTACATACCACCATCTGTACCACAAGCTTCACACACTGCCCAAAGCACCACACCCCCAGCACTCACCCACCAACAATCTCTACCTACCAACACTCACACCCACATCTCACACCTTGCACACAATGACAGCTATTCAACTATGGCAAGCACAAGTGTCATTAGTTAGTAGAATGAATGTGATATTTGTGATATGTTTATGCATAAATTTATTAATGGAGTTTGCAATATTTTGTGGTCTCTCTCATTTCACCTTTGTGCCCAGGAGGGCGCTGTGATATGGCAAGATGCAGGGATGGTATGATTGGCATGTGGTGAGCAAAAGGGATCTGGGGTTTAAGTCATCCTGGTGTGAGGCTGGAGGTCTGTTTGGCGGCGGTGGCAGAGTTCTGTGACCACCACCTTGGTGATGCCGAGCCATCTAATACACCGTTCCTCACTTAATTGAAGGTAGGAGAAGTGCTGTCGGAATATCCTCGGAGGGTAAGGCCTCTTGGTAAGAGCCCTGATGTCCCTCCTCATCCCTTTGCGTCATGTTTCTTTATTTCTGGCTACCTACGCTCCCTCCGCTGTAGTTCCTGGGGGGCAAGGTGGCGTCAGTACAGCCCCCATTAATGTTGCCAAGTGTAACAGTTTGAATCTTTGAACAATAAATGTAGCCACTTTGCACTTGCCAGAAGACTGCTGATAAAAAAGAAGCTTGAAATTACTCATACAAACTGCTTCACTGGCTGAAACTGACAAGAAGCCACTGAAACTAACCCTGACAGCTGCGAGTGAGTAACGCTGATGCCTTTAAATAACATCGCTGGAGCTGGCTTCCGTCAGCTGTCCGCCTGCTCTCCCTGTCGCTGTCTGGTCAAAGCGCAAAGGTAAGTGGCGACAATGAATTTTGCAGATCGGGCGCCCCATGCTCATTGCCGTCACGATCTGCCTGCCGTTGAAGTCCCCAGCGGTACCTCATACCGGCGGTGCAACAGGGGGGCGCTCGATTCGCCTCACCCCGACGCTACTGCATCAGCGCCTCATTACCGCCCTCTGCACATGCTAACGGGAGGCGCTAACCTACCGAATTTTTCCCCCTTTATTTTCACCACTCATGGACAAATTCGTGTGCACCTTTGGAAGTGGCTTAGTGAGTTGGAGTGAATGGTGCAACATAACGTTACCTCTAGCAATGGTGGTCAGTGTGAAAGGAATGGCCTGGTCATTGTAGCGATGCTTTATGGTGTTGCTGTGGGGTGGTGCCAACCTGGCACAGCATATGGCAGCCATATGGGTGTAATGCATAAAATTAAGTAAATCTGGCCATGATGAGGCCATCCCTGGCCTCCCGGGCAGCAATGTGCTCGGGTGCTTGTGGGACCTGGGCTGCAGGTTCCTCCTGCTCCTCCTCCTGCTCATCTTCCAGCTGATGCTCCACCTGCTCCTCCTCCTCCTCTGAAGAGGCTGTGTGCTCAGAGCCTTGCTCCTCATGCAGCACTAATCCTTGCTGTTGTGCTTTGTTGTGCAGGGCGCAGCAGACCACGATGATTCCGGAGATCCTGGGTGATGCGTACTGAAGGGCTCTTCCAGATCTGTCAAGGCATCTGAAGCACATTTTGAGCATGCCTATTGTCTGCTCTATGACACATCTGGTGGAAATGTGGCTTTCATTATATCTCTCCTCGGCCTCAGTATTTGACCTCCTCAAGGGTGTCATGAGCCCTTGTCTCCAAACAGCCAGCCGGAAAGTCTGTTTGGAGGTGCGAAGAGCTGAGGGAGGGTGGACTGGCGCAGGATGAAAGAGTCATGGCAGCTGCCAGAGAATTTTGTGCACATACGCATGATGATCTTCCTATGATTGCAGACCAGCTGCACATTGAGGGAATGGAAGCCCTTGCGGTTGACAAAGACTCCTGGGTGATGATGGGGTGCCCTGATGGCCACATGTGTGCAGTCGATGATGCCCTGTACCCGTGGGAAGCCAGCCAGAGTGGCAAAGCCGAGCGCCCGCTCAGTAACACTGGCTTCATCCGTGGCAAAGTTGATATAATTGGCTGACTTGTCAAAGAGGGCATCAGTGACCCGTGTGATGCATCTGTGGGCGGCCGACTGTGAGATGCTGCAGATCCCTGGGAAGTGCCTGAGGCGAAGAAGCTGAGGGCACTGGTGAATTTGACAGCCACTGGTAAGGCGTGTCCACCCGCTCCTCTGGGCTGCAGGTCTTCCACCAGCAATGTGCAAATGTCTGCGATGACCTCGCGCGATAGCCTGAGCCTCCTTTGGTATGGCAGCATCAATGCAGTTTTCTGCAGTCTGCAGAAACAGGCAATGCAAAGAGGACTGGAGTTGGAGGAGGCACAGCAACAAGAAGAGGCATTGTCAGCCGAGGAAGAATTAGATGCAGGTGAGGGAGAACCACAAGGAGAGCAAGCAGCTGGACAGGCCAGGAATCAGCGCTTTCGGTGACTTCTTCGACCCCTTACTTGAAAAGTTAGAAAACAGTCCTTGTTGCCCCTTCACCACTCTCTCGATTCTGCATTGAAGAACATTGAAACCATTCAGCCAACCTCTTTCTAACAATGCGGACCACAAATGTGTAATGAAAAGAAACTATACACCAAATTTGCAAATGCAATAAATGTGCTGATTTTAATTCCAAATACAATATTGTTGTGAATTATTTTGTTACACAAGTGAGCAACCCATAGTACTTTTTCTTAGAAGAAGGTTTACGAACTCGGCTACTCCTATGAGGTACTTCCCAGTCTTCAGCAAAGCTGTGGAAGGCTGCTGTTGCTCATGTAGGGACCTTTGAGATGCTTGTGGCCGGCAACTTGTGGGAGCTCGAGCCTGAGGGCCCAGCTGTAGACTGCTGCACTTCAGCTGCTGCCCGGGCAGTCTGGCTCAGCTGACTTTCTGGCACCGTGGCTGATATTGGTTGAGGGTGTGATGAGGAAGCAGACATGCTGACATCCTGAGGAAGGGCAACATGTACTGCACTCATACCACCTCTGCCACTCCTATGGAGCTGGGACTCAGCACTTGGCACTCATCTGAAGGAGAAGAGACAGCAGAAGATGAGCGACACCTTCAAAGCCCTTATCCATTTGCTCCACAAGGCTTCCCTCAAAGTTGCAAAGGCTGTGAACATTGACTCCTGTTATGAGGGCCCAGCTGCAGCACTCTCCAGGTAGCCACACTCTCCAAGGTGTTGTGTCGGTACCTTTCTACCTAGACACAATTTAGGACTCAGAACTCAGAGATTCAAACATGAAGTGCTTTATTGGAAGGAAAGGAAGTTCTGGCAAGTTCCGAACAAAGAGAGCTAAACTCAACAGAGAACACCCAACCATTTATCTCCTGTGACAGCGCCACCACAGGTGAGAGGAGAACACACAATAGAACACACAATACATAACATTTCCTCCCCTCTTAAATGGAAGGTCCACATTATTCCTCAACAGGTAAGTTACTTTCAATGCACTCAACGAACCTAGGGTAGAGGTAGACTGCCTCAAACCCTGACTTTACCCTGGGGTTTATTCTGCCCCAGTCTTGTGGGTAAGTCACTAAGCCTACAGATCCAAGCGTCTTGGAGGCCGCCGCTCTCTGACAGGATACCGGCGGTCATCGCTGGCTTCCACAGCAGTAGGCATTGACACAGGCCTGGATGGAGAAGGTGCCTGTGTCAGTCGAAAGTCAGGAGTTTGCACAGGTGGAACAGTCTCTTTGACTTCCTGTGTTGGAGAAGAGCACTGTGGCAAAGGATGCTGGTTTGCGGTATCATCCAGAAACAGTTCAGGCCAACCAGCCGTTGGAGCCTCTGTGGCTGTCTCTGCTCCTAGCAACAGTTGATCTGTGTGTCTTCTCCAGACGACGTCCTCAGCAGTCTCAACCATGTAAGACACAGGGCCCGTCTGCGCAATCACCATAGCAGGAACCCATTTCGGTCCAGTGTTGTAGTTTCGAGCTAGGACGTGCTCTCCAGGGTGAAACCGTCTCTCCTTGGCTCTTTTCTCTCTCTTTTCAACTTGAGCTTGTTGTTGACAATGGACAACCTGTTCTGCCCTTGGAGGTTTGAGTAAGTCAAAACTTGTCCGCAACTGCCTCTTCATCATGAGCGAAGCGGGGGAAGTTTTGGTTGTGGCATGCGGCTCGTTCCTGTAGGACAACAGGAAGCTGTTCAGACGTTGGTGGATTGAGCCCTGACCTTGCGATGCCTTCAAGGCATGCTTCAAAGCTTGCACAAACCTTTCTGTCTGGCCGTTAGTAGAGGGATGATAGGGCGCAGACCTGATGTGTTGGACACCATTCACATGCAGGAAGGTTGCAAACTCCTGTGATACAAATTGTGGACCGTTGTCACTTACGAGTTGTTCCGGTGAGCCATAACGGCTGAACATCTCACCAAGTTTCTCAATTGTTTTCTCTGCCGTGGTAGACCTCATCACAGCAACCTCCGGCTACTTGCTATGAGCATCCACAACCACCATAAACATCTTCCCTTCGAAAGGACGGCGAAGTCCACATGTACTCGCTGCCACACTTCTGCAGGCCAATCCCAGGGGTGTAGGGTTGCCAGCTGGGGAACATTCCGGACCCTTTGACATGGGGAACATGTTTTGGCTTTCTCCTCAATATTCCCATCAAGACCTGGCCACCAGAAGTAGCTTCTTGCCATTTCCTTCATCCGAACCATCCCACTGTGGCCTGTATGAAGTTGTTGCAGTATAGGTTCCCTCAGAGGTGGCGGAATGATGACACGGCATCCCCAAAGAAGACAACCTGCCTGGACGGAGAGCTCATTTCTTTTTGAAACGTAAGGTTTCAAACTAGGAGAATCTCCTATAGCTCTCCCTCGAATGACATCGTCCATTACCTCAGACAGGACTGGATCGTTGCAGGTGTACCTTCGCACCTGAACTGCAGTGACAGGTGCTCCCTCCACTTGTCTAAAGTAGAAGATGTCTATCTGACGAGGCTCTGGGGGAGTAACAGGCAAGGGTAGCCTCGAGAGACCGTCTGCGTTGCCGTGCAAGTCTGATTTGCGATATTTGATGTCGTATGTGTGTCCTGACAACAGTAAAGCCCATCTTTACATCCTGCTGGCAGCGAGAGACGGAATTCCGGTGTGGGGCCCGAAGATTGAAGTCAATGGATGGTGGTCCATCAGGAGTGTGAACCTTCTCCCAAACAGGTTCTGATGAAATTTTCGAATTCCAAAAATGATTCCCAAGGCCTCGCGCTCGATCTGCGCATAGTTACTCTCGGCCTTGTTCAAGGTGCGTGATGCGAAGACGATAGGTTTCTCTTCACCCGAAGGCATGATGTGGGATATGACTGCTCCCACACCATATGGTGATGCATCACATGCTAGCTGCACGGGTAGCTTTGGGTCGAAGTGTGTCAGGACCTCCGATTTCAGCAATGCTTTCTTTGCTTGGGCAAAAGCTTCATTGCACAGTTCAGTCCATTTCCATGTTTTGCCTTGACATAGCAACTGATGTAACGGCTTCAGCAATGTTGCTAAGTCTGGAATAAACTTCCCATAGTAGTTAAGTAGCCCCAGAAATGAACGTAACTGGCTCACATTCTGGGGTGCTGGGGCCTCCACGATCGCCTTGACCTTTGACGGCGCCTTATGCAGGCCAGTAGCGTCAATCACATGCCCCAGGTACTCAACTGAAGACTGAAAGAATTCACATTTGTCTTTACGAACTCTGAGTCTGTATTCTTTCAGTTGTTGTAGTGTCGCATACAAGTTCAGAAGATGATCCTCCTCATTTGTCCCAGTGACAAGGATGTCATCCAGGTAGCACTGGACTCCTGGCAGTCCACTCAAAATCTGATCCATTGCCCTTTGGAATAGAGCAGGGGCCGACGTAATTCCAAACGGAAGGCGGCAGTACCTGTATAGCCCCTTGTGTGTCACAATTGTCAGCAGCTCCTTTGATTTGTCATCGACATGCATTTGTAGATAAGCCTGGCATAAGTCTATTTTGCTGAACTTTTGCCCTCCGGCCAGGCCCGTAAAAAGATCCTCAATGAGGGGAAGAGGGTACTGTTCCGCAGACAGCACCGGGTTAATAGTCACTTTAAAATCCCCGCAGATTCGAACAGATCCATCCTTTTTCAGGACAGGAACAATGGGTGTGGCCCATTTGCTCACGCTCACAGGCTCCAGGACTCCATTCTCGACTAAGGCCTCCAAGTTAGCCTCAACTTTTGGCCTAATTGCATAGGGTACAGGTCGGGCTTTGTGAAACTTCGGCTTGCTGTCAGGTTTAATGTCCAGTCTCACGCTGATCTTTTTCATGCTCCCAAGTTCCCCATTGAAGAGTTCTGCATGTTTTTTTAGCACTGCAGTCAGACCTGACTCCCCTTTTGACATCATGCGGACTGCAGGCCAGTCCAGCGTGATTTTCTCTAGCCACGCACGTCCCAGTAGCGATGGGTAATTTCCCTTTACCACATATAGTGGCAGTTTTGCAGTCTGTCCGTTCAATTTAACTGTCACCTCAATGACGCCTCTCATGGCCACAGGTTCGCCAGTATACGTCTTTAGCACAATGTTTGTTGGCTGAAGGGTAAGATGCTTTAGCATTTTGTTGTAGACAGTGTCTGAAACAAGGGACACAGCCGCGCCTGTGTCCACCTCCATCCGCACTGATTGTCCCTCCACCAGTGGTGACACCCAGTAGCCATTTAAATCACCTGCAACCGTCAGTATGTGCACCTCTTCCTCCTCAGAGGTGTCGCTCCCCTCTGTTTTGCTTGTTCCATCATACTGCACTGAATGAACACTCTTTTTCCTCTCTTGTCCAAATACAGACATTTTGCTTCCATGCTTCCCAGCTCTGTCTGTTCTTTTTTTACCTCTACAGGCACGTTCAATGTGACCCTTTTTGCCACAATTTCGGCATTCCAGCTCTGTACACCAGCAGTCATTAGCGTGATGGCCCGTTTTCCCACAACGGTAACATGTGCCGTTCCGCGCACCTTTAGGCTCAGACGACAACTTGTGAACTCTCCCTGTTGAACTCAACTGGTGAGCCTCCTTTTCCGCCATCTCCATGGAGACACTAATTCAATGGCCTTTTCAAGAGTAAGGTTGTCCTTAGTAAGAAGGCGCTTCTGTGTGGCTGCATTTTGCAGACCACACACAAGTCTGTCTCTAATGGTGTCATTCAGCACCTCCTTGAACTGGCAGTGTTCCGACAACCTTTTTAAAGCAGCAATAAACATCGTCACTGATTCCCCCTCCTCTTGATTCCGTTTATGAAATCTAAATCTCTCAGCAATAACCAGAGGTTTTGGTGAAAAATGTACTCCAAGAATTTCCACTAGTTGCTTATATGTTTTAGTTCCTGGCTTATCTGGTTGCACGAGGCTGCGAAGTAAATTGAATGTCTTCGGCCCGATTACACTCAAAAAGGTAGGCACGACCTTTTCATTTGCCACCGCATTCGCCAATACAAAATAGTCAAACCGTTCTGTATAAGCGCTCCATTGCTCCACATTTTCATCAAAATCACCGATGTTTCCTAATATAGTAGCCATCTCACGTTTCAAATTAAATTTTCTGTTTACTCACTGCACCCATAATGTACGCAGATTCGTCCGCTCCTCATTGCCACTTGTTGTGTCGGTACCTTTCTACCTAGACACAATTTAGGACTCAGAACTCAGAGATTCAAACATGAAGTGCTTTATTGGAAGGAAAGGAAGTTCTGGCAAGTTCCAAACAAAGAGAGCTAAACTTAACAGAGAACACCCAACCATTTATCTCCTGTGACAGCGCCACCACAGGTGGGAGGAGAACACACAATAGAACACACAATACATAACACAAGGTAGACTGCAGAGTGCTGACACCATGTGAGATGACACCACACAGGCTGGTAGTGGACTCCTCCACACTTTCAGCCATGGCGGTGAAACTTCTTGGCAGGCTTCCCAATACAGTCGAGTCGCCACCACTTAAAACGCCCACGTTTAAAACGGGCAGTCGCTTATTTCGGCCAAAAACTGAAAACCATTAACCATTTGCGTTAATGTTGGTTTCAAAGTTGCCGGTTATAGCGTCTTTAGTGGTCTGTTGGAGGCTAGTATTTTATTGAAAAGTAAGCCAATGGTTGATGTCAGTGCTGCAGATTATGGGTGCTGAAAATCTCCTGTGACAAAATATTTTATTTTCTAGTCACCCTGGAGAAGCTATACAGTACTTGTCCGAGCTGGACTGGCTCATGAGGAACTCCATCAGCTTGGACTTGGAGCTGGCCATCGTTAACTTGCCGCCCATGTTGGGTCACTCTGTTCACAAGTTTTATTAAAGCTGAAACTATCTCTGGATAAGTGCAGCTGCCATCATTTCTAGCTTGAGGATCACATTGTGTGAGAACAAGGTATTTTAGGGACTGAACTTTAACTTTTTAATGATTAACTCCATTAGAATGCTCAGCACATGCAGTAACAGAAAGTCATTTCAGGGCTGCTTTCTCGCTTTTTCCCGTAAATTTAAGGCCGGAATTTTCCCCAGGGAAGCGGGCTGGGGGCGGGGGGCCTCCCAGGCGGGCGGGAAACCCGAGAGGCTGGGTTTCCCGCAGGCCCTGCCTACTTTAACGGCAGGGCCTGATTTGAATGTGAGGCCTTGGATTCCCGCCCGCAGCCAGCCAGATTGAGAAGTGGGTAGGCCTCAGAAGCGAGGGGCCGATCCGGGGGAGAGATCGCGGGAGGAGGATCGGTAATCGGCTGGGGTCAGGGATCGGGTGGGGGGAGAGAGCATTGGCAGGGGTCGGGGGTCAGGAGAGGGAGAGAGAGCATTGGCAGGGGTGGGGGATCGGGAGGGGGATGAGAGCATCGGCAGGGGTTGGGGGTCGAGGAGGGGTGGTGTCGGCCGGGGATTGGCGGGGGGGGGAGAGAGGATCGTGGCTGGCCTCATCATCAAGAGGGGTGGGGGGGAGGTGGGTTGGCCTGGGAAGGCGATCGGAGGCCTTGTGGTGGGGTCTCCGATCGCGGGGGGGTGGGCTAGGTCAGGGCCCCGGATCCAGGCGGTAGGTATAAAGCCACTTACCTCCTGGATGCAGCAGTTCCCGTCCACATGCAGTTAAACACAAAATGGAGGGGAAAAAGAGGCTCCCAACCTCATTACTGTACAATATTTAAATTGAGGTAATGCCCCCTGGGAGCGGGTTGGTTGTCCACCCCCTGCCCCGCCCCGCCTCCAGTAAAACCGGAAGTGGGCAGGATCAGGTCGGGAATCCCATTTTTAACACTTTAATTGCCCCCGCGCTCCAAACCCACCTGTTTTTTTCAGGGAAAATTCCAGCCTAAGTGTTAATCCTGGTGTTAAGTGTGGATTTACTGATATTATGGGGGGAATTTTTACTTCCCAACACGCTGGGAGCAGGGGTGTCTGGTAGCGCGTGGGAAACCCAGAAGTCTGCATTTCCCTGCACGCTGTGGAGATTTTTAATTCTGTGCGACTCTTGGCCCTGACAGGTTCCCCGTCTGGAAGTCAGCCTGATTGACAGGCTTGACTTTCCTTCGGGCGGGGAGCACTCCAGAGGAGGCCGCAGGGCCAGGTAGGTCCAATCCCCAACCCCGGGGCGTCCAATCCCAAGGGGGATCTGATCTCTAACCCCGGGGGGAGGTCCAGTCCCTTACCCCGGTGAGGGGGGCGGGGGGTGGTCCAATCCTAGGGGGGGGTGGTCTGATGGTGGGGGAGCTTGGGGGCCAGGGAGAAAGCACTCCTGCTCTTCCTGGCCCACATGGAGTGCTCCCCGAGGCTGTCCCCGCCTCGCTGCAGCTGCCAGCTTCCCACTAACACGCCCGCTATAAGCAGTGGGGACTATACCAGTGCCACGAGCTAATAAGTTTAGAGAGAGTAAGATAGATAAGCTAAATACGTGGCTTGAGCAGTGGTGCAAGGGAGAGGGATTTAAATTCTTGAGGCATTGGAACCAGTTCTTGGGGAGGAGTGACCTGTACCAAGGGGACGGTCTACACCTGAGCTGTGAGGGAGCCGATGTCCTCGGGGTAATATTTTCTAGGGCGGTTCGGGAGGATTTAAACTAATTTGGCAGGGGGATGGGAACCTAGATAGTGGAAAAGAGGGAAGTCATATGAAGTCAGAAATAGATGGTAGAAAGGTGAGAAGCAATAAGCAAAGGAGAGAAACACAAAGGGCCAAACTAATTCATAATGAGAGTGTGAAAAAAGCAAGCCTGAAGGCTTTGTATCTTAATGCTAGAAGCATTAGGAACAAGGTGGATGAATTAGTTGTGGAAATAGAGGTAAACAAGTATGATTTGATTGGGATTACAGAAACGTGGCTGCAGGGTGGGCAAGGCTGGGAACTTAACATCCAGGGATATACAATATTTAGGAAGGATCGGCAAAAAGGTAGGGGAGGTGGGGTAGCATTGCTGGTAAAGGAGGGGATTAATGCAATGGAAAGGAAGGATATTAACTCGGATGAAACGGAATCTGTATGGGTAGAAATGAGAAATAGCAAGGGGAGGAAAACGTTAGTGGGTGTGATATATAGGCCTCCAAATAGTAATATGGAGGTGAGGGAAGGCATAAAAAGGGAAATTAGAGAAGCGTGCGATAAGAGCACAGCTGTCATCATGGGTGACTTTAATTTACATATTGATTGGACTACCCAAATTAGTAAAAATTCTGAGGAGGAGGAATTCCTGGAATGTTTTCGGGACGGTTATCTGGACCAATATGTCGAGGAGCCGACTCGAGATCAGGCCATTTTAGACTGGGTATTGTGCAATGAGAAGGGACTTATCAACAATCTTCTTGTACGAGGCCCCTTGGGTCAGAGCGATCATAATATGATCGAGCTCTCAGTCGAGATGGAGAGTGAGGAAATTGAATCAGAGACTAAGGTCCAGAACTTAAATAAAGGGAATTACGAGGGTATGAGACGGGAATTGGGTAAGATTGATTGGGTGGTGTTTCTGGGGGGATTGACAGTGGATAGACAATGGCAAGCATTCAAAGATAGAATGGAAGAATTCCAGAACATGTTTATACCGGTTTGGCATAAAAATAAACCTAAAAAGGTGGCTCAACCGTGGATAACGAGGGAAATTAGGGACAGCATAAAATCAAAAAAAAGGGCATATCAACTGGCAAAAAAAAGCACCAGACCGGAAGATTGGGACAGTACAGGATACAGCAAAAGAGGACAAAGGGATTAATCAGGAAGGGGAAAATAGAATACGAAAGTAAACTTGCAGCAAACATAAAGACAGACTGCAAAAGCTTTTATCGGTATATCAGGAGGAAAAGACTGGTAAAATCCCAAGTCGGTCCCTTGCAGTCCGATTCGGGAGAATATATAATGGAGAATAAGGAAATGGCAGACCAATTAAACTCATACTTTGGTTCTGTATTCACAAAGGAGGACACAAATAACCTCCCAGGAATATCGGCAAACATAGGGACTAATGAGAGGGAGGAGCTGACAGAAATTAGTATCTCTAGGGATATGGTGTTGGGTAAGTTGAGGGGACTGAAGGCCGACAAATCCCCGGGGCCTGATAAACTACATCCTAGGGTACTTAAGGAGGTGGCCCTGGAGATAGCAGATGCTCTAAGGATCATCTTCCGGAACTCCATTGACTCGGGAACAGTACCCGTGGATTGGAGGGTAGCTAATGTTACCCCAATATTTAAAAAGGGGGGTAGAGAGAAAGCAGGGAATTATAGACCAGTAAGCCTTACATCGGTTGTGGGCAAAATGCTAGAGTCCATTATTAAGGATAAAATAGCGGAGCACTTGACAAATGGGGAAAGGATCGGACAGAGTCAACATGGATTTACAAAGGGTAAATCGTGTTTGACTAATCTGCTGGAATTTTTTGAGGAAGTAACTGGTAAAATAGATGGGGGAGAGCCAGTGGATGTGGTGTACCTTGACTTCCAGAAAGCCTTCGATAAGGTTCCACACAAAAGATTATCATGCAAAATTAAGGCTCATGGGATTGGGGGCAAAGTATTAACGTGGATAGAGAACTGGCTGGCGGATAGAAAACAGAGAGTTGGAATAAACGGCTCGTTTTCGGAGTGGCAGGCAGTGACCAGCGGGGTGCCGCAAGGATCTGTCCTGGGACCCCAGCTGTTCACAATATATATAAATGATCTGGATCAGGGAATTGGATGCAATATTTCCAAATTCGCTGACAACACTAAACTAGGAGGAGGGGTGGGCTCTGATGAGGATGTCAGGAGGCTACAGTGCGATTTGGACAGGTTGGGAGAATGGGCGGATACGTGGCAGATGCACTATAATGTGGATAAATGCGAGGTTATCCACTTTGGGGGTAAAAACAGGAGGGTAGATTATTATCTAAATGGCAATAGATTGGGAGATGGGGAAGTGCAGAGGGACCTGGGTGTTCTTGTGCACCAGTCACTGAAGGAGAGCATGCAGGTGCAACAGGCGATTAAGAAGGCAAATGGTATGTTGGCCTTCATATCAAGGGGGTTCGAGTATAGGAATAGGGATACCTTACTACAGCTGTACAAGGTGCTGGTGAGACCGCATCTGGAGTATTGTGTACAGTTTTGGTCGCCCCATCTGCGGAAGGATGTTCTTGCCATGGAAAGAGTGCAGCGGCGATTCACCAGGCTGATACCTGGAATGGCGGGAATGACCTACGAGGAGAGATTGAATAGTTTGGGCTTGTACTCACTGGAGTTTAGAAGATTGAGAGGGGATCTCATCGAAACATATAAAATTATGGCAGGCCTGGACAGGCTGAATTCAGAGAGAATGTTTCCAATGGCAGGGGAGCACAGAACCAGGGGCCACAGTCTAAAAATAGCGGGCAAATCATTTAAAACAGAGATGAGGAAGAATTTCTTCACTCAAAGAGTGGTGAGCCTGTGGAATTCCCTGCCACAGAGGGCTGTGAAGGCTAATTCAATAAATATTTTCAAGAGAGAATTGGATATATTTCTGAAGGCTAAGGGGATTAAGGGTTACGGAGAAAAGGCGGGGACGGGGTACTGAACTGGTAAGATCAGCTATGATCTCAGAGGAAGATCAGCCATGATCTCATTGAATGGCGGAGCAGGCTCGAAGGGCCGAATGGCCTACTCCTGTTCCTATCTCTATGTTTCTATGTTTCTATAACGGTGTGAGGCAGAAAATGCCTTCCCATTGCTGGGCCTCTGAAGGCGCAGAGCTGGGAGAGGAACTTGCCATCCGGTGAGATGTCTCCTGGACTGCCCCTGGCACCAGTCCCTTCTGCTGCTCAATCGTGCTGAACGTTTCACCACGTGCAGACACTTCTAGCTCACTCTCTAACCCAGCTATGGTGTCAATCTCTGTTCATGTGCTTGGGAGTGATGGAGCACAAATCCTCAAAAGGAATCTCCTCCTCTAAGGAGTTTGCATGGCACTGAGAGGCTGGACAGTAGCAGATGATCGACATCACATTATAGCCTGATGTGGTCAAGCTGCGTGTTTGTGCGTTTCTCAGAGGACCAGGATGAGGAGTCGTCTCGAGGCCCCTCTGGCGGAATGATGAGTGTCTTAACTGCTGCGCACTTTGGATGTTTGAAAGCATCTGAAGGCCAGCATCACTGTAATTATTCACGTACACCTTAGCACATTTAAACTTCTCTTTATTGTCACAAAAGTCTTCCATTACAGCAAAACAACGTCATGTCAACAGAAACCATAACAAACAAAATAACATTAAACTCTTCGGCAAAGCCGCCAAACTGAACAAACTTTTTCCAACAATTCCAACAGGTGAGGGTCTCCTTGAGTTTGGCCAAAGAAACGTCTCAGGACCTCCCTCTACTGCTGGCCCCTTGATGGAGAACGACTTCTCTTTCGCGCTCGGCCCCTTCCCTCCCTGCTGCTCCTACGCAATTGAACCCCAGTGGCGGGGTGAAGGCTGGGGGACGCCTGCTGACTGTCTGGAAGCGCAGAAGCCCCTGAGGGACGGCCTGGCCGACCTCTGGGCTTGGAGGGTGCGGACGCAGGATGCTTGATCTGAGCATGGCTGGAAGCAGTGTGCACTGCAGGTGGTGGCAGCTGCACTGCAGACGTGCCAGCGCTGACATGTGGAATTGTCACCGGCCGACTGTAAACCCGGTCCTTCACACGGTACAATATCCTCTTCCAAGGATAGAAGATATTTTTGCCTCACTATCCGGAGGGAAACGTTTCACCAAAATTGACTTGGCACAGACATACCTACAGATGGAGGTTGAAGAGGCCTCTAAAAAATATCTCACTATAAATACACACAAAGGTCTGTACCAGTACAATCGACTGGTTTTCGGAGTAGCATCCGCTCCAGCTACCTGGCAAAGAGCTATGGAGCAAGTCCTCCAAGGGATTCCGGGGACTCAATGCTACCTAGACGACATCCTTGTAACAGGAGAAAACGACAACGAGCACCTTGCCAATTTAGAGCAGGTGCTCACTAGGCTGAGAGAACGGGGCCTACGAGCAAATCGCCCCAAGTGCGAATTTTTCCGAAATCAAGTATCATATTGTGGCCACATAATAAATAAGGAAGGGTTGCATAAGTCACCTGAAAAAATTGAAGCAGTCATAAAAGCCCCAGCACCTGAAAATGTTTCACAATTAAGGTCGTTCCTGGGATTAATAAATTACTATCATAAATTTTTACCGAACTTATCAACTCTTCTACACCCTCTTAATGAACTGCTACAAACAGGAGTAATTTGGAAATGGAACGAAGACTGCAAAAATGCCTTCCATAAATGCAAAGACTTAATCACATCCAAAGAAGTTTTGGCTCATTACAACCCATCACTGCCAATCAGACTGGCGTGCGATGCATCCCCTTACGGCATAGGAGCAGTATTATCGCATAAATTCCCTGATGGCTCGGAACGGCCGATAGCTTTTGCGTCACGCTCATTGAACTCAGCTGAGCGTAACTATGCCCAAATCGACAGGGAAGCACTCAGCCTGGTATGGGGAGTAAAAAAATTCAACCATTACCTACACGGACAAAAATTTACCTTGTTGACTGACCATCAACCCCTCATCTCCATATTCAACCCTAAAAAAGGTGTTCCCATTACGACAGCACAAAGGCTACAGAGGTGGTGCCTTTTTCTAGGAGCACACCAATACAACAT
Source organism: Somniosus microcephalus (assembly GCF_052327205.1). Taxonomy (NCBI): domain Eukaryota; kingdom Metazoa; phylum Chordata; class Chondrichthyes; order Squaliformes; family Somniosidae; genus Somniosus; species Somniosus microcephalus. Next base: position 41,926,309 of record NC_140988.1, read on the forward strand.
AGAATACAAAGGGTCAAAACAGCATGGGAATGCTGACGGTTTATCGCGCCTACCGTTGCCAATGATAGAAGAGGCACCTACAGTAGACCCAGTAGAGATATTCCACTCTACCATAGTGGAATGTCTACCAGTGACAAATTCTGCCATTGAAAGGGAGACAAGAAATGACCCGACTCTCTCACGGGTCTACGATTTAACAGTGAAGGGATGGCCAGCACATGGCGAACCACTGTTGCCAGCATTCTCACAAAGAAGAGAACAGCTGTCAGTGTGCCGAGGAACCTTGATGTGTGGATCCAGAGTGGTGATTCCACCCAAACTCCAGGATAAAGTGCTAAAGGAGCTTCACGAAGGGCATCTGGGTGGAGTGAAAATGAAGAACCTAGCCAGGGCGTTTGTATGGTGGCCAGGTATCGATGGAGACATCGAAGAAATGACCAAGAGCTGCCTAGGATGCCAGAAGGTCCAAAATGCTCCACCACAAGCCCCTCTACATCCATGGGAGTGGCCCTCATCTCCCTGGCAAAGGGTACACATCGACTTTGCTGGTCCATTTATGGACTCAATGTTCTTAATCGCGGTTGATGCACACTCCAAGTGGCCGGAGGTAATAAAGATGTCCTCCACCGCCACGGAAAAAACCATCACAGTATTAAGGACCATATTTGCCAGGAATGGGCTACCAGAACAGATCTGTTCTGATAATGGACCGCAATTTGTGTCCGAAGAATTCAGAAAGTTCTTAAAAAACAATGGGGTTAAGCACTACACGTCTGCCCCATACCATCCCGCCACCAATGGATTGGCTGAAAGGTTTGTCCAGACCTTCAAGAAGGCCATAAAGGCCATGGGTAATGAAGACATAAAACTTCAGCACAAGGTGGATAACTTCTTATTCGCATACAGGAATGCAACACATATGGTTACCAACCAAACTCCCGCCATGATGTTCTTCAATAGAAACCTAAGATGCCGGCTGGATTTGGTCAAGCCCAACATCAGAAGGGACGTGGAGAACCGGCAGTTTCAAGGCATGAATGAAAGGCCAACTAGAACCTTCCAGATAGGTCAACAAGTTTTGGCCCGGGACTACCGTACCGAGAAATGGCAGCCTGGAACTATCTGCACACGACTAGGACCACTGATGTATACCGTGGACATCGGAGAAAGCATAATAAGGCGCCATGCTGACCAAATCATAAAGTCATCCGAAAAGGGACAACCTACACCACCACTCTATACATCTAACGATGAAGTAGAGATACCCATATCTACCTCCGATCCGGTGATACTGGAACCCGATGAACCCGACACTGGCATTCAAGCCGAATCAGCCTTGCCAGAAGAACCTACTACACCACCAGAAACTACTACACCCCCGAGGCGTTATCCGGACCGAGTCAGGAAGCCTCCTGAGAGACTAACTTATAATTAATTAATTACAGCAATGTATATTATTTTGCATATAACATGTAATTAATAATTACTTAAAATATGATGTACTGGTTAGCTAAAAGGGGAGGAATTGTGGTGTATGTGCCTTTAAGAGCCCCAGGTGTGCGTAATGCCGGTAATTGCCACTTGGGCTATATAAGCCTGTGTATTGTGTATATCCTTTAGAAACCCTCCCCAGACTTTGCTTAGTAAATACCTATGAACCAACTCCTGTCTTCAGTGTCTTTATCAACACACGGACACTACAGTGGCGACGAAGTGGAAACGGACTTACCTGCAATTCGGCAGCACCTCAAGGACATCGATTCCTCCGGCGTCCAGAAGACTCAAGGAAGTGAGAAAAGCTGTGGTTTCACCAGCTGGCCAAGCTGGTGGCAGGTACTGCGCTAATCCTTCCTGGGCATCAGGCTGGGGCTCCAGCGGCGGGCTCTACAGCTGAGACAGGCAGCAAAATCGGAGGCAAGCAATAACGGACTGGGAGGGAGCACTCGGGAGATGGCCGGCGCGGCAAGCAGGTCAGCGTTCAGACCTCCGGCGGGAACGAGTCTCCAACAGTAAATTAAAAAACATAAAGAGAACGGGAACCGCAGTAAACAGCGTTGTTATCGGCAGCAGCGGCGGGAAAGCGCGGGAAGCGCCATATCTTTGCTACAGAAAAGAAAAAAAAAGCGCGGGAAGCGCCATATCTTTGCTGAAATGCCTAAGTCTGACAATATTGATGCTTTTGATAGCGAAAGAGAGCCTAATTTTGGCAATATTGATGTTTTTGATAACGAGATAGAGGATTGGACCACATATGTGGAAAGAGTGGAGGTATATTGCACCGCAAATGGAATACAAGATGAAAAAAAAGCTTCAGTGCTTCTGGATCTAATGGGCGCAAAGACATACAAGCTGTTACGAAACTTAATCACTCCAGCCAAACCGATGGACAAGAATTTTGAGGAGATTGTTGATACCCTACACTGCCAATTCGAGGCAGGACTGGCAGATTCTCTGCAAGACAAATTCATCTGCGATCCCCTAAGTGTAGAAACACAAACAAAGGTATCTTCTGAGAAAGATTTAACACTGGACAAGGCTTTCAGTGCAATAGGAGCTGCAAAGATACAGCAAAGGCCACAGGACTTCGGCACCCATGAAATGACACGGGGTTTCGAGAGATGTTATCGCTGCGGCAGATCCACCCATGACCAGAGGGACTGCTGGTTCAAGGAAAAAGCATGCAGGCGATGCGGAAAGATGGGACACATTCCACGTGTGTGCCGATCTGAAAATAAAAAATCCACTAACGGGAAAAGAATCAATAAGGGAAAGCACAGAAAGGTACAAATGATGACGGACAGTAGCGCCGAAGACCAGAAGAGCGATAGCGACTCCGGGAACAAGAGACTAAGCTCTCTCAAATTACATAGTGTAATTGCCAAAGAAGATTACCAGACCATTTGGGTTACCCTCACAATAGCAGGGTCCCCAGTTAAAATGGAGCTAGATACAGGATCAGCTCTGACCGTCATAAATCGACGGGATTACGAGCGGCTATTTCCGCATATACCTTTAAAAGACACATCCATTATCTTGAAAACATATACGGGGCAGAAAGTATACCCCAAAGGAAAAATAAGGGTGCCTGTTGTATACAACGGCAAGGAAATACAGAAGTTGTATTTATACGTTCTACAAGATGGTGGTCCACCACTGTTGGGACGTGAATGGATCAGGAAAATACGTTTAGACTGGCACTCCATTCAGGCACTGACGGTGACCAGTAAGGAAAAAAATGATGATGACGTCATACCTGGACGATTAAAAGACATCTTGGCCAACGCCAAGGAAGTGTTTCAAGAGAAACTAGGAACCTTGAAAGGCATCACCGCCTCAATAAAAGTGGAAGATGCAGCAATTCCCAAGTTTTTTAAGGCAAGACCGGTGCCTTACGCAATTCGTCCAGCAGTCGAGGCAGAACTGGAGAATTTGGAAAAGGCAGGCGTATTATCTAAAATAGATTGGAGCGAGTGGGCAACACCCATCGTCCCAGTCATGAAGAAAGCATTGAAGGGTGATGGATCTGAAGAACAGAGAAAAAATCGCATCTGTGGAGACTTCAAGGTGACTGTAAACCCGGTCCTTCACACGGTACAATATCCTCTTCCGAGGATAGAAGATATTTTCGCCTCACTATCCGGAGGGAAACGTTTCACCAAAATTGACTTGGCACAGACATACCTACAGATGGAGGTTGAAGAGGCCTCTAAAAAATATCTCACTATAAATACACACAAAGGTCTGTACCAGTACAATCGACTGGTTTTCGGAGTAGCATCCGCTCCAGCTATCTGGCAAAGAGCTATGGAGCAAGTCCTCCAAGGGATTCCGGGGACTCAATGCTACCTAGACGACATCCTTGTAACAGGAGAAAACGACAACGAGCACCTTGCCAATTTAGAACAGGTGCTCACTAGGCTGAGAGAACGGGGCCTACGAGCAAATCGCCCCAAGTGCGAATTTTTCCGAAATCAAATATCATATTGTGGCCACATAATAAATAAGGAAGGGTTGCATAAGTCACCTGAAAAAATTGAAGCAGTCATAAAAGCCCCAGCACCTGAAAATGTTTCACAATTAAGGTCGTTCCTGGGATTAATAAATTACTATCATAAATTTTTACCAAACTTATCAACTCTTCTACACCCTCTTAATGAACTGCTACAAACAGGAGTAATTTGGAAATGGAACGAAGACTGCAAAAATGCCTTCCATAAATGCAAAGACTTAATCACATCCAAAGAAGTTTTGGCTCATTACAACCCATCACTGCCAATCAGACTGGCATGCGATGCATCCCCTTATGGCATAGGAGCAGTATTATCGCATAAATTCCCTGATGGCTCGGAACGGCCGATAGCTTTTGCATCACGCTCATTGAACTCAGCTGAGCGTAACTATGCCCAAATCGACAGGGAAGCACTCAGCCTGGTATGGGGAGTAAAGAAATTCAACCGTTACCTACACGGACAAAAATTTACCTTGTTGACTGACCATCAACCCCTCATCTCCATATTCAACCCTAAAAAAGGTGTTCCCATTATGACAGCACAAAGGCTACAGAGGTGGTCCCTTTTTCTAGGGGCACACCAATACAACATAGAATGCAAAGGGTCAAAACAGCATGGGAATGCTGACGGTTTATCGCGCCTACCATTGCCAACGATAGAAGAGGCACCTACAGTAGACCCAGTAGAGATATTCCACTCTACCATAGTGGAATGTCTACCAGTGACAAATTCTGCCATTGAAAGGGAGACAAGAAATGACCCGACTCTCTCACGGGTCTACGATTTAACAGTGAAGGGATGGCCAGCACATGGCGAACCACTGTTGCCAGCATTCTCGCAAAGAAGAGAACAGCTGTCAGTGTGCCGAGGAACCTTGATGTGTGGATCCAGAGTGGTGATTCCACCCAAACTCCAGGATAAAGTGCTAAAGGAGCTTCATGAAAGGCATCTGGGTGGAGTGAAAATGAAGAACCTAGCCAGGGCGTTTGTATGGTGGCCAGGTATCGATGGAGACATCGAAGAAATGACCAAGAGCTGCCTAGGATGCCAGAAGGTCCAAAACGCTCCACCACAAGCCCCTCTACATCCATGGGAGTGGCCCTCATCTCCATGGCAAAGGGTACACATTGACTTTGCTGGTCCATTTATGGACTCCATGTTCTTAATCGCGGTTGATGCACACTCCAAGTGGCCGGAGGTAATAAAGATGTCCTCCACCGCCACGGAAAAAACCATCACAGTATTAAGGACCATATTTGCCAGGAATGGGCTACCAGAACAGATCTGTTCTGATAATGGACCGCAATTTGTGTCCGAAGAATTCAGAAAGTTCTTAAAAAACAATGGGGTTAAGCACTACACGTCTGCCCCATACCATCCCGCCACCAATGGATTGGCTGAAAGGTTTGTCCAGACCTTCAAGAAGGCCATAAAGGCCATGGGTAATGAAGACATTAAAACTTCAGCACAAGGTGGATAACTTCTTATTCGCATACAGGAATGCAACACATATGGTTACCAACCAAACTCCCGCCATGATGTTCTTCAATAGAAACCTAAGATGCCGGCTGGATTTGGTCAAGCCCAACATCAGAAGGGACGTGGAGAACCGGCAGTTTCAAGGCATGAATGAAAGGCCAACTAGAACCTTCCAGATAGGTCAACAAGTTTTGGCCCGGGACTACCGTACCGAGAAATGGCAGCCTGGAACTATCTGCACACGACTAGGACCACTGATGTATACCGTGGACATCGGAGAAAGCATAATAAGGTGCCATGCTGACCAAATCATAAAGTCATCCAAAAAGGGACAACCTACACCACCCCTCTATACATCTAACGATGAAGCAGAGATACCCATATCTACCTCCGATCCGGTGATACTGGAACCCAATGAACCCGACACTGGTATTCAAGCCGAATCAGCCTTGCCAGAAGAACCTACTACACCACCAGAAACTACTACATCCCCGAGGCGTTATCCGGACTGAGTCAGGAAGCCTCCTGAGAGACTAACTTATAATTAATTAATTATAGCAATGTATATTATTTTGCATATAACATGTAATTAATAATTACTTAAAATATGATGTACTGGTTAGCTAAAAGGGGAGGAATTGTGGTGTATGTGCCTTTAAGAGCCCCAGGTGTGCGTAATGCCGGTAATTGCCACTTGGGCTATATAAGCCTGTGTATTGTGTATATCCTTTAGAAACCCTCCCCAGACTTTGCTTAGTAAATACCTATGAACCAACTCCTGTCTTCAGTGTCTTTATCAACACACGGACACTACACATGGCACTGAGAGGCTGGACAGTAGCAGATGATCGACATCACATTATAGCCTGATGTGGTCAAGCTGCGTGTTTGTGCGTTTCTCAGAGGTTCATGAACGGGTGCAAGTAGTCGTCAGATCCTATCCTGTCAGCTCTTGCAGAGTCACTTATCTTAAGCGCTTGTTGCTCCAGCTCCAAGAGCACCATAAGGTTGGGTGATCGTCCCCTGGTCTTAGTCCTCTCCCTGCCCTGCAAAGAAAGAGGGTGAAGTTAGTGAGTCTCTTGTATAAAGGAGAGTCCAGAAGTGCGGGGCTTTTTGGCTGTTGGGCAGATGCTGAGGGCGTGAAGAAGTAAAAGGCAGTCAGGATGGGCAGGAGGTGTGTGGAGTGTGAAGGGAGGAAGGAGCCATGGCAGAAGTTGGTGGCTGGGCAAAGTCTTGCAGAAGGGAATAGAATCTCATTTGAAGAGGCGTTTTCCTGCTTTAATTAGGCTTCTGGCTGACCTGCTGGATACTGTGGTCCGGAAGCAGGCGTTTCCCCAGCGGGTCAGCTATTCGGGTGGGAAATCCGCCAGTGAGAATATAATGTAGCTCGGGAGTTAAAATACCCCAGGCCTGTTTTTAGCTTCAGCGGGTGAATTTTAAACTGACACCAAACTCACCTGCCGAAAACTGTCCCGGAGTTAAAATTTGGGCCCATTAGTATCTTTCAGTTTTCAGTACAGTATCTACTGACACCTTGTGTTTTTTACAAAGTATTGCACAATCATTTATTTATTTGTACAAAAATATTTAATCTGTGTAGCCTCAAGTTTAACTGACAATTTTCACACAAAACTAGAAAAAGTAGCAACTTCCTGCCCTCAAAAAAACACATACAATACCCCATTGGCATACAAAACGGGAGCATATACTAAAAGCAAACACAATGTGGGGTGAACAAAAACAGCTAGCAGTACCTAGGAAAAAAATTCTAGACTAAGAGTGGTAATGGAACAGACTGTTCTTATGTCCCACATAGCCATACACTCGTCCAAAGATTATACAAGTAAAAGGAAATCTAACAAAGAGTGGATGGGAATGGGTTACGGCCCATGTTTGGACATATAACCAAGATCGCACAGACAGCACGTGCTCCAACCGAAAGACCTGGGGCTCACCTGAAATTGGGCCTCGGGCCTCGTTTCAATATTTTGGACAAGCTGCCAGCACCTGTGACATGTCCAGAGGCAGCTCGCCCATTTCAAGAGGATGAATTTTAGGCCTCCGGCAGAGACCTTCAGCTAAGTCCGGGGTAGGGGGTAGGACAATGGGAGGGGGTGCCGATGACGGGCCAACAATGGCCCTCAGGAGTGCTCCTATAAAATTACACCTGGGTGGCTCTCTCCTTCATAGGACAGGGCTACTCTTTCCCTCAACCCTTTTTTTGGCCTTCAACGGGATTTAGGTGTCTTCTGTCTTGCTAAAGGGAAAAAATTGGCAACACTTCCAAGTGGGTGGATGTCCTGAACCTGCAATAGGTGCAGGCCCAGCATTGCAAGGGAAATGAGGTAGGAGGGGTAGTCCTGCCCCTCTCCCACTTAATTTCCTCCATATATATCGATGGCTGCCGAAAAGGAAGGAGACACAAACACTTGTTGCAGGACCCTCCCTGGCTAGAGAGTCTGAGCAGGACCCAGGAACAAGACAAGGGTCCCTTACAGGCTGAGACAGGAGAAATTATAATGGGGAATAAAGAAATGGTAGAGAAATTAAACAAATACTTTGGCCGCGACTTTGCCACAGGCGGCAGGTTGGAGTCGGGTTGGCTGTTGGGCCCGCTGCCGGTTTCAGCCACTCCCAAATAACAATTTTCATTTAACTGGGCTCAATCAGTGGTTGCGGGTTGGCTGCTCGCCTCTGCTGACGTCATCGATTCAGTTGGTTTTAAGGGGTCCATGTAGCCTTTGCTTTTCATTTCCTTTGTGCTGCTCCTGAAAACTGCAACATGACTGCTCCAAGATCTAAGGCTGCTCCTCGTTTTGATGATGATTCCCTCCATTCTCCTGAGAGGGAGTAAGAGGGCGCAGGGAGGTCAGGAGGAGATCCACCATCCCTGGCCACTTTAACAAGCGCTGAGGAGGCTGCTCATGATATCGTCGGAGGTGCAGAGGAGCTGAAAGTGGGGGACGGAGAGATGGGCGCAGTAGTGCAAGCTGGTGACAGAATAGATTTGCAACCCTCTCATTTAGATTTCATGAGTTGCTGAAATGGCATCTGATGTTCATAGAGATTGACTTCTGATCATCTGCACAATAGGATGTGTCTGCTACCTAAATATCACGGGGGGAAAATTCAGTATCGCCCCATTTGGGGCGTAATTATTGGCCGGGTGCAAAGATTAGCGCCTGGCGCTAATTATCGCCTCCGACTGCAAACTTGGCTTTTATCGCCCCTGGAGGTGATTGGAGTGCTAAATCAGGCGCTTCACACCTGTCTTAAGGCGCAAAGGCCGAGGAGCGAGATGCTACCTCAGAGCGCTGGCAAAGCTCATGTGATGTCAGTCAGCAATGGAGCACAGACAGAATGGCGCCGGACAGTTCTTAAAGGGGAGGGTTGATCTTGCTCTCCATCCACATCCTGCTCATTGCAGCATTGAATCTCGGCCTGGAGAGACCTGTACATTATATCTGCTGGAAAGAACAATGGTGAGACTCAGGAAAAGGGCTCAGAGTGCAGCCCCCACAGTCTCTTCTAAATCGATAAAAGGAAGGGCAAATCAAAATGAACCTGCAAAGTGCTGCTCAGTACCCAAAACTCCTTCACACAGCGTTGAATCTCTCCAGAAGTCTCTCTCTCTCTCTCTCAGAATGCGTGGTGCAAAAATGTCACCAAAAAAAAAGGCAGGAAACGGTCGCCTTTAAATAGCGCTCTCCCAGTCCCTTCGTGACTGCAAAACACTCCCCTCAACCTGTCGTTGCTAGCGGCAGGTGGTAAGGCAGGGGGCGCCACTCAATATCCAGTCCGGGGCGCTACCGGGGCGTTGCACACTCAACAGACGACATGATCTGCCAGCGCAGGAGATCGTGGCGATAGTGTTTAGCGTTGCCGCAAAATGTCTAGTTAATTTTGTGAGCGGCGCAAACATCGCCGCGCACAGGCGCTAGTTGTTTGTGCCCCATTAGCGCCCTCTTAAGGTGCTAACGGGAGGCGTAAACCAACTGAATTTTTCCCCCCACATGTCTAACTCATGCCTTTACTCCCCCACAGGACCATCGAGAGCCCCCCTCCCCACTGTCCAGGAGGAAGAGCTGGACGACTCCTCAGAGGAACCTGCAGCCTCTGAGGGAGCAGCGTCTCCAGAAATCAGCACACCCAGCTCCAGCGGTGGGTCCTTCGCAACATAGAGTAGTGTTGTCACCTGGTGTATCACAGCTCACAAGTGAGCATCAGCAGATGGTAGAGACAGCGACAGCAGTGGAGAGTCCTTGTCGGAGGTCGCAGGACGCTCCTAGCTCTGCTCAGCTGCATGTAGACGCTCTGCCTCTGGGGCCTTCCAGAAGGAGAGCGATGCTGGAACTTCAGGAACAAGTGCAGGAGTTTCTGACAGGGTTTGCATCTACGGTAACTGCAAGTGTACAGAGAATGGAGGAGTCCATCTCAAACATGAGCACTGCCGTGGTGGACGCAATGGGGAATGAACGTGCCACCATGGAAAGGATAGCAACCTCCATGGAGGACATAAATCGCCAGACTCAACAGAGCATAGTGACTCTTCTAAAGAGATGGTCTGCCATGGAGGAAAGATGGGCATCTATTGAGGAGAGGCACCAGAGGTACATGTACATCCCCGTTATGAGGACTGTCAGTGCAGAGACGGGTTCTCATGGCCCCACTGATGTGCAGCAAGGTGCTCTCTAGCCACTTGCTAGCAGTGAAGTGCAGGTGACCCGTGAGGGGGATCTTGGTGGTCGACAACAAGGAAGCGTGGGCTCCTCTCCAAGTGCTCACACTCTCATGCCACTGCGGAGCCCTCGGTCAGAGCCCCAGATTCCGCACCCAACTGAGATGGCCGTCTCAGCCCCTGCACAGCCACAGGAAGAGCAGACTGTTGCGGAACCCTCCCAGGCTCCCAAACCCAGAGGACGCCCGCCAAAGGCATCTAAGTAGGCGCAGCATAGAAGTGAGCAAGGTGCCTCTACATCTGCTGAAGCCACAGGGGAAGCACCACGTAGAAGCACGCATAAGAGAAAGTCAACACACAAATAGTCACAAGGGTAGTCACTTGGGTGTTTTCTTCTCTTACAAAGTAAAGTTTCTCATCCTGATTGTAACTTTATTAAACAAAAGTGATGGCAAAGAATCAAAGATTTGGCCTATGTTTGCTCAGAAATGGAAGTTGTACAGTGAGGGGTCAGGGCACATTTCATCTGTAATGATGGTGGTGAGAGTGATAGGAAACCACAGTTTATTGTACAGATGCTGTATGGTGTGTTAAGAAGGTCATCCAGACATTTATTTCCAACTGCCAGCCACATATGGTTGATGCGTAAACTTACACGAATCTGGCATGGATGAGTGCATCCCTTGCCTCACGGCCAGCAATGTGGTCACGTGCTGGTGGAATTGGCACAGCTGCCCCCGCAAGGTGTCCCTCATCTGCCGCCTCCTCCTACTCCTCCTCTGAGGCTGTGCGCTGAGCCACGTGTTCCTCAGGCAGCGGTAAGCCATGCTGCTATGCGATGTTATGCAGGACACAGCAGACCATGATGGTTCTGGAGACCCTGGCTGGTACGTACTGTAGGGCTCCACCTGATCTGTTGAGACATCTGAATCGTATTTTGAGCAAGCCGATGGTTTGCTCTACGATGCTTCTGGTGGAAATGTGGTTCACATTGTACTGCTCCTCCGCTTCATTTGATGGCCTCCTCATCTGTGTCATGAGCCACTTTTTCAGGGGATAGCCCTTGTCTCCAAGTAGTCGTCCAGAAAGTTGGGTTGGTGGATTGAACAGCTGAGGCACAGTAGACTGCCGCAGGATGAACGAGTCATGGCAACTACCAGGGAACTTGGTGCAAACATGAATAATGATCTTCCTGTGGTTACACACCAGCTGGACATTAATGGAGTGGAAGCCCTTGCGGTTGACAAATACAGCTGGGTTGTGATGGGGTGCCCTAATGGCCACATGTGTGCAGTCTACGATGCCCTGCACCCTTGTGAAGCCTGCTATATTTGCCAATCTAACTGCATGCACGGTTACACTTGCTTCATCCGTAGAGAAGTGGATGTAATTGTGCGACTTTGTAAAGAGGGCATCGGTAACCTGCGTGATGCAAGTGTGTGCGGCCGACTGGGAGATGCCGCTGATGTTTGCTGCTGATCCCTGGAAGGACCCCGAAGCAAAGAAGTTGAGCACGGTGGTGACTTTGACAGCCACTGGTAAGGAGTGTCCACCCACTCCTCTGAGCTCCAGGTGTTACATAGAAACATAGAAGATAGGAGCAGCATTGTGCAGAAGTTGGTGCAGCATTGTGCAGATGTCAGCGACTACCTCTCGCGAAAGTCTCAGCCTCCTTTGGCACTGCTGCACACTCATGTTGAGGAAGCTCATCCTCTGCCTGTAAACCCTGTGTTGGGGGTACCTCCTGCGGCGAGGTGCAGCCCTGAGCAGACGCCCTCTGCCCTGTGCATCATCAGGTGGTTGAGGAGGAGGTTGGCGCTCCTGTTGTTGCTGCTGCTGTTGTGCCTGGTTCTGCTGCTTCCGCGGCTGCTCTTCCTCTGATTCTGAGGACCAGGATGAGAGGGTATAAATGGTTCCCATTCCGCTGGTATATATCTCAGTTGAGGAATAGATGTTATAAGAGCTCACTCAATGTGGACAGAGGGTAATCTAAGGAGGTCACAGTGCATATGGATCTCAGCTTAAACACGTACAAGCTCAGTAGACCTGCAAAATGTGTTACAAAACCTCAAAGCACAAAGTTCTGGCATCTGAAAGTCAGCCATGGTGCACGTCTGCTTTTAAGCTGCAGGAGCAGCTGTCAACAATTCAGCTACTTGCTGAACCCGGCACAATCAGCTGCCGTGTTTGTCACACGGCGGGCAACATGCTGAAAATGTACTAAAATGGGAATAGACAGTAAAAATTGGATTATCTAGGCAGTTAACAAGCTGTTAACTGCCTCTCCCGCTGTTTGGTGTCGGGTCTGATCAGGACTCGAAGACCCGACACTTTGCAAAGTTGCGTGGAGGTGGGATGGTGGCGGGTTTGCAACCCGCTGTCGATAATTTTGATTTTAACTCCCGACCTGCCTCCAAACCTGCCCTCTGAGCACCGGCAAAATTGCGGCCTTTGTGTCTGTTTCACAGAAGAAGGCGCAAAAAACTTGACAGAAATAGTGGAAAACCAAGACTCTAGCGAGAACGAGGAACTGAAAGAAATTAGTATTAGTAAAAAAAAGTACTGGAGAAATTAATGGGACTGAAAGCTGATAAATCCCCTGGACTTGATGGCCTACATCCTAGAGTTTTGAAAGAGGTGGCTATAGTGATAGTGGATGCATTGGTTGTCATTTTCCAAAATTCCATAGATTCTGGAACGTTTTCTGCAGATTGGAAGGTGGCAAATGTGACCCCACTATTTAAGAAAGGAGAGAGAGCGAAAACGGGGAACTACAGACCAGTTAGCCTGACATCAGTAGTAGGGAAATTACTAAGGACGTGGTAACAGGGCACTTAGAAAATAATAATAGGATTGGGCAGAGTCAACACGGATGTGGTAAACCACTGTTATAGTTATCACTGTATATTGTTCTCACTGTTCTCACTGTCACATCACTACACGAGGTCGCCTCTTGTCGCACTGTTATACCTGGGCTGACCACCTCCGACTCCGCCCATTACCTGCCCAGGTATAAAGGTAGCTGACTGGCTAGTATTCCTCCCTGTTGGATCGGATCACCCACGAGGGTGGGCTCTGTTATTTAGCCAATAAAAACCTTCAGTTACGTTCTTAACTCGTCGCCTTTTATTGGACTAATTGATAGGCATATCAATTTTATTGACTAAATTTTAAAGATGTCTGATAATGAACAGCAACAGCAAGGAGCTCACCCAGCAGCACAGCAACAGCAGCCTCCAGACAACGGGCCACACCAGCCGGCTTGGCTGCAAGCCTTGAAACCACCATACCTGGATCTAAACCCACAGGCACCAAACTCAGCCAACGACTTCAAACACTGGCTGGACTGCTTCGAATCGTACCTGGAGGAAGCCGTCGTCCCTCAGAGATCCAAACTAAGAGTCCTGAAAGCCCAAGCGAGCCCGAGAGTATATACACTCATCCAGGACATGACTACGTACGACGACGCCATCAACCTACTGAAACAGCAGTACCGGAGCCCGGTAAACTACATGTACACTAGGCATCTCTTAAGATCTCGCCAGCAACAGCCAGGAGAATCGATAGCTGAATTTTCACGAGCGCTGAGACAACTCGGCAGGAACTGTGACTTTAAAGCGGTGACGGCTACTGCGAACATGGAAGACAATGTCCGCGACGCCTTGGTGAGAGGCCTACGTTCCGACTACACACGGCAAAGACTGCTTGAAGCTAAGGACATAGACCTGGACAAGGCCGAAGCCCTCGCCCTCACCCTAGAGGCCACCCAGCAAGACCAGGAAGCGTTTGCCAGGTACTATTCGCGACCCTGGGACTCGGGCCCGACCCCCACCCCACCACCCTTCACAGCGCTGCCCCCGGGACCTACCTCAGCGTCTGCATCACGGATCCGACCGGGCCCGCTAGCCCCGGTACCGGCCCCGACATCAGGCAACCCCGATCGGGCCGCTGGCTGCTTCTTTTGCGGCCAGGAGAAGCATCCGAGGTCGCGCTGCCCAGCCAAAAACTCGACCTGCAAAACCTGCCTCAAGAAAGGCCACTTCTCCAAGGCCTGCAGAAGCAAATCCTCAGAAGCCAGCAGTGCCTCATGCGAACCCTGGGGGCGGCCATCTTTGTGCGGGGCAGCCGAAGCCTGCAGAGCCTCATGGGAAAACCAGGGGCGGCCATCTTTGTGCGGGGCAGCCGAAGCCTGCAGAGCCTCATGGGAAAACCAGGGGCGGCCATCTTTGTGCGGGGCAGCCGAAGCCTGCAGAGCCTCATGGGAACAGCAGGGGCGGCCATCTTTGTGCGGGGCAAACGATTTAAACAGAGCCTCATGTGAACTACGGGGGCCGCCATCTTCGCCGCCATCTTGTCATGACAACGACGCGCTCATCTACACCCTAGCTTCCGTGACCCTGGATCAAGCCCGCCCGCACCACCTGGCCAGCTCAATGATGGACATCAAAGTCAACGGCCACGCCACGACCTGCCTGTTCGACAGCGGAAGCACGGAGAGCTTCATCCACCCAGACACGGTGAGCCACTACTCCCTCCCCGTCCTGCCAACACGCAGCCGCATCTCGATGGCATCGAGGTCGCACACCACAGACATCAGCGGCTACTGTGTCGTGACATTGTCGGTTAAAGGGACAGAGTATAAAAATTTTAAACTCCTCGTACTCCCCCAGCTGTGCGCTGCCGTCATACTAGGGCTGGACTTCCAATCCCACCTCCAAAGTGTAACCCTAGCATACGGTGGACCCCTCCCCCCACTCACAGTCGACAACCAGCGAAAGTTAAACCGCCCACCGCGTAACACCTGCAGCCTATCCACCCTCAAGGTACCGCCACCTTCCCTGTTCGCTAACCTCACCCCCGACTGCAAACCTGTCGCTACTAAGAGCAGGCGGTACAGCGCTGGGGACAGAGCCTTCATTAGCTCTGAGGTGCAGTGACTCCTGAAAGAGGGCATTATTGAGGGGAGCAGCAGCCCCTGGCGTGCCCAGGTGGTGGTAGTCAAGACCGGCGACAAAAATCGCCTGGTTATCGACTACAGCCAGACCATAAACAGATACACCCAGCTGGACGCATACCCCCTCCCCCGCATATCGGACATGGTCAATGAGATTGCACAATACCGCGTATTCTCGACCATTGACCTCAAGTCGGCCTACCACCAACTCCCCATCAGCCCGGAGGACAGCCAGTACACCGCCTTCGAGGCGAATGGCCGCCTCTACCAATTCCTTAGGGTCCCCTTTGGTGTCACCAACGGGGTCTCGGTTTTCCAACGGGAGATGGACCGGATGGTTGACCAGAACGGACTACAGGCCACTTTCCCCTATCTCGATAACGTCACCATCTGCGGCCGCAACCGGCAGGACCATGACGTGAATCTGGAGAAATTCCTCCGTACGGCCCAACGGCTGAACCTCACCTACAATAAGGAGAAATGCGTGTTTAACACAGCGCGCCTTGCCATCCTTGGCTGTGTAGTAGAGAACGGAGTCATCGGCCCCGACCCCGAAAGAATGCGCCCCCTCATGGAGCTACCCCTCCCCCACTGTCCAAAAGCACTTAGGAGAACCCTGGGGCTTTTCGCCTACTATGCCCAATGGGTACCCAATTATGCGGACAAAGCCAGACCCCTCCTGAAAACCACATCCTTCCCCCTCACGGAAGAGGCGTGCGCGGCCTTCTCCCTCATTAAGGGAGACATAGCCAAGGCCACAATGCACGCAGTGGATGAGTCAATCCCCTTCCAAGTGGAGAGCGATGCATCCGACTTCGCCCTAGCCGCTACCCTTAACCAGGAGGGTAGGCCGGTAGCCTTCTTCTCAAGGACCCTACAGGGCCCCGAGACCCGACACTCGTCGGTCGAGAAGGAAGCCCAGGCAATTGTGGAGGCAGTACGGCGCTGGAGGCACTACTTGGCAGGCAAACGATTTACCCTCCTCACCGACCAACGCTCGGTTGCCTTCATGTTTAATAACAAGCTGAGGGGCAAGATCAAGAACGACAAAATCTTGAGGTGGAGAATCGAGCTTTCCACCTATGATTATGAGATGTTGTACCGGCCCGGTAAACTGAACGACCCCCCTGATGCTCTTTCACGCATTACATGCGCCAGCGCGCAAAGTGATAGACTTCAGACCCTCCACAATGACCTCTGCCACCCCGGAGTCACCAGACTCTACCATTTCATTAAGGCCCGCAACCTGCCATACTCCATCGAGGAGGTCAGGACCATGACCAGGAACTGCCAGATCTGTGCTGAGTGCAAACCGCACTTCTATAAGCCGGACAGAGCAAGCCTGATCAAGGCCACCCGCCCCTTCGAGCGTCTGAGCATCGACTTCAAGGGGCCCCTACCGTCATCCGACCGTAATGTGTACTTCCTCAACATCGTTGATGAGTACTCCCGTTTCCCCTTTGCCTTCCCCTGCCCAGACATGACCAGTAACACGGTCATTAAATGCCTGAACAAACTCTTCGCCTTGTTCGGGTTCCCGAACTATATACATAGTGACCGGGGCGCCTCCTTCATGAGCGAGGAACTCCGTCAGTTCCTATTGGAGAGGGGTATTGCAGCAAGCAGGACCACCAGCTACAACCCCCGAGGGAACGGCCAGGTGGAAAGAGAGAACGCGACGGTATGGAAGGCCACCCTCTTAGCCTTAAAGTCTAAGGGCCTCCCAACCTCCCGCTGGCAAGAGGTCCTCCCGATTGCGCTGCACTCCATCCGGTCACTACTTTGCACTGCCATTAACACCACCCCCCATGCTCGAATGTTTGTCTTCCCCAGGAAGTCGACTACGGGAACCACCCTACCAACCTGGCTGACCTCTCCGGGACCCGTCTTGCTGCGAAAGCACGTGAGGGCCCATAAAACGGACCCCCTGGTCGAGAAGGTGAACCTCCTGCACGCCAACCCCCAGTACGCCTATGTGGCTTACCCAGACGGACGGGAGGACACTGTCTCCTTACGAGACCTCGCACCCTCACCCCCCCCTCCCAACCCCCCGAGTCCAGCCGAGGTAGACGGCATGCCGGAACCCCACGAGCCTTTGCCGACTACGCAGACACCAGCTTTAACACCGGATAATGTAACACCGCCGCTGCGACGATCGGAGAGGCTAACGAAGCCTCCGGACAGACTGACATACCAGAGCTGGTAATACACTTCACCCCGCCGGACTCTAATCTAAACAAGGGGTGAATGTGGTAAACCACTGTTATAGTTATCACTGTATATTGTTCTCACTGTTCTCACTGTCACATCACTACACGAGGTCGCCTCTTGTCGCACTGTTATACCTGGGCTGACCACCTCCGACTCCGCCCATTACCTGCCCAGGTATAAAGGTAGCTGACTGGCTAGTATTCCTCCCTGTTGGATCGGATCACCCACGAGGGTGGGCTCTGTTATTTAGCCAATAAAAACCTTCAGTTACGTTCTTAACTCGTCGCCTTTTATTGGACTAATTGATAGGCATATCAACGGATTTATGAAAAGGAAATCGTGTTTGACAAATCTGTTAGAGATTTTTGAGGTTGTAACTAGCAGAATAGATAAGGGGGAACCAGTGGATGTGGTGTATTTGGAATTTCAGAAGGCATTCGATAAGGTGCCACACAAGAGGTTATTAAACAAAATTAGGGCTCATGGGACTGGGGGTAATATACTAGCATGGATTGCGGATTGGTTAATGGACAGAAAACAGAGAGTAGGAATAAATGGGTCATTTTAGGGTTGGCAGGCTTTAACTAGTGGGGTACCGCAAAGATCAGTGCTTGGGCCTCAGCTATTCACAGTCTACATCAATGATTTGGATGAGGGGACCAAATGAAATATTTCCAAGTTTGCTGATGATACAAAGCTGGGTGGGAATGTAAGTTGTGAGGAGGATGCAAGGAGGCTTCAAGGGGATATAGACAGGCTAAGTGAATGGACAAGAACATGGCAAGTGGAATATAATGTGGAGAATTGTGAAATTATCCACTTTGGTAGGAAAAATAGAAAAGCAGAGTATTTTTTAAATGGTGAGAGGTTGGGAAATGTTGGTGTTCAGAGGGACCTGGGTGTCCTTGTACACGAATCACTGAAAGTTAACATGCAGGTGCAGGAAAGCAAATGGTACGTTGGCCTTTATTACAAGAGGATTTGAGTATAAGAGTAAAGATGTCTTACTGCAATTATATAGGGCCTTGGTGAGACCAGACCTGGAGTATTGTGTACAGTTTTGGTTTCTTTACCTAAGGAAGGATGGCCTAGAAATTCGGTTGTTTGCACCAGCGGTTAGCGCCTTAAGAGACCGAGAATTGGGGCGTTGCCTAATGTTGGGGCGGGCGCAATGAAGATAGCGACAACTCCCATATTGACTATACATTTAACGCCTGCGCTAAGTGTTTGCGCGCGCCCGCGAGCGCAAGCACATAATGACGTCATTTCATCGTGCAACGCCTTTTAGGGGCGCCTGAGCGAATATTGGGTGGCGCCCGGAGCCTTAACGCCTAGCGCTATTAGTGACAGTTCGAGGGAGCGTTAGCAGGCCCTTCTCGGAGTCGGGGGGCGCTATTTAAAGGGGACAGCTCTAGTATAGAAGCTTCAGCCACTTGGCCTGTTCATTGCGATCGTTGGTGGAGAGAGTTGGGGAGCTACTGTGGAGCAGAATTTTTGGATTTTAGCATTAGAGTACTTGGGACCCTCAAACCTGTCCGGAGCAGTTGGAGCACTAGACCTAACAGCCTTCTGACCAACTGGCATCGGAATGGGAGATGCTTTGGAGGACAACGGGCTCCTGGCCGAACACTATGAAGGAGCAGAAAGACGGCGGGAGAGAGGGCCGGGATTGGCCAGAAGGAGGAGGGGCAATGGAGGTTGCCCAATCCGAGGGTATGCTGCGAGGGTCTTTAGGGGTCATACCTTGACATGTCGGAGGAGCAGTGTGTGCGAAGGCTCCGAATCGGGATGGACGTTGTTACTGAGCTGTGTCACCTGCTTACTGAGGATCTGCAGCCGCGTCAACGGTGCATGACCTCTCTGTCGGTGGCCGCTAAACTGACTGTTGGCCTCAATTTTTATGGCAACGGATCCTTTCAGTGAGCCATTGGGGACATCGCGAATATCTCTCAGGCTGCAGTCCACTGCTGCATCTGGCAAGTTACAGCTGCCCTTTATAGGAGAAGGCGTCAATTCATCACCTTCCCTCTGACCCTGGAGAAGCAGACGGAGGAGGAGGAAGAGGAGGAGCATGCAGATGAGGAGGAGGAGGAGCAGGAGGAGGAAGATGGAAGGGCTCCTGAAAGTGGAAGGGCCATCCGTCACTGGCTCATGAGGAGTCGTCTCGAGGCCCCTCTGGCGGAATGATGAGTGTCTTAACTGCTGCGCACTTTGGATGTTTGAAAGCATCTGAAGGCCAGCATCACTGTAATTATTCACGTACACCTTAGCACATTTAAACTTCTCTTTATTGTCACAAAAGTCTTTCATTACAGCAAAACAACGTCATGTCAACAGAAACCATAACAAACAAAATAACACTAAACTCTTCGGCAAAGCCGCCAAACTGAACAAACTTTTTCCAACAATTCCAACAGGTGAGGGTCTCCTTGAGTTTGGCCAAAGAAACGTCTCAGGACCTCCCTCTACTGCTGGCCCCTTGATGGAGAACGACTTCTCTTTCGCGCTCAGCCCCTTCCCTCCCTGCTGCTCCTACGTAATTGAACCCCAGTGGCGGGGTGAAGGCTGGGGGATGCCTGCTGACTGTCTGGAAGCACAGAAGCCCCTGAGGGACGGCCTGGCCGACCTCTGGGCTTGGAGGGTGCGGACGCAGGATGCTTGATCTGAGCATGGCTGGAAGCAGTGTGCACTGCAGGTGGTGGCAGCTGCACTGCAGACGTGCCAGCGCTGGCATGTGGAATTGTCACCGGCCGAGAGAGGACACCTGCACCATTGTCGGACGACACACTGGCTCTCTGAGGGAACCAGCTCGGCTCATCCGCCACAATCGCATGCTCCACTGATTCCTGGCCTTGTATGGGACTGGAAGGGCCCGGGGTGATCCTAGTTGATGCACATAGGGTGGCTGCAGTGAGAGTTCGCGTTGCCTCAATCTGGGTGTGGACGAGGCCGGCAAGTGACAGCGTGGCAGCAGTGAGGACCTGTGAGCCAGGTGCCAGTGCTTCGGAGAAGCCCTGGACAGTTCTTTCCATTGCTTCGGACAAGGCTGGTGCTGACCGCTCCACTGCCTCGGACAAGCCCTGGACAGACCTTTCCAGGGATTGTCCGAAGCCCTGAACAGTGTTGGTGCAAAGCCCTGTTGCCCCGAAGCCCTGGAGAGTCCTGTCCATTGTTGCCCCGAAGCCCTGGAGAGTCCTCTCCATTGTTGCCCCGAAGTCCAACACACTCTTTGCCAGTGAATCTATTGACTGGGGCATCCTCCCCACTGCAGCCATCAGCTCAGTGTGCCTGAGCCGGGCCTGGGTACTCATTTCAGCCAGGCGACGCACCTCCTCTGCACTCTGTGCAGCAGTCATCACTACCTGCCATGCCCTCCGGGGAGACGGTGGCCGAACTTGCCTACCCCCTTTGCGTTGCTGCATGCCGCTTGGTCCGGCAACTGCCTGATCATCAGAGCCCCCCCCCTCCCCTCCAGGGAACTACTATCCCCAGTCTGTGCATGTGTATGCTCCTCTGAGATTGGAGCGGATGGTTCGGCTTCCTCCTGATCCTCAACTCCGGAGGCACTGGCACTGGCAGCTTCAGGGCGTGGAGCCCCAGTTGGTGATGCATCATCTGAAAGCAGGGAGGTGGAAGAGTGGCTTTAGCAGAAGGACAGGTTGGCGGAAAGGCATGGCAGATTGCGGCACACTGAGGAAGCATGCTGGCGGGGGGACCAAGTGGAAGAAGACAGTTGCAAAAGGTGAGAGCCTTACCCTCGCTGTCGAGAATGGGGTCGGCAGCTGCAGTGGTTACAGGACCAGACAGACGTCCTCCAAGAATCTGGTGCACTCTCTCCTCGAGATCCGTGAGAGTGACCACTTGTGGAGGTCTGCCACCGGTTCGACGCTGCTCCCTCCGCATCGTCGCCAGCTTGGACTGCAGGGGAAAGAAGGGGAAGTTCTGTAACATGATGCCTTGAGAGATCATCTCATGCCCCCCATGGTGCAAGAGCCCTTACATGATGCCTTGAGAGATCATCTCATGCCTCCCATGGTGCAAGGGCCCTTACATGTGGCCTTGAGAGATCATCTCATGCCCCCCATGGTGCAAGGGCCCTTACATGTGGCCTTGAGAGAAATGTCCATGTGTGTGCCCAGAAAGGGCCATGGGTGCTTGCTGACAGATGGCCATTGGGGCATCATGGCAACAGGGTCCTCGAAGTTAGGTGCAGATGGAGGGAATCAGAAGTTTGCATAACCAACACTCACCCTAACGACCCGAGTGAGGTCGTTGAATTTCTTCCTGCACTGAACAGGTGTCCTGGTCGCCAAGCTGTTGGAGTTGACCCTCTGAGAAACCTCCCTCCAAGATCGCCGGTAAGCCTTTTGATTCGGCCTCTTGCCATTGTCAGGATACAGAACATCTCGACGGCGCTCAACTGCAGACATCAAGTGGTCCAGGGCCTCAGTGCTGAAGCGCTCTGCTCTCTGTCTCACCTTCTCCATCCTCACCAAGTTTGTTGCATCAGAGAAGGGCGAGCGCCGATTCTGAGGCCTACAGGGCGTTGAGTGTAACAGCTCAGGCTGACTGACCCACCCCTTTAAGAGCCGGCCGGCGCCTGGAAGTCTCGTGGTTTCCGGTAATTGAGATCGCCTGCGCTGCGCCCGTCTGCGACGATATTGGGTAGCGCCTGAACTTTTGTGCCTTAGGAGCCCTGTGCAACGTCTGAGTTAGTGCCTCAATCCCCTTTGGGGGCGATGCAACCCAATATCTCGCCAGGCAGCGATAAGTTTCGTCTGGCTATAAACTTTGCGCAGCGCCAGTTCTAACGCCTCAAGCGGGGCTATACCCAATTTCTAGGCCGATATACTTGCCAAAGAGGGAGTTCAACGAAGGTTCACCAGACTGGTTCCTGGGGTGGGGGGATTGTCCTATGAGGAGAGATTGAGTAGACTAGGCCTATATTCTCTAGCATTTAGAAGAATGAGAGGTGATCTCTATTGCATCTTGACTGAACAGTAATGAATAGAGGAGACGGAATGTACCTTTTACTATTTACTGAGTAAATGGGTGGACATTACAGCACATTGTCTGCATGCAGAACCCGAAACTGGAAGTGAAAGACAAAGTAAAACCGAGCCCCCCAGCACCCCCTTCAGGAAACACCCGGGAACTGGGACAAACTTAATTGAAGCAAAACTCAAAACACAACACTCCTTTCCCCCAGATAAAACCCCTTAGTCCTCCAGGCGCCTGGGACGGAATCTAACCCGACTTGAGCGCCGCTGGACAGGCATAGTCGGGGTGCCACTGCTAGCCGCAGGAAAGCCTTCCTCCGTGGCTGATGACTCCGTGACACCTTCTGTCGATGTGGCTTCCGTCGTTGTTGCAGGAAGCAGGCCGTCACTGCCTGGCAGAGGTGGCGGAGACAATGGCCTAGCCTGTGACGTCTCTGTTACTCTCACCGGAGTACGACCCCGTAGCTGGTCTACGTGGCGTCTGTGTAGCTGGCCATCAGGTGTACGGACACTGTATGACAGGGGACCCGTGGCCTGCTCCACCACGGCAGGCATCCATTTGTCTCCTCCTGCATAGCAACGGGCAAACACAGTCTCTGACGGCTCGAACTGCCTGGCGGTACCCTGGTGCTTCTTAGCCAGCTCCTCTTGCTTTGTGTGCATCTCATCCCTGTAGTCTGGGTGTAGCCAGTCCAGTGCAGTCGCCAGCCGGTGACCAATCAGCATCTCGGCAGGACTCTTCCCCGTTGCTGAGTTTGGTGTGGTATGCTGTGATAACAGGAACCTGGCCAATCTGGTTTGCCAGTCCCCCACCGATATCCTCACCAGTGCCTCTTTTGTGGTTTGCACCATCCTCTCTGCCTGCCCATTAGAGGAGGGGTGATAGGGCGCTGTGGTCATGTGGCGGATCCCGTTTCTGCCTGCAAAAGCCTTGAACTCTGCTGACGTGAAGGCTGCTCCATTGTCCGAAACCAGCACGTCGGGGACCCCATGTGTGGCAAACAGCAAACGCAATGCGTTGATCACTGCACTGGATGTCATGGAACTCATGATAGCCACCTCCAGCCATTTCGAATGAGAATCCACCACTATCAAAAAGACCTTCCCCTGAAATGGCCCTGCAAAGTCAATGTGGAGTCTTGACCATTTATGAGTGGTCCACTCCCAAGGGTGAAGGGGAGCCTTGGATGGGCTATGGCGAGTCAGCTGACATGTCTCACAGCTCTTTACCACCTCCTCCACGTCTCGGTCCAACCCCGGCCACCAGACGTAGCTTCTCGCCAACGCCTTCATGTGCACAATCCCAGGGTGTGAGTCATGCAGCATTTTCAGCACCTCCTCTCTTGCGGCGGCAGGAGCCACCACACGGCTTCCCCAGAGCATGCAGTTCTTGTGTGCAGACATTTCATGGCGCCTCTGAACGAAGGGCTTGAAATGCTCCTCCTGGATCTCAGAGGGCCAGCCATGCAGCAGCCAGCGTAGCACCCATGATAAGACTGGATCTTTCTGTGTGAGGCTGCCAATCCGCTGGGCATGGAGTGGGGCCTCCGGAACCTCCTCCAGTAGCAGCACCTCCAGGGGTGGTGGCGTCTCAGCCATCGGCCGGTTCAAAGGCAAGCGACTCAGAGCATCAGCATTAGCCAGCATCTTCCCAGGCCTGTAGCAAAGTTCATAACTGTAGGCCCCCAACATCAGACTCCACCGAAGCATACGCGGTGATATGATCTGGGGCATGGGCTTGGAGTGATGCAGGAGCCCCAAGAGTGGCCTGTGGTCTGTGTAGATGATGAACTGTCTCCCTAACAGGTACTGGCTGAACTTCTTTACCCCAAATATGATGGCTAGGGCCTTCTTGTCAATCTGGGCGTAATTACATTCTGTTGTTGAGAGTGTTCTTGAGGCAAAACTGATAGGCGCTTCCCGGCTGTCTGGCTCTATGTGACCCAACAGAGCTCCCAGCCCGTATGGTGAGGCATCACACACCAACACCAATGGCTTGTTTTCATCATAGTGTGCCAGAACCTTATCTGCTTGTAGCAGTTCCTTTGCCTGTCTGTAGGCTGTTTCATGAGCTGAGGTCCAGTTCCACACTGTTGCTTGGTCTAACAGCCTGTGCAGTGGCCCTAAGATTGTGGCTTTGCCCTTGAGAAAACAACTGTAGAAGTTTAACAGTCCGAGGAATGCCTGCAGTCTGGTCTTGTTCTTGGGGGTGGGAGCGCTCCTGATAGCCTCCACCTTCTCCGTAGTCGGATGCACACCGTCTTTGTCCACTCGGAATCCCAAGAACTCCACCCCATTGGCAGCGAACACACATTTCTCCTTCTGAAGGCATAGTCCTTCCTCAGCCAGCCAGCGTAGTACTTCCTGCAGCCGCTCATCATGGGCTTCCTGTGTCTTGCCTGTAATCAGTATGTCATCCAAGTAAGGCTGAACTCCCGGAACACCAGCCAACAGGGTGTCCATGAACCTCTGAAAGATTGCCACAGCCGTAGACACCCCAAACTGCAGCCTTGTGGCTCGGAAAAGTCCTCTGTGGGTGTTGATTGTCAACAGCTCGGCTGACTCTTCATCCAGGACCAGTTGCTGGTATGCTTGCTTGAGATCCAGCTTGGTGAACAGAGTGCCTCCAGCCAGTGTTGAAAACAGCTCTGTAACTGTTGGTAAGGGATACACATCTGGTAACACAGCAGTATTAACCGTACATCTGTAATCTCCACAGATTCGCAGGCCCCCATCCTTCTTTGCAATGGGCACGATAGGGGTGGCCTAACGGGAGTTCTTCACTGGCAAGAGAACCCCTTGGTTCACCAGCTTATCCAGGGCCTCATCCACCTTCTTGCACAACGCAAAAGGAACTGGTCGTGCCTTGAAGAACTTAGGCGCTACCCCTGGGTCCACTTCAATTGAGACTGGCGGTCCCCGACAGGCCCCGAACTCACCAAAAACCTCTTCATAGTTCTCCAACATAGGCATTATGGGCTGTCGCTGTACCATGTGTACTCCTGTCACTTCAATACCGAGGGGCTCAAACCAATCTCTGCCCAGCAGGCTTGTGCCCTGCCCCACCACCACATAAAGTGGAAGTGTGTCCTTGACTGCCTGATACTTAACTTCCACATGAATCATACCCAGCACCTGGAGTTGAGCTTGGGACCACTGCCGTAGCACGCCACTGACCTGAGCCATCGCCGGGGGTTCACTTGGCCACAGCCTATTGTAAGTCTCTTCATTTATCAATGAACATGCTGAGCCTGAATCCACCTCCATGCAGAGTGGTGCCCCATTCATGATCACATTTGCCATGTATCCCCACCGTCTGTGGGGTAGCTGCTCAGCTTCCGTGGTATACACTGTGTACTCATCGTTGTCCTCCAGTGTCAGGGTGTGTGTCTGCGATGCTTGTGTTGGCTCTGCTGCAGCAGCCTGAGCTTTCTTTATGCAGACACGAGCTATGTGTCCTCTTTTCTTACAGAAATGGCATACCGCTGACACAAATTTGCATGTAGTGGAACCACGGAGAGCCCCACAGCGGAAACATTTTCTTCCTGTCTCTTTAGTTGCCTCCATGTCTCTCGCAGCAGCAGCTGCATGTGTGGTCTTGTGCACCTCCTCGGCGGCCTGAGATGGTGCTGCCTCTGTACGGAGCATACGTGTGTGTTCATCGATGCAGCCTCTGCTGCTAAAGCCTTCTCCTCGGCCAGTCGGAACGTCAGGGCCTTCTCCGCTAACAGCTGTCTCTGCAATGCCGAGTCCAGCACTCCACACACAATCCGATCACGGAGCATATTGTCTAAATGGTCACCAAAATTACAATGTAATGAGCGTTTCCTCAACTCAGCAATGTAACTTGAAATAGATTGTCCAGGCTGTTGTTTACAATTGTGAAAATGGAAACGCTGCACAATCTCTGAAGGTTTTTGGTTAAAATGTTTCTGCAGCTTCTCAAATCAGCATAATCCACCTCACTAGGTTTATGAGGAGCCACCAATGAACGCAGGACGGAGTAAGTAGCAGCTCCGCATACACTTAGCAACACTGAGCGCTTCTTCTCTTCTTTGTCAATATTATTGGCCTCAAAGAAACACCCCAGTCTTTCTGCGTATTCCTCCCATGAACTGTCCTTATCCCCAGAGAACTCTTCAATACGTCCCAAGGTCATCATAGTTTTAATGTGCACTGTCCCTTTAAGATCCACGGACTTTTTTCTTTTTTAAAAAAATTCTTTTTCTCCTCCGGCCAGAGTTACGGTAGCTACACCCACGGTAGTTGCCTGGCCCACACAATACTCTGTCCGCCGTCTACGTCGCAGCTAGCCAACTATCAAAATGCCGTTGATGTTGCTAGCTGAGTGGCCCGCTCGTCGCAATTTCCAATATCACGGCTGTAGGTTCGCATGTCTATCTCCGTCCTTCTAGAGAGTTCAACAGCCGCCTCGTCGCCAGTATTGCATCTTGACCGAACAGTAATGAATAGAGGAGACGGAATGTACCTTTTACTATTTACTGAGTAAGTGGGTGGACATTACAGCACATTGTCTGCATGCAGAACCTGAAACTGGAAGTGAAAGACAAAGTAAAACCGAGCCCCCCAGCACCCCCTTCAGGTAACACCCGGGAACTGGGACAAAATTAATTGAAGCAAAACTCAAAACACAACAATCTCATTGTAACATACAAAATTCTTACAGGGCTCGATAGGGTAGATGCAGGGAGGATGTTTCCCCTGGTTGGGGAGTCTAGAACCAGGGTTCAAAGTCTCAGAATAAGGGGTCGGCCATTTAGGACTGAGATGAGGAGAAATTTCTTCACTCAGAGGGTGGTGAATCCTTGGAATTCTCTACCCCAGAGGGCTGTGGAGGCTCAGTCATTGAGTATATTCAAGACAGAGATCGATAGATTTTTGGATATTAAGGGAATCAAGGGATATGGGGATAGTGCAGGAAAGTGGAGATGAGGTAGAAGATCAGCCATGATTTTATTGAATGGCAAAGCAGGCTCCAAGGGCCAAATGGCCTACTCCTGCTCCTATTTCTTATGTTCCTATGTGAAGAGGAACTGAGCAGGCAAGACAGTTTTTTCATCTTCTCTGCTGGACTTCGGGCCTTGTGGCTCCTGCTGGAGATCAACAGCTAGAAGGCTCTGAGACTTCTGGCCTGTCAGACCAACAATTACGCTCCTGATTCTTTTCCAGTTCCCGGTGCAAGGCCCTGCCGCCTACGGAGGAGTGGACCTGTGACAGGGGTGCACTCAGGCCATGGCTATGGCCTGGCACAGCAAAATTGGGCACAGAGGAGCCTTTGCTAAACACGTTCTTCACCTGGCATGAGGGGTGTGAGACAAGATCAGCTCTTCAGTTTCAAGATGGTTTATGCAGTCATGGAGTAGCTTTTGAACCACAATAAAAAAGGGTGTGAGTCTATTCTTAGTGCAATAGCTCAACCCTTACACCTTCATGCCCAGTGCTAGCTGGCAACTGCATCTGCGTTGTGCTGTATATTTATATCTCAATGCAAACCTTTCCCCAAAGGCTGTAATATATACTGGACAGTGCTCCCTTTATTACCTGACAGATGCATCAAGAGGCATTAATTTGGGATGAGACCAATGTTCCCTCTAATCTGAGCGGCTGCGCGGCCTCGCAGTAATGGGAAAGGTCCCGCGCAGGCCGCTCACTGGCTTTTTAATTGTAAGTACTGTGAGAGCGCAGAAATTTAAAGGGACCGTGCAGTAAAAGAAACAGGCTGTGCAGAACAAAGCGTAGCTTTCGGGGATCACTGTGTGCGACTCACTGATTTTGGTTCAAAAGTAAATGTAGCTTTCGGGGATCACTGTGTGCGACTCACTGATTTTGGTTCAAAAGTAAATGTAGCTTTCGGGGATCACTGTGTGCGACTCACTGATTTTGGTTCAAAAGTAAATGTAGCTTTCGGGGATCACTGTGTGCGACTCACTGATTGTGGTTCAAAAGTAAATGTAACTGTTATGTTTCAGGCACAGGGTACCAGGGCAGTCCCCTCAGAAGCCTATCTTAAGTCCTTCGTTCACTTCTGGGTCAAAATCTCAAGAGAAAGACTGCAAAGTATTGCACTGCATAATTGGCAGATGTTTGTTAAGTAAATATACATATGAAGTACATTTGCCTGTATTATATTTTCTACTAAAATTAGTGCATGCGGCTAAAGCGGTGTCACCATAGCTACGCTTGTGCCTGGTCAGTGATTTTTATTGGACAACATTGTGCTAGGAAAGCTATTACAAAACCTTAGTCCAGATTTTCCACTTGACTTATGCAGACTCCATCAAAGTACTGATTGCCTGTTCCTGTGCCAACAGTAAAGCAGTCGCTTGGCTTGGAACTGGAGCCGGTGCAGCCATCTAACGACATGTTCCTGATGGGAGATATCCAGTTTCTGCTCCATAGCAGGAGATGGGATTTAACTAGTCCTTTTATGATCAAGTGCTGTTTGTTTTTTTGATGGGCAGAATTCATCACAAAATTATTTTGAGAGAAGCTGCACTGGTTCCCCACTTCTGGCAATTTGCATAGTAAGTGACTTCATGGATATATGATGTTTTTCCAGGGAGGAAGGGGCACAGCCAGAAGTTGTGGTCTATGTGGGAACCAATGACATAGGAAGGAAAAGGGTTGAGGTCCTGCAGCCAGAGTTTCAGGAGCTAGGGAGGAATTTAAAAAGCAGGAGTTCCAAGATTGTGATCTCTGGATTACTCCCAGTGCCACACACTAGTGAGTATAGGAATAGTAGGATAAAACAGGTTAACGCATGGCTGGAGAAATGGTACAGGAGGGAGGGCTTCAGATTTCTTGGGCATTGGGACCAGTTCTGGGGCAGGAGGGACCTGTTCAAGGTGTATGGATTGCACCTCAACAGAGCTAGGACCAATATCCTCACAGGAAGGTTAACTAGCATTGTGGGGGGGGGGGGTGTTAAACTAATTTGGCAGGGGAATGGGAACCAGGATGAAACATTAGAGAGGAGAAACGAGGTACACAGAGTCAGCAGCCTTCCACCAGCCATGCTGCAACCACTGGGGTAGCACTGTGTTACATCACTAGGATAGACAACAGCAGACGCAAGACACTCACTAAGGGAATGCACAAGGGAGATTAGTTGATTTTTTGATGTAATATTGGATGCATATATGGATAATGTTGGATTGTAAATTTTGCTTTGTGGTGGCTTTTATTTCAGCATTGTGGCCAAGAGGATGCTATGATGATCAGTAACAGAGGGAAGGTAAGGTGTGGGACAAATGTTGAAATAGGAATTGGGGTTGTGTTCACTGGTACCGCAGCCGGATGATTTGATCCCGCATATCCCGGCCAGAAAGGGGCCGTTTGGGTTGCCTCCTTCCCTCCGCTTCCTCCTCTTCTGCTTTTTCCTCTTCTGCTTCTTCCTCTTCCCTCTGCGAGCAGCTTGTCCCCTTTGCTGCCTCTGCTTCATCTCCATGTGATGTTGCAGCTCAAGGAGGACGGCAACTAGAGCCCCCGGGATTGTGAGCAAGTGGTGTTCTCAGAGGTCTTCCTTTAACATCCAAAGCCTTGCAAGCATCCAGCAGCACTCCCTGCACTCCTTGCACACTTTTAACAACTTTTTTAATGTATTGCACCAAGCCACTATGCCAATAAAATGTAAATACAAGTCCAAAAGCTGAAATTGAAACTTATCTGAAAGATGTGTGTTTCCCTTTAAGAAGTGCTGGCAGTGTCTCTATAGTACTGTAGCATGCATGTTCTTCTGTGCGTAGTTTGGAGAGGGCGGTATGGAGAGTGGTGGCGTCCAAAATCGCTGTCGTGCGTCAATTCAGGCATTGCACACCAATTGACGTTACAATCTGTATATTTATGTGTGAGAGGTGAGCGCAGGCAACGGCAGCACTAATGACCTGTACAAAATGGTGGCCGCCATGTTCCGTGCTGGAAGCAGGCGGAAGTGAGGCGGCGACCAATTTTTCAACAAAACCGGCCTTAATGGCCAAGCTACACCCCTGAATTTCACGGCCATTAATAGTAAAAGGGTAGTCAAAGGAAGGGTAGGGCCGATTAGGGTCCAAAAAGGAGATCATCTTGTGGAAGCAGAGAGCAAGGCTGATGTACTAAATGAATACTTTGCATTTGTCTTCACTAGAGAAGAAGTTGCTGCCAATGTAGCAGTAAAGGAGGCAGTAGTGATATTGGATAGGATAAAAATAAAGAGGATGTATGTAAAAGTTTGGCAGTCCTCAAAGTAGAAAAGCCACCAGATGGGATGCATCGTAGGTTACTGAGGGTGAAAATTGCTAAGGCTCTGGCCACAATCTTCCAATCCTCCTTGGATATGGGGGTGGTGCTGGAGAACCGGAGGATTGCAAATATTACACCGCTGTTCAAAAAAGAGGAGAGGGAGAAACCTGGCAACTACAGGCCAATCTGCCTAACATCATTGGTGGGGAAACCTTTAGAGACAATAATTCGGGACAAAATTAATTGGCATTTGGGTCAATAAATGAAAGTCAGCACGATTTGTTAAAGGCAAATCGTGTTTGACTAACTTGATCAAGTTCTTTGATGAAATAATGGAGAGGGTTGATTAGGATAGTGCGGTCAATGTTGTGAATATGGACTTTCAAATGGCATTTGACAAAGTACCACATAATAGACTTGTTAGCAAAATTAAAGCCCATGGGGGGATTAAAGGGTCAGTGCCAGCATGGATACAAAATTGGCTAAGGGATAGAAAGCAGAGAGTAGTGGTGAACAGTTGTTTTTCAGACTGGAGTAAAGTATACACTGGGGTCGGTATTTGGACCACTACTCTTTTTGATATATATTAATGACCTGGACTTGGGTATACAGGACATAATTTTAAAGTTTGCTGATGATATGAAACTCGGAAATGTAGCAAACAATGAGGAGGGTAGTAACAAACTTCAGGAGGACATAGACAGACTGGTAAAATGGGCAGACATGTGGCGGATGAAATTCATCGCAGAGAAGTGTGAAGTGATAAATTTTGCTAGGAAGAACGAGGAAAGGCAATATAAACTAAATGGTACAATTTTAAAGGGGGTGCAGGAATAGAGAGACTTGGGGTTGTATGTACACAAATCATTGAAGCTGGCAGGACAAGTTGAGAAGGCTGTTTAAAAAGCCTATGGGATCCTTGGCTTTATTAACAGAGGCGTAGGGCTCGATTTTAATTCCAGAGGCGGGTTGGAGTCGGGTTGCATGGTGGGCAGGTTCGGGAGCCGCTTCCGGTGGGAACAGCTGCAGAGTTGCAATTTTTATTCAAGTACCTTGTTAATTTCATGGAGGCGCGCTGACCGGTCCAATGAGTGGGATCGGGTCGGCTGGCCGCCTCTGATGACGTCACAATAGCTGCTCCTTTTAAAGCTGCCTTTCCATTGTGGTTTCCTACACTTCTTTTCACAGCTATGACTTCTTCCAGAGGCAAGGCAGCTCCTCGGTTTAATGATGAGTCCCTCCAAGTTCTGTTGATTCTGTCAGAGCGCGCGGGGAGATTCTCTTCCCTCCTGATGGCCGGAGGAAGCCTCCTCAGCAGAGCAAGGCAGCCTGGATGCGCATTGCTCAGGAGGTGAGCGTAAGGTGCATTTATGCACACTCATGGATCCAGTGCTGCAAAAGGTTTAATGATCTTGTGAGAACATCAAAAGTGAGTATCCCATCTCACTTGCCTTCACTCTGCTTCCCTTCTCTTCTCATCACCTGCACGCTGCTTTGGAAGCCTCCCCCTTCACATCTCACCTTACACTTACTTCCCTTGCACCCTTTCCTATTCATCTCTGTCTCTGCACTGAATCACTTCAGCATCCTGCCTGTGCACCCTTTAGACTCACACTCACTGTCATGCAGTGACAACAACTAACAATGCACAGGGAGCTAGCTTCCTCTTGGCACCTTACCCTATCTTCGTCTCACTCAAATCTCCTATGGTAGGGATTAATCACACTCACTCCATCACTGTGGCTGAAACACCGCTTGTGTCTCTCCTTGCTGGAAAAGATAGCCCACAATAAGGAGAGAGCAATGACTGGAGGAGGAACATCTACCCTAACAACATTGACCAGTGCTGAGGAGGCTGCAAACGAGATTGTTGGAGGTGGCGAGGACCTGGAAGTAGGTGATGGAGAGACGGGCACACTAGAGGAAGCTGGTGACATAATAGAGTTTCATCCCTCTCAGAATGCAATGGTATATGATGTTCATAGAGAATCGCTTTGTATCATCTGCTCAAAAGAATGTGTTTGCTACATCAATATCAGATGTCTAATTCAAGCCTTTACTCTCCCACAGGACCATCGAGCGCCCCCCTCCCCACGATCCAGGATGAAGACCCGAACATCTCCTCAGAGGAACCTGAAGCCTCTGAGGGACCAGCATCACCAGAACTCAGCGCACCCAGCACCAGCGCAGCAACGCACACCTCGGTAGGGCCATCGCAAGTTAGAGTAGTGTTGCCACCTGGTCTATCACAGCACACAAGTGAGCATCAGCAGATGGTGGAGACAGCGACAGCAGTGGAGAGTCCTCGTTGGAGGTCGCAGGACTCTCCTAGCTCTGCTGAGCTGCATGCAGACGCTGTGCCTCTGGGGCCATCCAGAAAAAGAGCAGTTCGTGAAATACAGGAACAAGTGCAGGTGTCTATGGAAGGGTTTGCCTCCAGGGTTAGTGCAAGTGTGGAGAGAATGTAGGAGTCCATCTCTAACATCAGCACTGCAGGGGTGGAGGCAATGGTGCATGAACGCACCACCATGGATAGGATGGCAACCTCCGTGGAAAGGATGGCTACCTCAGTGGAAAGGATGGCTACGGCCATGGAGGAAATAAGTCGTCAGTGTTAGGAAAACATGGTGACTGTTCAGAATAGACTGATATCTCTGGAGGAGCGATGGGCAGCTATTGAGCAGAGAGACCAAAGTTTCATGGACGTCCTTTTGAGGAGGACTGCCAGTGCAGATATGGGTCCTCATGGCCCCCCTGAAGTGCATCAAGGTGCTCTCCTGCCACTTGCCAGCACTGAGGTGCGGCTGACCCATGAGAGGGATGTTGTTGTCAGGACAGAAGGAAGTGTGGGCTCCTCTCAAAGCACTCGCAGGCCATGCCACTACGGAGCCCTCGGTCAGAGACCCACTTTGCAGAGACAACTGAGATGGTCGTTTCAGCCCCTGCATAGCCGCAGGAAGAGCAGACTGTTGAAGAGCCCTCCCAGGCTCCCAAACCCAGAGGACGCCCGCCAAAGGCGTCTAAGCAGGAGCAACATGCTAGTCAGCAAGGTGCCTCTACATCTGCTGAAGCCACAGGGGAAGCACCACGTAGAAGCATGTGTAAGAGAAAAGGTAAGCACCTATAGTCACAAGGGGACTCACTTGGGTGATGTTTCTTTTTTTTCTGCATGTTGTTGGTATATTTTGTCATGTGTTAAAGAGAAATTATGGCAAACAGTTGATTGTGTGGCCTATGTTAACTGCCGTACCTACCTGTCCCACCGGTTGGAGATGGGTCAGTTTGGGAGCAGTTAAACAGACACTCAGGAAAATTGGGTGGGGGCGGGATGGAGGTGGGATTTTTCCAACAGACCTGCCTCCAAACCCACCCCCTCAGGGCTATTAAAATCGAGCCCATAGAGTACAAAGCAAGGAAGTTATGCTAAACCTTTATAAATCACTGGTTAGGCCTCAGCTGGATTATTGTGTTCAATTCTGGGCACCACACTTTAGGAAGGATGTCAAGGCCTTAGAGAGGGTGCAGGAGAGATTTACTGGAGTGGTACCAAGGATGAGGGACGTCCGTTATGTGGAGAGACTGGAGAATCTGTGGCTGTTCTCCTTAGAGCAGAGAAGATTAAGAGATTTGATAGAGGTGTTCAAAATCATGAACGGTTTTGATCGAGTAAATAAGGAGAAATTGTTTCCATTGGCAGAAGGGTCGGTAACCAGAGGACAGAGATTTCAAGTGATTTGCAAAAGAACCAGAGGTGACATGAGGAAACATTATTTTACATAGTGAGTTGTTGTGATCTGGAATGCCCTGTCTGAAAGGGTGGTGGAAGCTGATTCAATAGTAACATTCAAAAGAGAATTGTATAAATACTTGAAGGGTAAAAATTTACAGGGCTGTGGGGATAGAGCAGGGGACTGGGATTAATTGGATAGTTCTCCCAAAGAGCCTCCTTCTGTGCTGTATCATTCTATAATTCTCTGATATTAAAATTAAAGAGAAATGATGGGAATATATCAGACAACACATTTACCACCATTTGCTCCTTAGCAATGCTGGGCACAAGGGGTGCAATTGATTAAACTCCACAGACCCACAACATGGAATTACAAAAAAAATTCTGTCCATTTTCGGCTGACCCAGAGGCCACTGGTTGTGTGCAGCCATTTTCTGAGCTGCTCCCAGTCGGGCTTTGCAGTAGATGCATGGGTGTCTGCCAAAATTATTTAATTGACTTTAAATTTGGTTGTGTTCAGAGTTGCGTCCTTGAGGCAGACAGAACTCCGTCCCCACCTTATTTCCCCTGGTATCATAGCCGAGCAGGAAATTATTCCAAAGATTAATTGGCTTACTGCCTTCAAAGGCTCTTCAGCCTACTTGATGTGTATGTGCCCAGTGCCATGCCATCTGCAGTAGAGTCATTTTGTATGTGACTCTGTTAGTCTTGCAGGCTTCTGCCCCCTAAGGGGAAAAATAGGTCAAAAACATGGCCCCAAATCAATCTGATGGTTGGGAAAAGTAATTCCAGAGGGTGATGTCAAGAGTAATATGTTTATCTCATCTTAACATTTTTATTTTAATAATTGTCTGCTTGGCTGACCACAAATCTAAAATGCTATTTTATGTCTTTATTCCCCTTACATCTTATTATGCCCCTGGGCTAGTACTTATTAGCGTTAAATTGAAGTAGAACAATAAATGAGCATCAAAATTAAGAAAATAATTATGATTAATATTTTTGCAGGCAGAATAGTCTGATGACAGAATGTCATCTAGTAAGGGCAGAAGCTGATCTGAGAAGTCACTGATTACTGTTTTCATGGAAAAATGGATGAAAGTGTGGAATTTGATTTGCAAAACAAATTCCCAAATTTCATGTAATAAAAACACAGTATGACTTGTCAGTGTAAACCAGTGGCCCTGCTGATGGGGTTGGCACCATAGCTTTTGAAACTAGCCTATCTATGACAGCAGAATAGTCACTTGTGTTTCAAAATGCTGCTCTTTTTCATGTTAATAAGTAACTATATCATAAAATCTAATATTTAAAGGAATGAATAGAAGCAAGAATATTTCAACACAATATATGCATTGTTCAGGTAGGGTCTGGTTGAAACAAATGTGATTAAAGGGATATGTGAACTGAGCAGGCACATGGGATTGGGACTACTGTTGCTGTGGAGGATAAATATCAACAGACTGGTCGGGCTGTTTCCATGTAGTCATTTCGATGTAAAATAACCAACTATTTAGTGTTTATGATGGCATATTCCCCGAGTTTTAACTTTTAATTTTGTTTTACTTTACCAAAAGATCATTTTTGGAGTAAATAAATTCGTACAAAATGAATACTTGTTTATCATGAATTTTAAATTACCAGTGTCAATTATCCAACTTAATAAAGACAGGGGGAATGAACGCTAAGGGAGGAGACCAAATGTTTAAAGTACAGTTTTTTTGCTTAGTTAAGCATTTTCTAAGTCATTAACTTTATGCTTTATCCTTAAACAATTTCCGGAAGAGCTAAACCCCGTGCAGAAGATCAGGTATCAAGTAAAGGGAGCAGGTTAGGTTTCAATTATTCAGTTCTAAACACCCATTCGGTTGAAATAAGACCGGCAGATCTTTAGCAAGTCATTTCTGGCTCGGGTTTAGTGGTTAGAACATTGTTCGCTGTCCGGTCAAACTTTGGAAGAGTGATATGGATCAAGCTGAGAGTCCAGAAGAGGACGGCGCGTTCACCACCATTTCTTTAGCTGATGATTCGGGTAAAGTCGAGTTAATGAGTAACTGGTAACTCAAAGTATAGGGGAAATGGATCAGCTTTAGTGGTTGTTTACATTTTCTTTCTGATGCTTCGAAAATTAATTAATATGTGGTTTGGTGGTTTTTTTTAATCGGTCCATTTTGCTTGCATTAGATATAGGGCGGTCTGCACATTTAGTGTAGAAATCATTAGTTCCAAGAATCAGATCAAAAATGACAAGAAAAATAAATTAAAAATGCATCGTATTCTCTTGTAACCACCTGTTTCTGTAACAATTTTGATGCAGTTAAGTGTGCTTCTCCTTGTATTGGTGACCCAGATGATGATGATGAGACTGTGTTTAGGCCTCACTTTAGCTGCTCTTGGTATTTAACCGAGCAGCAATGCTCATGACAACCTTTTGACTTAAGTCAACTGTCCTTCCCCCCCCCCCCCCCCAAAATTATATTCACACGACTTTAATTGTGAAGATATAGGTGGAAAATTATTTAGTTTGTTGGGGGGAAATATTGTCTTTTTTTAGTGTGGGTTAGTTGGGAGAAATGTTTGGGGTGTTGCAGTCGTGACGTGATAATGTATTTGTCTAACTTTGGTTCCAAACTGTAACCGGGTTGAGTTAACTTGATGGGAGGGGAAAAAATGTTGCTTTTTCATTTAAAAACAATTAAAATCAAAATTAATAGTTTGTAAACTCATGAGCTGTGTTTCTTTTTTAAAAAAAAGTGGCATCCAGTTAATCATCTCTGAGTAAGTTTGGCTTTTCAATGTAAAGTATGCTTGTGCCACGTTTTTCATTACAGTTGGACTTTACTGGCTAGAAGAAAAGTTTCCGAAAAGCGTGCTCTGTTTTTCTGGCTGAGTATCTGGTGCGTTTTGCAGTGAAGAGGAAGCCTGTCTCTTACCCAGATGAATGTGTGTGTGTGTGTCTGCCTTTGCCTTCCTGTTTGTGCGACTCTCCCTCTGGTGGCCAGTCCCTGGAAATCTTTCGCTTTCTCAATCTGTACCGACTCGACATTTTATTTTTCCACACCCCTCCCATTCGAACACCGATCCGGCAATACCTGGTGCCCCCCCAGAAGGTAAGCGTCCGCTTCGTGTCGCCCTCCCGGCTAGGCAGCAGTAGGCCCTCACTGTTCGCTCCCGACCTAAACGCATCCCTCTCCTCTTCCTCCTCCTTCCCCCGCCTTCTGCAGGAGCGGCTCTTTAAAAATGCCGGTAGTGCTGTGGGTAGGGTAGGCCTTATTCAGCCTGCAGACCCAGAGGGAAAATCCGATACAGGCAAACCTCCTAGAAGGATATGGGTTATGTAGAATGCAAGACCCGCCTGCGATCTCTAAAGAGAGAGAGCAGTCCTGTCGGATCTGAACAGTGGCTGAGGATTTAAACTGGTTGCTGTGTGTCTTCCCCAAATACCTATGTTTTATGTATGTTCTAGTTTCAATGGTTATGTAAAAGGAAAACCATGTCTGGTTTTAAAAACCTGGTACAGTTAAATCCTGGCCCTATTTTATTTTAAATTTAACAAAAAAAAATACATGTTCTTGCTGACAGTTTGAACACCTGATAGTGTGTAGTGTTTTATTAAAACCTGGAAATTGGGTGTTCAGTCAGCTTATCCAGTGAGCAGCTGAGCCATACAGACCAAATAAGGCCCCAGGCTCCATTCTCTGTCTGTGCTGTGAGTTGATCTCGGCCAAGTCAATACAATTGGTCTCAACTCCTGGGACAGGGAGGAAAAATCGGCCATTGCTAGTGCCTGGAAGTGCATTTGGACAAGAGCCTCCAACACTCACTTACCTTAAAGGCACACGTAAGTAACTGTGCAGGAGGCACCCAGTGCCTATAGAGCACCATCCCCATCAAGAGTTCATACTATCATGAGTGGTGGGAGGTGGGGTGGGGCTGGTGGCGGGGCAGAGAGAGAGAGGAAAAGGGGATCCAAAAAAAATCATACTGGAAATTTTACAGGGATATGTGTAGTATGCTAGCTTTGCCACCTGTGGTGTTGGGATTAGAAAGAGCAAGAAATTCCTGAGATCCTTTGAAATTTCCAGTGCCCAACTAGGAACTTTCAGCGTCGACTCGTCCTCCATGTGGCCCTCCATGGCTGACATGTTCTAGCCAAATGTATGATTATACAGTCGAACATTGCAAATCTGAAAGCTAATCTGAACAGACCAGTAATCTGCCCCCTGCTGACTTTATGCCCAGTACATCCCTTCCCAATGGTGGCTGGTTCCTGCTAGTTTTTTGGGCTGTTATACTTTCCTAATATTCCCTCATTGCCCACTCCCTCAAATGTCCAATTCTGGCTGTAAATTTTTCAAACTATCTTCCTCCACTGTCATTCTGGTTCTAGAATTTGTGGCAAGCAGAAACATATCAGGACTCAATCGATCTATTCCTTAAGGATTGAAGGGAACCGTCTCCTGAGTATTCTCTTCAGAATAAACAGAAAATAGGCATTTTCTCAGCAAATCAGTTATTTTCATGCTTCCTATATGTTTGTAGTACAAAATAAATGCTTTGCAAGTTATATGTTCAAGATAATCAACAAACTTAAGCAGTCTAATCCATCAAGCTAGAGGGTGTGTTTTATGCTAAATTAATAATTCAAAATGAAATTAGTTTTCAATATTTTTGCAACATGCTTTAGTACTGAAGAACTCCTGTACCATATATAAATGCTAGACTTTATATACAGACCTCCCCATCTTCCTTGCATGTAGTACTGTACAGTCTTTCCAAGATTTCTCCATTTTAAGTTGTTAACTCTGTGTTTTCTCTGATACTCCTACCGATGAATGAATTAACCTAATCACCCTATTCTAAAATAAACAAGCAATGCAAAGTTTCACTTGTCACACATTCTATAATGGAAACTTGACATTTCTAATTGGCAGCTAATTAGGTGTTAGCTCTCTACATAAATGCATTTGAACAGATTTAACATTAGCAGAGGTTCCATTTTAAAAACCAGGACTCCTGTGTTCCTGGATGACCCCGAGCTTCCGGTCGCCTGTCATTTTAATTCACCGCCCCATTCCCACTCAGACCTCACCGTACTCGGGCTCTTACATTGTTCCACGGAAACCCAGCGTAAGCTCGAGGAACAGCACCTCATCTTCCGATTAGGCACTTTACAGCCTTCCGGACTCAATATCAAGTTCAACAATTTCAGATCATAACCTCAGCCCTTATTACATTTTTGCATATTTTTTTATCCACATCTTTGTTTTGGCCCTTCACCCCCCCCCCCCTTTCTCTCTCCCACATGGCAGCTGTCTCTCATTCTGCCAGCGCATTTCACACCTAATCTAGAGCCGTCTTTTGTCTCCACTAGTCCTATCACCATCTCGTCTCGTTTTGAATACCTCTTAATGTCTCTTCACTTCTCTTTTGTTCTCTCATCCCCATTTCCCAGCCCCCAAACTGGCCTCTTAATCTGTTTCATTTCCTGTGCTTTTTCAGTCTTGACGAAGGGTTTCGACCGGAAACATTGACTCTGTTTCTCTCTCCACGGATGTTGCCTGGCCTGCTGAGCTTTTCCAGCATTTTCTGTTGTTATTTCGGATTTCCAGTATCCGCAGTATTTTGCTATCCTCCTGTGTTCCTGTCAGCTTACTGACCTGATTTTGTTTTATACTAGGGGGGAATAGCGCCACTGAATACTACTTTCTTTCCAGTGTGAACTTGTGGGCAATGGTTTCCCTGACTGTCTGAGCTGTTGCCTGGCAGGAGAGGCATTAAAATTACTACTGATTTTTTTTTTTTTAAAGGTTTTCGCAACCAGTTTTGGTGGAGCAGCTAGCGAAGGGATTAACATTGTTTTATGGAGGAGGACAGAGAGGCGTTTGCGAGACACATGTGGGAGGGTGGAAGCAGTGGTCAGTTTCCTAGCAGCAGAATGTGGGAATGGTAGCTGTTCAGTGACTCAGACAAACGGCTCAATGATATGGATTCAAGCGGACTCAAATTTCAGGCAAAATTAGCATTTAAGTTTGATGTCCATGTCACTTTTGGATAGTTGCTGTAATAGCTTTTCCAGTTGTATTTCTAAACTTGTGATACTATTTTTGTAGATAACATAATCTCTACACAAAACCCCAATCTGATTCCAGAAGAGTAAATGTAACATTTATATAAATATTATTTTGCTATGTGTTGTTTTTTGTTTAAAACTTGTACCTGTGAGGAGGAATCATAACTTTAATCAGTTGACCAGCCTATTCTGCCCTGCTGTGTCAGATCCTGAAGCTGGAATAGCCACTTGCTGGCAGTTCTGCTGCAGGCATCAGCAGAACAACTTTCTTTTCCGTGTAAGAGCTGATGTAGTCGATCTCTAGTAGGCAGTTGGTGAGCAATTTTAAAAAGTTGTGATTTTTCTTTTACTTCACTGCTAGTTGATTCACTTTACTCTCCCATCTGAGAGAAGTATTTTATAAAATACTTTTATTACCTTCTGAATAGATTAGGTTTCTGTTGCCACTTTGCTTATAGAGCCAAGGAGCTATATTGATTAGCACTTGTATGATTTCAGCTCCTATTTGGTTTTGAAAAGTGAATTTTTGAATAAGCAAAATCCACTATTTATATTTTATTTTTAAAAATAACATTTTCCCACCCCTTTTTTTGTGGAGGTGTTGACTCATGTCGGTATGGCTCCCTGAGAGATGGCAGACTTTTGGTAACTTCCCAGCTGGCATTCTTCATGGTTTGAGCCTAGGCAGAGTGTGTTGACAGGCTTTTTGACGTTAGCTGAATAATCCTGTTGTCACCCGATACCTCTAAACACACACTTTCCAGCAGGAGTCATTGGGTAGTGATCAGGAGTGGGGACTGTTGTTAATTCTTTCCCCTCCCTAATTTATGGGTGCTCGCTTCAACTGCTGTTCCAACTGATACTGGGTAACGGCACTCCCACCACTGCTTAGTGCAGAGATCTGATAATTTAGCAGAGACTAGGGATTAAACCTGGGACTTTCCTCCTCTGTATGGCCTGTAGCTATACACGGTGGTATATTTACCAACTGAGCATTTAGAGGAGCTGATGTAAAATCATTTGTATCCAAAAAGATTTTTTTTTTCTTTCCTTTTAGTGGATTCTGGATCAACCATCTCTGATTCAAAACTCGACAGTGAACTGTTCACAATGAATGCAGATATGGAAGGTATGATATAAAGTCTACATTGGGCTGCTATTGTTTTCAAAGTGCAATCCTCTCCTCTTGTAATTTACTTCCCCAATGAGAAATGCATTTACTAGTGATTCATTCATCCATGCATATTCTTGCAAGGGTGAAAGGAGAGGGGGGAAAGGAAATTCATTCAAAGCCAGCTGATATCCTGTGGCATTCACTGACAAAAAAAAATTACCTTTCTGTGACCGCGTCATCAATCTGACCCCAGCATGGACACTGATCCATGGAGTTGTCGGTGGAGGGAAAGATTGAGTGGGAAGTCAGAACTAGCAGCTAGCTAGTGAACCTGTGGGCAGTTACAGTGAGCGGAAGAGGTCAGCGAGAGAGAAAGAGACTGGTGACCTTGAGCTCCCAAAGCCAACAACACCTATGACTTTGAGCCAGTGAGTTCCAGGCAGAAGCAAGCCTCTAGATCATCTACCTCTGTAGGGGGTGGCTAAAGGTTCTTATTGATCAATTGGTACAAGTGTAATGGTGCCATGATGATTGGTCCAATCAGATCACTAGAAGGCAACATACCTGAATGGGCCGATGGAAGAAAAACAGACTTGCATTTATATTTTATCTCCTAGAAATGTCTCTGTGATTGACATACTATTCATTACTTTGCAGTGGCTGTTATGTAGACCAACACAGTAAGGAATTTTGCACTTCACAGGATCAGATAAACAGCAATGTTGGTTGAAGGAGGAATTTTGCCAAGACACTCCTTGCTCTACATAAGAAATAGGAGGAGGAGGTGAAATAGGAGGAAGTGTAGGCCATATGGCTTCTGGTGCCTATGCCACCATTCAGTAAGATCATGGCTGATCTTCTACATCAACTCAATTTTCCTGCCCTATCCCTTGGTTCCCTTAGTGTCCAAAAATCTATTGAGCTCAGTCTTGAATATACTCAACGACTGAGCATCCACAGCCCTCTAGGGTAGAGAATTCCAAAGATTCACAACCCTCTGAGTGAAGACATTTCTTCTCATCTTGGTCCTAAATGGTTGACCCCGTATCCTGAGACTACAACCCCTAGTTCCAGACTCTCCAGCCAGAGGAAACAGCCTCTCGGAATCTACCCTGTCAAGCTCGCTTAAGAACTTTATATATTTCAATGAGTTCATCTCTCATTCTTCTGAACCCCATAGAATATAGGTCCATTCTACTCAATCTCTCCTCATAGAACAACTCTCTCATCCCAGGAATCAATCTAGTAAACCTTTGTTGCACCCCTTCCTAAGGCAAATATATCCTTTCTTGGGTAAGGAGACCAAAACATAGTGTGGTCTCACCAAAGCTCTATATAATTGTAGCAAGACTTCCTTACTCTTATACTCCAAACCCTTGCAATAAAGGCTAACATACCATTTGTCTTCCTAATTGCTTGCTGTACCTGCATATTAACTTTCTGTGATTTGTGTACAAGAACACCCAAATCCCTCTGAATACCAACATTTACTAGTCTCTCAACTTTTATTTAAAAAAATTCTGCTTTTCTATTCTTCCTACCAAAGTGAATAATTTAATATTCCCCCACATTATATTCCATCTGCCAGCTTTTTGTCCAATCACTTAACTGGTCTCTATCCCTTGGCAGCCTTTTTGCATCCTCCTCATAGCTTACTTTCCCACCTAGCTTTGTATCATCAGCATACTTGAATATATTCCACTCAGTCCCCTCACCTAAGTAATTGATTTAGATTTGTAAATAGCTGAGGCGCAAGCACTGATCCTTGTGGCACTCCACTAGTTACAACCTCCCAACCTGAAAATAACCCGTTTATTCCTACTCTCTGTTTTCTGTCTGTAAACCAATTCTCAATCCATGTTAATATATTACCCCCAATCCCACGAGCACTTAATCTTGTGTTAAAATCGCCCTGGCTCTTAACTGTCCGAAAGCTGCCATGATCGCAACATCTGCAATTTTTGTGTAGCACCTTCTGAAAATCCAAATATACTACATCCACTGGTTCCCCCTTATCTACCCTGTCAGTTACACTTTCAAAAAAATTCTTAATCGATATTTCAAACATGATTTCCTTTTCATAAAACTGTGTTACTTTGCCTAATATGATTTTCTAAGTGTCCTGTTATCACATCCCTAATAATAATAGATTTTAGCATTTTCCCTACTATTGATGTCAGGCTAATTGGCCTATAGTTCCCTGTTTTCTCTCTCCCTCTTTTCTTGAACAGTGGGGTTACATTTGCTACCTCCCAATCCATGTGGACTGATCTAGATCTAGAATCTAGGGAATTCTGGAAGATCAAAACCAATGCATTCACTATCTCTGTACCTACCTCTTAAAACCCTAGGATGTAGGCCACCAGGTTCAGGGGATTTGTCACCTTTTAGTCCCAATAATTTCTCAAGTATTATTTCTTTACTAATAATTACTTTACTAATAATTACTTTAAGTTCCTCACTCTCATTAGACCCTTGGTTACCCACTATTTCCAGTATGTTTTTTGTGTCTTCTACTGTGAAGACAGATACAAAATATTTGTTTAACATCTGTGCCATTTCCTTATTCACCATTGTAATTTCTCATGTTTCTGCCTCTAAGGGACCCAAGTTTACTTTCGCTAATCTCTTCCTTTTTACATACTTGTAGAAGCTCTTACAATCTGTTTTTATATTTCTTGCTAGTTTACTCTCATTCGATTTTTCTCCCTCTTTATCAATTTCTTGGTCATCCGTTGCTGATTTTTAAAGCCCTCCCAATCCTTAGGCTTGCTACTCGCCCCCCCCCCCCCCCCCACGCGAATAGGCTGCCTCCAATTCCATGTGCTCTCATAGGACATAGAAACAGGAGTAGGGTATTCAACCCTTCAAGCTTGTTCCGCCATACAATGAGATCATGGCTGATCTGCGACCTAACTCCATATACCTGCCTTTGGCCCATATCCCTTAATACCTTTGGTTAACAAAATGCTGTCAGTCTCAGATTTTAAATTAACAATTGATCTATTGCCATTTACGGAAGAGAGTTTCAAGCTTCTACCACCCTTTGTGTGTAGAAGTGTTTCCTTATTTCACTCCTGAAATATCTGGCTCTAATTTTTAGACTATGCCCCCTAGTCCTAGAATCCCCAACCAGCGGAAATAGTTTCTCTCTATCTACCCTATCTGTTCCCCTTAATATCTTGAGAACTTCGATCAGTTCACCCCTTAACCTTCTAAAATCTAGGGATTATAACCCTGATTTGTGTAATCTCTCCTCGTAACTTAACCCTTGAAGTCTGGGTATCATTCTGGTAAACCTACGCTGTACTCCCTCCAAGGCCAGTATATTCTTCCTAAGGTGTGGTGCCCAGAACTGCTCGCAGTACTCCAGGTGTGGTCTAACCAGGGTTTTGTATAGCTGCAGCATAACTTCTACCCCCTTGTATTCTAGG
Organism: Somniosus microcephalus; assembly: GCF_052327205.1. Taxonomy (NCBI): domain Eukaryota; kingdom Metazoa; phylum Chordata; class Chondrichthyes; order Squaliformes; family Somniosidae; genus Somniosus; species Somniosus microcephalus. Next base: position 41,971,233 of record NC_140988.1, read on the forward strand.
CCTCTAGATATATAGGCCAGCATTCCATTAGCCTTTTTGATTATTTTCTGTACCTGTTCATGACATTTTAATGGACCTCCACTGTTTTTAGCTTTTCACCATTTAGAAAGTACCCTGTTCTATCCTTTTTAGGTCCAAAGTGGATGGCCTCACATTTGCCTATATTGAAATCCATTTGCCACAGTTTTGCCCATTCACTTAGTCTATCAATATCCCTTTGTAATTTTATGCTTTCATCCACACTGTCTACAATGCCGCCTATCATTGTGTCATCGGTAAATTTGGATATATGACTTTCTATGCCATCATCTAAGTCATTAATAAATACTGTGAATAGTTGAGGCCCCAACACAGATCCCTGTGGGACACCACTAGTCAGAACCTGTCAATTATCCCTACTGCCTGTCTCCTGGGACTAAAAGCTGATAAATCCACAGGGCCTGATAATCTGCATCCCAGAGTACTAAAAGTGGTAGCCATGGAAATAGTGGATGCATTGGTTGTCATCTTCCAAAATTCTATAGATTATGGAACAGTTCTTGCAGACTGGAGGGTGGCAAATGTAATCCCACTATTTAAAAAAGGAGGGAGAGAGAAAACAGGGAACTACAGACCGGTTAGCCTAACATCAGTAGTAGGGAAAATGCTAGAGTCTATTATAAAGGATGTGATAACAGGACACTTAGAAAATATCAACGGGATTAGACAAAGTCAACATGGATTTATGAAAGGAAAATCGTGTTTGACAAACCTACTGGAGTTTTTTGAGGATGTAACTGGTAGAATAGATAAGGGAGAACCAGTGGATGTGGTATATTTGGATTTTCAGAAGGCCTTTGATAAAGTCCCACATAAGAGGTTAGTGTGCACAATTAAAGCACATGGGATTGGGGGTAATATACTGGCATGGATTGAAAATTGGTTAACAGACAGGAAACAGAGTAGGAATAAATGGGTCTTATTTGGGGTGGCAGGCGGTGACTAGTGGGGTACCGCAGGGATCAGTGCTTGGGCCCCAGCTATTCACAATATATATCAATGATTTGGATGAGGGAACCAAATGTAATGTTTCCAAGTTTGCTGACGACATGAAACTAGGTGGGATTGTTAGTTGTGAGGAGGATGCAAAGAGGCTTCAAGGCGATTTAGACAAGTTGAGTGAGTGAGCAAATACATGGCAGATGCAGTATAACGTGGATAAATGTGAAGTTATCTACTTCGGTAGGAAAAACAGAAAGGTAGAGTATTATTTAAATGGTGATAGATTAGGAAATGTTGATGTACAAAGGGATCTGGGTGTCCTTGTACACCAATCACTGAAAGCAAACATGCAGGTGCAGCAAGCAGTTAGGAAGGCAAATGGTATGTTGGCCTTCGTTGGAGAATGAAGTAGTTGACTCCGAGACTAGGGTCCTGAATTTAAATAAAGGAAACTACGATGGTCTGAGGCGCGAGTTGGGTAGGAATGATTGGGGAATGTCACTCAAAGGGTTGATGGTGGATAGGCAATGGCAAACATTCAAAGACCGCATGGATGAACTACAGAATTTGTTCATCCCAGGTTGGCATAAAAATAAAACAAAAAAGGTGACTCAACCGTGGCTAACAAGGGAAATTAGGGATAGCATAAGATCCAAGGAGAGGACTTTTAAATTGGCCAGAAAAAGCAGTAAACCTGAGGATTGGGAGCAGTTTAGGATTCAACAAAGGAGGACAAGGGGATTAATTAAGAAGGGGAAAATAGAATATGAGAGTAAGCTTGCAGGGAACATAAAAACTGACTGTAAAAGCTTTTATAGATATGTGAAGAGAAAAAGATTGGTGAAGTCAAGCGTAGGTCCCTTGCAGTCAGAATCAGGGAAATTTATAATGGGGAACAAAGAAATGGCAGACCAATTAAATACATATTTTAGTTCTGTCTTCACAAAGGAGGACACAAATAACCTCCCAGAGATGTCGAGGAACATAGGGCCTGATGAAAGGGAGGAACTGAAAGAAATCAGTATTTGTAGGGAAATGGTGTTAGGGAAATTGATGGGATTGAAGGCCGATAAATCCCCAGGGCCTGATAATCTACATCCTAGGGTATTTAAGGAAGTGGCCCTAGAAATAGTAGATGCATTGCTGATCATCTTCCAACATTCGATGGAATCTAGAACAGTACCCATGGATTGGAGGGTAGCTAATGTTACCCCACTATTCAAAAAAGGTGGTAGAGAGAAAACGGGGAATTACAGACTGGTAAGCCTGACATCGGTAGTGGGGAAAATGCTAGAGTCCATTATAAAAGATGTAATAGCAGAGCACTTGGAAAACAATGACAGGATCGGACAAAGTTAACATGGATTTACAAAAGGTAAATCGTGCTTGACTAATCTACTGGAATTTTTTGAGGATGTAACTGGTAAAATAGATGAGGGAGAACCAGTGGATGTGGTGTATTTGGACTTTCAGAAGGCTTTCGATAAGGTCCCGCATAAGAGATTAGCATGTAAAGTTAAGGCACATGGGATTGGGGGCATGGTGTTGACTTGGATGGAGAACTGGTTGGCAGAGAGAAAGCAAAGAGTTGGAATAAACGGGTCTTTTTCCGAGTGGCAGGCAGTGACTAGTGGGGTACCGCAGGGATCGGTCCTTGGACCCCAGCTATTCACAATATAAATGATCTAGACAAGGGAACTAGATGTAATATCTCCAAATTTGCAGACGACACAAAGCTGGGTGGGCGTGTGTGCTGTGAGGAGGATGCCGAGAAACTCCAGGATGATTTGGACAGGTTGGGTGATTGGGCAGAAGCATGGCAGATGCAATATAATGTGGATAAATGCGAGGCTATCCACTTTGGTTTCAAAAACAGGAAGGTAGATTATTATCTGAATGGCAATAGATTGGGAGAAGGGGAAATGCAACGAGACCTGGGTGTCCTTGTGCACCAGTCGCTGAAGGTAAGCATGCAGGTGCAGCAAGTGGTTAAGAAGGCAAATGGTATGTTGGCCTTTGTAGCGAGAGGGTTTGAGTACAGGAACAAGGATGTCTTGCTCCAGTTGTACAGGGCCTTGGTGAGACCACACCTTGAGTATTGTGTGCAGTTTTGGTCGCCTTATCTGAGGAAGGATGTTCTTGCCATGGAAGGAGTTCAGCAAAGATTCACCAGGCTGATACCTGGGATGGCAGGAATGACGTATGAGGAGAGATTGGGTCGATTGGGCTTGTACTCGCTGGAGTTTAGAAGAATGAGAGGGGATCTCATTGAAACTTATAAAATTCTGACAGGACTGGACAGACTAGATGCAGGAAGGATGTTCCCGATGGTTGGGGAGTCCAGAACCAGGGGTCACAGTCTAAGGATAAGGGGTAGGCCATTTAGGACAGAAATGAGGAGGAATTTCTTCACCCAGAGAGTGGTGAACCTGTGGGATTCTCTACCACAGAAGGCAGTAGAGGCCAATTCATTAAATATATTCAAGAAGGAGTTGGATATATTTCTTAAGGCTAAAGGGATCAAGGGGTATGGGGAGAAAGCAGGGACCGGGTACTGAATTTGGATGATCAGCCATGATCGCATTGAATGGCGGAGCAGGCTCGAGGGACCGAATGGCCTACTCCTGCTCCTATCTTCTATATTTCTAAGTTACAAGAGGATTTGAGTACAGGAGCAAGGATGTCTTACTACAGTTATACAGGGCCTTGGCGAGACCACACCTGGAGTACTGTGTAGTTTTGGTCTCCTTACCTAAGAAAGGATATACTTGCCATAGAGGGAGTGCAGCAACGGTTCACCAGACTGATTCCTGGGATGGCAGGACTGTCGTATGAGGAGAGATTGGGTCGACTAGGCCTGTATTCACTAGAGTTTAGAAGAATGAGAGGGGATCTCATTGAAACGTATAAAATTCTGACAGGGCTAGACAGACTGGATGCAGGGAGGATGTTTCCCCTGGCTGGGGGGGGGTCTAGAACGAGGGGTCACAGTCTCAGGATACAGAGTAGGACATTTAGGACTGAGATGAGGAGAAATTTCTTCACTCAGTGTGGTGAACCTGTGGAATTCTCTACCACAGAAGGCTGTGGAGGCCAAGTCACTGAATATATTTAAGAAGGAGATAGATAGATTTCTAGATGCAAAAGGCATCAAGGGGTATGGGGAGAGAGTGGGAATATGGTATTGAGATAGAGGATCAACCATGATCATATTGAATGGCGGAGCAGGCTCGAAGGGCCGAATGGCCTACTCCTGCTCCTGTTTTTCTAAGATTTTATGTTTCTATGCTCAGCCAATTCCCTAACCAGGTCAATGATTTGCCCTCAGTTCTGTGGGCTTCTACCTTAGTTAGCAGTCTCTTATGTGGGACTTTATCAAATGCCTTCTGGAAGTCCATATAAATAACATCCATAGACGTTCCCCTGTCCACTACTTTAGTCACCTCCTCAAAAAATTCAATGAAGTTTGTCAGGCATGACCTACATTTCACAAATCCGTGCTGGCTCTCTCTGATCAACTGAGAATTTTTGGTGTTCAGTCACCCTATCATTAATTATAGACTCTAGCAATTTCCCGACAACAGATGTTCGGCTAATTGGTCAAGAATTCCCTGGTTTCCCCCTCTCACCATTAAATAGCAGAGTGACATGCACCATTCTCCAATCTAAAGGAATGGTTCCTGAATCAAGAGAACTTTGCAGATGCCCTAACTATAATCTTCCAATGTGCTTACCTACTTCCTTTAAAACCCTGGGATGGAAACCATCTGGTACTGGGGATTTGTCACTCTTTAGTGCAATTACTTTCTTCATTACTTGCGTTAATTTTATTGAGTCCCTGTCCCTGATTCAATATTAGTTTCCTTGGGATTTCCAGCATGCTATCCTCTTTTACTGTAAATACTGACACAAAGTAACTATTCAACATGTCCACCATTTCCTTATTATCATTGACAATATCACCAATATCAGTTTTTAAGGGGCCCACATTGCTCCTGACTACCCTCTTTTTCCTAATATAATTGTAAAAATTCTTGGTATTGATTTTGATATCCCTTACAAGTTTCCTTTCATACTCCCTTTTTGTAGCTCTTACTATCTGTTTTGTGACCCTTTGCTGTTCTTTATATCTTTCCCATTTGCCAGGATCTGTGCTACGTTTTGCATTTTTGGATGCTTTTTCCTTTAGTTTTATTTTGTCCCTCACCTCTTTAGTCGTCCATGGCTGGGTTTTCTTGGCAAGTAAAGCCCTTGCGCCTCAGGGGTATAAACTGGTTCTGTATCACATTAAATTCTTTTTGGAACAACTCCCACTGATCTTCTGTCATTTTACCCATTCACAGAGTTGCCCAGTTTACTGTGGACAGTCTCTGCCTCATCCCATTGAAGTCGGCTGTACCTAAATCTAGAATCTTAGCTGTTTCGCGTTTCTCCCTTTCAAGTGCTATTTTGAACGTGACCGTGTTATTGGATAAATGTTCACGCACTGTTAGGTTGTTAACTAAATCTGGCTCATTACTAAATCTAATATGGCTTGCCCCCTTGTTGCCTCTGGGACATATTGTTGTAGAAAACTATCCCGGACACACTCAAGAAATTCACTACCTTTCTGACAGGTGCTAGTCTGTTTATCCCAATCTATATGAAAGTTAAAACCACTCTGCTGTTGCTACACGCTTGTCTAATCTCTGCATTTATACAATCTAGCACTTCACAGCTGCTACCAGGGGGCCTATACATAGCTCCCACTACAGTCTTAAATCCTTTCCTGTTTCTTAATTCTACCCATAAATTCTACCCATAAAGTCTCCACTGCCTGTTTACCTCTCTTTATATCCTCTCTTCTCATTGAAGTGATTTCATCCTTAAACACTAAGGCTACTCCTCCCACTCTGCCATTTTCCCTATCTTTCCTGTAGACCTTACAACCTGGCACAGGAAACTCTTTTTTACCCGGGACCGGCGTGGTGCCGGTTGATCAAAAAGTCCGGATTACAGAGAGGTATACTTACTAAGGTACGAGAGCCCCGTACACGGCCACAGATCCAGGCGTCCCTGTTGCATGGCAACAGTTGCAGGAACCCCGGTTACATGGCCACAGATCCAGGAACCCCGGTTACACAGCCACTAATATGAAGTAAAACTTACCTGAACCTACTCCTGAATTTTGACGGTTAAGAGATTTCCGGTTATTTAGGTGCCGGTAAAAAGAGAGTTTCCTGTATATTTAATTCCCAGTCCTGACCGTCTTCCAGCCATGTCTCAGTAATGGCTACCATGTCATACCCTCCAATTTGAATTCGCGCCTGCAGTTCATTCAATTTATTCCTTATACTCTGTGCGTTTGTACAAAGAACGCTTACTTGGGCCACACACCCTAGCCTGTCCTTCAGCTCTAATGTTTTACTCGCTTGTTTCTTACTTCTCTCTCCTGGTTTAATTGCTTTACATCTTTCAGTTTTCCCTTTAGCTGTAGTGCCTAAAGCACAATTTCTGACTGTTACTCTACTCTCTTTTTGTTTGTTTTTGAACTACTATTTGTACTACAATTTCCAACTGAGCCCTCCCCCCTCCATTTACTAGTTTAAAGCTCTTGTGACTGCCCTGTTTATCCTTTCCGCTAGGACCTTGGTCCCAGACCGGTTCAGTGGAGCCTGTCCCAACGGTACAGTTCCTTTCTGTCCCAAAACTGGTGCCAGTGCCCCATGAAATGGAACCCCTCTTTCCCACTCCACTCCTTTAGCCACGTGTTCCATTCCCTAATCAGTTTATTCCTATACCAATTTGCACATGGCTCAGGTAATAATCCGGATATTATAACCCTTGAGGTCCTGTTCTTTAATTTAGCTCCTAGTTCCTGGTACTCCCTAAACAGGACCTCTTGTCTACTCTTCCCTATGTTGTTGGTCCCAACATGGACCACAACGATCAGATCCTCCTCCTCCCTCTCCAATATTCTTTCAAGCTGGTTCAAGATGTCCCTCACCCTGGCACCAGGTAGGCAACATACCATGTGGGACTCTCGATTCTGCTTATAAAGGATGCTATCTGTCCCCCTAATCATAGCATCCCCTACACTACATTATGCTTCCTCTCCTCCTCCTCCTCCCCTCCTGCTCCAAAGTGCTTCTGACAGTCTTTATCCTTATCCTCACAGGTAGCAAGTACATTGTACTTGTTGAATAGGATCAGTTTCTGTGGATCCTCGTTCCCTTTCTTACCTGGGTTCCCCTTACTCTGCACACTATCGGGCACACCAACCCCGTTCTGATCCTGCATCTCTCTACGAGGTGTGACCGTGGTCTGGAGCAAACTGTCCAGCTACTCCTCCTCCTCCTCCATTATGTGTCAGTGTCTCCAACTGTCACTCTAGCTCAATGACTCTGAGCTGGAGAGATTCAAGACAGAGACATCTGCTGCAGACATGTTCACTTGGACAGTCTCGCTGTCCACAATCTCCCACATATTGCAGTCTAGACACACAATCTGCTCTGCCATATCTTAGTCTAACCTTATTTTATTTATTTAATTGGTTAAAGTCTTTATTCAAGATTATTTATAGTTAATTAGTTTAACTAGTTAATTTATTAGTTTAATAAAGTGTGTTATAGTTTCCCGCTCTTAATTTAAGCCACTGTCCTAGCTTAGAGAGAAGGAAAAAAAAGTGTGGAATGCCTTCTGGAAGTTCAAAGACACTCCCTTATCTACCACATTAGTTACCTCCTCCAAAAATTCAACTAGGTTCATTAGACATGACTTGCCCTTTACAAATCTACGCTGGCTCTCTGATCAGTTCATGTTTTTTCAAGTGCTAAGTCACTCTGACCCTAATAACAGATTCTAGTAACTTCCCCAAAACTGATGTTGGATTAATAGGCCTATAATTTTGTAGCTCACCTCTCTTACCCTTCTTAAATTTAATGGAGTGACATTTGTCAATTTTCCAATCCAAGAGGACAATTCCTAAATCGAGAGAGTTTTGGCAGATCGTGACTACAGCATCTACAATTTTCTCACCTTTTTTTAATACTCAGGTCCTGGAGTTTTGTCTTTCTTTAGTCTCATTATTTTCTCCATTACCATTTTTTAAACTTGTATTAAATCTAGTGAGATCCTTCCCTTGATGTATTTTTACTTTTCCTCGTATCTCTGGTATTGTATCCTCATCCTCTACTGTGAAGACCGACACCAAGTATTTAGCAAGTCTGCCATTTCTTGACTTTTTTCAAATACAAAATCGGACCTTTCCCCGATGTGTACAGTTATGTTAATGCTCTATTTTCCAGAACTATTAATGGGGCACAGATGACAGCAAGGGAACCAGCACGTATTACAGATCTACTTCCAATGGAAGCAGTTCTGTAATATAAATGGAGTATAAGGCTTATGACCAAGTGAGCTTGATAAGATCCAACGTTTTTGGCTATTTATTTTGGTGTCTTTTATAGTTCCTTTTGGATAGCTGTATAGTGTGGATGGAGCCTATGGAATACTATCAAATTGGAGGTAGGAGCCTCAAATAGAGTTTTAAGTACTATTAATTACCCTAATTCAACTATTTTACTTGGAAACATTAATGAGAATAGGATATCTGAATTCATAATCAAAAACATGTGGAGTACCTATGGAAGAATAATTCCTAAAATATTTTGAACGAGATGTATCACGGGATTGGGGGTAATATTCTGGCATGGGTGGAGGATTGGCTCTCTAACAGAAAGCAGAGAGTTGGGATAAATGGTTCGTTCTCAGATTGGCAACCAGTAACTAGTGGTGTTCCGCAGGGGTCAGTGCTGGGTCCCCAACTCTTTACAATCTATATTAACGATTTGGAGGAGGGGACCGAGTGTAACATATCAAAGTTTGCAGATGATACAAAGATGGGACGGAAAGTAGTGAGTGAGGGGGACATAAAAAACCTGCAAAGGGACATAGACAGGCTAAGTAAGTGGGCAGAGATTTGGCAGATGGAATACAATACTGGAAAGTGTGAGGTTATGCACTTTGGCAGGAAAAATCATAGAGCAAGTTATTATCTTAATGGCAAGAAACTGGAAAGTACTGAAGTACAAAGGGATCTGGGGGTCCTGGTGCACGAAACTCAAAAAGTTAGTATGCAGGTGCAGCAAGTGATCAAGAAGGTCAATGGAATGTTGGCTTTTATTGCTAGGGGGATGGAATATAAAAACAGGGAGGTATTGCTGCAGTTGTACAAGGTATTGGTGAGACCGCACCTGGAATACTGCATACAGTTTTGGTGTCCATACTTAAGAAAAGACATACTTGCTCTCGAGTCAGTACAAAGAAGGTTCACTCGGTTAATCCCAGGGATGAGGGGGTGGTCATATGAGGAGAGGTTGAGTAGATTGGGACTCTACTCATTGGAGTTCAGAAGAATGAGAGGCGATCTTATTGAAACATATAAGATTGTGAAGGGGCTTGATCGGGTGGATGCGGTGAGGATGTTCCCAATGATGAGTGAAACTAGAACTAGGGGGCATAATCTTAGAATAAGGGGCTGCTCTTTCAAAACTGAGATGAGGAGAAACTTCTTCACTCAGAGGGTGGTAGGTTTGTGGAATTTGCTGCCCCAGAAAGCTGTGGAAGCTACATCATTAAATAAATTTAAAACAGAAATAGATAGTTTCCTAGAAGTAAAGGGAATTAAGGGTTACGGGGAGCGGGCAGGAAATTGGACATGAGTCTAGGTTCGGAATGGTCATGGCCCTGTGGGTAGTGGAGTGGGCCCAGGGGCCGTGTAGCCTGGTTCTGCTCCTACTGTGTTCTAATTCTGTGTTAGATTTCAGGAGATGGTTTTATTCCTGTTCCTGGCTGGGGTGGAGATCGCCTTTACAGAAGGTAAGTACTGTAGAAAATATAGGGACAGAGTGATCTCCTGGAAGAATTTCGATCGCCTAGATGGGTCGGAGAGGAATTTCCCAGATTTTTTTCTCCCAAATTGGCCATTGGGTCTTTATCTGATTTTTCGCCTCTCCCGGGAGATCACATGGGTTCGGGTGGATGCACAGTGATAGAAGATTTGAGGTTAGGATCAGATCAGCCATGATCTTATTGAATGGTGGAGCAGGCTCGAGGGGCCGATTGGCCTACTCCTGCTCCTATTTCTTATGTTCTTATGTAAAAAGGCATCTAAATGAAAAGTGCTACACCTGTTTGAGCAGGCCAACCGCCAATCTGCTGTGAGGCCTCTGCTATTGCTGTTGTAGAGCTGACTGTTAAGATGTGTGTGAGAGCAGCCCAGAGTGACTCTCTTTACTTTCCCTTTCTGTGGGGAAAATTTTAACTTCTTCCTTCTCCACCTCAAATGGCATTCTTGAGAATGGAAGCTTATAGTTGACATGAACTTATGTGCTGGACCCTAATTTTAAACTCTTCTTGTAGCTTTACAAATTCCTTCATCAGAAAAATAAATTCTTAGATACAACACAGAAGTAGATGTGCTGTAGGCACTGAACCTAGTGTAAAATAAATAAGGTCTGAGAATGTGGCACAAGGCTATAACACTTTGTGTGGGGTTTGAATGATTGATTGAGGAATCATCTGAGTGTTGCAGCCTTCAACACACTTCCAAATTTTTATATAACCTTTTTTTAATATAAAAATGTCATGACATGACCACTAAAGTGTAGTGTGGGTCCTTGTGTGATGGAGTATGTGTGGATGCCATTGTTGCATTGTGATCTTTTTAATGGGGTTAATTGACTCGTACAGTACTGCTGTAACAACTAAAGTATTCATTTTGACTTTAAATAAACGTGGCGAGGAAGTGTTGTAACTTTTAATGTCATAGCTATGAAGGTCAGTGCTTCAGTCTTTCTATTAATAGGGCCAATTGATGTCTGAGCACCTCTGCTCCCAGTGAATTTGAAATTGTAGCCATGTATTCAGGGAGGTATGTAAGAGAATACTGACCAGAAAGCAGGTACTTCTAATTGTGAGGGAAATTTGGAATAAGTCACACGGGGTCATTCTTGCACACATCTTAATGTCCAGACCAAGAGCTGCATTCTTGGGAATCCTTTCATCCAGTCAGTACTTGAAACCTATCACCTCATGTGCAGTGATTGTTGCTATGTGGGCAAAAGAAGTGTGGGAGAAAACTTCAACTTTTTTTGAGGCAGTGCAACCCAGTAATTAATGCTCGGCCTCGTCCACTTCAAGCAATCTCGTCTATGCTGAGGAATGTATGATACATAGGCCCAAATAATTAGCAATTGTTCACTTAGTATAAGTGAAGTTTTTCTCCAAACCTGCCACAGTAGTATCATCTATACGAAGGAATGTAGCTAACGGCTAATAGCTACCATTTACACTTATTAGCTGCCTCTTGGCCTAGCATATTATAAGACTTTGGCTTTCACCTTGAAAGCATCCTAACTGATAGCTATAGAGTTGTTCATAATTAAAAAGGGGGGAGGAAAAGAATGAAGGCAACATTTATTTTTAAACTGGCTTTTAATGTGTTGGACAGTGGTTTTTTGAGCCTGTTCTACTTCATGTTTTCAGAGTCATGTGTTTTTGATTTTTAACGTTATGTAATCTTTCCATCAATTCTAGTAATTGACCCCGAGAACCAAGTGGAATTAGAAGAGAAAACACGACTGATTAATCAGGTTTTGGAACTTCAACACACTTTAGAAGGTAAATGAATTTGTTTAAATGCTGAAGTGAATGCTTTTTATACCTATGGATAGGTGCTACCTATCTGCTTGTAATCGGCAGGAGTCTTGTGTGTAAAGTTTTGTTCTCTCACCTTGCCGTCTCAGGATTGTGATCTCTGGCCTCTGTGATTTTTGGCCTTTCTATTACTTTCTGTTCCTCTCCAGCAAGACAAAGTGAGACAAGAGACTACACGTGCAAAAACCACAATCAAGTGGTCTGTAAAGAAAAAGGGGGTAAACTGGATAAGAGAAGAATATTTTAACGCCACTTGGCTATCTCTAGCTTGTGCGTCAATGTTTGTAACCATTTGTTCTTAATGCAAAGGAACACCTCCAATATACAGCTTGAGACTTTGTCACATCTGAGGATTTATCCAATGTAGGTGGTTGTGATTATGGTACAAAATTGACATTCCAAGATAAATGTAGAAATATTTCTACTTGTGCATCCTTTGGTAAAATAGAAGGCACTGTGGCGGAGCCACCAAGAGACTCAGGGCAATTAGTAATAATCCCTTTAACTACAGTGTAGTGCAGCTGTGGACTGCACCTTTAAACTGTCTGTTAACTATACTGTATGTACTCCTGCACTCTGTGTGATGATGTCATGACGCCGATCACGTGACCGCCAGTGGCGCGAAGAACGCGATGACGTCAGCTTCCAGAACCTTCCAGCAGTCGTCGAGTGCCTTGCAACCTGAACAGACCTGTGTACATCTTCTCCTGTAGTTTACTAGCTAACTTCATTGTTTATTAAACTTTGTTATTTTGATTCACTGAGTCGAACTCCATTATTTGGATAGGAACCTCCGTTCCTACAGCACTGTATTTGACAGAGCTCCAATGGACAGTTGATATTGCAGTGAGTCTGACTGTGTGTTTTACTAATGTTCTTTGGCAGCCAAATGGAGAGCAAAATTCACAGTTAACTGTTGACATCACCTGAGACTAGTGGAAATTGGAGACCACAAAATGGAGAAACCATATGAATGGAGTGACTTGGGGGTTTCTCTTTTTCTTTTTTGGAAAAAGAAGAACCTTTGGCATTGTTGCTTTCATTTTTATTCTTGCCTTTCTCTTCCTTCCCTTCCTAGCTGAAATGTGAAAAATACTGGTTTCATTTTATAATCTGTGTAGTTTGGCTGGGTAGAATTGGCAAAGTTTACTTCTGTACCAGTTTAAAAATATCGGTTGGTACTGTTGAACTGAGATTCCATAATTTACTGTGTTTTATATTCCAGTGATCAAGTAAGCCTTAGTATTGTTCTTTTGCTTACTCAGAGTTGTCTGCACGTGTGGATGCTGTAAAAGAAGAGAATCTGAAACTAAAGTCTGAAAATCAAGTTCTTGGACAGTACATAGAAAATCTCATGTCCGCTTCTAGTGTTTTCCAGACAACAGACACAAAAAGCAAACGAAAGTAAGGACCAGTTTGATTTGGTCATCAGATTTGGCAGTATGTCCATTAAATGTTCTCTTTCTAGAATGCCATGATCTGCTTCAGTTTCTTGGATGTTATGATTAGTAAAACATGACTGGCCTGGAATAAACACTTGTTAAAACTGTTGCATCTTTTTTTCCTTTTTAAATTGACCTCCATGGCCTGAATTCATCCAAAGATACATTTTAGAAAACTTTATTGAACATAGCTTGTTGCCCCTTGTTAACATGTTTACACTTGGTAATGTGTTGTAACGTAATCCTTCAAACCCAGTAACCTCAAAATGGTTCCATGATTAACTTGACATTTGTTTGGAGGGGCAGTCTATAAAGGGCTGCTGCAGCTTTAATACTGATTCCAGGATTTCCGTACAATTTGTATGTTGCTGTTGCCCCTAGTTTTAACTTGACCTAGACGCAAGGTATATAGTTTAAGAAAAAAGTGCAATATAATAACACTAGAAAAGTGAATTGTCTTAACTTTGTATATGCTGATCAGCAAATGCCTTCTTTGTGTATAGTGATATGCCTATAATCCTACATTTTCCGATATGTATTTGACATAATAAAACATTAGCTTATTTTTTTAAGCTACAAGGTTACGGTGTCTATTTGAATTCAAACTAAATGCATGATGTTGTTCCCAAGAGGTGCTGTTTAAAATTTCTTTTGCCCCCTTTTTCCAACTTCCCACCACCACCAAAGGGAAAAACCCTGAACAATTAAACGTTTCATTGTTTCTGGCTGAATTTGAGGCAGATATCTTTTACTGCATCACCAAGTTAAAGTTTGAGGAATGCAATAGTTTATTAAACAATCTAGTGGATCCCCTGTGGTATTTCCCTGGAGAGGGTGCACAAAAGATTTACAAGGATGTTACCAGAGCTGCGAAGTTATACCATTAGGAAAGGATGAACCGGCTGCGACTCTTTTTTTCTTGAAATGAGAAGGCTGAGGGGGTGACCTAATAGAGGTCTTTAAAATGATGACGGTTTTGACAAAGTAGACACAGTTTGAGTGTTTCCACTTGTGGTGAAGAGCAAAACTAGAGGTTGTCAATATAAAATAGTCACCAAGAAATTAAATCATGAATTTAGAAGAAACTTCTTTACCCAGAGAGTGGTGAGAATGTGGAACTCGCTACCGCAGGGAGTGGTTGAAGTGAATAGTATAGATGTATTTAAGGGGAAGCTATCTCCGCATATGAGGGAGAAGGGAATAGAGGGTTATGTTGATAGAGTTGGATGGGAGGGGGCTCGAGTGGAGCATAAATGCTGGCATGGACTGCTTTGGCTGAATGGCCTGTTTCTGTGCTGTATATTTATCTGACCTTGAGGCTACGGCTTCTCACACAGGCCTCCAATGGAAAACATTTATCACCGGTATTTCAAACATCGAAATGCAATTATATAGGCAAATTTAATAATTTTCTTGTAAATTTGTGCCTTTCACACCAACTGTTACAAATCATATTTCCAATAATAAGTGCTCAGTGGAGAAGCCAAGATGGCGGCCAAAAAAGTATTTGGTGGGAGTTGATTGGTTTGTCTTGTTTTTGATGTATTGGTAGCTATTGCTGACTGCCCGTTTTTAATTTTGTCGTTTTTCAGTTTCATAGTTTTGTGGCTTCCATTCCTGTTTGCCATTTGTTTGGTAGATTTCCTACTTGTTCAGTTGCAATTTGTTGCTGTTTTATGATTGATGCAATGTGACAAATTTGCATATAGACATGTGATGTATATTATTTCACAGCTGGGACTTTGGTTTGTAGCCATGTCTGACCTGCCCACCTTAAATGAACTGAGTTTAGGACATCCGAATTCAGTTACTGCCAGCTGTTGTTTAAAGCTCAAAGTTGCACTAAATTAGCAAACCCACTCAATGAACGACAAGGATTGAGAAATTAAAGAGATAGGCCTTGAATTTCCGCTTTGGGTGCAGTTGGGAAATTGCATCCAAAATGCATTTGAAATGGTGCTGTTTTTCCGATTTGAAGTTATGGTTCAAGTTTCTACCCAAACTCATTTGCATACTGCCGAAGGTAAAATTTCCCATGAATCAGCGGAACAGAGCAGTGTAAACCAGCATGATCGATTAGTGACTGAGAGCACTGGGGGAGGGGGTCATATAAAAGCCACTCTATTTTCTTCAGTGTGAGGCTGAAGACTAAAAGGTAAGAGGACACTCCTCTCTCTTTCACTCTCTGTAAAAAAATGCCATGTGGCCTGACTTATCTGATTTGATTTTTAATGCATTAGTTTTAAGAGCCATAGTGAGTGATTTCAATTTGAGCAGGGTGCAAATTAATTTACTTTCTCTGCATTGGCTACTTTACTGAACTATATATGCCAAGCAGTCTGAAAGTATATTATAATTTTCGCGTCCTGCAGATGACTGACACAGGATGGTCACGAGGGCATATAACTGTGGATGGGGACCTCCAGACCCTAATCGATGAGATCAAGGCATAGCGAGGGAGCCTGGTTGCCTTGTCTGGGGTCCAGCTCTCACTGGCATTGAGGAGGCATGTCTGGTAGGAGGTGGCGGAGGCACCGAGTGGGTCCACGGTGATCCCCAGGACGGCAGACTAATGCCGAAAGAAATTTAATGACCTGACCAGGTCAGGGAAGGTGTGAAATTTATTTCCATTCCTTCTGCCATGCCTGATCTGGAAGACTGTAGTGAAGTGACCAGACCAACAATCTGTTGGAGAGGACTGAACCCTTATTCCAATTATGTGCACAGCAGTAGCTTGCTGGAATTACTTGTTGCACATTTGATCTTTTCCTTTTTGTATTTGCAAGCCAAGCAAGCGCACAATGCCCAGGAAAAGACAGAGTGGCATCCCAAGCCTCAGGGTGTTGATTCTTCTCTCCCATCGCCGCCGCCCCCCCCCCCACCCACCCCACCCCCCCCCCCACACCCCACCCCCCCACCCACCCACACCCCACCCCCCACCACACCCCCACCACCCCACCACACCCCTACCCCCCCCACCACACCCCTACCCCCCTGTGGTCCATTATCAGAGCAGATCTGCTCTGGCAAACCGTTTCTGGCAAATATGGTCCGTAGGACTGCAATCGTTTTCTCTGTAGTGGTTGAAGACATCTTTATCACCTCAGGCCACTTTGAATGAGCATCCACTGCTATTAAGAACATTGAGTCCATGAATGGACCAGCAAAATCAATGTGCACCCGTTGCCATGGAGAGGAGGGCCACTCCCATGGGTGTAGAGGGGCATGTGGTGGTGCATTTTGGACCTTCTGACATCCTAAGCAGCTCTTAGTTAGGTCTTCGATTTGTTGATTGATTCCCGGTTTCACACATAAGCCCTAGCAAGGCTTTTCATTTTCACTCCCCCCAGATGACCTTCATGTAGCTCCTTTAGTACTTTCTCCCTTAACTTGGGTGGAATCACCACTCTGGATCCACACATCACTGTCCCCTGGCATACTGACAGCTGTTCTCTTCTGGATGAGAATGCTGGCAACAGTGAGTCGCCATGTGTTGGCCATCCCCTCACCGTCAATTCATATACCCGTGACAGCATCGGATCATTGCGGGTCTCCTCTATATCCGCGTTTGTTACTGGCAATCGTTCAATTATCGACGAATAAAATATCTCGATAGGGTCCACTGCTGGTGCTTCCTCCACCGTAGGCAGTGGCAGGCGCGATAGCCCATCAGCGTTCCCATGCTGTTTCGTGCCTTTATATTCTATTTCATATTGGTTCGCCCCTAGAAACAGGGACCATCTTTGTAACCGCTGTGCAGTCATTACTGGCACGCCCTTCTTAGGATTAAAGATGGAGACAAGTGGTTGTTGGTCAGTCAGCAAAGTGAACTTCTGCCCATGCAGATAATGGTTGAATTTTTTTACTCCCCATACTAGGCTGAGGGCCTCCCTGTCAATCTGGGCGCAGTTGCGCTCGGCTGAGGTTAGTGACTGAGACGCAAAGGCCACTGGCCTCTCCAACCCGTCTGGGAATTTGTGCGACAGCACCGCTCCAATGCCATAGGGTGATGCATCACATGCCAAACGAATTGGTAGTGCTGGGTTGAAATGGGCCAACACCTCCTTTGATGTGATCAATTCTTTACACTTCTGGAAAGCTCGTCTACGTTCGTCATCCCACTTCCATGGTACCCCTATTTGCAGTAGGGTGTTTAGCGGGTGTAGTACCGTAGACAAATTTGGTAAGAACTTGTGGTAATAGTTTACCAGCCTGAGGAACGACCTCAGTTGTGACACATTTTCGGGTGCTGGAGCCTTGACTACTGCCTCAATCTTGTCAGGGGACTTATGTAACCCCTCTTCATCGATGACGTGGCCGCAATACGAGATCTGTTTCTGGAAAAACTCGCACTTGTGGCGATTAGCTCGTAGCCCATATTCCTTTTAATCTGGCGAGCACCTTCTCCAAGTTAGCGAGGTGATCACCGTCATTTTCGCCCGTGACCAAGATGTCGTCCAAATAACACTGGGTCCCTGGAATCCCTTGCAGGACCTGATCCATCGCCCTTTGCCAGATAGCCGGAGCCGAGGCTACTCCAAACACCAGCCTGTTGTATTGATAGAGACCTTTATGGGTGTTGATCGTAAGGTAATGTTTCGAAGCTTCTACCTCCATTTGCAAGTACGCCTGGGCTAGATCAATTTTGGTGAAGCGTTTACCACCAGATAGCGAGGCGAAAATATCCTCAATTCGTGGAAGCAAATATTGCACCGTGTGAAGGACTGGGTTCAGTGTCACCTTAAAATCCCCACAGATGCGGATCTTCTTTGGTTCCCCAGGCGTATTACTCAACGACCTCTTCATTACAGGGATGATGGGTGTAGCCCACTCACTCCAGTCCACTTTGGACAGTACTCCTGAACGTTCCAACCCTTCCAGCTCTGCTTCAACCGCTGGTCTGATCGCATAAGGCACTGGTCTGGCCTTCAGAAACTTTGGGCTTGCATTATCCTCTATTTTAATTGTTGCTGTTATTCCTTTTAGTGTTCCTAGTCCCTCCTGGAACACTTCTTTTGCATCAGTTAGCATTTTTGACAGTCGTCCAGGTGTGACGTCGTCATCCTTTTTGGCCTCCACCTTCAATGCCTGTATGGAATGCCAATCTAAATGTATCTTCCGGATCCACTCACGTCCTAGCAGTGGTGGTCCTCCATTTGGCAATACATATATATCCATTTTAGGTATTTCCTGACCTTTATATGTCACTTTCACCCTTATTTTTCCTTTGGGGTAGACTTTTTGCCCCGTATATGTCTTCAAGACAATCTCTGTAGCTTTCAAGGGTATGTGTGAAAATAGCCGCTTGTAGTCTCTTTGATTTATGACTAAGAGCTGACCCTGTGTCCAATTCCATTTCCACTTGGACTCCGTCTATCTTGAGTGTAACCCAGATAGTCTGGTGATCCTCTATTTCGGTTACATTATGTAGTTTCAGACAACCCAGTTCCTTGCTTCCGGAGTCTGTGTCACTTTTCTGTTCGTCTGAACCACTGTCCATCACCTGGTGTACCTTTTTGTACTTCTCCTATGGAGATTTCTTACTGTTGGTTTTCTTCCCAGACCTGCAGACTCTTGCTATGTGTCCTGCTTTCCCACACTGTCTGCACACTTAGTCCTTGAACCAACAATCTTTCTGGTCATGTGTTCTGCCGCAGCGATAGCACTTCCCTGTTCCATAGGTCCATTTCGTTGGTGCCGTATTCTTGCGGTCTCCGTTGTATCTCTGCAGCGCCCCTTGCGGCTGCTTCGTGTGATACTGCCATATTGAAAGCTTTGTCCAGCGTAAGGTCCTTTTCGGATAGAAGCCGTTTCTGGGTTCCTTCACTTTGTAGCCCACACACAAACTTGTCCCTTAACGTGTCTGCTAGTCCTGCTCCAAACTGGCAGTATTTCGATAGCTTGCGCAGTTCTGTTAGGTACTCAGCATTGCTTTCGTCTTTGTGTTGGTTCCTTTTATGGAACTTAAATCATTCTGCTATCAGCAGCGGTGTGGGGCTTAAGTGGTCCTGTAGGATTTCTACTATGCTTCCAAAATCCTTGTTTACTGGCTCTCTGAGGTTATTAGATTTCGCAGTAACCCATAAGTTTTTGCACCCATGGAATTTAACAGAACCAGTGCTTTATTAGCATCTGGCACTTCATTCGCCCTGCAGTACACCTCAATACGTTCCACATATGTCGCCCAATCTTCGACTTCATTGTCGAACGTAGAGATACTGCCACTCTTCGGCATCCTTGGTTGTGCGTTAACTATCCCCAATGGCGCCTCCCGCGCTTCCCCTTCTTCTCCGCTGACACAAAATGGCGTCTCCCGCACTTTCCTTCCTTCCCGCGCTCGCCCGTCTTCTCCGCTGCAACTTTGCAAAATGGCGTCTCCCGCGTTCTTCCTTCTTCGCGGCTCAATGGCGTCTCCCCTTGCTTCGGCCCGCGGACCCTGATCAGCCCGTGATCCCTGGCTGTGCTCTGCGCGTTCTTCTCTTGATATTTGTCGACGGCGCTCGGTCTCGAACCCGGCTGTTTCTTACCCTCTCTCTCTCTCTGGTTTGCAGTATTTTTCCTCGATGCTGCTCGGTGATCAATCCCCGGCTGCGCCCTGCTCTCTTCACCCTCTTACCCCATCGACGCTGCCCGGCTCTCTCTCTTTGCCGTCGGTCGGCTCCAGCCGCCGCTGCTTGGGAAGGGTCTGCTCTGGACCTGTCGTTGGTCTCTTACTGCTCGTTGTGGCTGGGGAACCAAGCCCGGCTCTCCACAGCCTCCCCAGCGAAGTTGGATCTCTGCCTGACTGCTGGGCGGTTGCTTGCGGTCGACGCCCGTGTTCCTGGACTCGACTATTTTTTGTTTTTTTTTTGTTTAATGTTGCAGGTAGATTCGCATCAATACTCGTCGCCACTGTTAGATCCGTGGTTCAGTGGCTAAAGAATTACACGGATGCTGTACAGAAACAAACAACAGGTCTTTACTGCAGGAGAGTCATCTCTAGACTGGAGTACAGAGGCATACGCACAGCTTATATACCGGTGTGGTTACTGCCGGTACTACAGTATACAGGAGCTGTAAAAAGTAGTTCTGACAAGGGGAGGGGAGGAGAGAGGGGAGGGGAGGAGGGGGGAGGGAGGGGGGAGGGAGAGGGGGAGGGAGAGGGGGAGGGAGAGGGGGAGGGAGAGGGGGAGGGAGAGGGGGAGGGAGAGGGGGAGGGAGAGGGGGAGGGAGGGGAGAGGGAAGAGGGGAGGGGGGGGGGAAGAGGGAAGAGGGGAAGAGGGGAGGGGGGGGGAAGAGGGAAGAGGGGAGGGGGGAAGAGGGGAAGAGGGGAGGGGGGGGGAAGAGGGGAGGGGGGATAGGGAAGAGGGGGGGAGAGGGGAGAGGGGAGGGGGGGGAGGGGGGAGGGAGAGGGGAGGGGGGGAGGGGGGAGGGAGGGGAGGGGGGAGGGGGGAGGGGGGAGGGAGGGAGGGGGGGGGGAGGGGAGAGGAGAGAGGGAGAGGGGGAGAGGAGAGGAGGGGGGGAGAGGGGGGAAGAGGGGAGGAGGGGGGAGGGAGAGGAGGGGGAGGGGGAGGGAGAGGAGGGGGGAGGGGAGGGGGGGGAGAGAGGGGAGGGGAGGGGGGGGGAGAGAGGGGGGGAGAGGGGAGGGGAGGGGGGAGAGGGGGAGGGGGAGGAGGAGGGGGAGGGAGGGGGAGGGGGAGGGAGGGGAGGAGGGGGAGGGGGCGGAGAGGGGAGGGGAGAGAGGGGAGGGGAGAGGGGGAGAGGGGGAGGAGAGGGAGGGGGAAGAGGGAGAGGGGGGAGAGTGGAGGGGGAGGGAGGGGGGAGAGGGGAGGGGAGAGGGGAGGGGAGGGGGGAGGAGGGGGGGGGGAGAGGGGAGGGGGGGGAGGGGGGGGAGGAGGAGCGGAGGGGAGGAGGAGAGGGGGAGGAGGAGGGGGGGAGGGGAGAGGGCAGGGGGGAGGGGAGAGAGAGGAGGGGAGGGGGGAGAGAGAGGAGGGAGGGGGGAGAGAGAGGAGGGGAGGGGGGAGGGGGGAGAGAGGGTGAGAGGGGGGGTGAGAGGGGGGGAGAGAGGGGGGGAGAGAGGGGGGGAGGGGAGTTGGGAGCAATGTTCCCCTTTTTTTTTGGGGTGCGCGGCCCATTCAGTTTTGCACATGTGCAGACTTCAACATTGCAAAAGCCGATCCCGTGCTGCATGGGACCGGCAGAGAGCCGCGTGGCCACGCAGCTTATCGGAAACATTGGTCGGGGGTGGGAAGAGTCGGAGATCAGGGGGGGTCGGAGATGGGGGTGGCGGTGATCGTGATCGTGGGGAGAGTGTCAGTGATTTGGTGGGGCGGGGGGGGAAGATCGTGGAGTTGGGAGGATTGTTTACAGGTTGGCCTGCAGGAAACACTCCTGCTCCTCCTGGCCCATAAACAGTGCTGTAAAGGTACTTGCCTGATGGATCCAGCCCTCCTTTTATCTGTCGAGTTCCCCAAGGCCCCATAGTTTAATTTTATTGTTTGCACGTTTATAATATTTTTGAATAATTGTTAGCTATTTGTTTGCACTTTTCTAAAGTTATTTTTTGAATGGCTGGGAGTTTCTTGTTTGCATAATTGTTGAAGTTTCATCTTTGCACACTCGAGGCTAAAATTTTTGACTCATCGTTGAAGTTTCATCTTTGCAATTTCTTAATGTTGAATAATTTTTGAACACTAAAATAATCCTGGCCACTCTGTGGGGAGTACTGCAGTATGCCCCCAGATCTGTCCACGCTCTTCACGACCTGCCTGGAAGAGACATGGGCCTCATTTAAATTTCAACTCCGCCTCAGTATGTGGCACCTGAAATAGTGTCATCAGCCATGGCAGTAGGGATAGGACTTATTCTCAGCTAGCCAACCATCAGGTCGATCACCTTTCCTGAATATGCGGGCTATGTTGGAGTTCATCACTATGAAGGTATCGTGGGTTGATCCTGCACGTGCATGACATTCATGTGCAGGATTTGCAGACGGTTTATCACACACTACCCGAACATTAAAGGAATGGAACCCCTTCCCGTTCAGTAGCTCTGAGTCCTGTGACCTTCAGGAAGGCTGAAATCACATGACTATATGGGTGCATGTGCACCAAAAGAGAGTGCAATTTGACGACCCTCCTCAAATGGGCGCAAGCGGCAGAAACATGTCTACCTTGCACTCAACAATTCCCCATAGCAGCATAGCCAAGATCAGAAGCTCACCACCTTTGGTAATGGGGTGCAGGATTCCAAGTATGCAAGTGGTACAGTTGGAAGACTGCATAGAAAATTTAAAATCTGACTTGGTGTGTGAAACAAGAGTGTTCAGTTCCTCCAGCACTGGTATCTATCACATCTCTGAACACAGTTGCCCAAACTTTCAAATGTTATAGTGGCGGGGGGGGGGTTAAGATGATAACAAAACACAGACAAAAAACATTTTGTTTTTCATACAGACCCCAGCATCTGCAACATTTGACCCCTTGTGACCCCACCTCATTGTTCTTTGATGTAATGTTTTCCTGACTGACCTGTTTGGACACCATTCACACCTTTGATTGCTGTGATTATCTCTCTGCCGAGGTGTGATAAATGGCAGTTGGAAAGATTACCTGTAAACATGACATTATTTTCTGACTATATAAGCTGTGTCTTTATGCATTTCTCCACTTCACCTGACGAAGGAGCAGCGCTCCGAAAGCTTGTGATTTCAAATAAAGCTGTTGGACTATAACCTGGCGGTGTGACTTCTTACATTTATCCATTTACACCTCAAAGTATAATACTTTTAAGTTACAAAGTTACCCTGGGTATTTCCTAAAGCAAACGATTTACACAGAAAGTTCTGTTGTGATTTCGTTGGCTGCATCAGTCTGATTGCAACATTTGCTTGCTGTGGTGTTGAACAAATATCTTATAAGATAGCCTATGTACTTGAACTTGATTAAAAGATTTTTTTTAAATTTAAACGAGGAAGCTGCTGCACAAGAGGTTTAAAGAGGATTTTAAATTTGGTCTGGAGCTGGGAAGTGTGACCTTCTTTACGATATGCTTATGGCACAACATGCAGTTACATCATAATGTAAAGACATTAAAAATACTGGCGAGTTTTGATTCCTGGACCTCCAGACTTTCTGGTAGCAAACTCGAGGCTCAGCTACAGTAAACTCAGTGTAGACCAGTAGGTTTACACTTGTAGTACCATTGACTCCATCAGGAGTTGACAGAACTACTGCACCTCTAAATGTACCATTCCCAGTTGTAGCTGTGTAACCAGCACAATTGTGAATTTTCCCCTGTGCCACGTACTATTTTCCAACCACGCAGACAGGCACATGGTCTGCTACCTGGCTACTAGAAGGTAGGCGAGTGTATACAGAAGGGACTTGCCCTCCATTTTATAAGTAGGTGGATGGTACTGTACATTAGGTCAGTGTTGCAGAGCATGGACAAATGCAGTATTTGAATCCCACTCTGTTTAGTTTTCATGGTGTGAATTGCTTCAGGTACAGCCTGGGAATAGACAATTCACCTATTCTTGAGTCTAGGCATAAGAGCAGGTGGATGAATATTTTGGAACAAGATACAAAATGTATTGTGGGAATCCTACCTAAATAGCTTTATAAACAATTAAACAAATTGCATCCCTCGTTCACCCGTGTTGAAGTCTTGAATGAATGCTTTCTTTTGCCTCCTTCGGTAAGATTGGACTACGAGTGCCTTTCATGTCCGCAGGATGTCACAAAGCACTTTACAACAAATGAATTCATTTTGAAGTATGGTTACTTCTTTTTCAGGGAAATGTGGCATCTCAATTTGCACGCAGAAAATTCCCACAAACAGCAATGAAATAACTGACTGTTTAGTCTTTATGGTGTTAGTTGAAGGATAAATTTTTGGCCAGGACACCAGAAGAACTCCCCTGCTCTTTAAATAATGTTAAGGGGTCTTTTTACATCCACTTGAGCAGGTGGTTGGGGTCTTAGTTGAATGTCTCGTCCAAAAGAAGGTACTTCTGATGATGTAACATCAACAATTTGCATTTATGTAGTGCCTTTAACATAGTAGAATGTCCCAAGGCGCTTCACACTAGTATTATTTGACAGAGCCACGTAAGATATTAAGACAGATGACCAAAAGCTTGGTCGAAGAGGCAGGTTTTAAGGAGCATCGTAAAAGGAGGGTAGAGAGGGATTTACCGAGTTTAGGGCCTACTCAGCTGAAAGCACGGCCAATGGTGGAGCAATTAAAATTGTGGATGAGCAAGAGGCCAGAATTGGAGGAGCACAGAGATCTGGGAGGGTTGTAGGGCTTGAGGAGATTAGAGATAGGAATGAGGCCAATGCGTGCTTTGAAAACAAGGATGAGAATTTTAAAATTGAGGCGGTACCCGACAGGTCACGAAGGATGAAGAGGGATAGTTTACCACGGGTACAGTTGCATAGGATTTCATTGGTGACTTTGAGAAGGGCTGCTTCAATGCTGTGGCAGGAGCAGAAACCTGATTAGAGGGGTTCAAACATGGAGTTGCGGGAAAGATGGGTATGGATTTGGAGGTATCAACACGTTCAAGGACTTGAGGGAAAAGTGAGGTTGGAGAGGAAGGCGAGGTTGGAGATGGGGTGGTACACTGTTGCACTGAAGGGTCAGCCTAGATTATGTGCTCACGTGCTGGAGTGGGGCTTAAAACCATGACCTGTTGACAGAGGCAAGAGTGCTACCAGTGAGCCAAGGCAGAGAGAGCCCAGGATATAGAGAATTGTGGGTGTAGTACATGCCCTATCATTTCATAATGTGAACACATCATTAACCTCTAGACGAGAAGAATTAATGCAATGACCCTCAGTAGGACATTCTCTGAAGGCTTCATCCACTGTGGGTCTCAAATCATTCTGAAGAAATTAATCAGTTTGCAACTATTATGTGATAATTCACAAATGAATCTCTTATATTCACTAGTGTAAATCTGCTCCTGCTCTGTGCAATTCTGTTTTTACCCATAGAATACATAATTGATTACAGGAAACTTTCGATTTACCGGCACCTAAATAACCGGAAATCTCGGTTAACCGGCAAAATTCAGGAGTAGGTTCAGGTAACTTTTATTACTTGCCTTCCTCCATCTGTTGCTGTGCAAGGGTGTGGCTGCAGCTGTTGCTAAGCTACAGAGATGCTTGCAACTTGTGGCCATTGTTCTGAACCTGTTGCTAAGCAACAGGGTTTGTTGCTTTATACGGAGCGCTCAGCTCTATCTTTTACTATAGCTTTCGGTTATCCGGAATTTTTGATGAACCGGCACGTCGGTCCCATCCGTGCCGGATAAAAAAAAAGTTTCCTGTAGTTAACTAATATGGAAAGCCTTATAAAATCACATCACTGCACATGGTGAAATTGTGATAGGGCAACAAATTGTTAAGATTGCACCAAGTCTTACAAAAATCATTTTGTATTATGACTGACACTATATGCAGGATTTAATTATGCAGCTCCCCCAGAGCCTTCAGCCATCGCTCTGGAATTCTCTTCCTAAACCCCTCCATCTTGCATCTTGAACTATGTCTTGAGTAATCACCCTGATTTATTCCAAATGCTTGCCTCCATTGGCAGGCAGTTGAAGTGATCACTTTGGAATACATGCAACCAGTTGAATATAGCACCCAATTAAATATAGTAAATTGAGAAGTTATTTTTACTGGCCTATGTAGTTCTCCTCTTCCTGTGTTATAATACAGCTGCTTTTCCAATTAGAAAAATTTGTTGCCAAGCTGTGGATATTTTTACACTTTCAGAACTACCAAAGATTCCAAGAAAAAAAAACTAGGGTATTTCTATGCTAATAAAAATAAAACCCTTCAGTAATTGTGTAAATATTGCTACAGACTGGTCTCATAGTATTATTTAAAGTGGCTAAACTCTTGGCATTTCCAGCCACAGTATCCTCTTAATAATCTTGAACCATGAGCACTACTGAAGAGATCATTTAAACATGCTGCTTCTAAACAAAAAAAAACCTGACCTTGTTTAGATTGGCAAACATTTACATTTATTTTTTAGTTTGGAGACCTTTTGCTCAACAGAAAAAATACTTTTATTGTTTTGTGATTTGTTAAATAAACAAAAACAGACTGTTCATTAAAAAAAAAGTTTTAAATGTTTAGAGTGTCAGGGAAAGAGGCAACCAGCAGTCACTTTCCTAATCAATAGCTCAGAACAGCTTTGGCAGACACCTGGGAGCAGGACTGTAACTCACCTCCAGCCACAGATGGTACATGGTCTGGGGACAAAAAAAGGGCAAAATAGTACTTCATAAATGCATTTAAATTAAGCCAACCAGTTATTGCAGCCAAACTTGGAGATTGCTTTTTCCTCAAACTGTTAGCCAGTAATTGTCAGATTTGTTTTGCTTCCATGCAGTGCTGCAGGTTGGTAATTTAGTGGGTAAATTTAATCAGTGTGAAATATGACATTTCTGAATTAGAAAATTTTAAGTGCAGCAAAAATACAATGGGCCAGAACTTCGGGTCCCCATGGGCGAGTACGCGCTGGGTGCTCATGCATAGGCCCAACGAAAGTGCCGGTTTCGTGCATGCACGGGAAACCGGAACTTCCGTTCCCTTACAGGAAGGGGTTCACAGGTCGAACGCGCGTGCCAGAGAGGCAGCACGTACGCCTGGAACTTACGTTTTTTTTTTAAAGCAGGTTTCTCCGGAAGGGTAAGTCTCCAGGAGCTACGCTTCTAAAAAGCAGGCGCAAGGTTTATTATTTTTAAATACTTTAAAGAAAGGCAAGTTTATTTTTAGCCCCGTTAGGAACTGTAATTAATTTTCAAAAATTTAAATTGTTTAAAAGTTTTTATATAATTCAGTTATTTTAAGTGATTTTTTTGGTAATTTATTTGAAATTTGTTATGTTTTGGGGCTGAATTGTATTCATAGATTTGACAGGTCTTCCTGTCAAATCTATGAATACAGATTCACTGCTGCCATTGGCTCTCCGTGGCCCACGTGATCCCAGGGGACGCTTCGAACTAACTGCGCCCCTGGATACGCAAGCACTGCGCGCTGGCAGTTGGAGCAGGCCCAGGATCGGAATCCCACGCGGGCCCACAGCACAACGGCCGGCGCGCTAGGTAAGTGTAGGTCGGAGGCTTGCACCCGCGGGAAGCCTCCGACCCGAATTTCTGGGCCAATAACCACAATTTAATAAATTTAAAAATCCCTATACATCAAGATCAAACAGAAAAAGGGAACAGGAGGACAAGAGCTTGATTTGTAGAGGATTTATTCTAAAAAGAGATAATTCTATTAACAAGGTAAGGAATCAGGCTTTCTTCTGAAGTCAGTTATTTTTCACCCAACAGAATACTCGAACAGTACCAATCTAGAAATGTATACGTTTTGGTGTGGTGCAGACTTGCAAACAGAACCGTCTTCTGATGCGTGCGCCATCCATGACTTATAAATCTGAACAATAACATTTGATTTTTAAAAAAGTATTGCTCCAGATAGCAACATTACAAATGCTTTACAAGGTAAATGCTCCTTCAATCCACACAAGGAATTATGCATAGTGCTGGATGTCAGAAAATCAATAGTATTCGGAGATAGAAAGAATTCCAATATTAAAGTAGGAATATGTGGTGAGCCAAAGAATGTGCTATTCTTAGATCATGTAAGATTGATCTAGTCCTATAACTTGCTCTATTGTTGATACCAAGACTACTGCAAATTAAAAACTTGTCACTAGAAGTTATGCTTTCAAACTACAGGTACATCAGCATTTGTTCACATCAATCTGAAATTACATAGTGACAATGGGTAAATATCCTAGGGACTGACATTAAGTTAAAAGGGAAAGCCCTATAGTGACAGCTGTTCCCCATGATGCAAATATATGCAATGGTGAGGGCTATGGCTGTCAACCTCACAAATACAATGTAGATTATTGAGGCATTACCATCTTGAACATTTCCTTTTGTCATAATGTGCTTAGGTATCTTATACCTCACTTACTTTATAGTGCTTCCTTCAGTAGGAGGATCACGGTCAAGGAGCAACTCTGCAAAGCATGCCAATGTTAGCAGAGACATCAGGACTCCCTTGGGGGTGGGGAGGCATTTGCCCTTGATGCCCCTGAACACTGGGAACTGCCAACTGCAGATCTAAACCTCACCCATTATGTAGGTTGCTTCTACTTTGATTCTGACTGGGTGGACAGCTTTCAGATCAATGTGGTTTTCATCTCGTTTATCCTCTTAACCGAATGTACAAGAAACACACATGGGTAGTGGAAGAAGTTCTCTAACATTAGTGGAATTTCATATCCAAGTAGAACATGAAACCTCCTGCCCTTTGGAAACCCAACAGGAATAGAAAACTTCCTTACCTTAAAGTCTGATTACGTTCACAAGCCACCTCCTTTGGTTGTGTTGGTAATAAGATATTCAGATGAGACAGTTAAGGAGTGCAGGAAAACCAACATGCAGCACCACAGTAGTTGTAGTTTTGATTTCACAACTCTGCGGAGTTGCTGAGGTGTTGATTATAATAGTTTTCCCCATAAAGGAACCAGGATGTGTTGATACTTTGCTGAATGGCCTCCACTGCATGATCCAATTTTCAGTTTAGGCCAAAAGGTGTGTAACAAGTTGTTTAACCTCTATATAATTAAAAGTGGTATGTGTGTCTCCATGTTTAAAGATTGTAAGGAATCAAATATGTTGCTGTTTGGTCCACACAAACTATATAGTATAAACCAATCAGATCCCCATTGATCCAAGCTAGCTATATGACATTAGAGTAAATTAGGTCATGCAAAATTATCCCCCTACCCCCACAAGTTGTTAGCAATGATTCCAAACAGGCCAGCAACAACTTGTATTTATATAGCGCCTTTAACGTAGGAAAGAGTCCCAAGGCACTTCACAGGAGTATTGCAAGACAAAAAAATTTGGCACCGAGCCACATCAGGAGAAATTAGAGCAGGACCAAAAGCTTGGTCAAAGTAGGAGGTTTTAAGGAGCATCTTAAAAGGAGGAAAGAAAGGTGGAGAGGTTTAGGCAGGGAATTTCAGAGCTTAGGGCCTAGGCAACAGAAGGCACGGCCACCAATGGTTGAGTGATTATAATCAGGTATGCTCAAGAGGGCAGAATTAGTGGCGTGCAGATAGCTCTGGCTGGGTGGGGGGGGGCAGGGGGTTGTGGGGCTGAAGGAGATTAGAGATAGGGAGGGGTGAGGCCATGGAGGGATTTGAAAACAAGGATGAGAATTTTGAAATCGAGGCGATGCTTAACCAGGAGCCAATGTAGGTCAGCGAGCACAGGGGTGATGGGTGAACCGGACTTGGAGAGAGTTAGGACGCGGGCAGCCGAGTTTTGGATGACTTCAAGTTTACATACGGTGGAACGTGGGAGGCCAGCCTGGAGTGCGTTGAAGTCAAGTCTAGAGGTAACAAAGGCATGGATGAGCATTTGAGCAGCGGATGAGCGGAGGCAAGGGCAGAGGTGGATATAGGCGGTCTTAGTTATGCTGCGGATATGTGGTCGGAAGCTCATTTCAGGGTCAATTATGACACCAAGGTTGTGAACAGTGTGGTTCAGCCTCAGACAGACGTTGGGGAGAGGGATGGAGTCAGTGGCTAGGGAACAGAGTTTGTGGCAGGGACCGAAAACAATGGCTTCAGTCTTCCCAATATGGAGAACATTTCTGCTCATCCAAAATTGGATGTCGGACAAGCAGATTGACAATTTAGAGACCATGGAGGGGTCGAGAGAAGTGGTGGTGAGGTAGAGCTGGGCATCGTCAGAGTACATGTGGAAACTGACGCTGTGTTTTCAGATGATGTCGCCAAGGGGCAACATGTAGACGAGAAATAGGAGGGGCCAAAATACATCCTTGGGGGACACCAGAGGTAACGATGCGGGAGCGGGAAGAGAAGCCATTGCAGGTGATTCTCTGGCTACGATTAGATAGATAAGAATGGAACCAGGCGAGTACAGTCCCACCCAGCTGGACGACGGTGGAGAGGCGTTGGAGTGGTCAACCGTGTCAAAGGCTGCAGACGAGTCAAGGAGGACGAGGAGGGGTAGTTTACTTTTGTCACAGTCACAAAGGATGTCATTTGTAACTTTAGAGAGCGCTGCTTTGGTACTGTGGCAGGGGCGGAAACCTGATTGGAGGGATTCAAACATGGAGTTGCGGGAAAGATGGGCACTGATTTGGGAGGCGACAACACATTGAAGAACTTGAGAGGAAAGGGAGGTTGAAGATGGGGCAGTAGTTTGCAAGGATGGAGGGGTCAAGGGTTGTTGTTGTTGTTTTTTTTTTTTTTTTTTTTTAAAAAGGGGGGGGGGGGGGGGGGTGACAACAGCAGATTTGAGGGAAGGGGGACAGTACCTAAGGAGAACCGTTAACAATGTCAGCTAACATGGGAGCCAGAAACAGAAGTTGGGTGGGAATAGGGTCGAGGGAGCAGGAAGTGGGTCTCATGGACAAGATAAGCGCAGAGATGTCATGAGGGGAGATCAGAGAACGATGAGAGTTCAGGGCTAGGGCAAGGAAGGGAAGGGAAGGGAAGTGGCAGAGGCAGCTGAATGGATTTTCTCAATCTTAGAGACAAAGAAGTCCATGAGCTCCTCACACTTGTTGTTAGAGGTGGGGGTGGAAGAGACAGGGGAGATGGATTTAAGAAGTTAGTAGTGGAGAATAGAAGCCGGGGTTTATCTTTGCATTCCAGAATGATTCTGGAATAGTGAGCAATTTTGGCAGACGAGCAGGACCTGATAATGCTTTAAATGGTCTAGCTAGATCTGGTGGTGAATGGCTAAACCAGTTGTCCACCATATCCGTTCAAGTCTGCGTCCCTTGGACTTAAGGAAGCGAAGAGGAGAGCCGTACCGGGGGAACGGCCAGGGTGAAAGTAATTGTTTTAATAGGGACTAGGGCATCAAAGGGGGTGGTGAGGGTGTGGTTGACAAGATCAGTAGCTGCAGAAATGTCATGAATGGAGGGCAAAAGGCTGGACAGTTGGGATTTCATAAGTGCAGTTGTAAGAGGTGGGAGAGAATTTTTTTCAGGGGTGGACACAGAAGGAAGTAGGGTTGTGGGGGAGTGCAATGCAGAAGTGGTCAGATGGCCTCATCTGTGATAGATACAATGGGAGTAGCGAGGCCACGAGAGATGGCAAGGTTGAGGGGGGTGGCCGCGAATATGCTTTGACATCGTAAAAGCTTTCCCACCCAAAATCTTTCTTCCACCTATGACCTTCAGTTGCCACAGAACTTCCTCCCTTTTCCAGCTGCAGGCCTCACCCTGGAACTCCCTACCAAATAGCATCGGCAGTGTACCTTCACCACATGGACTGCCATGGTGCAAGACGAAGGCTCACCAACACTTTCTCAAGGACAAATAGGGATGGGCAATAAATGCCAGCCTTGCTAGTGACACCCATATCCCGAGAATGAATTAAAAAAAACCACTGTACTCCATCCCTCTTCACCTACATGTCACTCAAAGGGTTGACGGTGGATAGGCAATGGCAAACATTCAAAGATCACATGGATGAACTACAGAATTTGTTCATCCCAGTTTGGCATAAAAATAAAACAAAAAAGGTGACTCAACCGTGGCTAACAAGGGAAATTAGGGATAGCATAAGATCCAAGGAGAGGACATAAATTGGCCAGAAAAAGCAGTAAACTTGAAGATTGGGAGCAGTTTAGGATTCAACAAAGGGATTAATTAAGGGGAAAATAGAATATGAGAGTAAGCTTTCAGGGAACATAAAAACTGACTGTAAAAGCTTTTATAGATATGTGAAGAGAAAAAGATTGGTGAAGTCAAGCGTAGGTCCCTTGCAGTCAGAATCAGGGGAATTTATAATGGGGAACAAAGAAATGGCAGACCTCCCAGAGGTGTCGGGGAACATAGGGTCTGATGAAAGGGAGGAACTGAAAGAAATCAGTATTTGTAGGGAAATGGTGTTAGGGAAATTGATGGGATTGAAGGCCGATAAATCCCCAGGGCCTGATAATCTACATCCTAGGGTACTTAAGGAAGTGGCCCTAGAAATAGTAGATGCATTGCTGATCATCTTCCAACATTCGATGGAATCTGGAACGGTACCCATGGATTGGAGGGTAGCTAATGTTACCCCACTATTCAAAAAAGGTGGTAGAGAGAAAACAGGGAATTACAGACCGGTAAGCCCGACATCGGTAGTGGGGAAAATGCTAGAGTCCATTATAAAAGATGTAATGGCAGAGCTCTTGGAAAACAGTGACAGGATCAGACAAAGTCAACATGGATTTACAAAAGGTAAATCATGCTTGACTAATCTACTGGAATTTTGAGGATGTAACTGGTAAAATAGATAAGGGAGAACCAGTGGATGCGGTGTATTTGGACTTTCAGGTGGCTTTCGAGAAGGTCCCGCATAAGAGATTAGCGTGTAAAGTTAAGGCACATGGGATTGGGGGCAAGGTACTGACTTGGATAGAGAACTGGTTGGCAGACAGAAAGCAAAAAGAGTTGGAATAAACAGGTCTTTTTCCGAGTGGCAGGCAGTGACTAGTGGGGTACCGCAGGGATCGGTCCTTGGACCCCAGCTATTCACAATATATATTAATGATCTAGACAAGGGAACTAGATGTAATGTCTCCAAATTTGCAGATGACACAAAGCTGGGTGGGCGTGTGCTGTGAGGAGGATGCCGAGAAACTCCAGGATGATTTGGACAGGTTGGGTGATTATATTGCATTTGCCATGCTTCTGCCCAATGTGGATAAATGTGAGGTTATCCACTTTGATGCCAAAAACAGGAAGGCAGATTATCTGAATGGCAATAGGTTGGGAGAAGGGGAAGTGCAACGAGACCTGGGTGTCCTTGTGCACCAGTCGCTGAAGGTAAGCATGCAGGTGCAGCAGGCGGTTAAGAAGGCAAATAGTATGTTGGCCTTCGTAGCGAGGGTTTGAGTACAGGAACAAGGATGTCCTGCTGCAGTTGTACAGGGCCTTGGCGAGACCACATCTTAAGTATTGTGTGCAGTTTTGGTCACCTTATCGGAGGAAGGATGTTCTTGCCATGGAAGGAGTTCAGCGAAGATTCACCAGGCTGATACCTAGGATGGCAGGCATGACGTATGAGGAGAGATTGGGTCGATTGGGCTTGTACTCGTTCGAGTTTAGATGAGAGGGGATCTCATTGAAACTTATAAAATTAACCATCACTCATCAAAAGTTTACTGGAGGAAGTAAATCTAAAGAAAGGAATCAAATGCAACTTACAGATAGGCATCAACTAGGCAGGTGTGCAACAGGGAGTTGTAACAGGGCATTAAGGAATGGGTGCAGCAAGAAAACACAATGAAGGATTAGAAATGCAAGAAAAAAAGATAGTACTTGCAAGTTGGATTCCAGGTGAGATTTCTGCATCAGCTCCTTATTCCACAATGCCAGATTCACAAAATACAAGTCAGTCATTACACTTGAGGATTTAATACTTAGTCAACACAGAAACTTCCATTATATTAAATATTTATTTCAAAGAGCAATTGTACATTTTGCAAACATCAGTGTAAACAGGGATTATGCTAACCCAGAGTAACATTAAAACTATAAAACTCCAGAAAATTCAGTACACTCCACACCATTCATCTCCTGAATTGCAGCCATTTGGTTCGTTAAATCATTCATCTCTGCATTCATAATAATGAAACTCAGACAGAAGATGACTTAGGAATGTCACTGCACTGTAATACAAATTATTTACCAAACACACACATGCACACACAAAAATCATCCCATCAGGGAAGAGAGAATTTCTCACCATTAAACTGACAATATGGAGTGCAGATCATACGAGATGTTTTAAGTTGGTGGTAAACTTAAAATGCAATACAGCTATTTGAACCACATTGGAAAGGGAAAAAAAAAATACACCACCCGTGTGTGTACCTGAACAATAATATATAATGTACAAAGAAATTCAGTGCATCTTTTTGTTTTGCTACAACAATACAATCCGGTAGAGACCTATTTCGGGAAGAAAGCATTGGCACCAATGAAAAAAGAGTTGTGCTAAAAGCTGCATCATTTGAATTAATTTATATATGTACATTGGAATTATCTTCAGTATTGTGTTTTATCATACTAATTTTTCCTTCCCCCATACTGGGGCTGAAAACTTGAACTGAATAACAACAAATATCACAGTCATAAAACATGCCAATGCTTCTCCCCTTTCAATACAAATGTCACCATATAACTGTAATTAGCTTTCATTTTATAATATTTGTACTTTTACCCTGGTTAACACTTCTTTCACAAAAGTTATCAAATACTTGCTACAACTTTCCTTGCAATACTAGAATATGCCTTCACAACGGGTCATTTGGTGTTAGGACGCATTCTGATACTCCTAAAGTTAAAAACCAACAACATCTTCAAAGCGATTTTTTTTTCTTGCCAGGAAGACTAAGAGGTTTGTAAATGAAGCAGGGAAGAGAAGAGTAGTATGGAGGCGAAGATTAGATAGGTACTTGGAATAGAGGTTGATTATCACCTCAGCCATCAGCGGAGTAATCTGCATGCTGTCAGGAAGTACAGAGGGTGGTACGCCCACCTGGAAAAGGAGAATGCCTCCGTTTGATCGGTATTAGGGAATTTACTCCTTTCTCACTTTTTTCTTACGGATCAGTTTTGTGGGGCAGTCACCCGAGCCAGCACCTTCATCAGCTTCTTTCATCTGAAAAATAAAAGCAGAACTTATTACAAAAGGAGCAAGTGGTTGTTTTGGTAGACACCATCATCTAGTATCGTGCACCTCCTCTCGGCTCAACATACAGCAGTACTGGCATCAGAATCAGTACTGTACCCCCAAGTACTTATTTAAAAAAACACAATGTTCTTTTCCACCTCTATATACACCAAGGATGTGTCCTAGCTTTTAAATAGGGGATAGGATTAGGTGATGACACAAAATAATATTTATTCACTTCATTATTATAGTTTTAACCAGTGTGCTGGAGAGATCGAATACACATTTTTCTTCCTTCACTAGTCCTCCTTCAAGCCACATGCAACTGCAGCTAGCATACTCCAAAGTGAAGCCATCTTCCCGATTGCAAACTCCCATACTGTTTGTGGACCGATTTCAGATGTGCTTTGTTTGTTCTAACTTTCTTATCCTAGATCATTTCTCATATTCTAGATCACTCATGGATGAATCGCAACTCAACACACCTTCTAGAGACAATGTTTATCCTTGCCTTGAGATCAAAGTAAACTTTTGGTAATGCACATGGGAAGGGGACAGCAAATCCCTTCTGCCAATTGGGTTTAGCTACTTCATGCCTTCACAAGGTGTCACTCCAGTCTTCAAAACCAATAGAAAATCAAGATACAGCTGGTTTCAAATTTAATATATCGAATGAATTTATTTTAAAAAATGAAGCAAAGTGGTAATATAAATGCAAACTGTATATAGAAATCAGAGGTCATTCAACTGGAGCAGTATCTATATCACAGACCGAGAAGGTGGTCACCATAAACATCATTTACCACCTCCTACCAACTTTCACTTTTTCATTTTTCATTTTTTGGATATTTCAGGCAAGCAGATCTGAAATTTTGGGTGACCAAGGCAGACTCCTTTAAGTAGGCATTGCTGGATCAGCATTCACACACCAAAATCCCATCCACTCAGAAGCCCCTCCACATCTTAACCCCATAAAACATGATTAATGTTGGTTGGGACACTATATAAAATAATCCAGTTACAGAAAGTCATGTACTCATTGGAAGCTGAAATCAGGAGAATTTAAAAAAAGAATCAGAGTTCCCTTCCTGGCCTTCTGCCAGTCACTGGCCAGAACATAAACAAAACTCTCCATATAATAGGCAGCACAAAAGAAAACACACTTCACCGTAACTAAATATAGTAACTCAAAACTAGTGACACAACCAAAGCCTACTGGATTATGACTCAGTGGGCAACTGCAGTACACCCAAACACTACTGCCATTCCCAGAAACAAGCCTTTATATAGCACCTTTAATTAATGTAGTAAAACGACTCAAAGCGTTTCTCAAGACCACTCACATGCCAAGCCACACTCGTTAGCATATTTCACAACCCACACTGCACTCTGTATACTACATAGTCATTCCTCACTTTTGTTTGCATACACATTAAAATTGACCTAGATAGTTGGTATTTTTCTTCCCCACATGTCAAGACTAAACTTTTTCCAAAATCCTGACATGCATCCTGAATATAATGTGCTGTGAAGGCAGATACAAATAATTTAGTTTTAAACCTTGTCTTATCAGATCCAAATGGGCAGATTTTAATGGGCCAGAAATTCCAGGCCAGAAGCGTGAGTGCGGTCGGCTTACTCACGCTTCTGGCTGTTGGAAATGCCGGCATTCAGCATGAACAGCGCATGCGGGGAACGCCGGCATTTCCAGACCTCGAGCGCGTGCGACTGCACAGGCAGCGCTTGCGCAGTGAACTTCGTGGATTTCATTCATGAAATCCGTGAGGTTAAGTCCTTAGAAGTTACACTGAAAAAAAGCAAGTGTAAAGTGGTTCATTGGCTGCGGAGGAAGATATATTTTATCGTGGAGCTTTTGAAATGCAATATTTTTGTTTGGGAAAGGGAGGGAAGTTATTTTAAGAAATTTTAAGTAAGTTTTAAAGTTAAAAATTTTTTTTTTTTTTTTTTTAAAAAAAAGGGTTTTCAGAACGGTAGGTAGAAGGAGCAATTGTGGCTGTGTGAATGGAATGTGAGAATGAGTTATGTATGTATGTCCACATATATTCCTTTACGTATATGTATGTATGTTTTATATTCCTTTACTATGAATGTATGTTTTTAATTATGATTTTCCAGTAAGTTACTTTCTCTGAAAGTCATAATTAAATACATTCATACACATAAGTAAAGGAATATATACATAACACGCAAAGGAATATATACAGACATACATACTTTCAGAAGCTCCACGATAAGAAATATCTTCCTCTGCAGCCTCTGTAGCAACTGTACCCATGCTTTTTTCATGTGTAAGTTGTAATGACTGGACCTCACTGAAAGCATTAATGAAAGCGGCGAATTATACTGCGCACGCGCTGCCTGTGCAGTCGCACGCGTTCTGCCTCTGAACCCCTTCATTCAGAGGACAGGAAATGCCGGTTTTCCCCACATGCACTGTGCATGCTGAAAACCGGCATTTCATCCGGCCAGATGCGTAAGTACCCCGACCGTACTAGCGCATTTGGAAGGGAATTATTGGGCCAACATTTCACATGTCAATAAAATAAAAAATTTAACACTTGCACGACTTGCCCCCTCGCATCTGCGACTGAGGGTCCAAGGAGGTGCATTGCGCAAGAGGTCATCATCGCACGTATCCTCACACTGTTCCCTTTGGGGAACTGTATGAAGTGGTGGAAGGATTTATGGCCGTGATTGACGCTCATTCCGTGACCGTAACCATCTTTGAACCAGCCATTAGGGTGGTTAGTCCTATGGCGGGAGGGTTTTACGGGCTCCCACAACCCATCTGAGGGGGGGGGGGGGGGGGCCCACCAACACCCACGGACGCAAGTATCCCGCTGGATGTCCACCCAGAGTTTAAAGTTGGAGCTCCGACTCCACTTGCCGGGACTGTCTGGAGTGGGGTTCAAAACCCTACTCCTTCTGGCCCAGCGGCGGGGATGCTTACTGCTACGCAAAAGGCCCACTCCGCACAAAAGGTGACACCCATACGTTTCCTGCGCCTTTTCCCTCCCCGTGACTGGAGCCCTATGCTGCCATTTCACGTAGCTAATCGGATTGGGCGTTTGTCATAGCGGTAGGATCCCCGCCGCTGGGCCAGATCAGGGTAGGGTTTCGAACCCCGCTCCAGACAGTCCCGGCAAGTGGAGTCGGAGCTCCGGCTCTAAATTCTGGGTTGACATCCAGTGGGATATTTGCGTCCGTGGGTGTGGGTGGCCCCCCCTCCTTGTATAGCTTGTGGGAGCCCGTAAAACCCTCCCGCCATAGGACTAACCGCCCTAATGGCTGGTTCAAAGATGGTTACGGTCACGGAATGAGCGTTAATCACGGCCATAAATCCTTCCACCACTTCATACAGTTCCCCAAAGGGAACAGTGTGAAGACACGTATGACGACGACATTGCTAAATAAATAAATGGAATTAAAAAAATTCTTTTAGGGCTTTTAAAAGTCTTTAAATTGCTTTAATTCTCTTTAAAACTACTTCAGATTACTCAAAATAATGTAAACATTTTAAAAAGTTTATAAAAGTTACCAAAATCTTCAAAAAACTTCCAAAAACCTATTTAAACTGCCGCTTTGCATGTAAAAAAGCAAAGCAGCTTGACAGAAACATTGGGGGCGTGTCCAGTGAAACTGAGACCTCAAGGGGCGTGTCTCACTTACACTGCACGCTCCTGGGTCCGCGCTGGCTGCACTCCTGGGCGGCGTGACGTCATACGCTGCCCGGGAATGTGCTTTCAATTTCTCCAAGTTCAGGCGTCCCAGAAGCTGATCGGCAGGAGCGCGGGGTAAGTGCAAATACAGGGCTTGCACGCGCTGCAAGCCCCGTTCTGGAATTTCTGGCCCAATAAATAGTTACTTACTCTTCAGAGCATCATGTACTCATCAAAAAAAGACAGCATTCATTTGAACAAAAAATATTAACCTCATCCTCCGAAGCAGATTTTGATTTATTGGCCTCTTCATCCTCCTCATCTTCTTGACTGCCTTCTCCAATGTTATCATCTCCACTTGCTTTCTCATCTTCTATACAAAAAAGTAGAGAGTTAAATTAAAAGCCAGTAGACCGGTACAAAAAGTAATAAAAAAGGCTAATGGAATGTTGACTTTTCTCTCAAGGGGGGGCTGAAGTACAAAGGGGAGGAAATTATGCTTCAATTGTGGAGACTCTTGGTCAGACCCTATCTGGAGTACTGCGTTCAGTTTTGGGTATCACACTACAGGCCTTGGGGGGGGGGGGGGGGGGGGGGGGTGTATTGTAGATTTACAAGAATTAAACCAGGGTTTAGAGAGTTAAATTAGGAGGACAGGTTGCATAAACTTAGCTTGTACTCCCTCGAATATAGGAGATTGAGGAGTGACCTGGTCGGGGGCTTAAAATGTTAAAAGGATTGGATAGGGTAGATACGGAGAATCTATTTCCTCATGTGGGGGTAATCAAGATCAAGAACATAATCTTAAAATTAGAGCTAGACCGTACAGGAGTGAAGTTAGGAAGCACTTTTTCCACACAAGGGATAGTAGAAATTTTGAACTCAGTTTGTCTGAAATTCATCTGTATTAGCAGATACTTTAATAAGTTTAAAATAAATAAGTCAACACCATAACTAAAACATGGAGAGGCATTTCAGTTGAGTGCATTAAATATTTTTATATACAGTGTCTTTTTTTGTTGTTTTTTGCACTGATCCAGCAGATGGCCAGGCCTGTTTTACCATTATCTAGAGGGACACTGGAGGCAGATCATGTTGGCAAATACAAAAATAGGAGCCAGATATCTTTTTTTGTAAAGAAGCAGATTATACATGATATTTTTTGAACTCTGGAACTAGTCAGATGGTTCTGTCTTGTTCTGCATGTTCTTGATTAAAAATTGTGAAAACAAAATCAGAAATAGATCATCTATTCCCTTTTCTCATTAGTGAGCTTTCGTACTGAAGTTTGTCTCTTTAGTTCCCGTCAACAATCCATGTTAAAAGGAAGTGTACTGTGTAACAGGAAAAAGGCTCAACACATGAGGGCAGACCTCCGAATTATAGTCCCGAAATTGCAAAGTGAGGTGATGCTGCCCATAATGGAGATGGAGATGGAGGGGGGGTTTAAGGGAGGGAATTCCAGAGTGGCTGAAAGCACAGCCACCATTGGTGGGACAAAGGGAGCATGGGATACACGAGGCTAGTCAGAGGAAATGCAGAGATTGAGTGGTGGGGCGGGCATTGTAGGGCTGGAGGAGGTTACGGAGATAGGGAGGGGTGAAGCCATGGAAGGATTTGATTAAGAATTTTAAATTTGAGGCACTTTATAATGTAGCTCAGTGAGAAAAGGGGAGATGGAGGAGCAGGACTTGTTGTAGGTTCGGATGTGGGCAGCAGAGTTTTAGATGAGCTAAAGTTTAAGGGTGGTGCAGGTTTGAAGGCCATCCAGGAGAACATTGGAACAGTCAACAAGTACAGATGTGGATTTCAGCAGCAGATGGGTTGAGGCAAGGGTGGAGACAGGCAATGTTAGAGGTGGAAGTAGGCGGTGTTTATGATAGAGGGATAGGTCAGAAGCTCAGCTCCAATAGGATGTAGAAGTTGCAAACAGCCTATTTCAATCTGATAGTGCCCACGGAGGGTATAGAATCGGTGGCGTGAATTGAAGAAAATGGCTTTGGTGTTCCCAATCTTTAACTGGAGGAAAATGCAGCCCATCCAAGAATGGATGTTGGACAGGCAATCTGACAACACAGAAGCAGTGGAAGAGCTGAGAGGTGATGGAGAGATAGAACTGTGTGTCGTTAGTGTATGCATGGAAGCAGATATTGGAGGATCCACTGTAATGCCAAATCTATGTGATGTCCCCATTAGGAATCCTATCGGAAATTATTCCCCTCATACAACTTAAAAAGAAAGGAAATAGAGATGCTGTTTTTACCTTTTGTAAGATTACATTCTTCCTTCTCATCCATCACTTCCTCCTGCTCTTCATCCTCCTGATCCTGCTCTTCTCTGACATCAGGTTGCATAGCATCAGTCTTCTTATACTCAGCTGCATCATCAGGTTTCTAAAGCAGTGTTGTATAATTTATGTTACAGCTTGGTATCTCTTAAATTAAGATCAAACTCAGAAACCTTTGTATTTCTTGCATAAATCCAGTTCAGTCATATTTAGTCAGTTGGAGAGACAACATTCAGGAGGACATGGCCAAAACTGCTGAATACTCAAGGAGAGTTCCAAAAGGTGGCCCAGATATATACAATACTATGAGGTTTTGAGAAAATTCTTTACTATAAACACAATGGCCCAGTAATTCCGGTCCCAACGCGAGAGTACGGATGGGGTACTCGCGCGTGGGCCCGTTGGAAGTGCCGGATTTCAGCATGCGCAGAAAACCGGCATTTCCTCTCCTCTGAACCAAGGGGTTAAGAGGCGATTCCCTTGCGACGTTTGAGGCAGCGCGTACGCGTTGAACTTCGTTTTTTTTGACAGGTTTGTCCGTGCGCGAAGGCCTCCACTTTTTACGAATGTAAAAAGCAGACGTAAGGACTTCGTTTTAAAAGGTAAGTGGTTTAATAATTAAAGTTAGAAATTTTTTTCCACAGGTTATTATTTTTAAAGAATTTACAGTAAGGTAAGTGTATTTTTGGACCCGATTTCTTGAAAAAAATGTTTTGGCAGAAATTTGAATAATTGTTTAAAGTAGTTTTTTAAAGTTATTAATAGTTAATTTAATTATTGGAATGTTTAACTTTTATTTAAAGTTTAAGTAGTGTTTTGGACTTTGAGTTTGACAGGTCTTATGTCTAACTCATGAATGGACTTTTGTAAACTCCCATTGGTTGCCCAGTGCTCACGTGATCCCAGCCGGCTCATCGCACTAAGTACGCCGCTGGATCACGCACGCACGCCGGGAGCTGAACCGGGCCACAGACCGGAAATCCACGCAGGCCCAGTCTTCAAATGTCAGCGCGATATGTAAGTGTAGGTCGGGGGCTTGCACCCGCGGGAAGCCCCCGACCCGAATTTCTGGGCCATTGAAAACATTATATTTCATTACATTTTGATATTCGTCCTCCAGTTTTCTCTCTTCAGAAGACCTTTCCCTTGTAAAGTTAGAGTTCCACACATGGCAGGCACATTTTAGCATTTGCCCAATTGGGCAGAGACAGCAAGTGGTGGCAGACTATATGACCGTGGGGCCATTGCAACAGATGCTTATGCACATTTCCAGCAGGGCTTCCTGGGTAACAAAATTGGGAGTGGGAACCCTGTCCAATTTTTCTTTCATAATCCAGTGAGCGTGAGGGTTGCCGAGATGAAGCCTAATACCTCACCCAGGCAGAGACCAGCTAAGTCAGCAGTATCCAGGGATCAAACTTGGGGCCTTCCTAATCTGCGAAGCTTAGCTACTCACTGCCTGAAATCAGACGAATCACCGGAGAGCAAACTACAAAAGCTTTCAAGCATTTTCTTACCTTGCTTGGCCAGCAGAACAGCACAATTAGCCCTAAAGGTAAAACAGCGGTCAGGATGTAAATAATCCAGAGCCAAGGACGCTCTTCTGCAGCAGTTGTCAACTGACCCAACACACCAGGCTGAAAAGAAAGTGATAAATCTCCTCAATCAGACCAAGCCAGCTTCAGTATTTCAACCTGATATACATGAGGAATGACTTATGGAAATATCAGGATCACTGCAGGTAAACTACACCACATGGTTATACCTCCATGCAAATATGTAGTAAGGATTAACCTGGTTGCATCTGTGGTGCAGTCAGGTCAATTCAGTTTTAAAGTAGCCTTTAAAACGGATTTGTTTTACCAGTGGCACGCGCTTTAAAAAAAACTTGCCTCCAAAATGGATGGTGGGAGGCAGGAGAAAGAAATAGAAAAGTAAAAACACGTTAGATTAGGCAGGGAAAAAAAGTAAAATTTAAAAAAAAAACTAAGGGGGGAAAAAAACCTAAAAATTGTTTAGTTGTATAGTTAGTATTAGAATAATAAAACTACCCCTGATGAGTGCCTTTAACATTGGGATTTTGTTTTTGAGTTCATACAGTGCGACACAAAGTAAATAATAGATATACCAGTTGAACTCAGACAGGAATTTCCCTGACCCATCAACAATCCAAGAGTTAAAAATGCTGTCATTTGATGCATTTAAGAGAAAACAAAAATTGGAACATAAGAAAATCTTGAAATGCAATTGAGAAGATAGTGGGCATCCATGAAAAGCAGTCAACAGCTCATAAATGAATAAATACAAGAACATTGTAATCAATAAAGCTGCAAAAATAAATTGTTACTACAAAAAAATTTGGGTATCATTCTGTGGCACCACATCATTTTGTATTATTTTAATGATTGACTATATCTTAAACATATGGAATTAAAATGTGAAGCACTTAAGCTGAACCTCAAGGTGAGAAGGTAGATTAATGTTATTGTGCTTTATTATCCAGAACCATCTACTTGTAGCTGAAGAGTGCACTGAAACAGCCACTGGTGATCAGGAAAACCAAGACATGACGATCACAACTAATGACTTACATTTGCACTATAAAAAAATACACAGTATAAAATATTTATGTAAGGAAAATGATTTTTCCACCCACTTTTCAAAGCCTGACCCTTTAATAACAATGTTTCTTCCCCAGACACACGCACTCATTTAAAGTATGTGCCACATTTTCAGGCGTTGACAATCCACAGATGCCAATGAGATTGATCAGGAAATACTCACTCCAGCTGCATATTTCAAGCGTTTTTGGGAGTTTTACATTATGTATCGGCTAGGATTTTTTTATTTTCTCTGCTAACCAACACCAAATATGAGCTGGTACATATTTACAAGTAGAACCACAGCTCCCATGTAATGCACAGAATTGGAGCAAAAATTAAATAATTTCTGCTTCAGGCTAATTTTAGGCTTTACTGTCTACTTGTTTGTGCAAATCTAGCAGAGAACAGCATGCTTACTGCCTGCCCACAGTTTTACAGGGTCAGATCATTTGAGTAATTAAATCATAGCTAGCTGCACAACTTTAGCTTGTGTAAGAAGCTAGTCTAATAGGAATGTGCAAAATCTAGTCAGCAGCTCAAATTTTAAAAAGGTATGGGCACAATGAAACATAAAAAGTTACATATGGGTATAAATATTATTTCAGCCTGGATAAAGCTTCAAATTGAATTTTAAAGATTGGCCAGCTTTTGCCAAGGATCAGGTTGGGATGGGAAAGAAGTGAGTCAAAACCCAAAGTGAAAGCTCAAAACAGGTTCAACTGGGGGAAAAAATTGAGCATTACAGTAGCCAACACCTGCTCAGCAAAATGGAATTGCTGCTGTATGAAGTGGGTGCGAGGAGGGTTACTCATTTTGGCACTTCAGGGCACCCTACCCAGAAGACAGCAGTGCACAATTCCTGGGAGCATGTGGTCACAAAGTTTAACACGGGGTGCGTTACCTGCAGAACCTGGGAATAGACGCAGAAAACATGTACATTGAGGAATCTAGCAAGGAAAGATGACCACAGACAGCATCATATATTGGGCAGCTGACACAGGATTGGATGCCACAAAGTGTTGTCCAACTTGCAAATTTACAGCTGACTCAGAGACCACTCGTAGCTCTTTCATTGCATCTCATACATACCCATACATCAGTAGGGCACACCTTCAAGTGGCAATGTACAATTGAAAGAATTGATCACGCACATCCAAGGATATCACACCAGAAGCTGTTGTATCACAACCTAGTTGCATCCAGGTTGGCCTGCAGGTTTTGCGCATCGGTCACTGCTTGGTCAACTGGTATGTCGGATCACAAAATTTAATCTAATATTTCTACTACACTGATGCATTTATGGGGTGATCTCATTGAAATATAAAATTCTTAAAGGGCTAGACAGGGTGAATGCTTCCCCTGGCTGGGGAGTCTAGAA
This sequence comes from Somniosus microcephalus, assembly GCF_052327205.1. Lineage (NCBI taxonomy): Eukaryota > Metazoa > Chordata > Chondrichthyes > Squaliformes > Somniosidae > Somniosus > Somniosus microcephalus. The sequence goes on from NC_140988.1 coordinate 42,016,034, forward strand.
CTAGGGGTCAGCCATTTAGGACCAAGATGAGAAGAAATTTAAAGGATTATGAATCTTTGGAATTCTCTACTCCAGAGAGCTGTGGAGGCTCAGGTCATTGAGTATATTCAAGACAGAGGTCGATAGATTTTGGATACTAAGGGAATAAGGGATATGGGAAAACAGATTAAAGTGTAGGACGGTACAAGAGCAGTGGTCTACATTCAAGGAGACATTTCACATCTTTCAAGATAAATATATTCCACTGAGGAAAAAGGGGAGTAAAAGAAAAGACAGCCATCCGTGGCTTAGCAAAGTAATAAAGGATAGTATTCGACTGAAAACAAGGGCATATAAATTAGCCAAATCTAGTGGGAGGATAGAAGATTGGGAAGCATTTAAAAGCCAGCAAACAATAACTAAAAGATTAATTGAGAAAGGGAAGATAGATTATGAAAGTAAACTAGCAAAAAATATAAAAACAGATAGCAAGAGTTTGTACAGCTATATAAAAAGAAAAAGGGTGGCTAAAGTGAACGTTGGTCCCTTAGAGGATGGGACTGGGAAACTAGTGGTGGGGAACATGGAGATGGCAAAGACGCTGAACAAATATTTTGTCTCAGTCTTTACAGTAGAGGACACTAAAAATATCCCAACACTGGACAAACAGGGGGCAAGGGGGGGGGGGGGGGGCTGGAAGGGAGCTAAACACGATTAAAATCACTAAGGAGATGGTACTCAGTAAAATAATGGGACTTAAGGCGGATAAATCCCCCGGACCTGATGGCCTACATCCTAGGGTCTTGAGAGAAGTGGCGGTAGGGATTGTGGATGCATTGGTGATCATTTTCCAGAACTCCCTGGACTCAGGAAAGGTCCCGGCAGATTGGAAAACTGTTAGATTAACACCCTTATTTAAGAAGGGAAGTAGACAAAAAGCTGGAAACTATAGACCAGCTAGCCTAACATCTGTGGTTGGCAAAATGTTGGAGTCCATTATTAAGGAAACAGTAACAGAGCATTTGGATAAACATAATTTAATAGGACAGAGTCAGCATGGTTTTACGAAGGGGAAGTCATGTTTGACAAATTTGCTCGAATTCTTTGAGGATGTAACATACAGGGTGGATAAAGGGGAACCAGTGGATGTAGTGTATTTGGACTTCCAAAAGGCATTTGACAAGGTTCCACACAAAAGATTACTGATCAAGATAAAATATCACGGGATTGGGGGTAATATACTGGCATGGGTGGAAGATTGGCTATCTAACAGAAAACAAGAGTTGGGGTAAATGGTTCATTCTCGGGCTGGCAATCAGTAACTAGTGGTGTTCCGCAGGGGTCAGTGCTGGGACCCCAACTCTTTACAATCTATATTAACGATTTGGAGGAAGGGACCGAGTGCAACATATCCAAGTTTGCTGACGATACAAAGATGGGAGGGAAAGCAGTGAGTGAGGAGGACATAAAAAACCTGCAAAAGGACATAGACAGGCTAAGTGAGTGGGCAGAGATTTGGCAGATGCAATATAATGTTGGAAAGTGTGAGGTTATGCACTTTGGCAGAAAAAATCAAAGAGCAAGTTATATCTAAATGGAGAGAAACTGCAAAGTGCTACAGTACAAAGGGATCTGGGGGTCCTGGTGCATGAAACACAAAAAGTTAGTATGCAGGTGATCAGGAAGGCCAATGGAATCTTGGCTTTTATTGCAAGGGGGATGGAGTATAAAAACAGGGAAGTCTTGCTGCAGTTATACAGGGTATTAGTGAGGCCACACCTGGAATACTGCGTGCAGTTTTGGTTTCCATATTTAAGAAAAGATATACAGGTAGACTATCCTTTATCCGAAAACCTCGGGACCAGCCGTGTTTCGGTTTTTGGAGAATTTCGGAAGGTGGGTCGGCGGGGGGTGGGGGGGGGGGGGGGGGGGGGGAGGGGGAGGGGGTCGGCGCTGGCGGCGGGGGTCGGGGCCGGCGGTCCGCGGGGGGTCGTGCGCACGACTTACGCTGACGCTCAGCGTAAGTCGGGGCCGGCGGGGGGGGGGGGGGGGGTCGTGCGCACGACTTACGCTGAACGAAAAAACCTTCGGTTTTTAGAGGGTTTCGGTTTTCGGAAGTTCGGATAAAGGGTAGTCTACCTGTACTTGCTCTCGAGGCGGTTCAGAGAAGGTTCACTCGGTTGATTCCAGAGATGAGGGGGTTGATGTATGAGGAAAGGTTGAGTAGGTTGGGACTCTACTCATTGGAGTTCAGAAGAATGAGAGGCGATCTTATCGAAACATAAGATTGTGAGGGGGCTTGATCGGGTGGATGTGGTGAGGATGTTTCCACTGATGGGGTTGGTGAGGATGTTTCCACTGATGGGTGAGGCTAGAACTAGGGGGCATAATCTTAGAATAAGGGGCTGCCCTTTCAAAACTGAGATAAGGAGAAACTTCTTCACTCAGAGGGTAGTAAATCTATGGAATTTGCTACCCCAGAGAGCTGTGGAAGCTGCAACATTAAATAAATTTAAAATGGAGATAGACATTTTCCTAGCAGATAAGGGAATTAGGGGTTACGGGGAGAGGGCAGGGAAGTGGACGCGAGTCTAGATTCAGATCAGCCATGATCCTATTGAATGGCGGAGCAGGCCCAAGGGGCTGTATGGCCTACTCCTGCTCCTATTTCTTATGTTCTTATGTAGTGCGGGAAGGTGGAGTTGGGGTAAAAGATCAGCCATAATCTTATTAAATGGAGGAGCAGGCTCAAGGGAGACGAATGGCCTACTCCTGCTCCTATTTCTTATGTCATGTTCTACCTAGCCTTGATAGCATCAGTCAGTATCCTCTCTCCCGAAATGAAAATCTGTGATGCAGGAGGTTTCGAAAGCTGTGGTTGTACAAAGAATGGGAGTGTAAGTAAAAAGTTAATTACTTTACAATGAATGTACCTCTCAATAACCCAAGTTAACATATTTCATAACGTATTGGCAAGATACCTCATTTGCAGTAGCCACCATCTTCTTCAGCCCCCATCCATCAGCTGCCCACTGATCAGACACTTTCCTCTCGGCACAGATGATAAAGTTATCAAATAAGATGTCAGAAGTCATGGACCATAGTTCCAGACCAAGAGCAACGATTGGAGTCATCGCGTAAGGTTGCAAATCCTCAAAATAATTAGGATTTTGGATTTTCCTTGGATTCCATACACCCTGTGCAAAAAAAAAATACAAAAAGGCTATCCAAGCTGTTCTTTTACCTCCACATTTATCTTATGTTGTTATCCCGTGTCCCTTCATCTTATTCTTTAGAATAGTGAAACAGGGTAGTGAAGCTTTCCTTCTTACTATCTGCAGAGATGGCAAGAAGGACAATCCAGTTTGCCTTGTACTCGTGCCAGATCCAATTCCACACCTAAAGTAGGGTACTCCTTAAACCAGACTTTCAACTGGGAAACTGCTAGAGTTATAACTTTCCTATTCTTGTGGCAGTGTTCATATCCCTGCAACAACAACTTTGGCTTCTTCCCACACCACAAGTAGGTCCATCCAATCTTCAAACCAAGTTTGTTGAAATAATCCTACAATTTCCTCTCTCAAGCTGCCACTCAGCAATGAGACATTGGCCTCAATTTTCACAGGTGGGCCTGGTAGGGCCAGTGCAAAACTCCCCCTGCATTGATGCTAATATTACATCACAGTGCCGATAAAGTCCTTAAGTAGGCCCCTGCCGGCTTTTAGCAGGAGCCTCATCAAGGGCCTGAACTGGTGTCATTAATATTATGGTGTCCGGGAACGCGGAGGGTTGTAGGCGTGATTTTGAATTAAGATTTTTATTCCTTCGCTTGACCCTTTACTGCCGATCTGGGCCGGGGGGGGGGGGGGGTGTAAAAATGGATGCCATTGAGTCTCTAGGACCCAAAACACTGAAGCAGATGTGGGATTTTCAGGCTATAGCTATACATTAACTGGTCAGAGTGTGAAGTGCAGGTAAAAAGATAAGACATACTGTGCAGAGCTTTCTCCCCAGCTTTTTAAAAAAAATATATAAAATGTTGAGGGTCTCAGTATTCACTTTCTTATAACATTAAAAAAAATATAATGCCTTGGAGAACCAATGGGCTTTCTGAACATTGTGTTTAAAATGTGGTTTCCCAATGGACTAGAGTTATACTTTGTTGATGCAAAACCCAAATTGTGTGAAACAGCCTTCTAGAGGTGGTCTCACACTGTTTGACTTTAGTGCTCTCAAAATCAAAATCCTGGTCTGACTCCCAAGAGGCTGATCATTTTGTACACCTAATCTGTTTTGACCAGTTTGTTTTGCATGGACACAAAAGTGGTTGTACAACTGCAGCCTTAGATACAGGGTTATGATGCAATATACATAAATGGGTGAATTTTGGCAGAAGAGTCACAAAAACCCTGTAAACTGAAATTCATACCCATAGAGTCAAATAGATGACATCAACTACATAGATTAAGATTAGGCAACATTAAAAATAAAATTCTAGCCTGGCCCTGCTCCCTAGGAGGCCGTGAAAAGTAGAAAAAGAATCAAAGAAAATGGCAATTCTTCCCATCATCTCAAAACTGGTGCTAGCTTTTGCATAGGAGCTATCTACTCAGAATTAGAGTAAGGGAATAAGATAAGTATTTGCAAAGGAATATAAAATACAGAGAAAGGAGCAGGCAAATTGAATTATTTTCTGTATTTTTTACATTATTTTCCAAATACTTATCCTATTCCTTTTTATGTTATACTTTTTGCCACAATTGATACTTGTGGTAAAGCATTCCATGGCAGGAGTTTAGATATAGAACAAGAGGGGATTACATAATAGGGTGCAACCATCCTTCCAGCAGCACATATCCAACATCCTAATTCATCACAGCCCCAGTTCCCCTTCTCCATGCCATTCTGTCCATATAAATGAATGCCTCTTACTACTTCACCTCCCCAGCTACATTATTAACTTTAATACTCAGGTTTCATGGTTACAAGTACTTGCTGTAGTGCCAGACAACCTGAAGACTTCCTTTGAGTACCTGGTAGTTGGGATTTTCAATCATAGGTGGCTTCCATTTTCCTTTGTATTTAGGATTGCTCATCATAGGTGGTTCCCATACTCCACACCCAGGTGCAGTTTCACACTTTGGATTGGGAATCTGGGGAGCTTCCCACTCACCGTCCATTTCTTCATCCCTGAAAAGGAAATGACATTCTGAATGCATTACCCATACACATTACTGTAATTCCATGTTAATTTGCCAACTTCAAAAATAACAGAACTGAAGAAAAAAAGTACAGGTCTACACATCAAAAATAGTGCACAAAACCTTTAACCATCATGGGATTGCATCACGGGCCGCAAGTTCTGGATTTCGCACATATGCAACCGCATGCGGAAATCCGGAACTTGCAGGGCATTTCAAAGGGATTACGATGGCCATCACAGACACTGCAATTTCAGGGCCAATAACTTTAATCTATTCCTAAAGCTCTAAAGACTGCAGAAAATTAGTTCACTAAAGAATTCTCCTGGAAAAACCCACATTTCTTCCTAGATGTTACTATACACTGGCAGTCACCAAAACTATTGTGCTGCAATATATATGCATTGTTTCTAATGTCTGAACAACAGTCATGTTTATATCAATGGTATCAGCAGTAAACACCTGCTGGATAGGATATTTGACCAACAGGTAATCATATACATGATCCCATCATTTGTATTTCAGTCATTAAGTCAGCTGACCATATTTAATTGGCACCCATCTATGCAGCCTGCATATTTATTGGCTGGCTATATATTATGTTTAAAAGCAAGATTTATATCACTTTTCATGGCAGATACTCTCAATTACTTTTAAATAAATAGTATACAAAACAAAAAAAAACACAAGTTCAACCCATATTTTCACAAACATACATAAATTCACTACATTATTAATGAACTAGTTATTTTAAATCAAACAGAACATGGAAGTGGAAGGGCCACAACTTTAAGTGCTTGATCACTTTGGAAAAACATATATGATTATAAATGTGTACAACAGGACCTACACTTTCAGAATTAATAATCCAAACAAAACTTTAAAAAAATTACCAGTCCTCTGGTTTCTCTGCACTGGGATCAGGGACATACTCTGCTTCATCATGAAGCCATCCCTCTGGTTTAACAGCATCTGGATCAATTATCTTTGCTGGAGCATCTTCATCCCTGAAAGAAGATCCTTTATTTTGAAGTTGTAACTGTAGAAGTATTCAAAATTATGAAATATATAATACAAGTCCGCATTGATAAAATGCAGATAGTTTATGACACCACGTATTCCAAACTAAAGATATCAAAATAAACATTAAATGAAAGCATTGCAAAAGTTCCCCGTAAGATGGTACTCACCAGTCTTCAGGCTTGAGTGCATCAGGGTCAGGGATCTTTGGTTTTTCATCCCAGTCTTCAGGCTTACTGTCATTAGGGTCATCTATTTCTTTAGGTGGATTAATAGGTGGAGTCATATCCTCCAGCAAATTCCCTTTACTAACAAGAGTTTGGTCAATCAGCATCTCAAAGCTGTTATCTGGATTCAGCACTGACAGAAAATAAAAAAAGGCTGTTGTTAATTTAAAGAGGTGGTACCCTAGGCTCATTCAACAATGATCATGTAATGCTCCAAGCACATTCTTCTCCATAGCTGCAGTCAACATTTCAGAACCATATCTAAAAAAAGATTTGCTTGGGCAATAAATCATTACACGAGAGATATTTTTATGTACCATTTTTGATACTTTATGATGCAGACATCAAGGTAAAAATACTCAACGCATTGCCATTTTTGAAATGTGTGCATGTTCCGCTGCCAATGTCCATTTCCTTGGCCACAGGGACACGCACAAAACAATTATCTTCAATTTGACCTTTCTCTTCCTAGGCAACAATCTCTCCTCTGTTGGGCTCTTGGCCACCTCAACTGCCCAGTTTGGATCAGAAGCTCACGGAGCACAATTAGTATGCATATCATAAATTAACAAACCACATTCATCTTTGGGAAATTTGGAGACACATTTAAATGATTTAAAATCAATTTCTTTAGATTGCCAGAATGTACAGGAAACTTTCTGGTATCCGGCACTGACGGGACCAAGCTGGTGCTGTCCCATCAAAACTGCCGTAGAAACCAGCGCTAATGTTAAAACATACAGAGCTTCTGAGCTCCGTGTGAAGCAACAAACCCTGTTGCTTAGCAACAGCTTCAAAACAGTCGGCGCAGCTTGCAAGCATCTCTGTAGTGAAGCAACAGCTTCAGCTAGACGCTTGCAGAGCCAGGACTGCAGAAGAAAAGCTATGAAAAGTAAAAAAAACTTCTAAACATACTCCTGAATTTTGCCGGTGGATAGAGCTTTCCAGACATTTAACCCCGGTTAAACGAAAGTTTCCTGTATATCTAAAAGGCTATGATTCAATCAGCCTGCAAAACTATTGTACTTCATTTTTGTTGCTGAAATTATGCACATGCAGAGCATGCTGCACTTCATCAGAACATGGACTACACAGGAAGCATCAGAAGGTACATCAAACAGCATAATTTCTTTAAAAAAATCATCTAGCATGTGAAGTTCAGTGAATGCTGTATCTTTCAAGTGAAGCTTCAACTGGAGTACTTTGTGAAGTTTCATAATGGAGAAAGATTAATTCGGTATGGCACCCACAATGAATGGATTATGATTTTGTCACGTGTAGATCATCAATAAATCCTCTCAATATTCCTACTGTATCTTGGTCATCAAATGGTCTACTTACTTTTGACACATTTGCAACAGAATACATATTAAAAGATACACAACTACAAATACCAAAGAGAATATTTTGCTGAATCAAAAGGTAACAATATCTGGAAATTTCAGATGAGGTGGTCAGCTATTTCAGTGTCCCAGATGATCGTTTAGTTAAATGTATGTAGCACACATCGTGCAGTGATGCACGATCATAGTAAAAAGCATAATACAAAGTCTTTATGAATACAATAAAACTGATGATCTGCAATACTCCATTCATGTTTTGTAGGGCAATAAAGTCAATTAGTTAAATACTCAAGTTTCCTTTACATTTTTTCCCAAACACCACTCTGTCTATTCAATTTCAAAAATGTGCAATTTAAATTCTGATCTAGACAAGATAGGAGAAAAATGATTATGGAGAAAATGCTTGGATAATCAGTGCAAGTCAGCAAAACTGAATACAATACCTAGAGTATACAAATGCGTGATCTTGTCTGTGTAGAACTTCTTGAGGTCTACATCAGGGCGTTTAGCATGCTTTTCCTCATACTCTCCAGTTACAGGGTTCTTGTGTCGGAAGATGAAGTGCAGTTTGTAGTCTTCACCACATTTGTCTGGCCCAAACATAATGGAGTAAGGAGTTTTGTCAAAGAATTCTTCCTGGAAAAGATAAAAGTGCTGATGTTGTAACAGTGGCTATTAATATTGCAACCCTTCCTCCATACTGGCATAGACTGTTAACTGGATCTGATATGACCGATGTTAACACAGAGCCCCACCTCCCACTACATCACCCTCAAAATATTAGATAAAGTACTGGTGCCCACTGGCCTTTAGTAAATCAGGAACTCCGCACCCTATGTTAAAGATGTGAGAAAGAACATCGTACAGTGACCAGTTCTTTAAATTGTGAAGTATTTTGGTAACAAAATGAACATTAACATTTTCAATACAATATTACTGTTGCCACTTTACAGGCTGACCAAACTAGCATCTTATGAAACACTAGCTGGTTGTTTTGCCACAGTTGGTAGATAGTTATACATAGAATATATATTACTGGAATATCACATTTAGAACCAAGATATTCTCATGTTGTAAATACCTTGCTCAAAAGCCAAAACAAAATAATTCACTGGAGTACAATAAAGACAAGTTTAATGTAGAAATAGTAGTCAAAGTTTTATATGGTAGACAGGATGTTTTTATTGCTAATTATAAAAATATCAATATGGCTATTTCCAAGGACATGGAGAGAAATAAGAATATTGAACAACTGCAGAAAGCCTGGATTAGAGAGTAGTGTAACCAGATAAGACATTAGACAGCTTTGAGATAAAAGTTGCAAAGAGAACATATACAATTGATTTATGGTAGTTTGTGTAGAATCTGGTGGCATGTTTAGGTGACTTAAAAAAAAAAAATGGGCCGGAATTCGCTGAAAAAAAATAACGGCATTAGAACAACGCATGTTGTTATTGGCGTGCAAATCGGCCAGCAACTTGTGGCCAGATGAGATACCCAGTGAATTTCAAATCGCCACAAGTTGGTGGACAACTCGCGCTGCTCTGCTTTCAGCTTCGCAAAAACAGCATCTCGCCCTTAACCTCTGCGAGTTTCATGAAATTGCTGCATTTGCACATTAATTGCCCATTAAACCCACCACAGAAAGTTAAGTCAAGTCTAGTAATTAATAGCGCAAGCATTTAACGACTGTCATTCAACCTCTCTGGTCCAGAAAGTGAAGCGTGGAGTCTCATTCCTTCAGGTAGTGAATTGTTGTTGGAGATTTGAGTCAAGTTTTACATTTTTCTTGTTTTTCCTTTGTCTTCCCCCCGCCTCTCAATCGAATCTCTCTTTCCTTCTCTACCTGTACTTGATTTGACATTTAATTCACTCTCCTTCTCAGTGCTACCTATAGTTATTTCTCAATCTTTAAATCTCATTGGTTATACACGGTTAGTTCCATCATTCACCAAGATCCCAGATGCCCTGTTGCAGTTATCAGCTTGCACTTCCAGGTCAACAAAATTGAGCTGACAGGTGCAGGAAAAAGTCCCACTTAACTGGGCACGAGATGCCCTGTTCCAGCAAACTCTGGCCCAATGTCTTATTACATTTGATATTGAGCAACTGTAGGTAGCCAAAATGAGAATACAGTGTAACCAGATCCTATGATAATGTAAATGTACTCTTCAGGCATAATACATGGACCAGAACAGCACAAGGTTTTAGATAAATAGAAATTGATAACAGTACTGTGTGTCAGAATTTCAGGATATGGTATATGAGCAGTGTGGCAATTAAGCCAGGAAGAGGGGAGATACAAAGTAGACTGAATGGTGATACTATTAAGAAATTCTAAACTGACCAGTAACACCATGTCAGAGAGTAAAATGATACAGAATCTTCATGCTTTGAACAGCTGTATTCACATTCCACTAAAAGTAAACCCATGTCACCACCCTATCAGGCAGTGCATTCCAAATCCTAACCACTCAATTGTGCAAGAAGTTTTTCCCCTCATATTACCTCTGGTTCTTTTGCCAATCACCTTAAATCTGTGCCCGCTGGTTATTGAACCTTCAACCATTGGAAACAGTTTCTCATTATTTACTCTATCTAAACCCTTCATGATTTTGAACAGCTCTATCAAATCTCCTCTTAGCCTTCTCTGCTCCAAGGAGAACAACCCCAGCTTCTCTTGTCTATCCACATAACTGTAATCCCTCATCCTTGGGACCATTCTAGTAAAGCTCTTTTGCACCCTCTCCAAAGCATTCACGTCCTTCCTAAAGCGTGGTGCCCTGAATTGAACACAACACTCAAGCTGGGGCCGAACTACTGTTTTATATAAGTTTATATTAGAAAAACTACCTGGCTTTTGTACTCTATGCCTTCTATTTATAAAGCCCAGGATCGCATCGGCTAGAAATTCGATTGCCCTGAAAACAGGAGCAGGGATCGCGATGCAGGATCAACCCATGCCTGTTCAAAGTAATGCAGGCAGCATGCCAACTTTGCACTGCCTGCTGATTAGAATCAGAGAATGGCTACAGCACAGAAGGAGGCCATTCGGCCGGCTCTCTGCAAGAGCACTTCAGCTAGTCCCACTCCCCCACCCTTTCCCTGTAGCCCTGCAAATTTTTTCCTTCAGGTACCTGTCCAATTCCCTTTTGAAAGCCACAATTGAGTCTGCCTCCACCACCCTTTCAGGCAGTGCATTCCAGATCCTAACCGCTCGCTGTGTAAAAAAAAAAATTAAAAATTTTTTTTTCCTCATGTCCCCTTTGGTTCTTTTACCAATCACCTTGAATCTGTGTCCTCTGGTTCTCGACCCTTCCGCCAATGGGAACAGTTTCTCTCTCTATTCTGTCTGGACCCCTCATGATTTTGAATACCTCTATCAAATCTCCTCTCAACCTCCTCTGCTCAAAGGAGAACAGCCCCAGCTTCTCCAGTCTATCCACGTAACTGAAGTCCCTCATCCCTGGAATCATTCTCGTAAATCTTTTCTGCACCCTCTCCAAGGCCTTCACATCCTTCCTAAAGTGTGGTGCTCAGAATTGGACACAATACTCCAGTTGAGGCCAAACCAATGTTTTATAAAAGGTTCATCATAACTTCCTTGTTTTTGTACTCTATGCCTCTATTTATGAAGCCAAGGATCCCATATGCTTTTTTAACCGCTTTCTCAACCTGCCCTGCCAGCTTCAACGATTTGTGCCCATATACCCCCAGGTCTCTGTTCATGCACCCCCTTTAGAATTGTACCTTTAAGTTTATACTGCCTCTCCTCGTTCTTCCTACCAAAATGTATCACTTCGCACTTTTCTGCATTAAATTTCACCAACCTGTCTATGACTGCTTGAAGTCTATCACTATCCTCCTCACTGTTCACTATACTGCAAAGTTTTGGGTCATCTGCAAAATTATGAAATTGTGCCCTGTACACCAAAGTCCAAGTCATTAATATATATCAAAAAAAGCAGTGGTCCTAGTACCGATCCCTGAGGAACACCACTTCCTCCAGTCTGAAAAACAACCGTTCACCACTACTCTGTTTCCTGTCACTTAGCCAACTTTGTATCCATGCTGCCACTGTCCCTTTTATTTCATGGGCTTCAACTATGCTGGTAAGCCTATTACGTGGCACTTTATCAAATGCCTTTTGGAAGTCCGTATACACCATGTCAACCGCATTGCCCTCTTCAAAAAAACTCGATCAAGTTAGTTAAACACGATTTGCCTTTAACAAATCCGTGCTGGCTTTCCTTAATTAATCCACACTTGTCCAAGTGACTATTGACTCCTTCCAGGTGAAACAGCGATTTACTTTTACTTCTTGCAATTTAGTATACTGTATTTGCTGCTCACGATGCGGTCTCCTCTACATTGGGGAGACCAAATGCAGATTGGGTGACCGCTTTGCGGAACACCTCCGAGCTTCCGGTTGCCTGTCACTTTAATTCTCCGCTCCACTCCCACTTAGACCTCACCGTCCTCGGCCCCTTACACTGTTCCAGTGAAGCTCAGCGTAAGCTCGAAAAACAGTACCTCATCTTTCAATTAGGCACTTTACAACCTTCTGGACTCGACATCGAGTTCAACAATTTCAGACCACAACCTCTGCCCCGATCTTTTTTTTCCTCTCCCTCACATGGCAGCTGTCGATCATTCTGCCATCGCCATTTACACTTCATCTAGAGCCATCTTTTGTTTCTTAACTTGTCCCATTACCATAATTCCTTTTGTCCCTTAATCTCTCCAGCCTTCCATTCCTATCACAGACCTTCCCTTTTGTTCTTTCCTCCTCTCCCCCCTTTCCCTGCCCCTACACTTGCTTAAAAACTTGTTCCATCTCCAGCTTTTCCCAGTTCTGATGAAGGGTCATCGACCTGAAACATTAACTCTGTTTCTCTCTCCACAGATGCTGCCTGACCTGCTGAGTATTTCCAGCATTTTCTGTTTTTATTTCAGATTTCCAGCATCTGCAGTATTTTGCTTTAAATTTTTTACTATCAACTTTGTCCCCGATTATCATTTCCAAAAACTTCCCCACTACAGAGGTTGAACTGACTGGCCTATAGTTGCTGGGTTTATCCTTACACCATTTTTTGAACAAGGATGTAACATTTGCAATTCTCCAGTCCTCTGGCACTACCCAAGTATCTAAGGAGGATTGGAAGGTTATGGCCAGTACCTCCGCGATTTCCTCCTTAACCTCCCTCATCATCCTTGGATGCAAACCATCCAGTCCTGGTGACTTATCTACTTTAAGTTCAGACAGCCTTTCTAGTACCTCCTCTATATCAATTTTTCTCTCATCCAGTATCTCCACTACCTCCTCTTTCACTAGGACTTCGGCAGCATCTTCTTCCTTGGTAAAGACAGATGCAAAGTACTCATTTAGTACCTCAGCCATGCCCACTGCCTCCATGCGTAGGTCTCCTTTTTGGGCCCTAATCAGCCCCACCCCTCCTCTTACTGCCCGTTTATTACTTATATATGCCTATTAGAAGACTTTTGAATTCCCTTTTATATGTTAGCTGCCAATCTATTCTCATACTCTCTCTTTGCCCCTCTTATTTTCTTTCACTTCCCTTCTGAACTTTCTATATTCAGCCAGATTTTCACTTGTATTCTCAACCTGACATTTATCATACACGCCTCTTTCTGCTTCATCTTACTCTCTATCTCTTTCGTCATCCAGGGAGCTCTGGCTTTAGTAGTCCTACTTTTCCCCCTCATGGGAATGTACCTCGACTGTACCTGAACCATCTCCTCTTTAAAAAGCAGCCCATTGTTCGATGACAGTTTTGCCTGCCAATCTTGGATTCCAATTTACCTGGGCCAGATCCGTTCAACCCACTGAAATTTGCCTTCTTCCAATTAAGTATTTTTACTCTAGCTTGCTCCATCCTTTTCCATAGCTAATCTAAACCTTATGATACAATGATCACTGTTCCCTAAATGTTCTCCTACTGACACTTGCTCCACCCCATTCCCCAGAATCAGATCCAGCAACGCCTGCTTCCTTGTTGGGCCGGAAACATACTGATCAAGTTCTCCTGAACACTTCAAAATTGCTTCCCCATCTCTGCCCTTTACACTATTATTATCGCAGTCTATATTAGGATCATTGAAGTCCCCCATTACTACTAATCTATAGTTCTATAAATTAACATATGGCATGCAGCCTAGCGCTGAATGCGCTGCTGAGTGGCTACACGCTCAGCAGGGAACCCAAGTTTGTGCGAGGCTAGCACCAATTAAAGCTAGCCTGCACTTCTTAAGGCAGTCTGCACCTCTTAAAAGGGAGATGCATTCTGGCTGTAGCAGGTGATTCAACTGCCTGGGCAACAGAATCGGAACAGGAAAAAGAACTATTTTTGGCACAACAGGGGAGAGAGCAGGCTACAAGGTTCTCGGATGCAGCACTGGAGGCCTTGGTGCAGGAGGTGGACAGAAGGAGTGGTCTGGTTCCCACAGGGAGCTAGGAGGCCCTCCAGGCAAATTCAGAAAAGGCAATGGGAGCAGACTGCCATTGGGGTCAATGGCAGCAGTGTAGCCCCGAGGGCCTGGATGCAGTACAGGAGAAGTTTAATGACCTCACACGAGTGGTCAACGTCAGTGAATTCATCTTCAAATGCCATATCCCACCAACTTCACCACTAACCTTACACACTGCTCAATGCACTACACCCTCATTACTCACCTACCAACAATCTCTACCAAACACAGCTCATACCTCACATTCATAGCTTCACCTCACCCACTTACCACTGCTGCAAGCCTCACACCCACATCTCACAGCCTGCACCCAGTCAGCTATTCAACCATGACAGACACATCGCCCAAACACATTGCACCACACTCACAGCCCTTTCTCTTGCAGGACAAGGTGGCTAACAACCGGAGGCAACGGGACCTAACCAGCTGGGGGCAGGCGTGCCTGCATAACCTTACCCCGATGGAGGAGACAGTGCTGGCCATTATTGGCCACAGGCTCAGCGATGGCCCTCCTATCGGTGGGGCTGAAACAATAGAAGATGGTATCCTCATACATAACCCTCCTTCTCACATCCCATTTCCTCCTCATCCCACAATCGCTTATGATTTACAAGCTTTGCACCCCCCCCCCCATTTCCCTTACCACAACCGTACCCATGTTCCTTCACATAGCCAAGAATTGCCACCTGGCCAGGCACTAGAAGAGCAGGAAACTGAAGAGCAACAAGACACTGATGAAAACACAGCACCGTCACGTGATTTCACACTTGCAGCACCAGCTCAGATACGGACACTCCGCGTACGTTAGAGGAGGCATCTGCACGTGGTAGTCACCGGGCACGAGTGGCCTGCAGCCAGGGGAGGGGGGCAAAAAGGGTAGTGCAGGTGTCAGCTCCCCGGAGGGCGAGGTGATACGAGTTCTGCTGCAGAGGAGTCCTCAATGGGGTGGCTTTCAGAAGAAGGCTGATGGGTATGCACAACGAAATGCTTGTTGTATTGCCAGAAAGCCCGAGTGCATTGTCAAGGAGCATGGAGGAGTCCGGCAGCAACTTAGCACAGGGCTTTGTGCAGAGCTTGGAGCCCATGATTTCCAGCATGGAAGTGATAGGCAACTCCATTAGCTAGCACATTTGTAGACTCAACCATCATGCAGCGTCTGATGGCCAATGTCTCAGCTTCCATTGCAGCACAAGCAGAACTCACCCAACCTCCGAGTACTGCAGTGGAAGCTCAGACTTTTGTCATGCAAGCTCAGATTGCTCTCATGCATGGTCAGCTTGCTGCCTCGCAAGCTCAGACTGCTGCCATCGTGGCTGTACTTAGTGTGGAAAGTGGCTTGTAGGGTGTCACAGCAATCCAGCAATCTGTCCTCCAACAGATTACTAGGATTGCTGAGGCGCCGTCCCAGGGGAGTGGCATGGCTCCGTGGAGCATGAACCTGCTGTCATCTCTCAGGATAACGGCATTCGTCCTTCCACCATTGCCACTCTGCCAGTGCCCTTGCTGTTGCCCGTCAGCCAGCTCAGACTGCTGCCGCTTGAGGTCGTCCTCCAAGGCCATCTGCAGTTTTCCCCACTGGAAGTCAGCAGACTTCCACCAGCCATGTTGCAGCCACTGAGGTAGCATTCGTAGGAGCACTAGGATAGGCTAAGGCACACTGGGAATGCACAACAGTCATTAGTTGACTTTGTTATGTAATATTGGATGAATTGATGTATAAAGTTGGTTTGGAACGTTTCTTTTGGCTTTTATTTTAGCCTTGTGGCCAAGAGGACGCTGTGATGGTCCAGAACAGAGAGATGGCAAGGTGTGTGACTGTTGTACAATGGGGATTTGGGGTCGTGTGCAGTAGAACTGTAGTTGAACGAGGCAATCACGGACAGCTCGGCTGGAGACAGGATGTGCTGGTTGCCTCCTCCTCTACGAGCAGTCATCCTCTTCTTTGCTGCCTCTGCTCCATCACCCTGTCATGCTACAGACCAAGGCGGATGGCAACGACAGCACCCATGACTGGGAGCAAGTGGTCTGACCAGAACCCTTGAAGTCAGAACCAAGGCCTTCTCCACTTGCAGCACCACTTCCTGTCGCCTCACCAACATTAAACAACTCTGGAAAGCACCAAACATTTCTACAAACTTACACAGAACCAGTAGAAATTGATCAGCAACTAACCAGAGAGTGGTTGATGATCCCTTTAAATATTGCTGGTGTGGGGTCCTTGCCGCTGAACACATGTTCAGCTGTGCGAGGTTAAGACAGGGTGTTAGCTCCAGCGTGGAGGACGAAAATGGCAGTGCTGGTGTCCAATCTCAGCGTCACAATCTGCCTACTCTACATACTTCTGGCACCCACTCCCAATGCCCGCCCT
Organism: Somniosus microcephalus; assembly: GCF_052327205.1. NCBI lineage: Eukaryota > Metazoa > Chordata > Chondrichthyes > Squaliformes > Somniosidae > Somniosus > Somniosus microcephalus. Next base: position 42,032,661 of record NC_140988.1, read on the forward strand.
AACCAAAATGGCATCTGGTGCAGCCCGCACCAGAAGTGTGCGTGCGCGGACACCATTTGACATAGAATGGCACCCGTAGTGCTAAGAAAAACAGGCGCCATGGAGACAAATTTTTAGCCCTATATGCTTTATTAACCTGTCTTGCCACCTTCAAAGATTTGGGCACAAACACCCTCAGGTCTCTGTCCCTGCACCCCCTTTAAAACTACCATTTAGCTTGTATTGTCTCTCCTCATCCTGCCTACCAAAATGCATCACCTCACACTTTTCTGCACTGAATTTTATCTACCATGTGTCCGCCCATTCCAACAGCCTGTCTATGTACTCTTGAAGTCTACTACTATCTTCCTCACTGTTTGCCACAATTCCAAGTTTTGTCTCATCTGCAAATATCAAAATTGTGCCCTGTACCCCCAGGTACAAGTCATTAATGTATATCAAAAACAGCAGTGGTCCTAGTACTGAACCCTGGGGATCACCACTGTATACCTCCCTCCAGTCCAAAAAACAGCCAGTCACCAGAACTCTGTTTTCTATCCCTTAGCCAATTTTTGATCCATGCTGCTACTGCCCCTTTATCCCATGGGCTTCAATTTTGCTAACAAGCCTATTGTGTGGTACTTTATCAAACGTTATTTGAAAGTCCATATACACAACATCAACTGCATAGCCCTCATCCACCATGTTTGTTACTTCATCAAAAAACTCAAATCAAGTTAATCAAACATGATTTGCCCTTAACAAATTTGTGCTGGCTCTCCTTTATTTGTCCATAATACTTGTCCAAGTGGCTGTTAATTTTCTCCCAGATTACTGTTCCTAAAAGCTTCCCCAGCACTGACAGTAAACTGACTGTCCTGTAATTGCTAGGTTTATCCTTTCCCCCTTTTTTAAAAAAAAGTGTAACATTTGCAATCCTCCAGCACCACCTTTATATTGAAGGGTGATTGGCAGAATGTGGCCAGCAAACTCCACAATTTTACCTCGACTCCCCTCAGCAACCTAGGAAGCATCCATCCGGATTGGGTGACTTATCCACCAAGTATTTGTGGAAACAGTTTAATTAGTAGCTTTCTTGACCGCCTTCATCTATTTTTATTATCTCATCCAATATCCCAACAACCTCCTTGTTTACCGTAGCTTTGGCAAAGTCCTTTTCTTGGTAAACACTGATGCAAAGTACTCATTTAATATCTCAGCCATGTCTTCTGCTTCCACCAATAGATCTCCATTTTGATCCCTGATCAGCCCCACTGCTCCTCTCTCAACCCTTTTACTGTTAATATTCCTATAGAAGACCTTTTTATTCCCTTTTAGTTGCCAATCTATTCTCGTACTGGCTCTTTGCCCCTCATTCCTTTTTTACTTCTCCCCTGTACTTTTTATATTAAGCCCGATTGTCACTTGTATTCTCAACCTGACATCTGTCATACATCCCCTTGTTCTACTTCAATTCCAGCCAATGACTGGTAAAGACGATCCATGACTAAATTGTACAGTCCAGATTGCAACAGTATGCTGCAGTATCAACAAATGGATTATCCACTTCCGCCAATAAGCAATCTGCCGAGTCACTGCAAAGGTCAACACCAAGGCAAGGAATACATCTTGGTACAGTTTCAGCATCAGCAGTTCAGATTTAACAGAATCCGACAAAATACAGATACATCACTGATGAGGTGAAATTTGTAATACTGTATGCATTAATTACATCCTATCTTCAAATAACAATATCAGTGTTGAAAAGGGTTCAGAAAGAATTAAGACAACACTGGAATTAAAATTCTTCAGTAATGGAGATTGAGGCCTCCTTCCGATCATTTTTCCATTGCTATCTGGATTAGATAGGACCACTACAACATTTTTCAGTAGCTGTCTTCCCTAACCATCATCTAAGGGCTCTACAAGATTTCACACAGGGTACCAGTTGTGCATGTTCTTTCTGTAAATCTTTTAGTGGTGCCCAATCAAATTATGCACTATCTTGAAAATACAAACCATTAGTGTCTACATGCACGGTCTATAAATAATTTTAATTTTGACAGATTCACAAAAAACAAAGGGGGTGAAAAGTGTTCTCTTCTGGCTTATTGCATACGTGGTATAGTACCGAGGGGAGTCAGCTTTTTTTGTATTCATTCGAGTTGTGGGTGTTGTGTATGTAATATGTGTGCTACTTTGAACCTATGGACAGGACTGCACTACTTGTAGGGCGTAGTGATACGCAGTACCACTCCTGGCCATAGGGGTATAAATAGTACTGTGGGTACTGATCTCCCCTCAGTTCCCGCCTGTGGGCCTGAAGTAAAGACCTACGTGTAGTCCCTACCTCCAACCAGTAAAGACCTGTTTTATTGTTACTGATTAAGTCTGAGTATTAATTACTTGAACTCACAGACTTAACACTGGCGACGAGTCAGGTTCTTACCCTGCGGCAGTTATTCCACGGCGGTTGAAGAGAGGTTTCAAACCTCACCACCCCACTGGAAGCGACAGGCATTAGGACCCTGAAGCCTCCATCAGCTTGTGAACCGGAGTAGAAGACAGGACTGGGGAAGAGAGGTGTACAGGGCGATAGCGATCGGCAGATAAGGGCCGGGCCGCTTTCAAGTGCGAGGCGCAGCCGGGCCATCGATCGCATCCGCTGATAAGGACCGCACTCGGGCGATCGCGGCGAAGATAAGGGCCGCACTCGGGGGCTGAAGGGAGACGGCGTCGGGGGACGGGTGAAGACCGCCAAGCGCGGGAAAACCGCCATTTTGTGGGCGGAGGACGACGGCAAGAGCGGGAAGCCGCCATCTTTGATAACAAGTAAAGAAAATAAAATCTGAGAAATTGCAAATCTACAATGCCTAAACACGGGAATATTAGCACCTTTGATAGTGACCTCGAAGATTGGGCCATATATGTTGAAAGAGTAAAAAATTATTGTAAGGCCAATAAAATTCGTGACCAAGATAAAGCTCTAACATTATTAAATTTAATGGGTGCGAAGACATACGGGCAATTGAAACACCTGTTATCACCAGATGAACCGGCGGATATGACGTTCGATGATATTGTTACTGTCCTGAAAGATCATCTAAACCCCACGCCGCTGATGCTAGCGGAACGATTTAAATTTTACGACAGAAGGCAGCTACAGCATGAAAGCAATGCTGAATATTTGCTGGAATTGTGTAAATTAGCGAAATATTGCCAGTTTGGAACGGGACTGACAGATGCACTACGAGACAAATTTGTGTGTGGTTTATTTAAACAGGATACACAAAAGCGACTGCTCGAGGAGAATGAGCTGACGCTTGAGAAGGCGGTCACTATGGCAGCAGCACACGAAGCCGCAGCGAGAGGCACGGCAGTAATGCAGCTACGGTCACCGGAGCTCAGTGCACACAAATTGGGTGTGAGTTCTGTTAAATGTTATCGTTGTGGAAAGACAACGCATGATCAGAACCAGTGTTGGTTTAAAAACCAAGAATGCAGAACATGTGGTAAGCTTGGACATATAGCTAGAGTATGCAGGTCAGGGAAGAAGACCAGCAACAAGAAGTCACCGCAAGGAAAATACGCAAAGGTACACAAGGTGACCGAACAGGAGTCCGATTCAGACGCTAGCAGTAATGAACTGGCTAGCTTAAGAGTACTCAACGCTGGTAAGGGTGCAGACCTCCAGACAATTTGGGTTACTCTTCAGATAGAAGGAGTCCAAGTAAAAATGGAATTGGACACTGGATCGGCATTGTCGGTCATGAATAAGAAAGATTACAGAAGGTTATTCCAACATATTCCCCTACAGGATACGGAGAATATATTGACAACCTACACGGGGCAGAGAGTGCACCCCATCGGGACAATAAAGGTTGCAGTGGCCAACAAGGGCGAAGGAAGTCAAATAATGGACTTATATGTGCTACCGGAGGGAGGTCCACCACTACTAGGCCGGGAGTGGTTTAGAAACATAAATATGGACTGGCATTCGCTAAAAGCCATAAAGAGTGAGAACTCGGTGCAGATAATCAGCCCAGACTCTAGAACTGATGATGGTAAGACCAACCCATGTGCAAAAGACAAAGTTTCAGCACAGAATTCCACTGAGCAACAACAACATAGTTTAACAGAGAATTCTGAGTCTGTCAAGTCTACTGATATGCACATTTTTGAGGGACACTGGGCTCGAACTCAACTCCATTTCAAACTACAACAGCAATTAGAACAAATGATTCGCCGTTTTGAGCAAGAGATGAATGAAATAAAAAAGTTCTTTGTTACAGAGTGGGAGAATCTGGAAAGGCAACAGAAGCAACTGATGGAGAAAATGGAGCAGGAGCACACCAACCATCTGCGCGAGGAGGCCGAACGAATCAAAGCTGATTCAGGTTCTGAAGGTGCGTGCCATAATCTGGTGTCAGAAGAGTTAACGGTCAGCCAACTCCTTCATATGCTGAGGGACAAGACTCTGAAATGGGAAAAACTTGAACACGAGCTGCGATCTTCAAAGGAAAAGGGTTCGGAGCTCTCAAAAGTCATTGAGATGGCTGATGTGATGACACAGACTGAAACGACTGCAACAGAGCAGCCATTGGATGCCAAAAGTATGCTGACTCACGTCAATGTAGAACAACAGACCGCTGAAACAGCTGCTCCGGTAGAGGGATTGCATAGTCCGATCAGTCAATCTCCAAAGGAAGTTGAAGTATTAAAATCACAAATGAGGTCACTAGTAAACGACTTGCTGAAAGCCCAGAAAAAGCTGGATGCAGAGGTACACATGAAGAAGTCTCTTCAGGAAAGGTGTCTGGATTTGGAACAAGAGCTGGCTAACGTCCAGCTGGGTATGGAGGAAATAGACGACCCTCTCACTGGTCCAGCTCAGGACGACACCGAATATTACCATGACCTGGTGGACGACACCGAATATTACGATGTCCTGTCCTGCCCAGCTTGTAACTTCGACTCCCAAAGTGCAGAAATCATGGAGGAGCACCAAAAGTCTACGGAACATCGGGAGAAGCTGGCTCTACGACGGAAACAGGAGGAAGAGAAGGAGGAACTGCGCATGCAGCTGGCAGCTGTGGCAGCTGACAATGGAGCCCAGAGAGTCTCCAAGAAGCAGAAAAGGAAAAGTAAAAACAGAAGATGACCCATCTGAACCATTATCACCTCTACCAGATCACACACGTGGTCCCTCCGAACGGAGCCAATTCAGTTTGGAAGTTCAAACTGTTAAATCCATGGAAGGACTATTGAATGAGTCACTCCAGCAACGTGAACCGACTACACCACAGAGATTGAATCTGTGAACTGTTTTCCGCAGAGACTGAATCTGTGATCTGTTTTGACATGAAGTTATCTATGTTATTCTGTTATGTAAACCTGAAGTTATATATGTATATATGTTATTACGTTATGTTAAATGGGGAGATGACTATAAAGCTAAGAAGGGAGGAATGTTGTGTATGTAATATGTGTGCTACTTTGAACCTATGGACAGGACTGCACTACTTGTAGGGCGTAGTGATACGCAGTACCACTCCTGGCCATAGGGGTATAAATAGTACTGTGGGTACTGATCTCCCCTCAGTTCCCACCTGTGGGCCTGAAGTAAAGACCTACGTGTAGTCCCTACCTCCAACCAGTAAAGACCTGTTTTATTGTTACTGATTAAGTCTGAGTATTAATTACTTGAACAACTCACAGACTTAACAGTGGGTGTCGCTGGCAAGGCTAGCATTTATTGCCCAATAGTTGCCCTCGAGTTTGATGCAACGGAGTGGTTTGCTCGGCCACGGCAGAGGGAAGTTTAGTCAGCCATCTTGGTGTGGGACTGTAGTCATGCACAGGCCAGACCGGGTAAGAACGGCAGGTTTCCTTCCCTAACTGGACATTAGTGATGGTGGGATTTGAACTCATGTTCTCTGGATTATTCATCCAGGCCTCTGGCTACTAGTTAAGTATCATCGCTACACTACTGTACCCTTGGGTTAATCTCAGCCACAACAGTGCAGGGGGGATAGGGTCACTAAGCTGAGGAAGGAAGAAAAATTAAAAGGAAAAGCTAGGGTTCCTGCTAGTCATCATTAACTAGTGACCCCATTGAAAAGTGCATATTGATGTTAGCAGAGGAGAGGATCATGCTCAGCTATGATGCTTCCCATCAGTCACCATCTAAGCACATACAGGAAAAGGTAGTCAAGGACTGCTATTGTCCATAGAACTGTACTCCAGCAGGACTCACCACCTTTTAAGAAACAACACGAGGAGAAAAAAAAAGCCCTTCAGACATTGAAATACTTACTAGCTTCAGGTCTTCGGTATGAGAAAGCAACTTTAGGTACGCACCACCACAATCAATGCCGTTTTGGAAGTTCACTTCATACCTGGGAAACAAATTCACAGAACAATTACACATAGTCAGCCATCTCCTTCTGACTTTTCAATCAGGGAACAGTTCAGAGCTGTGTATTTTGCACTTGCTAAACCAGAAGACTCTTACTCTGGCCCTGTGTTTCATGGTATTGGCAAGTGTTTGTTTATTTGATAAACAAACCATGCTCTATTTTGTTGCAGAACAAGCACATCCAAAACACAGGTCAGAAAGTTACTGCTCTTCACTTTCTAGTTCTAAACAGCAACAGCTCTGCCACCATCTACCCAAACTACCCATCCCTTCCTCTAGTGCCTCAGCTGCCTACTGGCAGTTACTCCCTCTGAACATCTTGCCACTGAGAGCCGATTAAACTTAAATTGCTTAGGAGTAGCACTGGCTGAACAGCACGGGGGGGGGGGGGGCCACAGGGACCATCCTACCCGCTAGTTCAGTGCTTGAATTGTAAACATGATCAATGCACGGCACTTTCTTTCCTGCCAAACTTCCTACTGTATTTAGTTTACATATATTATAGTGTAACATTATAGTAGCAATGGTATTATTGTAGGGAATTTGATTTTACAGCATGCAAGTTGAAACTCTAAAAAAAAAACACAGGAATCCTTGTAGCTGCCGACAGGCTAAATCTGCTTTTACGCTGACCTTAGATGGGTACTGCGCTGTCAATTTATGACTGTGGGCCGTGTGCACCCATTAGCAGCTCCAATGCAGATTCATTGGGTCTTCCTGGTAAACTATCCATTGGGGTTTCTGGCCTGTGCACATTGAGAACCAGAGGTACAAATACCCCTCTCAGGCCAACGCAAAAACAGCTTCTGGGTTACACACATCAAAATTGCAGCAACAGTCCCCTTCCATACCACTTATATAACCATAATAAAGGTGCTCCTTGATCAGGTGAGCACAAGAATTAATTGAGTGAACACATGAACTATATTATATGTTAGACACACACACACTTTGGGCTGGATTTTGTCAATGGAGGAGAGTTGGAAGTGGGACTGCTGCTTGTCGTGTCAATGTCCCACCTCCATCCTTGCCTGACCAATCAGAGGGATTTTCCCCTGATTGAGCTCGTTAAGCCCGCCCTGCGGATCAGAGGATCCAACAGCCATTATGTGAAATTGACAAGGAGAATATCGGCTCTCCCCACTCAGCGCGGCTAAAGGCTGTAGAAAGAAAACAAGGCAAGTGCACACTTTTTTTAAACTGATCACTCACCTTACATACTTACCACTCCACACTTGCACCCATCACTCACCTCTACACCTTACTTCCAGGTGCCTCCGACCAGCACAGACCTCCTCCACATCTCCTCCAACCAGGCGGGGTTCTCAGAGGTCAGGAAGCCTTCACCTGTGAAGGTAAAAATGGCACTAATCCTTTTTTTTTTTGCCTGTTAACAGGCAGTTAAAAAGATTAAATGCCTTTCCTGCCTCCAGGAGACAGGACCCAGAGCTGCACATCTTCCTGCCTCCTGGCAAAAGGGCACGGAGGTGGGATGGGGGCGGGTTTGCCATCTGCCCCCACTTTCTCGGATTTTACCGGCTGTCCCACCTCCTCAGGGCTTGGAAAATCCAGCCCTTTATTTCCCCCCCAAAATTTTTAGGTTTACAATTTTGTATATATTTGATTATTTTTCCAATTTTGGCCAGATGTAAAATAGCAAAACTGCAAGACTTTATATTTTTCAGTTTCAGCTCATGGCTCTTGTGCAATATATACAAATAAAATCAAATATAGCTCAGACGTAGAATACATGATTAACTTGATAAATTAGCTTGTAATTCCATCTCAAAGATGACCAAAAATAGGTACTTACTGGACAATTAAAGGTTCACCTTTGAACACAAAAGGTTTCTTCAGTGGAGCTGAAATTGCATGGTGCTTTGCTTTTGACTTCAGCACCAAACCTTTGTCACCAGACACTTTGTTTTCCATCAACTCTTCTACTGCCCATTTTCCTACAAAAGGCAACAGATAATAAATTTATTGACAGGCCAGACTGATACAAATTAACTAAAAATGTAACAATCTGCTTTGAATTTAGCATAGTGTTCTGATTTTGAGATAGCTACTTTAAACCTTGTCCTGCTAAATAAGGGGACGTGTAAATACAACATGTAATTAACTCTTGCAGGCTCAAGTTACAGAATGTGAATTTTCTCTAATTTAAGGGTGAATTAATGGAGCAGAAATTCCTATCCCTACGGGTGTATACGCGCTGTGTACTCACCCATAGGGACATCAGAAATGCTGGTTTCAGGCATGCACTGCACGTGCGCTGGAAACCGGCATTTCCGATCTGTCAAGAAAGCTCGACAGATCCTCCGGCTGCGCTGCGGCAGAGCCTCTGCGGATGGAGAGTTCAGTTTTTTGGAGACCCACCACCCGCAGAAAACACTTACAATTCTTGTGCCTGGTAAAAGCAGGCACAAGGCCTGCTTTTACCAGGCTAAGAGTTGAAAAAAGTAAAAACAAAAATTTTCCACTGATTTGTCATTTAAAAATACTTTAAAGAAAGTAAGTTTATTTTTAGCCCAGTTAAAAACTTTAATAATTTTTTCAAAAATTTAAATTTTTGTTTAAAATAGCTAATTTATGTAATTTCAAGTCATCTTAAAAATGTGATTAAAAAAAATTATTTAAAGTTTTATTATGTTTTGGGGGTGATCACCATTCATCTATTTGACAGGTCTTCCTGTCAAATGTATGAATGGAGATTCCCTTCTCCGATTGGCTCCCCATGGCCCACGTGATCCCAGGGACGCTGCGAACTGCCTGCGCCTCGGATACGTGGGCCCTGCGCACCGGCAGTTTGGAGAGGCCCAGGAATGGAACTCTGCGCCTCCCGGGAGCCCTCCGCCCACGGGAGGCCTGCGAACAGAATTTTTGGGCCAATAAAATGTGAATTCATGGATATGAGGACTCAAGACAGCCAAGTCTTTAATCTCAGGTGCACCCTGGTAGGGAAGTATAGAACACAGGAAAGTTGCAGCCGTACTGGCAGGTGATCTGCTCCAAGTTACCTGCTGTAGCCTCTCTGGACAGGCCAGGAGAAGATACACAAAATCACAGTGTACCTCGGTCAATTTTCTATCTTTTTCTGTGTTCTACGCTTTCTCAATGTGACACAGCCAAGACCAGGAACCTAACTGTCCAGGTCCTTGCAGACATGAATCCATAATATATTGCTTCACCCTTAAATTACAGAGATTACAAATTTTCTGTAACTTGAGCCTACAAGAGCTACTTACATACTGTATTTGTATTAAGTTCCCCTTAGTTCAGCAGGATAAGACTTAAATTGAAGCAAACAGTGTACTTGGATTATAAATCACAAATTCCAAATACTGTAACTATGCTTTTAAAAAAAAACTTTCCCAGTGTCACATACAGGAAGAAAAAAAAAAGCACATTAGAAGTCTGATTTAGCCGATTAAAAGGTTTCATTCTTCAATACCCAAGAGCTGAAATTAATCATTCGGTGTGTGAAATGACCATCAATATGCACTATAAATACCTCGCTGAACCAACTGTGTACTTCATACACCAAAGACCAAGTTTTATTCTTAAAAGATTATTGACTGCGGTTTCAGATACTCCAAACCACCATTCTTACACATGGATGATCAAAACAAAACCAGCTTTGTACTTAATATTAATAAAACAACCATTAAGAGTCAAAAAACAGATGGCATACGTAGACTGTTCATAAGAAATAGGAGCAGGAGTAGGCCATACGGCCCATTCAATAAGATCATGGCTAAACTGCTACATCATCTTCACTTTCCCACCCTATTCCTCGATTTTCTTAGTGTCCAAAAATCTACTCGACCCCAGTCTTGAATATATTCATCGACTGAGCATCCACAGCTCTCTGGGGTAGAGAATTTCAAAGATTCACAACCCTCCGAGCGAAGAAATTTCTCCTCATCTCAGTCCCAAGTAGCCGACCCTTTATCCCAAGACTATGCCCCCTAGTTCTAGACTCTGCAGTCAGGGGAAACAGCCTCTCAGCATCTACCCGGTCAAGCCCTCAAGAGTTTTAGAAGTTCCAATGGAAAAAAAACAAGCAGTGTACAATATGTGGAACAAACAGACTCAAGGCTAAACAGAGAACAGTTATTTATGCAATAAAGATTACATAAATGGTCATGAGTGGAGATGTTTTAAAATGAGAGAATACTTAAGTACAGTGCCATATGCTAGCGTACACCTTAAAGTACTGCACAGCAGAAGAAGGTGTTATTTTAATTTGGCCAAGTTATTTTATTCCCTCTTTTAGGTATCCATGGGCCACAGGAAGGTAGGTGACATATTCCCACATCTCTTTATACATGTATACATATACATAATCATTTTAGTGGCATGGCACACCACATCACTATGCCACTAAACTGAATTTAAGCTTATGCATGTATTATACACTGACCATTGCTTCAATTATTCCAGCTGATCTGGTGCAAGGTGGGATTAGTTAAAATGTTAGAAAGTTTTCAAGACTCCACATTGATTATACACACTTTTCTCTCCCTTACAATTTCACCAAAATCAGCTCAGTACTTTAATGCAGCTTGCTCATGGCTCCCAATTTTACAACAGGCTGAACTTCACTGAGGCTATGTTATGCAAGAGTGGCCCCTCATTATTCCAACAATTACTGGTAAACAATGTAAAGTCATAGAACATAGAATCTCACAATTACACATCCATCCACTTTCAGAACTTGGCTGCTCATGCAGCACTAAACAGCGACGTTACGTTATGACAAAAAAAACTGCACGTAGTCTAAATGATTCTTACCATCATATTTTGCAATACCTTCATCTGCATCATCTTTCTTTGTTTTGGACAAAACCCATCTTTAATGAGAACAAAAAAAAGAGTGGAAAGACATTTGTATCGAGATGATTTTTATCCAATGCTACTATCAGTGTATTGGCTCAGCCATGAAAAATGCTAAATGTAAACATCTTAATGAATTGAATCTCTCAATAAGCTTGGTGCAAAAAGGACATCTTACCCATCTAAATTTCCTCGATCAAATGTGTCAGCAAAGTATACCTCTTCACTGGGCACTGGTGTCTTGTATGTTACCTGCAAGTTCAGGTCAATTTCAATAACTTGCATACAATAAATAAAAACTTTATCTGTAGGGACAAAGGATTTTGTTTATATTGGAAATATACTTTCCATAAAGTTTAAATTTGGCCTCTGCATTTTCTAATCATATCCCAATTCAGAAAGTAAATAGTTATTTAAATAGTCTGCCATGCTGAAAATAAACACATTTTTAATTTGCCACAAAACTGACTAAAAAAAAAAACTGGATCCAGATTACCCACTCACTGGCTGAATCTCAAGTTGTCCATCCTAGATACAGGTTATGATGATATTTGTATGTTGCAAACATATACGTAGGTTTCACAATGAAAGGAAATTCAGACATATGATTTGAATAGGTGGCAGAGGGTTCAAACAGACTTTTAACCTTTTGGAACCTTGACTGGAACAGAGTCCAGACTGATGGGATGGAAAACTCTTCTTTCTACTAGTTGAAAAACAATACCATACCAGTTTGGCTAGCATTAATTCAGGTCCCAGTAGACCCACCTCCACACTAAAGTTACTCAGAGATCATTAAAAGGCGAGAGAAATGGAAACGTCACAGTAGAGGATGCTACTCTTAGACTAGACTTGGGGCTTACTGTTGGGCCATTCTGCATATTGCCATGTTATGCCTAACTTGCTCAATGCTGACATATGCCCAAAAGGGAAATATTCCCATTCCTCTGCACAGTCATCTATGTTAAGCACAAAAATGAACAATTAGCCATAGTTTCTGTTAACCCAATATTTTCAGACTGGATATCTCGAATGCTCAGCCAGGTTGTCTAACATTAGGAAGGGCAGAGATTTTAAATTTAAAATAGGGCTATATTTTAATTACTAGAATTCCACAAAACCTATTCTTCATTCCCCTCTCCCTTAATTACAAGCAGCATTAAAACAGGCCTATTTTTCTCACTGAAGCATCCCATGAGTCACCTTTGGTAAAGTATAGAAAGTAAATCTTCACCTGAACTGTAGGTTTGCTATCCTTAGTTTTACTGTCAGTGTTGGTTTCTTCCATCTCCAAGACATCCACCTCTGCATCATCATCATCATTATTTTCAGCCCAGACTACTGCTACTACGAGCAAAAGCCCAAGAAAAAACTGCTCCCATTTCAGCCTCATATCGAATCCTTGCCTGTGTGGAAGATACAGAACTAATGACCATCATATATATATAATTTTTTTAATTTAAATTGCACCAATTTTCTTCCCTCCCCTCCAGAAGGCACCAACTCCTTTTTAGCACTCTCCAGTAAGTGAGCATTCGTGCAGGAGCAGGCTATTCAACTATAAAAAGAGAGAGGGGGAAAAAAATCTGAACTTTATTCGGTCCTCACCCAACACCCACTCATGTCTAGCAGTGGGGTCACTGCAGCAGAACAGATTTTGTGTTTCCTAGCCCAGAAGAATTGAAGTCAATTTCAAGGCAGCTACTACCGCCCCAGCGGAGATTAAACAGCCCAATGCAGACCAGGATTAAATCTGGGACTTTCCTGGCCAGTCTGTATGGCTCAGTCATTCATCAAGTTATAATTTGAAATGGAGTTAATGAACTATTGTACCAATGCTGCTTTGGAACAAGTTCCAAAGGAAATTTGGGGGATAAATTGGGTGAGTAGCGCCACCTGTTAGCACCTAAAGAGGCAGGCAGTGGCTGTAGCGCCACTGGCTGCGCCTCCCGCGATATTCAGGAGGGGCGCTAATGGTGGTGGTGCAGTGCAACCGGCTGACGTCATCAGTGTGCGCAGCGCCCCATTCGCGATATTTGGTAGCGAACGCCGCAGTTGTGCCATTCGCTACCCATGCCCGGTTCACGGGGCCTTACTGTGCCGGCAGCGGCGCAAGTTAAGGTGGAGGTGCGGGGCGGCCGCTTTTTTCGGCAGCCGCCTGCCAGCACCTCCGTCCCCGGCCTCCTAACCCCCCCACCCCCGCGGCATTGCCGGCTGTTTCCCGAGAGCCCGGCACTTCTCCTTGGTGCCGGGCTCATTTGCCGGCACTCTCGAGCGGGGATCGCGCTGTTGCAGGCACCTCCCCCTTAACAGTGGGAGGAAGGCCTGCAGTACCGCAGCGTGCCGTGCCGCAGCGTGTGGCGCTGCGGCACGTTGCGCTGCGATAATCAGTTTCAGCGCCCTGAGGGGGACGCGGAGCGCCTCGAGCCTCGCCCAGTGTCCCTCGAGGGGTACTGAAACTGAATTTCTGGTGATCGGTATTACTCCGATCGCTGCGCTAAATCCTGCGCTCAGGCGACTTTTGCGGCACTTTGGCGCCCCAACCCAATTTCTAGGCCTTTGTATCCTTAATTAATAATTAAAAACACTAAGCAAAAAATGTATTAAAAAAAAGTCATAACTCACACTAAACCACATACCAAGTATAGAGCTAATGCTATTTCTAACTAACTAGTCTAGTAAGGCTACAGATTTACACAACAGCAGGGGACAGAGTCAATTATAACAAAAAATAAAAGATTAGTTGCAATAACATTCTTACTTTAACACTGAACATGCCAAAGTAGTATAATAATTAATATAAAAAGTTTTGAATATCATGCCAACATACGATGTTAGAATGTTGTGGGGCATTACCTCCTTTGAATGTTTCCCTCCTACCCAATTGACCGAGTTGCTGATATCAGCCAAAATGTTGTGAAGTACAATTTTTCAGCAAAGTCTCTAAACAGGTTATAATATGCACTGTTAAATTTCCCATTATTACCAACAACCAAAAAAATAAGACTGGGTTAATACTACAAATTACTATTTTACAGTATTGGATTCACTGGAAATAGTGGTACCAATTTTCAAAATGACACTAAATACAAAATTATAATTCAAAATTTAATGACGTTTCCCCCTTACAGACTACTTCTACCAGCTGTGGCACTCTCGTCTGAGTTAGAAGGTTGTGGGTTCAAGTCCCACTTCAGAGACTTGAGCACAAAAATCCAGGCCGACACTCCTGTGCAGTGCTGAGGGAGTGCTGCACTGTCGGAGGTGCCGTCTTTCAGATGAGCTGTTAAACTGAGGCCCCATCTGCTCTCTCAGGTGGGTATAAAAGATCCCATGGCACTATAATCGAAGAAGAGCAGGGGAGTTCTTCCCGGTGTTCTGGCCAATATTTATCCCTCAAACAACACCACAAACAGATTATCTGGTCATTATGACTTTGAGGGAGCCTGCTGTGCACAAATTGGCTGCCGGTTTCCTACATGACATTTTCAACAGTGCTACACTTCAAAAAGTACTTAATTGGCTGTAAAACGCTTTGGGACATCCTGAGGTTGTGAAAGGCGCTATATAAATACAAGTCTTTCTTTACTTGCCACAATATATTCTCCTCCAACTAAGAGTGCAGAACAGTATGGGTTTTCAGGAACATCCTCAAGTACAGTTCATGAATTATGCAGTGGATGGCATAATTCAAACAGGGCCAGGCCTCCCCTCCTTCGCTCCCTCATAAGTAGTAGAAAGAGGCAAAATATTTTATCTGTACATTTGGCACAGAATGAAAGAGTTACTGAATTCATCAAAGCCAAGCAACTTCAAATGACGTGCACAAAACACTGCAATTGATGTGATCCATCTGTAAAAAGTGAATTTTGTATGATCACACAACCAATCTTAGATTAGAAAATCCACCTGGAAAAAAATATAGGCATGGTAAAATTTATAAATGCTATTAGACATTTCACTTTTCATTAGTCAAAGATATAATGGGGATCCCAACGCTTTATACCATTTTCTTTAAGGTGTCCTATAAATGCACATTCTTTTAAACAGAAAAATATTTCAAGGCATCTCACTCCTTTCTCGTCCTATGTGAGGAGAAAACAAGGGAAGAAAATGCTTAAACACCTTACTATAACTATGATCAGCAACTACCAACACCCCACCCATGATTCCTCAAGTGGCGAGATCCAACTTCAGAAATACCACTGGCAAATGCCCAGAATAGAGGTTAGGCATTTTCTCTCTGGAAATGTGCACATATATCTGAAGAACAGCATGAGCCACCAGGAGCATTTCTGAATATCTTCAATTACTGAGTGTCACTGTGGGTTATGATGGTAGCATTGCTCTCTCAAATTTAATGGAGAGTTGTGCTGTTTACCATGTCACTCAAGGAGGAGTTCCTGGTACCTACCTACTATCCATCTAGTGAGCGATCATACCCATGCCCTGGAGGGGCAGACCTGCCACAGAAGGCTCAGGGGTTAAGAATTTCTGTCTGGGTTCTCCTGATCGTCTGCCGATCTTACATCAAAGTTACGATGGATGATTGGGAAAACCCCCACAGAAATTCCAGGCTTGGTAATCTTTCCAGTAAGCGCCAGATAACCCTGTAACCCAATGTCCTAACTGGGAATCCCAGCTGGACAAGCAACAGGAAGCTCACTAGTGCTTTATACTGCGCTTGGTTTTAGCAAGTTAAGCTCCAGCAGTGGTCCTGTGCTCAAATGGGGGAAATCTATAAACCTTGATTCTGCCAACTTGTACTTAAGTTTTTTTCAAATTAGGCAAGTGGGCTCTGCTCCCATGATGACAACTTTCATTTATATAGCACCTTTAACATAGAAAAACATCCCATGATGCTTCATAAACATGTAATCAGACAAGCCAAAGGAGAGATATTAGGAATGGCAAAGCTTGGTGAAAGAGTTGGGTTTTAAGGACAATCTTAAAAAGGAGGTAGGTAGAGAATCCCAGAGCGTAGGGCGAAGATGGCCGAAGGCATGGATACCAATGGTGAAACAAGGAGAGTGCACAAGAGGTCATAGTTCTAGGAGGGTTATAGGGCTGGAGAAGGTTACTTAGATAGAGCGGGGGGGGGGGGGGGGGGGGGCGGGGGAGAGAGACCATGAAGCGATTTAAGCACAAGGAAGCTAATTTTAAAATTTGAAGCACTGGGATACTGGGAGCCAATGTAGTTCAAAGAGCACAAAGGTGATGGGTGAGCTGGACTTGGTGCAGGACAGGATATGGGCAGCAGATTTTCAGATGAGTTGAAGTTAATGGAGGGTGGAGGACGAGAGGCCGGCCAAGAGAGCATCGGAATAGTTGAGCCTGGAGGTGACAAAGGTTTCAGCAGCTGGCCGAGGCAGGTGGTGTTAGAGGCTGTCTTTGTAATGGAGCGGATATGGGATTGGATGCTCAGCTTGGGGTCAAATAAGATGCCGAGGTTGTTGATGCCGAGGTTGTTAACAGTCTATTTCAACATGGAACAGTGGCTGGCGGAGTGGGGTGGAATCAGTCTCAGGGGTACGAAGTTTGTGGCGGGAGCTGAAGACGATGGCTTTGGTAAGACATTGGGAATACTGAAGGAAATTGTAGTTCATCTAGGATTGGATGTTGGACAAGCACTCCGACAACACAGATGCAGTGCAGGGATTGAGAAATAAAACTGGATGTTGCCAGCGTACATGTGGAACCTGACTCCATTAGATGATGTCACTAAGGGGCAGCATCTAGATGAGGAAGAGGAGGGGGGCGAAGGATAGATCCTTGATGCACGCCAGAGGTAATGGTGTGGGGGGCAGGAAGAGAAGCCATTGCTGGAGAGCTCTGGCTACAAGTAGATAGAATAAAAATGCAATTTCTTTTTTTTAAGCACCTTTCACAACCTCAGGGCACCCCAAAGCTCTTCGCAGCCAACAATGTACTTTTGAAGTGTAGTCACTGTAGTAATGTAGGAATCACAGCAGCCAAATTGCTCACAACAAGGTTATAAATGGCCAGATAATCTGTTTTTGGTGATGTTGGATGTGGGATAAATATTGGCCTGGACACCGGGAGAACACTCCTGCTCTACTTCTTGAATAGTGCCACAGTATCTTTTATGTCCATCAGAGAGGGTAGATGGGGGCCTTGGTTTAAATGACTCATCCAAAAGACAGCACCTCTGACAATGCAGTACTCCCTCAGTACTGCACTGGAGTGTCAGCCTAGTATACTCAAGTCTCTGGAGTGGAGCTTTAACCCACGACCTTCGATTCAGAGGAGAGTGCGCTACCACTGCGCGAAGGCTGACACTCGAATGGTGCAAGTGAGAGCAGGCCCACTGAGCTGGTCAACAGGAGAGAGGCATTGGGAGGAAAATGGGTGTGGTTGACCTCATCAAAAATGGGGCCTTGGTTTAATGCCTCATCCAAAAGACAGCACCTCTGACAACAGAGAGAGGTCGAGAAGGTATAGTGCACCATGATCACATCACAGGGTGTCATTGGTGACTTTGATTAGCAGTTGCAGAAACCTGAATGGAGATTCAAACATAAGAGTTGCAGGAAAAATGGGCACATATTTGGGAGGCCACAAGTTCTTGGATGGAGAGAGGATGTGCACTGTATCTGGCAAATAGAATTTCTACTGGGGTAATTTCTCAGTAGCTTGGTTTGGCAACTCAAAAACATGGTGTTGGATTCCTGTCCACATCAGATACCTATCTGACCAAAGACTAGGAGATGCAATTCAATAGATCTTTGCAAAATAATTAAGTTATTTTTAACAAAAAAAGTTTCAATTAACATTGAAGGTTTTTTGTGTACAAACAAGTACTCCAATTTTGTTAGTACATTTTGAGAATCCAATCAGTAGATGAAAATACTTCATACCTAAATACATTACATTTTTAGTTCACAAAAAACCAAAAACACAAGTACAATGCTTTATCATCCACACCTAGTTGGATTGTAGATTACATTAACTGAAAAATTATACAGCAACAATTATTCTAAAGTTGACAGTTAAGATGATCAATGTTAGCTAGAGATCACAGTACCACAAAGGCAAAATATTATAAACAGAAAATGCTGGAAATACTCAGCAGGTCAGGCAGCATCTATGGAGAGAGAAACAGAGTGCTCACTGACTTGAAACGTTAACTCTGTTCCTCTCTCCGCAGATGCTGCCTGACCTGCTGAATATTTCCAGAATTTTCTGTTTATAGATCACAGTACCAACTGGCTAAGCTAAGTATATAGTGCGTGCAAACAATTAAAGCGAACACCTTAACCAAAATGTCCTACATTGCTATATTAGCAGATTGGAAATTTTAATTTAGTCAATTTGTCAAGTAATATTATAACTAGCAGGTAAAGGATAAATATTAGTCATTTCACTTGGATTTAATCACCAACAGGACTGGACTGGACTAAATAATCTGACCAATTATATTAACTCTACGGTCATGCAGTGGTTGAATCTTAATTACAAACCAGGTTTAGTTTGTATTTACTGGCATTTTTGTTTGCTTAACATATACAGCCACTATGGACTATGAAATGAAATACAGTATAAAGAGGCCCAAGGCCTTTGACAACAGTCTACTGAAGAGCGGTTAACGCTTCCAGAGGCACATTTTCACCTTCATGAAACATGTACTGTACTATTAACTTGCATTATTTTCCCCTAGTTATACCTACTTCACTCAAAAATACCTGAAACTTAGAATTCTGCAGAAATGCCCCTGCAATAAATGTTAACACTGGCCGCATTATTTTTTTTAAATATATACATCACGAACTAGCTGTATCACTTGCAACAACAAAAAAAACCTGCGATCAGTAAATAAGGAAAAGCGACCCTAAACACGAGGGGTTTTAATTTTTTTTGTGTGCAGACTGTACCTTGCACACTCCAGTCCTGTAATGAATGGAGATGGAGTAACTGCGGATCTGCTGCTAGCACTGCAGAAAACCCTCAGCAAGAGCAGCTGGAAAGCGAGACCATTCACCTCAAGATAACAAGTGCCCCCTCTGCTCAGGGCTTTTTTGTTAACACCCCGTCTCTCTCTCTGCCTTGCTTGCTTTACTTACAAGGTCTGTCAGTGCGTATCTGCGAGCTCGTCGCCGTGTTAGTCCGACATACACCAGCTGCCTAATTCTAATTCTTCGCCCCTCTACTTTGCTCACCCGCTTTCCCGTTAGCTCTGTGGCCTCTTGTTCACATTTATAACCGCCAGACTACTCTGCGCACGCGCCGTGCCGTGCCGAGCCGACGCAGGACAATGAGAGGCGTCACGCTAAAAGCCGCTCCCGCCGTCAGATTCAAACGGCAACGTAAAGAGGGGCAAGAAAAGGAGAGCCGAGCTTGAGAATCGGCAGCTGAACCGAGAGCTCGAGCGGCCTCCCCCCGCCCCGCACGAGGATGGGCCTCGCGCACCAGGCCGGCCGAGAGAAAGCACAGGAAGCGAGAACCGTTAGAGGGCTCGGCGCAAACGCGCAGAGTGGACGTCAGGAATGGATGGGGCTCAATAAATGGAGAGGAGAGGGCCCCAGTTATAGAGAGGAGGGCCAGTAATAGAGAGATACGGGAAGTAGCTTCAAAACAAAATGTGGAAAGTGCAATAAAATCGGAGAATACCATTCAATAGCTTGCCACTACGCCAAATGTGTAGGCAAGGGAGTGCCTAATACTGATGGTGTTTTCCCCTGTGAAGAATGTGAACTGAAATTTACTACTAAAAGGGGGCTCAGCCAACATGAGCGGCATAACCACCCAACCCTGAGGAATAGGAAGCGTATTGCAGCGGCTATTCCAAAGAAAAGAGTAGGTAGGCAATCGATTTGGACGAAAACAGAAACCGAACTATTAATTAAATTAGAACAAAAGTTCGAAGGTCAAAGAAATATTAACATACTTATTGCTGAAGAGATGGAAACAAAAACTAATAGGCAAATTTCTGACAAGCGTAGAGCACTACGAAAAGATAGAGAAAACGCTGCGACCGAGGTTCCTAACACGGGCAATGGCGGGGCATTGGACGATGATTCGGATCTCTCGGAAGCTGGGGAGTCGATTGCCACCAATCCAATAAGTAGTATACCCGATGTTCGAACCTGGAATCTCCCTTCCACTCTCCCTAAACACCGTGAGTTATCAGATCTACTCGCTATGGCGGAAGAGCTTCTCCAAAAGACTGAAAACCAGGAAGTGAGAGCCCTGTTAATAGGTCTTGTAGAGAACATTACAGAGATGGTGCTGGAAAAATTTACAACAAACTCCCAAAGTAAAAAAGGGAAAAGGCCGGGCAAGAACATTAAACAGAAACAAAGTATAGCGATAGCCCAAAACTCTGGCACCAAGAAGAGATGGGCCTCAAAAAAGGCCAAATTCAAACATACCCAGACTCTCTATAATAACGACAGAAAAAGACTTGCAAGACAAATTATGGGTGCTCCAGCAATAAAAAATTGTCCCCTCACTAAAGATGAACTTGAAAATTGTTTCAGGGCAAAATTGTCACAATCAAACAATAAAGCGAACATCAAGAGTTCGGCACCATATAACGGGATTACCAATCAAGATATATTAACTGAGGTTATTAAGGCGGAAGAAGTCGCAGAGGCCTTGAATAAGATGAAAGTTAAGAGCGCAGCAGGACCTGAGGGTATGAAGGTAGAGGATCTTCAGGACATCATGGGAGAGGACGAAAATCTACTTCCCCGCCTCTTCACCATATGGGTGAAAGCATCCATTGTCCCACAGGTTCTAAAACAAAATAGAACGGTACTTATCCCTAAGACCGAAGAGACAGAATTATTAAAAGACATCGAAAACTGGCGGCCAATTTCAATCGGGCCAATATTGCTGCGCCTCTTCACAAAAATTATGGCAAAGAGATTGTCTACTGCAGTGGAAATCAATCCGCGGCAGAAAGGTTTTATAGCCGAGACCCCCGGATGCAATGAAAACATTGCTATCCTTCAAAATATAATCAAAGGGGCGAAGGAAAATAAAAAAGAATTGGCCATAGTGTTCGTGGATCTGGCAAAAGCATTTGATTCGGTCGGCCATAAGATGCTGTCCACAGGTCTTAAAAGGATGCGAGTGGCGGAAAGGTTTATCTACCTAATAGAAAGCCTCTATACTAATAACACGACGGTGGTTGAAGGAGATAAAACCAAAACAGAACCCATCCTTATCAAAAGAGGCGTCAAACAAGGCGACCCATTAGCACCATTACTCTTTAACATCACGATGGACCCTCTTATTTGTTCGCTAGAAAGCGCAAAGAATGGGGTCGAAATGAAATACAACAATAGAATAATTAACTGTTCATCACTTGCTTTTGCAGATGACATCGCAATCCTTAGTGACTCCCACTCCGGAATGGCTGCTAAGCTAAGGATTTTGCAGACATTTTGCAAGAATACTGGTCTTAATATTAATATAAAGAAGACTGCTGGATTCCATTTCAGTTATTTCAGGAAGACCTTTTTATATAACCATAAAGAAAATTGGAATATTAACGAGAGTCCAGTGAGCTATATTCCCCCTGGTGATATCGAAAAATATCTGGGTGCGCGAATAGACCCGTGGGTGGGAGTCACCGAAGACAATTGGTCTGCTAAACTCAATACCTGGGTGGAAAACCTAAAGAAAAAAGAATTAAAACCAACACAAAAGATCGAAATTCTGAAAACCCATATGATCCCACGAATCTATTATCATTTGATATTAACTGAAGTATCTCAGAATACATTAATTAATTTGGATTTAACGATTAAAAAGGCAATAAAGGAGATTCTTCATCTCCCAACAGAAATTACGGATGGGATATTATACGCGCGATGCAGAGACGGAGGCCTGGGGCTCCCCAAGCTGGAAATCCAAATCCCCTCTGCAACAATTAGAAAGCTTGATTCCCTCGAAAATTCCGAAGATATAATCATCAAAGCATCCTTCCAATATTGCGGAAAAAACAATCAAGAAAACATCGGAAGACTTAGAAATTTGAATGTCCTTACGGAGATCGAAAGGTTTTTGGAACCCGTTTCATCTCAACCTCCACAAGATAACCATCATTTCGGATTACCAAGTATTCCTGAGGAGACGAATGAAGAGTCGTCGAACCAGGATACGCAGGGATCCGGATCTAAGGAACCAACGTTGGACGAGATGATGAGGGCTATCTGCGGAACAAAAGCCGATAAACCAGTCAATCGATACGCCGATTGGAGGAAATGGGAATTCGAGAGGTGGTCAAGACTTCAATGCCAGGGATCCGGCATTCGTTACTATAGAGACGACAGAATATCAAACTCCTGGATGAATTCTGGGTACATCCGAAAACAATCTCAATACATTAGCGGACTGTTGCTGAAGTGTAACCTATATCCTACGAGGTTAACTTTATCATATGGTCGTAAACATATGATTAAAATTTGCAGACGTTGCTCATTGGCGAGCAAGTCACTGGCGCACATATCAGGAAGATGCCCCTCGGTGAAGAACGCGAGAATAAAACGCCATAATAAGATCCAGGAAAAGCTACAAGAATTCGTGTCCAAATATGGGTGGAAGATACATTCGGAGCCCAGATTCATAACACCAGACGGACAATTGTGGAAACCAGACATCATTTTCACAAAAAACGATAAAGTGGCAGTGGTGGACGTGACCGTACGTTTTGAGGATAACAACCAGGCGCTCGAAAAAGCGTGGGCCGAGAAAGTAAGAAAATATAAACATCTCGAATCATTGATCAGAGAAACGACGAAGGGTGCATCAATCGAATTTTTCGGCTTTGTTATGGGAGCCAGAGGCAAATGGCTCGAATTAAATAATTCGTTTATGCAGTTTCTGAAGATCGAAAGGTCTACTACCTTCTCAAAGCAGACATCCAGCTTAACATTAGCACTAACACTGGAAATGCTACAAATATTTAACGATATTTGATCCTTGGTGTATTGCCCATACGTTATAATTGGTGCACATTTTGGTTTTTGGATATTTTGTTATTCACGTTAAAAGGGGCTAGTGACACGGTGTCGTTCAGCTATGGCTATGAGCGAGAATGCCATTTCAAGGGTATGAAGTTAAGATCCCTAACCAGTGACACCTGACCCTATTTTTGTGGTGAAAGCAACGCTTGGTAATTCATTAGCCAGTGGTCACCGATCTATGACATAGAGATTTCCCCGTCTATTTAACATCTGAGTACCCGGCCTTTCGCTGGTCTGTGTGTAGTCGCTAGATATGAATCCGTGGACGAGCCACGTAAAGACTCGGAACAGTCACTCAATTAATGGGGTCTAGGCCTCACGAGTGTAATCAAAAATAGCAGGAAGGGCATGTTGCACAATGAGGCTTTAAATAGGAGGAGGAGAGTCAGGTAAGTAAGCAAGCAAGCAGAAAGGAGCAGAGTAAATAACAGGAGGAGGCACATAACAGAGTGGGCAGGGGAGGAAGGTATTAACGGGGAGAGGAGCAGGGCAAATATCAGGAGGAGGGTACATAATGGAGTGGGCAGACGAGGAGGGTACATACAGCAACAACAACAACCTGTATTTACAGGGAGAGGAGCAGGGCAAATAACAGGAGGAGGGTACATAATGGAGAGCTGCAGGGTAAATAATAAAGGGTACATAATAGGAAGGAGAGTACATAACGGAGTGGGCGGGGGATGAGGGTGCATAGCAGTGGAAGGTGAATAACAAAGGGTATGGGATGGGGTCAACAAGCGAGGAGGAGGATGATTAAGTGAGAGAGGGTAGGAGAGGAGGGTAAATAATAGGAAGGGCAGAAGAGGAAGGTTAAATAACAGAGCAGAGGAGGATGAATGACAGAGGTTGGGATGGCATGGTGAACTGAGAGTAACTAAGTGAGAGTGGGAGATGCAGGCCATGTGTCTCCTTATTTATGACACTGCCCCTGCAATTTCGAACAGGGTCAACATTGATCTCTGCCGGCAGACAGGTATCTGCACTGCCACGCTTCTGGCGATGGAGCAGTGACCCTGGAATTTTGTTGCCCTTATATTTGCTTGCACTTTGTATCTTTAACTTCCTATGTCCACATTTATAATGGAACTTGCCTAAGTAAACTTGTCACGTTGTAACTACACCCTGCTGCTAGTGGTGGAACTGTTGCACCTCTGTCTGTACTGCAACAACAACAACTCGTATTTATATAGCACCTTTAACAGTATAACAACCAAAGGTGCTTCACGGGAGCATTATAAATCAAAATTTGACACCGAACCACAAAAGGAGCTATTAAGACAGATGACCAAAAGCTTGGTCAAAGAGTTTTAAGGAGTGTCTTAAAGGGGGAAAGAGAGGTGGGGAAGTTTAGGGAGGGAATTCCAGAGCTTAGGGCCTTGGCAGCTGAAGGCACGGCCACCAATGGTGAGATGATTGAAATCGGGGATGCTCAAATGGCCAGAATTAGAGGAGCGCAGATATCTTAGAACATAAGAAATAGGAGCAGGAGTAGGCCATTTGGTCCCTCGAGCCTGCTCCGCTATTCGATAAGATCATGGCTGATCTGGTCTTGGTGTCAACTCCACTTTCCTGCCCGCTCTCCGTAACCCTTGACTCCCTTATCGTTCAAAAATCTGTCTATCTCCACATTAAATATATTCAATGACCGAGCCTCCACCGCTCTCGGGTAAAGAATTCCAAATATCCAAGACCCTCTGAGAGAAGAAATTCCTCCTCATCTCCGTCTTAAATGGGCGACCCCTTATCCTGAAACTAAGCCCTCTAGTTCTAGATTCCCCCACGAGGGGAAACATCCTCTCTACATCTACCCTGTAAGAAGTCACACACCAGGTTATAGTCCAACAGTTTTATTTGAAATCACAAGCTTTCGGAGCGCTGCTCCTTCGTCAGGTGAAGTGGAGAGATGCATAAAGACACAGCTTATATAGCCAGAGAATAGTGCCAGATGATTACAGGTAATCTTTCTAACTGCCATTTATCACACCTCGGCAGAGAGATAATCACAGTGATCAAAGGTGTGAATGGTGTCCAAACAGGTCAGTCAGGAAAACATTACATCAAAGAACAATGAGGTGGGGTCACAAGGGGTCAAATGTTGCAGATGCTGGGGTCTGTATGAAAAACAAAAAACACAAAAAATTTTTTTTTTCTTTGCTGGAAATCACAGCAGGTCCGGCCGCATCTGTGTAGAGAGAAGAAGCCAACGACAACTCGAGTCTGGGTGACCCTACATCAGGTGGGGTTACGTGTAGCGTGAAATGAACCCAAGATCGCAGTTGAGGCCGTCCTCATGAGTGCGGAACTTGGCTATCAGTTTCTGCTCGACGATTTTGCATTGTGTGTCTCGAAGGCCGCCTTGGAGAATGCTTACCCGAAGATTGGAGGCTGAATGTCCTTGACTGCTGAAGTGTTCCCCGACTGGGAGGGAACACTCCTGCCTGGCGATTGTTGCGCAGTGTGTCTGCATGGTCTCGCCGATGTACCATGCTCCGAGGCATCCTTTCCTGCAACGTATGAGGTAGACAACATTGGCCGAGTCACATGAGTATGTACCATGTACCTGGTGGGTGGTGTCCTCACGTGTGATGATGGTGTCTGTGTTGATGATCTGGCATGTCTTGCAGAGGTTGCCGTGGCAGGGTTGTGTGGTGTTGTGGTCGCTGTTCTCCTGAAAGCTGGGTAATTTGCTGCGAACGATGGCCTGTTTGAGGTTAGGCGGCTGTTTGAAGACGAGTAGTGGAGGCGTGGGGATGGCCTTAGCGAGGTGTTCGTCGTCATTGATGACATGTTGAAGGCTGCGAAGAACATGGCATAGTTTCTCCGCTCTGGGGAAGTACTGGACGACGAAGGGTACTCTGTTGGTTGTGGGTTGTGTCCCGTGTTTGTCTTCTGAGGAGGTCTATGCGATTTTTCACTGTGGCCCGTCGGAACTGTCGATCGATGAGTCGAGCGTCATATCCCGTTCTTACGAGGGCGTCTTTCAGCGTCTGTAGGTGTCCATCGTGTTCCTCCTCGTCTGAGCAACATGTCATCGATGACGACGAACACCTCGCTAAAGCTATCCCCATGCCTCCACTACTCGCCTTCAAACAGCCACCTAACCTCAAACAGACCATCGTTCGCAGCAAATTACCCAGCTTTCAGGAGAACAGCGACCACGACACCACACAACCCTGCCACAGCAACCTCTGCAAGACATGCCAGATCATCAACACAGACACCATCATCACACGTGAGGACGCCACCCACCAGGTACATGGTACATACTCATGTGACTCGGCCAACGTTGTCTACCTCATACGTTGCAGGAAAGGATGCCCCGGAGCATGGTACATTGGCGAGACCATGCAGACACTGCGACAACGGATGAACGGACACCGCGCAACAATCGCCAGGCAGGAGTGTTCCCTCCCAGTCGGGGAACAGTTCAGCAGTCAAGGACATTCAGCCTCCGATCTTCGGGTAAGCATTCTCCAAGGTGGCCTTCGAGACACACGACAACGCAAAATCGTCGAGCAGAAACTGATAGCCAAGTTCCGCACTCATGAGGACGGCCTCAACCGCGATCTTGGGTTCATGTCACGCTACATGTAACCCCACCTGACATAGGGTCACCCAGACTCGAGTCGTCGTTGGCTTGTTCTCTCTACAAAGATGCAGCCGGACCTGCTGTGATTTCCAGCAAAAAAAAAAATGTTTTTTTGTCTGTTTTTTGTTTTTCATACAGACCCCAGCATCTGCAACATTTGACCCCTTGTGACCCCACCTCATTGTTCTTTGATGTAATGTTTTCCTGACTAACCTGTTTGGACACCATTCACACCTTTGATCGCTGTGATTACTCTGCCGAGGTGTGATAAATGGCAGTTAGAAAGATTACCTGTAATCATCTGGCATTATTCTCTGACTATATAAGCTGTGTCTTTATGCATCTCTCCACTTCACCTGACGAAGGAGCAGCGCTCCGAAAGCTTGTGATTTCAAATAAAACTGTTGGACTATAACCTGGTGTTGTGTGACTTCTTACATTTGCCCACCCCAGTCCAACTCTGGCATCTCCACACCATGGGCAGCACGGTGGCATAGTGGTTAGCACTGTTGCCTCACAGCGCCAGGGACCCGGGTTCGAATCCGGCCTCGGGTGACTGTCTGTGTGGAGTTTGCACATTCTCCCCGTGTTTGCGTGGGTTTTCTCCGGGTGCTCTGGTTTCCTCCCACAGTCCAAAGATGTGCGGGTTAGGTTCATTGGCTATGATAAATTGACCCTTAGTGTTAGGGGGATTACATACGTGGGGTTACGGGGATCGGGTGGGATATGTGTCGGTGCAGGCTCGATGGGCTGAAATGGCCTCTATCTGCACTGTGGGGTTTCTGTGATGGCTACATCTACCCTGTCAAGCCCCCTCAGAATCTTATACGTTTCAATAAGATCACCTCTCATTCTTCTAAATTCCAATGAGTGAAGCCCGTCCCAATGGAACAACTCCCTCTTTCCTCAGTAATGGTGCCAGTGCCCCATGAATCGAAAACCCATTTCTCCCACACCAATCTTTGAGCTGCCACTCCGGTTCCATCCAGGTCTGCTGGCTCTGCGGACCTGGGCGGAACCAGTTGTGGGGCTGGAGGAGATGACAGCGATAGGGCGGGCGAGGCCATGGAGGGATTTGAAAACAAGGGTGAGAATTTTAAAGTCGATGTGTTGCTTAACCGGGAGCCAATGTAGGTCAGGGAGCACAGGGGTGATGGGTGAATGGAACTTGCTGCGAGTTAGGACACGGGCAGCAGAGTTTTGAATGACCTCAAGTTTACGGAGGGTAGAATGTGGGAGGTTGTGAGAGTGCTTTGGAATATTCAAGTTTTGATGTAACAAAGGCATGGATGAGGGTTTCAGCAGCAGATGAGCTGAGGCAGGGATGGAGTCGGGTAATTTTCTGGCGGTGGAAATAGGCGGTCTTAGTGATGGCGCAGATATGTGGTCGGAAGTTCATCTCGGTCAAATGTGACACCAAGGTTGCAAACAGTCTGGTTCAGAGTCAGACAATTGCCAGGGAGAGGGATGGATTTAGTGGCTGGGGAACGGAGTTTGTGGCCGGGTACAAAGACAAGGGGTGGAATTTTTACCTTCGAGGCGCGTGGGTGCAGGCCGGGTAGCGGGTCGGGAGCCCAAAGAAGTGAACAGCGTGTTCTCCACTGCAACTTTCAGTTAATGGCCCCTATTAAACTAGTCATGCGCATTTGCCGGCCCCTATTAAATGGTGCGGGTCTGATGACATCATCGATGACTCATTTCCAGCAGGGATATTTAAAGCAGCCTTGGCCACATCGCATTTGAAGGTTCATGTAGGATTGTGGAGGGTGTATATTGGAGAGGAGTGTGTTGTTGCTGAGAATTATAAAAATGAGCTCACAAAGACAGAGGGATGCACCCCGGTTTTTGGATGAATCCCTACATATTCTTGTGCAGGGAGTCAGAGCATGCAGGGATGGGTGGAAGAGACCTCCCCAAGAGACCAAAAGGGCATGGCTCCAAATTGCTGAGGTCAACAACAGGGATGTCATCAGGAGGACATGGGTACAATGCAGGAAAAGATTCAATGATCTAATGAGATCAGGAAAGGTAAGGGCAAAGCCACACTCACCTTCAATCTGATGTGCCTGTCACCACATCCCAATCACACTGCCTTCCCAAGCCTACTCCTGCACATCATTACTCACACCCAACATACCTTGCATGCCCACCCACCCCTCTCTCTATGTACATACTAACATCCCCATCTGACTAACCACCCCTCACACTCGCCCTCATCCTAATGTAATCATGCCAAGTAACATCACAGAAAGAGGTCATTTGGCATTGGCACCACACTCCCTCATAGTCACCCTCTACAGATGTAACACACACATTCCTGACAGTCATTCCATCAGTTTCACTCAAACTTCTCTTCTTTCCCTCCTTGCAGGAGAAGAGAGCCCACAACAACAGGGAGAGGGAGTGAACCAGAGGTGACCCTCCATCCTTCAGCACTTTAACTCCAGCAGAGGAGGTGGCCCTGGAGGTGTCGAGAGTTGCAGAGCTGCTGGCGGTGGGAGACGGAGAGAGGGGGACCTCTCAGCAACCTGGTGACAGAATTACATCTCACACAGCCACATGGCATACAGCAGTGAATGATGTCAACAGCCAGTGAATATTAATCATGCGCATAATGGTATTGTTACTGTGGTAAACCACTGTTAACCTGTACATGCCTGTGTGGTAAACCACTGTTAACCCTGTACAAGTCCAGGCATGTCTCAGCCCCTGGCTCCACCCCTAAGCCCGGGTATAAAGGTGACTCACCACCCTTCCCCCGGGAGCTCTTTGGATGGATTCACTAGCAGAGGCATGCTCTAGTTCTTAGTCAATAAAAGCCTACTTCATATAAGTCCATTCCGTAGTCTTTGGTAGTGTTGATAGCGCATCAGTTACCAATTCTTAATATAACATTTCTAAATCACCTCTTTACTCTCCCACAGGTCCATCAAGAGCATCCCACCGCTCCCCCCACCCCCCCGCCACTGTCCAGCCGGAGGAGGAAGACGACTCCTCAGAGGAGCCTCCAGCCTCTGAGGGTGCACTGTCAGCAGACTCAATCGCACCCAGCACCAACGCAGATATGCACACCTCGGTGGGTCCTATGCGAGATAGAGTAATGTTGTCACCTGGTGTCTCAAACTTCACAAGTGAGCAAGAGCAGATGGTGTTGACAGGGACAGCAGTGGAGCCTCTTCACCGGAGGGCGCAGGATGCTCCAAGCTCTGCTCGGCTGCATGCAGATGCTGAACCTCAGGGGCCATCGAGAAAGAGGGTGATCCTGGAGGGGCAGCAAGAAATGCAGGAGGCTCTGGCAGGTTTTAAGAACATAAGAAATAGGAGCAGGAGTAGGCCATACGGCCTCTCAAGCCTGCTCCACTATTCAGTAAGATCATGCCTGATCAACAACCTCAACTCCACTTTCCTGCTCGACCGTCTTTTGGATGAGACGTTAAACTGAGGCCCTGTCTGCTCTCTCAGGTGGACCTAAAAGATCCCACGGCACTATTTTGAAGAAAAGCAGGGGAATTATCCCCAGTGTCCTGGCCAATAGTTATCCCTCAATCCACATAACAAAAAAAAACAGATTAGCACATTGCTGTTTGTGGGAGCTTGCTGTATGCAAATTGGCTGCCACGTTTCCCACATTACAACAGTGACTACACTCCAGGTACTTAATTGGCTGTAAAGCACTTTGAGACGTCCGGTGGTTGTGAAAGGCGCTATATAAATGCAAGTCTTTCTTTCTACTTATATTAATTACGTTAAGTTCCTCACCCTCATTAGACCCTTGGTTCCCCACCATTTTTGGTATGCTTATTGTGTCTTCTACTGTGAAGACAGATAATATATACAAAATATTTGTTTAACGTTTCTGCCATTTCCTTATTCCCATAATAATTTCTCCTGTCATAGCCTCTAAGGGACCAATGTTTACTTTTGCTACTCTCTTCCTTTTTACATACTTGGCACATTGGATCCAAAATTGGCTTAGTGGCAGGAGGCAGAGGGTGATGGTCGAAGGTTGTTATTGTAACTGGAAGCCTGTGTCCAGTGGTGTACCGCAGGGATCGGTGCTGGATCCTTTGCTGTTTGTAGTGTACATTAATGATTTAGATATGAATGTAGGAGGTATGATCAGTAAGTTCGCAGATGGCACGAAAATTGGTGGAGTGGTAAATAGCGAGGAGGTAAGCCTCAGGCAACAGGACGATATAGACGGATTGGTTAGATGGGCTGAACAGTGGCAAATGGAATTTAACCCTGAATAGTGTGAGGTGATGCATTTTGGGAGGACTAACAAGGCAAGGGAATACACAATGAATGGTAGGATCCTAGGAAGGACAGAGGATTGAGGGACCTTGGTGTGCATGTACACAGATCCCTGAAGGCAGCAGGACAGGTAGATAAGGTGGTTAAAAAGGCATATGGGATACTTGCCTTCATTAGCCGAGGCATAGAATATAAGAGCAGGGAGGTTATGATGGAGCTGTACAAAATGCTAGTTAGGCCACAGCTGGAATACTGTGTGCAGTTCTGGTCGCCACACTATAGGAGGGATGTGATTGCATTGGAGAGGGTGCAGAGGAGATTCACCAGGATATTACCTGGGCTGGAGCGCTTCAGCTATGAAGAGAGACTGGACAGGCTGGGGTTGTTTTCCTTAGAGCAGAGAAGGCTGAGGGGGGGACCTGATTGAGGTGTACAAAATTATGAGGGGCATAGATAGGGTAGATAGAAAGGAACTTTTCCCCTTAGTAGAGGGGTCAATAACCAGGGGGCATAGTTTCAAGGTAAGGGGCAGGAGGTTTAGAGGGGATTTGAGGAAAACTTTTTCACCCAGAGGGTGGTTCGAATCTGGAACTCACTGCCTGAAAGGGTGGTAGAGGCAGGAACCCTCACAACATTCGAGACGCGTTTAGATGAGCACTTGAAACGCCATAGCATACAAGGCTACGGACCAAGTGCTGGAAAATGGGATTAGAATAGACAGGGCTTGATGGCCGGCGTGGACACAATGGGCCGAAGGGCCTCTTTCTGTGCTGTATAACTCTATGGCCCCGATTTTCGGCTTGTGTGGGAAATGGTTGGGTTTCCCCGAATGTGGGGTTTCTGACACACATAAAAAAGTGTCAGCCAGCTCCACGCAATTTTCCCTCAAGTGGCCAATTAATTCCCAGCATGTGGGAAGCCTTGCTAATTGTCCAATTCGAGTCAGAAATCCCCACACTATGATGTCATCATTCGTGGTGCTTTCAAGGTCCATAGCAAGCACTACATCCTCTGAAGGCTTCCAAATGAACCATACAGGATGGCAGAGGAGCCTGCAGCAGCTGTGGCCAGTGCCAGACCCCGAGCTGTCTCCAAATTCGACGAGGCTTCACTGCAGGCATTATTGGACGGGGTTAGGGCCCACAAGGAGGTCCTCTTCCCTAGGTCAGGGAGGAAGAGGCCTCCCACTGAGACCAATGCTGCATGGATGCAGGTGTCAGCAGATGCCAACTCGCTGTGAGTCACCAGAAGAACCTTGGCATTACATCTCTAACTCCTTCCTTTACTCCCCCACAGTACCATCCAGAGCCCCCGCCCTCACTGTGGAGGAGGAAGAGGCTGTGCAGCCAGACTCCTCAGAGGAAGCTCCAACCTCTGAGGGTGCAGCATCAGCAGAAGTAAGCGCACCCAGCACCAGCGCAGACACTCACACCTCGGGGGGACCTTCGGGACATAGAGTAGTGTTGTCACCTGGTGTTTCACAGCTCACAAGTGCGCCTCAGCAGATTCTGGAGACAGGGACAGCAGTGGAGAGTCCTCGTCGGAGGGCGCAGGACTCTGCCAGCTCAGCTCAGCTGCGCTGCATGTCGACCCTCTGCCTCTGGGTCCATCCGCAAGCGAAGAGGTGATGGATCTCCATGCACAGATGCAGGAGTCTTTGGCAAGTTTTGTCTCCAGGGTTGCTGCGAGTGTGTAGCGAATGGAGGAGTCCATAGCGACCATGAGCAGAGCCTTTGTGGACTCATTGGCGCATGAACGTATCACCATGGAAAGGTTGGCAACCTCCATGGAGGAGATAACTTGCCAGGGTACGGAAAACATGGTGACTGCTCATAAGAGAATGACATCTCTTGAGGAGCGTTGGCCATCCGTTGAACAGAGAAACCAGATCTTCATGGAAGTCCTTCTGAGTAGGACTGCCAGTGCAGAAACGGGTCCCCATGGCCCCCTAAAGCGCAGCAAGGTGCTCTCAAGCCACTTCCAAGCACTGGCCCCTTCTGGCCTGTGCAGCTTCAGGTGAGTGAGCAGCAGCCTGGTGCTCCTGGTGCTCATCCTGCTGTTCCTGGTTCTGCGGCTGCCACCTCTGATGCTGGAGATCCTCTAATGGCAAGAAGGGAAGGAAAAAAAGGCATCCCATGCTTCTCGTAGATGCCTCTGCTGAGGAAGTGCTGAGTGAGGGTGGCGAGAGGGGCTTCCCAGGAGATTGCATTGGAGAAGTGTGTGAGGCTCCAACCTTCCACAGCTGTGTCTAAGCCTTGAAGAAGTAGCCCCAAACCTGCAACAACAAGGTCCTTCAGCATATAAGTGCTGTCCCTTTAAATCGCAGCTTCTCCGATTGACCTGCAGCTGACAGCAAGCAAGCCGGCAAGCTTCACGCCAGGTCTCAGCAGCGGGGTTCCCCGCAGGCGGGTTTGATGTGGGGAAAGCCCCAAAGTTACAACAGCCCCGGAATAACTACCTCAACAAGCTGATAATTGGTAATTAGTGTGCCGACGACCAGTCCCGCCAGCGGCGGCCGGGACTGAAGCAGGTCGCGGGGAAACAGCGGTCCAAAAGTCGGACGGAGCGGGGAATCAGGCGGGGGGGGATTCCCGACCCGCTTTTTCGCCGATTTTCGGCCCCCGGCCACATGAAATCTGCCCGACAGCGGCCAGAAAATTGACCTCTATGACTAAGCTCTTACAATCTGGTTTTATATTTCTTGCTAGTTTTCTCTCATTCTATTTTTTTCCCTTTTTATCAATTTTTTGTTCATCCTTTGCAGGTTTCTGAAACTCTCCCAATCCTCAGGCTTACTACTATTCTTCACAAAATTATAAGTTTCTTCTTTCAATCTAATGCTATCCTTAACTTCTTTAGTTAGCCATGGTTGGATCACTTTTCCCGTGGAGTTCTTGTTTTTTAATGGAATGTATTTTCTTTGAGAATTATGAAATACTTCCTGATCTTCCGAGCCAAGAATCTCTCTACTGTCCTTATGTCATCCTTTATTATCAGGGATACTCCCCCTCCTTTTCCATTCTGCCTGTCTTTTTGAAACGTCAAGTATCCTGGAACATTTAGTTCCCAACCTTGGTCACCTTGCAACCACGTCGCTGTAATGGCTGTTAAATCAAACCTATTTATCTCTATTTGTGCCACTAGTTCATCTATCTTGTTACGAATGCATCGTGCATTCAGATAAAAAGTCTTTAATTTAAATTTTTCACCATTATTTCCTGCTTTGACCTTATTCTCTGCTGCACTGCTACCGTTAAACTCTCTGTTCCTTCCTGCCGCACTCTGCTTGTCTGCGATGTCTGCAAATATGCCGCAGAGCCCCAGATGCTTCCTTGGATCACGATGGCCGAGTCTGCCTTTGCACAGTCGTAGGAGGAGCAGTCTCCCGCGGGGCCCTCACAGGCCAAAAGTGCATACACAGTGCAGTAGGGAAGTGAGCAGCCTGCCTCTACCTCTGCTGAAGCCACAGGGGTTGCACTTCATAGAAGCACGCGTAAAAGAAAAAAAATACAATCCTAATTGTACAAGGGTATGCACATGGGTGTATAAAGAAGTGTTATTGTTAAGGCTCTGTTACTGTTATCACACATAAAAGTATTTACTTTCACCACTTTTCAGTCATGCCCATTTGTGTCGGCTACCTTGGAAGTGGCTTTGTGAGTTGGAGTGAATGGTGTGACATTATGTAACCTCCAGCAATGGGGGTCAGTGTGAAAGGAATGGCTTTGTCATTGTAGGGATGCTTTATAGTGTGGGGGAGAATTTGGCACAGCACGTGGCAGCCATATGGGTGCAATGCAGGAAGTTAAGTAAACCAGGCCATCCCTGGCCTCCCGGGCAGCAATGTGCTCTGCTGCTGGTGCCATCTGGACCTTAGGTTCCTGCTGCTCTTCCTCCTCATCTTCCAGCCGATGCTCCTCCTCCTCCTCTGAAGAGGCTGTGCACTCTGCACCTTGCTCGTCATGCAGCGCTAATCCTCTCTGCTGCACTATAT
Source organism: Somniosus microcephalus (assembly GCF_052327205.1). Taxonomy (NCBI): domain Eukaryota; kingdom Metazoa; phylum Chordata; class Chondrichthyes; order Squaliformes; family Somniosidae; genus Somniosus; species Somniosus microcephalus. The sequence goes on from NC_140988.1 coordinate 42,067,727, forward strand.
TATGCAGCGTGCAGCAGATAACGACGATTCTGGAGACCCTGGCTGGTGCATACTGAAGGGCTTCTCCAGACCTGTCAAGGCATCTGAAGCGTATCTTCAGCATGCCTATTGTTTGCTCTATGACACATCTGGTGAGCTTGTGGCTTTCATTATAATGCTCCTCGGCCTCATTCCTTGGCCTCCTCAAGGGTGTCATGAACCACGTCTTTAGTGGATAGCCTTTGTCTCCAAGTAGCCAGCCAGTAAGTGTGTTTGACATGATAGCTGCCAGGGAATTTGGCACACACATGCATGATAATCTTCCTGTGGTTGGAGACCAGCTGCACATTGAGGAAGTGGAAGCTCTTGCAGTTCACAAACACTCCTGGGTGATGTTGGGGTGCCCTGATGGCCATGTGTGCAGTCGATGATGCGCTGCACCAGTGGGAAGCCAGCCAGAGCTGCAAAGCTGAGTGCATGCTCAGTAACACTGGCTTCATCAGTGGCAATGTTCACATAATTGGCTGCCTTGTTAAACATCACATCAGTGACCTGTATGATGCATCTGTGGGTGGCCGACTGCGAGATTCCTCAAATGTCTGCTACAGATCCCTGGAAGGAGCCTGAGGCAAAGAAGTTGAGGGCACTGGTGACTTTGACAGCCAGTGGTAAGGAGTGTCCACCAGGCCCTCTGGGCTGCAGGTCTTGCTCCAGCAAGTTGCAAATGTCTGCGATGACCTGGCTCAATAGTCTGACCCTCTTTTGGCACTGCTGCTCAGTCATGTTGAAGAAGCTCCTCCTCTGCCTGTAAACCCTGTGTTGGGGGTATCGCCTCTGGCACAGTGCAGCCCTGCACTGATGCCCTCTGTCCTGTGCAGCATCAGGTGGTTGAGGAGACAGTTGGTGGTGGTGTTGCTGCTGCTGCTGGTGTGCCTGCTGCTGCTGGTGGTGGGGCTCATCGTAGTCAGATTCTGAGGACCAAGGTGAGACAGTATAAGTGGCACCCATGCTGATGTAATAGATGGCAGGTCAAGTGGAGATCAGAGGACCAATCTGGCAATATTGTGATAGTTACTAGCAATGTGGTGAGAGTGGCTTCCGAGGTTGCAGAAAAGACATGAGAACTCTAGATACCTAAATCTGTGCTCAAAATGGAGTCAGCAAGAGCCTTTCCCTTAGGCAAGTAAGCAGACATCATGTGGGAGTATTTATTTGAATTTCCAAGCTCTCCAGTAATGGCCTCGTTCAATGGCCACTAAGCTTCTGCCCCATGTTGACAGTCGTGTTTCCCGAGCTGCATGATTCCCGTGGGTCATCCAGTAAAAATCAAAAGGTCTGGTTAAAAACCCTGTTAAAGGTCTCACAACAAGGATAAGCTTAATTATCCAATCCAGTCCGTGGCGTGCTGGCAAACGCACCCGAGTTAAATGCTCGAGGAGGTGGGATGACGGTGGGTTCCCGACATGCTTGCAATTTCGGCAACGTTTGCTGCTGACCCACACGCCCGGCAGTGGGAAAATTCCTGCCAATGGCTTCGGTCTTCCCAATATTTAGTTGGAGGAAATTTCTGCTCATCCAGAACTGGATGCCGGACCAGCAGTCTGACAATTTAGATACTGTGGAGTGGATTGAGAGGAGTGGTGGTGAGGTAGAGCTGGATGTCGTTGGCATACATGTGGAAACGGATGCTGTGTTTTCGGAATATAACGCCGCAGGACAGCATGTAGATGAGAAATAGATGGAGACCAAGGATAGATCCTTGGGGGACATCAGAGGTAACGGTGCGGGAGCGGGAAGAGAAGCCATTGTAGGTGATTCTCCGGCTATGATTAGATAGATAAAAATGGAACCAGGTGAGTGCAGTCCCATCCAGCTGGATGACAGTGGAGAGGCATTGGAGGAGAATGGAGTGGTCAACTGTCAAAGGTTGCAAACAGGTCGAGAAGGACAGGGAGGGATAGTTGACCTTTTCCACAGTCACATAGGATGTTTGGCCCCATTAGCTAGGGGAAGGGAGGGCAGTGGCAGAGGCAGCTGACCGGATGGTCTCAATCTTAGTGACAACAGTCCATGAGCTCGCACCTGTTGAAGGTGAGGGTGGAGGAGACAGGAGAGAGGGGTTGACGAAGACGGTTTGCAGTAGAGAAAAGAAGCCAGGGGTTATCTTTCCATTCCAGGATGATCCTGGAATAGTGACAGTTTTGGCAGAGGAGAGCAGGACCCGATAGTACTTTATGTGGTCCAGCCAGATCTGGCGGTGAATGGCTAAACCAGTTGTCCGCCATATCCATTCAAATCTGCACCCCTTGGACTTAAGGGAGCGGGGATGAGGACTGTACCGGGGGAATGGCCAAGGTGAGAGAGAGCAATTGTTTTAATGGGGACTACGGCATCAAAGGTGGAGGTGAGGGTGTGGTTGAACAGATCGGCAGCTGCAGAAATGTGATGAATGGAGGGCCAAAGGCTAGACAGTTGGGATTTTCAAAGTGCAGTTATAAGTGAATTGGGAGAGAGTTTTTTCCAGGGGCAGACACAGAAGGAAGTAGGGTTGGGAGGGCGAAGGGGATGTGGGTGGAGAGTAATATAAGGAAGTGATCAGAGATGGCTTTATCTGTGATTGATACAATGGTAGTAGCGAGGCTGCATGAGATGGCAAGGTCAACTGGGTGACTGTGAATATGGGTAGGGGAGTTTACGTAGAGGGAGATATTAAGGGAGGATAAGAGGGTAGTGAACTCAGAGGAGAGAGAGTATGATGAATTGAGATGGAGGTTGAATTCACCGAGAATGAGAAGTCACTTGGTGCAGATTTTGCGGGAGGAAAGCAGTGAAGATACCTTGGTGAGAAAATATTTATCGTACTTGAGTGGGCGGTCGAGAACGAGGATTTTAAATGAAAGGTGAAGGGTGGAATAAGGTGAGATGCTCAAAGGAGGAGAAAGTGCCAGAGAGGTAGGGTGACAGACCAAGGTATGATTTGGTGAAGAGGAGCCATATGCTACCATGGCAGTATGGGCAGGGCAAGTGCTAGAAGGTAGAGCCGAGCGGTGAAGCTTTATTTCAGGGGAAGGTGTCATCACTCCTCAGCCAGGTTTCTGTAAAGTCCGCGCCTCAATAATACACGGACTTTGGGAGAACAGTTTAACAGGTACTTTACTGAACAAGAGGCAGCTTGAAACTGAAACTACAGAAGCCTGCTAGGGCCTTTTATACAGGGGTGGTCACTGCCGGTACTGCAGTCTAAGACCAGTTATTCCCTCAAAGGTACATACACAACAATTCCTCCCCTTTTAGATAAACAGTACATAACATTCATTTAACAACTAAATAATAACTAATTACAATTACAATTTTCTCAGTAATATATACATCAACTGAAATAGTCATTTATAAGTTCAGCCTTTGAGGAGGCTTCCTGATCCGGACTGGATAGCGTCTTTCTCGAGTATCCTGTTCTGGCGGTGGAGTCAATTCTGGCTCATTGTCATTGGTTGGTTCGTCAGCTTCCAATACCCCTGCTTCTGAGGTAGACGCAATCTGTACTTCGGGCTCATTACCCGGTGCACATGCTTGTGGTACAGGTTTGGCTTGTTCCTGTGACTCTAGAATCTGGTCAGCATGGCGTCTCACGATGCTCTCTCCAACGTCCACTGTGTACATTAGTGGTCCCTGCTGTGTGCATATCGTGCCTGGCTGCCATTTTTCTGTTCGGTAGTTGCGGGCCAAGACTGGTTGCCCTATCTTGAAGCTCCTGGTTGGCTTCTCATTTATGTGCTGGAACTGCTTATCCTCAACATCTCGTCTTATGTTTGGTTTGAGCAAATCCAAGTGACATCTTAGTCTCCGGTTGAAAAACAGTACGGCTGGAGTTTGGTTGGTTACTGCATGTGTCGCATTCCAGTAAGCAAACAGGAAGTTATCCACCTTGTGTTGCAGTGGTATGTCGTCATTATACATTGCCTTTATGGCCTTTTTAAAGGTCTGAACAAACCTCTCAGCCAATCCATTTGTGGCTGGATGATATGGGGCAGATGTGTAATGTTTCACCCCATTATTCTTCAGGAACCTCCGGAAATCCTCAGACACAAACTGTGGGCCATTGTCGGAACAGATCTGTTCTGGCAACCCATTCCTGGCGAAGATGGCCCTTAGGACTGCAATAGTTTTCTCCGTGGTGGTGGAGGACATTTTAATGACCTCTGGCCATTTCGAATGGGCGTCCACAGCGATTAGAAACATTGAGTCCATAAATGGACCAGCGAAATCAATGTGTACCCGTTGCCATGGAGATGAGGGCCACTCCCATGGATGTAGCGGGGCCTGTGGTGGAGCGTTTTGGACCTTCTGGCATCCTGTGCCTCTCTTGGTCATATCCTCGATTTCTTTATCGATTCCCGGCCACCACACAAATGCCCTGGCTAGGCTCTTCATTTTTACCCCTCCCAGATGACTCTCGTGAAGCTCATTGAGTACTCTATCTCTAAACTTGGGTGGAATTACCACTCGGGATCCACACATCAAGGTTCCCCGGCACACTGACAGCTGTTCCCTCCTTGGCGAGAATGCTGGCAACAGTGAGTCGCCATATGCTGGCCATCCCTTCACCGTCAAATCATAGACCCGAGAGAGTGTCGGGTCATTTCGGGTTTCCTTCTCAATACTTGCGGCTGTAACAGGCAAACATTCGACTATGGTCGCATGGAATATCTCCACAGGGTCCACTGCAGGTGCTTCTTCCGCCATAGGCAACGGTAGGTGCGACAGCCCATCAGCGTTTCCATGTTGTTTCGTACCTTTGTACTCTATGTCATACTGATGTGCCCCTAGAAAAAGTGACCATCTTTGCAGCCGTTGCGCCGTCATCACCGGAACGTCCTTCTTTGGGTTAAAAATTGAGACCAGGGGTTGATGATCAGTCAGTAGGGTGAATTTCTGCCCGTGCAGATAGTGATTGAACTTCTTCACCCCCCACACCAGGCTGAGGGCCTCCCTGTCAATCTGGGCGTAGTTACGCTCGGCTGAGGTTAGCGAGCGCGATGCAAAGGCTATTGGCCTCTCTGAACCGTCACGAAATTTGTGTGAAAACACCGCTCCAATGCCGTAAGGTGACGCATCACATGCCAACCAAATCGGTAGTGTTGGGTTGTAGTGGGCCAATACTTCTTTTGAAGTGAAATAACAACAGAAAATGCTGGAAAAACTCAGCAGGTCAGGCAACATCCGTGGAGAGAAATTTGAGTTGACGTTTCGGGTTTGACCCTTCTTCTATTCTTTTGTCCGATCGCAGCCCTGCCTTCGATCTAGTTCCTTTTCTCTCCAGTTTTGAAGAAGGGTCAAACCCGAAACGTCAACTCAAATTTCTCTCCACGGATGTTGCCTGACCTGCTGAGTTTTTCCAGCATTTTCTGTTGTTATTTCGGATTTCCAACATCTGCAGTATTTTGCTATCGTTCTTTTGAAGTGATTTGGCATTTACATTCCTGAAAGGCACACTTACACTCATCACTCCATTTCCATGTTACACCAGTTTGAAGGAGGGCGTTCAGTGGGTGCAGAATTGTAGATAAATTCGGCAAGAACTTATGGTAGTAGTTCACCAACCCGAGGAACGACCTCAGTTGCGACACATTTTCTGGTGCTGGAGCCTTGACTACAGCCTCAATCTTGTCCGGCGACTTATGCAACCCTTCCTCATCAATCATGTGGCCACAATACGAGATTTGTCTCCTGAAGAACTCGCATTTGGGACGGTTGGCTCATAGCCCATATTCCTGCAATCTCGTGAGCACCTGTTCCAGGTTGGCAAGGTGTTCCTGTAAGATATGAACAATCTCCTCAAAACTTTTCTCCATTGGTTTAGCTGGGGTAATTAAATTCCGCAATAGGCCGTACGTATTCGCACCCATCAGATTTAATAATACCGACGCCCTCTTTCCATCGGCCACCTCATTTGCCTTGCAGTACACTTTGATTCTTTCTACATACGTGGTCCAGTCTTCTACCTCGTTGTCGAAAGCAGTGATACTGCCACTTTTCGGCATCTTGGGCGATTTAAAATGGCGCCTACCGCGCTTTTGCTTCTTCCCCAATGGAATAAAATGGCGCCTCCCGCGCTTTTGCTTCTTCCCCTTACTGCCACGCTGCTCCTAGCGTTCTACGGGGTAATGGCAGCGACCCGCAGCTTCGGCGCGTCTCGCTTTCCTCCCCCCCCCGTTTAGTTTCTCTCCGCTGTCCTGTTCTCGAGCACCGACCGCGCCCTGTGCGCTCCACCCTCTCTCTCTTGTTTTCTTTTCCCGGCGACGCTGCGCGGCCCGATTTGTAGAGCCGCTCGATCGAGCTTGAGCCCGCCGCAGTCCGGAAGGGTCAGCGCGCTACCTGCTACCAGCACGATTCGCTGGAACCACAGTCTCTCCCGCAATTCTCCAAACACCGATGGATTCTTTGGGCGGTTGCCCTCAGTCGACGCCCGTTGCTCAGACTACGACCTTCCTTTCAGGTGAGATCCCCGTGAGATGATGCCACACTGCAGGTGAGTTCGAACTTACTCGTCGCCACTGTAAAGTCCGCGCCTCAATAATACACAGACTTCGGGAGAACAGTTTAACAGGTACTTTACTGAACAAGAGGCAGCTTGAAACTGAAACTACAGAAGCCTGCTAGGGCCTTTTATACAGGGGTGGTCACTGCCGGTACTGCAGTCTAAGACCAGTTATTCCCTTAAAGGTACATACACAACAGTTTCCATCAAGGCCATGATGTTGATGTAATCCACAATAAGCTCATGGATGGCAAGGGCCTTGTTCACAGTGAACTGACATTCTGGAAGGTGATGTGGAGAGGGGCGGTGATAGCTAATCCGCTGGCAGGGTCAGCACTGGGAGGGGTGAGTTGGATGGGGAGGAGATTGCAAGATTAGCCCCCAGCGGGCGCACCGGGCAGGAAGATCGCGAGACAGTAGGATGAGGCAGTTAGGGTTGCTGCTCCTAAGGAGGCAGCGACGAGTGCCTTGATGGGGCCCTTTGGAGGATGCCTGGCAGGAGAGTAGGAAGGTTGAGGACTACTGAAGGGTTGGGGGTAGGGATATGGGAGCCAGAGTACCCGAGAGGGGAGAAATGAAAGGAGGCATGTTGACAGGAGAGAGGGTTCTGGGAGGTAAAGAGAAAAGAAGTAGAAAAAAGTGGAAATAAAACTGATGGGCTCAGGTCCAGAGGGGCAGACAAAATGCGTACGCAAATGGACACAGGGAAAACTCAAGTTACATAGGCCTGGTTATGGAGCAATTATTAGGATACATATATCCTGGTAGTAACAGGGAATAGATAGGAGACAGTAGGAGGGATTCCAGAGTTAAAGTCAGAGTCCTGGTGGTGGGATAAAGTTGACTTAGGTAGGGTGGAATCGGCATGGAGCATCAACGAACTGTTGTCCAAGTTCGGAGACAGGTGTGGTGGGCAAAAACTACAACAACAACTTGTATTTATATAACACCTTTAACGTAGTAAAACATCCCAAGGCACTGCACAGGAGTATTTTAAGATAAATTTGACACAGATCCACATAAGGGTAAATTAGGGCAGGTGACCAAAAGCTTGGTCAAAGAGGTAGGTTTTAAGGAGCGTCTTAAAGGAGGAAAGAGAGGTAGAAAGGCTGAGAGGTTTAGGGAGGGAATTCCAGAGCTTAGGGCCTAGGCAACAGAAGGCACGACCACCAAAGGTTGAGCGATTATAATCAGGGATGCTCAAGAGGGCAGAATTAGAGGAGCACAGATATCTTGAGGGGGTTGTGGGGCTGAAGGAGACTACAGAGATGGGAGGGGCGAGGCCATGGAGGGATTGGAAAACAAGGATGAGAATTTTGAAATCGAGGCGCTGCTTAACCGGGAGCCAATGTAGGTCAGCGAGCACAGGGGTGATGGGCAAACGGGACTTGGTGCGAGTTAGGACACGGGCAGCCGAGTTTTGGATGACCTCAAGTTTACGTAGGGTGGAACGTGGGAGGCCAGCCAGGAGTGCATTGGAATAGTCAAGTCTAGAGGTAACAAAGGCATGGATGAGGGTTTCAGCAGCGGATGAGCTGAGGCAAGGGCAGAGACGGGCGATGTTACGGAGGTGGAAGTAGGCGGTCTTTGTTATGCTACAAGTGAAGATAGAAGAGTGATTGTTATGGGCAAGTGAAGACAGAAGCTAATTGAAGGGTAGAGTATCTGAAGATGCACTGATGGAGGTATTTCCATGGGAATGAAGATCCAGGAGATGTGCAGAATCGGTTGTGGGGCAGAAAGATGATGGCAAAGTTGAAGGCCACTGTAAGATCCAGGAGAAATGTACTTCAGCCCAGGAGAGTGAAACGCTAGCCAGGAACCAAACTAGCTGAAGCTGAAAAACCAGTAGGCCAGAAACTCCTCTGTTCCAACCAACTCTATTTGTCTTTTTTGCAAATTGATTCCCCATGTAATGCCACAGGTGATTGATTAGTGAAAGGGGGACTATATAAAAGCGGAAAGGGCAGTTATTCTTTTCATTCCTGTATGGCTTGTACAGATTATAACTGGAAAAATAGGGTGTTTGCATATATAAAGTTAGATGAGCTCTACTTTGCTACTTTCACAAGGTTATCTGTGTACCATCATATGCATAATGATGATGCTCTTGTCATTTTGACCTGGTGCCACAGGAAATGAGCCTAAGCAATTGGAGACATTCACAACCAAATTTGCTCCAGTCACTTTCACTGCATGTTCTAGCAGAAAGAATGCAGATCACTTGATAATGGTGGTACACCATAAGATTAGGAAATGCATCCAGGGCAGTTTTTATAGAGAACAGAAAGATCTTTATGGATGTCCATGTTGTTGCCACTCTTGTGCTGCCTAACAATGGAGGCATCTATGCAAATACCTTGTAATGGAGGATGCTTGAATATTTTGTGGCTGCTGAAAAGACTTTTAGCTCTGTAGAGCACAGTTTGAGTGAACATCATCTCTGTTCAGGAGTGCATCCATCAAAATAGACCAACTGCCTAGAACCATGAAGCAGAGGTTCTCCTAGAAGCACTTTCACATGGTACGCATTCCATCATCAATCCCTGAGACCATAGCTGCAATGTGTGCAAGGTTGATACATAGCTGCTCTTGATTTGTTCAGCTCTATGGTGACTAGAGTGGAGATCCTGAGAGGAAGTACAAGAGCTGATGCATCCACAAAGGTCCTTGCTCACACAGGCCCAAGTACTGACTGAGACGCTGTACTCTGGTTTGCAGCGCAGTACTCACATACAAGATATCACAGTTAGCACACCTGTTGATGATGATGACAACTCCTGTGCAGCTACAGAATTCTGAGTGAATAGATTTCACAGCTCTGAATCCTTGCAAGGAGGGCAACAACATCTCTAGCTAGTCCTATTACTGCTGCAGGTTCTACAAGGCTCTCTTTGTGCGCAAAGGTAGCACACTTTCTTCATCCAGAAGTTCTTGGGCTGCAGCATATACGGCATTGTTTGTGGCTATAGACAATTGGGCTGGGAAACACATAGCGAGAGTGGTAGAGTCAAAAAGACTCAACTTAAAAAGTGAATATTTGCCACAGTAACTAAGTGCATTAAAAGCAATGGCCTGGATTTTGCGGTCAGCGGTGAAGTGACGGTGCTCGCCGCTGACCTCGAAGAAAACTGCCCACAAAGATCTAGTGATTTCTGTGGCTTGGATTTCACCTTTCCCAGTGTTAATTTCATTCTGGCACCATCTATAGGGGATCGCTGGCATCCAGCAACAGTGATGTCATCAAGCAGGCTAAGCAGTCAATCACATTGAAAAATTCTCAGACAGCAAACCAGAAAGTAAAAAGTGTTGATTATCCTTCAATTTTTAATCATTTTACAGAGAGTGAAATAAAGATTGGGACATACACATGGGATTAAGGTAGAAGCTGAAATTTACTTTAGCGCAGCATTGACTTAGAGGCGACTTGACAGGTCCATAAAATAATTAAAGGTTTGGATAGTGTGCCTATTGAGAGATTTTTCCCAGTTTAACAGATTGGGGAATTTAAACTATCCAAGAGTAGGAATATACTGGATGTTAGGCAGTTCTTTTCACAGAGAGTAGTGAGCCTTTGGAATACATTGGGTGCTGACTCCCTGCATGCCTTCAAGAAGGAACTGGACAAGTTCTTGACTGGGGCAGAGATCACATCATATGGAAGTTAAGTGTCTTTGACTGGGGCAGAGATCACATCATATAGACAACACTTGATCCATGTGATCTGGACTGGTTTCGATCACCTGTGGGGGTAGGAGAGGAATTTTTCAGAGTATTATTTTCCTTTATTTACCCTAGATTTTTTCTCGTTTTTGCCTCTCCCAGGAGATTACATGTGGTGGGAAAGAGGGGGTGGGAAGTGTCTATACATGATGCTCAAGTCATCATGAGGTGTGGGGCAGGCTTGATGGACCAGCTGGTCTTTTCTTGCCCATCAATTTCATATGCTGGTATAAAAAACAGGGGAGTGAGGAAAATAATAGAGATAGGATCAGTGTAAATAATGCAGAGAGAGGGGTGGGGGTAAATAAGGGACAGAGTGGAAGAAATAATGTGAGAATTGGGTTAACTAATAGAAGAGTGGGTTAAATGACAGGATGTGAAGTGGGGTTAATAAAATACAGAACAAGGAGATTGGAGGCATATATAATGGGAGAGCAGGGTATTTAATGAAGTGAAGAATGGGGTAAATAATATACAGAGGGTGGGGAGCAGCAGAGTAAATGATGCACAAAGTAAGGAGTGGGGTAAATACTAGACATAGCAAGGTAGAAGTAGGGTACACAATGTAGAGAAGAAATGTGATTAGTGAGAAAGTGGGGAAAATAGAGAGTAGAGTGAAGGGGAGCAAAAAGTAGGAAAGGGAAATAGAACAGATAGGACAAGAGGGAAGAAAGAAGAGGAAATAATGTGAAGACTAAGGATCAGAAAAAAAGTGAAGCTGGGAAGAGGAATAAACAAAGGGCAAATTGAAGAAGGCAATGCACTTAAACTTATATCCTTCATGTACAATCTGACTGTTAGAAATAGCGTCACAGAGTTCCTGCTAGGCTCACTAGATAAATGAATGAGATGTAACAACAAGGACAATTTTATTTTAGATCTCTGGTCATGCAGATTTAGCTGAGCTCAACTGGGGCATCAGTGCTGCAGAAGCACCTGGAGCTGTAGGACATACATATGAAAATGCTGGGTAAAGATCTGGTCCATGAAACCTGCTCCAATCAGACATGTACATGATTGGCCCAGCCCCTTATATCTTGCAATCCACTGAGAGAGGCAGAAAAACACCCAAGGTCAATTTAGGAAAAACTCTAGGAAATCCCTCTGTCTCAAGACCATCAAGCAAAGCACCAGGAGATTGCTGAGATCTTTTGATGACATAATAAAGGACTATATAATTGCAATTAGTTCTTAGTGTCTTGCTTAGACAGAGTAAAAATAATCCAGGCTTCCAGCCCTGATCTTATCCAGGTGACCCCCTGAAAAGCATGTATGGCAGATGAGAACAGGACCAGGTTCAGCTACCTTACCTGCTCCCATTCCAGTTTAATAGCTTGTTATGATTTACTGTTCAGGCTCACAAATGAAGAATAACTATTTAGGTGAGGAACCTGAGGGATGCCAGCACTTGTGGAGCATAAGTTGCTGTCTTCTGAATAGAAGAGGAGAGAAATTGAAAGCAGGAGGGGAACTGGGTTTGAAACAGTGGGTTAAGAAATCTCTTTACAATAAAGAACAACAACTGAATGTGAGAAGCATAAATAACAAGCAGAGGGAGCGGAACAGGATTATTTTTCAACACAATTGGGTTAAGGGCTTTTTAAAAAAACCAAGAGAGGATGGTGCTCCCAAATCTTTATTCATGCTTAGCGTAAAAGGTAGCTTCCGTAAGTAGACCCATGCCACTTACGAACTGAAATTTAACCTCATGAGTACAGTGAATGGGGAGTAGCCATGCATGCCATCTGTCAGCGTTTCTCACGGGCAGCATTTTTGGGGCTCACTCCATGGCCGCGATTTCGCCTACCTGGGCGGCTTCAAGGCGGGAGAGGGCGGTGGCGGGGGGGGGGGGGGGGGGGGCGACCCCGCTGCTGCGTTGATCCCAGCGAAAAAGAAGATCTTCCCCTAATGGGCCTTGTTAGGCACACCTTGCGTGTTTCCCGGCCCAATTCAAAGGTGCGGGTCTGGTGACGACAACGGATGACACGATTCTTACCGATATATTTAAAGGGGCCTTGGCCCCATTTGCTGTCACTTGCAATTTCAGACAATTCAGCGCTGGCAGTGTGTGCAGGTCTGAAGTATGAGCTCCCAGCACCAAAGAGCAGCGCCTCGCTTCTCTGATGACTCCCTCCATCATCTTGTGGAGGGGGTGAGAGCACGTAGGGAGGTTTTCTTCCCTATGAACGGTAGGAAGAGGCCTCCCCAGCAGATGAAGGCAGCGTGGCTGGAGATAGCGCAGGAGGTAACGGGGATGTCAGTGGTGGTTCATACCTGGGTGCAGTGCCAGAAGAGGTTCAATGATCTTCTAAGATCAGGAAAAGTGAGTATAAAGCCACACTTACCTTGATGCTGCTGTGCCTGTCATATCATCCCCACTACTCTGCATTGCTAACCCTACTCCTGCACAACGCTACTCACCCCAACATCCCTTGGAACTTCATCCATTCCTCTCTCTCTATCTACAGTATCAGGTCCCCATCTTACTATGCAGCCCTCACACTCAACTTCATCGTAATGCAATAACAACAATTAACAACACAAAAGGAGGCAACTTGGTATAGGCAACCCACTCCATCAAAGTCTCCCTGTAAAGCTCTATCCCATTCCATTCCTTACACTCATTCCATCACTATCACTGAACTTTCTCTTCTTTCCCTCCTTGCAGGAAAAGATAGCCCACAATGAGAGGGAGAGAACGGGAGGAGGCCCTCAACAAGCCATGGCATATTTGACCATTTGCAGAGGAGGCAGCACTGGAGATTGCTGGAGTGGTGCACCTGCTGGAAGTGGGGAACGGAGCGAGGGGCTCATTAGAAAAAGCTGGTGACAGAATTATTTTCCATACACTTGCATGCCTTTCATCAGTCACTCATATGGGGTTTGATGTCAACAGAAAATGAATGCTCATCATGTGGATAATGGTATGTGTCTGCAGTCGACATCTCATATATGTAACTGATGTCTTTACTCTCCCACAGGTCCATCAAAATCTCCCCCTTCCGTGTTGTGTCTGTGTATAATAAGACACAGACTGCAGGAGAACGGTATAACAGGTGTTTACTCAACGTGGCTCACACGGGAACTGATCTGTACAGATTACTACTCAGTGCTATATACAGGTGTGGTCACTGCCGGTACTGCAGTATACATGAGCTGTAAAAGATAGTTCCCCCCTTAAAGGTATACACATTACAATTCCTCACCTTTTAGATTAACAGTACCATAACACTCACTTAACAATTAAATATCAAACTAATTACAATTAACACTTTTAACATGCAACATTAGCTGAAAATAGTCTATTTATATATTCAGTCTTTGGGGAGGCTTCCTGATCCTTTCTGGATAGCGCCTTTCCCAAGTGTCTTGCTCTTGGGGCGGAGGCGATTCTGGCCCCCTGTCGTCGGTTGGTTCATCAGCTTCCGATGCTACTGTTTCTGGGGTAGATGCGACCTGTACGTCGGGTTCATCACCAGGTACGTATGGGCGAGGCATGGGGTTGACTTGTTCCTGTGACTCTAGGATCTGGTCAGCATGGCGTCTCACGATGCTCTCCCCAACGTCCACTGTGTACATTAGTGGGCCCTGCCGTGTGCATATCATTCCTGGCTGCCATTTTTCTGTTCGGTAGTCGTGGGCCAAGACTGGTTGCCCTACATTGAAGCTCCTTGTTGGCTTCTCATGGATGTGCTGAAATTGCTTACTCTCAACATCTCTTCGTACGTTTGGTCTGAGCAAATCCAGGCGAGATCTTAACCTTCGGTTGAAGAACATCATGGCTGGGGCCTGGTTGGTGACTGCATGTGTCGCATTCCGGTAGGCGAACAGGAAATTGTCCACCTTGTGCTGCAGCAGAATGTTGTCATTGTACATAGCCTTTATTGCCTTCTTAAAGGTTTGTACGAACCTCTCAGCCAATCCATTTGTGGCTGGATGATACGGGGCGGATGTGTAATGCCTTACCCCATTCTTTTTCAAGAACCTCCGGAACTCTTCGGACACAAACTGTGGTCCGTTGTCGGAGCAAATCTGTTCTGGCAAGCCATTCCTGGCAAAAATGGTCCGTAGGACTGCAATAGTTTTCTCCGTGGTGGTGGAGGACATTTTGATGACCTCAGGCCATTTTGAGTGCGCATCCACGGCTATTAAAACATTGAGTCCATGAATGGACCAGCAAAATCAATATGCACCCATTGCCATGGAGATGAGGGCCACTCCCATGGGCGTAGAGGGGCCTGTGGTGGTGCATTTTGGACTTTCTGGCATCCTGAGCAGCTCTTGGTCAGGTCCTCGATTTATTTATCGATTCCCGGCCACCACACAAAAGCCCTGGCTAGGCTTTTCATATTTACCCCTCCCAGATGACCCTCATGAAGCTCATTGAGCACTCTATCCCTTAACTTGGGTGGAATTACCACTCGGGATCCACACATCAAGGTCCCCCGGCACACTGACAGCTGTTCTCTCCTTGTTGAGAATGCTGGCAACAGTGAGTCACCATGTGCTGGCCATCCATCCCTTCACCGTCAAATCATATACCCGAGACAGTGTCGGGTCTCCTTTTCGATACAAGCGTTAGTTACTGGTAGGTATTCAACTATAGTCGAGTGGAATATTTCGACAGGATCCACTGCTGGTGCTTCCTCCGCAGTAGGCAGTGGCAGGCGTGATAGCCCATCAGCATTTCCATGCTGTTTCGTGCCCTTATATTCAATCTCATAGTGGTGCGCCCCTAGAAAAAGTGACCATCTTTGTAGTCGTTGCGCAGTCATCACCAGAACGCCCTTCTTCGGATTAAAAATGGAGACAAGAGGCTGGTGATCAGTCAGCAAGGTGAATTTCTGCCCGTGCAGATAGTGATTGAACTTTTTCACTCCCCACACTAGGCTGAGGGCCTCCCTGTCAATCTGGGCGTAGTTACGCTCAGCTGAGGTTAGTGATTGTGACGCAAAGGCTATTGGCCTCTCTGAGCCGTCCGAGAATTTGTGCGACAGCACCGCTCCAATGCCGTAGGGTGACGCATCACATGCCAACCGAATTGGTAATGCCGGGTTGTAATGGGCCAATACCTCTTTCGATGTGATTAGTGTTTTGCTCTTCTGGAAAGCTTGTCTACATTCATCACTCCACTTCCATGGCACCCCAGTTTGCAGTAGGGTGCTCAGTGGGTGTAGTATTGTAGACAAATTTGGCAAGAACTTATGGTAGTAGTTTACCAGCCTGAGGAACGACCTCAGTTGTGACACATTTTCCAGTGCTGGAGCCTTGACTACTGCCTGAATCTTCTCTGGGGACTTATGTAACCCCTCTTTGTCGATAACGTGGCCACAATACGAGATCTGTTTTCTAAAAAACTCGCATTTGGGACGGTTAGCTCGGAGCCCATATTCCTGCAATCTAGTGAGCACCTGCTCCAGGTTGGCAAGGTGATCACTGTCATTTTCGCCCGTGACCAGGATGTCGTCTAAATAACACTGGGTCCCTGGGATCCCTTGCAGGACTTGTTCCATTGCCCCCTGCCAAATAGCCAGAGCTGATGCTACCCTGAATATCAGCCGGTTGTATTGGTAGAGACCTTTATGGGTGTTGATTGTGAGGTATTTTTTTGATGCTTCTTCTACCTCCATTTGCAGATACGCCTGGGCCAGATCAATCTTAGTGAAGCGTTTCCCTCCAGATAGCGAGGCAAAAATATCTTCAATCCGCGGAAGTGGATATTGTACGGTGTGAAGGACCGGGTTCACTGTCACCTTAAAGTCCCCACAGGTGCGAACCTTCCTTGGTTCCCCAGGCGTGCTGCTGAATGACTTTTTCATCACAGGGACAATGGGTGTAGCCCACTCGCTCCAGTCTACCTTGGACAGTACACCTGAACGTTCCAGACTCTCCAGCTCTGCTTCGACGGCTGGGCGGATTGCATAAGGTACCGGTCTGGCTTAAAAAATTTTGGGCTTGCGTTTTCTTCAAATTTAATCATCGCTGTCATGCCTTTTAGTGTTCCGAGTCCTTGCTGGAACACTTCTTTCACGTCAGTTAAGATCTTTGATAGTCGCCCAGGTGTGACGTCGTCATCCTTTTTGTCAGCCACAGTCAGTGCCTGTATGGAATGCCAATCCAGTTGTATTTTCCGGATCCATTCACGTCCCAGTAATGGTGGTCCTCCATCTTGCAATACATACAGGTCTAGTTTTGGTGTTTCCTTACCGTTATATATAACGGTCACCCTTATTTTTCCTTTGGGGTAGACTTTTTGCCCCGTGTACATCTTCAAAATAATTTTTGTGCCTCTCAAGGGTATGTGTAAGAATAGCCGCTCGTAGTCCTGTCGGTTTATGACTGTTAGGGCTGATCCTGTGTCCAATTCCATCTTTACCTGGACTCCTGCTATCTTGAGAGTGACCCAAATGGTTCGGTGATCCTCCGTTGTGATCACATTATATAGTTTCAGACAACTCAGTTCCCCGCTTTCGGAGTCGTTATCACTCTTTTGTTCGTCTGAACTATTCTCCGTCATCTTATGTACCTTCTTGTACTTTCCTTTGGTAGGTTTTTTATTGCTGGTTTTCTTTCCCGACCTGCAGACTCGTGCTATGTGTCCTACTTTTCCACACTGTCTGCACACTTTGTCTTTGAACCAGCAATCATTCTGGTCGTGTGTTGTTCTGCCGCAGCGATAGCACTTCTCTGTTCTATATGACATTTCGTTTGTGCCATATTCTTGCGGTCTCTGTTGTATCTCTGCAGCGCCCCGTGCTGCTGCTTCATATGATACCTGTGGTGAAATAAGTCTTATAAGTATATACCTTATTCTACCTGTGTATAGTTTCCTATTGTAATCTATTGTAACCCAGCTGTTTTCTTGGTTGGCCAGGAATGCTGATGTACTGTATACCACTCTGCTGTGCCATTGATTGTCCTGATCTGTTACTTCGCCCCTGGCTCCGCCTCCTAGTTCACTTCTGAGAAGCTGGTCAGAAGGCTAACATGTGTGTTCTGTTCTGTCCAGTTCTAAGCTATTAAAAGCCAACTGTTTGAGTTATAACTACCAGTCTCTGTAGCTATTTAAGGTATATCAATTTTAATAGCTTATTACTTCCAGGGATGGACAGACTCCTGAAGCCGGAGCGTCTAGACAGTGATCCACATTCGGCGGACACATCAAAGAAATTCGCACATTGGCTCCGGTGTTTCAAACATTTCATTGCATCGCTCGATGATGGGGCCAACAAACTGGGCCTACTGACTAACCTAGTAAGTCATCGGACTTACTCGCTAATCGAGGATGCTTCTACATACGAGGATGCACTCGCGACTCTCAAGGCCCAATACCTGAAGCCTGTTAACGAGGCGTATGCCAGGCATCTCTTGGCTACCCGCAGGCAACTACCGGAGGAATCGCTGGATGATTTTCTACAGAATCTAAAGGCCCTGGCGAAGGACTGCAACTACAAGGCCGTGACGGCCATTTTGTACCAGGAAGAAGCGGTTCGCGATTCGTTTATATCGGGCCTTCGATCGAATTACATTAGGCAGAGGTTGCTTGAAAGGGACACTCTGGATCTAAAGATGGCCGTGGCTACAGCTCGATCGCTGGATGTGGCGCAGAAGAACTCCGAGGCCTATGCGTCAGGCCATGCGGCCCTCTCAGCCTCGTGCGCGCCGAGCGAGGAGGCGCCATCCTCTCCGCCTGGGCCTCGGACCAGCCCTACACCATGGGAGTCTCCACCCAGCCCCACCACTGCAGCGATGTCCCACGGACCAAGATGCTACTTCTGCGGCCAGCTCAAGCACCCCAGACACCGATGTCCTGCAAGAGACGCCACATGTTTCAAGTGCAAGAAACGGGGACATTTCAGCAAGGTATGTAAGGGGAATCCCGTACCTGATACAGTCTCCGCGGCCCTACACGTGGTCCCAGAATTTGATACCGTCTCAGCGGCCGCCTACGGATCTACAATAGCCTCAGTCACGGTTGACCAGTCCAGACCGCATCCACTATCAAAGTCTATGATGGACGTTAAGGTAAACGGACACCCGACGAAGTGTTTAATCGATTGCGGGAGTACTGAGAGTTTTATTCACCCTAGCCTCATCAAACCGTACTCACTAAAGGTGTACCCTACCCGGAGCAAAATCGCGATGGCATCTAAGTCCCTCACTTCGGAGGTAATCGGTTTCTGTAAAGTAACACTGACTGTTAAGGGCACAGAGTATAAAGATTTTAAACTCCTTGTGTTGCCGCAGCTCTGCGTGAAACTAATTCTAGGCCTAGATTTCCAGTGCCACCACGAGAGCGTCACACTTGCATATGGCGGATCCCAGCCCCCGCTCACAGTTTGCGGCCTCTCCACTTTAAAGATAAGCCCGCCATCCCTGTTTGCGAACCTCGCCCCAAACTGTAGACCTATCGCGACCAAAAGTCGACGGTACAGTTCGGAAGATAAAAAATTTATAAAAGAAGAAGTAGGAAGGCTACAGCGGGAGGGTATCATCGAAAATAGTAATAGCCCGTGGCGTGCTCAGGTAGTGGTGGTTAAAACTAACGAAAAGAAACGGCTCGTGGTCGACTACAGCCAGACCATCAACATATATACGCAACTAGACGCTTATCCCTTGCCTCGCATCTCCGAGATGGTGAACCAGATTGCCCAGTATCGTGTGTTTTCCACTATTGACTTAAAGTCTGCCTATCACCAGCTCCCCATAAAAGTAGACGACCGTCCTTATACGGCTTTTGAAGCAAATGGGCGCCTGCACCAATTCCTTAGGGTACCCTTCGGGGTCACGAATGGAGTTTCCGTTTTCCAACGGGAAATGGACCGTATGGTAGATGAGAATGTGTTGGAGGCAACATTTCCGTACCTGGATAATGTTACTATCTGTGGACGCGACCAACAGGAGCATGACCGGAATCTCGCTAAATTTCTAGAGACTGCCCAAAAGCTAAACCTGACCTATAACGAGCACAAATGTACTTTCAACACTACTCATCTGTGTATTCTCGGCTGTGTGGTAGAGAATGGGGTAATCGGGCCAGACCCTGAACGATTACGCCCGCTTAAAGAACTACCACTGCCACATAACCCTAAGGCCTTAAGAAGGTGTCTGGGATTCTTCTCTTATTATGCTCAGTGGGTGGCCAACTATTCGGACAAAGCCCGAGCCCTTATCAAGTCGACGTCCTTCCCTCTATCAGTAGAAGCGCAGGAGGCATTCACCAACATCAAACGGGACATTGAAAAGGCCGTGGTATGTGCTGTAGATGAGAGGATACCCTTCCAGGTAGAGAGCGATGCTTCTGATTTCGCGTTGGCTGCAACCCTCAACCAGGCCGGGAGACCGGTAGCCTTCTTTTCCCGTACACTACAGGGTCCTGAAGTCAGGCATTCTTCCATTGAGAAGGAAGCACAAGCAATTATTGAGGCGGTCAGACATTGGAGACATTATCTCGCCGGCAAACGTTTCACACTCCTCACTGACCAGCGGTCTGTGGCCTTCATGTTTAACACGAAGCAGAGAGGCAAGATAAAAAATGACAAGATCCTAAGATGGCGGATAGAACTGTCCACTTACGACTACGATATTATGTACAGGCCAGGAGCACTCAACGAGCCACCCGATGCCCTATCTCGAGGGGTATGTGCCAGCCTTAGTACTGACAAGCTCCAAAGTCTCCACGACGCACTCTGCCACCCAGGAATCACCCGATTGAATCACTTCATCAAGTCTCGCAACTTACCCTACTCCATTGAGGAGGTCCGAACGATGACCAGAGCCTGCCGCGTTTGTGCGGAATGCAAACCCCACTTCTACAGGCCCGAACAAGCTCACCTCATCAAGGCAACTCGGCCATTCGAGCGCCTAAGCCTTGATTTCAAAGGTCCTCTCCCATCGGTTGATCGTAATGTCTATTTCCTCAACGTTATAGACGAATACTCTCGTTTCCCCTTTGCCATTCCCTGCCCGGACATGACCAGTGCTACGGTAATCAAAAGCCTCTGCAACTTATTCTGTCTGTTCGGTATGCCCAACTATATCCATAGCGACAGAGGGACGTCTTTTATGAGTGATGAGTTACGCCGGTTCTTACTATCAAAAGGGATTGCTACTAGTAGAACCACTAGCTACAACCCCCGGGGCAATGGGCAGGTTGAGAGGGAGAATGCGACAGTGTGGAAGGCAGTCGTTCTGTCTTTAAAATCGAAAGGCCTACCGACCTCTCGCTGGCAGGAAGTTCTTCCCGATGTACCACATTCCATAAGGTCTCTGCTGTGCACCGCAACAAATGCTACTCCTCATGAGAGGATGTTCGGTTTCCCCAGGAAATCTTCCTCAGGTATTTCACTACCCGGGTGGTTGATGTCCCCGGGCACTGTACTGCTACGAAAACATGTGAGAGGTCATAAGACTGATCCCCTAGTGGAGGAAGTACAGCTCCTCCACGCCAATCCTCAGTACGCATATATTCAATACCCTGATGGATGTGAGGATACTGTTTCAATAAAGGACCTGGCTCTGGCAGGAGAAGAGAGAGAGAGCGATGCTGCTAGCGAAGATGCGGGTGTGGAGCACCGTGATGCGCCGCCTGTGGGGGTGGGATGCCCGGAGGTACAAGACGTACAAAACATCGTTTTGGAAAACCCAGCAGATGCCGGGATGGCGGAGGAACCTGAGCAAGTCCCCCAAGAGGTTCCTCGGCCGACGCTACGTCACTCACTACGATATGTAAAACCCCCGGTCAGACTTAACTTATAGGAGGGGTGAATGTGGTGAAATAAGTCTTATAAGTATATACCTTATTCTACCTGTGTATAATTTCCTATTGTAACCTATTGTAACCCTGCTGTTTTCTTGGTTGGCCAGGAATGCTGATGTACTGTATACCACTCTGCTGTGCCATTGATTGTCCTGATCTGTTACTTCGCCCCTGGCTCCGCCTCCTAGTTCACTTCTGAGAAGCTGGTCAGAAGGCTAACATGTGTGTTCTGTTCTGTCCAGTTCTAAGCTATTAAAAGCCAACTGTTTGAGTTATAACTACCAGTCTCTGTAGCTATTTAAGGTATATCAATACCGAAATGCTGAAAGCCTTTTCCAGCGTAAGGTCCTTTTCAGATAAAAGCCGTTTCTGGGTTCCTTCACTTTGAAGCCCACACACAAACTTGTCCCTTAAGGTATCTGCCAGTCCCGCTCCAAACTGGCAGTGTTTCGATAGTTTGCGCAGTTCTGTTAAATAATCAGCATTGCTTTCATCCTTATGCTGGTTCCGTTTGTGAAACTTGAATCTTTCTGCTATCAGCAGCGGTGTGGGGTTTAAATGTTCCTGTAGTATCGTTACTATGTCTTCAAAACTCTTTTCCATTGGCTTCGTTGGGGTTACTAGATTTCGCAATAACCCATATGTCTTTGCACCCATTAAATTCAACAATACTGACGCTTTCTTGTCATCTGACACCTCATTTGCCTTGCAGTACACCTCTATTCATTTGACATATGTAGTCCAATCTTCGACTTCATTGTCAAATGCGGTGATACTGCCACTCTTCGACATTTTGGGTGTGGTTTAAAATGGCGTCTCCCAATGGCTTAAAATGGCGTCTCCCACGCTTTCCTTCCTCCCCCGCTGCTGCCGGTTCTCGTGGCAATGGCGGCGTCCTGTAGATTTCACGCGCTTCTCCTGCGCTGCTGCCAACGCCGCTCTCGGCGGTCCTCGTGGCAATGGCAGCGCCTCGCGGGTTTCTGCGCGTCTCTCTCTCCCTCTCTCCGACGTTGCTCGGCCCCTGAACACCGGCTGCACCCTGTGCGCTCTGCTCTCTCTCTCTCTCCCCCGTCGACGCTGCTCGGCCCTTTGCTGTGCCGCTCGGTCGGGCTCTAGCCCGCCGCTGTCCGGGAAGGGCCTGCGCACTACCTGCTGCCAGCCCGTTTCGCTGGACCACCTCGACTGGAAAGCCAAGCCTGGCTCTCGAAAGCCTCCCCCACAATTCTCGAGTCTCTGCTGGATGACTGGGCGGTTGCCCGTGGTCAACGCCCGAATCTCTGGCCTTGACCTCCAATCCACTGATCTCCAGGAACGAATCCCCGGGAGGTGATGCAGAGTTGCAGGTAGGTTCGAACTTGCCTTGTCGCCAATGTTGTGTCTGTGTATAATAAGACACAGACTGCAGGAGAATGGTATAACAGGTGTTTACTCAACGTGGCTCACACGGGAACTGATCTGTATAGATTACTACTCAGTGCTATATACAGGTGTGGTCACTGCCGGTACTGCAGTATACATGAGCTGTAAAAGATAGTTCCCCCCTTAAAGGTATATACATTACACCCCCCACACTGTCCAGGAGGAACAGCAAGAAGACTCCTCAGAGGAGTCTCCCGCCTCTGAGGGCGCAGCGTCACCTCAGACAACACAACCCAGCACCAGCGCAGAGTCGCACACCTCGGTGTGTTTGTCGTGAGATACTGTTGTCACTTGGCATCTCACAAGTGAGCAAGAGCAGATGGTGGAGACAGTGACAGCAGTGGAGAGTCCTCGTCGGAGGGCGCAAGAGTCTCCTAGATCTGCTCAGCTGCATGCAGACACTGAGCCTCAGGGGGCCATCCAGGATGAGGGGGCGATCCTGGAGCTGCAGGAACAAGTGCAGGAGGCTCTGACTGGTTTCGCGACCGCAGTGACTGCGAGTATGCAGAGAATGGAGGAGCCCATCTCCAACATGAGCAACACCATGGTGCACTCACTGGCAACTATAGCTTCCTCCATGGTTAGGATGGCCACCGGCATGGAGGAAAGACTGCACCAGTCTCATGAGAACTGGTTTCACTTCAAAATATATGGTCATCTATGGAGGATAGATGGGCATCTATGGAGATAGATGGGCATCTATGGAGGAGAGAAAACAGAGGCTCATAGACGTCCTTTGTAGGAGGGATGTCAGTATAGATGTGGGCCTTCATGGCCCCTATGAAGTGCAGCAAGATGCCCTCCAGCTACTTGCTAGCAGGGAAGTGCGGGTGGCCCATGAGAGGGATGATGGTGGGAGGGGACATGGAAGTGGGGGCTCCTCTCCAAGCGCTCAGACTTCCACCCCCTTGCCAACCCCTTGGTCAGAGCCCCAGATGCCTCCCCAGAAAGTGATGGCAGAGTCTGCCCCTGCACAGTTGCAGGAGGAGCAGACTTTGGCAGGGCCCTCACAGGCTCCAAAACCCAGAAGACGACCGCCAAAGGCATCTAAGCAGGCACAGTAGGGAAGTGAGTGGCTGCCTCTACCTCTGCTGAAGCCACAGGGGTAGCACCACGTAGAAGCACCCAGAAAAGAAAGATCCCACACAAATAGTCACAAGGGTAGTCACTCGGGTGTCTTTTTCATTATCACAGTCATCTTTATATATTATGAAATAGTTGCAATAAATCATTTATTTCTCACACTTTGCAGTCGTTACCAAATGTGTGTGCTCAAATGGGAGTGGCAGAGTGAATGGTCAGGGCTCATTTCACATCCAGCAATGGTGGTGAGAGTGAAAACAAGGGACTAGTCATTGTTTGACTCCTCTATAGTGTTGGTGTGGGGTGATGCCAACCTGCGCACACCTGTGGCAGCCACATGTCTGAGCTGCATAAAGTTAGTTAAATCTGGCATTGATTAAGGCATCCCTGGCATGACGGGCAGTAACATGCTCACGTACTGGTCGCAATGGTACCGTCGGCTCCTCCAGGTCTTTGTCATCCTCATTTTCAACCTCATGGTGCTTCTCCTCCTCCTCCTCTGATGAGGCTGTGCGCTCTGTGCCGTCTTCCTCATCCAGTGCTAATCCTCGCTGCTGCGCTATGTTGTGAAGGGCGCAGCAGACCATGACTATTCTGGAGACCCTGACTGGTGAGTACTGAAAGTCTCCTCCAGATCTGTTGAGGCATCTGAAGCGCATTTTCAGCAAGCCTATTGTTTGTTTTATGACACTTCTCGTCTAGATGTGGCTTTGATTATATCATCCCTCAGCCTCGTTTGTTGGCCTCCTCAAAGGTGTCATGAGCCACATCTTCAGGGGATAGCCCTTGTCTCCAAGCAGCCAGCCGGATAGACTGTTTGGCGGAGTGAAGAGCTGAGGGACGGTGGAGTGGCGCAGGACGAGTCATGACAGCCGCCAGGGAACTTGGCACACACATGTATGATAATCTTCCTGTGGTTGTAGACCAGCTGCACGTTGAGGGAGTGGAAGCCCTTGTGGTTAACAAATACCACTGGGTTCTGATGGGGTGCCCTGATGGCCACATGTGTGCAGTTGATGACGCCCTGCACCCGTGGGAAGCCAGCTAGAGTGGCAAAGCCGAGTGCCTACTCATTGACACCGGCTTCATCAGTGGCAAAATGGATATAATTGGCGGACTTGTTAAAGAGGGCATCGGTGAGCTATGTGATGCATCTGTGGGTGGCTGACTGTGAGATGCCGTAAATGTCTGTTGCAGATGCCTGGAAGGAGCCTGAGGTGAAGAAGTTGAGGGCAAGGGTGACTGACAGCCACTGGTAAGGGGTGACCACCCGCTCCTCTGGGCTGCAGGTCTTGCTCAAGCAATCCACAAATGTCGGCGATGACCTGGTACGATAGCCTGAGCCTCCTTTGGCATTGCTGCTCAGTCATGTTGAGGAAGTTCATCCTCTGCCTGTATACCCTGTTTTGTGGGTATGGCCTCCAGTTCTGACGAAGGGTCATCGACCTGAAACGTTAACTCTGTTTCTCTCTCCACAGATGCTGACTGACCTGCTGAGTATTTCCAGCATTTTCTGTTTTTATTTCTGATTTCCAGCATTCTTTTGCTTTTGTAACAGAAATCTGTTTACATTTGTGATTAATATAGTGCTTCCAGACAGGATTGTGTGTATTTGCTTAAAAAATGAATGAAAAGGTATAGGGCAGGATTTTCATTGGGCCGTGGAGGCGGCATTGGAGGCGTGTGGGGGGTTAAAATCCCGAAATCGGGGGGGAACAAACCCATCCCGCCCCCAACCCGCCTCCATGCCAGTTTCAAAGGCGGCGGATACCCGACCCGCACTGGGACCCGCCTCCCCGAGGCGGGAAGGGGATTAGTGCCAATTAACTGCCTGTTAACAGGTAGTTAACAGGCAGTTTTTAGCCTAATCCCTATTTTCATTCTTGAAGTGTGGGATTCCCGACAGCTCCAAACCACGCCAAATTAGCGAGGCGGGCCGTCGGGCTGAAGGGCTTGGAGGGGTCGAGATGTCCGGTGTTCAGGTGAGTGATGGGTGCATGAGTGCAGAGGTAAGTGTGTTTGGTGTGTTTAAAGAAGTTTTACTTACATGTACTTACCTTTACAGCCTTCCTTCCTTCAGGTCTCGGGAGTCCCTCATCTCACCGGCACAGAAAGCAGAATGGCCGCGAGCTGTCAAAAGTTGCAGCATTCAGCTTTCTGTTCCGGAGAGATCTCTAAATCATCCTGAGAGGAAGGAATTAACTTGGAGTACAGATTGTCAATGTTTGACAGCTTCAAACAGCTGTCAAACGCTGATATTTCATCTGTCAAAAGGTCTTGGCAGATGAAATATCAATCTGTGACGTCACCTGTTGCCGGGTGGCCCTTAATTGGCCTGCTGAGCCCGCTGGGCATGCTCAACACGGTCAATCAAGTCATAATCGCGTGGGTTAGCTACAACTCGATGGAGGCGGGACTACAACCCCGAAAGTTGTAGTCCCGCCTCCTCAATGAAAATCCAGCCCATAATATATTTACTGAAAAATAAAGTCTGGCCACACCTGAAAGACAGGCCTGGTTTTTTTTCTTCAAAAATGCAAACATTGAACACTGACTTGTTAGTTCTGATTTTAATCCCCCGTGCCCGCCGAGATTAGGGCTTGCGGGGGGTGAAAATCAGAGCACCATCCGACTCACCGGATCCACGTCCACTTCGTGCCATGCGCTATTTTTCCAGGTACCTTTTGGCCAGCATGCAAGACACTTGCCCCAGGAAGGCGAGGGCATCATTGAAATGCAAAAGTCGGGGCCTGATGTCACTCAGATCCCAAAGCCATTTTTACTACACTTTGTGGGATTGGCGTCCGTTGCCAGCTGTGCCAAGAGCAGCAGGCTGAGAAGAGGCCAGGAATAGAGCACTTGGGATGGTCTTTAAGTGCAATGAAAAGATGCAGGTTGGATATTTAAAGAAGATTTGATCCTTTTCTATGTGGATAATAGTGTACAGCCATTTGCATTCTGGCGAGCAAAATAGGGGAGCTTGTTATTTAGTTTCTCGCATTAGATTACAAATCTATATTGAATTACGAAGTGAGTGGCTGACACAGTGTTGTCAAAAATTAGTTGGAGGCGGGGTGGGATTTACAGCAGGACTTGCAGCAAATAGAGTCTATTTTACAGCAATCAAAGTCTATTTGCTCAGAAAACAGCAAACAGAAGTCAGTGGGGATCAGTGGGAAAACTCTTCATTTACTGGAGTGATACCTAGCACAAAGGTAGATGGCTGTGGTTGTTGGAGGCCAATCATCTCAGCCCCAGGACACCGCTGCAGGAATTCCTCAGGGCAGTGTTCTACACCCAACCATCTTCAGCTGCTTCATCAATGACCTTCCCTGCATCATAAAGTCAGAAGTGGGGATGTTCGCTGATGATTGCACAGTGTTCAGCTCCATTCACAATTACTCAGATAACTAAGCAATCCATGCCCACATGCAGCAAGACCTGGACAACATCCAAGGCAAGTAACATTCATGCCTCAAAAGTGCCAGGCAATGGCCATTCCCAACAAGAGAGAGTCTAGCCACCTCCCCTTGAAATTTAATGGCATTACCATCGTCAAACCCCCCACCATCAACATCCTGTGGGTCACCATTGACCAGAAACTTAACTGGATCAGCCACATACATAATATGACCACAAGAGCAGATCAGGGGATGGGTATTCTGCGGCAAGTGACTCACCTCCCGACTCTCCTAAGTCTTTCCACCATCTACAAGGCAGGAGTGTGATGGAATCCACTCCACTTGCCTGGAGGAGTGCTGCTCCAGCACCACTCAAGAAACTAGGCACCATCCAGCTTGAGCAGTACCCTATCCACCAACAATGCAACGTGGCTGCAGTGTGTACCATCTACAAGATGCACTACAGCAATTTGCCAAGGCTGAGATGATTTGGCAAATATAAATCCATTATTTAAGAAAGGAGGGAGAGAGAAAACGGGGAACTATAAACCAGTTAGCCTGACATCAGTAGTAGGGAAAATGCTAAAACCTAAGGAGGTGGTAACGGGGCACTTAGAAAATAATAATAGGATTGGGCAGAGTCAACACGGATTTATGAAAGGGAAATCATGTTTGACGAATCTGTTAGAGTTTTTTGAGGTTGTAACTGGCAGAATAGATAAGGGGGAACCAGTGGATGTGCTGTATTTGGATTTTCAGAAGGCATTCGATAAGATGCCACACAAAAGGTTATTAAACAAAATTAGGGCTCATGGAATCGGGGGTAATATACTAGCATGAATTGAGGATTGGTTAACGGACAGAAAACAGAGAATAGGAATAAATGGGTCATTTTTGGGTTGTCAGGCTGTAACTAGTGGGGTACCGCAAGGATCAGTGCTTGGGCTTCAGTTATTCACAATCTAG
This sequence comes from Somniosus microcephalus, assembly GCF_052327205.1. Classification (NCBI taxonomy): domain Eukaryota; kingdom Metazoa; phylum Chordata; class Chondrichthyes; order Squaliformes; family Somniosidae; genus Somniosus; species Somniosus microcephalus. The sequence continues at coordinate 42,095,595 of NC_140988.1, forward strand.
ATCAATGACTTGGCCGAGGGGACCAAAAGTAATATATCCAAGTTTGCTGATGATACAAAGCTGGGTGGGAATGTAAGTTGTGAGGAGGATGCAAGGAGGCTTCAAGGGGATATAGACAGGCTAAGTGAGTGGGCAAGAACATGGCAAATGGAATATAATGGGGAGAAATCTGAAGTAATCCACTTTGGTAGGAAAAATAGAAAAGCAAAGTATTTTTTAAATGGAGAGAGATTGGAAAATGTTGGTGTTCAGAAGGACCTGGGTGTCCTTGTACACGAATCACTGAAAGTTAACATGCAGGTACAGCAAGCATTTAGGAAAGCAAATGGTATGTTGGCCTTTATTACAAGAGGATTTGAGTATAAGAGTAAAGACGTCTTACTGCAATTATATAGGGCCCTGGTGAGACCACACCTGGAGTATTGTGTACAGTTTTAGTCTCCTTACCTAAGGAAGGATATACTTGCCATAGAGGGAGTGCAACAAAGGTTCACCAGACTGATTCCTGGGATGGGGGGATTGTCCTATGAGGAGAGATTGAGTAGACTAGACCTATATTCTCTAGAGTTTAGAAGAATGAGAGGTGATCTCATTGAAACATACAACATTCTTACAGGACTTGACAGGGTAGATGCAGGGAGGATGTTTCCCCTGGCTGGGGAATCTAGAACCAGGGGTCACAGTCTCAGAATAAGGGGTCGGCCATTTAGGACTGAGATGCGGAGAAATTTCTTCACTCAGAGGGTGGTCAGTCTTTAGAATTCTCTACGCCAGAGGGCTGTGGAGACTCAGTCGTTGAGTATATTCAAGACAGAGATTGATAGATTTTTGAATATTAAGGGAATTAAGGGATATGGGGATAGTGCAGGACAGTGGAGATGAGGTAGAAGATCAGCCATGATCTTATTGAATGACGGAGCAGGCTCGAAGGGCCAAATGGCCTACTCTTATTTCTTATGTTCTTATGTTCTTCTTTGACAGTACCTCCCAAACCCACGACCTCTACCACGTAGAAGGACAAGGGCAGCAGATGCATGGCAACACCACCACCTCCAAGATCACCATCCTGACTTGGAAATATATTGCTGGTCCTTCATTGTTGCTGGGTGAAATCCTGGAACTCCTTACCTAACAGCACTGTGGGAGTACCTTCACCACACAGACTACAGCAGTTCAAGAAAGAGGCTCACCACCACCTTCGTGAGGGCAACTGGGGATGGGCAATAAATGCAGGCCTTGCCAGCGATGCCCACATCCTGCACATGAATAAAAAAATCAATCTATTTAAGTAGTGAACTACAGCAAACCATCTATTTACTCATCTATTTGAACAGAGTCTCTACGAAGTACAGCAAACAGAACTCTTGACCGAAACTACAGCAAAGTCTCCAGATAAAAGCAGGATTATTTCTCCAGCAAAATGCAGTGAGTGGAGGATAGTTGCACAATACAAATAATGTGTGTAAAATCAATCCCAGCCACTTATAGCAGTGAATTGTTGGGGAATTACCCAATCATCTCCATTCTGGGCAAGACTTGTGGTTTCACTATACAGCCGTTATACCTAACCATAAATGTAACCCTCACTGAAAGGTTAGTCATTTTGCTGCATAAAAGAGATCTGAATGTTTGGTGTTCCTTCAATAAGTTAGACCTGGCTCTCCTAAACTAGCCAACTACAGTCCACAATTAATATATCAAGTTGCCATAATCTTCTGTTCCATTCCAAAAGAAGATACTTTTCTTTGTACTTTATTGACTGTGTTAGCATGAGAGTTATAGCATTTTACCTCATCTTATTATCCTTTATTATCAATAGATGGTTCTGTTACTTGTGTTCTTATTGGAACCCTTTCTCGTGTACCGTGACTTTCATAAAGTAATGCTTAAGTTGTTAGCTACTGATTCTCTAGGGTATTATACACAAGATTTAGTGTATCTGTAAAGCAATATCAGTTATTGTTATTTTTACTTTTCTCTAACTTTCAACATGTTAAGGCTATATAGGACAGATCCATTTATCCAACGACAGCTGTAAAATAATCATGGATGTCCACAGCTGTGTTCTCACTCTATAAACTGAACTGTTGAATTAAAACTGACCTTAAAGCAATGGTCAGTTTAGAATAAACCTTATTAAAAGATATTCTAGTGGCCTACTGTAGAGAACTGTAATTAGTCTATAAGTTCTGCAGAAGGGAATACATCATCCTTTTCAGAAGCAGGAGATTGGTGTAGAATGGCAGAAGGGGAGTTGTATCAGTTTATGTAAAATAACTTTTTTTAAATGAAAGTTATTGCACAGACACAGAACAGACAGAAAAGCTCCCTTTGTTAGGAAGGCCTTGAAGCCTTACTTGAAGATGAGCACCTGCCTGAGAAAGACCATAGATCTGGAATGTTAGGAAGTGTAGGAAGTTAGGGAGTACGGATCTATGGCTATAAAGACAAAACAATTAAATCCGTGTTGAATGGTACCAATGTAATGCAACTATGAAACATGCAAATTTTCACAGAAGGGTTGGAAAAAGGGTATAAAAAAGGATGTTGGAACAAATACTTTGGAATTTGATTGAGGTACGATCAGCCAAGTACACCAAGCTTGGAACTGTAACGTGTTTTGGATTCTCTGGCTAAAAATGCGCAAGGTTTTGTCATAAGTGCTGCAAAGTGTATGTTTACATAGATACATAGATACATAGAAGATAGGAGCAGGAGTAGGCCATTCGGCCCTTCGTGCCTGCTCCGCCATTCGATGAGATCATGGCTGATCCTTTAATTCAGTATCCCGTTCCCGCCTTCTCTCCGTAACCCTTAACCCCTTTTGCCCGTAGAAATATATCTAATTCCCTCTTAAATATATTTAATGAGCTGGCGTACACTGCCCTCTGTGGCAATGAGTTCCACAGGTTCACCACTCTCTGAGTGAAGAAATTCCCCCTCATCTCTGTCCTAAATGGTTTAGCCCTTATCCTTAAATTATGTCCTCTAGTTCTGTTCTCACCCGCCAAGGGAAACATTCCTTCTGCATCCAGTCTGTCTAGACCTGTCAGAATTTTATACACTTCTATGAGGTCCCCTCTCAATCTTCTAAACTCCAGTGTGTACATCCCTAAACTACATAGTCTCTCCTCATAGGTCATTCCCGCCATTCCTGGTATCAGCCTGGTGAATCGCCGCTGCACCCCCTCCATGGCAAGAACATCCTTCCTCAGATGAGGCGACCAAAACTGTACACAGTACTCGAGGTGTGGTCTCACCAGTGCCCTGTACAGCTGCAGCAAGGTATCCCTGTTCCTGTATTCTAACCCTTTTGCTATGAAGGCCAGCATACCGTTTGCCTTCTTGACCGCCTGTTGCACCTGCATGCTCGCCTTCAGTGACTGGTGTACAAGAACACCCAGGTCTCTCTGTACTTCCCCCTCTCCCAATCTATTGCCATTTAAATAATAATTTGCCCTCCCGTTCCTGCACCCAAGGTGGATAACTTCGCACTTGTCCACATTATAGTGCATCTGCCATTTATCCGCCCAATCGCCCAGTCTGTCCAAATCGCTCTGGAGCTTCCTGGTCTCTTCCTCTGAGCCCACCCCCCCTCCTAGTTTAGTGTCGTCTGCAAATTTGGAAATGCTGCATCCGACTCCCTGATCCAGGTCATTAATGTAAATTGTGAACAGCTGGGGGCCCAGGACAGATCCCTGTGGTACCCCACTTGTTACTGCCTGCCATTCAGAAAATGAGCCGTTTATTCCAACTCTCTGTTTTCTATCTGACAGCCAGTTCCCTATCCACGCCAAAACTTTCCCCTTTATCCCATGAGCCTCAATTTTCCATGCTAATCTTTTATGTGGGACCTTATCGAAGGCCTTTTGGAAGTCCAGGTACACCACATCTACTGGCTCTCCCCCATCTATTCTACCAGTTACTCCCTCAAAAAATTCCAATAGATTAGTCAAGCACGATTTACCCTTTGTAAATCCATGTTGACTCTGTCCTATCCTGTCCCCATTTGCTAAGTGCTCCGCTATTTCATCCTTAATGATGGACTCCAGCATTTTGCCCACAACTGATGTAAGGCTTACAGGTCTGTAATTACCTGCTTTTTCCCTACCCCCCTTTTTGAATAGTGGGGTAACGTTAGCTACCCTCCAATCCATCGGCACTGTTCCCGAGTCTAATGAATTCTGAAAAATCATCCTTAGTGCATCCGCTATCTCTAGGGCCACCTCCTTCAGTACCCTAGGATGCATGTTATCAGGCCCTGGGGATTTGTCCACCTTCAATCCCTTTAGCTTCCTTAACACCATATCCTTAGAGATATTGATTTGCGCCAGTTATTGTACGCTTAATAAACCTATGAACATCTAACATTTAATGCTGTGAACCCTATTATCTTTGACAAATAAATTATAAATAAGAACACCCCTCCTCTAGCAACATGTATCACCAGAGTGCTCATCACTTCCACTGATCTGCGAGACAGCATACTGCAGAAGATGAATAGCTCCTTCAAAGCGTGACGGTTGTTTAAGTTACTACCAAAACGGCAAAGCATGTGACTATGAACTCCTGTTGTGCGGGCCCAGCTGCAGCATTCATAGAGATGGCCACACTCTCCAAAATGGACTGTATAGTGCTGATACCCTGCGAGACATCACACAAAGGCTTGAAGCGGACTCCTCCATATTCTTAGCCATGGTGCTGAAACTGCTTTGTAGGCTATCAAATGCCTTGTACAACTCCTTGCGTGATGCCAGCAGTTTCTTTGCATGACTGGGCACCTCAATCCTCATCTCTGTCCTCAGCAAAGCTGGGAGAGGGCTTTGCCCTCCAGCGAGCTCTCTCCTGGGCTGTCCCTTCTACCAGTACCTGCTGCTGCCCACTTGTGCTTGATGTTTCACCACTTGCAGACTCCTCTGTCTAACTAAGTAACCCACGCATAATGCCAGCATCTGTCCTGGTGCTTTCGAGGGATGGAGCGTGTGATGGTACATCTCTTGAGGGAAGCACTTGCTGCTGTGAAAGACCTAGAGGTATGAGAAAAAGGAACTACTCTGTTTTACACCCAGCCCGATTTTTATTTTCCATTGAAGTAAATGGAAGGGAAAATCACGCAGATTGTAAAATGGACTGCTGATTCGCTATCGCCTGTCTCGCACTATCACAGAAGACCAATTCCACTCCCTCTGTCTGCACACTCTGCCTTAGTCTATGCCAAAAAGCAAAGAATCATTATTAGATAACTGGCAAGTTTGGGTTTGAGCCCTTGCCAGCTGGACAACAGATTTCAGTAACTCTTCACAAGTGGCATTGTGATCAACGCTACTCACCATAAAATGTGAGAGTGGATTGCACCATCTTCCTGACCAAAGAATAGATAAATACCATATGCCATTCAATGTTGCCTTTTTCCATCTAATCATGATAGGAACCTGACCTGTGGCAACAAGAGGTCAGACTCTGGGTATTCTGCAGCGAGTGTCTCACCTCCTTACTACCCGTGCCTGCATGCAGCAAGACCTGGATGACCCCAGCTTTTCCAGTCGCTCCACATAACTGTAGTCCCTCATCCCTGCTACCATTCTAGTAAATCTCTTCTGAACCCTCTCCAAGGCCTTGACATCCCTCCTAAAGTGTGGTGCCCAGATTTGAATACAACACTCCAGCTGAGGCCTAACCAGTGTTTTAGAAAGGTTTAGCATAACTTCCTTGCTTTTGTACCCCATTCCTCTATTAATAAAGCCAAGGAGCCCATATGCCTTTTGAACAGCCTTTTCCACCTGTCCTGACAACTTCAAAGATTTGTGTACGTACACCCCTAGGTCTCTCTGTTCCTGCACACCCTTTAAAATTGTACCATTTGGTTCATATTGCCTCTCCTCATTCTTCCTACCAAAATGTATCACTTCACACTTCTTTGCATTAAACTTCATCTGCCATGTGTCTGCCCATTTTACCACTCTCTCTATGTCCTCCTGAAGTCTGTTACTATCCTCCTCATGGTTTACTACATTTTTGAGTTTTGTGTTATCTGCAAACTTTGAAATTATGCCCTGTATGTCCAAGTCCAGGTCATTAGCATATATATCAAAAAAAGCAGTGGTCCTAATATCAACCCGTGGAGAACACCACTGTATACTTCCTGGAGAAGGGTTCCTTCAGTTCTGAAGAAGGGTTTCGACCTAAAACGTTAACTCTGTTTCTCTCTCCATGGATGTTGCCTGGCCTGCTGAGCTTTTCCAGCGTTTTCTGTTGTTATTTCGGATTTCCAGCATCTGCAGTATTTTGCTATCGCACTGTATACTTCCTTCCAGTCTGAAAAAGATGGTAAACAGTATAAGATCCAAGATGTGGCTATGTGCTTTCAGAGCTTCTAACTTCTTCACTTTTACAGAGTAGATTGAAGTAATTTCAAGGGGATCTAGTGCAAGGGATCTTATTTTGTGTGTGTAGGTAACCACCTATGGAAATGGCCATCAAATAGATTTTGCCAACCGAACTAGATGGCATAGTTACATGGGGGTGGAGGGGGAATAAGAAACAAGTGAAAAATGAAACAAAATTTTATCAATCTCACATACAAGTAAGATGGCCAGTATTACTGAATAATTTCAAAGTGTATCAGACTTTTTGTCTGAAACTACAATTGAGCTAATCAAGTAGCGTTTCCAATTGGTTATGCCTGATATATTGGAGTAAAGTGGGTATCATCAATTAGAAAAATAGAACAAGATCCATTGCACCAGATTTGTGTCCACTTTGTACCCTATTTAATTTTATGACTGGGTTTTGCACCGGGGACTGAGCGGTGACCGCACTTTGGAACAACACAGGTGGAGACGCAGCACATGTACAATGGCCGCTGGAAAGAGGCTAAAGCAAACAATTTTTAGGCCCCCGGTGAAACAAAAATATGAGAATTGCTTAAAAAAAATTTGGAAAATTGTTTATAACCGGAAAAAAATACGGGAAAGTGATGTTGAATGTCCCACAATAAGTTCCAGATAAATTTTGCCAGGTGGCATAGTGGTTAGCACTGTTGCCTCACAGCGCCAGAGACCCGGGTTCGAATCCGGCCTCGGGCGACTGTCTGTGTGGAGTTTGCACATTCTCCCCGTGTTTGCGTGGGTTTTCTCCGGGTGCTCCGGTTTCCTCCCACAGTCCAAAGATGTGCGGGTTAGGTTGATTGGCTATGATAAATTGACCCTTAGTGTTAGGGGGATTAAATACGTGGGGTTACAGGGATAGGGTGGGATATGTGTCGGTGCAGGCTCGATGGGCCGAAATGGCCTCTATCTGCACTGTGAGGTTTCTGTGATTTCTGTGATCTGTGTTGTCCCCTTTTTGAAAGAGTTTATCACAGTTATTTAAATCAAGCTGTGAGTGAGGGAAAAAGTTTGTACCCCTGTTTGTAACTCCGGGGGGAATTTTTCGGGGGGTCAGTGGGGGCATTTGGAGGCAGGTCGGCTGGGAATTTTTTTTTTGGCAGCAGGTAGTGATTCCACTGTCAACCCGCCTCCACGCTAGTCTCCCAACTGTTGGGTCTGTCATTGCTGAACAGACCCAACATCAAGTGTCGAGGGAGGCAATTTACATCATTAGAGAGATTGTTAAGAGGCAATTAACTAGTATTTTATACTTACCTTTAGATTTTTAGAGTTCGCCAACAGCTCCACTGTTGCTCAGGGATCACGTCAGGTAAGGAGGTCGGGTGTTGTGTCAGCATGTGATGATTTCTTTACTTGACAGCTGAAAATGGTCTACAAAAGCTCCCATTTCATAGGTGTTCACTTTCCAAGGTTAGAAGCTGTTACTTACTACATTTGGAAGGCAGATTGAGCTTTATACAGCCAGCAAGTGTTTGGAGCAAACTCTCTATCCAGTGTTACCTCATTGGAACAACCTCTCTCATCATTGACTGATCGCTTCTGTCATCTCAACCTCACCTGCCACCTATTCCATCAGCATCGTTGCCCTTGAAAAATCTCATCTTGGTCCTCAGAATCTCACCACGATCAGCCCCAACACCAGCAGCACCAGGCACACCAGCAGCACGAATAACAACACCAACCTTCTCCGCAATCAGCTGGTGCTGCACAGGACACTGGGTATCAGCACCCAAACACATTGCTGCCTGGGATGGCCTCACCATAGCCCAATTTATTTCACTTGACGCTGTACACCCTGACTGCCACATGATGTGCCAGGTTGGCAGCACCCCACACCAACACCATAAAGCATCCCTACAATTCCTTTCACACTCATCACCATTGTCTATCTATGAAGAAAACCACCTTCGCGCAAACCCATCAAAGACGCAAGTTTGTGCATTCCACCTCAGAAACAGTGAAGCCAAACGCCAGCTGAAAGTAACCTGGTGTGGAGCAACACTGACGCATTACGAGCACCCTATCTACTTAGGAGTCACCCTTGACCGATGCCTCACCTTCAAGAACCACATCGAGAAGACAAAGGCAAAAGTGAGCGCACGAAACAACATCCTGAATAAGCTCACTAACACAAGATGGGGAGCAAGCCCGAAAACATTGCGAACCAGTGCACTTGCTCTTTGCTATTCCACTGCCGAATACGCCTGCCCTGCATGGGAAAGGTCTACTCATGCCAAGAAGATGGATGCCGTTCTGAATGCAAGCTGCCGATTTATCACAGGTTGCTTAAAACCAACAAACACCAACAGCCTATATATCCTGGCGGGTATCGCTCCCCCTGATATAAGAAGAACGGTAGCCAGCAAGAAAGAGCGACTCCGTCAAACATCAGATGAGAGACACCCTCTGCATTGTCACACACCTACACCCAGCCGCCTAAAGTCAAGGAAGAACTTTATGAACAGTGTTGTTCCATTACAATCAACCTCATCTGAAGCCCGTATCGCCTTGTGGAAAGACCGGCTCACCAGTCTTGAACAACCCCCAGCGATGGAAATTTTACCTGATGAAAGCCTTCCCCCAGGAGCTAATTGCAACTGGGCAACTTGGAAGTGCCTTAACAGACTTAGGACCGGTGTAGGTTGCTCAATGGTGTCACTAAGCAAATGGGGATATTCAACCAGCCCGACAACTTGTGAATGTGGAACTGAGGCACAGACTATGCAACATCTCCTGCAATGCCCATTGTTAGAGGAACCCTGCACTGTTGCAGATCTTGCTGAATTCAACAACAAGGCGCAAAAATGTGTCCAGTTCTGGCTGGGCTATGTATAGACTGTCCATGGACACGATAAGAAGAAGACCATTGTGGGGGTTACCATTATGTCTCAGCATTCACTGCAACTCACAAAGCCACTTCCAAAGGTGCACACAAATCTCTCCAAGAATGCAGTGTTGAAAATAAAGATTTCAATGTTTGACAACACATTAGCAGAAACTTCACATGAACATTAGCTAAAACACCCAAGTGCCCACCTTTATGTGTTGTTAGTTGGTATGATTGGACTAGGTTGAGGTTGAGTGTGAGGGGTGGCTAGTGAGATGGGGATGTGATAATGTAGATAGAGAGAGATAGGTGGAGGTGCAAGGTAAGTTGGTGTGAGTAAGGATGTGCAGGAGTAGGGTAGGGAAGGCAGAGTGATGGAGATGTAAGAGTGGCACAGTAGGATGAGGTTGAGTGTGGCTTTGCAGTAACGTTTCGTGATCTACTGAGATCATTGAAAGGTTTGCGCCACGTCAGCCTGGTCCTCCTGACGACATCCCTGCTTGTGCCCTCCTGTGCAATGTGCAACCAGGCTGCGTTGGTGTCCTGGGGAGGTCTCTTCCAACCATGGGAAGGGAGGAGGACCTCCCTGCGTGCTGTGACTCCCTCCATAAGCATATGCAGGGAGCCATGGGTGAGCCTGGGTACAGCCATGCACCTCTGTGCAGTGCTTGTCAGTGTTTGCAGCACCTCAATGCTGTAGAACACTGACAGCAGAACTGTCAAAATCAATTTGCGCATGGTCCCTTTAAGGAAACCGGCTGATGACGTGTCATCAAGTGACTTCATTAGACCCACTTCCTTCAATTGGCCGGGAAATGCACTGGGCGGGCTTAACAAGCCCAATCAGCATAAAATCATTCTACAAAGCGGGCTGGAGCCAGCAGCGGGTTTGCACCCCGCCACCGACCCCAGCCACACCAGTCCCACCTCGGAAGGTGAAATTGCAGCCTCAGAGTCTGTGAGAGATGGAGGGAACTGCAGCAGAAAAAAGGAAACAACTTCTCCAAAACTGATCCCAACTCATCACCAAGGCAGGGGATAGATAACCTCACCATCTTCTTAGGCAGTTTAACCATTTTATTCACTTTCTTATTTGAGCTCCGTTTGATATTAGAGGTTTTTTTGTTGTATGTTTAACAACAGCATTGAAGAGGGAAAGAGAAACTTGGAGCAACTTCTTACGTCAAAGCTACAATGAGACTTGAAAGAATTTAAAGTTTCTTAATGACCTTTTCACAAAAAATGCGTGTTAAAAACACTTTTATTCCCCCTAAGTTAAAAACACTTTTAATCCCCCACATGATTTTGGAAGAAACAAGCAAAAGTCAATTTACCCCTCATCTAAACAAAGTCCAAACGCTTTTAAAGAATTGCTTAAAACATTTTAAAATTGAAATTTCTCAATATTTGATTTTGAGCGATTGAGTGAAGTGAGTAACTTTACACAAACCTGCAACCATGCTATTGAGGAGGGGGAAGGTAGGGGAGTATTTGTAGGAGTTACATATTACTTAAAAAAAATATATCAATAAGACTTTTAGGAAGAGAACCAAAAAAGGGGAAAAACACAAACCATTTTATTTTGTCTGTTGTTATATAGTCCTAACAAGTCACAGGAATAAAGTAAAAAATATAGATTTCCTCTTAAACGTTTAGTGGAGTGTAAATAGAAACAAGAGTTATGTAATGATGTATAAAAATTGCAGAAAGCTACTTTAGAAGAAACCACTATATGTTTATTGAGAAAGACACAGAAAATACTTTGATTAAATTGATAATGTACAATTTTGATTTGGTATAAATGTTTGAAATAGCAGATTAAAAATTGAGAGTACAATGACGTTTGTTTCCTGCTGTTTAATTGCGAAGTACCTAAAATAATTCAACACTTTTTGTGATAAGAGCAGGGATTAATATTGTGGAGAATGTTTGAGAGAAAAACATTAGAAGTGAAATTTGTGAATTAACATCTTTACGTCAACATATTAGTAAACATTTCCAAGTCAGACTGATTGGTTTGCCTGTCCAGGAAGAAAGATGAATGTTTATTTCTGTTAAATTATAGCTTTTCCTGCTTTTTGTTTTTAATTAGGTGACGCAAATTATGTATGTGTTTTTCTGCACTTGTGAATAAGTGCTGCATTTCTGACCTGTTTCATGGGGCGGGGGGCGGGTGCTGGTTCAGGAAGACATCATTTATTAAGGGAAGTGATTGAAGTTGGAAATACAGATACCCATTTTTGTTCATTTTTTTTAATGCTGTGAACTAAAGAATTACAGCACTTTATATGTGTTGGTTGTCTGGTTGCATTATGATTTATATTCTAATTACTTACGTGGATGTACGGCACGTCTGCACCGTAGGAAAGCCGCTGCTCCTGCTGTTTGTGCAGTCTTTGCTATAGTGACATGGGGGATGCGCTAATACGTTGAAAACTTTAAAATTAATACAAATTGCATGAATAGATAGGCCTCTTTCAGCTCACCTTAGGCTTTTGGATTGTTTGTAGATGCATAACCGTGTAACTGAGTGATGTTTCTGAAGTGTTGATGCATTATTATGCAGTTCTTTTATATCCCAGTCATTTCTGACAAGTAATCTTTTTTAATATAGAGTTTGTACATGACAAACTAAAAGCTTTTAATTAATTCTACCGTAAAACTTGCAGAACGCACATGTAAATGACAAATTCATTTCAATACAGGTAGACTATCCCTTATCCGCAATTCCGAAATTCAAAAACCTCTGAAAACCGAAAGTTTTTTTGGTGGAGCGTAACTAGAGTATTTATGGTCTATATTTATCCCACTATTTAATTTACCAAATTATTACTGTACAAATAAACTGTAATACTATTTATAGTCTTTATTTATCCCACTCAGTGTGAATATTCATATGGTTCGCTGCAGAAATATTAATGTGTTTGCTTACGGGGTGCTGCCCAGACCCCCGCTAGGGTGTTACATACTGATTCTGAATACCATTCTGAAATCCGAAAAATTCCGAATTCCGAAAAACATCTGGTCCCAAGGGTTTCGGATAAGGGATAGTGCACCTGTATAGATAAATATGAGGTGGTGCATTTTGGTAGGAGGAATAAGGAAGCCACATACTCCTTGGAAAATAAGAGTCTAAATGGGGTAAAGGTGCAAAGGGATTTAGGGGTTTAGATTCACAAATCATTAAAAGTAGCGACACAGATTAAAAAAGCCATAAAAGTGCAAAAAAGCACTGGGGTTCATTTCTAGAGGAATAGAATTCAAAAGCATAGAAGTTATGTTAAACTTGTATAGAACCTTGTCTGATTGTCTCATGATTTGAGACAGTGGGGTGGCAATATGGCATTAAGGTATATATGCTTTTTAGTGGTTGCTGTTGCTGTCATTGTTGTAAAAGTTGTTGTTGTAAACGTTGTTGTTGTTGTAAAAATTGTGCTCAAAGCTCAGTACAAAAAAAATTAGAGGGAACATTGGCTCCAGCCTGTGTGTTCCGCATAGTTGTAGCTTGCTGCCCCCTGCACAACTTTGCCATCCAAAAAAGGTCTGGGCGTTGACATTTCTGGGAAGATGAACTAAGCTGCTTTGGAGGCAGAAGTACATGGAAGTGAGCACCAGGATCACCGTCACTCAGAGGACTCCTCAATGACTGCTGCAAGGGGTATGACAACACAACTGAGCAGTGAAGTCTTCTCTTCAACACAATCTACCCTTGTCACCACTGCATTAATTCCTTCCTCCCCATCTTCAAATAAAGGACTAATGCTTCAATCCAGTACCTATCCCAGAATATCACAACACATCAGACCTCGTTACCCTTTCATGACCATGCCAATGAAAATCAATTGATTGAGTGTCAGCATGAAAAAAATGAAGCCTTTCCTGTATGACTAATCTCTATGAACAACAAAGCACAAAATAAGTGCAGATTTTAAAAAATATGAGTGCCTAAATGAATAAACGCCAACCTAGCCTTTTGGGAGGTTAACTGAAGAATGGATAAGGATCAACACATATCATTTTAAGGAGCTCAGATATTACATTAATTGTAATTAATAAAAGCTGCTTATATATTGGCCGTAAAGGGTTGCTAGTGCTGGCCATTACTGATATGTGAGAAAACCTGGCAGTAGGTCTTAGTGAACACAGTATGCTTACATTGGGGTTGCCGCTTGGTGCGTGAGACCTAAGCATCGGGAAGTGGCAGCAAAGGCACCCCTCTAAAGCAATGTAAAATAAGCTAAAGATACTTGAGTGACATATCTATGATATTTAACAAGCTCTTTACATACCTGTTGCTAGTTACTTGCAGGGTTTTGTTTGATTGTGTGTTGGTTTATTTAAGACTATTGAGGAAGAAACCCCGACTTTCAGGTCAAGTAGAATTTGGTGATTTAGCTACAGGTATTGTAGTGTATGTGCCTTTAAGAGCCCCAGGTGTACTGTAATGCCAGTAATGGCCACTCGGGCTATATAAGCCTGTATATTGTATTGTATCAGTTAGTTCCCCTCCAGACTTTATTTAGTAAACACCTATGAAACCAACTCCTGTCTTCAGTGTCTCTATCAATGCACAGACACAACAGTGGCGACGAATTGGAAACGGACTTACCTGCAATTCGGCAGCACCTCAAGGACATCGATTCCTCTGGCATCCAAAGTTGAAGAAAAATCAAGAAAAAGAAAAAGCTGTGTTTTCACCAGCTAGCCAAGCTGGTGGCAAGTACTGCAATAATCCTTCCTGGGCGTCGGGCTGGGGCTCCAGCGGCTGGCTCTACAGCTAAGCCAAGCAGCGAAAGCGGAGGCAAGCAGTAACAGATGGGGAGGGAGCACTCGGGAGACGGCCGGCGCTGCAAGCAGGTCGGCGTTCAGATCTAGAGAGAGAGAGTCCGGCGGGAACGAGTCTCCAACTGTAAATAAATAAATAAAAAGAACGGAAACCGCGGGAAACAGCGTTGTCATCGGCAACAGCGGCGGGGAAGCGCGGGAAGCGCCATATCTTTTCTGCAGAAAAGAAAGAAAAGCGCGGGAAGCGCCATTTTATTTCTAGGATGCCTAAGTCTGGCAATATTGATGCTTTTGATAACGAGATAGAGGATTGGACCACATATGTGGAAAGAGTGGAGGTATATTGCACCGCAAATGGAATAGAAGATGAAAAAAAAGCTTCAGTACTGCTAAATCTAATGGGCGCAAAGACATATGGGCTGTTACGAAATTTAATCACTCCAGCCAAACCAAAGGACAAGAATTTTAAAGAAATTGTTGATACCCTACAGGAGCACTTAAACACAACACCGCTGCTGATAGCGGAACGATTCAAATTCTTCAAGAGAAATCAACACAAGAATGAAAGTAACGCTGATTACCTCACCGAATTAAGAAAGCTATCAAAACACTGCCAATTCGGGGCAGGACTAGCAGATTATCTTCGAGACAAATTCGTCTGCGGTCTCTTAAGTGAAGGAACACAGAAAAGGCTGCTTTCTGAAAAAGATTTAACACTGGACAAGGCTTTCAGTATGGCTGTATCATACGAAGCAGCCACAAGAGGAGCTGCAGAGATACAACAAAAGACACAGGACTTCGGCACCCATGAAATGACACAGGGTTTCGAGAGATGTTATTGCTGCAGCAGATCCACCCATGACCAGAGGGACTGCTGGTTCAAGGACAAAGCATGCAGGCAATGTGGAAAGATTGGACACATTGCACGGGTATGCCGATCTGGACAAAAAAAATCCACAGACAGGAAAAAAAAAATCAATAAAGAAAAGTACAGAAAGGTACAAATGATGACGGACAGTAGCTCCGAAGACCAGAAGAGCGATAGCGACTCCGAAAACAAGAGACTAAGCTGTCTCAAATTACATAATGTAATTGCCAAAGATGATTACCAGACCATTTGGGTTACCCTCACGATAGCAGGGTCCCCAGTTAAAATGGAGCTAGATACAGGATCAGCTCTGACCGTCATAAATCGATGGGATTACGAGCGGCTATTTCCGCATATACCTTTAAAAGACACATCCATTATCTTGAAAACATATACGAGGCAGAAAGTATAACCTAAAGGAAAAATAAGGGTGCCTGTTGTATACAACGGCAAGGAAATACAAAAGTTGTATTTATACATTCTACAAGATGGTGGTCCACCGCTGTTGGGACGTGAATGGATCAGGAAAATATGTTTAGACTGGCACTCCATTCAGGCACTGATGGTGACCAGTAAGGAAAAAAACGATGATGATGTAATACCTGAACGATTAAAAGACATCTTGGCCAACGCCAAGGAAGTGTTTCAAGAGAAACTAGGAACCTTGAAAGGCATCACCGCCTCAATAAAAGTGGAAGATGCAGCAATTCCCAAGTTTTTTAAGGCAAGACTGGTGCCATACGCAATTCGTCCAGCAGTCGAGGCAGAGCTGGAGACTTTGGAAAAGGCAGGCGTATTATCCAAAATAGATTGGAGCGAGTGGGCAACACCCATCGTTCCAGTCATGAAGAAAGTATTGAATAATGATAAATCTGAAGAACAGAGAAAAATTCGCATCTGTGGAGACTTCAAGGTGACTGTAAACCCGGTCCTTCACACGGTACAGTATCCTCTTCTGAGGATAGAAGATATTTTCGCCTCACTATCCGGAGGGAAATGTTTCACCAAAATTGACTTGGCACAGGCATATCTACAGATGGAGGTTGAAGAGGCCTCTAAGAAATATCTCACGATAAATACACACAAAGGTCTGTACCAGTACAATCGACTGGTTTTCGGAGTAGCATCCGCTCCAGCTATCTGGCAAAGAGCCATGGAGCAAGTCCTCCAAGGGATTCCGGGGACTCAATGCTACCTAGACGACATCCTTGCAACAGGAGAAAACGACAACGAGCACCGTGCCAATTTGGAGCAGGTGCTCACTAGGCTGAGAGAACGGGGCCTACGAGCAAATCGCCCCAAGTGCGAATTTTTCCGAAATCAAATATCATATTGTGGCCACATAATTAATAAGGAAGGGTTGCATAAGTCACCTGAAAAAATTGAAGCGGTCATAAAAGCCCCAGCACCTGAAAATGTTTCACAATTAAGGTCGTTCCTGGGATTAATAAATTACTATCATAAATTTTTACCGAACTTATCAACTCTTCTACACCCTCTTAATGAACTGCTACAAACAGGAGTAATTTGGAAATGGAGCAAAGACTGTAAACGTGCCTTCCATAAATGCAAAGACTTAATCACGTCCAAAAAAGTTTTGGCTCATTACAACCCATCACTGCCAATCAGACTGGCGTGCGATGCATCCCCTTACGGCGTAGGAGCAGTATTATCGCATAAATTCCCTGATGGCTCGGAACGGCCGATAGCTTTTGCGTCACGCTCATTGAACTCAGCTGAGCGTAACTATGCCCAAATCGACAGGGAAGCACTCAGCCTGGTATGGGGAGTGAAGAAATTCAACCATTACCTACACAGACAAAAATTTACCTTGTTGACTGACCATCAACCCCTCATCTCCATATTCAACCCTAAAAAGGGTGTTCCCATTATGACAGCGCAAAGGCTACAGAGGTGGTCCCTTTTTCTAGGGGCACACCAATACAACATAGAATACAAAGGATCAAAACAGCATGGGAATGCTGATGGGTTATCGCGCCTACCGTTGCCAACGGTAGAAGAAGCACCTACCGTAGACCCAGTGGAGATTTTCCACTCTACCATAGTCGAATGTCTACCAGTAACAAATTCTGCCATTGAAAGGGAAACTAGAAATGACCCGACTCTCTCATGAGTCTACGATTTAACAGTGAAGGGATGGCCAGCACATGGCGAACCACTGTTGCCAGCATTCTCGCAAAGAAGAGAACAGCTGTCAGTGTGCCGAGGAACCTTGATGTGTGGATCCAGAGTGGTGATTCCACCCAAACTCCAGGATAAAGTTCTAAAGGAGCTTCACGAGGGGCATCTGGGTGGAGTGAAAATGAAGAACCTAGCCAGGGCGTTTGTATGGTGGCCAGGTATCGATGGAGACATCGAAGAAATGACCAAGAGCTGCCTAGGATGCCAGAAGGTCCAAAACGCTCCACCCCAAGCCCCTCTACATCCATGGGAGTGGCCCTCATCTCCCTGGCAAAGGGTATGTAATGATATCAGCAAATAGAGATGGTATTTGCCTGTTTGATTATGATGCCTTACCAGCATGTTTGCGTGCATTGATTGCTTGTGCCTGACCAGCAGAGGGCATGTGACCGAGATAAGCAAGGCAGTTTGGTTCAGTTTCAGTTTCGTTCTAGATGCATCACTAGCATGATGTCTCCTGTAAATGCTGTTAAAAGAGTTGAACAAGCTTTAGATTAAAAGACATTGGCCTAGAAATTCACTATGGCCCCGCCAGCTGGCTAATGGCCAAAAGTTAGCGCTGGGCGCGGAGCCATGTGCGACCGTCCGATATTCACTTTTTGCGCCCCAAGTCGGAACCGGCCGCTATTCCAGGGTGTGCCCGCCCCCGCTTGGGGCGCTGAAACTCAATTTCAACGCTCTAAGTGCCGCTGCGCCACCCGATGCGGTGCGGCAGGCTGCGGTACTGCAGGCCTCCTCCTTCTCTTAAGGTGGAGGTGCCTGCAACGGGGAGATCGCCGCTGGATTGTGCCGGCAAATGAGCCCGGCACCATGGAGAAGTGCCGGGCTCGCGGAAAGCAGCTGGCAATGCCGCGGGGGGGGGTGGAGGAGGCCGGGGAAGGAGGTGCGGGCAGGCGGCCGCCGAAAAAGCGGCCGGCCGCACCTCCACCTTAAAGCGCCCCAGTAGCGCAGCAGTACGGCCCCGTTTTTCAATCGCTGTTTGCGGCCGCTGCAGAAGAGGCGGCCGCAACTAAATATGGGGTTTGGGCCGGAAGCGGGGCGGAACCGGGGCACTGCGCACACCGATGACGTCATCGGTGTCGGCGCAGCGCTACCGGCTACCGCCGCCATTACCGCAGCGCTGAATATCAGCGCACCCTCTTACACTGGCGCAGAAACCCTATTTGGGCGGTAACTGGGCGCAAAGCCCACTGAATTTCTAGCCCATTCTCTTTCATAAATGTCTCGTCATTGAACCCACAAAGAAATCAATACATGGTGTCAGAAGTGATTGAAAGAGATGAAGAGAAAAAATCTGAAGTTAAATCAGCTCTCCACAAATTAGCAAGCCAAAAGAGAACATCGTTGCTTACCATTGGAGAATAGCTAACAAAGTGAAAAAATGGAAGGTTTACACCCACCGGCGACGCTTCAGTTGACAGGTAATGTGGCTGAAAATTGGAGGAGATTCAAACAACGTTTAGAGTTGTATTTAGCGGCAATCGGAGCTGACGAGAAAAGTAATAAAAAGAAATCGTCACTGTTCTTACATGTCGTGGGTGATGAAGCGCTGGAGGTGTATAATAACTTCACATTCGCTGTTGATGGAGACAAAATGAAGCTAGATAAAATAATGGAACAGTTTGAGGCCTACTGCATACCTAAACGTAACGTGACGTTTGAGAGGCACAGATTTTTCACATGTGTACAGAAAACGGGTGAGACTATTGATCAGTATGTGACTGAACTGAGAAACCGAAGCAAATCGTGTGAATTTGGGGGACTGACAGACTCGCTGATAAAAGACAGACTGGTGTGTGGTATTCCAGATAATGGTCTAAGGGAAAGACTGCTAAGAGAGCAAGATCTAGACCTGGGAAAAGCCATAGCACTGTGTAGGGCTACAGAGACTGTGAAGTTGCAGGCAAAGGAGCTGTTCAGTGACAATGGGCCAGAAATTCCAGGCCAGAAGCGTGAGTGCGGTCGGCTTACTCACGCTTCTGGCCGTTGGAAATGCCGGCGTTCAGCATGAACAGCGCATGCGGGGAACGCCGGCATTTCCAGACCTCGAGCGCGTGCGACTGCACAGGCAGCGCTTGCGCAGTGAACTTCGTGGATTTCATTCATGAAATCCGTGAGGTTAAGTCCTTAGAAGTTACACTGAAAAAAAGCAAGTGTAAAGTGGTTCATTGGCTGCGGAGGAAGATATATTTTATCGTGGAGCTTTTGAATGCAATATTTTTGTTTGGGAAAGGGAGGGAAGTTATTTTAAGAAATTTTAAGTAAGTTTTAAAGTTAAAATTTTTTTTTTTTTTTAAAAAGGGTTTTCAGAACGGTAGGTAGAAGGAGCAATTGTGGCTGTGTGAATGGAATGTGAGAATGAGTTATGTGTGTATGTCCACATATATTCCTTTACGTATATGTATGTATGTTTTATATTCCTTTACTGTGAATGTATGTTTTTAATTATGATTTTCCAATAAGTTACTTTCTCTGAAAGTCATAATTAAATAATACATTCATACACATAAGTAAAGGAATATATACATAACACGCAAAGGAATATATACAGACATACATACTTTCAGAAGCTCCACGATAAGAAATATCTTCCTCCGCAGCCTCTGTAGCAACTGTACCCATGCTTTTTTCATGTGTAAGTTGTAATGACGACCTCACTGAAAGCATTAATGAAAGCGGCGAATTATACTGCACACGTGCTGCCTGTGCAGTCGCACGCGTTCTGCCTCTGAACCCCTTCGTTCAGAGGACAGGAAATGCCGGTTTTCCCCACATGCACTGTGCATGCTGAAAACCGGCATTTCATCCGGCCAGATGCGTAAGTACCCCGACCGTACTAGCGCATTTGGAAGGGAATTATTGGGCCAACATTTTACATGTCAATAAAATAAAAAATTTAACACTTGCACGACTTGCCCCCTCGCATCTGCGACTGAGGGTCCAAGGAGGTGCATTGCGCAAGAGGTCATCATTGCACGTATCCTCACACTGTTCCCTTTGGGGAACTGTATGAAGTGGTGGAAGGATTTATGGCCGTGATTAACGCTCATTCCGTGACCGTAACCATCTTTGAACCAGCCATTAGGGTGGTTAGTCCTATGGCGGGAGGGTTTTACGGGCTCCCACAACCCATCTGAGGGGGGGGCCACCAACACCCACGGACGCAAGTATCCCGCTGGATGTCCACCCAGAATTTAAAGTTGGAGCTCCGACTCCACTTGCCGGGACTGTCTGGAGTGGGGTTCAAAACCCTACTCCTTCTGGCCCAACGGCAGGGATGCTTACTGCTACGCAAAAGGCCCACTCCGCACAAAAGGTGACACCCATACGTTTCCTGCGCCTTTTCCCTCCCCGTGACTGGAGCCCTATGCTGCCATTTCACGTAGCTAATCGGATTGGGCGTTTGTCATAGCGGTAGGATCCCCGCCGCTGGGCCAGATCAGGGTAGGGTTTCGAACCCCGCTCCAGACAGTCCTGGCAAGTGGAGTCGGAGCTCCGGCTCTAAATTCTGGGTTGACATCCAGTGGGATATTTGCGTCCGTGGGTGTGGGTGGCCCCCCCTCCTTGTATAGCTTGTGGGAGCCCGTAAAACCCTCCCGCCATAGGACTAACCGCCCTAATGGCTGGTTCAAAGATGGTTACGGTCACGGAATGAGCGTTAATCACGGCCATAAATCCTTCCACCACTTCATACAGTTCCCCAAAGGGAACAGTGTGAAGACACGTATGACGACGACATTGCTAAATAAATAAATGGAATTAAAAAAATTCTTTTAGGGCTTTTAAAAGTCTTTAAATTGCTTTAATTCTCTTTAAAACTACTTCAGATTACTCAAAATAATGTAAACATTTAAAAAAGTTTATAAAAGTTACCAAAATCTTCAAAAAACTTCCAAAAACCTATTTAAACTGCTGCTTTGCATGTAAAAAAGCAAAGCAGCTTGACAGAAACATTGGGGGCGTGTCCAGTGAAACTGAGACCTCAAGGGGCGTGTCTCACTTACACTGCACGCTCCTGGTTCCGCGCTGGCTGCACTCCTGGGCGGCGTGACATCATACGCTGCCCGGGAATGTGCTTTCAATTTCTCCAAGTTCAGGCGTCCCAGAAGCTGATCGGCAGGAGCGCGGGGTAAGTGCAAATATGGGGCTTGCACGTGCTGCAAGCCCCGTTCTGGAATTTCTGGCCCAATAGCTGCAACGTGGATGCAGTGAGTAAGAACGGACACAAACCGTTTAACAAAAAGAGTGCCCATGTGAAAAAAGAGGCGTGGCCAGCGAACGAAAATGAAAGGGACAATCGAAAGACATGTAGTCGATGCGGTACACAGCATCCACCAAAAGAGTGTCCAGCATATGGTAAAAAATGCAATAGTTGCAACAAAAACAACCATTATGCCCGTTGCTGTAAGAACCAAGCGCAACAAAGCAAGGTCCATGCAGTAGATGAAAGCGAGATAGAGGAGTTCAATGTAGATGTTGTGTCTGAAAACAAAAAAGAAGAAAGAGACTGGATGTTGACACTAATAGTGAATGACATACACATTCCATTTAAATTGGATACTGGAGCACAAGTTAATGTGATATCAGAGACTAATTTTAAGAAAATTAGACCCAGACCAAAGATACATGGAATAAAAGTGAAAGTGACAGGATACTCAGGTACTGATATACCAGTGAAAGGAAGATGCATTGTCAAAGTAACACACAAGGACAGAGAGCACACGCTAGCATTAATCGTGGTGCCAAAGGATGTGCAAGCCATACTAGGTTTAAAAGCCTGTGAGAGACTGAACCTGGTAAAGAGAGTCCTCGTTGTGGAAAGCGAAGGAGAGACAGTCTATGATGAACTGAATGTTGCGTACACACCGGGTAAGCTGATGTATACAGCAGACACGTTGTCCAGAGCTGTTGACCCAGGAGAGCCCGCAAACACAGTGAAAAGACTGATGTACAAGGCAAAAGACAGTGGAACTGACTTCTACCAAAGCATGCTTGTATACCGCACAACGCCGCTCGAGTGTGGTAAGTCACCAGCCCAACTCCTTATGGGACGTATGCTAAGGTCAAACCTACCCATCCCGGAGAACCTCCTGAAAACAAAAGAGGGGGAGAAAGTGAGGAAGTTCAAAGAACAACAGAAAGAAAAACAAAAGTACTACTATGACAGAGGAACACAAAACCTACCTGAACTCCACACTGGTGACCAAGTAAGGTTCAAAGACAAAACAAACACATGGACTCAGAAGGGAACTGTCCTGAGTGAAGTTCAACCAAGATCATACACCATTCAGACAGATGAGGGTGCTGTTCTGAGAAGAAATCGTCGAGATCTTCTCATGGGACCAGCCACAGCAGGTCAAGAGACTGATACTGTTGAACAACCTGATCACACAGCTGAGAACCAATCATCTGAGGCAACAACTCAGATTCAAGGACAATCATTCAGAATATCCTCAAGACACGTGAAGCCTCCTGAGAGACTCATTGAGCAAATTTAAGGACTATTGTTATAGAAGGAAGTAATGTTATCTTATTCTTTCTTCAAGTTCTAGTGTATTGACATATTTCATGTGAACACACAAAGCAA
This sequence comes from Somniosus microcephalus, assembly GCF_052327205.1. Lineage (NCBI taxonomy): Eukaryota > Metazoa > Chordata > Chondrichthyes > Squaliformes > Somniosidae > Somniosus > Somniosus microcephalus. Next base: position 42,118,253 of record NC_140988.1, read on the forward strand.
GGTTAAAAAACCTTGATCATGATAATGATAATGTAAGTTCATTAAGTGTTAGTTAAAATGCAGATTAATACAAAGAAAACACGTTGTTAGTTAAAAGTAAAATACTTTTGTTTTAAGAAAAGGAGATGTAATGATATTAGCAAATAGAGATGGTATTTGCCTGTTTGATTATGATGCCTTACCAGCATGTTTGCGTGTATTGATTGCTTGTGCCTGACCAGCAGAGGGCATGTGACCGAGACAAGCAAGGCAGTTTGGTTTAGTTTCAGTTTTGTTCTAGATGCATCACTAGCATGATGTCTCCTGTAAATGCTGTTAAAAGAGTTGAACAAGCTTTAGATTAAAAGACATTGGCCTAGAAATTCAGTTGCGTTCGCCAGCCGTTAACGCCATAAGAGGGGTATATTTCCAGCGCTAGGCACTTAGCGCCCGGGCGCAGGCCGATCTGCGCCTACGCCCAAATTCAGTAGACATTTAGCGCCGGCGCAAAGTGTTTGCGCCCGCTCAGCTGCGCGCGCAGCTTATGACGTCATTTCGTCGTGCAACGCTGTTTGTGCGCCCCAAACCGGAAATTCAGTGGCGCCCGCCCAATGTGGGCATGGCGCTGTTAAGAACTGTGAAGTGGAACGCAACAGAGGCCCTGTGGGCCTCGGGGAGCGCTAATTAAAGGGCACTTACACTGACCTATAAAGCCCAGCCATTTTGCTGCAATGACTTTACTGCTTTGGATTTCTGGACAGAGACCAAGGAACAGAGCTTACTGATTTGGGACAACATAGGAGAGGTATTTTTGGCATCTGGCCAGAGCTTTGACATTTGAATCATTGTGATTTCACTGTTTGCAAGTTTATTATGGGGGCTGTATGGGGTTCCAACCCTCAGTTGCAGCATTATGTGCGAAGGGCTCGCAGACGCTGTGTGAGAGGGCCAGCCATGCCTAGACGCAGAGGGGCCATCAGGCATCGGCAACGTAGGCCTTACCCACTCAGGCAATACCGGCAGCAGGTGTCCTATCTCACCATGACTGCGGCGCATTGTGTTAAGAGGCTGCGCTTCAGAAGGGAGGTGGTTGCAGAGATCTGCCAGCTGCTTCACAGAGATCTGCATCCACAGCTGATGTGCAGGACGTCTCTCTCGGTGGAAGTGAAGGTCACGGTGGCTCTGAACTTTTATGCAAGCGGCTCCTTCCAAGCCGCTGCTGGGGACATAGCGAACATCTCCCAGTTCGCCGCGCATCGCTGCATCCGGCAGGTCACCGATGCACTTTTCGCGAGGAGACACCAATTCATCTCCTTCCCCATGACCCTAGAGAGGCAGGAGCAGCATGCAGTCGGATTTGGCAGGATCGCGGACTTCCCCATGGTGCAGGGCGCCATTGACTGCACGCATGTGGCTATGCGGGCACCTATCGACAATGCCGAGGATTACCGCAACCGGAAGGGCTACCATTCCCTCAATGTACAGCTGGTGTGTGACCACAGGCAGCGCATCCTAGCTGTCAATGCCCGCTTTCCAGGAAGCAGCCACGATGCATTTATCCTGCGCCAGACTACTGTGGCTGACATGTTCGAGGCACAGCCTCCACCAAGGGGATGGCTTATTGGGGACAAGGGCTACCCTTTGTGTACATGGCTCATGACCCCGCTCCGCGCGCCCAGGACCCCAGCGGAGGAGGCATACAACGAAAGCCATCAAGCCACAAGGAACATCATAGAGCAAACGATTGGCGTCCTCAAGCAACGGTTCCGCTGCCTGGATCGTTCCGGCGGATCTCTACAGTATTCGCCGGATAGAGTCTCCCAGTTCGTCGTCGTGTGCTGCATGCTGCACAACCTGGCTATCCGCAGGACTCAGGCACTGCCACCTGACGTTACACCACCACCTCAGGAGGACGAGCAGGAGGACCATGAGGAGGAGGAGGAGGAGGAGGAGTACCAGCCCAGGAGGGAGCCACAAGGTCCAAGGGCAGTCCGCTGGCGGCTTATTGAACGACACTTCTAGGCCCCCTGTCAGGGAATGGCCTGTGGCAATGAACGCACCTGAATGCAGCCGCTCCGCAAGCCCTCAGCCGCTTAACGCAACAACCACTTGAAACATGACACCTGGACATGCTGAATAAATAAAAAGCTTTATTTTACAAACTCAGGGCCCTTCTCACATGAAACAGAAAAACAGACGAGACCCCCAAAAAACAGTCAAAAACATCTGTCACTCCCACAACCTGGGGAGGAATAACAAAACTTGCCCATCCAATTGGCCTTCATCATCGGCCTTACAAAAATAAGCCCCCCCGCTCCACAACACAAACACCCCCATAAAAACAAAAAATGCCTTCATCTTCGGCCTTACCAAAATAAGCCCCCCCCAGAACACAAACACCCCCATATAAAAAAAACCGCTATCACCACACTCTACTGGGTGTGCCGAGAGGGCGAGTCCTTATGCAGGCTTCTCCGGCCCCTGCCCGACCTGCTGCTCCGCCTCAACCTGGGCCCTGTGGGTGTGGCAAGGCTGGGGGAAGGCTCATGAGGGCCACAATGCGTGACGGCAGATGCCCTTGGGGGTCGGCCTAGACGAGGCCCGGCCCGGGAGGGGCCGGCTGCTGACTGCTGCAGCTGTGGCTGGCCAGCATCAGTCTCAGCAGCAGCTCGTCGCACCTTGGCTGGGGGAGTGGCAGTGTCGGCTGCACCAATGGGGGCAAGCTGGCTGATGCCAGGCGCGCGCTGTTCGCCAGAGACACTGGCACTCAGCCGGCCTGGCAGTGCAGCAAGCGCAGCAATCTGGTGGAGGCCAGACCGCTGTGCTGCAGCAGGGCGGCGGGTGCCCTGGCGATGCCTCTGCGCCACAGCGAGTGTGGCAGAAGTGAGTGCCCGAACTGCCCTGGTATGTGCCCGCATCAGATCTGCCAGTGTCTGGACGGCACCACTCATGGACTCGCGACTCGCGTCCTGCGCTGCCGCGAGTTGCTGGACACCCCTGTCCTGCGCTGCCGCGAGTTGCTGGACACCCCTGTCGTGTGCTGCCGCGAGTTGCTCGACCCCCCTGGCCTGTGATTCCCCGAAAGCGACCACACTATGAGCCAGGGACTCAATGGCCTGAGGCAACTGTCCCACAACCCCCATGAACTCCTTGTGGCGCCGCTCCGACGCCGCGGACATCTCATCAAGGAGGCGCACCTCCTGGGCGAGGACCGTCTCCGGACTGGAGGGCGGACTCTCCCTCTGGGGAGAAGGCCGCCGAGCTGCCCGACCCTTCCCGCGTGCCTCGACCCCACTGGGCCCAGGAGCTACACCCCCCTGCAACACTTCCCCCTGCCTCTCCTCCAGGCCAGACGTCTCCCCTCCATTGCCATCCCCTGGCGCGGATGAGGGTTCCCCCGATGTGCCGCCTTCCTCCTGGTCCTCGTCGTCCTCCTCCTCCAAGGGCCTGGCACTCTGAGCTTCAGGGACCACCTCCTCCTCACCAGCTGAAAGCAGGAAGGCACAAGAGTAGCTTTAGAGTGAGGACAGGGCGTCAGCGAGGGAGGCATGAGTGGTGGCATTATGCGCATTGGTCGGACAGTGGGAAAGGATGTAGATCTGAAGCGCAAGGGCAACGAGAGAGGTCCAACCGGTCATGTCCTTACCAGTGGGTCCCAGTACAGGGTCCGCATCTCCAATGGCAACAGGGCCAGTCACCCGGCCACGCATGAGCCGAGCCACGCTCTCCTCCAGCTCACTGAGCGCCTGGTACTGGGGATGGCCTCCCCCGGTGGCAGACTGGCTCCTCAAATTCCGCGCCAGCTTGGCCTGCAAGAGAAAGGACGGCCTCTAAGTACAGTGTGGTGCCCTGTTGCTGTGTGCACTGCCTCCCATGGTCGAATAGCTTGGCCAGTGTGGTGCCCTGTTGCTGTGTGCACTGCCTCCCATGGTCGAATAGCTTGGCCAGTGTGGTGCCCTGTTGCTGTGTGCAATGCCTCCCATGGTCGAATAGCTTGGCCAGTGTGGTGCCCTGTTGCTGTGTGCACTGCCTCCCATGGTCGAATAGCTTGGCCAGTGTGGTGCCCTGTTGCTGTGTGCACTGCCTCCCATGGTCGAATAGCTTGGCCAGTGTGGTGCCCTGTTGCTGTGTGCACTGCCTCCCATGGTCGAATAGCTTGGCCAGTGTGTTAAGTGCAGAAAGTGCTATTGATGATCATGCCAGTGCCATAGCTGCGGGAGGAGGGCTGGCCATTAGGCCTTTGAGGTCCCTTTGCCCATAATGTGAGGTGCACATGCAAGGATGAGGAGGACACTGGAAAGGGTACTCACCTTCACCATCCGAGTGAGGTCGTTGCACTTCTTGCGGCATTGGTCCGCACTCCTGGGGACATCGCTGGTGGATGACACCCTGTGGGCGATTTTCTTCCAGGCTCTCCTGTACTGCCTCCTGGGAGCCTTCTTGCCACTGTCCGGGCACAAGATCTCTCTTTTCTTTTCCACACCATTAACCAGCACCCTCAAAGCATGCTGGGAGAAGCGCTGCGCTTGTTCACGGGCCTTCTGCATGGCTTCAGGCGCTATTTGGGTCCACCAGCAGTGTTGAGGCCTAGCTGCAGGGCTCCACTATGCAGGGCGTGGCAGCAGTCAAAGTCGACCCTTCCCCCTTTAAGAGCTGGCTGGCGTCAGGGTGTCTGCTGTCAATCAAAACATGACCGCACCTGCGCTGCGCCCGGCCTCGGCGTTATCAGTCCGCATCGCCGGCTTAGCGCCTGAAGATAGCAGTGCAACGCCAGTTTCAGCGCTCGCCCAAACTCTTGGCCAAATCTACTGAATTTCGGCGAAGTGGCCTACACTTTCCAGCGGGCGCTAACTTTAGCGACCGCCCGACTTTACCGCCCCAAAAGTGGCCAGACTGAATTTCTAGGCCATTCTCTTTCATAAATGTCTCGTCATTGAACCCACAAAGAAATCAATACAGGGTACACATCGACTTTGCTGGTCCATTTATGGACTCAATGTTCTTAATCGCGGTTGATGCACACTCCAAGTGGCCGGAGGTAATAAAGATGTCCTCCAACACCACGGAAAAAACCATCACAGTATTAAGGACCATATTTGCCAGGAATGGGCTGCCGGAACAGATCTGTTCTGATAATGGACCGCAATTTGTGTCCGAAGAATTCAGGAAGTTCTTAAAAAACAATGGGGTTAAGCACTACACGTCCACCCCATACCATCCCACCACCAATGGATTGGCTGAAAGGTTTGTCCAGACCTTCAAGAAGGCCATAAAGGCCATGGGTAATGAAGACATAAAACTTCAGCACAAGGTGGATAACTTCTTGTTCGCATACAGGGATGCAACACATATGGTTACAAACCAAACTCCCGCCATGATGTTCTTCAATAGAAGCCTAAGATGCCGGCTGGATTTGATCAAGCCCAACATCAGAAGGGACGTGGAGAACCGACAATTTCAAGGCATGAATGAAAGGCCAACTAGAACATAGAAACATAGAAACATAGAGATAGGAACAGGAGTAGGCCATTCGGCCCTTCGAGCCTGCTCCGCCATTCAATGAGATCATGGCTGATCTTCGTCTGAGATCATAGCTGATCTTACCAGTTCAGTACCCCGTCCCCGCCTTTTCTCCGTAACCCTTAATCCCCTTAGCCTTCAGAAATATATCCAATTCTCTCTTGAAAATATTTATTGAATTAGCCTTCACAGCCCTCTGTGGCAGGGAATTCCACAGGCTCACCACTCTTTGAGTGAAGAAATTCTTCCTCATCTCTGTTTTAAATGATTTGCCCGCTATTTTTAGACTGTGGCCCCTGGTTCTGTGCTCCCCGGCCATTGGAAACATTCTCTCTGAATTCAGCCTGTCCAGGCCTGCCATAATTTTATATGTTTCGATGAGATCCCCTCTCAATCTTCTAAACTCCAGTGAGTACAAGCCCAAACTATTTAATCTCTCTTCGTAGGTCATTCCCGCCATTCCAGGTATCAGCCTGGTGAATCGCCGTTGCACTCTTTCCATGGCAAGAACATCCTTCCGCAGATGGGGCGGCCAAAACTGTACACAATACTCCAGATGCGGTCTCACCAGCACCTTGTACAGCTGTAGTAAGGTATCCCTATTCCTATACTCGAACCCCCTTGATATGAAGGCCAACATACCATTTGCCTTCTTAATCGCCTGTTGCACCTGCATGCTCTCCTTCAGTGACTGGTGCACAAGAACACCCAGGTCCCTCTGCACTTCCCCATCTCCCAATCTATTGCCATTTAGATAATAATCTACCCTCCTGTTTTTACCCCCAAAGTGGATAACCTCGCATTTATCCACATTATAGTGCATCTGCCACGTATCCGCCCATTCCCCCAACCTGTCCAAATCGCACTGTAGCCTCCTGACATCCTCATCAGAGCCCACCCCTCCTCCTAGTTTAGTGTCGTCAGCGAATTTGGAAATATTGCATCCAATTCCCTGATCCAGATCATTTATATATATTGTGAACAGCTGGGGTCCCAGGACAGATCCTTGCGGCACCCCGCTGGTCACTGCCTGCCACTCCGAAAACGAGCCGTTTATTCCAACTCTCTGTTTTCTATCCGCCAGCCAGTTCTCTATCCACGTTAATACTTTGCCCCCAATCCCATGAGCCTTAATTTTGCATGATAATCTTTTGTGTGGAACCTTATCGAAGGCTTTCTGGAAGTCAAGGTACACCACATCCACTGGCTCTCCCCCATCTATTTTACCAGTTACTTCCTCAAAAAATTCCAGCAGATTAGTCAAACACGATTTACCCTTTGTAAATCCATGTTGACTCTGTCCGATCCTTTCCCCATTTGTCAAGTGCTCCGCTATTTTATCCTTAATAATGGACTCTAGCATTTTGCCCACAACCGATGTAAGGCTTACTGGTCTATAATTCCCTGCTTTCTCTCTACCCCCCTTTTTAAATATTGGGGTAACATTAGCTACCCTCCAATCCACGGGTACTGTTCCCGAGTCAATGGAGTTCCGGAAGATGATCCTTAGAGCATCTGCTATCTCCAGGGCCACCTCCTTAAGTACCCTAGGATGTAGTTTATCAGGCCCCGGGGATTTGTCGGCCTTCAGTCCCCTCAACTTACCCAACACCATATCCCTAGAGATACTAATTTCTGTCAGCTCCTCCCTCTCATTAGTCCCTATGTTTGCCGATATTCCTGGGAGGTTATTTGTGTCCTCCTTTGTGAATACAGAACCAAAGTATGAGTTTAATTGGTCTGCCATTTCCTTATTCTCCATTATATATTCTCCCGAATCGGACTGCAAGGGACCGACTTGGGATTTTACCAGTCTTTTCCTCCTGATATACCGATAAAAGCTTTTGCAGTCTGTCTTTATGTTTGCTGCAAGTTTACTTTCGTATTCTATTTTCCCCTTCCTGATTAATCCCTTTGTCCTCTTTTGCTGTATCCTGTACTGTCCCAATCTTCCGGTCTGGTGCTTTTTTTTGCCAGTTGATATGCCCTTTTTTTTGATTTTATGCTGTCCCTAATTTCCCTCGTTATCCACGGTTGAGTCACCTTTTTAGGTTTATTTTTATGCCAAACCGGTATAAACATGTTCTGGAATTCTTCCATTCTATCTTTGAATGCTTGCCATTGTCTATCCACTGTCAATCCCCCCAGAAACACCACCCAATCAATCTTACCCAATTCCCGTCTCATACCCTCGTAATTCCCTTTATTTAAGTTCTGGACCTTAGTCTCTGATTCAATTTCCTCACTCTCCATCTCGACTGAGAGCTCGATCATATTATGATCGCTCTGACCCAAGGGGCCTCGTACAAGAAGATTGCTGATAAGTCCCTTCTCATTGCACAATACCCAGTCTAAAATGGCCTGATCTCGAGTCGGCTCCTCGACATATTGGTCCAGATAACCGTCCCGAAAACATTCCAGGAATTCCTCCTCCTCAGAATTTTTACTAATTTGGGTAGTCCAATCAATATGTAAATTAAAGTCACCCATGATGACAGCTGTGCTCTTATTGCACGCTTCTCTAATTTCCCTTTTTATGCCTTCCCTCACCTCCATATTACTATTTGGAGGCCTATATATCACACCCACTAACGTTTTCCTCCCCTTGCTATTTCTCATTTCTACCCATACAGATTCCGTTTCATCCGAGTTAATATCCTTCCTTTCCATTGCATTAATCCCCTCCTTTACCAGCAATGCTACCCCACCTCCCCTACCTTTTTGCCGATCCTTCCTAAATATTGTATATCCCTGGATGTTAAGTTCCCAGCCTTGCCCACCCTGCAGCCACGTTTCTGTAATCCCAATCAAATCATACTTGTTTACCTCTATTTCCACAACTAATTCATCCACCTTGTTCCTAATGCTTCTAGCATTAAGATACAAAGCCTTCAGGCTTGCTTTTTTCACACTCTCATTATGAATTAGTTTGGCCCTTTGTGTTTCTCTCCTTTGCTTATTGCTTCTCACCTTTCTACCATCTATTTCTGACTTCATATGACTTCCCTCTTTTCCACTACCTAGGTTCCCATCCCCCTGCCAAATTAGTTTAAATCCTCCCGAACCTTCCAGATAGGTCAACAAGTTTTGGCCCGGGACTACGGTACCGAGAAATGGCAGCCTGGAACTATCTGCACACGACTAGGACCGCTGATGTATACCGTGGACATCGGAGAAAGCATAATAAGGTGCCATGCTGACCAAATCATAGAGTCATCCGAAAAGGGACAACCTACACCACAACTCTATACGCCTAACGATGAAGTAGAGACACCCATATCTACCTCCGATCCGGTGATACTGGAACCCGATGAACCCGACACTGGCATGCAAGCCGAATCAGCCTTGCCAAAAGAACCTACTACACCACCAGAAACTACTACACCACCGAGGCATTATCCGGACCGAGTCAGGAAGCCTCCAGAGAGACTGACTTATAATTAATTAACTGTAGATTATTTTTCTTGTAACATGTAATTAATAATTACTTAAAATATTATGTACTGGTTGGCTAAAAGGGGAGGAATTGTAGTGTATGTGCCTTTAAGAGCCCCAGGTGTACTGTAATGCCAGTAATGGCCACTCGGGCTATATAAGCCTGTATATTGTGTTGTATCAGTTAGTTCCCCTCCAGACTTTGTTTAGTAAACACCTATGAAACCAACTCCTGTCTTCAGTGTCTCTATCAACACACAGACACAACAGGTATAGTATTTAGAAAAAGGATACATCTCCCTGAAGGGATAATTACTAGTACTAGCCCTTTTCGGGCTACCCCGGATCAGGCGTATTCCCCAGATGTTCACCATCAGCTAAAATTAGAGATAGCCGAATTCTATAAGACGTTTAATTGGGTCTAAAGGTTCAGACTATCTCTCCCTAAAGGAAAGGAATGACTTGAAGATGTTACCGTCCTCCAGATAGCACTTTAATAAGTTTAACAAGACTGTAACCTTCCAGATATTATGAGGGTCTGGAAACCCCACCCCCCGGATTTCTGCAACTCCTCACCAAAGAGTGTACAGAGATCGAGTTTGTGAGTTTGATACAGAAGTACTATGTGAGACAATTCTAAAAATATATAGATTTATTAAAGAACCGACATGCAGTTAACAGCTGGTGAGTCAATTGCAACTTTAACAGTTCAAAATACAAATAGCTTACAATTCTTATTCTCAGAGATCCTTATTCTCAAATCTTAACTTTGTTACATTTTTACATTTCTACTTATTCTTAATCCAGGATATCCACCAAAATCAAATAAAAGTACCTTTTTAATCCCCGAGACTCAAAGAGTTAAAAACTTACAGAGCCTGCCTCTGAAGTTGAGAATCGCTTTGCCCCTTCCAGCGACTTCTGGCTTCCTATCTGAAAGTTCTATATTTTATACTCTTTCTCAGTGGTATATCCTTTGAAGTTTTCTGCTGATGTAAGATAATTATCTCTAGTCATATTTCTGTTGACTTCTTTCTACTCTTACTGTCAGTTCAGCTGTTAACTTGCAGACTTCTGTCTGCTGTGTATGTGTTCAAAACTTATCACAAAAAATGGTTATAACAGATGTGTCTATTTGATTCCATTCTTACGAAGGTCTTCAATTCAATTCTTAAATCACCTTAGCTGGTTGTAAGCAGACATCATGTCTCCTAGTAATTCCAAGTTCAACACAAACACAATGTGACTGCTTGGTGCATCTATTGATGTTATATTTACAAAGTCTTCTGTTTGTATCTTTTACACAACATGTAAATCAAAAACACTTCAACCGAGTACATAATTGTTTTCCTAGCTACTTCAATTGGTTGTATTAAGAATTATGTCTCCTGTCTTTCATTTGATGTCATATTTATCAAAGGCACATGGTTTTTTAATGTTCTGTGTTTCTGTTCGAAGTGTTAGTTTTTAACACTTTAAACTGGGTATAGCTATTGTGTTTCTCCCAAACTGCAGACTTTCTGGAAGCAACCCTTTGCTTCTTCAATAGGGCCATTGTTTTAGTATCAATAACCGATTCCCATTTCAAAAGCTTGTATGGTGTTTACAGCTTTGTGTTAACGACTCATCTTATCTCAGAAGCCTATATTTACAGCTTTGTGCCATTGAGGCTTTTAGATTTTTAAACCCAGTTTGTCATATTTTAATAAAGTCAGAATTCAGTTCATAGGATGGTGTATTTTTCTGAATAGGTATGGCTCATTCCTTCACATCCCAACTGTTTAATTGAGAGTTTGGTTATGTAGGATTTCATTGTGCTGCATAAATGCTATGCTATCTATAACCCTCATAGCTGCATTTGAATGGAAACAAAATTGATAGTTGAAGTAGATCAAGTCATAGAAAAGTAAAGTTCTTGGTTAAAGCTATGGTCTGTGTTGATGTGGTGGACCTCAGCTAGGGTGGCAAATGGCCTCTGGCCCTGCATTATTGAGGGCAAAATCAACCAGGTTTCTTATTCATTATTGCTGGCCAGGGATCCCTGCTGAAATGTGCATATTTGTGTGACGGTTGGGTGACAACAGGATCAGACTTGAATGTGAGATTATCTTGGCACAAACTCACACATGAAGAATGGCCACTTGGTTGAGGTATAGGAGGGCTACAGGACACCATGGGTCCTTACCTCAGGATGAATCAGAGTCTTCACGAGATTGGGAAATAAGGGGAAGATAATCAGAAAAAAAAAGCTTTTGCGAAAATCAGTTCCCATGGAAACAGAAATACTTTCTGTAACTTTTTGGATCTGAATGATGTTTATCATCCACAGAAAATTCCACAATTGTTTGGCCATAAAATCCGAGAACTTGCTGCACAGTTTATGTGCTTCCATTTTGATAAACCTTACCATGAAATTAATAAAGCTTTCTAATTCTCTTGTGTTTATTGATCCTAGACTTTTTTACTATTCATTCTTGGGACGTGGCCACTGCTGGTAAGGCTGGCATCTATAGCTCATTCCGAGCTGCCCTTTAGAAAATGCGGTGAGCCTTCTTCTTGAACCACTGCAGACCGTGTGATGAAGGTACTCTCACAGTGCTGTTAGGCAGGGAGTTCCAGAATTTTGACCCAGCTTTGATGAAGGAATGGCAAGTCAAGATGGTGTGTGACTTGGAGGGGGACATGGAGGTGATGGTGTTCCTATGCACCTGTTGCCCTTGTCCTCCTAGATGATTTAGGTTGTGGGTTTAGACAGTACATACTGCAGCCATGGTACGCCAGCAGTGGAAGGGATGGATGTTTACACTAATGGATGAAGTGCTGGTCAAGTGGATTGCTTTGTCTTGGATGGTGTGGAGCTTCTTGAGTGTTGTTGCTGCTGCACCCATCCAGGCAAGTGGAGAGTATTCCATCACACTCCCAACTTGTGCTTTGTAATTGGTTGAGAGGCTTTAGGGAGTCAGGAGGTGAGACACTTGTCACAAAATACTTGACCATTGCTCTAGTAGCCATGACATTTATGCTTATAATTATGCCAAGGAAAATACAAAATTAGTTATTAATAAAAGTTTTGAGAATTTCACTATGAATCCAATAACAAGAAAGAACTTACATTTAGATAGCACTTTCACATCCTCAGGATGTCCCAAAGTACTTCACAGCCAATGAATTACTTTTTGAAGTGCAGTCACTGTTATGTAGGCATGCACTGCAGCCAATTTGTGCACAGCAAGCTCCTACAAACAACATCGAGAGAAATGACCAGTTAATCTGTTTTGGTGGCATTGATTGAGGGGTGTGCTGGTCGGGAAACATCCCTTGCTCTTCTTCAAATAGTGCCATGGGATCTTTTATATCCATCTGAGAGGCAGCACCTTCTATATTGCAGTATTCACTCAGTACTGCACTGAGGTGTCAGTCTAGACTTTGTGCTCAAGTCCTGGAGTGACCTCATGACTCGCAGCTGAGGGAGTTACCACTGAGCTAAGGCTGATCATTTTCTCATGGGTTTCCCAGAATCTTGTTCCAGTATGTGGGCACACTGTGGCGGGATATTTAAATCACCGATCTCCCAGGCTGCTAGAGGCAACGTTCGGGATAGGAACCCCTGATATTGGGAAACTCCCAGTCATTCCGGAAGGGGTGGGAACCCTAGTGAAAGGTTATCTTTGGTTGAATAGATAACTTATTGTTTGTATGCAATTTTCATAGGAAAAGCACCTTTTTATGCTGATGCCCTCCAATGCAAAGCAAAATATTTCATTTAGTTATTTTAATAACAAAGAATGATAAATATATACAGTGCCTTATATTGTCTCTGAGATGTCCCAAAGTGAGTCATATCTGCTGAATTACTTTTTGAAGTGCAATCAATTTTGTCATGTGGATAAACGAGGCAGCCAATTTGCACACAAGGTCCTACAATCAGCAAACCAGGTGAATAGCTAATTAATTTGTTTCTGTAATGTTGGCTAAGGGAAGAATGTTGAACAGGACACAATAGGACTAATTCTGCTGCACTCTCAGCGAGAGCACTGTCAGACATCACACAGCGCCTGACTTTCTGTCCATTCATTTTAATGGATGGAAAATCACAAGCTGTGTACCCATGATTTCCTGTGATGCAATTTCTGTGGCCACTGCGCTCCATTCGGAGTACAGGATCAGCCCCAATAAGCACTGGGAAGTCATTCCCATGCATTGGAGTTTGACAGTGTAACCAGAAAAGAGTAATCCAGATTTCTTTCTTGTGAGGGACGCATGGTGCAGGTTGTGGGTTTGTATGTTTGTGGAATATTATAAGGTTTGGTAAACCTACATGTTGCTTTCATCAATTTTGGTAGTCTTTCAACCAGATTGCCCTCAAAAAGAAGCCAGAAGCTATGGGAATACATGGCTGAATTTTCAACTCCAAGATCCATGTAAGGACAGATGGCAGACTCATTGTGCCTCTCTCTCCTGAACAAGGAGTGAAGCAAGGTTGTTCACTGTGACCCATTCTATTCAATGTATTCATCCATAATGTATTAATTATTCATTATGTATTAATTGTAAGAGACAGGCTTAGTGTATCTTTTCTCGGCTTCACTGAAAAAAATGTGGTTCACTTTTCTGCAGATGATGTATTCTTGGTAGATTTGGTAGATCTAATGCACTTCACTCACCATCTGGAACAATGGATTAACCAGTGGGTTATTATAATGGATGTCCCCAGTACAGTGTTATGGCTCAAGAGGGAATGTCAGAAGTATTCATTGGAAGATACGAGGGTGGTGTCTCAATTGTTATCAGTACCTTGGAGTTCTGGTGGATGCCAACTTTGGCTTGGATACAACTCTTCAGTTAAAAGGATTGAAAGTCATTGTGGTCTTTTTTGTCAGTGACAGCAAAGTCCTTATTCAGGTTAAACTCATGGCATATAAAATGTATGCTTTCATGTTTCAAAATTTCTAGGCATGCAAGAGCATAAAGACGAAAGTAATGCTGAGTATTTAACGGAACTGCGCAAGCTATCGAAACACTGCCAGTACCTGCTGCCAGCCTGCTGCGCTGGATCGTCGCGGCTGGAGAACCAAGCCCAGCTCTCTACAGCCTCCTCTGTGATGCTCAAGTTCTCCCTGGATGGTCGACGCCCACACTGGTGGAATCGGCCTTCTTCTTCAGAGTTGCAGGTAGGTTCGAAACGACTCGTCGCCAATGTTAAATCTGGATATCTTTAGGTAGTGTGTCCTTCAAATAATCGACAGAGGCTGCAGATACTAATCAACAGGTGTTTACTGGATGAGGGTTGCTCTAAAACTAAACAGTACAGATCCCTACTCAGGGTTATATACAGGTGTGGTCACTGCCGGTACTACAGTAGTTCTCCCCTTAAAGGTACATACACTACAGGGGCTGGAGTAATACCAGGGCTGAAAGATGGTTGTGGTTGTTGGAGACCAATCACCTCAGTCTTGCTGTAGGAGATCCTCAGAGCAGCGTCCTAAGCCCAACTATCTTCAGCTGCTCCATCAATAACCTCCCTCCATTGTAAGGTCAGACGTGGATCTGTTTGCTGATGATTGCACAGTGTACAGCTCCATTCGCTATTCCTCAGATAACGAACATGCAGCAAGACCTAGACAACATCCAAGCTTGGGCTGATAAGTGGCAAGTAAAATTTGCACCATACAAATGCCAGGCAATGACCATCTCCAACAAGAGAGAGTCTAACCACCTCCACTTGACATTGAATGGTAGTACCATTGCCACCATCAACATCCTAGGGGTCACCATTGACCAGAACTTTAACTGGACCAGCCACATAAATTCTGTGACTACTAGAACAGGTATAGGCTTGGTATTCTTCCGCAAATGGCTCACTCCCTCACTCCCCAAAGCCTCTCTACCAGCTACAAAGGCACAGGTTGGAAGTGTGATTGAATACTCTCCACTTGTTTGGATGCGTGCAGCTGGAATAACACTCAAGAACCTCAACACCATCCAAGACAAAGCAGCCCACCTGATTCGCACTGAATCTACTAGCCTAAACATCTAACCCCTCCAACACCAGCATGCCGTGGATGCAGTATGCAAGATCTACAGGATACATTGCAGCAACTCGCCAAGGCTTTTCCGGCAGCACCTCCCAAAACCATAACCTAAACCACCTAGAAGGACAAGAGCAGCAGCTGCATGTGAACACTGTAGGGGGTGGCGGGTGGCGCGTGCGCCCAGTCAGTTATGCCCCTGACTGTCTGTGAGCGGTTCGAATCGCTCCCACGCCCCTGGGTTCTAGACACCGGACTTAGGTACAGGCGGCGATACAGAAAGACTCGAGTAGACAAGTGGTTTGGTGTAAGAAAAAACAAAATTTTATTAAAACAGAAAACGAGAACACAGTCTTATGAGAAAATTACTAGTATAAAATACAGGCATATAACACTATAACCATACTTATACAGGGAATGGGGAACACACAGCACATCATAGAAACATAGAAACGTAGAAGATAGGAGCAGGAGTAGGCCATTCGGCCCTTCGAGCCTGCTCCGCCATTCAATGAGATTATGGCTGATCATCCAAATTCAGTACCCTGTCCCTGCCTTCTCCCCATATCCCTTGATCCCTTTAGCCTCAAGAAATATATCCAACTCTTTCTTGAATATATTTAATGAACTGGCCTCCACCGCCCTCTGTGGCAGAGAATTCCACAGGTTCACCACTCTCTGGGTGAAGAAGTTCCTCCTCATTTCAGTCCTAAATGGCTTACCCCTTATCCTTAGACTATGACCCCTGGTTCTGGACTCCCCGGCCATCCGAAACATCCTTCCTGCATCTAGTCTGTCCAGACCTGACAGAATTTTATAGGTTTCGATGAGATCCCCACTCAATCTTCTAAACTCCAGTGAGTATAAGCCCAATCGACACAATCTCTCCTCATACGTCATTCCTGCCATCCCAGGTATCAGCCTGGTGAATCTTCGCTGCATTCCCTCCATGGCAAGAACGTCCTTCCTCAGGTAAGGTGACCAAAACTGCACACAATACTCAAGGTGCGGTCTCACCAAGGCCCTGTACAACTGTAGCAAGACATCCTTGTTCCTGTACTCGAACCCTCTTGCTACGAAGGCCAGCATACCATTTGCCTTCTTAACCGCCTGCTGCACCTGCATGCTTACCTTCAGCGACTGGTGCACAATAACACCCAGGTCTCTTTGCACTTCCCCTTCTCCCAATCTATTGCCATTCAAATAATAATCTGCCTTCCTGTTTTTGCCACCAAAGTGGATAACCTCACATTTATCCACATTATAGTGCATTTGCCATGTTTCTGCCCAATCACCCAACCTGTCCAAATCGTACTGGAGTTTCACGACATCCTCCTCACAGCTTACCCTCCCACCCAGCTTTGGGTCGTCTGCAAATTTGGAGATATTACATCCAATTCCCTCGTCCAGATCATCAATATATATTGTGAACAGCTGGGGTCCTAGGACCAATCCTTGCGGTATCCCACTAGTCAATGCCTGCCACTCGGAAAACGACCCGTTTATTCCAACTCTTTGCTTTCTGTCCGCCAACCAGTTCTCTATCCAAGTCAATACCTTGCCCCCAATCCCATGTGCCTTAATTTTGCATGCTAATCTCTTATGTGGGACCTTATCAAAAGCCTTCTGAAAGTCCAAATACACCACATCCACTGGTTCTCCCTTATCTATTTTACCAGTTACATCCTCATAAAATTCCAGTAGATTAGTCAAGCATGATTTACCTTTTGTAAATCCATGTTGACTTTGTCCGATCCTGTCACTGCTTTCCAAGTGCTCTGCTATTACATCTTTTATAATAGACTCCAGCATTTTCCCCACTACCGATGTCAGGCTTACCGGTCTATAATTCCCCGCTTTTTCTCTACCACCTTTTTTGAATAGTGGGGTAACATTAGCTACCCTCCAATCCATGGGTACCGTTCCAGAGTCTATCAAGTTCTGGAAGATGACCAGCAATGCATCCACTATCTCTAGGGCCACTTCCTTAAGTACCCTGGGATGTAGACCATCAGGCCCTGGGGATTTATCAGCCTTCAGTCCCATCAATTTTCCTAACACCATTTCCCTACAAATACTGATTTCTTTCAGTTCCTCCCTTTCATCAGACCCTATGTTCCCCGACATCTCTGGGAGGTTATTTGTGTCCTCCTTTGTGAAGACAGGACCAAAGTATGTATTTAGTTGGTCTGCCATTTCCTTGTTTCCCATTATAAATTCCCCTGATTCTGACTGTAATGGACCTACGCTTGACTTCACCAATCTTTTTCTCTTCACATATCTATAAAAGCTTTTACAGTCAGTTTTTATGTTCCCTGCAAGCTTACTCTCATATTCTATTTTCCCTTTCTTAATTAATCCCTTTGTCCTCCTTTGTTGACTCCTAAGCTGCTCCCAATCCTCAGGATTATTGCTTTTTCTAGCCAATTTATATGCCCTCTCCTTGGATCTTATGCTATCCCTAATTTCCCTTGTTAGCCACGGTTGAGTCACCATTTTTGTTTTATTTTTATGCCAAACTGGGATGAACAAATTTTGTTGCTCATCCATTCGGTTTTTGAATGTTTGCCATTGCCTATCCACTGTCAACCCTTTGAGTGCCATTCCCCAATCAATCCTACCCAACTCGCTCCTCAGACCATCGTAGTTTCCTTTATTTAAATTGAGGACCCTTGTCTCTGAGTCAACTACTTCATTCTCCATCTTAATGAAGAATTCGATCATATTATGATCGCTCCGACCCAAGGGGCCTCATACAACAAGATTGCTAATTAATCCTTTCTCGTTACATAATACCCAGTCTAAGATGGCCTGATCTCTGGTTGGTTCCTCGACATATTGGTCCAGGAAACCATCCCGTAAACACTCCAGGAATTCCTCCTCCACAGTATTGTTACTAATATGGTTGGCCCAATCTATATGTAGATTAAAGTCACCCATGATGACCGCTGTGCCCTTATTGCACGCTTCTTTAATTTCCCTTTTAACGCCATCCCCAACCTCCGCCTTACTGTTTGGAGGTCTATATACCACTCCCACTAATGTTTTTTTCCCCTTAGTATTTCTCAATTCTACCCATACAGATTCCACGTCATCAGAGCTAATATCCTTCATTACAATTGTATTAATCCCTTCTTTAACCAGTAATGCTATCCCACCTCCCTTTCCTTTTTGCCTATCTTTCCTGAATATCGAATACCCCTGGATGTTGAGTTCCCAGCCTTGGCCACCCTGGAGCCATGTTTCCGTAATCCCAATCAAATCATATTCGTTTACCTCTATTTGCGCAGTCAATTCATCCACCTTATTACAAATGTTCCTCGCATTAAGACACAAAGCCTTCAGGCTTGTTTTTTTAACGCTCTTAGACCTATTAGAATTATTATTTACTGTGGCCATGTTTGATTTAAACTGTTGATTTCTCTGACTGCCACTTTTGTTTTTCTCCTTCCTATCTTTTGCTTTTATTCCTGTTTTCCTTTCCTCTGTCTCCATGCTCAGGTTCCCAACCCCCTGCCATTTTAGTTTAAACCCCCCCGAACAGTACTAGCAAACACTCCCCCTAGGACATCGGTCTCGGCCCTGCCCAGGTGCAAACCATCCCGTTTGTACTGGTCCCACCTCTCCCAGAACCGGTTCCAATGTCCAAGGAATTTGAATCCCTCCTCCTTGCACCATTCCTCTAGCCACGTATTCATTTGAAATATCCTCCTATTTCTACTCTGACTAGCATGTGGCACTGGTAGCAATCCTGAGATTACTACCTTTGAGGTCCTATTTTTTAATTTACCTCCTAACTCCCTATATTCTGCTTTTAGGACCTCATCCCGTTTTTTACCTATATCGTTGGTGCCTATGTGCACCACGACAACTGGCTGTTCACCCTCCCCCTCCAAAATGTTCTGCAGCCACTCCGAGACGTCCTTGACCCTTGCACCAGGGAGGCAACACACCATCCTGGAGTCTCGATTGCGGCCGCAAAAATGCCTATCTATTCCCCTTACAATTGAGTCCCCTATCACTATAGCTCTTCCACTTTTTTTCCTCCCAGCCTGTGCAGCAGAGCCACCCATGGTGCCAGGAAGTTGGCTGCTGCTGCCTTCCCCTGATGAGTCATCCCCCCCAACAGTATTCAAAGTGGTATATCTGTTGGAGAGGGGGATGGCCGCAGGGCATTCCTGCACTACCTGCCAGCGCACACAAGACAGCCTGCACAGAACTCGCGGACATCCTCCCTGAGTCCCGGCCACCATCTCGCCTGTTCCACCCACTGCCAGGTGGTCTCAGGCCCGGGGTGTCCCGCTCCTGGACCCTCATGGGCCAGTTGAAGGAATTCCCTCCAGTGCTGCTGTGGCACAACCCACTGTTGCCCCCGGAACAGCATGTCCTCTTTCACAGAGAGGGTTGCTGTGCCGTACGGACCCTCTACCCTTTTTCCCTCAGTCACTGCACCGAGGACTGCCTTGAGGATGGGGTCTTGGGCTTGGGCTGTCTTAAGGTCCGGGGCTAACGCTACCCCTACACTCCCTTGGGTCCCGTCCCTACCTCTGACTGCTGCCATGGGTCTGGACCCGTAGGGGTCCCAGAAAGTGCCTGTGCGGGCACCCTCCTTGGAGAGCATGTCAGCCTGCTGGTTGCCTTGGCTGCGGGGTTCTGTGGAGGAATGGGCCTTCACCTTGTGGATGAAAACCTCCCTTTCCTCCCCCACTGCCGCTAGGATCTTTTCCAGCAGGGGTTTCACTGTGAGGGGTCTCCCGTCAGCGGAGGTGTATCCGCGGCGGGACCAAATGGCCAGGTACTCCGTGCACAAATTGCACGTGAACATGCTGTCCGAGCAAATCGTGAAGGGGGTGGGGAAGATTTCGGGGTGTGTAACAACGTACAGCACCGCGGACAGTTCAGCCTGCTGGGCGCTCATGGTGCTGGGGAGCTTAATCGCCAGGGCAATGTTTGCCGCTGGGTCGTAAACTCCACACCCCGTGAGACGCTCGCCAGCAGATACCGTGCTGGAACTGTCTACATAGATCTCGCGGCCCGTGGGATGTATCCCGGCCCGTAAACCTATGTTCACTTCCCAAACCCCTTCTATGGAACACCGGTGGGCTGTTCCAGGATATACCAGGCTGGCTGCGAGCTTTGGCTCGCCGAGATCCTTCACTTTAAGATCCATCTGTGAGAGGAGCAAGGTCCAGCGGGCAATGCGGGCACTGCTCACTGTCCCATCCTTGATCCTCCCGTCCAGAAGCATCTGGGTGGGTGTGTGATGGGTGAGGAGGGTGATGGGAGAGATGCCTGTGAAGATCAGTGATCTTTTCAGAGCCCAATGTGTGGCCAAGAGGTGCCTCTCAAAATTGGAATAGCTCCTTTCCACATCTGTGAGTATCCTGGAGGAGTAGACCACCGGCCTCAGCCTGCCGTGCTGCTCTTGGAGCAGCACAGCACTCAGGCTGTCCCCACTGGCTGCTACCTCCAGGAAAAACTCTTTCCCCCCATCTATGGCCCCTAGAGCTGGTGCGGTCTGCAAGTTCCCTTTGAGCCTGACGAATGCTGCCTGGCAACCCTCATCCCAAAGCCACTCCACTACCTTGTGTAGGAGTCGGAGCAGAGGGGCCACTGTGGCTTAATAGTCCTCAATAAAGTCTCTGCAGTACCCAGTTAGCCCTAGAAACGACCTCACACCCGTTACTGTGTTGGGGACTGGTAACTCTTGTACCGCTTCCCTCCTAGCCTTATCTATGGCCCTTTCTCCAGCGCGGACGGTCAGACCCAGGAATTTTACCTCCTGCTGGCCGATCTGTGCTTTCTTTGGGTTTACCTTAAAACCCTTTTGCCCTAGCAGCTCCAGCAGTTCGGCCAATAGAGGGCCATGCTCCTCTTTCGAATCAGTGAACAGGAGCAGGTCATCCACATATTGGACCAACTGTCTGGGCTGGCTAAAATCCTGTAAACTGTTTGCCATGCACTGATGGAAAATGCTGGGGCTGTTGTGGGAGCCCTGAGGCAAGCAGTTCCACGTGTACTATTGCCCTTTAAACGTAAAGGCAAACTTGTACTGATCCTCCCTCCTTAAAGGGATGGACCAAAACCCATTGGAAATATTCAGCACCGTGAAAGTGGTCTCGGATGCTGGGATACTTCCTATCAGGTCGGCAACTGCTGCTATCGTGGGTGCACAGGCTGGGATGTTACTATTGAGCACTCGATAGTCCACCGTGGCCCTCCAGGAATTGTCCGGCTTTCTAACCGGCCACAATGGAGAGTTTACGTGGGTAGCTATCGGTCTCAGAACTCCCTGCTGTACTAACGAGGACATGGCTGCTTCCATGTCTGGCTCTGCTTCCCTGGGGAAGTTATACTGTTTCTGTGGTCGGGCCATGGGGTCCCCGTCTACGCTGACCTCAAACACGTTGACCCTCCCGCAGTCGTGTTTATGTTTGGCAAATGTGGCCAGGTGGGCCTGCACAAATGTCTGGAACTCCTGTGGGGTGTTACTGACCATAAGCTCGAGGTTATAACCCTCTTTGGGCTTCATGGTGCATAGGGTCCCCTTCCCTTCCTTTCCTGGGATCACTACGATCTCACCGTTCTTTACTTTACCTGCCCCCATAGGCAATGATTTCTCAAATCTACTAGGATCCCATGGCCTACAATAAAGTCGGCCCCCAGGACCCCTCTTCCACCCTCCACTTCCCATTTCATCAGGACACAGGTCCACTTGGAGCGGAGCGGTCCTAACCGAATGGCGAGCGGGATGGAAAACGAGCCAGCCTGTTCTTTGCCTGTGAACCCCGACAAACTGTATGGGACCCCGTTAGATAGAGGCGAGGTGGTGGGGTTAGCTGAGTAGACCATGGTGCATGATGCTCCCGTGTCCAACAGATAGGTCCCCGTCACCTTTTCTACCTCCATCCCCAAGAGGGGTCTTTTCCATTCATCGTACCGGAGAGAACACAGGTAAACAGGCTGCGCTGGCTCTAGTCATGGCTGTGGGTTGGATGGGGCTGATGGGGTCAGAGCACTGGTACCGGCTGCTACTCCCCACTGGCCAGTCAATAAGGACCTCACGGTGTCCAAAAGTGACTCGACCTCTGCGGGAGGGATTCCTGTCCCCGCCCTTTGGGCTGGGGCCGTGGAATTCTTTCCCTTGTTATCTTTCCAAGGGTTTTTGCACTCCTTCCGCCAGTGACAATCCTTCCCGCACCCGTAACAATTAGTCTTTGCGTTGGGGGGGTTACTCCCTTCCTGGTGCCATTTGAGTTGAGAGAGAGTGTAGTAAGTGGGAGAAAAGTCATTTAAGTGTATTTTGTGAATTTTAGTGTGTTAAAAAGTTAATTATTTGAAGTGAGTTTCATTTTTTAAGTGTAAATTAAACTGCTGGGGAGTTTAAACCGGAAGTAGAATCCGGATATAAAAGGGGCGGGACTAGTGCTGCTGCACACAGTGCGGTGCATTGAGTGTAAGCAGAGTTTGGTAAGTGGGAGAGTTCGGGCAAGTGGGAGGTGAGGGGGTGTTTTTGCTCTGTTTTGTTCCCCACTCCCAGGCTTAGACAGCACTGCAGAAGCGGAGCAGCGAGATGAGTCAACCAAACAGGCCCCACAGACAGTATTCAAAGAGGGGGTTGGTGATCAGCTGGTTGGTAGGTTTTCTTCCTTCTCTTTTATACCTTTAAGTTGGTAAGTCCTATTGAATAGTGGTGTAATATTATCATCTATATCTGGGCAGGGTCTTCATAACTAATAATAAGAAATTTAATTAATTATATAGAATGGAGCAGGTGATGTGTTACTGTTGTGACATGTGGGAGCCAGTGGACCCCATTGAGGCTCACGGTGATTACATCTGCGACAAGTGTTTGCTGCTAGAGGAACTCCGGCTCCGTATTGAGGTGCTTGAGACCGAGCTTCGGACACTGCGACACATCAGGGAGGGGGAGAAGTTCCTGGACTCTATGTTTCAGGAGGTAGTCACACCTATGAAATTAATTAATTCAGATGTAGTCCGTGGTCAGGGACAGGATGGTGTGACTATGAGTGAGGCAGGTATGGGGAACCAGGAGGTAGTGTTGGAGGAGCCGCAGCCCTTGCTCTTGTCAAACAGTTTTGAGATTCTTTCTCCCTGTGAGGGTGGGAGCGGGGACTGCAGGGAGGATGAGCAACCTGGCCACAGCACCGTGGAACAGGGGGCCATTCAAGTGGGGGGAGTAAAAAGAAATTTTGTAGTGGTAGGGGATAGTATCATTAGGGGGATAGATAGGGTTCTCTGCAGTCGAGTGCGGGAGTCACGAAGGCTGTGTTGTCTGCCCGGTGCCAGGGTTAAGGACATCTCTTCTGGGCTGGAAAGAAACTTGGAGCGGGAGGGGGAGGATCCAGTTGTCGTGGTCCATGTTGGTACAAATGACGTAGATAGGACAAGGAAGAAGGCTCTGTTAAAGAAGTATGAACAGCTAGGGGTCAAATTAAAAAACAGAACCTCAAGGGTAATAATCTCTGGATTATTACCTGAGCCACGAGCGAATTTGGCTAGGATAAATAAAATTAGAGAGTTAAATGCGTGGCTCCAAGACTGGCGTGGGGAAAATAGGTTTTGCTTCTTGGGACACTGGCACCAGTACTGGGACAAGAGGGAGCTGTTCCGTTGGGACGGACTTCACTTGGTCAGTGCTGGGACTAGAATCCTGGCGAATCATATAACTAGGGCTGTAGAGAGGGCTTTAAACTAATTAGTGGGGGGGGGAGGTTTCTAGAGAGCAAATAATAAAAATGACTACAGAGAAGGTCATAGACTTAGGTAGCAGTGGGGGAATTAAAAAACAGAGCGTGTCAGGAAGGGACAGAAGGTATGGAGTAAAAGGTAATGTAGTAAAAGGGGAAAAAGCAGGAACTAAGTGTCACAAAACATATTTGAAAGTTCTTTATCTGAATGCACGTAGCATTCGTAACAAAATGGACGAGTTAACGGCACAAATAACTACATATGGGTATGATCTTGTGGCCATTACAGAAACATGGCTGTAGGGTGACCATGACTGGGAATTAAATATACCAGGTTATTTAACAATCAGGAAGGACAGGCAGGAAGGAAGGGGAGGTGGCGTGGCTATGTTAATAAAGGAAGGAATCACTGTAATACAGAGAAATGATATTGGGTCAAAGGATCAGGATAGTGAAACAGTTTGGGTGGCGATACGGAATAATAAGGGGAAAAAAACACTTGTGGGCGTAGTCTATAGGCCTCCGAACAGTTGCAACTCTGTTGGACGGAGTATTAATCAGGAAATAGTTGAGGCTTGTAATAAGGGAACAGTTATAATTATGGGGGATTTTAACTATCATATTAACTGGACAAATCAAATTGTGCAGGGCAGCCTTGAGGATGAGTTCATTGAGTGTATTAGGGATGGGTTTCTTGAGCAGTATGTAACTGAACCGACCAGGGGGCAAGCAACCTTAGATTTGGTCCTGTGTAATGAGAGAGGATTAATTAAAAATGTCCTAGTAAAGGATCCCCTTGGAATGAGTGACCATAACATGGTTGAATTCCATATTCAATTAGAGGGTGAGAAGGTTGGATCTCAAACAAGCGTGCTGAGCTTGAATAAAGGAGACTATGAAGGTATGAGAGCGGAATTGATTAGAGTGGACTGGGAAAATAGATTAAAGGGTAAGACGGTACATGATCAGTGGTGTACATTTAAGGAGTTATTTTACAACTTCCAAAAAATATATATTCCACTGAGGAAAAAAGGGTGTAAAAGAAAAGATAGCCATCCGTGGCTAAGTAAAGTAATTAAGGATAATATCCGACTAAAAACAAGGGCATATAAGGTAGCCAAATCTAGTGGGAGGATAGAAGATTGGGAAGTCTTTAAAAGACAGCAAAAAATAACTAAAAGATTGATTAAGAAAGGGAAGATAGATTACGAAAGTAAATTAGCAAA
Source organism: Somniosus microcephalus (assembly GCF_052327205.1). Taxonomy (NCBI): domain Eukaryota; kingdom Metazoa; phylum Chordata; class Chondrichthyes; order Squaliformes; family Somniosidae; genus Somniosus; species Somniosus microcephalus. The sequence goes on from NC_140988.1 coordinate 42,143,153, forward strand.
ACATATTAAAACGATAGCAAAAGTTTCTATAGTTATATAAAAAGAAAAAGGGTGGCTAAAGTAAATGTTGGTCCCTTAGAGGATGAGACCGGGAAATTAATGGTGGGAAACATGGAGATGGCAAAAACGCTGAACAATTATTTTGTGTCAGTCTTTACAGTAGAGGACACTAAGAATATCCCAACACTGGACAAACAGGGGGCTCTGGGGGGGGGGGGGGAGCTAAATACGATTAAAATCACTAAGGAAGTGGTACTTAGTAAAATAATGGGACTCAAGGCGGATAAATACCCTGGACCTGATGGCTTACATCCTAGGGTCTTGAGGGAAGTGGCGGTAGGGATTGTGGATGCATTGTTAATAATTTTCCAAAGGTCCCGGCAGATTGGAAAACTGCTAATGTAACACCCTTATTTAAAAAGGGTAGTAGGCAGAAGGCTGGAAGCTATAAACCTGTTAGCCTAACATCCATGGTTGGTAAAATTTTAGAGTCCATTATTAAGGAGACAGTAACGGGACATTTGGATAAACATAATTTAATAGGACAAAGTCAGCATGGTTTTATGAAGGGGAAATCATGTTTGACAAATTTGCTTGAGTTCTTTGAGGAAGTAACATACAGGGTGGATAAAGGGGAACCAGTGGACGTAGTGTATTTAGACTTCCAAAAGGCATTTGACAAGGTGCCACACAAAAGATTATTGCTCAAGATAACAAATCATGGGATTGGGGGTAATATTCTGGCATGGGTGGAGGATTGGCTATCTAACAGAAAGCAGAGAGTTGGGATAAATGGTTCGTTCTCAGACTGGCAATCAGTAACTAGTGGTGTTCCGCAGGGGTCAGTGCTGGGTCCCCAACTCTTTACAATCTATATTAATGATTTGGAGCAGGGGACCGAGTGTAACATATCAAAGTTTGCAGATGATACAAAGATGGGAAGGAAAGTAGTGAGTGAGGAGGACATAAAAAACCTGCAAAGAGACATAGACAGGCTAAGTAAGTGGGCAGAGATTTGGCAGATGGAATACAACACTGGAAAGTGTGAGGTTATGCACTTTGGCAGGAAAAATCATAGAGCAAGTTATTATCTTAATGGCAAGAAACTGGAAAGTACCGTAGTACAAAGGGATCTGGGGGTCCTGGTGCACGAAACTCAAAAAGTTAGTATGCAGGTGCAGCAAGTGATCAAGAAGGCCAATGGAATGTTGGCTTTTATTGCTAGGGGGATAGAATATAAAAACAGGGAGGTATTGTTGCAGTTGTACAAGGTATTGGTGAGACCGCACCTGGAATACTGCATACAGTTTTGGTGTCCATACTTAAGAAAAGACATACTTACTCTCGAGTCAGTACAAAGAAGGTTCATTCGGTTAATCCCGGGGATGAGGGGGTGGACATATGAGGAGAGGTTGAGTAGATTGGGACTCTACTCATTGGAGTTCAGAAGAATGAGAGGCGATCTTATTGAAACATATAAGATTGTGAAGGGGCTTGATCGGGTGGATGTGGTGAGGATGTTCCCAATGATGGGTGAAACTAGAACTAGGGGGGGCATAATCTTAGAATAAGGGGCTGCTCTTTCAAAACTGAGATGAGGAGAAACTTCTTCACTCAGAGGGTAGTAGGTCTGTGGAATTTGCTGCCCCAGAAAGCTGTGGAAGCTACATCATTAAATAAATTTAAAACAGAAATAGACAGTTTCTTAGAAGTAAAGGGAATTAGGGGTTACGGGGAGCGGGCAGGAAATTGGACATGAGTCTATGTTCGGAACGGTCATGGCCCTGTGGGTAACGGAGCGGGCCCAGGAGCCGTGTAGCCTGGTTCTGCTCCTACTTCTTGTGTTCTAATTATGTGTTAGATTTCAGGAGATGGTTCTATTCCTGTTCCTGGCTGGGGTGGAGATCACCTTTTACAGAAGGTAAGTACTGTAGAAAATATAGGGACAGTGATCTCCTGGACGAGTTTCGATCGCCTAGATGGGTCGGAGAGGAATTTCCCAGATTTTTTTCTCCCAAATTGGCCATTGGGTTTTTTATCTGGTTTTTCGCCTCTCCCAGGAGATCACATGGGTTCGGGAGGGATGTAGGGTGATAGTAGATTTGAGGTTAGGATCAGATCAGCCATGATCTTATTGAATGGTGGAGCAGGCTCGAGGGGCCGATTGGCCTACTCCTGCTCCTATTTCTTATGTTCTTATGTTCACTCTTTCCTACCCGGTCCGGGTTTTACCTCATGCACCTTCCCCTTGGGTGGATGTGCATCGGTTCCCCTACCATTTTTATAGGCTAGAGTTAGCTGCCTGATCACCGTAAGCTCGGTGGTCTGGGGATTTTTGGGGTCGAACCAGACTTCTGCTTTGGCCCGGACCTGTGACAAGCTGTTCGCCACTAGGCAATGGAGTCAATGGGCCAGGGGATCCTCGTTCAGGAACGCCCGGTTCGGCGCCCCCGGACAGGCCCTCTGGTACACCGGCCATAACTGGTCCGCAAAAGCCTGCGGTGTTTCCCCTGCGAGTTGGACCGTCTTCTCCACACGGGAGAAAGGACTTCCCTCATTCATCCCCATGGCCTCCAGAACTGCATCCCTGAGCTCCTCATACTCGCTCTGCCCCCTCTTACACTCATCAGAGAGGGATTGGAGGAGACTACTCTCCAGGGAGAATAGCAGCATCTTGGCCTGCTCAGCGCCATCGCAGTCATTGACGCTGGCTGCCTGCTCTATGTCCCTGAAGTGGATCGAGGGGTCTCCCTTTTCGGAGAGCTTTGGGATATGGTTGACCATAGCCCTAAGCTGTTGGGTGCTATAGGGTAATGCGAACTAGTTTTGGAGGGGTCCCTCATCGTCGCCATTGACGGGTGGGCCGAACCTCCGATGCCGTGCTGGGCACATCGGTCCCAGCTCCGACCTCTCTGGTGGGGGTTGCTCCACCTCTGCCTCCACCTCTGCCTCCACCCACCCTTGCTGCCAAACCTGGCTGAAACTTGGCGCTACGGGTGGTGGTCGTGAGATCTCCTGTCCCTCAACCGGGTCGTCCCTGGGCACTACCGGTGACGTTGGAACTGTCCTCTCCTCGTTCCCCATAAAATCCGCCTGACCTGCCTTTGGGCTTATGAGGCATACCATGCCGTTTGCCTTCCGGAGGGCCCGGCTCAGATTTTCTATCCACTCTTTACAGGGGCCGTGGTCTGCCTCCTCAAACCCCTGCTCGCTCGCTAGCTTGTAAGCGGCCTTTACCTCCTGTACTTTCTCTTCCTGTTCCCTAACTTGCCCTGCCAAGCGAGCATTCTTCTCCCGCAACCTTAACTCATTTCCCTTGGCCTCGGTGACTTGGCACCGTAGATATTCCAACTGGGCCTTGTGTTCTCCCATTAAATGCACTCTCTCCTGATTCAAGGCCTGCAAAGCTACTAATAACTTCTCCCCTGCTAGAGCCTTATCCTGGATCTCCAGGGCTGACTCCCTCAACTTGACTGCCTGTGCTGCAACGAGCCTGTCCAAAAGCTGGACCTACTTTTTGAAACACAACAGCCAAACTGCCTTCTCTAAGGACTTCTTGTGTTCCTTTCCCTCTGTCCACTTTGTAAAGTATGCGCATATACTTGATACAAAAAGGAAGAGACAGCTTGGAAGGGTTTAACTTAGGTCTTTACTTCATACCCACAGGCGGGAACTGAGGGGAGATCAGTACCCGCAGTACTATTTATACCCCTATGGCCAGGAGTGGTACTACGGTATCACTACGCCCTACAAAATAGTGCTGCCCTGGCCATAGGGTTAAAGTAGCATACATATTACATACACAACATTCCTCCCCTTTTAATTAAAACGTACCTGTGCAATTAAGTCAACAGATGCACCATAACTAGGGCTAATAACATTTGGTAACACAACATACATAACATATTTACATCAGAGTTGTCTACCTATATATATATAAAAAGAAACATGTTATAGATTCAGTCTCTGAGGAGGCCTCCTGTCTCGACTAGGATAACGTCTTTCTCTAGTCGGTCTCGGTGTAGGCGGCGGTACTTCCGTCACCACTTCATCGCTGGAGTCGTCGGTGTCTGATGGCACATCCTGTGCCGTGGAGCTCACTGGAGTGCTGAACTCCTCGCCATCCTGAGACTTCTGTAGCGACGAGCTGGGCCGTGATTCCGCTGGAACAATGTGCTGAGACGTTTGAGGTAGTGAATCAGTTGGGTTTCTGGACTCCACAAGTTGATCAGCATGTCGTCTGATTATGCCGTCCCCAGTATCCACTGTGTACATCAAAGGTCCCTGGCGGGCCTTTATCGTACCAGACCGCCACTTTTCATTTCTATAATCACGGGCCAACACTTGCTGCCCCACCTCGAAGCTCCGTGTCTGTCTGTCAGGAGCCCTACGAAATACTCGGTTTTCCACATCTCTCCGGATGTTTGGTCTGAGCAATTCGAGGCGAGACCTTAACCTTCTATTAAAGAACATGACGGCGGGGGCCTGGTTGGTCACCGTATGTGCAGCATTACGGTACGCGAATAGGAAATTGTCCACCTTGTGTTGTAGTGGCAACCTTTCCTACCCCATCGCCTTGATGGCCTTTTTAAAAGTCTGTACAAATCGCTCTGCCAGCCCATTTGTAGCCGGATGATATGGTGCGGACGTATAATGTCGCACTCCATTCCTTTTTAGGAATGCTTGAAATTCTTCTGCCACAAATTGTGGCCCATTGTCCGAACAGACTTGCTCGGGCACCCCGTTTCGGGCAAAAATGGTCCTTAAGGCTGCGACCGTCTTTTCGGCTGTCGTTGATGACATCTTTATGACCTCCGGCCATTTTGAGTGGGCGTCCACTACAATAAGGAACATCGCATCCATGAAGGGCCCAGCGAAGTCCACGTGGATCCTTTGCCACGGCGTTGAGGGCCACTCCCACGGATGTAGTGGGGCTTGGGGTGGTACGTTCTGTACCATCTGGCACCCTTGGCATGCTTTTGCTACTTCCTCGATGTCCCTGTCAATGCCGGGCCACCAGACGTAGGCTCTGGCGAGGCTTTTCATTTTGACACCCCCCAGATGACCTTCGTGTAAGTCCCGCAACACTTTATGTTGTAATTTTTGAGGGACCACCACCCTGGCTCCGCACATCAATGTGCCCCGGCATACGGACAACTGGTCCTTCCTTGCCGAAAACGCCGGCAATGATGCGTCACCCTGCGCCGGCCAGCCTTTCACGGTCAATTCGTAAACCCTTGCCAGTGTCGGGTCATTCTGTGTTTCCCGCTCGATACATTGGCTGGTGATGGGCAAGTGTTCCATAACCGCCGTATGATATATTTCCATGGGGTCCTGTACTATCTCTTCGATCTCTGCAGGCAATGGTAGCCGCGACAGGCCATCCGCATTGCCATGCTGTTTGGTACCCTTATATTCGATAAGGTACTGGTGTGCTCCTAAGAACAGTGACCATCTCTGTAGCCTTTGGGCCGTCATCAGGGGCACCCCTTTTGTTGGATTAAATATGGACACCAACGGTTGATGATCCGTCAGTAGTGTGAAACGTTGTCCATGTAGATAGTGGTGGAATTTTTTTACACCCCACACCAGACTGAGGGCCTCCCTGTCGATTTGCGCATAGTTTCTTTCGGCTGTAGTTAATGACCTTGAGGCAAATGCTATTGGCCTCTCCGTCCCATTGGGAAATTTGTGTGACAACACTGCCCCTATACCATACGGGGAGGCGTCACATGCCAACCTCATTGGCATTTTTGGGTCAAAGTGTGCGAGCACTTCCTTTGATGTAATGAGTTGTTTACCCTTTTTAAAAGCAGCCTCACACGCTTCGTCCCAATTCCAGGAGACTCCCTTTTGCAGCAATGAATTTAGTGGATGTAAAATGGACGATAAGTTCGGGAGGAACTTATGGTAATAGTTTATAAGGCCTAAGAATGATAGTAACTGAGATACATTCTCAGGGGGCGGGGCCTTCACTACTGCCTCGATCTTTTCTGGGGACTTATGCAGGCCTTCCTTATCTATAATGTGACCACAGTATGAGATACGTTCCTGGAAAAACTCACATTTCTGCTTGTTCGCCCTGAGTCCGTATTGTTGCAACTGCAGAAGTACTCGCTCCAGGTTAGCGAGGTGGTCGTTATCCATTTGTCCTGTCACCAGGATGTCATCCAGGTAGCTCTGCGTTCCTGGAATGCCCTGTAGGACCTGTTCCATGGTCCTCTGCCATATGGCTGGGGCGGACGCCACACCAAATACCAGGCGATTGTACTGGTACAATCCCTTGTGGGTGTTAATCGTTAGGAGCTTTTTCGAGTCCTGCTCCACCTCCATCTGTAAATAAGCTTGACAAAGGTCAATCTTCGTAAAGTGTCTACCCCCAGCTAACGATGCGAATATGTCCTCTATCCGCGGCAGCGGATACTGTACCGTGTGCAAGACTGGGTTAATAGTTATTTTAAAATCCCCGCAAATGCGAACCTTCTTTGGTTCCCCCGGCGTGTTATTTGCAGATTTCTTTATAACTGGGACGATGGGCGTGGCCCACTCACTCCACTCAATCTTTGTAAGGACACCTGCACTCTCTAAGGCATCCAGTTCTGCTTCCACAGCTGGCCGGATGGCGTAAGGCACCGGTCTGGCCTTACAAAACTTGGGGTTTGCGTCTTGAGCAATAGTTATTTTTGCTCTAATGTCCTTTAAGGTCCCCAGCCCTTGTTGGAACACCTCTGGCGTTTTTGCCAATATTTTCGACAGCCTGTTTGTAATGGTTGTATCATCCTTGGTGGTCTCTACTTTTATCTCGTGTATCGACTTCCAGTCGAAATGGATTTTTCTTATCCATTCCCTACCCAAAAGTGGTGGTCCGCCGTTTGGTAGGACGTATAAATAAAGTCCTGGCACTTTTCTGCCGTTGTATTTAACTGTTACTTGCATTTTTCCCTTCGGGTAAACTTTTTGTCCCGTATATGTTTTTAATTTGATTTCGGTATCCTTTAAGGGAATGTGTTTGAACAGCCTGTTATAATCTTGTTCATTAATTACTGATAGGGCTGAACCCGTGTCCAGCTCCATATTAACTTCGACGCCTGCTACCTTCATTTTAACCCACATTGTGCTGTGGTCCTCCATTTTGTCTACACCATATAACTTGAGACATCCCAGACCTTTAGGCTCTGCTTTTGTGCCTTCCTGTGACTCGTCTGAGCTACTGTCAGATATCTTATGTATTTTTGTCCTTGCCTTGCTACTGCTCGGATTGCCCCCACTATTGGGTTTCGTACCCGACCGACAAACTTTCGCTATATGCCCCTTTTTCCCACACTGCCGGCATATTTTATCACGAAACCAACAATTACTTTGGTCGTGGGTGGTTTTGCCACAACGGTAGCATTTACCTTTGTGAAATGTCACCTCATGGGTGTCATAGCCGGTTGTATTTTGTCGTATTTGGGCAGCACCCTGTGCTGCTGCTTCATCACACAGAAAGAATCACACAGAAACCCCACAGTGCAGATAGAGGCCATTTCGGCCCATCGAGCCTGCACCGACACATATCCCACCCGATCCCCGTAACCCCTACACCAACACATATCCCACCCTATCCCTGTAACCCCACGTATTTAATCCCCTAACACTAAGGGTCAATTTATCATAGCCAATCAACCTAACCCGCACATCTTTTGGACTGTGGGAGGAAACCGGAGCACCCGGAGAAAACCCACGCAAACACGGGGAGAATGTGCAAACTCCACACAGACAGTCGCCCGAGGCCGGATTCGAACCCAGGTCTCTGGTGCTGTGAGACAACAATGCTAACCACTATGCCACCGTGCCAATGCTATTTCTATCGCCTGATCTAGGCTGAGCTGTTTCTTGGCCAGCAACCGTTTTCGTGTACTCTCATTTAACATGCCACAGACAAATCTGTCTCCGATCGCTTCCGCCAAAAAGGCTCCAAACTGGCAATGTTTGGACAACCGTCTGAGCTCAGCCAAATAGGCTGCCTGCGACTCATCATTCCTTTGGTCGCGTCTGTAAAAGCGGTACCTTTCCGCTATAAATGGTGGCTTATGGTTTAAATGTTCCTTTAACGTATCAACAATTTGGGCATACGTTTTGTCTGCTGGCTTTTCTGGAGTAAGAAGATTCCTCAGCAGACCGTATGTTTTTGCCCCCATAGAATTTAATAAGGTTGCTGCCTTTTCGTCATCTTTCACCTTGTTTACTATGCAATAAAGTTCATGCCTTTCTACATATGCGTCCCAATCTTCTATGTCGGCAACAAATTCTGACAACCGAGCTTCTTTAGCCATTTTTAAAACTACTGAAGAGGTTTTCCCGCCTTTTTCCACTAGATGGCGCTGTTATATTTTTTTTCTAAGAGAAAAACTTTTCCCCTTTTGTCCACTAGATGGCGCTGTTCATTTTAAACTGCTGAAGAGAAAAACTTTTCCCCTTTGTCCACTAGATGGCGCTTTTCCCGCCTTTTCTCCCTCTGCTGTCAATGACGTCTCTCCAGGTTCCTTATTTTTGGCCCTTGCAGCTCCCGTTATTGCCACCGCCGCTATTACAACGACCTTCCCCTCTCGTGGCCCGCTAGTCCTCGTGGCTCCGTTTGTTCCCCAGATCGCCTGCCCGTTCTGGCCCTTGCAGCTCGCGTTCCCCGGGAAGGATTGCAGTTTACCTGACCCTGGGTGGACTTTTGCCCCGTGGCTGGAACGCCCGTTCAGCCTCTTCTCTCAGCTGCTGCAGCCTCCGCTGGAACCTCTCTCTCTCGCTCCGTTGCTGCCGCTCCTCCTGAACTGGGCGGCCTCCTTCGGTCGACGCTGGACTCTGCAGGCTGGTAAGAAGCTTCTCTCCCCGTACTGCTACCGATCCTTTGTTGCACCTTGTACTGGTGAGTTCGAACGTTCCTAGTCGCCAGTGTAAAGTATGCGCATATACTTGATACAAAAAGGAAGAGACAGCTTGGAAGGGTTTAACTTCGGTCTTTACTTCATACCCACAGGCGGGAACTGAGGGGAGATCAGTACCCGCAGTACTATTTATACCCCTATGGCCAGGAGTGGTACTACGGTATCACTACGCCCTACAAAGTAGTGCTGCCCTGGCCATAGGGTTAAAGTAGCATACATATTACATACACAACACACTTGGCTGCTGCATCTACCGGACGCCCAGCCCTTAACAGAGTGGTGATCCACTTCTTAGTGATATTCACCTTGCTAAACACATAATCAGAAATCCTTTCCTCCATCATGGTTTGCTCATCCGAACCATTGTCTACTGTATCGCAACCCTGTTGCTGGTGTCCTGCCGCGGTTGCCATTTTCTGTAGGGGATGGCGGGTGGCGCGTGTGCCCAGTCAGTTATGCCCCTGACTGTCTGTGAGCAGTTCAAATCGCTCCCACGCCCCTGGGTTCTAAACACCGGACTTAGGTACAGGCGGCGATACAGAAAGATTCAAGTAGACAAGTGGTTTAGTGTAAGAAAACCAAGATTTGATTAAAACAGAAAACGAGAACACAGTCTTATGAAAAAATTACTAGTATTAAATACAGGCATATAACACTATAACTATATACTTATACAGTGAATGGGGAATACATGGCACATCGAGGGAAAACAACTACTTTAACAATCCCCTTATCCTTATCCCACCCCTATACCTAGCTAGATTAAGCTATGAGGGGCCAGAATTCATGCTCACCAATCCAAAGCAAAGCCAGCTGTTTTAACGGATGCGGGTTTTGAGGTTTGGTCTTCTGTCCTTTTAGGTACCCCGTCGCCATGTGGTCTCAGGATGCGGTGCTGGAGCTGCTGCTGCGACACACCTTTCTTCTCCTCAGCTGCCGTCGTCGTCTGGTCACGATGGGTTCTCTTCTTCTTCTCCCTCGGGCGGTCGGCGGCGGTAACGTTATGCCTATAGGGCAGTTGGCAGTCGTAACTGCTTAGATTTTCCTACCCAAACGTCAAACGCCAGTATATTCGTTGTGGTGTGGACACCTGCATTATCGCAGTGTTCAACAAGGGTCTTGCCTCACTGTCCTCAGATACTTTCTTCCCCGAGCATCAGCTTATAACTCAGCGCTCGGGTTTTTTAAATAATACGTCTTCTGCTGCCCTTCTCTGCTCTTTGTCGGGTCTACCTTACTCTTCGCCTCGATTCGTCTCGCCTCGTTGGGCTACTATACAAGTCCTGGGCTACCTGCTCAGTTTCGTCTCGCCACTTTTTGCGGCCTGGGTGTCCTGGATGACTATGGACTCGGGTCTCGTTCCCCTCCCCTGCTGTTGGTATGGTCGTCCTTGACTGCTGAAATCTTACTGCGGAGAGCGAGGAGAGACCTGCCACGAGGCCAGGGCTCGAGCGCGAGCGGCGGCAGCCCCAAGAGGCCGGCAAGAGTCAAGAGCCAAGAGAGCAGAGAGACAAGAGATTGCTACCAAGGGCCTACAGTTATACTCCTTTCAAATGGCCCTTATCTGCACGCCTTATCAGGTTAATCCATTGTTTCAACTTTGGCGGGCTGTTTTAAATGATTGTACCAATCTAAAATAACTGTTTTTAGATGGCCGTTTATCGCACCTAATGGCCATTAATGCATTTTAATCGGCCTGTCCAGCCTCGATGGCTTCCTTAAGCTGTTTCCAATTATTTATGCGGACAAATGAATGGCCTCCTGTTTAGGCCTAACTGGGTTGATCTGTTCCAATTTGCCGAAAATGCATATTCAAATGTTTGCTTAGCTGTCTGGCCCTCCAAACACAAAAGTCCTTTTCACAGAAATGCATTTTAAGTTTCGATTTCCCAAAGCTGCTTGTGCTGAGCTGCAGAGTCCAAGCTTTTAAAATCTTACAGGCTTTTGGTCACGAGGTGCAGACGCCATCTTTTGGGTACCCTTTTTAAAATGTCCATGCAGGGTCTCTTTTTATTAATAACCTTGGGGGAATGTGGGAATTTTGCGAATCTTACACTACCACCACCTCCAAGTTTCTCTCCAAGTCACACGCTATCGTGACTTGGACATATATTGCCGTTCCTTCATGGATGCTGGATCAAAATCCTGGAACTCCCTGCCTAAAAGCATTGTGGGAGTACCTGCACCACACGGATTGCAGCGGTTCAGGAAGAATGCCCACTGCCACTTTCTGAAGGGCAACTAGGGATAGGAAATAAATGCTGGCCTTGCCCACAGTCCAAGAATGAATAAAAATATGAAATATAACCCCCATCTCTCATAATTGACAATGGCCGGGAATTTCCACGGAGCTGTTCCTATTCTACCGCACTTCCTGTGAAGTTATGGCAACGGAGCCAGGGAAATTCCCAGCCAATAACAACACCTTAAAATGTATCTGGTAGCACAACACAACGCATTAGTGTTCTTAATTATCAGCTGTACACAACTTGGCAAATTTGTTTTTCAGTTATAATATACTCACAAATTAAGTTCTCGGTATTTGGAATAATTTTCTTTTTAAGGTCTGGGTTATGTTTGAGAAATTATAGTGGTGTCAAAACAAGTGAATTTCTCTTCACTGTATTCTGCTGAGGATGTGGAATTTTGTAATGTAGAAGGTAATTAAACTATGCTGTGCTTAATTTCTTAGAACAACATTTAAAAAAATGAACATAGGGACAGCATCAGGTCATTCAGCCTCTAGAGCCTGTTCCGTCATTCAATTAGATCATGGCTGATCTGTATCTTAACTCCATTTACCCGCCTGGTTTCATATCCCTTAATACCCTTACCTAACAAAAATCTATCAATCTCAGATTTTGACATTTTCAATTGACCCCCGGCCTCAGCAGCTTTTTGGTGCAGAGAGTTCCAGATTTCTACTAACTTTTGCGTGTTTCCGGACTTCCCTGAACAGCCTAGCTCTGGACTCCCCCAACAGGGGAAATAGTTTCTCTCCATCTATCCTATTGAATCTTTTAATTATCTTAATTAAGTGCAGTGCTGAGGGAGTGCTGCACTGCCGGAGTGCCGTCTTTCGGATGAGACGTTAAACCGAGGCCCCGTCTGCTCCCTCAGGTGGACGTAAAAGATCCCATGGCACTATTTCGAAGAAGAGCAGGGGGGTGCTCCTGGTGTCCTGGCCAATATTTATCCCTCACTCAACATAACAAAAACAGATTATCTGGTCATTATTGTAGTGTATGTACCCGTCTACCTTTAAGAGAACTATTGTATGTAACCGTCCACCTTTAAGAGAACTACTTTAGGTGTTGCACTACTTTGTTGGCTTCTGTATACTGTAATACCGACGGTGACCACACCGGTATATAAGTGCTGTGTCAGGAGTTATTGGGCAGATTCGCCCTGACCTTCGAATAGTAAAGTCCTGTTTTAAGTTACTCTTGGAGTCTGTGCATTAATTAACTAAACAACCCACAGACTTTACAGTGGCGACGAGTCCGATCGTACCCTGCGGCAACAATACGTCCGAAGCAGTTAACGAGCGTCGAGAAGAGGCAACCGCCCTCGTCGTTCTGCTGGGAAAAAACTCAAGGCTGCAGAACTAGAAAGGAGGAAGAATTTAGAGACAAAGACTTCCATCAGCAACAGGCACTGACTGTCCCTTCTGCCACGGTGAGGAGTGAGCCGATCAGCACGAGAAGCAAGGCGGCCACGGTGACTGTGAGTAAGGGAAAGTAAAAAGAATAACCGGAGGATAAGGGCGGTGCACTCGACCACGGTCGAGGGGGAAAGGAGCCGGACAGAAGTCGGGCCCAGAGGCGCTGAGACTGGGGCAGCGTGGAGCAAGGAAGCCGCGGTACAGACAGGCTGGGGGACGCAACGGCATCGTGAGACAGCTAGACCGCGACCGGCGAAAAAGGCCGGGCAGCGACCGAAGCCACGAAGCGCTGCGACCGGGAATGTAGGCGCGGGAAGAGATAAACTCAGCCGCAGCCGGGGAGGGAAGCACCGGACTGCGAGAAGGCTGGGAGGCGCGATTGGGAGCCGACCGAGCGGGAGAGGCAGAGCCGACCAAGGGAGACTGAGCGAGAGCCAGTCCAGCGGCTGAAACTGTTCTCCGTCAACGGGGTGTACCCAGCGCCGGTAGAGCCGAGCGAGCGGGAGAGAGACAGAGCCCGAGCAAGGGGAACTGAGCGAGAGCCAGCCCAGTGGCTGAAACTGTTCGCCGTCAACGGGGTGTACCCAGCGCCGGTTGCCCTGCCGAGAAAAGGGAAAGCACTGAAGCCGACGCGCAGGCTGTGAACCTGAAAGCCAGCGGCCGTCGCCCGTGGGGAAAGTGTACCCCTCCCGCCAGGGGAAGAAACGCGGGAAGCCGCCATTAGGCGGAGAAGAAGACAGAAGCGGGGAACCGCCATTGAAGTGGGCGGGGAGAGAAGATAAGCGCGGGAAACCGCCATCTTCGCGGGAACCGCCATCTTGAAAAAAAAAGAAAATTTAAAGAAATAATCCGTGGTGTTATCAGGAAGAGAGGAAGATGCCTAAGCGTGGTAACATCAACGATTTTAATTCCGAGGTAGGAGACTGGGCCACGTATGTGGAACGCATTGAGATCTATTGTGAGGCCAATAAAATAGAAGAAGATGACAAAGCTATAACCTTGCTAAACTCGATGGGCGCGAAGACATACGGGCTCTTGAAGCATCTACTATCACCAGCTAAACCGGCGGATCAGACTTTCGATGATATTGTTGCTGTCCTGAAGGATCATTTTAACCCCGCACCACTGATGTTAGTGGAACGATCCAAATTCTATGCGAGAACGCAAAGGAAAGACGAAAGCAACGCAGAATACTTGGTCGAACTGCGTAGACTAGCGAAACACTGCCAGTTTGGAGGGAATCTGACAGAGGCATTGCGAGACAAGTTCGTGTGCGGGTTGTCAAAGGAAGGAACGCAAAAGCGACTACTCGAAGAGAACGATCTTACACTTGAGAAGGCTGTCCTTATTGCTGCATCGAACGAAGCCGCAGCGAAAGGAACGGCGGAAATGCAGCTAAAGGCAGCGGCACTCAGGGTAGAGCAAATTACTTCGGGTACAACGAAATGCTATCGTTGTGGGAAGACAACACACGACCAGAACCAATGCTGGTTTAAAAACCAGGAATGTAGGAAATGTGGCAAGCTCGGTCACATAGCTAAGGTATGCCGGTCAGGAAAGAAGACCAACAATAATGAGTCACCACAAAAGAGGTACAGAAAGGTACATGAGGTGACTAGGAGGAGTCCGGAAGAACAGAATTCGGACTCACACTCCAACTGCAAGGAACTGGATAGTCTGAGAATTCACAATGTGAGTAATGAAGCTGACCGACAAGCTATCTGGATCACACTACAGATTGCAAAAGTCCAAGTGAAAATGGAAGTGGACACCGGATCGGCGTTGACGGTCATGAATAAGCATGATTATAAAAAGTTATTCAAGCATATTCCCCTACGGGATACGGAACTAGTATTGAAGACATACACGGGGCACAAAGTATACCCCATCGGAAAGATAGAAGTCAAGGTGAGATACAAGGACAAAGAGCACCAAAGGATGGACCTGTATGTGTTGCCTGAGGGAGGTCCACCACTTCTGGGACGGGAGTGGATCAGGAAAATAAACATAGACTGGCATTCACTAAACACCATGACGGTAGATTCCGGAAAGGAAGATGTCAAACCTGAACGGTTGTCCAGAATATTAGACGAAGCTAAAGAGGTATTCCAGCAAGGACTGGGAACACTGCGAGGAATTAAAGCAAAGGTTAAGATTGCAGAACATGCAAGCCCAAAATTTTTCAAAGCCAGATCGGTACCTTACGCGATACGACCTGCTGTGGAGGCAGAACTGGAAGAACTTGAACGATCAGGGGTACTGTCAAAAGTGGACTGGAGTGAGTGGGCCACGCCCATTGTTCCCGTCATGAAGTCTTCACCAAGTGACAAGCCAGGGGGACCGGGGAAGGTCCGCATCTGCGGAGACTTCAAGATCACAGTGAATCCGATGCTTCACACGGTACAATACCCGCTTCCGCGGATTGAAGATATCTTTGCTTCGTTGGCTGGAGGGAAACACTTCACCAAGATAGACCTGGCACAGGCATACTTACAAATGGAAGTCGAGGAAGAGTCGCGTCAGTACCTCACCATCAACACACACAGAGGCTTGTATCGTTATAATAGACTGGTTTTTGGGGTAGCTTCGGCTCCAGCAATTTGGCAGAGGGCCATGGAGCAGGTATTACAAGGAATTCCAAGCACGCAGTGTTACTTAGACGATGTCCTGATTACGGGAGAAGACGAGGAAGAACACCTCACAAATTTGAAACTGGTGCTCACTAGGTTGAAGGAATATGGCCTTCGAGTTAATCGCAAGAAATGTGAGTTCTTCCAAAAACGGATCTCGTACTGCGGTCATGTCATTGACCGAGAGGGGCTGCACAAGTCACCTGACAAGATAGAAGCTGTCGTGAAGGCCCCCGCTCCGGAAAACGTATCACAGTTAAGATCATTCTTGGGGTTGATTAATTATTATCACAAGTTTCTGCCGAATCTATCCACGGTGCTGCATCCGCTGAATGCTCTGTTGCGGAAAGAAGTACCATGGAAGTGGAGTGAGGAATGTAAAAAGGCCTTTCGCAGAAGCAAGGCGTTGATTACCTCTGAAGGAGTGTTGGCTCATTTCAACCCAACGTTACCTCTTCGTCTAGCTTGTGATGCTTCCCCCTATGGAATTGGAGCAGTACTTTCACACAAGTTACCAAATGGCTCGGAAAGGCCAGTGGCATTCGCGTCCCGATCATTGACCTCCGCGGAGCGAAATTATGCTCAAATAGATAGGGAGGCCCTCAGCCTTGTGTGGGGCGTAAAGAAATTCAATCATTACCTGCAGGGCAAGAAGTTCACATTACTGACAGACCACCAGCCGTTGGTGTCCATATTCAACCCTAACAAGGCCGTTTCCACCATGACAGCGCAAAGGTTACAGAGGTGGTCCGTGTTACTTGGGGCACACCAATATGACATCGAATACAAAAGGTCCAAACAGCATGGAAATGCTGATGGGTTATCGCGCTTGCCATTGCCGATAGTAGAAGAAGCGACTACAGTGGACCCGGTAGAGATGTTCCACTCATCCATAGTGGAATGTCTACCAGTAACAAATTCGATGATCGAAAACGAAACAAGAAATGACCCGACTCTCTCACGAGTCTATGATTTAACGGTGGAGGGATGGCCAGCACAGGGCAAACCAACACTGCCAGCATTTTCGCAGAGAAAAGAACAGCTGTCAGTGTGTCAAGGAACCCTGATGTGTGGATCTAGGGTGGTGATTCCACCCAAACTTCAACAGAAGGTGTTAAAGGAGCTGCACGAGGGACATCAGGGTGGAGTGAAAATGAAGAACCTAGCAAGAGCGTTTGTGTGGTGGCCAGGCATTGATGGGGACATCGAAGAAATCACTAAGAGCTGTCTAGGATGCCAGAAGGTCCAAAACGCGCCACCACAGGCTCCTCTGCATCCATGGGAGTGGCCCTCATCTCCTTGGCAAAGGGTACACATCGACTTTGCTGGTCCATTTATGGACTCAATGTTTCTAATAGCGGTGGATGCACACTCCAAGTGGCCGGAGGTAATAAAGATGTCCACCACCACCACGGAAAAAACCATCACAGTGTTAAGGACCATGTTTGCTAGGAATGGGCTGCCGGAACAGATCTGTTCTGATAATGGACCGCAATTTGTGTCCGAAGAATTCAAGAAATTCTTAAAGAGCAATGGGGTTAAGCACTACACGTCAGCCCCATACCATCCCGCCTCCAATGGATTGGCTGAAAGGTTTGTCCAGACCTTCAAGAAGGCCATAAAGGCCATGGGTAATGAAGCCATTAACTTACAACATAAGGTGGATAGCTTCTTGTTGGCGTACAGGAATGCAACACATGCGGTCACAAATCAAACTCCCGCCATGATGTTTTTTAATAGACGACTAAGATGCCGGCTGGATTTGCTTAAGCCAAACGTCAGAAGGGACGTAGAGAACCGGCAATTCCAGGGCATGAATGAAAGGCCAACTAGATCTTTTCAGATAGGTCAACAAGTTTTGGCCCAGGACTACCGTACCGAGAAATGGCAGCCTGGAACTATTGGAAAAAGGCTAGGGCCGTTGATGTATACGGTGGACATTGGGGACAGTATAATAAGGTGCCATGTTGACCAAATCATAGGGTCAGCCACAAATGGCCAATCTACTCCACCACCTTACACGGTTAATGTTGAGACAGAGATACCCAGAACACCTACCTCCGATCTGGTAATACTGGAATCAGATGAACCTGACACTGTCCTTCAAGCCGAATCGACCTTGCCAGAAGCACCTGCTACCCCGTCGGGAGTTACGACACCACCGAGGCGTTATCCGGACAGAGTCCGGAAACCTCCAGAGAGACTGAATCTGTGAACTGTCTTGCATCAAGCTGTATATGTGTTATAATGTATGTTTAATGGGGAATCAGTATGTTGTAAGCTAAAAAGGGAGGATTGTAGTGTATGTACCCGTCTACCTTTAAGAGAACTATTGTATGTAACCGTCCACCTTTAAGAGAACTACTTTAGGTGTTGCACTACTTTGTTGGCTTCTGTATACTGTAATACCGACGGTGACCACACCGGTATATAAGTGCTGTGTCAGGAGTTATTGGGCAGATTCGCCCTGACCTTCGAATAGTAAAGTCCTGTTTTAAGTTACTCTTGAAGTCTGTGCATTAATTAACTAAACAACCCACAGACTTTACAATTATCACATTGCTGTTTGTGGGACCTTGCTGTGTGCAAATTGGCTGCCGCGTTTCCTACATTACAACAGTGACTCCACTTCAAATAATACTTCATTAGCTGTAAAGTGCGTTGAGACGTCCGGTGGTCATGAAAGGTGCTATATGAATGCAAGTCTTTCCTTTTTTCTTTTTTAAACACCTCAATTAGATCACCCGTTATTCTTCTATACTTGAGGGATTACAAGTCTAGTCTGTGCAACCTGTCCTCATAATTTAACCCTTTTAGCCCCATTATCATTCTGGCGAACCTGCGCTGCACCACCTTCAAGGCCAATATACCCTTTCTGTGTTGTGGTGCCCAGAACTGAACGCAGTTGTGGTGAAATAAGTCTTATAAGTATATACCTTATTCTACCTGTGTATAGTTTCCTATTGTAATCTATTGTAACCCTGCTGTTTTCTTGGTTGGCCAGGAATGCTGATGTACTGTATACCACTCTGCTGTGCCATTGATTGTCCTGATCTGTTACTTCGCCCCTGGCTCCGCCTCCTAGTTCACTTCTGAGAAGCTGGTCAGAAGGCTAACATGTGTGTTCTGTTCTGTCCAGTTCTAAGCTATTAAAAGCCAACTGTTTGAGTTATAACTACCAGTCTCTGTAGCTATTTAAGGTATATCAATTTTAATAGCTTATTACTTCCAGGGATGGACAGACTCCTGAAGCCGGAGCGTCTAGACAGTGATCCACATTCGGCGGACGCATCGAAGAAATTCGCACATTGGCTCCGGTGTTTCGAACATTTCATTGCATCGCTCGATGATGGGGCCAACAAACTGGGCCTACTGACTAACCTAGTAAGTCATCGGACTTACTCGCTAATCGAGGACGCTTCTACGTACGAGGATGCACTCGCGACTCTCAAGGCCCAATACCTGAAGCCTGTTAACGAGGCGTATGCCAGGCACCTCTTGGCTACCCGCAGGAAACTACCGGAGGAATCGCTGGATGATTTTCTACAGAATCTAAAGGCCCTGGCGAAGGACTGCAACTACAAGGCCGTGACGGCCATTTTGTACCAGGAAGAAGCGGTTCGCAATTCGTTTATATCGGGCCTTCGATCGAATTACATTAGGCAGAGGTTGCTTGAAAGGGACACTCTGGATCTAAAGACGGCTGTGGCTACAGCTTGATCGCTGGATGTGGCGCAGAAGAACTCCGAGACCTATGCGTCAGGCCATGCGGCCCTCTCAGCCTCGTGCGCGCCGAGCGAGGAGGCGCCATCCTCTCCGCCTGGGCCTCGGACCAGCCCTACACCACGGGAGTCTCCACCCAGCCCCACCACTGCAGCGGTGTCCCGCGGACCAAGATGCTACTTCTGCGGCCAGCTCAAGCACCCCAGACACCGATGTCCTGCGAGAGACGCCACATGTTTCAAGTGCAAGAAACGGGGACATTTCAGCAAGGTATGTAAGGGGAATCCCGTACCTGATACAGTCTCCGCGGCCCTACACGTGGTCCCAGAATTTGATACCGTCTCAGCGGCCGCCTACGGATCTACAATAGCCTCAGTCACGGTTGACCAGTCCAGACCGCATCCACTATCAAAGTCTATGATGGACGTTAAGGTAAACGGACACCCGACGAAGTGTTTAATCGATTGCGGGAGTACTGAGAGTTTTATTCACCCTAGCCTCATCAAACCGTACTCACTAAAGGTGTACCCTACCCGGAGCAAAATCGCGATGGCATCTAAGTCCCTCACTTCGGAGGTAATCGGTTTCTGTAAAGTAACACTGACTGTTAAGGGCACAGAGTATAAAGATTTTAAACTCCTTGTGTTGCCGCAGCTCTGCGTGAAACTAATTCTAGGCCTAGATTTCCAGTGCCACCACGAGAGCGTCACACTTGCATATGGCGGATCCCAGCCCCCGCTCACAGTTTGCGGCCTCTCCACTTTAAAGATAAGCCCGCCATCCCTGTTTGCGAACCTCGCCCCAAACTGTAGACCTATCGCGACCAAAAGTCGACGGTACAGTTCAGAAGATAAAACATTTATAAAAGACGAAGTAGGAAGGCTACAGTGGGAGGGTATCATCGAAAATAGTAATAGCCCGTGGCGTGCTCAGGTAATGGTGGTTAAAACTAACGAAAAGAAACGGCTCGTGGTCGACTACAGCCAGACCATCAACATATATACGCAACTAGACGCTTATCCCTTGCCTCGCATCTCCGAGATGGTGAACCAGATTGCCCAGTATCGTGTGTTTTCCACTATTGACTTAAAGTCTGCCTATCACCAGCTCCCCATAAAAGTAGACGACCGTCCTTATACGGCTTTTGAAGCAAATGGGCGCCTGTACCAATTCCTTAGGGTACCCTTCGGGGTCACGAATGGAGTTTCCGTTTTCCAACGGGAAATGGACCATATGGTAGATGAGAATGCGTTGGAGGCAACATTTCCGTACCTGGACAATGTTACCATCTGTGGACGCGACCAACAGGAGCATGACCGGAATCTCGCTAAATTTCTAGAGACTGCCCAAAAGCTAAACCTGACCTATAACGAGCACAAATGTACTTTCAACACTACTCGTCTGTGTATTCTCGGCTGTGTGGTAGAGAATGGGGTAATCGGGCCAGACCCTGAACGATTACGCCCGCTTAAAGAACTACCACTGCCACATAACCCTAAGGCCTTAAGAAGGTATCTGGGATTCTTCTCTTATTATGCTCAGTGGGTGGCCAACTATTCGGACAAAGCCCGAGCCCTTATCAAGTCGACGTCCTTCCCTCTATCAGTAGAAGCGCAGGAGGCATTCACCAACATCAAATGGGACATTGAAAAGGCCGTGGTATGTGCTGTAGATGAGAGGATACCCTTCCAGGTAGAGAGCGATGCTTCTGATTTTGCGTTGGCTGTAACCCTCAACCAGGCCGGGAGACCGGTAGCCTTCTTTTCCCGTACACTACAGGGTCCTGAAGTCAGGCATTCTTCCGTTGAGAAGGAAGCACAAGCAATTATCGAGGCGGTCAGACATTGGAGACATTATCTCGCCGGCAAACGTTTCACACTCCTCACTGACCAGCGGTCTGTGGCCTTCATGTTTAACACGAAGCAGAGAGGCAAGATAAAAAATGACAAGATCCTAAGATGGCGGATTGAACTGTCCACTTACGACTACGATATTATGTACAGGCCAGGAGCACTCAACGAGCCACCCGATGCCCTATCTCGAGGGGTATGTGCCAGCCTTAGTACTGACAAGCTCCAAAGTCTCCACGACGCACTCTGCCACCCAGGAATCACCCGATTGAATCACTTCATCAAGTCTCGCAACTTACCCTACTCCATTGAGGAGGTCCGAACGATGACCAGAGCCTGCCGCGTTTGTGCGCAATGCAAACCCTGCTTCTACAGGCCCGAACAAGCTCACCTCATCAAGGCAACTCGGCCATTCGAGCGCCTAAGCCTTGATTTCAAAGGTCCTCTCCCATCGGTTGATTGTAATGTCTATTTCCTCAACGTTATAGACGAATACTCTCGTTTCCCCTTTGCCATTCCCTGCCCGGACATGACCAGTGCTACGGTAATCAAAAGCCTCTGCAACTTATTCTGTCTGTTCGGTATGCCCAACTATATCCATAGCGACAGAGGGACGTCGTTTATGAGTGATGAGTTACGCCGGTTCTTACTATCAAAAGGGATTGCTACTAGTAGAACCACTAGCTACAACCCCCGGGGCAATGGGCAGGTTGAGAGGGAGAATGCGACAGTGTGGAAGGCAGTCATTCTGTCTTTAAAATCGAAAGGCCTACCGACCTCTCGCTGGCAGGAAGTTCTTCCCGATGTACCACATTCCATAAGGTCTCTGCTGTGCACCGCAACAAATGCTACTCCTCATGAGAGGATGTTCGGTTTCCCCAGGAAATCTTCCTCAGGTATTTCACTACCCGGGTGGTTGATGTCCCCGGGCACTGTACTGCTACGAAAACATGTGAGAGGTCATAAGACTGATCCCCTAGTGGAGGAAGTACAGCTCCTCCACGCCAATCCTCAGTACGCATATATTCAATACCCTGATGGACGTGAGGATACTGTTTCAATAAAGGACCTGGCTCCGGCAGGAGAAGAGAGAGAGAGCGATGCTGCTAGCGAAGATGCGGGTGTGGAGCACCATGATGCGCCGCCTGTGGGGGTGGGATGCCCGGAGGTACAAGACGTACAAAACGTCGTTTTGGAAAACCCAGCAGACGCCAGGACGGCGGAGGAACCTGAGCAAGTCCCCCAAGAGGTTCCTCGGCCGACGCTACGTCGCTCACTACGAACTGTAAAACCCCCGGTCAGACTTAACTTATAGGAGGGGTGAATGTGGTGAAATAAGTCTTATAAGTATATACCTTATTCTACTTGTGTATAGTTTCCTATTGTAATCTATGGTAACCCTGCTGTTTTCTTGGTTGGCCGGGAATGCTGATGTACTGTATACCACTCTGCTGTGCCATTGATTGTCCTGATCTGCTACTTTGCCCCTGGCTCCGCCTCCTAGTTCACTTCTGAGAAGCTGGTCAGAAGGCTAACATGTGTGTTCTGTTCTGTCCAGTTCTAAGCTATTAAAAGCCAACTGTTTGAGTTATAACTACCAGTCTCTGTAGCTATTTAAGGTATATCAGCAGTAATACTTCCACACTTTGTATTCCAGCCCCTTTGAGGTAAAGGCTAACACTCCATTGGCCTTTTTGATGCTGTCTTGTTTATAGTGATTTCTGTACATGGGCCCTAACTCTCTCTGCCCATCCAGTTCCTAGCTTCTCACCTTCAATATTATGAATTAATAAACATCTTCAATATTATGGACCCAAAAAATCAGTGGGGTAGCATATCTTGGCATAAGTGCCTCCAGCACTAACCACACCAATGTCTGCGGGGTCAGGGGGCGGTCCCTTAATTATCATGTCAATGTTAGGTGTCCTAGATGTGCCGACAGAGGGACTTGAAAACTTTTGACATCGATACCACAAGCTGGGAAAATGTGGTTAACAACAGGCCACAGTGAAGTGCTGTGCTGCATCAGGGAGCCAAAGAGGCTGAAGAGAGATGGTTGAGAGAGAGAGAGAGAGGAAAGAGAAGAGAGCAAAGAGGAAAGTTCACCAGGCTTCAAGAGTTAATACTGTGCAGGCTTCATCATTATCATCCAGCTCTGTGATTTATGCCCGCACCATCTGTGACAAGGACTGTCGCTCACGATTCGGTCCATTCAGCCACTCTCGATGTTGCAGCATGACAAAGACACAGCCCCAGGATATCGCTGCAGGAGATCCTCAGGCCAGTGCCCTAGGTCCAACTAGCTTCAGCTGCTTCATCAATGGCCTTCCCTTCATCATAAGGTCAGACGTGGGGATGTTCACTGATGACTGCACAATGTTCAGTGCCATTCGCAACTCCTCAGATAATGAAGCAGTCCATGCCTGCATGCAACAAGACCGGGACAACATTCAGGCTTGGGCTGATAAATGGCAGGTCACATTCGCGCCACAGAAGTGCCAGGTAATGACTATCTCCAACAAGCGGGAGTCTAACCATCGCCCCTTGACATTCAACGGCATTACCATCGCCAAATCCCCCACCATCAACATCCTGGGGGTCACCATTGGCCAGAAACTTAACTGGACCAGCCACATAAATACTGTGGCTACAAGAGCAGGTCAGAGGCTAGGTATTCTGTGGTGAGTGTCTCGCCTCCTGTCTCCCCAAAGCCTTTCCACCATCTACAAGGCACAAGTCAGGAGTGTGATGGGACACTCTCCACTTGACTGGAGGTGTGCAGCTGCAACAACACTCAAGAAGCTCGACACCATCCAGGACAAAGCAGCCCACTTGATTGGCACCCCATCCACCACCTTAAACATTCACTCCCTCCACCACCAGTGTACCGTGGCTGCAGTGTGTACCATCTACAAGATGCGCTTACAATGCTGGCCTTGTAGGGAGCAAGCAAAGCCTCCACCCGCACAAGATCATCCTGGAATATTTGTAATTGGGTCCCTGCCTAGTTTCCGGCTGTTCGTAGGCGCGCAACAGTTACAATGGGGCATATTTTCAAACAAATACTGTAAAGAAAGAAAGACTTACATTTATATAGCACCTTTCACGGCCACTGGACTTCTCAAAGCGCTTTACAGCCTATGAAGTACTTTTGGAGTGTAGTCACTGTTGTATTATAGGAAATGCAGCAGCCAATTTGCACACAGCAAGCTCCCACAAACAGCAATGTGATAATGGCCAGATAATCTGTTTTTGTTATGTTGATTGAGGGATAAATATTGGCCAGGACACTGGGGATAACTCCCTTGCTCTTCTTCGAAATAGTGCCATTGGATCTTTTACAACCACCTGAGAGAGCAGACGGGGTCTGAGCGACAGTCCTTGTCACAGATGGTGCGGGCATAAATCACAGGGCTGGATGATAATGATGAAGCCTGCACAGTATTAACTCTTGAAGCCTGGTGCACTTTCCTCTTTGCTCTCTTCTCTTTCCTCTCTCTCTCTCTCTCAACCATCTCTCTTCAGCCTCTTTGGCTCCCTGATGCAGCACAGCACTTCACTGTGGCCTGTTGTTAACCACATTTTCCCAGCTTGTGGTATCGATGTCAAAAGTTTTCAAGTCCCTCTGTCGGCACATCTAGGACACCTAACATTGACATGATAATTAAGGGACCGCCCCCTGACCCCGCAGACATTGGTGTGGTTAGTGCTGGAGGCACTTATGCCAAGATATGCTACCCCACTGATTTTTTGGGTCCATAATATTGAAGATGTTTATTAATTCATAATATTGAAGGTGAGAAGCTAGGAACTGGATGGGCAGAGAGAGTTAGGGCCCATGTACAGAAATCACTATAAACAAGACAGCATCAAAAAGGCCAATGGAGTGTTAGTCTTTACCTCAAAGGGGCTGGAATACAAAGTGTGGAAGTTATACTGCGTTCAGTTCTGGGCACCACAACTCAGAAAGGGTATATTGGCCTTGAAGGTGGTGCAGCGCAGGTTCACCAGAATGATACTGGGGCTAAAAGGGTTAAATTATGAGGACAGGTTGCACAGACTAGGCTTGTAATCCCTCGAGTATAGAAGAATAAAGGGTGATCTAATTGAGGTGTTTAAAAAAGAAAAAAGGAAAGACTTGCCTTCATATAGCACCTTTCATGACCACTGGATGTCTCAACGCACTTTACAGCTAATGAAGTACTACTTGAAGTGGAGTCACTGTTGTAATGTAGGAAATGCAGCAGCCAGTTTGCACACAGCAAGGTCCCACAAACAGCAATGTGATAATGACCAGATAATCTGTTTTTGTTATGTTGGTTGAGGGACAACTATTGGCCAGGACACCAAGAGCACTCCCCTGCTCTTCTTCGAAATAGTGCCATGGGATCTTTTACGTCCACCTGAGAGGAGACGGGGCCTCGCTTTAATGTCTCATCCGAAAGACGGCACCTCCGACAGTGCAGCACTCCCTCAGCACTGCACTGGAGTGGGACTTGAACCCACAACCTTCTGACTCAGAGAATGCTATTATAATGTATTCTATAATTTCACGGTTGGTCCTGAAATATAAATTTGCTGAGAACTATCAAATTGATCGTCCTGATGACTCAGTGGGTAAAGGCACTGCCTGCTGTGGTACTGCACTATACAGGTCATGAGGGTACCAGGTTTGATCCTAGTCCTTTGCAGAGTTAACTGGAGCAGCAAGTGGCACTGGTATTATTCACCTCAGTGCTTCTGGGCTGGAAGGAGGAAAGCAGCCAGAGTTCCTGCTCTTGGCCACTTTCTAATAACTCTTGCTATAAAGTGCGTGTATGTGGACATTGGGTGAGGCCACGCTCAGCTGTGATGTCCTTCACAGAAAAATAGGCTCTCAGAGTTCACTGTTCAGGCTCACCCAGGAAGAATAGCCCCTTGGGTGAGGTACAAGAGGACTGTTGGTGTTTGTAGAATCATACCTCAGCACTATCCATGATATTCAAGAAAGGAAGGGTAAGTGAAGAAAATTGGGCTTTCTGAAATATCAAGTAGTTGTATAGCTATTTTCATGATCGTTACAAAAGGT
This sequence comes from Somniosus microcephalus, assembly GCF_052327205.1. Taxonomy (NCBI): domain Eukaryota; kingdom Metazoa; phylum Chordata; class Chondrichthyes; order Squaliformes; family Somniosidae; genus Somniosus; species Somniosus microcephalus. The sequence continues at coordinate 42,169,006 of NC_140988.1, forward strand.
TCCCCAAAATATTTATGTTACATGTGGTGTGTTCACTTTCTGGTTCTCTTGAACGACACAGTTGGTTTGTCTATTCAGAAGAATGATCAGATTTCAGGAATCCATGGGAAATCCGAAGACCAAGAGGCACTCAGTGGAAAATTGGAGCAGCTAAATAGGCTCCAGGAGGAGGGCGTTCCTGGAGAAGTTTCCGAATTCCTGGACTTCTCTGGACGTCAAGACTATGCTCCTGCACTGGACTACACTGGATTACACCGTAAGACTCATCTGTTGTGACTCTGATTCTGCTGCTAAATTTTTTTAAAGTAACTTAGGCGATATACAGCCCCTCCCCCGCTGCTGATGTTTCTCTGTTGAGCTGGGTAACTCGTGCTACTAGTTATTCAGCTTTGTTGGGTGCTGGCTAGTGGGTTACATTTCTCCGCTGTTTCTAATCTACGGTGACCTCCAACTTCGCATCAACTTCGCCATCTTTTTTTTGCACCATAACCGATTCTGCACATCTCCTGGATTCTCATTCCCATGGAATAACCTCCATCCTCCAATTCTCTACCCTTCAAATAGCTTCTGGATTTCACTCACTCGCTACACCTGTCTCCGAACTTGGACAACAGTTTGTCAATGCTCCATGCCGACTCCACCCTACCTACGTCAACTTTATCCCTCCACAGGACCTCTGACTTTAACTCTGGACTCCCTCCTATTGTTTCCTACCTATATCCTGTTACTACCAGGAAATAGGTATCCCAAAAACATAACCAGGCCTATGTAACTTGAGTTTTCCCTGTGTCCATTCATGTGCACATTTTGGCTGCCCCTCCGCACCTGAGCCCATCATTTCCATTTCCACTTTTTTCTCCCGTTTTGCTTTTCTCTCTATCCCTCCTTGACTGCTCTCCCCTGTCGCATGCCTCCTTTCATCTCTCCTCTCTCGGATACTCTGCCCTCCCAAATCCCTACCCCAACCCATCATTACTCTTCGACCTTCCTACTCTCCTGCTGCCGTCCCAGGCATGACTTCCTCGTAGATAAGCCTACAGCTTCCCTCTGTGCCTCTCTTGGCATTCCCCAAATGCTACACCGAGACACTCATCACTGCCTCCTCACGAGCAGCAACCCCAACTGTCCCATCCTACTCTCTCACCGACTTTCTTGCCCAGTGCGCCCGCTGAAGGCTAATCTTGCCAATCTCCTCCCCGTCCAACTCACCCCCCCCCCGCCAAGTGCTGACCCTGTGGACTCTGGTTGTTGTTGTTCACTTGTAAGCTAAATCTCGAGCATTCTAAATGAAGTATTTACATTGATAATAGCATTCACATATGCAGTAATATGCATGCCCTATGGTGTAGTGCAAATGAAAGTGACAGGAATAATCTTCTTTAATACAAATGAACACACGTCAGGTTGCTTTCATTTTTTTAAATATTAAATTTAACATATCTATCATCCGCTAACTACAAAACTATAAGAAAGCCATAACTTAAAATGAAATGCACCAACATTAAGGCTAAAAATGTGCACAAGTTTTTAAAAATGTAAACAGATAAACATTCAATTTGACATTATGGCCAGGATTCTCCTCCCAGTGACGGTGTCACAATGGGGCGGGACTCCTGTCCGCCACATGACCCCGCTGTAACCCCGACTGATTTTTATTGGGTCGGGGGGTCATTTGACATGCAGGGTGGGGTCCTGGTGGGATTGCTGCCGCCAAAAGAGATCCAGCCACTGCAGAATTCTGCTGGTGCTGCTGTAGTAGCACCAGAAGAGGAGGGAGCAACAATAAAGGGGCATAAGCACTCTGAAGATTGGAAGGGATGTCCCAGTGAAGGCCTTGGCTAAGACCAGGTCATTCAGCACGTAAGTGCTGGGGGACAAAATGATGTTGGAGAAGCCCGCTACAAGTGCCCTGTTACCACTACTTCCTACCTGGTGCAAGTAACATGTGGTTACCAGGAATTCCACAGGGTAGCTGGGCCCCTCTCTCTGTAGTGAATGGGGAAGGCCAGCGATTGTCCTGGTGGGGACATTGGAGGAATATGTGGGTGGGGGGGGGGGAAGTGAGGTGATTGTAGGCCTCACCACCCTCATTTTCCAACATTCCCCACCATTGTCCTGTTTGGCTTCAGATGGGGTATCAGAGGAGAATCCAGCCCTATATTTCAGTTGAAGCTTTGAAAAAGTGCTACTATTGGGTTGGGGGATTTACTGTACTTTGGCAACAGACAGCAACACATCGACTTCAATATCACACGTCTTCCAGACTAAGAGGTACATTTTTCACTGTGTTGAAAGCTAAAGCGTTCTATTAATAAATTGACAGGAACCAATTAAAGTTTAGTAAAGCAATTTTGCTTTAACTTAATCCACAGAGCAACATATACCCACAAGACTTCATGCGCTATCTGGTGCCAACAACATTACCACTGCCTTCGAAGCACCAGCAGACTCCTTTTGGTACAAACCATAATTTAACCATTTGTTAACAGACTAAAGACCGACCACTGCAGTACAAAACTAGTGGATAGTTGTGAAAAGTATATTTAAAAAAAAACAAGAAGTTCAGGTAGCCTTGCATCTTAAGAGGTTGAGTACTTAACTTGCAACAAAGAGATTGTAATTGTGGATGACATGGCTGCAACCTCAACTGCATACATTTTGTTGGTCCTTAAATGTTGAATGTTATACCACTTGTTATAAATCTCATCATCGTGAAGAAACTACTCATGAAATAACACTGGACGGCCAGCTGGCGGCGCTGTCCAAGGAGTATAAATACTCGGGCGTGGGCACAGCTTGCCCAGGGACATTTTGTAAGACAGGAACTAGTGAAGTACAACTAGACCTCTATGTTCAGAAACAAGTTGATTAAAGCCTTGCTTTATACTCAAACCAAGTGCGTAGTGAGTTTTATTACGTCACCACTCATCTCAGGACAGGCGTGTAGAAGGAATTTACATTGCAAGTCTCCAATCGCTTAAAGCACATGTCTGCTGTTTAGTTAAGAAGTGGTTTTGACAGAAATTCAGCCAAAGTACTCTCCCATCCTCTTTTAACATGATACTGGTATGATGGTGAGTGTCTTGTAAGGGAAAATTGAACATGAATGGTGCTGAAAAAACAGCATCCAATATATTAATAACATCCAAACATAATTATAATTTTAAAATAAAAATCTTATAAACTAAAATTAACAATTAAAGTTGCTGTAACAACAAGAACCAGTGAAAGGGTTTAAGAACAACATTGCTTTATGCTCATCGCTTTAATGCAACCAGCAACTGCCAGATCTCTCTCAGCATGGAAAGATTAAAACAAAATGCCCTGAAATTCTTTTTAGCAGAAGCCTCATGGAGTTTCCAAGCTGACACCTTCAATGGCCTAGTTTCCAGTCATCGAGTCAAAGTCTGGATCCTAGCCTTGAATGGCATTTAAACTCCCCTGGCTTGCTTGGGCCAATTTCTGTCAGGTTGGCAGGTTGATAAAAGCAAAGATTGATGTGACAGTGGAGCACTCCCCCAGGAAGGGAGGAAAAAGAGTGGGAGAGCAATAGTGGTAGGGGATTCTATAGTAAGGGGAACAGATAGGCGTTTCTGTGGCCGTAGACGTGAATCCAGGATGGTTTGTTGCCTCCCTGGTGCCAGGGTCAAGGATGTCACTGAGCGGCTGCAGGGCATTCTGGAGGGGGAGGGCGAACAGCCAGAGGTCGTGGTCCACATTGGTACCAATGACATAGGTAAAAAGAGGGATGAGGTCCTGCAGCAAGAATTTAGGGAGCTAGGTAGAAGATTAAAGAGCAGGACCGCAAAGGTTGTAATCTCTGGATTACTCCCGGTGCCACGTGCTAGTGAGTATAAGAATAGGAAGATAGAACAGATGAATGCGTGGCTAAAGGGATGGTGCAGGAGGGAGGGCTTTAGTTTCCTGGATCACTGGGCTGCTTCTGGGAAAGGTGGGACTTGTACAAGTCGGACGGTTTACACCTGAACCAGAGGGGGACCAATATCCTTGCGGGGAGGTTTGCTAGCACTGTTGGGGGGGGTTTAAACTAACTTGGCAGGGGGATGGGATACAGAGTGGAGCTATAGTAGGGGGTGATTTACAGCCTAATACGGAGGAAAAAACAAGTCAGCTGGGAAGGCAGAGCAAATATGTGAAGGCAAAAGGAAATATGGCAAGGCTGGAAGGCATTTATTTTAATGCAAGGAGTCTTGCAAATAAGGTGGATGAACTGAAGTTGTTGTTGAACACATGGGAGTACGATATTGTTGCTATCACGGAGACATGGTTGAGGGAGGGTCAGGACTGGCAGCTCAATATTCCGGGGTATAGAATCTTCAGGCGAGACAGAGGGGGGTGTAAAAGGGGAGGGGGTGTTGCAATATTAATTAAGGAGTCAATTACTGCTGTAAGGAGGGATGATATATTAGCAGGTTCCTCTAATGAGGCCATATGGGTAAAACTTAAAAACAAAAAGGGGGCAAGCACTTTGCTGGGAGTGTACTATAGGCCCCCAAACAGTCAGGGGGAGATAGAGGAACAGATATGTAGGCAAATCTCAGAGAAGTGCGAAAATAATAGGGTAATAATAGTGGGGGATTTCAACTTCCCCAATATTAATTGGGATAGTCAGAGTGTGAAAGGCTTAGAGGGTGCAAAGTTCTTAAAGTACATCCAGGAGAACTTTTTGAGCCAACATGTAGAAAGTCCTACAAGAGAGGGGGCGGACCTAATTCTAGGGAATGTAGCCGGGCAAGTGGTGGAAGTGTCAGTAGGAGAGCATTTTGGCGACAGTGACCATAATTCAGTGAGATTTAAGGTGGTCATGGAAAAAGACAAAGACTGCCTGGAAATAAGGGTTCTAAATTGGGGGAAGGCCGATTTTAATATGATAAGGCAGGATCTGGCCAAAGTGGACTGGGAGCAGCTACTTATAGGAAAGTCCACATCAAAGCAGTGGGAGACTTTCAGAAGGGAAATAGAGAGAGTACAACGCCAACATGTTCCCGTAAAGGTCAAGGGTGGGACCAACAAGCAAAGGGAACCTTGGATGACAAGGGATATACAAAAATGCATTAGGAAAAAAAGGGGGGCTTTTGGCAGTTACAAAAGACTAAAGACGGAGGAAGCCCTAGAGGAGTATAAAAAGTGCAGGCGCATACTTAAAAAAGAAATTAGGAGAGCGAGGAGGGGCCATGAAATAACACTGGCGAGCAAAATAAAGGAAAATCCTAAGATATTTTATAAGTATATTAAGGGCAAGAGGATAACCAGGGAAAGGGTAGGGCCCATTAGGGACCAAAGTGGCAATCTGTGTGTAGAGCCAGATGATGTAGGCGGGGTTTTAAATGAATTTTTTGCATCTGTGTTCACTATGGAGAAAGACGATGTAGACATAGAAATCGGGCAAGGGGACTGTGATATACTTGAACATATTAGCATCGAGAGGGAGGAGGTACTAGCGATTTTAGCAGGCCAAAAAGTGGATAAATCCCCAGGCCCGGACGAGATGTATCCCAGGCTGCTGTGTGAGGCAAAGGAGGAGATTGCAGGGGCTCTGACACAAATTTTCAGAACCTCTCTGGCCACAGGGGATGTACCAGAGGACTGGAGAACAGCTAACGTAGTACCATTATTCAAGAAGGGTAGCAGGGATAAACCAGGGAATTACAGGCCAGTGAGCCTAACATCTGTGGTAGGGAAATTATTGGAAAAGATTCTGAGGGACAAAATTAGTCTCCACTTGGAGAGGCAAGGATTAATCGGGGATAGTCAGCATGGCTTTGTCAAGGGTAAATCATGTCTGACCAACCTGATTGACTTTTTCGAGGGGGTGACTAGGTGTGTGGATGAGGGAAATGCTGTGGATGTGGTATACATGGACTTCAGTAAGGCTTTTGACAAAGTCCCGCATAGGAGACTGGTCAAGAAGGTAAGAGCCCATGGGATCCAGGGTGCCTTGGCACGTTGGATCCTAAACTGGCTGAGTGGCAGGAGGCAGAGGGTGATGGTCGAAGGTTGCTTTTGTGACTGGAAGCCTGTGTCCAGTGGGGTACCTCAGGGATCGGTGCTGGGTCCCTTGCTGTTTGTGATCTACATAAATGATTTGGATGAGAATGTAAAAGGTATGATCAGTAAGTTCGCAGATGACACGAAAATTGGTGGGGTGGTAAATTGCGAGGAGGAAAGCCTCAGGCTACAGGACGATATAAACGGGTTGGTCAGATGGGCGGAAAAGTGGCAAATGGAATTTAACCCTGAAAAGTGCGAGGTGATGCATTTTGGACGGACAAATAAGGCAAGGGAATACACAATGAGTGGTAGGACCCTAGGAAGTACAGAGGGTCAGAGGGACCTTGGTGTACATGTACATAGATCCCTGAAGGCAGCGGAACAGGTAGATAAGGTGGTTAAAAAGGCATATGGGATACTTGCCTTCATTAGTCGAGGCATAGAATATAAGAGCAGGGAGGTTATGATGGAGCTGTACAAAACGCTGGTAAGGCCACAGCTGGAGTACTGTGTGCAGTTCTGGTCGCCTCACTATAGGAAGGATGTGATTGCTTTGGAGAGGGTGCAGAGAAGATTCACCAGGATGTTACCTGGGATGGAGCGCCTCAGCTATGAAGAAAGACTAAACAGGCTGGGGTTGTTTTCCTTGGAGCAAAGGAGGCTGAGGGGGGACCTGATTGAGGTGTACAAAATGATGAGGGGCATAGATAGGGTAGATAAAGAGGAACTTTTCCCCTTAGTAGGGGGGTCAATAACAAGGAGGCATAGATTCAAAGTAAGGGGCAGGAGGTTTAGAGGGGATTTGAGGAGGAACTTTTTCACCCAGAGGGTGGTTGGAGTCTGGAACTCACTGCCTGAAAGGGTGGTAGAGGCAGGAACCCTCACAACATTCAAGAAGCATTTGGATGAGCACTTGAAATGCCATTGCATACAAGGCTATGGACCAAATGCTGGAAAATGGGATTAGATTGGACAGGGCTTGATGGACGGCGCAGACACGATGGGCCGAAGGGCCGCTTTTTGTGCTGTATAACTCTATGGGCTAGATTTTCAGTCGCTTGCGCCAGCAGTTAGCGTCTTAAGAGAAGTGTTTTTCGGGCGCTATGCGTGTAGCGCCCGGGCACAGCGCAGTTTGCGCCCCGCCCCAAATTAAGTTGCCCGTTAGCGCCGGCGCAAAGTTTAGCGCCCGCCCGGATGCGCGCGCAGAAAATGACGTCACATCCTCGTGCAACGCCCTTTGTGCGCCCTGATTCCAAACTTCAGTCAGACCGCCCCATTGTGCAGCTGGCGGCCGGAGCGTTTGGAAAAAGGAACGCAACACAACCAGCGCGAGCCCCGGGGGGCGCAAATTAAAGGGGACGTACTCTCCAGTATAAAGGCCAGCCTTTTTTCAGAAAACAGTCTTGTGCAATGCATTTCTGGAGACACAACAAGGAGGATAGCTAACTGGTTTCAAGCAGCAAGAGCCAGGTATTTTTGGACTCAGGCCAGAGCGCTGCAAGTGGCCTTTTGGAAATTAGAGTGTTTGCCAGGATTTGATGGGGGTTGCATGGGGTGCCAACGCGGAGCTGCAGCTCCATGTCCGTAGGGCTCGCAGACGCATTGTGAGAGGGGCAGCCCTGGATAGAGGCAGAGGGGGCTACAGGCGTCGGCCACGTAGGCCTTACCCAGTCAGGCTATACCGCCAGCAGCGCTCCTACCTAAACATGAGTGCCGCGCGATGTGTTAAAAGGCTCCGATTCCGAAAGGAGGTGATTGCAGAGATCTGCCACCTGCTTCGCCGAGATCTGCGGCCAAAGCTCAGGTGCAGGACGTCTCTGTCGGTGGAAGTGAAGGTGACGGTGGCATTGAACTTCTATGCCACCGGCTCCTTCCAATACGCTGCTGGGGACATAGCAAACATCTCCCAGTACGGCGCGCATCGCTGCATCCGCCAGGTGACCGAAGCACTGTTCAGAAGGAGAAGCCAATTCATCTCCTTCCCCATGGCCCTGGAGAGCCAGCATCAGCGCGCATTGGGATTTTCCAGACTCGGGGAATTCCCCTTGGTGCAGGGCGCCATTGACTGTACGCATGTGGCTTTGCGGGCCCCTCTGGAGCATGGCGAGCAGTATCGCAACAGGAAGGGCTACCATTCTCTGAATGTGCAGCTGGTGTGTGACCACAAGCAGCGCATCATGGCAGTCAATGCCAGCTTCCCAGGCAGCAGCCACGATGCCTTTATCCTGCGGCAGAGTACTGTGCATGACATGTTCCAGGCACAGCCTCCCCCAAGAGGATGGCTACTCGGGGACAAAGGCTATCCTTTGTGCACCTGGCTCATGACCCCGCTCCGCGCGCCCAGGACCGCTGCTGAAGAGGCCTACAACGAGAGCCATCAAACCACCCGCAACATCATCGAGCTAACTATTGGGGTCCTCAAGCAGCGGTTCCGCTGCCTTGATCGCTCCGGAGGAGCTCTCCAGTATTCGCCGGACCGGGTCTCCCAATTTGTGGTGGTTTGCAGCATGCTACACAACCTGGCTATCCGCAGGACTCAGGCACTGCCACCTGACGTTGGACCAGCACCTCAGGAGGAGGAGCAGGAGGAGCATGAGGAGGAGGAGGAGGAGGAGCAGGAGTACGAGGAGGAGGAGGAGGAGCAGGAGTACGTTCCCAGGAGGGAGCGACCAGGGCCAAAGGCTGCACGACGCCACCTTATTACACGGTACTTCTAAGCCCCCTGTCAGGGAATGGCCAGGGGCCATGAGGGAAGATGAATGCAGCCGCTCCGCAACCCCTCAGCCGGCGAAGCCAACAAACACTAAGAAGAACAACCATGGAGACTGCATGAATAAAGATAATATTTTATTACACAAAAATGAAAAGCCCTTCCCACATGAATCCCCAAAAACAATAAACGGGCCCCACAAAAAGCCCAACAAACGACTCACTCCCACAAACTGGGGAGGCGTCACTCCACCTTTCTTCAAACCGGGCCTCAACGTCGGCCTAACGCAAAAAATAAGCCCTCCAACAACACAACCATGGGCAAAATAAAGATGGCCACCGCCATATAAAAGGAAAGCTGCGCACACCCTCTACTGAGTGGCCCGCGAGGGCGAGACCTTGCCCAGCCTTTTGCCTCCCCTGCCCGGCCTGCTGCTCCTTCGCAAGCTCTGCCCAGTGGCTGCTGCGAGGCTGGGGGAAGGTGCCTGAGGCTCAGATGCCCTTCCGCCAGATGCCGCTGGGGGGCGGCCTACACGGCGTTTGGGCCTCGAGGGGCCATCTGCTGAGTGGCGCACCTGAGCCTGGCCACCATCAGCTGCAGCCGCTTGCCCTTGACGCCCCAGTGGGGGAATGGCGGTGACGGATGGCGCAATGTGGGCCAGCTGGCGTGTGGGATGCGCTGGCTGGTGCTGTGGCGCGGTGGCACTCGGCCGGGCCCGCACTGCAGGATCCGCAACAATCAGCCGAGGGGCGGCTTGCTGGGATGGCCCAGCGCGGCGGCTGCCCTGGCGATGCCTGCCTGAGACAGCGCGTGTGGCAGCAGTGAGTGCCCCTGTGGTCCTGGTGTGCGCGCGCATCACAGCCGTCAGGGTCTTGATGGCATCAGTCAGCATGCGGCCACTCGCGGCAGTTGCTGCCCCGAACTCGCGCACACTGGTCGCCAGCGACTCGATGGCCTCAGGCATGCGCCCCACCACGCTCATGAGCTCCGTGTGGCGCCGGTCCGAATCCTCGGCCATCTTATCCAGCTTCCGCACCTCCTCCGAGGTGAAGGTGTCCGGACTGGAGTCGCGACTCTCCCGCTGGGGAGGAGGGGGCTGAACTAGGGGACCCTTGCCGCGTTGGTGGCGGCGAGTGTGCCGAACAGCAGCACTCCCCTCTGATCCTTCCCCCCTTTGGGGGGAAGGCCGCGGGCCACGCGCACGGCTCCTGGGTGGCTGGACGCCACTGGTCCCAGAAGCTGCATTGCCCTGCGACAGTTCCTCCAGGCACTCGTCCAGTGAGGAGGTGTCAAGCATTTCCTCCTCTCCTGCGGGACGTGACTGTTCCCCCGAAGGTCCGGCTTGCTCCTCCTCCTCCTCCTGGTCGGAGGTGCTGTCACTGGCAGCTTCAGGGTCCTGGTCGTCACCAGCTGAAAGCAGGAATGCACAAGAGTAGCTTCAGAGTGAGGAGACGGCGTCAGCGAGGGAGTTAGGACTGGTGGCATTCAGCGCATTGGTGGGACAGTGGCAAAGGAGGTAGCTCGGATGGGCCAGTGCGACGCGAGAGGGCCAAAAGGCGAGGTCCTTACCATTGCCGGGCAGTGGAGGGTCGGATACACCGCACGCTGTGGGGACAATCACACGGGCTCCCATGAGCACACACACGCGCTCCTCCAGCCGAGTGAGCTTCTGCAGCTTGGCGCGGCCACCCCTGGCACACGCCTGCCGATTAAACGCTACTTTAGCCTGCAAGAGAAAGGACGGGCTGTAAGTGCGCAGTGAAGCCCTGATGTAGTGTGCACTGCCTCCCATGGTGGAATAGCGTGGACAGAGTGAAGCCCTGATGTAGTGTGCACTGCCTCCCATGGTGGAATAGCGTGGACAGAGTGAAGCCCTGATGTAGTGTGCACTGCCTCCCATGGTGGAATAGCGTGGACAGAGTGAAGCCCTGATGTAGTGTGCACTGCCTCCCATGGTGGAATAGCGTGGACAGAGTGAAGCCCTGATGTAGTGTGCACTGCCTCCCATGGTGGAACAGCTTGGACAAAGTGTAGAGTGCCGAATGGCCATGTGATGCTCATGACTGTCCCAATGCTGCTGGCTGAGGGTTGGCCAATAGGACTTTCAGCTCCCTTTGCCCATCATGTCAGGTGTACATGCAAGAATGAGGAGGAGACTGGAAAGGCTACTCACCTTCACAATCCTGGTCAGATCGTTGTATTTTTTACGACATTGTTTGTGGGTCCTGGGGGCATCGCCGGTGAACGTCACCCTCTGGGCGATCTGCTTCCAGGCTTTGGTGTAGTCGTGGTGGGTTGGATTCCTCCCACTCTCTGGGAACAAGATCTTGCGCCTCACCTCCAGAGCTGTGACCATTATGTCCAGATCACCCTCTGAGAAGCGCAGGGCACGCTGATGGGCCTTCTCTGGCGTTGCCATGACTCCCTGGGGCTGAGCAGCAGTGTTGAGGCCTCTTTGCAAGGCTGCAGTGTGCAGGGCGTGGCAGCAGACCAATTCGTCCCTTCCCCCTTTAAGAGCTGGTCGGCGCCATGGGGTCTGCTGTCAGTCCAAAAATGACCGCACCCGCGCTGCGCCCCGCCTGGGCGCTATCCCTCTGGACCGCCGGCTTAGCGCCTAAAGATAGGAGTGGAACGCCTCTTTTAGCGCTCCACCAATCTCTTAGGGCGAAGCCACTGAATTTCCGGCAACGGGCGCTACTTTGGGGCGGGCGCTAACTTCGGGCGGGCGCTAAGGTTAGCGCCCCAAAACTGTCTATACTGAAAATCTAGCCCTATGACTCTATGACTCTATGGCACTTTGGCCTAGAAATTGAGTTTGGGGCGGCCAGCTCGCTCGCGCCCAGAAATTACCGCTGCGCGCGGAGCCACTTGCGCCCGCCGGAAATTCAGTTTCAGCGCCCCAAGTCGAAGCCGGCTGCAAATCAAGGGTTTCGGCGCCCCCGCTTGGGGCGCTGAAACTGAATATCGGCGCACTAAGTGCCGCAGCGCCACCCGCTGTGGAGCGGCAGGCTGCGGTACTGCAGGCCTTCCTCCCTCTCTTAAGGGGGAGGTGCCTGCAACAGCGAGATCGCCGCTCGCTAGTGCCGGCAAATGAGCCCGGCACCATGGAGAAGTGCCGGGCTCCCGGAAAACAGCCGGCAATGCCGCGGGGGGGGGTGTGGAGGAGGCCGGGGAAGGAGGTGGGGGCAGGTGGCCGCCGAAAAAGCGGCCGGCCGCACCTCCACCTTAACTCGCCCCACTACCGCATCAGTTCGGCCCCGTTTTCTGGTCGCTGTTTGCGGCCGCCGCGGAAGAGGCGGCCGCAACTCAATATGGCGGTCGGGCCGGTAGCGGGGCGGTAGCGGGGCACTGCGCACACCAATGACGTCATCGGTGGCGGCGCAGCGCTACTGGCTAACGCCGCCATTACCGCAGCGCTGAATATCGGGGAAAGCTCAGCAAGTGGCGCAAAAGCCCTCTTTGGGCGAAAAGTGGGCGCAAAGCCTACTGAATTTCTAGCCCTTTATCTCTAAAGTAAAAACAAATTGGCACGGATTGCCCTGCCAGCTCATAGAATGCCATTGCCCAGGGCTATGCTCCAAACCATCTCACACGCTTCGATGGCAGGAACATTGTGGCAAGAGGTGACAAAGGGAACCTGTAAAAGGAGCCCCCTTGCAACCCCCCCCCCCCGCAAAAAAAAAGCTAATATGTGATTGGTTGAGATCATTATCACACTGGACTTCATGTAGTTTAATGTTAAATCATTTATCTTAGGGCCAATTACATAAAGTTACCAAGCATACCTTTTGTTTCTGCGCAAACTATGCATTTATAAACAGCACACAATAACATAGTCATAACCCAAATTCACTGAAGTTTTCATTAAAATGGCATTTTGTCATTAAGTCTCGTGGTGACAGGAAAGGGTTTGTAAAACAAGATTATAAAACAGTGTCATTATCATATAAATAAACAGTTCAATTGTTTTGGTCAAAGATCATTTAAAATTTTGCATATCTGCAGTGTCCCACCACCACGATCTTTCTACATAAGTTGTCTCGCTTGTTGATTTTACATCCAAATTTCATGTTTTCTGATTTTTCCCCATTGCTCTTTTAATGTTACTACACTAGGTGGCGCAGTTCCCTCAGGCAAACTTCATTGAAGAGGCACAAGAAATAGTTGCACTTTTGCCGGGAGCACAATTTCTTCCTTGCATTTATGCAGCTGTCTTAATGAATATCTGAGGAAACAAGGCAGAAACATCATTTTTTAAAATGTATTTTAAGAATTTTATTGCACAAAACCATATCCTGTTCACCTCTTATAATTTAAACAACTTGGCCCAGAAATTGGGCCGTGCCGCGCTCGCTTATCAAGCGCTATGCGGCCACCTAAGGACACAAAATGGCAGGATCGATGCACACACGCGTGCAGACTTTAAGTGCACAGCCCACGATTTTAGTGTAGGAGGTAGCACTCGCGTTCGGTTTGTACGCCGACAGAATTTAAAGCAGCCAGATAATTTTGCAAATGAGAGTTATCTTCTGCCTGCAGGACTCACTCACCATTATGGATTGCCCCCAGTTAATTGGGCGCCATGTGCTGACCTCACTTAGTACAACGGGACGCTAACCAGGATGCACTTGAGTGGTGCAGTTGTGATGAGAAGGCACTTGAACAGTGCTCTTACCCTGACAACTCTAGTCCAATCATCAAACTTCTTGTGGCACTGCATCCATGACCTGGGAGCAATGCTCTTGGCATTTACCTCATTGGTGACCTCCTCCCACACCTGCCCCGCTGGGGGATAAAGGATGTATCTCCTCCTCTGCACTTCCTACATCCAAGGCCTCCAGTGCAGCATCAGAGAACCTTGGTGCCCGCTCTCTCCCACCTTCAGCCATTTCAAGGATAGGTATCACGCACTCCTTTCAGCCAGAATCCACCTCCCCTTTAAGAGTTGCTGGCTATGTTTAAGTAGCGTGGGCTCCTCCTGATCGGCGTGCAGCCAGTGAACAGCGCGGGCAACACTGGCTGTATGTACAAATCATTGAAATGAGCAGGCGGCATGGATTTCACGTACTGCCAACATTCATATCAACTGGTGCATGTTAACATCGCACGGCCCCCCGCCCCCCACCCCACACACACATTTTACTATTGAAGTTCTAGGCCAAATATGCCACTTTTAATGCAGTAAAATATTCCGTGGCGCTTCACAAGGGGCAAGGCATAAATACTTCTGAAAAAGCCTGGAAAAAACGCAGCATTGGATTATTCTGACTGCAGTTAGAAATACATTACTAAATCAGGACTTTACATAAGATAGAAATTAGCCCATTTTACTGTCTTTATGATAATTTCAAGTTGTCCATAACAAAAACAGCCTTTTCAAAGTAAGTTTGAATGTTTAGATGTTTCTAAATTTGACAAAATCTTTTTACGAATAGCAATTTTGTTGACTGTTTTACCTTCTATTGTGTTCCAACTAGAAATTAATGGGGTCTCCATTAGAACTCCTCCTGTTCCTCTGCTTTCAGCAGGAAGAGGAGGAGGATCAAAAACAACAACAACAATTTGTATTTATATACCGTCTTTAACATGGTAAAACGTCCCAAGGCGCTTCACAGGAGTGTTATAAGACAAAAAATTTGACACTGAGCCACATAAGGAGAAGTTGGGGCAGGTGACCAAAAGCTTGGTCAAAGAGGTAGGTTTTAAGGAGCGTCTTAAAGGAGGAAAGAGAGGTAGAGAGGTGGAGAGGTTTAGGGAGGGAATGCCAGAGCTTAGGGCCTCGGCAGCTGAAGGCACGGCCACCAAAGGTTGAGCAATTAATCAGTGATGCTCAAGAGGGCAAAATTAGAGGAGCGCATATATCTCGGGGATTTGTGGGGCTGGAGGAGATGACAGAGATAGGGAAGGGGCGAGGCCATGGAGGGATTTGAATACAAGGATGAGAATTTTGAGGTGCTGCTTAACCGGGAGCCAATGTAGGGAGCCAATGTAGGTCAGCGAGCACAGGGGTGATGGGTGAACGGGACTTGGTGCAAGTTAGGACACGGGCTGCTGAGTTTTGGATGACCTCAAGTTTATGTAGGATCAGAAGAATAACTGCAGAATTGCCAGGCTGTATTGGCACAGTAAGTGGCCTCCAACCCTGCCCACTACCCACACCTCCCTGTCTGCAGAGCTAGGTTGATTGCTTCACTGTGAGATGCTTGAGAAGGCTACACTTCCCTCAGCAATACCGAAGTTGTGCCAGCTGCTGGACAGTTGTATGCACAGCTCATGAGAGATCTTGAGCTAACTAAGATCTGAGCTCACTGTCATTATGGTCCTGTTTTGACAATAAACTCAACTTGGTCACTTGCCAACAATTGAGATCTCCTCCACAGCCACCATTTCTTTCATTTGGAGATCATTCTGTTACTCCTTCATACAGGTATTTCCCCCACCTTGCCTGAAATCATTCTGCACATATCCTATCCCACTGACAATAAATCTGAAAACCTTTCTATTGTTTAAGGTCACTGTGGCTCCTCTTGAGGCATATTCATAGTGCCCTTATTGTCTAAGCCTCCTACTCCTCCTAGAATGGCAGAAACTTCCGAGGTGGCTGAGCCTTGGTAAGTTGAGGTAGTACTTCCTAGTCTTTCTTTGTGAGCAGTTTCCCTTTCACCAATGGAATGTTAAGGCACTCTGCATGCCATCATATGGAATGCAATCCAGGTTTTAGAAGGCATTTGTTAATCGGGCACAGTGGCAATCACTGGCTAGGCCAGGGATCGGTGCTGGGTCCTTTGCTGTTTGTAGTGTACATTAATGATTTAGATATGAATGTAGGAGGTATGATCAGTAAGTTCGCAGATGACCCGAAAATTGGTGGAGTGGTAAATAGTGAGGAGGGAAGCCTCAGGCTACAGGACGATATAGACGGGTTGGTCAGATGGGCAGAACAGTGAAAAATAGAATTTAACCCTGAATAGTGTGAGGTAATGCATTTTGGGAGGACTAACAAGGCAAGGGAATATACAATGAATGGTAGGACCCTAGGAAGGACCGAGGATCAGAGGGACCTTGGTGTCCATGTACATAGATCCCTGAAGGCAGCAGGACAGGTAGACAAGGTGGTTAAAAAGGCATATGGGATACTTGCCTTCATTAGCCGAGGCATAGAATATAAGAGCAGGGAGGTTATGATGGAGCTGTACAAAACGCTAGTTAGGCCACAGCTGGAATACTGTGTGCAGTTCTGGTCGCCACACTATAGGAAAGATGTGATTGCATTGGAGAGGGTGCAGAGGAGATTCACCAGGATGTTACCTGGGCTGGAGCGCTTCAGCTATGAGGAGAGACTGGACAGGCTGGAGTTGTTTTCCTTGGAGCAGAGGAGGCTGAGGGGGGTCCTGATTGAAGTGTACAAAATTATGAGGGGCATAGATAGGGTAGATAGAAAGGAACTTTTCCCCTTAGTAGAGGGTCAATAACCACGGGGCATAGTTTCAAGGTAAGGGGCAGGAGGTTTAGAGGGGATTTGAGGAAAAACTTTTTCACCCAGAGGGTGGTTGGAATCTGGAACTCACTGCCTGAAAGGGTGGTAGAGGCAGGAACCCTCACAACATTCAAAAAGCATTTAGATGAGCACTTGAAACGCCATAGCATGAAGACGTTTTGACAGATGAAATATCAGTGTTTCACAGCTGTTTGAAGCTGTCAAACACTGACAGTCTTACTTCTAACATGAGTCCTTCTCCACAGACTCAGTTAGAAATCTCTCCTGCACAGAAAGCTGCAGGCTGTCACTTTTGACAGATCGCAGCCATTCTGCTTTCTGTGCCGGTGAGATGAGGGACTCCCCGAACCTAAAGGAAGGAAGGCTGAAAAGGTAAGAAAATGTATGTAAAACTTATTTAATCACTTTAGACACACCAAACACACTTACCTTTGCACTCATGCACACATCACTCACCTGAACACCGATATCTCGACCCCTCCAAGCCCTTCAACCCAACGGCCCGACTCCTCCAACTTGGTGTGGTTTGGAGCCATCGGGATTCCCACAGTTCAAGCTTAAAAATAGGGATTAGGCTAAAAACTGCCTGTTAACAGGCAGTTAATTGGCACTAATCCCTTCCCGCCTCGGGTAGGCGGGTCCCAGTGCGGGGCAGGTACCCGCCTCCTTTGAAATTGGCATGGAGGCGGGTTGGGGGTGGGATGGGGTCAGGACCCCCAATTTCGGGAATTTAACCCCCCGCATGCCTCCAATCCTGACTCCACGGCTCAATGAAAATCGAGGCCTATGAGTCTAAGATGCATTAGTCTCAGACATTACATGGAGCCACATTGAATGCCTTGACCCTTTTAGCTGCTGCTGCAGCACTGAATGTTCCTCCTGTTCCAGAGGTGGACTACCTATAGTGCCTAGAGCACACCATGCACATGTAATGACAATGCTCTGAGGAAAATTGGGCTGGTTCTTGGTGATGTAACACCAGCAGGTTGAAGAACCGTCCTAGTGCACTTCTGGTAAATCTGCCAATGAGGAAAATCCAGCTCATGAAGTCTGCCTCTGATCACCAGCAGGTCAATTGGATCCATAGAGGAGATAGATCTGATGGCAAATCCAGAGACTAATGATAAAGTTAGTCTCCACTGCTGCTGGAACAAGGTAGTTTGGACAACTTACATGGGGGACGTGTTGTCAACTGCACGAGACCTGTGGTTCAAAAGTCAACAGCATTTCTTTAATATAGAAATAACTTAGAATGTTGTATTCTTTCTGAAATATTACCTCACTCAGTAAAACCCAAACAGGGGACTCTGAAAGAATGGATAATCGAATAGCTTCAATTTTTCCAATCGATGCATCGACTTCACCTTCTGCAATTCCATTCCTAAATGCACCTTAACGTGTAAATGAAACAAGATTACAATTAGCACAAAACAAAATAAAAATATAGATTTAACTACCCATAGACTAAACTGGTAATTTTAAATGGGGGCACTGCGCAATGTTTTGGAGTAGGACATGGCTTTCATCACTAGCACCGTGATAGGATCAGCATCATCTTTCTAGCAGTCGTAAGCAAGCTCAGTGAAATGAGTCTGGAGCAGTTTGTGTATTCCGTTCTCAGCTAAAAAAAGGTAATATTTTGACACAAATTGGGCAATTTCACATATCGGCTATAAACATAGAAACAGAAGATAGGAGCAGGAGTAGGCAATTCGGCCCCTCGAGCCTGTTCCGCCATTTAATGAGATCATGGCTGATCATCTAAATTCAGTACCCTGTCCCTGCTTTCTCCCCATATCCCTTGATCCCTTTAGCCTTAAGAAATATATCTAACTCCTTCTTGAATATATTTAATAAGTTGGCCTCAACTGCCTTCTGTGGTAGAGAATTCCACAGGTTCACCACTCTCTGGGTGAAGAAATTCCTCCCCATCTCAGTCCTAAATGGCTTACCCCTTATCCTTAGACTGTGACCCCTGGTTCTGGACTCCCCTGCCATCGGGAACATCCTTCCTGCATCTGGTCTGTCTAGTCCTGTTAGAATTCTAAACTCTAGCGAATATAAGCCTAATCGACCCAATCTCTCCTCATACGTCATTCCTGCCATCCCAGGTATCAGTCTGGTGAATCTTCGCTGCACTCCCTCCATGGCAAGAACATCCTTCCTCAGATAAGGCGACCAAAACTGCACACAATACTCAAGGTGTGGTCTCACCAAGGCCCTGTACAACTGCAGCAAGACATCCTTGCTCCTGTACTCAAACCCTCTCGCTACGAAGGCCAACATACCATTTGCCTTCTTAACCGCCTGCTGCACCTGCATGCTTACCTTCAGCGACTGGTGCACAAGGACACCCAGGTCTTGTTGTACTTCCCCTTTTCCCAATCTATTGCTGTTCAGATAATAATCTGTCTTCCTGTTTTTGCCACCAAAGTGGAAAACCTCGCATTTATCCACATTATACTACATCTGCCATGCATCTGCCCAATCACGCAACCAACAATATTTCCATATCTGAATGACAAATCAAGCATCCACTTAAAAACTGCCACATGCTACAGATTTGGTATTCAGTAAAGAAAGAAATGCATTTCAATTTTGTCAGTGAAATTAAATATTGCATCATTAGAAACAATAAGTGTAACTATGTTACGGAAGATGTGGAGGGCAAAAATTCAATTATGACAGGGGCACAAAAGGGTCAGTAGTGGATCGGTTGCCCGTTACACACCCCGCCTGATACGGGAAAGGATAATCGGGCAGGGGCGTCTAACAGGCCCGTTTTGCTGAAGTTGAATTTTACCCCTACAGACTTCACAATTGGGAATGCCTGGAGTACATTTCAACATATTTCCTTTTGTTATACAACTGTTTTTAATATTTACGTGCAGCATTTTTTGTTACGGTTCCTTCATTGGGACATATGATCCTATTAAGAAAATAGATTAAAGGGGTGGTGCCATGCTCCTGGAAGGAACACTCCTGGCAGGAGCATGTGCCCTTACAGTGTTGTGGCTCTAAAGCTGTTCTGTGCTCTCTTCCTGTGCAGATCCCCACCGAGTGCGTGATCACGGAATCAATTTCTACTATCAGTGTCGGCTGTGCCTCAGTGGGTAGCGCTCTCGCCTCTGAGCCAGAAGGTTGTGGGTTCAAGTCCCACTCCAGAGACTTGAGCACAGAAATCTAGGCTGACATTCCAGGGCAGTACTAAGGGAGTGCTGCACGGTCAAAGGTGCCGTCTTTTGGATGAGACGTTAAACTGAGACCCCGACTGCCCTCCCAGGTGGTCATAAAAGATCCAATGGCACTATTTCGAAGAAGAGCAGGGGAGTTATCCCCGGTGTCCTGGCCAATAGTTAGCCCTCAATCAACATCACTAAAAACAGATTATCTGGTCATTATCACATTGCAGTTTGTGGGAGCTTGCTGTGCGCAAATTGGCCGCTGCGTTTCCTACATTACAACTGTGACTACACTTGAAAAGTACTTCATTGGCTGTAGAGTGCGTTGGGACGTCCGGTGGTCGTGAAAATTGCTATATACAGTAAGTGTAAGTCTTTCTTTCTTTCTATCATCCCTTTAAATATACAATTGTCCATCTCTAATTATTTTGGTACATTCCTATTTGTAGTAGAAGGTACCAGGAATATGTACCAAATGAAGAAGTTTGGCTAGTTGAAGCTCACTTTTGAAGGCATGAAACTACCCCATTTCAGGCCCAGAAGCAGCAGCACCCTTTTAAAAAATAAGTGCCCTGCAGATAAAATAAGGCATGTGTGGCAAAGCCATCAACGGACTCCTGTATAAATGTATAACTGCCTTTAACAGAGTGCTACAGCACCTATGTTTGTTTACTGTATGTAAATAGCCGTTCTGGATAAGCCCCAGAATCAGCGCGATGACGTCATCATGTTGGTCACGTGACGCCCCGAACGGCGGGAAACGTGATGACGTCATGACGTCAGAGAGTGGGAGGTTCCCAACTCAGACCTCGTGAAACCAGCACCAGAAAAGACCTGTTGATTATTTCTCCTGCATGCAATTGTTTGTTCTCTAGTTTCTATTAAACTTCGTTTTATTATCGGACTGACTCGACCTCAGTGCTTCAGTTAGGGATCTGATGATTCCTACATTGGTGACCCCGAGACTTCGCGGACGATTTTCGCGGAGGACGCGCAGAACAAAAACGATGCATGTTAATGCAGCGACTTTGAAGCTCCCTCAATTTTGGGAACAACAGGCGACCTCCTGGTTCGTCCAAGCGAAGGCTCAGTTCCAGCTTCGGAACATCGTGCTGGATCAGACCCATTATCTTTACGTGGTCTCCGCACTGGACAGCTCGACGGCTGCACGGATCATCAGTCTGCTGGAGACCCCGCCCATGGATAACAAGTATGATACGCTTAAGGCGCGACTTATGCAGGTTTTCGGCCTCACGAAAGCGGAGCGCGCGCGACGTTTACTCACACTGCCCGGGTTAGGCGACGCTAAGCCGTCTGAGTTGATGAGCCAGATGCTCACGCTCCTTGGGTCTGAGCCGCAGTGTTTTCTGTTTTGGGAACTGTTCCTGAGCCAGCTCCCCGAGCAGGTGCAAGCAGCCCTCGCCAGGTCGGAGGCTACGGACTGCGTAGCGCTCGCGGCCGAAGCCGACACCATTTATGCGGTGATGCAGCAGTACTGTGCCACCTCGAAGCGTCCCGCCCCGAAGAATCACACCTCGGCGCCTCCACCGACCGGCCTCTGCTACTACCACGCCCGTTTCGGTACAAAAGCCAGATGTTGCCGACACCCATGCAGTTTCGCGCCAACTGCACCGAGGAAGCAGCAGCACCGATTGCGTGAACGGAAGAACGACCCCGAGGTTGGTTTCACGTCTACGATGGCAGTTGGCGATTCCGGGAAATTATTGTATATCACCGACCCCATTTCGGACCGGCGGTTTTTGTGTGACACGGGCGCTCAGTGCAGCATCCTTCCCGCTTTGCTCCTCGACGTCAGGTCAGGGAGGTGCGGTTCTCCACTCCAGGCCGCCAATGGCAGCGCTATTCGTACGTTCGGGAAGCGGCGGATCCAGGTGTGTTTCGGCGGGCAACTTTTCCACTGGGAGTTTATAACCGCCAAAATCGCACAGGCAATCCTCGGCGCTGATTTCTTCTGTACCAATGGCCTATTGGTTGATTTACATAATCGCCGTCTGATTCACGCTGCCACGTTCGCCTCCATCCCCTGTTTTCGGGGCTCAGGCATGCCCCACGCGGGTTCCTGCACCGTGCCAGCGCCTGACGACTTCACCCGCCTGCTTCGGGAATTTCCGGATCTCACTCGACCCACCTTCTCGGCGGCGATCGCTAAACATGGTGTTGAACACCACATCGCGACGACCGGCCCCCTGGTTTATGCCCGGGCTCGACGGCTGGAGCCCAGTAAACTCGAGGCCGTGAAGGCGGAGTTCGCCACCATGGAGCGACTGGGAATCGTTTGCCGCTCGGATAGTCCCTGGTCGTCGCCGCTTCATATCGTCCCTAAGCCCGGCGGTGGTTGGCGGCCCTGCGGCGATTATCGGCGCCTCAATGAGGTCACGACTCCCGACCGGTACCCAATACCGTACATCCAAGATTTCTCCACTCATTTGGCAGGCAATTCGTTTTTTTCCAAAATCGACCTCGTCCGGGGGTACCATCAAGTGCCCGTCCACCCCCAGGATGTCCAGAAGACGGCGGTCATTACCCCTTTTGGACTGTTTGAATTCCTCCGAATGCCGTTCGGACTCAAAAATGCAGCGCAGGCGTTCCAGTGCCTTATGGATTCAGTGCTGCGGGATCTAAAGTTTCTCTTTGTGTATCTCGATGACATCCTGGTCGCCAGTGCTTCAAAAGAGGAACATCTACAACACCTGCACCTCCTTTTTCGGCGCCTCCATCAGCATGACCTTATAATCAACCCGAACAAATGTCAATTCGGACTGCGGCAGATAGACTTTTTGGGCTACCGCATCACTGCGGCAGGGGCACTGCTGCTTCGGTCGAAGGTGGCGGCCATCGCTGCTTTCCCGCGCCCGCAATCCATTAAAGCGCTCCAGGAGTTCCTTGGTATGGTAAATTTTTACCATAGGTTTGTCCCCCGGGCCACGCAGCTGATGCGGCCGCTCTACGAGGCACTCAGAGGGAAGCCGGGGAAGGAACCTGTGGTTTGGACGCCAGAGATGGATCGTGCTTTTGTGGACACGAAGGATGCTCTTGCAAATGCAACGATGTTGGCACACCCGCTGCCTGGCGCCACCATCGCGCTCATGATGGACGCTTCAGACTATGCTGTAGGCGCTGTGCAGGAGCAATGGGTCGATGGGACGTGGCAACCGCTGGCGTTTTTTAGTCGCCAATTGCGTCGTAACGAGCGTAGCTACAGCACGTTCGACAGGGAGCTGTTGGTGTTGTTTCTGGCCATCCGCCATTTTCGTTTTCTATTGGAAGGACGCCAATTCACCGCGTTTGTGAATCACAAGCCCCTGACGTTTGCCATGGCCAAGACGGCTGAACCGTGGTCAGCTCGACAGCAACGACAGCTCACCTTTATTTCCGAGTTCACCACCGACATCCGGCACGTGGCCGGCAAGGACAACGTGGTCGCCGATTACCTCTTGTGTGCGACTGTCCAGGCCGTCCAGCTGGGACTCGATTATTCACTCATGGCTGCTGACCAAGTGGCTGATCCGGAAACGCAGGCTTTCCGCACTGACTCGTCCTGCCTGCAGCCAGCGGATGTGCTTTTCCACTCGGCTGGCACCTCCTTGCTCTGCGACGTCTCCTTGGGAGACCCCCGCCCAATCGTTCCGCTGTCCTGGCGTAGGAACGTTTTCGATGCCATTCATGGGCTTGCGCACCCGGGCGTGCGGGCTTCACAAAAATTGCTGGCGTCCAAGTTCGTCTGGAGGGGAATGCGAAAAGATGTCCGTGACTGGGCCAACACCTGCGTCGTGTGCCAGAGGGCTAAGGTGCAGCGCCACGTCAAAGCTCCCGTCGCCGTATTCGAGGTACCGGAGAGGCGTTTTGATCACGTCCATGTCGACCTCGTGGGCCCACTACCGCCGTCGCAAGGTTTCACACATCTTCTGACCATAGTCGACCGTACCACCAGGTGGCCGGAGGCCATTCCTTTGACGTCCACCACCTCCGCGGATGTCGCCCGGGCTTTTCTTTCATCCTGGGTTGCACGTTTCGGCGTTCCGTCTGATATTTCGTCGGATCGCGGGCCGCAATTCTCGTCTGCTTTGTGGAATGCCGTAGCCTTGGGTTTGGGCACCAAGCTCCATCGGACCACGACTTACCATCCGCAGGCCAATGGATTATGCGAACGTTTTCATCTGTCCTTGAAGGCGCCGCTGAGGGCCACCCGCCAGGGGACCGCGTGGATGGACAAGCTGCCGTGGGTGATGCTCGGGTTACGCACAGCGCCTAAAGAGGACCTGCAGGCATCGGCTGCCGAACTGGTTTATGGCCAGCCGCTCCGGGTGCCCGGCGAGTTTCTTCCATCACCAACGCGTCCTTGGTCGGCGGCCGAACGACTGGAGGCTCACCAGGCCGCAGCGCAATCTTTCCGGCCCATTCCGACGTCGCATCACGGGTTGCCCGCATCCCACGTTCCGCCGGAGCTTATGCGGGCTAAATTCGCTTTCGTCCGGCATGACGCCCACCATAGTCCTCTCAAGCCTCCGTATACAGGCCCTTTCCAGGTACTGCAGGCGGGCGCCAAGAGTTTTTTAGTGGACGTCGGGGGCAAGCCTGACCACATTTCCATGGACCGCCTCAAGGCCGCACACCTGGACCTTGAGCAACCGGTCGAGGCAGCGCAGCCACCGCGTCGGGGGCGGCCGCCCGTGACCACCTCGTCTGACCCGACTGTTCCGCAGACCAGCCCATCGTCTGACCAGCCCATTCCTCTCCGGGAATATCGGAGCTGTTCGGACAGGCTTGTCCGACCTCCTCTGCAATTGACATTTGAGGTTAAAGACACTTCTGGGGGGGCGCATGTGGCAAAGCCACCAACGGACTCCTGTATAAATGTATAACTGCCTTTAACAGAGTGCTACAGCACCTATGTTTGTTTACTGTATGTAAATAGCCGTTCTGGATAAGCCCCAGAATCAGCGCGATGACATCATCACATTGGTCACGTGACGCCCCGAACAGCGGGAAACGTGATGACGTCATGACGTCAGAGAGTGGGAGGTGCCCAACTCAGACCTCATGAAACCAGCACCAGAAAAGACCTGTCGATTATTTCTCCTGCATGCAATTGTTTGTTCTCTAGTTTCTATTAAACTTCGTTTTATTATCGGACTGACTCGACCTCAGTGCTTCAGTTAGGGATCTGACGATTCCTACACATGTCTATTTACACACCTGATCCCATTGACATTCTCCTGCTTTCTCAATAATCAAAGAGGTGAGCAGCTGGAGTTGCTTTTGTTTCAAACAAAGGCCAGGATTTTAACTCCGGGTGGGTTTCGGGTAGGTGGACAGCAAAGTAAGTGTGAAATTCACTCGCTGCTGCAGAAATGAGGCCTGGGCTACTTTACCTCCTAGGCCTCGTTTAAATCCAACCCCCCTCCCCCACCAGCCAACTTTCCGCTAGGCCTCAGTCGGGTCCCAATGATGTTGGGAATGGACCTCCACCTACCCTAAACAAATCCAGTGGTCTAGCTGGCAATGTGGCCAGTGGCAGGGATTCGCAGGCTGGGAGTTCCCATGGCCCGGGACTGGGAGTTCCAATGGCCCGGGGCTGAGAGTTCCAATGGCCCTGGGGCTGGGAGTTCCAATGGCCCTGGGCTGGGAGTTCCAATGGTCCGGGGCTGGGAGTTCCAATGGCCCTGGGCTGGGAGTTCCCATGGCCCGGGGCTGGGAGTTCCAATGGCCCGGGGCTGGGAGTTCCAATGGCCCGGGGCTGGGAGTTCCCATGGCCCGGGGCTGGGGTTTCCAATGGCCCGGGGCTGGGAGTTCCAATGGCCCGGGGCTGGGAGTTCCAATGGCCCGGGGCTGGGAGTTCCAATGGCCCGGGGCTGGGAGTTCCAATGGCCCGGGGCTGGGAGCTCCAATGGCCCTGGGGCTGGGAGTTCCAATGGCCCGGGGCTGGGGTTTCCAATGGTCCGGGGCTGGGAGTTCCAATGATCCGGGGCTGGGGTTTCCAATGGCCCGGGGCTGGGAGTTCCCATGGCCCGGGGCTGGGAGTTCCAATGGCCCGGGGCTGGGAGTTCCAATGGCCCTGGGATGGGAGTTCCCATGGTCCGGGGCTGGGAGTTCCAATGGCCCGGGGCTGGGAGTTCCAATGGCCCGGGGCTGGGAGTTCCAATGGCCCGGGGCTGGGGTTTCCAATGGCCCGGGGCTGGGAGTTCCAATGGCCCGGGGCTGGGAGTTCCAATGGCCCGGGGCTGAGAGTTCCAATGGCCCGGGGCTGGGAGTTCCAATGGCCCTGGGATGGGAGTTCCAATGGCCCGGGGCTGGGAGTTCCAATGGCCCGGGGCTGGGAGTTCCAATGGCCCGGGGCTGGGAGTTCCAATGGCCCGGGGCTGGGAGTTCCCATGGCCCGGGGCTGGGAGTTCCAATGGCCCGGGGCTGGGAGTTCCCATGGCCCGGGGCTGGGAGTTCCAATGGCCCGGGGCTGGGGTTACCAATGGCACGGGGCTGGAGTTTCCAATGGCCCGGGGCTGTGAGTTTCAATGGCCCGGGGCTGTGAGTTTCAATGGCCCGGGGCTGGGAGTTCCAATGGCCCTGGGCTGGGAGTTCTAATGGCCCTGGGCTGGGAGTTCCAATGGCCCGGGGCTGTGAGTTTCAATGGCCCGGGGCTGGGAGTTCCAATGGCCCGGGGCTGGGAGTTCCAATGGCCCGGGGCTGGGAGTTCCAATGGCCCGGGGCTGGGAGTTCCAATGGCCCGGGGCTGGGGTTACCAATGGCACGGGGCTGGAGTTTCCAATGGCCCGGGGCTGTGAGTTTCAATGGCCCGGGGCTGTGAGTTTCAATGGCCCGGGGCTGGGAGTTCCAATGGCCCGGGGCTGGGAGTTCCAATGGCCCGGGGCTGGTAGTTCCAATGGCCCGGGGCTGGGAGTTCCAATGGCCCGGGGCTGGGAGTTCCAATGGCCCGGGGCTGGGAGTTCCAATGGCCCGGGGCTGGAGTTTCCAATGGCCCGGGGCTGTGAGTTTCAATGGCCCGGGGCTGTGAGTTTCAATGGCCCGGGGCTGGGAGTTCCAATGGCCCGGGGCTGGGAGTTCCAATGGCCCGGGGCTGGGAGTTCCAATGGCCCGGGGCTGGGGTTTCCAATGGCCCGGGGCTGGGAGTTCCAATGGCCCGGGGCTGGGAGTTCCAATGGCCCGGGGCTGGGAGTTCCAATGGCCCGGGGCTGGGGTTTCCAATGGCCCGGGGCTGGGGTTTCCAATGGCCCGGGGCTGGGAGTTCCGATGGCCCGGGGCTGGGAGTACCAATGGCCCGGGGCTGGGAGTTCCAATGGCCCGGGGCTGGAGTTTCCAATGGCCCGGGGCTGTGAGTTTCAATGGCCCGGGGCTGTGAGTTTCAATGGCCCGGGGCTGGGAGTTCCAATGGTCCTGGGCTGGGAGTTCCAATGGTCCTGGGCTGGGAGTTCTAATGGCCCTGGGCTGGGAGTTCCAATGGTCCTGAGCTGGGAGTTCCAATGGTCCTGGGCTGGGAATTCTAATGGCCCTGGGCTGGGAGTTCCAATGGTCCTGGGCTGGGAGTTCCAATGGTCCTGGGCTGGGAGTTCCAATGGCCCGGGGCTGGGAGTTCCCATGGCCCGGGGCTGGGAGTTCCAATGGCCCGGGGCTGGGAGTTCCAATGGCCCTAGGCTGGGAGTTCCAATGGCACGGGGCTGGGGTTTCCAATGGCCCGGGGCTGTGAGTTTCAATGGCCCGGGGCTGGGAGTTCCAATGGTCCTGGGCTGGGGTTTCCAATGGCCCGGGGCTGGGAGTTCCAATGGCCCGGGGCTGGGAGTTCCAATGGCCCGGGGCTGGGAGTTCCAATGGCCCGGGGCTGGGAGTTCCAATGGCCCGGGGCTGGGGTTTCCAATGGCCCGGGGCTGGGAGTTCCAATGGCCCGGGGCTGGGAGTTCCAATGGCCCGGGGCTGGGAGTTCCAATGGCCCGGGGCTGGGGTTTCCAATGGCCCGGGGCTGGGGTTTCCAATGGCCCGGGGCTGGGAGTTCCAATGACCCGGGGCTGGGAGTTCCAATGGTTCTGGGCTGGGAGTTCGAATGGTCCTGAGCTGGGAGTTCCAATGGTCCTGGGCTGGGAATTCTAATGGCCCTGGGCTGGGAGTTCCAATGGTCCTGAGCTGGGAGTTCCAATGGTCCTGGGCTGGGAGTTTCAATGGCCCGGGGCTGGGAGTTCCAACGGTCCTGAGCTGGGAGTTCCAATGGTCCTGGGCTGGGAGTTCCAACGGTCCTGGGCTGGGAGTTCCAATGGTCCTGGGCTGGGAGTTCCAACGGTCCTGGGCTGGGAGTTCCAATGGCCCGGGGCTGGGAGTTCCAATGGCCCTGGGCTGGGAGTTCCAATGGCCCGGGGCTGGGAGTTCCAATGGCCCGGGGCTGGGAGTTCCAATGGCCCGGGGCTGGGAGTTCCAATGGCCCTGGGCTGGGAGTTCCAATGGCCCGGGGCTGGGAGTTCCAATGGCCCGGGCTGGGAGTTCCAATGGCCCTGGGCTGGGAGTTCCAATGGCCCGGGGCTGGGAGTTCTAATGGCCCGGGGCTGGGAGTTCCAATGGCCCTGGGCTGGGAGTTCCAATGGCCCGGGGCTGGAAGTTCCAGTGGCCCGGGGCTGGGAGTTCTAATGGCCCGGGGCTGGGAGTTCCAATGGCCCTGGGCTGGGAGTTCCAATGGCCCGGGGCTGGGAGTTCCAATGGCCCGGGGCTGGGAGTTCTAATGGCCCTGGGCTGGGAGTTCCAATGGCCCGGGGCTGGGAGTTCTAATGGCCCGGGGCTGGGAGTTCCAATGGCCCTGGGCTGGGGTTTCCAATGGCCCGGGGCTGGGAGTTCCAATGGCCCGGGGCTGGGAGTTCCAATGGCCCGGGGCTGGGAGTTCCCATGGCCCGGGGCTGGGAGTTCCAATGGCCCGGGGCTGGGAGTTCCCATGGCCCGGGGCTGGGAGTTCCAATGGCCCTGGGCTGGGAGTTCCAATGGCCCGGGGCTGGGAGTTCCAATGGCCCGGGGCTGGGAGTTCCAATGGCCCGGGGCTGGGAGTTCCAATGGCCCGGGGCTGGGAGTTCCAATGGTCCTGGGCTGGGGTTTCCAATGGCCCGGGGCTGGGAGTTCCAATGGTCATGGGCTGGGAGTTCCAATGGCCCTGGGCTGGGAGTTGCAATGGCCCTGGGTTGGGAGTTCCAATGGCCCTGGGCTGTGAGTTCCAATGGCCATGGGCTGGGAGTTCCAATGGCCCTGGGTTGGGAGTTCCAATGGCCCTGGGCTGTGAGTTCCAATGGCCCGGGGCTGGGGTTTCCAATGGCCCGGGGCTGGGAGTTCCAATGGTCCTGGGCTGGGAATTCTAATGGCCCTGGGCTGGGAGTTCCAATGGTCCTGGGCTGGGAGTTCCAATGGTCCTGGGCTGGGAGTTCCAATGGCCCGGGGCTGGGAGTTCCCATGGCCCGGGGCTGGGAGTTCCAATGGCCTGGGGCTGGGAGTTCCAATGGCCCTAGGCTGGGAGTTCCAATGGCACGGGGCTGGGGTTTCCAATGGCCCGGGGCTGTGAGTTTCAATGGCCCGGGGCTGGGAGTTCCAATGGTCCTGGGCTGGGGTTTCCAATGGCCCGGGGCTGGGAGTTCCAATGGCCCGGGGCTGGGAGTTCCAATGGCCCGGGGCTGGGAGTTCCAATGGCCCGGGGCTGGGAGTTCCAATGGCCCGGGGCTGGGGTTTCCAATGGCCCGGGGCTGGGAGTTCCAATGGCCCGGGGCTGGGAGTTCCAATGGCCCGGGGCTGGGAGTTCCAATGGCCCGGGGCTGGGGTTTCCAATGGCCCGGGGCTGGGGTTTCCAATGGCCCGGGGCTGGGAGTTCCAATGGTCCTGGGCTGGGAGTTTCAATGGCCCGGGGCTGGGAGTTCCAACGGTCCTGAGCTGGGAGTTCCAATGGTCCTGGGCTGGGAGTTCCAACGGTCCTGGGCTGGGAGTTCCAATGGTCCTGGGCTGGGAGTTCCAACGGTCCTGGGCTGGGAGTTCCAATGGCCCGGGGCTGGGAGTTCCAATGGCCCTGGGCTGGGAGTTCCAATGGCCCGGGGCTGGGAGTTCCAATGGCCCGGGGCTGGGAGTTCCAATGGCCCTGGGCTGGGAGTTCCAATGGCCCGGGGCTGGGAGTTCCAATGGCCCGGGCTGGGAGTTCCAATGGCCCTGGGCTGGGAGTTCCAATGGCCCGGGGCTGGGAGTTCTAATGTCCCGGGGCTGGGAGTTCCAATGGCCCTGGGCTGGGGTTTCCAATGGCCCGGGGCTGGGAGTTCCAATGGCCCGGGGCTGGGAGTTCCAATGGCCCGGGGCTGGGAGTTCTAATGGCCCTGGGCTGGGAGTTCCAATGGCCCGGGGCTGGGAGTTCTAATGGCCCGGGGCTGGGAGTTCCAATGGCCCTGGGCTGGGGTTTCCAATGGCCCGGGGCTGGGAGTTCCAATGGCCCGGGGCTGGGAGTTCCAATGGCCCGGGGCTGGGAGTTCCAATGGCCCGGGGCTGGAAGTTCCCATGGCCCGGGGCTGGGAGTTCCAATGGCCCGGGGCTGGGAGTTCCCATGGCCCGGGGCTGGGAGTTCCAATGGCCCTGGGCTGGGAGCTCCAATGGCCCGGGGCTGGGAGTTCCAATGGCCCGGGGCTGGGAGTTCCAATGGCCCGGGGCTGGGAGTTCCAATGGCCCGGGGCTGGGAGTTCCAATGGTCCTGGGCTGGGGTTTCCAATGGCCCGGGGCTGGGGTTTCCAATGGCCCGGGGCTGGGAGTTCCAATGGTCATGGGCTGGGAGTTCCAATGGCCCTGGGCTGGGAGTTCCAATGGCACTGGGTTAGGAGTTCCAATGGCCCTGGGCTGTGAGTTCCAATGGCCATGGGCTGGGAGTTCCAATGGCCCTGGGTTGGGAGTTCCAATGGCCCTGGGCTGCGAGTTCCAATGGCCCGGGGCTGGGAGTTCCAATGGTCCTGGGCTGGGAGTTCCAATGGTCCTGGGGCTGGGAGTTCCAATGGCCCTGGGCTGGGAGTTCCAATGGCCTGGGGCTGGGAGTTCCAATGGCCCGGGGCTGGGGTTTCCAATGGCCCGGGGCTGGGAGTTCCAATGGTCCTGGGCTGGGAGTTCCAATGGTCCTGGGCTGGGAGTTCCAATGGCCCGGGGCTGGGAGTTCCAATGGTCCTGGGCTGGGAGTTCCAATGGTCCTGGGCTGGGAGTTCCAATGGCCCTGGGCTGTGAGTTCCAATGGCCTGGGGCTGGGAGTTCCCATGGCCCGGGGCTGGGAGTTCCAATGGCCCGGGGCTGGGAGTTCCAATGGCCCTGGGCTGGGAGTTCCAATGGCCCTGGGCTGGGAGTTCCAATGGCCCGGGGCTGGGGTTTCCAATGGCCCTGGGCTGGGAGTTCTAATGGCCCGGGGCTGGGAGTTCCAATGGCCCGGGGCTGGGAGTTCCAATGGTCCTGGGCTGGGAGTTCCAATGGCCCGGGGCTGGGAGTTCCCATGGCCCGGGGCTGGGAGTTCCAATGGCCCGGGGCTGGGAGTTCCAATGGCCCTGGGCTGGGAGTTCCAGTGGTCCTGGGTTGGGAGTTCCAATGGCCCGGGGCTGGGAGTTCCAATGGCCCGGGGCTGGGGTTTCCAATGGCCCGGGGCTGGGGTTTCCAATGGCCCGGGGCTGGGATTTCCAATGGTCCTGGGCTGTGAGTTCCAATGGCCTTGGCCTGGGTGACACTACGAGAGCATTGTTGGCTACTATGCTCCGAAGAAAGAAGATTTCTGCCCAAGATGCACTCCTAGCACATGGACGTCCGCAGGTATATTCAAATTAAGGGACCTCCATCTGACTCCACAAACTTTGATGGGGTCAGCGCCAGAGGGTCAAGGCACTTCTGCTAAGACACTCGTCCCATAGGTTTTCAGCCTCTCTGAGTTTTCTAATAGAATCCTGCTGTCTGAATTGTCTTGCAATTTCATGAGTTTCCAAAACTCCACCCAGCTTAAAATAAGAAATGAGCCCAAGTTTCTCGAAGATCTGTTGCACAGATGAATATAATGTAAAAATTCAAGTCCATTTTCCTATTCATTTTTGTTCAATTTCACTTTAATTTGCGTCTGAAGTTTTCAATTAAGTTTTGCTTAAAATAAACTGAATGTAGGATTTAAAAATTCAAGGGGAAATTACAGGAAACTTTGTGATATCCGGCACCGACGGGACCGAGCTGTTGCCGTCCCATCAAAACTGCCGGACAAACCAGCGCTACTGTTGAAACATACGGAGATTTTGAGCTCCGTATCTGGCAACAAACCCTGTTGCTGCTTCTAAACAGTCGGCCGTACCTTGCAAGCGTCTCTGTAGCTTAGCAACAGCTTCAGCGAGACCTTGCAGAGCCTGACTGGTGAAAAAAAAGCAACGAAAAGAAAAAAAACCTAACGAAACGGCTCCTGATTTTTGCCGGTGGCTCGAGCATTCCGGACAGTTAACCTCCGGGTAAACCAAAGTTTCCTGTATTAGACAGACAGACTTCCTGCAGGATAGTTTTGATGAGTCCAGGTGGAAGGGCAAATGTTTAATTGACATGTAACGGAGACAGTGGGCATGTTTAGGCAAAGTCGGGAAGGTAGGGCTAGAGCAGAACTTGGGGGTTTTCTATTTATTTTCCAGCCTGTTTGAGTTGCTTCTGTTTTGGGGAAATGTCCCCACCTGTAAAATCCCTCAGCTAGGGAGATCTCCATGACCCAGTATGACACTACTCAATTTCCCCAGTGAGTAATCAGGGCAAGCTGCAATCTGACAAGTTTTTTTTTTTAACCATGAGAAATAGTTTAAAGCCATTGTTACTGATAAACTGTACCAACGTGTATTGAACTTGGTTGTCAATAATGAACAATTTACTGATCATTGTCCACCAAACGCATGAACCTGTTTCCAGGGATCTTTCTAGAAGCTCATGAGAAGATGTTGGGAGTAAGGTTCACTTTTGGCAGTGGTGGAGAACAGGCAGTAACCGATCGGCTGGCTATTATACACCACCACTGATTTTCCTTTCCATTGACTTCATCGGAAAGCAAAACCGGGTGGGGAGTGTCCGGGCGGACGATTCGCTACCGCCAGTTTTCCACCACCGCTGAAAGTGAAGATTAGCCCCAAGTTGTTTTGATGAGTGTCGATGAGGCAATCTAAGCTAATCTAGCACCCATATTGTACAGACTACACTTCCTGGGCATAAAGCATTGCCTTGGTGGAGTGCAGAGAAGAAAATCAGACAGGGAGTATCCCACACCTGTGATGGAACCCGTCCAATTTGTCAGGCAGAAAAGATGAAAATTTACCCATATGTGTGTAAAATACAAAGTTGCAGGAACTATAAAAGAAGACAGAGGCTGACATCAGCTCAGAATTGTTCCCCAGCTCATCACCTTATCATCTTCCTGAACAATGAAATAATAACAGTATATTCAAAGTCTGGATCTGAAATATCATAACAGTTCATTCAAAATTCTACCAAAACTCTATACACATCTTAGCCTAGAAATTACTGTTGCCAATAGTAGTAGATGAACACTTAACATGTTCATATGACAATCCTTTGTCCATTATTTTATCGAAGGCATTAATGCATCTAAAATAATCTGGTTAATTCTGCGTTAAAATGGAGTCAAAGGAAAGTCATACGAAATGTTCAGAGTTGATCTGCTGATGTGACTGACAGCAATTTTTAGCCAAATAGTTGTAGATGTCGCTTCAAAGTACATTTTCAAACCATATAATTTATTGTTGGATTAGTCTTCAGAAAAATATTTTAAACAACTCTTTACCTATTCTATAATAGCCATCTTCTGTTTCTTTGTATTTGGGATATTTTGTGTCATTGTTGTGCAAAGATTTCTTCTCAAACTCACTCTTCTGAAAAATTACGAGAAAGGAGGATTCAAATCATTACAAAGGAATCATTTTAACAAGATTAAAGAAACAAAGTTACAATTATAGTTATGAGAACATCTAATTTCTTGATTATCGCCAGTACAGACAGTTTAATACAGTATACACCACGCAATCATGAGTGAGATTTTTCCATCACAGTTACTTGTTTTGAGTATAACTTGCATTTCTTCAGTTTGTGCTGGATGGGGGAGCTCAGCTTTTTGAGGCTACAAAAGCTATCTTTGTACAGGTAGACTACCTTTTATCCGAACTTCCGAAAACTGAAACCCTCTAAAAACCGAAGGTTTTTTCGTTCAGCGTAAGTCGTGTGCACGACATGACCAGAGTGGCGCACGACTTACGCTGAGCAGAGGGTCAGCGTAAGTCATGCGCACGACCCCGACCCCCGCCGCCGACCCCCCCGCGGACCCCCGCGGACCCCGACTCCCGCCGACCCCCCCGCCGACCCCCCCTGCCAACCCCCCCCGACCCCCCCGCCGACCCCAATCCCCGCCAACCCCCACCCCCGACCCCGACCCCCGCCGACCCTGACCCCCGCCGACCCACCCCCGACAAATTTCCCAGTCTTATAAAATACCTTCTGAAATCCGAAATTTTCCGAAAACCGAAACACGGCTGGTCCCGAGGTTTTCGGATAAAGGATAGTCTACCTGTATTGCAACAATTTAAATAATCTAAGTATCACCAGCTCCTTATCACTTCCAGTTTGCCAGTATAAAGAAAACAGAAGCAGGAAGTTACATTACAGGGTTTCATTCTGATAGACCCTGGTTATCCTGAGAGCATGATTGAGAATGAATGTTTTTGTAACAAATTACTATAAAGCAAGCACCTTTAATTTTGTGCACCTTCGGATTGCACAGGGAGTAAGCAAATGATCACATCAATAGTTGTTCTGTTCTTGTCATGTCAAAATGTGTAGGTACAAAATTGACTGTGGGAGGGAATAGATGATTTAAAATTCAATTAGAAGAATATAGATTTTTAAAATTATATTAGCAAAGCTCGCCAAGAAGGAGAAGTAATGACTTTGAACTCATTGTAATTAATGGATTATTATTTTATATCATTGGTATACAGTGATTTGGTGAATTTAGATGTATCAGTTGTTTTGCCTTATAATAATAATGAAAGTAAAGTTCACTATATATGACTTTGTGCACTGGACAATCTGGTTATACTTTAAAAGTAAAAGGACAGTAAGAGAACGTTTTCCTGATTCCACACTTTCTTATTTGCATATGCCAGCCGTTGAAACTGGCATTAAAATAATGTCAGGTTAATCTTGTGGCATATAAGACACATGCCCAGGCTCAAGAGTCAGGACCAAACTGTGAGGTGCACTGTGGCAAGAAGGGGAAATGATTGCAGCAAGGAAAGGCTCTGGCCTATATTGACCTGCCACTGAA
Organism: Somniosus microcephalus; assembly: GCF_052327205.1. NCBI lineage: Eukaryota > Metazoa > Chordata > Chondrichthyes > Squaliformes > Somniosidae > Somniosus > Somniosus microcephalus. The sequence continues at coordinate 42,203,754 of NC_140988.1, forward strand.
TACCTGGAGAGGAGATATATCTTCACTAAAATCCATCTCATAAGCAACCCAGATTAGGCAGTTGGCGATAACTAAGCCTGGTGTATCGCATTTGCCTTTGCAAGTCTAGAACATCCAGATGGTTGGCACTTTGCAAGCTGCTTGGCGTAGGTCCTTCCACCTTACTGAAGGCAGATGTTTGTCGTACAGTTGATGAGGAAACTCTAAGACTTGGGATGACAGCTGCTTGAAAGAATTACCTGGGGGCCAAAAATGTGCCCATATGTTGAAGATGTCAATGTCTGCCAGGATTGGGTTGCAGGGAAGCGAACAGATGCTGCTGAAGTTCAGCACCTCCAACTGATGGTTTGATGGATATGGTATATATCATTATAGGAATATATCCTGCTTATCTAAGTCCAGAGATCTTAGGTACAGGTTAACAAAGTCAAGACTTAGGGACCCTATGGGCTGGATTTTGCCAGCCCTGGGGAGGCGGGTTTGGAGGCGGGACTGCCGGGAAAATATCAGAATTTGGGGGCGGGTGCCCGACCCGCCCCCAACCCGCCTCCATGCCATCTTGCCAGGAGGTGGGTCCCCGACCCGCACCGGGTCCCACCTCCTCGAGGCGGGAAGGGGATTAATGCCAATTAACTGCCTGTTAACAGGTAGTTAACAGGCAGTTTATTGGCTAATCCCTATTTTGAGCCCTGAAGTGTGGGCTTCCCGACGGCTCCGAACCTCGCCAGGGTCAGCGAGGTGGGCCATCGGTCTGCGGGGGTTGGAGGGGCCGAGATGTCCAGTGTGCAGGTGAGTAATGGGTGCATGTGTGCCGAGGTAAGTGTGTGAGGTGTGTGTAAAGTGTTTTAATAAGTTTTACTTACCTTTACGTCTTCCTGCAGGCTTCCTCCCTTCAGGTCTCGGGAGTCCCTCAGCTCACCGGCACAGAAAGCAGAATGGCCGCTGAACTGTCAAAAGCTGCAGCCTTCTGCTTTCTGGTCAGGAAGGCTTTCTAATTGAGTCTTGAGTAAAGACACAACTTAGAAGACAGATTGTCAGTGTTTGACAGCTTCACAGAGCTGTCAAACGATGACATTTCATCTGTCAAAAGCTCTTGACAGATGAAACGGCACTCGCTGACGTCACCTGTAACTGGCTTTCCCTTAATTGGCCTGCTAAGCCCGCTGGGCGGGTTTAACAAGGTCAATCAAGGGAAAATAGCGTGGGTTGGCCACAAGTTGATGGAGGCGGGACTAAAACCCAACAAGTGGGAGTCCCGCCTCCAAAAGCTCCCCATTGACAAAATCCAGCCCTATGTGTACATGGGAATACTGCTAAAACTGAGTATATTACTAGCAGTGAGCTTCCTATCGCTTGTTCAGCAGAACCACTCTAACTGTTAGAGAATTGGCTTGCCTGGTTATCTGAATTAAGTGGGAAGAATGCCAACCTCCAGTTACAGGTCTACCACTCCAGATTTCATCACTATGCATCACTATGCCTGGCTCACATATAAGATGAATGACTCTCCCATAGAGTTGAGTTTATTCCGAACTTCCACAGTGTGTTATGTTGGAGTCCCCTTGCCTTAAAGAGACCCCACTTACCTCCCCCTGGAGGATAGTCAATATTTGGTCATTGAAAAACTGAGAAGTGTCATTTTGAGCCTTTACTAGCCAGACAGCAGGTACCAAGAGCTTCTCATGAGAGCAGAACAAATCATCATCCTCCTGACCACAGTGACCTTTGCTGGGGTACAGTTCTACAGGTACCAATCTTCATGTGTGAGCTCACGCAGCAAGTGTCAGCAAGCTATTTAACTTTATCATCACAGCCAAACCCATTACCATCAGATACAATGGTCACAAGCAAAAACCCTGCCTGAATTTTTCCTTCCTGAGAACTAGTGGCATTGAGACCAATTTTAGAGGCCCTACCATTGCCCTAGCAGAGGTCAACTAACACAGCAGAGCACCTAGAACAATGTTATTACCCATTGAGTCATTGGGGAGTCTGCTTGGATTTTTTTTTACCTGGGTCTTTTAACATAATTTTTAATTCTAGATTGTCAATTAATAAACTCAAATATTATGAATATTTCATATTTTGATACATGTAAACCTGGAATTACCTTGATATAGTCAAGAATGAGGTACACTGCCATTTATCAAAATTCTACAAGAAATGCTTTGTCCAATCATTGCAAAGAAGATCAGAAGAAGCTAACATTGTCCTTGCAATCTTTGACACATGTAATTGGAGGAAAACATGTATAATAGTAAACTCTTTGAAATATCAGATGCATTGATGTACAGTGGGATCAGGTAAATGGCCCCACTGACATAAGGTGCAATGTCTTTAGACATTAGACATTTAATAAAAGATGCACTTACATCAGCTGGTAGAACTTCCACTGTTGTATTAAAAAGTTTATCTCCTGGATGTTCTACATTACCACTTCTAAAAAGATATCTGTGAAGTAAAGCAGGCAAGAATAGTGAACAAGGCAGAGAATGGAACAAACTTTTACTGTTGCTTTAAAATTGGACTGTCTGATGCACGGTCTGATTATGTGTTAGACTGTGTGTTACTAGCGTGTAAATACATCTTTCTCAGAACGTCCTCTCTCCAGGACATCAGTGGAGTGTTAACCTACTTATTTTAAATAGGTTAATGCCTTTGTTAAAATAGCAGTGAAAAATTACAGATGAACCCGTTAAGCATTTATGAACTAGTGCCCCAGGACGTAATAAGGCTCACTTTTAGCAATATGCCGTTATTTCTTTTCTCCTATCTCATTACTTCTGAACAGAATCATAGAATTATATAATGGTTACAGCACAGAAGGAGGTCATTCGGCCCATCGAGCCCGTGCCGGCTCTCTGCAAGAGCACTTCAGCTAGTCCCACTTCCCCACCCATTCCTTGTAGCCCTGTAAATAAGTTTCCTTCAGGTACTTATCCAATTCTCTTTTGAAAGCCACGATTGAGTCTGCCTCCACCACCCTTTCAGGCAGTGCATTCCAGATCCTAACCACTCGCTGCACAAAAAGTTTTTCCTCATGTCGCCTTTGGTTCTTTTGCCAATCACCTTAAATTTGTCGCCTCTGGTTCTCGACCCTTCCGTCAATGGGAACAGTTTCTCTCTATCTACTCTGTTTAGACCGATTATGATTTTGAACACCTCTATCAAATCTCCTCTCAACCCCAGCTTCTCTAGTCTATCCACGTAACTGAAGTCCCTCATCCCTGGAACCATTCTCAGAAATCTTTTCTGCACCCTCTCTAAGGCCTTCACATCCTTCCTAAAGTGCGGTGCCCAGAATTGGACACAATACCCCAGTTCAGGCCGAACCAGTGTTTTATAAAGGTTCATCATAACTTCCTTGCTTTTGTGCTCTATGCCTCTATTTACAGTATGAAGCCCAAGATCCTGTATGCTTTTTTAACTGCTTTCTCAACCTGCCCTGCCACCTTCAACGATTTGTGCACATGTACCCCCAGGTCACTCTGTTCTTGCACTCCCTTTAGGACTGTACCCTAGGTTAAAAAATGTAGACACAGAAGTGAAAGCAACATCAATCCAGAAAACCTTCAAAAAATCATTATCCAAAAATGAATAGTATGCCTGTTTATTTTCCAGTTGTTGATTAATTTATAAGCTCTGATCTTAACTGGGGGCAAGGAGGACATGTGGAGCTCTGGTTCGCCAACGTAAGGCCTGGGCCATTTTAACTCCCAGGCCTCATTTGAATATACCAGGCCCGAATTGATGTTGCTGTGAGGCTGGCGGGTGGGTGCCGACCAACGTGGTAGGAGGCTGCGGCTGGGGGCCCGCAAGAGCACTTCCAGGCAGACAGGTAAGCGGTGGTGGGGGCAGGGTGGGGGGGGGGGCAGGGGGGAGGCTGTCACAGGATAGAGGAAGAAAGCCTGGGGCCCTAGCTTTCCTTGTGGGACCTAGAGGAATGCTCCTGCATCACAAGGCAACCTTTTAAAAAAAAAAATGACTTACTTTTTTGGTGCTCTTCTAGGCCTGCTGCTCCTTCCTTTTGGATTTTAATGAGGCCCTCACCTACCTGCAGTGCGTTGCCTTTATTTTACCAACCCCCTCCACCCCACCCCATTCTCATTGGGTAATGGGGATAAAATCGGCCCTATAGACCTCATCGTTTATCGTATACATTGATTTACTCTTAACTGATGTCATGATGTACTTCAGTAACACTGGAAAAAAATGGCCGATTTACTGAGATAATGATAAAGTTTTACTTGATGTACTTAAATTTTTTTTCCCCCCTACAATCTTCTCCCCGTTTCTCCTGAAAATTCTGTCTTATGCTAGTTATTCGTTCCACAGGCATTAATTGACTTGAAATATCTTGCCAAGTATCTGGGACTATTTCTACTATCATAAGAACATATGAAATAGGAGCAGGAGCAGGCCATTCGGCCCCTCGAGCCTGCCCCGCCATTCAATAAGATCATGGCTGATCTGATCTTGGCCTCAACGCCACTTTCCCGCCCGCTCCCCATAACCCTTGACTCCCCTGTAGCTCAAGTATCTGTCTATCTCTGCCTTGAATATATTCAATGACTCCGCCTCCACAGCTCTCTGGGGTAGAGAATTCCAAAGATTCACGACCCTCTGAGAAGAAATTCCTCCTCATCTCCGTCTTAAATGGGCGACCCCTTATCCTGAAACTATGCCCCCTAGTGCCCACTATGTAAATACACACATTAAGAACCAAATGCCTTTCAAAACAGAAAATAACAATTATTCTGCCCATGCCATGACCATTTTGAATGAGGAGGCAGGCAGGTAACCTATTCCCAAGTCGTGGACATTGCCGCTCTGTAACTTGCTGCTCAGAGATTTATGAACATGGCCCATGAATCTTTCCAATTTCATTTCGATCTCTGCAAAGGAGCAGCAAACCTCTGTTTGGCACTGTTAGAACATGGAATACTTTTCCACAGGGAACAATAGAAGCAGAGACCACCCTTTGTTTTAAGGGAAGAATAAACATTTTAAGCAGAGAAAGTGCAGGGCTACGGGAAAAGAGCAGGGCATTGGGATTTGTGTTGGATTGCTCTAGCAAAGTGCTTGCATGGACACAATGGCCTTTTGTGCTGTATGCTTCTACCGTTCCCCTTGCCAGATCAAGATTAGAACTTAACGCGAGGACTCATGGGCATGAACCAATGTGTTACACCTCTGTGCTGCAACGTGTTGGCACACCACACCACCAGCTTAAAAGTTACATTTTAGAACTTCAACTATTGTGTTACATTCTAACCCAGTAAAGATTACAAGTAAAATGACCCATAGTTTGAGGTGAAGAAATTTATTCAAATTGAGATAACTATAAATAGGGTAAGACTGGAAAAAACTATGAACAAAGGGTAAACTTGATACAGTGTAAACTTGGCCAAATTTATTTGCAATCTAGATTGAAGTGAATAATATAGGTGATTGGTTTTGGCCTATCATACATGAAATAGCTTTACAGAATACAATTTTATGCCAACCTGTCTACTTTCAATGGCTGGAAGAACCTGAATTTGATAAAGTCCCCTGCCGCTGGAGTAAATGCCCAGAAGAAATCGTCCCCTCGGTAGGCCTTGTCCAGACCGTGAAGTTGATAGATTTTCAAGCTACTTGTCAATTCCGCAGTAGGATTTGAATGTCCTTTGTGTAATAGCTCCTTCTTGAAATCTTTATCCTTTATTTGAAACAAAATGATTAGAATAAGGGCTTGAAACCCCAAAATCTTAGACACTTAACATACAAACTGGTGTGTATTATCTAGCTCGAGATAATAGTACTTTTTAAAGTGAGCGCTGGAAAATATCTGATCCACTACTTTACAACTCTAAAGTTGTATTGTGTCAAGACATCTGGTTCAGTTGAAGGCAAAGCTCGAAGCCACAGATTTCTTCAAACCTGTCATTAGCAGATGTATTTGAGTGTCAGTTAGGCCTGAAACTTAAATCCTTAATTGTCTGCTTAAGCAGCCAGCATTGTAACGCACAAGATCACTAGATAATTACAGATGAGGGAGGCTATTCTTCCCATCTTGAGCGATTCATCCAGAGAACCTTCACACTCCCCACTCCACATTGTAGCATCCAAAAGTTTTTGCCTCCACCACCCTTGGCTGGAAGTTTATTCCATGCGTTAATCACTCTATGTGTGAAGAAGAATTTCCTGGAAATCAGTCCTAAAATTATCTTTTACTAGTTTGAACCTGTGTCCCCCAATTCTACTCCCCCAGTTTAATATAAAGTAATAAAAACAGAAAATGCTGGAAATACTCAGCAGGTCAGGCAGCATCTGTGGAGAGAGAAACAGAGTTAACATTTCAGGTCAATGACCCTTCATCAGAACTGGAAAAAGTTGGAGGTGGAACAGGTTTTTAAGCAAGTGCAGGGGCTGGGAGAGTGGGGAGGGGAGGAAAGAACAAATGGGAAGGTCTGTGATAGGATGGAAGGCAGGAGAGATTAAGAGACAAAAGGGATGATGGTGCAAGGCAAAAGGAGATGGTAATGGGACAAGTTAAGAGACAGAAGGTGGCTTTAGATGAAGTGTAAATGGCAATGGCAGAATGAAAGATAGCTGCCACGTGAGAGAGAGAGAAAAAAAAAAAAATGGGAAAAAAAAAGATAGGGGCCGAGGTTATGGTCTGAAATTGTTGAACTCGATGTTGAGTCCAGAAGACTGTAAAGTGCCTAATCGAAAGATGAGGTGCTATTCCTCGAGCTTACGTTGAGCTTCATTGAAACAGTGTAAGAGGCCGAGGATGGTGAGGTCTGAGTAGGAGTGGAGCAGAGAATTAAAGTGACAGGCAACTGGAAGCTCAGGGTCACCCTTACGGACTGAACGGAGGTGTTCCGCAAAGCGGTCACCCAATCTGCGTTTGGTCTCCCCAATGTAGAGGAGACTGCATCGTGGTCATACATATAATCTGGTGGTTTAGGACTGGTATGAGGGAGTCAATGGACATGGGGTTGGGGGGGGGGTGTGGGTGGGGGGGGGGTGTTGGCTGGGACGGTGATAAGAGCAGATGGAAAACAGCTTAATGTGGTGCCTATATTCAAAAATGGTGACAAAACAGACATCGGCAACTACAGAGCCATTAGTCGTACTCCCATTCCTTGTAAAATAATGGAATCAATAATCAGAATTAAACTTGAGAATCACATGTACAACAGTAATCTAGTTGTTAGCAGTCAGCATGGATTCAAAAGGGAAAGGTCCTGGCTAAGCAATCTACTTGACTTCTTTAAGGAAGTGACAACCCAAGTGAATTGTGTTAAGCCCTACGTAATGGTGCACCTTGACTTCTAAAATGATTTTGATAAAGTTCCACGCGAAAGGCTATTAATGGACCTGAACACTGAGGATTCAGAGAAAACTCCGGGAATGGATAAGAGACTAGCTGAAAGATTGGAAACAACAAGCACACATTACAGGATTTACGTCAGAGTGGAGGGAAGTACTGAATGGGGTGCCTCAGGGCTCAGTGCTGGGACCATTACTGTTTCCAATTTACATAAATGATCTAGATTAGGAAGTTCAATGCAAAGCGGCCAAATTTGCAGATGGTACCAAACAAGGCGGGGCAGTGGAATTTGAAGAGGCAGCTCAGGAATTATCAAATGAGCTGGACAAAATATATAAGTAGGCAGAACAATGGCAGATGAAATTCAATGCAGACAAGTGTAAAGTGCAACACATAGAAAGAAAAATAGGCAAGTTTGCAGATGACACTAAGTTAGAAGTAAGTAGTGTAGCTGGGAGCAGGAGGTTACAGAGGGACATAGACAGACTAGGGCAGATGGAGTTCAATGTGGGGAAGTGCAAGGTCAACCACTTTGGATTCAAGAACGGCAAATCCGAATATTTTCTTAATGGGGACCGAGTAGGAGCTGTGGAGGAGCAAAGGGATTTAAGTGTCCGCGTACACAAATTACTAAAAGCTTGTGGCACAGCTTACAAAAAGTAATGAAAAAGTGTAATGGAATTTTGGCTTTTATTTCAAGGCGGTTGGAATACAAAAGTGAGGAAGTGATGCTTCAGCTCTACAGAGCCTTGGTCAGACCCCATCTGGTGCAGTGCATTCAATTTTGGGCACGGCATCTCAGGAGAGACTTGTTGGCCTTGGAAATATGTGAAGAGAAAAAGATTGGTGAAGTCAAACGTAGGTCCGTTGCAGTCAGAATCAGGGGAATTTATAATGGGGAACAAAGAAATGGCAGACCAATGAAATACCACCATAAGGGTACAGCGCAAATTCAGCAAGATGATATTGGGCCTCATAGCGTTACGTTATGAGGTCAGGTTGCATAAACTTGGCTTGTATTCCCTTGAGTTTAGAACATTGAGGGGTGATCTAATCGAGATGTTGAAAATGATAAAGGGATTTGATAGGGTAAATAAAGAAAAACTATTTCCTCTGGTGGGAAACCCAGAACAAGGCCGCATAACCTTAAAATTAGAGGTAGGCCAGCGAGGAGTGAAAACAAGGAGTATTTTTCCACAAAGTGTATAGGCAATCTGGAACTCTCTTCCCCAAAGGCTGTGAATGCTGGGCAAATTGAAATTTACAAGACTGAGATAAATAGATTTTTGTGAGGTAAATGTATCAAGGGCTTCAAGGGAAGAAAAGAAGAGTAAATAAAGTTGAGGTACAAATCAGGCATGGTCTTATAGAATGGCTTAACAGGCTTGAAAACTATTACATTTTTTCATTTTTTGGGGGGAGAGAGGTCGATGATCGGGGGGAGAGGTCGGTGATTGGGGGGAGAGGTCGGTGATCGGGGGGAGAGGGGTCGGTGATCGAGGGGAGAGGTGTGTGATCGGGGGGGAGAGGTCAGTGATCGGGGAGAGAAGTCAGTGATCGGGGGAGAGGTCGGTGATCGGCGGGGGGGAGAGGTCGGTGATCGGCGGGGGGAGAGATCGGTGATCGGGGGGAGAGGTCGGTGATCGGGGGGAAAGACCGGTGATCGGAGGGAGAGGTCGGTGATCGGGGGGAGAGGTCGGTGATCGGGGGGAGAGGTCAGTGATCGGGGGGAGAGGCCGGTGATCGGAGGGAGAGGTCGGTGATCGGGGGGAGAGGTCGGTGATCGGGGGGAGAGGTCGATGATCGGGGGGAGAGGCTGGTGATCGGGGGGAGAGGTCGGTGATCGGGGGGAGAGGGGTCGGTGATCGAGGGGAGCAGTGTGTGATCGGGGGGGAGAGGTCAGTGATCGGGGAGAGAGGTCAGTGATCGGGGGAGAGGTCGGTGATCGGCGGGGGGGAGAGGTCGGTGATCGGCGGGGGGAGAGGTCGGTGATCGGGGGGAGAGGCCGGTGATCGGAGGGAGAGGTCAGTGATCGGGGGGAGAGGTCGGTGATCGGGGGGGAGAGGTCAGTGATCGGGGGAGAGGTCGGTGATCGGAGGGAGAGGTCGGTGATTGGGGGGAGAGGTCGGTGATCGGGGGGAGAGGTCGATGATCGGGGGGAGAGGCCGGTGATCGGGGGGAGAGGTCGGTGATCGGGGGGGAGAGGTCAGTGATCGGGGAGAGAGGTCAGTGATCGGGGGGAGAGGTCGGTGATCGGCGGGGGGAGAGGTCGGTGATCGGGGGGAGAGGTTGGTGATCGGGGGGAAAGACCGGTGATCGGAGGGAGAGGTCGGTGATCGGGGGGAGAGGTCGCTGATCGGGGGGAGAGGTCAGTGATCGGGGGGAGAGGCCGGTGATTGGAGGGAGAGGTCGGTGATCGGGGGGAGAGGTCGGTGATCGGGGGGAGAGGTCGGCGATCGGGGGGAGAGGTCGGCGATCGGGGGGAGAGGTCGGCGATCGGGGGGAGAGGTCGGCGATCGGGGGGAGAGGTCGGCGATCGGGGGGAGAGGTCAGCGATCGGGGGGGAGAGGTCAGTGATCGGGGGGAGAGGTCGGCGATCGGGGGGAGAGGTCGGCGATCGGGGGGAGAGGTCAGCGATCGGGGGGGAGAGGTCAGTGATCGGGGGGGTGAGGTCAGTGATCGGGGGGAGAGGCCAGTGATCGGCGGGAGAGGTCGGTGATCGGCGGGGGGGAGAGTTCGGTGATCGGGGGGAGAGGTCGGTGATCGGGGGGAGAGGTCGGTGATCGGGGGGAGAGGTCAGTGATCGGGGGGAGAGGTCGGTGATCGTGGGGCGTGGTCGGTGATCGGGGGTGAGAGGTCAGCGATCGGCGGGTGAGAGGTCAGCGATCGAGGTGAGAGGTCAGTGATCCGGCGGAGAGGTCGGCGATCGGGGTGGTTAAGAAAGCTCTGGTCAACAATTGGGAGTGGGGTGCGGGGGTGGGTGGGGGTTGTGGCCTGCGATCAAGAGGGTATTTACGCCCTGCCTGCCTTTTGCGGGAGCCTCGTCCATTGCCTGAATGCTGCACTTTAAAATTTAAAGGGGCGAGATTGGAGTCGGGTTGCCTGATCCTGATATTTTAACTCTCGACTCTCTCCTGGCTGTTGGGGGACGTGGGGACGCTGTTAAAATCGAGGCCTAACTGTCCATTTGAGGTAAGGGATCCTAACATAGATTATCCATTGTTATCCCAGTTCTGATGAAAGGCCAATAACTTGAAACGGTAACGGTTTCTCTCTCCACAGATGCCGCCTGAAATGCTGAGCGTTTTGCAGCATTTTCTGTTGTTTTTTAGCAAATTATCCATTCACTTGGCCAGTTAACTGCAGAAATGCAGCAGGGTAGGACTGTGCCTGCTGTGAAATTGTGCTCTTTGATTCTGGACAATGTTCCGATCTCATGGCTGCCCGTAAATTGTGTAATGTGGACAGTGACCTTTACGCCACCCTGTAAATTGTGTAATATGTCCGTTGCTGTCAGTGTTACCCTGCAAATCGGGGAAACATTTTTAAAAATGGCACCTAAGCCTATTCAATTGATCGCTTTGGATGGCAGAGATGAATGGACATCCTTTACATCAAGCTTTGCTAAAGTGTAAATGACAGCAATTATATTGTATGTCATGTGGATAGAGTTTGAATACAACCACCTATATTTGGGTGGATGCGTTCTACTTCTCTTGTCTTCTCCGAAGTAGTGGGGAGAAATTTTCTGTCAAGTATCCCTGGAGTTATGCTGGTTCTTGGGCATAACTCCAGCAGAAAGTCTAGGTCGGTGATCGGGGGGAGATTTCGGAACACTAGTCAATACCGAGTGTCAACTGGTCTGAAAATCACATCTTTGTTGCCGACCACTCTTCTCCTGAATCTTTTCAACGACTCACGCTATGAATAGAAGCAACTAAGCAAGGTAGAGATTTGTGTGGAAGCTTCCTCGCCAAGAGATCGACAGGCTATCTAGAACCCCTGTCACGTCATCTCAGAACTTGTATGGAATTTCTGTTCGCCTTTTCTTCTGAAAGTAGTCGCGAGCTCGAACTCCGGGTGAATCTGTCTGTCAGAAAACAAATTGGTCGCCTGCAAATGGAGTCTCCATTCATGCACTTGGATCCTCGTTTTGCCCATTGACCATTTTCTTTTGCACCCCTGCAAGGTGCTGAATTGACAACTTTGTGGAATTCGTCCATACTAATCTCAGATCTACCTGGCCTCAAGGCAAAACACTGGGGTTGAATTCTGTATGTCTGTTGATGTACCAAACCACATATTGTTGGTCCAGGCATGTGTGGCTCTGTTACAAATCCATTCTTCAAAAGAACATGGGCTGGTCACTACAGCAGAATAGATAACATCCTTATTTAATAAAGCCAGACATAACATTAGACAGGCTCACAATAACCTGTCCATTGCACTGGAGGGATTCCTTTCATCAATACTTGAGAAGAGTATCTCTGACTAACAACCTGATTTGTCCAGGTTTCCGCCCTTGCCACAGCACTGAAACGGCCCTTATCAAAGTCACAAATGACATCCTATGTGACTGTGACCGTGCCAAACTATCCCCCCTCGCCCTTCTTGACCTGTCAAATTTTGTTTGATAATGCCCCTGTGAAACACCTTGGGATGTTTTACTACATTAAAGGTGCTATATAAATGCAATTTGTTGTTGACAAAATGCATTCTCATGTTGATGAATGGACTCATCAGCCAACACCCATCTCTTACTGAGACATGTGATGGAGTGAACGTCGATTGGCATTGGAGCTGAACCCACGGTGACTGCTTTGCATGATACAAGATTGGCAGTCAGGTGAATCTCAAATTTAGATGTTTGGGCATATGGCCAGAACCTGCCAAGCCAGTTGCAGAAGCCAAAGGCTAGAGACCTGTAATGAATAATGGAAAATATTCTATGGGTTCTGGAGGATCCAAATGCTTTTTCTCCAACCTACAAGCTGATGAATTATGTCTTGGTCACTGCATCCTTTTTAGACCATTTCTAGGATTGTTCCCTGCAACTGGCCAATTTTCTATTTGACCTGGCACTGGAAAAGGTCTCTCTACATCTGCAGAAATCTAGCTTTCCTATGTCTATATCCAGGATAGCCTTTCAGGAAATTACCTAGTTATGCCTTGGTAGGCCAATAATGGATGCAGTAGATATATAGGCCAGAATTTTCCCCTAAAAAAAGGATGCGTGGAGGCAGTTAAAGTGTTAAAAATGGGATTCCCGACCTGATCCCACCTCCAACCCGCCCACTTCTGGTTTTGCTGGAGATGGCTTTATACCTACCTCCTGGATCCAGAGTCCCGACCATATCCTCCCCCCACGATTGGAGACCCCCACCTGAGGCCTCCGATCACCTTCCCAGGCCTCCCCCCCCTCCAACGATGATGAGGAGGCCGGCCACACACCCCGCCGATCCCCGTGCCGACACCCCCCCCGATCCCCAGCCAACCACCCCCACACAATCCCTGGCCAACTCCCCCACCCCGATCCCCAGCCGACTGCTGACCTCCCTCCCGCAATCCCTCCCCCGGACCGGTCCCTCGCTTCTAAGGCCTACCCACCCGCAGCCAGCTAGCCTCTCAATCTGGCTGGCTGCGGGCGGGAATCTGAGGCCTCGCATTCAAATCAGGCGCTGCCGTTAAAGTCGCAGGGCCTGCGGGAAACCCGGCCTCCCGGAGACCCCCCACCTCCAACCCGCCTCTCTTGAGAAAATTTCGGCCATAGCAGCCCAAGATGGCATCAGTGATTTGGTGAGAAATAAACGTTTACAAAATGTGATTAAACAGGAAAAAAGAATTGAAATGGACTGCAGAGAACAGCTTTAAACTAAACCAGAACCAAAAAGAATTGATAAATGGCAATTTGAATTTTACTGACATGGGAAAGAAGAGTTGGATCTACTGGCAATGAAAGGAGGAAAATAACTCATGGCCTTACATAGTGGACAAAGACTTTGACAGATAACTGATGCCTTAATTAAGCAGGTTTACCATGAACTGGCAAGAACATTTATTAAAAACTTCCCATTGTGGCAAAACCACTAAGAGACTCTTACAGTGACTTACATAATTGTCTGTAACCAATGTTGTTACCTCTAGCATTAATTGTCTGTAACCAATGTTATTACCTTTCAAGTTGGCTCTGGTTAAACAGAGCTAGATCGACAACATCGCGATCTGACGCGATGACGTCATCACGTGGGTCACGTGACGTCCCCTTCGGCGGGAAACGTGATGACGTCATGACGTCAGAGGTAATGGGCGGGGCCAGCCAGTCCTCGTGTGGATTGAAAGAGAAAAGACCTGTTTTGAGCTTCTCCTGTAGTTTCTTGTTTTGTAAAGCTCTTAGACAATAAATTCAGTTTGTTAACTTCCAGTAAGTTATAGATTCTTTGTTAGGAGTGCAGCGACTCCTACACCATCATATTAAGAACTACCAACAGCATATGCAGTCAACACACATCAAGACATTCTGCGGCGAGCTTTCACTACACAAACACTTCCACTTACCTTCAGAGGCTGAAGTTTCCCAGCCAATGAAGAGTGAGTTCCCACATGCTGAAAAAGGGAAGGCTTGTAACGAATTCGCAAATTAGCTTTCTGTCTGTCACAGTGTTTCTGAAAGAAAGAAAAAAGTGGCAAACATTCGACTTCCTTTGAATAAGCAACTTCAAACTATTACTTCTCTGTTCAGTTACTTTATCTTTCCTATGATGCAATCTACAATAGAAAATTGTATAAACTGTGCAATTATCCATCGAGAACCTATGAGCTTGCTTTGCCAATACTGCATTTAAGTACAGAATTAAAATAAGCACCGCCAAATCCAGAATATTTTGCGACCTTGAACTGCAAATGTTTGTAAGATTTCTTCTCAGACACTGTAAGGCAAAAAATTACTTAATACAAACCCCAGCACTTAAACCGCGCAGTTTAAATTGGCTAAAGAGCGGGGCATTTGCCCCTACCATTATTGCAAAGTTGCTGCTATCAGCATGCTGAGTGCGGCAGGTATTTTGCACAGTTAGGAGTTCACTCAGTAGTTTGCAACTCGTTAAGGTGGGTTCTCTGATTGGGCGCAGCTGGCAGCACTAGTGTTAAGAGGAGCACTGCTCGGGAAACCATGTGCTGACAACGCCTGATTTCCATCCATTCAAATGGACAGGAAGTCAGGGACGGTTGGCCTCTGGTTTCTCGACTAGCACCCTCTCCTGAGCGGTGCTCCTCACCGGGAGCACCTGATCAGGGAGTCAGCTCGCAGATACAATGGTGTTCATTAAGTAAACTGCATTTGCTGCAGTCATATTATTTTTAAGGACAGACAATGACTGATGTACTTACGTAGAAATTATAATATAGGCGTTAATTTGCCTTAACAAGCTGTAAAAAAAATGTTTTTCAGATTTTGGTCTGGAAATTCGAGCACGCTGTGCCCGTTTTACAGGTGTAAAACAGACACCTATGGGTCCAATATGGTGGGTGAGATGTGCTATGCTCATTCTGTGCCAGAAGTGTGCCTCCCACCATATTGAATTGGGCTTTCCATAGGTGTCCAGGTGCCGGAAGTATTAAAACGCCTTATTTTAATATTTAAGTAAGGGTATACACTTGTTGTAAGGCTCTTTTGTGAAATTGGGCTCCCCCAGTGTCTGACTTGCCAAGTGATAAACTCGTTTAGCTAACAGGCAGGAAAGACCTTTCACCATTGTTATTTAAAGGGCTCAATCACTACATACAGGTTAGTTGCTGGTTTGACCTATTAGATTGCTAATTAACTTCTGGGTGTATTTTTTGGTCTATTTTCTGACAGCTGAAAAGAAGTTCCTGCTGGTACTGGACATATTTTGTCTGACTTCAAAACAGTTTCACTGCAGTCATGGGTGGTCTGGTCGATCTGTCTTTTGGGCTGGTGGACAAGGATGAGCAGCCAAGAAGGCAGGAGAGAGCACTAGCAGCTTGGAGAAGAGGGAGGAGGAGGACACGGCGCAAGAGACAATGGCCCAGAAATTCGGGTCGGAGGCTTCCCGCGGGTGCAAGCCCTCGACCTGCACTTACCTAGCGCACCAGCCGTTGTGTTGTGGGCCCGCATGGAATACCGATCCTGGGCCTCCTCCAGCTGCTGGTGCGCAGTGCTTGAGTATCCCAGGGGCGCAGTTAGTTCGAAACGTTCCCTGGGATCACGTGGGTCATGGAGAGCCAATCGTAGCAGGGAATCTCCATTCATAAATTTGACAGGAAGACCTGTCAAATCTATAAATAGAGATCGGCCCCAAAACCTAACTAAAACTTCAAATACATTTTTTTTTAAATCATATTTTAAAATTATAAATTACATAAAATAACTATTTTAAACAATAATTTAAATTTTTGAAAAAATTAATTACAGTTTGTATCGGGGCTATAAATAAACTTACCTTTATTTAAAGTATTGAAAAATAATAAACCTATGGAAAAAATGTTTTAATTTTACTTAATTCACCACTTACCTTGTTAAAAGCAGGCCTTGCGCCTGCTTTTTAAATGCACAGCTGCTGGAGACTTACCCTCCTGGAGAAACCTGTAAAAAAATCGGAAGTTCCAGACGTACGCGCTGCCTCTCCAGCGCATGCGTTTGACCTGTGAACCCCTTCCTTCAAGGGAACGGAAGTTCCGGTTTCCAGCGCATGCGCAGTGCATGCATGAAACCGGCACTTTTGTTGGCCCTACGCGTGAGTATACAGCGTGTACTCACCCGTGGGGACCCGAATTTTTGGCCCATTACCCACAGCAGGTCTTCAGGCAGCACTTCTCCTACCTTGACTTTACTGAGGAACAATCTATCAGGTGCCTTCGCCGGGGGCTGTCACTGAGCTATTTCAGCTGCTGCAGCCAGAACTCAGGCCTCATACCAGGGTATGGGCAGCATGGCCTGTGGCTGTCAAGGTCACTGTGGCCCTTAACATTTATGCTACGCTATCGTTCCAGGCTCCAGCAGATGACATCAGCGACATCTCCCAGTTTGCTGTGCACCGTTGTATCGGGGAGGTGACCGAGGCTCTCTACGCAAGGAGGAACAGCTACATCTCTACACAGATGCGGCCAGACCTGCTGTGATTTCCAGCAAAAAAAATGTTTTTTGTCTGTTTTTTTGTTTTTCACACAGACCCCAGCATCTGCAACATTTGACCCCTTGTGACCCCACCTCATTGTTCTTTGATGTAATGTTTTCCTGACTGACCTGTTTGGACACCATTCACACCTTTAATTGCTGTGATTATCTCTCTGCCGAGGTGTGATAAATGGCAGTTAGAAAGATTACCTGTAAACATCTGACATTATTCTCTGACTATATAAGCTGTGTCTTTATGCATCTCTCCACTTCACCTGACGAAGGAGCAGCGCCCCAAAAGCTTGTGACTTCAAATAAAGCTGTTGGACTATAACCTGGTGTTGTGTGACTTCTTACATTTGTCCACCCCAGTCCAATTCCGGCATCTCCACACCATCTTTCCCTATAGACAGAGTGAAGCAGGACGAGAGAGGACTAGACTTCGCTCACAATACAGGCTTGTCCAAGGTGCAAGGTTCCATAGACTGCACCCAAATTGGCTTCCATGCTCCCTGGCACTAGCCAGGCATATTTCTGGAAAAAAGGGGTTCCACTCCCTCAACGTCCAGTTTGTTTGCCACCACAGGCAACGCATCATGCAGGTCTGTGCACAGTTTCTTGGCAGATGTCATGATTAATTCATCCATCCAACGCCAGTCCTCTATGCTGCCTTTGTTCCAAAGAGACTGTCAGGTCACAGGCTGGTTACTGGACAACAACAAAGAAAAAAATTATCCAACAACCTAATTCCATCTGTGTTTAATATTTAACAGGAATAATTAAGAATGTGAGGTGTGAGAAAGTGAAGGTTGCAATCGTGGTGAAAGTAGGAGGTGCAGAGTGTGTGAATCTGAGGAGAAGGAGTTGGAGTGGAGTGTGGCCCAGTGATTGTAGGAGAGTGAAGGGGAGTGGGAGAAGGGATATTGTGAGTAGTGAGGCTGGAGGTGTAGGATTCTGAACTTGGCAACTCTGGTGAGGTCAGTGAACTTTTTTCTACATTGCAGCCATAACCTGGGAGCTAAGCTTCTGGCATTACTCTGCTCTGCAACCTCTTTCCACTGGCGCTGGAGGGCTTTTTGACCCTGGGGGAACAGGACTTCCCTCCTCCTGTCCACTGCCTGGATCTGGGCCTGTAATGCGGCATCTTAGAACGTGGGGGCACGATCTGCAGGTCTTGCAGCCATTTCTTCAGACACCTTCCTTTCTATCTGCAGCCACAATGCATTGCCCCTTTAAGAGCGCTGGCTGCCTTTAAGTGGTGTAAGTTAAATCTGACTATTAAAGTACTATAGTGTGTTACATTAATGACCCAGGGATCATGTCCTAATATACATAAAACACATGATCACTGTAGCCTTGAACTAGGGCAGTTTATCACTTTGTCCTTTATTATTTTTAGTTTTTTAAATTTACTTATGAGATATAACCTGTAGCTATTTTAATTGAACTTGATAGTGAATATCAGTCTTATATTTTAGAATAGCTTTGAAAGTCATTTAGTAGAGCAGGCAAAATGTTCACACGCACCTTAGTAATCTAGTGACTGTTACCTAAAATGAATTTAAGAACATAAGAATTAGGAGCAGGAGTCGGCCATATGGCCCCTCGAGCCTGTTCTGCCATTCAATAAGATCATGGCTGATCTTCGACCTCAACTCCACTTTTTCTGCCCTATCCCCATATCCCTTAATTCCTCTGGCGTCCAAGGGCTGGATTTTGTCAGCCCCGAGGAGGTGGGTATGGAGGTGGGACTGCCGGTAAAGTTACAGAATGTTAACAGGCAGAAAATAGGATTATCCCTATTTTTAGCTCCGAAGTGCAGGCTTCCCGACCCGGAGAACACCGCCAGGGTGTAGGACATGAGAAGGAGGTCTGCGGGGGTTGGAGGGGTCTGAAAGTGAGATGTAGAGGTGAGTGATGGGTGTAAGTGTGGAGTGGTAATTATGTAAGGTGAGTGTTAAGTGTTATAAAATGTTCACTTACCTTTGTTTCTGCCTACAGCCTTCAGCCGCTGTGGATCTGGAGTCCCAACATCTTCATTGTAGATTTCACAGACTGGCTGTTGGATCCTCCGAACCAACAGTCAGGTGATTTCTGCAAAGTTGAAAGGTTTGATGAATCCTGAACACAAGGACTCATCAAACTACACAGAATGTCAGTGTTTGACAGCTTCACAGAGCTGTCAAACACTGACATTTCTTCTTTCAAGAAATCTTGACAGATGGCATGTCAGACATTGACGTGCTCTGTCAGTGACTTCCCCCTAATTGACCTGCTGAGCCCGCTGGGTGGGCTTAACAAGGTCAATCAGGGGAAAATCCCGCTGGTTGGACAGAAGCTGATGGAGGCGGGATTGAAAGCCGGCAAGCAGCAGTCCCGCTTCCAAAAGCTTCCCATTGACAAAATCCAGCCCCAAAAATCTATTTATCTCAGCCTTGAATATACTCAATGACTCAGCATCCACAGCATTTTGGGGCAGAGAATTCTAAAGATTCACAACCCTCTGAGTGAAGAAATTCCTCCTCATCTCAGTCTTAAATGGCCGACCCCTTATCTTTAGACTATGTCCCCTAGTTCTAGACTCTCCAGCCAGGGGAAACAATCTCTCAGCATCTATCCTGTCAATCCCCCTCAGAATCTTATGCGGGAGAAATTCGGTATCATCCAGTTTGGGGCGCAATTATCGGCCGGGCGCAAAGTTTAGTGCCTGGCGCTAATTATCGCCTCTGACTGCAAACTTGGCTTCTATCGCCCCTGGAGGTGATTGGAGCGCTAAATCAGGCACTACACACCTCTCTTAAGGCGCTAACGCCGAGGAGTGAGGCGCTACCTCAGAGCGCTGGCCAAGCTCATGTGATGTCAGTCAGCAATGGAACACAGACACACTGGCACCGGCCAGTTCTTAAAGGGAAGGGTCAATCATGCTCTCCATCCACACCCTGCTCATTGCAGCCTTGAATCTCGGCCTGGAGAGACCTGTACATCAAATCTGCTGGAAAGAATAATGGAGAGGTCCAGGGAAAGAGCTCAGAGTGCAGCCCCCATAGTCTCTTCTAAATCGATGCAAGGAAGGTCAAATCAAAATGAACCTGCAAAGTGCTGCTCAGTACCCAAAACTCCTTCACACAGCGTTGAATCTCTCCAGAAGTCTCTCTCTCTCTCTCTCTCAGAATGCGTGGTGCAAAAATGTCACCGACAAAAAAAGGCAGGAAGCGGTCACCTTTAAATAGCGCTCCCCCAGTCCCTTCCCGACTGCAAAACGCTCCCCTTAACCTGTCGTTGCTAGCGGCAGGCGGTGCCACTCAATATCTGGTCCGGGGCGCGACACGCTCGACTGACGTCATGATCTGCGGGCGCAGGAGATCGTGGCGGTAGTGTTTAGCGTCGTCGCAAAATGTCTGGTCAATTTCGTGAGCGGCACAAACATTGCTGTGCCCGAGCGCTAATTGCTTTGCGTCCCATTAGCGCCCTCTTAAGGTGCTAATGGGAGGCGCAAAGCAACAGAATTTTTCCCCCTATATGTTTCAATGAGATCACCTCTCATTCTTCTAAACCCAGAGAGTATAGACCCAATCTACTCAATCTCTCCTCATAGGCCAATCCTCTCATCCCAGGGATCAATCTAGTGAACCTTCATTGCACCGCCTCTAAGGCAAGTATATCCTTCCTTAAATAAGGAGATCAAAACTGTGCACAGTACTCGAGGTGTGGTCTCCCCAGAGCCCTGTACAATTGTAGCAAGACTTCCTTACTCTTGTACTCCAACCCTCTAGCAATAAAGGCCAACATCCCATTTGCCTTCCTAATTGCTTGCTGTACCTACATGCTAACTCTGTGTTTCTTGTACTAGGACACCCAAATCCCTCTGAACACCAACATTTAATAGTTTCTCACCATTTAAAAAATATTCAGTTTTTCTATTCTTCCTACCAAATTGAATAACCTCACATTTCCTTATATTATACTCCATCTGCCACCTTATTGCCCACTCACTTAACCTGTCTATATCCCTTTGCAGGCTGAATTTGTAACATTTTCCATGATTAAGATCTTCAAAACTCAAAACAAGTGTGTGCAATACAACACAACCCTTCACTGGATAAAGTAGTCCCCAAACCCAGCAAACTGCTGATGTACATTTCTGCTACCTGATATTCACTGATCATGTTCTAATATCACAAATGCATTAATATGATTTTAGAAGATTATCTGAGCACTGAGCAATTGAGAAAACCATTAGAACAGAGTTGTTGCATTAAGTATACCATTCATTCCTAAATCCCTAATCACTTTAGTGCTATCACCATAAAATCACTGCAGCCTTATTTACGAAGGATGAGTGCAGTATTTCCTTATGGATTACACATAGTTTGAAAGTCAATAAAGAAGCAAATCAATATTAAGGTGTTTCATGAATCTTTTAACTGATTTACACAAATGCATTTGGGGGGATAGGACACATTTAAAAAGAAAACACCCTAGAACTTCTGCCTCTGTTGGTTAATTGAAAATTGGGGGCTGTTAACCAAGTTGTGGAGGACGCTTCTTATCTGAATCAGGGAATCAGATGTAAAGTCCCTTATTTGTACACAGGAAGCTCTTGCATCTTCTATGTGCTGCACTATATGCCAACACTGAATGCCAGCAGGAAATTCATACAAGGGGCGTTCCAAGCAAGGTTACAAAGACATCTGATTGACTGGTGATAACTTCAACGGTTAAGATTTCCTGGAGCCCAGATGCACAATTAGCACTTGCCAATTGGAAACTCTAGCCCCATATCTCAATTCCCACTGCTCTACATTTAAAAACAAAACTGGAACACAACAGGAAGGCACATCATGCAGCAGGTCATGCGCACCCAGACATTAGCAACTCACCTCATAAGAAAAAGGGGGGGTGGGGAATTTGTTCAGTTGGGAGAATTTAGAAGGTGTTGGCAATGTGGAGGCTGGACCAGAGGGCAGAGCAAGTGGCATGTACCATATTAATCATATATTTTATGATTTACACATGTCAACATGTCCACACACACTAGTTTTGTACAAGTGCAGAGTAATACATGTAATAATATTAATACAGTAGCATGTGGTCTCTCCTCAGGACAAGAGCGCCCAGTTGCCACATACCTGAGCGTTAACTGACCACACCCGCACTTAAAGCAGGTGCCTGGATAGATACACACGCATTAGGAGAACTAGTGATATTGCTGAAGGAGCACAGGATGATGCACTGAGTAGTGCAGAGGAAGAAATAGCTCCAGCTACACTATCAATGTTTGGCCACCTTTTTGGGATATACTTGCACTTTGTCAACAAAATATCCAAGTCTATAAAATTTGTACTGCATTTCCAGATTGGCAATTTATATTGAACTATAGTTGTAGAAAAAATTGAGCAATCCTTCATTGGTTTCACCTATTAACTGTTAACATATGTCATGTTTGTGTACTTAAATAATTCTTTAGTGGCATTATTTTTAGATATTTTAATCATGTGACTAAATAACTCTTAGGCCGGAATTTTCCCCAGGGTGGCGGGTTGGGGGCAGGGGGCCTTCGAGGCAGGCGGGAAGCCCAGGAGGCCGGGTTTCCCGCAGGCCCTGCCGACTTGAACGGCAGGGCCTGATTTGAATGCAAGGCCTTGGATTCCTGCCCGCAGCCAGCCAGCTCGAGAGGTTGGCTGGTTGCGGGCGGTTAGGCCTCAGAAGTGAGGGTCTGGTCCGGGGGAGGGATCGCGGGAGGAGGGAGCGGCAATCAGCAGGGGTTGGGGATCGGGAGGAGAGAGAGAGCATCGGCAGGGGTTGGGGATAGGGAGGGGGCAGCGGCAATCGGCAGGGGTCGAGGATGGGGGTAGGGTGGGCCAGGGATCAGCAGGCGGGGTGGAGAGAGGATCCGGCCTCATCATCATTGTTGCGGGGGGGGGGGGGGGGAGAGGCCTGGGAGGTGGCGGGGGATGGGGGGGGAGGCCTGGGGTGGTGATCGGAGGCCTCATGGGGGGGTCTCTGATCACGGGGGGTGGGTATGGTAGGGACTCTGGATCCAGCAGGTAGGTATAGAGCCACTTACCTCCTGGATGCAGCAGACCCCACATTGCTTTAACTGCCGGGTTTCATATGTTGTGTGAAACCCGTCCATATGCAGTTAAACACAAAATGGATGGGGAGAAAGAGGCTTCCAGTCTCATTACAATATTTAGATTAAGGTACCGCCCCCTGGGAGAGGGTTGGTTGTCCGCCCCCTGCCCTGTCCCCAGTAACACCGGAAGTGGGTGGGTTGGAGGCGGGATCAGGTCGGGAATCCCATTTTTAACACTTTAACTGCATCCACGCTCCAAACCCACCCATTTTTTTTAGGGGAAAATTCCAGCCTTAGTATGCAGATAAGGAATATGTAGAAATAGTATGCAGCCACAAGTAAGATTGTTCTGATATATAACAAAGGGACTGACCTAGTGTTAATAATCAGGGGCAGCTCAACTTGCACACGATCTGTTGAGTGTTGTGGTTTTTGGTAATGTTTTTTCTCTCCTTACAATCTGTCAAAATGGGCTGTAAGGTCCCTGGATGATAATTAAGGCATGCATATGCTTATTTTTATAGACAAGCGGGTGGGGGGATTTTCAACTTTGCCACCTGGCCGTTAACCTGGCAGAGCAGATTGCCCTCCCTTTGGCACAAACCCTCCATGTGTCACAAAATCCTTTGTAAGGCTTCATCTGGAGTACAGCATGTGTTGGATGCAGGCTTCACCTGGCATTATAGGAACATTTTACGAACTTCACTTGCCGGAAGTGCATAGCAGGAAGTCAGCACGATATTCATAAGAACATAAGAAATAGGAGCAGGAGTAGGCCAATTGGCCCCTCGAGCCTGCTCCGCCATTCAATGAGATCATGGCTGATCTGATCCTAACCTCAGTCCTTTGGGTGAAGGCTGGATTGGACTGCTGTCCACAGTCCAATAGCCTGCTTACACATGAAGAATGGCTTCCTCTGTCTGATACTTAAGGGTTGCCGGAACCCCTGGAACCTGCACCCCAGTAGGAATCAGCACCTTAAGATGAGAAGGGCAAAAAACAGGTGCAACTTGCAACCAAATTGATGATAAGTTGGCTGAATGAAGGACAGTAAAGAAGGCTGAGTTGGTCATTCTTCCAACGTACATGTAACTTACCATTGATACTTTAGAGGCACATCATAAAAGATTTTTAACATTAATTCCATACTTAACATTTTTTTCCTCAAACCAAATAATTATTTGTTTGTACAGCCCTTCTCCAACTGCCTGTGGAAAAATTATCATAGCAGTGAAATAGTTGGCTATCCTTCATCAGTCTCAATTGTCCTCAACATACAGCAAAGATACCCTTCAGCTTCTAATATTCAAACCGAGATTCATTGAAATAGAGACAGCTACAGGTGATTATTGCAGGTTTCATTGCTGGTGTTTGAGCTATTGACCATGAAAGAGAAATGAACTTACAGCATCTTTCTCCGGATTGCATACTTTCACCCACAATATGTGGTCAAGTAACCAGTCTATAGGCTTGTCCTTGTAGAACATGGTGATGAATTCGACGATCAGTGTCAGGTTAGGAGACTTGAACAATTTTCCTAAATCAAACAGTAAACACGAGGGGAAAAAAAGTTTAAATTTAACTCTCTGTACATGAGTGGGAGATTCTACTAGACTTATCAGTTGAGGCATAATCATAATTGAAGAAGTCGGCAAAAGAAAACAAATGAAATAAGTGAATACAATTATATACTTTTAGAAAAGAAGATTCATTATGAAATAAAATTGGAAAAGTTTGCTAGCTCCTTGACTGCAGTGGCAAACTTTGCTTCAAGACATGTCATGGTGCTGCAAGAATGTCCTTGCATTGATTGTAATGTAAATGATGAACAGTTCTTCCTCTCCAGTGAACAAGACAGCACCTCTCTGATACTTAGTAGCCTTTTAAAAGTCATCCAAATTTAATTAGAGTGCTTTACTGGATTTCCCACTTTTAAATTAGACTAAACATTGTGGAGCAGATAATTGTGAAAATCATACTGTAGTTTTAAGCACTGTGGTCATCTGAAATACACCAGCTGGTTAATATAGTCTTTTGTGGACTGGCATCGGGCCCCATCTTCAATTATGAAAGCACAGGTGCATTAACAACTGCGAAGAATAGAGAATATCTGAAAAAAACAAGTTGTCTACTGTATGCTCAAGTTATTCAGTAAACAAGCGTCTATTTAAAAAAAAAACAATGTTACATTTAAAAGCTGATGTTCCCTTGATAGTATTATTCATACTATTGGCAGTGCTATCTTTATCATTTTACTGTCTATGGTAAAGGCCAACTTTAATTCACATTCAGATACAAAGGAGCTACAAACATCTCCAAGATCCTCGGATCAGCATCCTGTTTAATAAGAGCAGTTTAAAACGTCTCAATAGCAAAGAAAACTTAGGCAGCGTGGCTCAAATATCAACATTCATCTCTTCAGACTGGCATCAGTGATGAGCTCCTTAAAAGCTGTAAGCCTATTGAGGCTGTATGAATGTATGAGACTTGATATGGTTGCTGCAAGCCGAATTCTAATCCAAGTTCTGAAATACAGTAAAGCCCTTTTGTATTAAGGCACAGAGATGCTGCAAAACAATGTTTGGCTTTCTAATATTAACAGTTACCATTTTCTTTCAAGCTAATGGCAAACACAGAAACATAATTGCTCTGCGCGCAGAGTTAAAGAAGAATTCTATTACTAAACTGTCATAAACCAATGGAAGTTTAGTAAAGGGATTTTTCTTTAACCTTGTGCGCACACGGGAAAATACATTACTGGATGTTTTGTGTTTTTGAACAACAGAACAGAGATTTATATCAAACTGTGCTCTTAGTTCCAAACCAAATTGGAATATCCAACAGGACACAAATATTCAATGACTGTGCGACACCTTATAAAAGAGAATCTAATCCTGATTAAAATATTGGACAATTTGAGAGGTCGACTACCATTAAATCTGGCCGACACCTTTAGAGCATTTTAAAAAAGCAAATAACATCTCAAAAACTAGGGTTTGCATCTTTCCCTTTGTTCTTGTCATTCAAATTCTAAAGCTACAGTTTTACAATATTCCCCTCTTTCCCTTAGCCACTTCTCATTTACCTGTGGCCTCCTTTGACTGGGAGAATGGAGTACTCCAGACGAGAACATACGCTCCTCTATAACTGGCAACAACAATTTCTTGAATGGCCTTAACTTGCTGCTGCCCCAAACCCCTTCTCCCAAAAGCATGTGTAATATGGAGTGAAATGCTATACCTTTCATCAATAATAACAACTTGATGTAAGAAAACTACTAGGCACTTGGTCTAAGCGTTAAACAAAACTTTAATCAACTGTTTTACAACATGGAGGTCTAGTTGTGTCCTTCGCTAGTTCCTGTTAAGAATGTCTTGCGCAAGCTGGGCCCGTGCCTGAGTATTTATACTCTCCCTGGACAGTGCCACCCGTAGGCCGCTCAGTATTATTTCATAAGTTTTTCTTTCATGAATGACTGATTCATGTCACAACTTACATTTCTGTAGTGCCTTTAACGTAGTAAACTGTCCCCAGGCACTTCACAGGAGTGTTATCAAATAAAATTTAACTCCGAGCCACATAAGGAGATATTAGGACAGGTGACCAAATGCTTGGTCAAAGAGGTAGGTTTTAAGGAGCATCTTAAAGGAGGAAGGACGTAGAGAGGCGGAGAGTTTTAGGCAGGGAACTCCAGAGCTTAGGGCCTAGGCAGCAGAAGGCACGGCTGCCAAGGGTGGAGTGATTAAAATTGGAGATGCTCAAGAGGGCAGAATTGGAGGAGTGCAGAGATCTCAAAGGTTTGTAGAGCTGGAGGGCGTCACAGAGATAGGGAGGGGTGGAGCCATGGAGGGATTTGAAAACAAAGATGAGAATTTTAAAATGGAGTCATTTCTGGACCAGGAGCCAATGTAGGTCAACGAGCACAGGGGTGAGGGGTGAACGGGACTTGGTGCGAGTTAGGATTCGGGCAGCAGAGTTTTGGATGAGCTCAAATTTAATAGGGTGCAAGATGGGAGGCAGGCCAGGAGAGCACTGGAATAGTCAGGTCGAGAGGTAACAAAGGCATGGATGAGGGTTTCAGCAGCAGATCAGCTGAGGCAGGAGTGGAGTTGGGCGATGTTACGATCTTTCAGTTTCTCCTACCTTTACCTTGTGGCGTGGGACCTCCACATTTTGAAGAGAATACTACTACACACCACGAGCTATATCTCTCACAACATGAAACACTATTTTCACTGAGCTGTTTTTGTTTTATATACAGAGGTATAACAGAATGTCCTCACTGTTTAAACTTTTAACAGCTGTATCCTCTTCACACACACCTTACAGAACAACTACCTACTAAACAACAAGCACTCCCCTAGCATCGACACTGGCACCAAGCTAACTACTTCAAATGGTGACTGCAGTCACAGCCAAGACTGCAGTATCATTGTTTTTCTCACTGATTGAGAAGAAGTAACATTTTGAATTAAACAATACAGGGCCAATCTTCCAAATGCATGCTACAGGTGCAGAGTCTCCCCTGCTGGGAGTGTATACTGGAAAATCAAAGGCGTGCTCCCAACTCTCAACTCTCCCAGCTCCCAGCTCTCAGCTCTCAGCTCTCCCAGCTCTCAGCTCCAGCTCCCAGCTCCCCCAGCTCTCAGCTCTCCCAGCTCCCAGCTCTCAGCTCCCAGCTCTCAGCTCTCTCAGCTCCCAGCTCCCAGCTCTCAGCTCCAGCTCCCAGCTCTCATCTCCAAGCTCTCATCTCCCAGCTCTCAGCTCCCAGCTCTCAGTTCTCAGCTCCCCGCTTCAAGCTCCCAGCTCTCCCAGCTCCCAGCTCTCAGCTCCCAGCTCCCAGCTCCCAGCTCTCAGCTCTCAGCTCTCACAGAATCACAGAATCTACAGTGCAGATAGAGGCCATTTCGGCCCATCGAGCCTGCACCGACACATATCCCACCCTATCCCTGTAACCCCACTTATTTAATCCCCTAACACTAAGGGTCAATTTATCATAGCCAAATCAACCTAACCTGCACATCTTTGGACTGTGGGAGGAAACCGGAGCACCCGGAGGAAACCCACGCAGACACAGGGAGAATGTGCAAACTCCACACAGACAGTCGCCCGAGGCCAGATTTGAACCCGGGTCCCTGGCGCTGTGAGGCAACAGTGCTAACCACTATGCCACCGTGCCCCCCTGCTCTCTCAGCTCCCAGCTCTCAGCTCCCAGCTCCCCCAGCTCTCAGCTCTTAGCTTCAAGCTCCCAGCTCCCAGCTCTCACCTCTCAGCTCTCCCAGCTCTCCCAGCTCTCTCAGCTCTCCCACCTCTCAGCTCTCAACATTCCCACACCTACTTTTCTTTGATTAATGCTGATGAACTATTTGAACTTAATATCATGGTGCAAAAAACTTAACACAGGCCAATTAGATGCATTTTTCATGCAGAGGGAACCTGTCATCATTACACATTTGTACTTTGCTCATATGTTATACCCTCATAACAGCCTATTGGATAACTTTTAGGGCAAATTTTCAAGTTATCTGGACACAGGACAGATTGGAAGCTAGCTCATGTAGTTCCAAAAGAGGGGACAAATCAGAGCCAGGGAACTATAGGCCCATCAGCCTGACATCCATTATTGGGAAGATACTTGAAAGGATCCTAAGAGATGATTACTAGGAAAGAGAAAGGGCCATTAGAGATACTCAACATGGCTTCCGGGAAAGAAGGTTGTGTCTTCCAAACTTGATTGAGTTCTTTGAAAAAGTTACTATGTTAGTGGATGAGGGAAATCTGATTGACATTGTCTAGCTGGATTTTCAGAAAGCCTTTGATGAGGTACCTCACACTAGGTTACTTCACAAGGAGAAGCATCCGGGAAGGCGCCGAACACCTTGAGTCTCTTCGCCAGGAGCAAGCGGAAGCCAAGTGCAAACAGCGCAAGGAGCGCACATCAACCTAAGCACCCCAACCACCCGCCCCTTCAACCACCGTCTGCCCCACCTGTGACAGAGACTGCAGGACCCGCATTGGATTCATCGGTCACCTGAGAGCTCATTTTTAATGTGGAAGCAAGTCATCCTCGGTTCCGAGGGACTGCCTAAGAAGAGAAGACGACTTCACAGTATAGAATCTCATGGTATCAGTTTGAATTTGATATGCTGGATTAGGATTGGCTCCAATCCCGCAGGCAAAAAGTTGCAGTCAATGGTTGTGGACCAGCCTGGAGGCAGGTTACTAGTGGTGTCCCCCAGGGATCAGTGTTAGGCCCACTGCTGTTCACTGCTATTATTAATGACCTGAACAGTGCTGTTGGGGATATGATCAGTAAATTTGCAAATGATACTAAAATTTGTGCAATGAATAAGACTCTAGAGGACTACAATCTCCTGCAAAAAGATTTAGATATACTGGAGGAATGGGCAAAACAATAGCAATTGGCATTTAACCTAGATAAATGCAGTGTGATGTATGTAGGAAGGACCAATACAGAATATATATCATTTACAGGGAACAATATTGAAAGCGGTTGAGAGAGTAAAGGATCCAAGTGTTATTGTGCACAGATCACTGAAGGCAGGCTTCCTGGACCAACTGGTCTTTTCCTCCCCATTATTTTCATATGTTCGTAGAACAAAAAGGAAAACTGAGCAAAGAGGATTGTGTCACATTGAGTCCAATAAATTGCTAATCTCTCTCCTTCCTGTATCATCCCCGGGTGTTTCAATGTTACAGTTTTATACTGGACTGCACCTTTATCCACGTCATAGAGCTATCAAAGGTTTTCTTTTTTTCCAGTTTTCACTCCAATTTTTCTCCTCACTCCTCTTCTGACTCACTCACTAGTGAACTGGCAGTCACTCTCTAGTTGCTTAGTCAAGTGGCCATTACTCATGTGTGAACCTTGACACAGAGGCCATGATTTTACGAACCTCGGCGGGTCCGTGGTGGGCGATGTCGGTGGCGGGTCCCTACCCTGCTGCTGGCTCCATCCTGGCCTCTGAAATGAATTTCCCCTGACTGGGATTGTTAAACCCGCCCAACGTGCTTCCAGGCCAATTAGAGGAAGCAGGTCTGGTGACATCATTTGATGACGCATCATCAGCCGGTTTCCTGAAAGGGACCATAGCCAACTTTCTTTTGACATTTGTGCTGTCAGTGTTCTACAGCATTGAGGTGCTGCAAACACTGACAAGCACTGCACAGAGGTGCAGGGCTGCACCCAGGCTCTCCCATAACTCCCTCATATGGAGGGAGTCACAGCACACAGGGAGGTCCTCTTCCCTTCCCATGGGTGGAAGAGACCTCTCTAGGAGGTACAATTTTGGTCTCCTTACCTAAGGAAGGATATACTTGCCATAGAGGGAGTGCAACGAAGGTTCACCAGACTGATTCCTGGGATGGCGGGACTGTCGTATGAGAAGGGATTGAGTAAACTAGGCCTGTATTCTCTTGAATTCAGAAGAATGAGAGGAGATCTCATTGAAGCATACAAAATTATTACAGGGCTTGATAGGGTGGATGCTGGGAGAATGTTTCCCTTGGCTGGGGAGTCGAGAACCAGGGGCCACAGCCTCAGGATTAAGGGTCGGCCATTCAGGACTGAGATGAGAAGAAATTTCTTCACACAGAGGGTGGTGAATCTTTGGAATTCTCTACCCCAGAGGGCTGTGGAGGCTCAGTCATTGGGTATATTCAAAACAGAAGTCGATAGATTTCTGACTAGTAAAGGCATCAAGGGATATGACGATAGGGCCGGTGAATTGAGGCAGAAGATCAGCCATGATCTCATTGAATGGTGGAGCAGGCTCAAAGGGCCGAATGGCCGACTCCTGCTCCTATTTCTTATGTTCTTATCAACACAGCCTGGTTGCAGATTGCAGAGGAGGGCACAAGCAGGGACGTGGTCAGGAGGATCTGGGTGCAGTGCCGCAAATGTTTCAATGATCTTAGTAGATCACAAAATGTTAGTACAAAGCCATACTCAACCTCATCCTGCTGTGCCTCTCATCACATCCTCATCACTCTGCCTTCCCGACCCTACTCCTGCACATCCTAATTCACACCAACTTTCCTTGCACCTCCACCCATCCCTCTCTATCTATATTATCCCTTCCCCATCTCACTAGTCACCCCTCGCATTCACCCTCATCCTAGTGCAATCATACCAACTAACAACACACAAAGGTAGGCACTTGCGTGTTTTATGCAATATTTATGTAAAGTTTCTGTTAATGTGGTGTCAAACATTGAAAGCTTTTTTTTCAATACTTTGCATTCTTGGACAGATTTGTGTGCCCCCTTGGAAGTGGCTTAGTGAGCTGCAGTGAATGGTGAGACATAATGGTGCCCTCCGCAATGGTGATGAGTGTGAAAGGAATGGCTTGGGCATTGTTGGGATGCTTTATGGTGCTGATGTGGGGTAGTGCCAACCTGGTGCACCATGTGGCAGCCAGAGCGTACAGCCTCAAGTGAATCTGGCCATGGTGAGGCCTTCCCTGGTCTTCCGGGCATCAATGTGGTCAGGTGTTCATGCCCTGTGTCCTGTGGAGCATCTGTTGATTGCAGAGAAGGTTGGTGATGTTGTTGGTGCTGTTGGTGCTGCTGGTGTGCTTGGTGCTGCTGCTGTGCCTGGTGATGCTGGTGTTGGGGCTGATTGTGGTGGGATTCTGAGGACCAAGGTGAGAGAGTTTCAAGGGCACCCATACTGATGGAATAGATGGCAGGTGAAGTAGAGATGACAGAAGCGACCTGTCAATGGTGAGAGAGGTAATGAGGTCATACTAGATGGAGAGTTGTGTAAAAACTTGCAGCATCCTGAATCTGTAGTGGAAATGCAGTTTAGAGAAGCTAGTGGTTAAGGGAACATTTCTCAATCAGCTGGGAGCTTTGACTTGACATTTGAAGCTGTCAGCTCATCAGCTGATTCAATGGCTAGTGACATCCCACCTCACAGATGAGGTCTAGGCACAGCGGGAAACTGGTGGGCAACCTGTCAAATCCAAAAAGCTGGAAAAAAAACATTGATAAGTGGCTGTAAACAAGCCACGAATGATTTTAATTGCCTACCCCCATCACTGCGTGTAGGGTCTGTTCAGTGCTGACAGACCTGACATTTGGAAAAGGCGCATAGCGGTGGGTTCACAGCGGGGTCCCGACCCGTTGGGGAAAAAAAACACTTTCTCACCCGACCCGCCACCGATCGTGCCCGCTGACCCCCTGGAAAATCCATCCCAGAATCCTGACTGTGAAGGATATCATTGCCAAGCCCAATTCTGTCTTTACTCTGTGTCCACACACATAGACTTCCAGGGAAGTCTGGCTAAGTTTTCCCTTTCCCTAACACAGCAAGGTGGACAATTTTAGCTCTATGGCTAATTGTGGGGCCCCTACCGGTGAGATCAGTTTAGGTGGCTCAGTGATGGTCACTAAAAAACAATCTCTCTCTAAAACTTCTGCTCACAGGAATTACTTACAGCAGGGATTTCCTTCTGATAGTGCAAAAATCAACAATTATAACACAATTCCAGAATAAATTATTTTTGGTGTCAAATCCTGAATCACGGTAATCACTTCAAAATACTGGAAAGAATCAAAGTCAAAATTTCCTGGGGGCATACCCCCAGATCCCGCAAGGAAATAAATCTAATCATTAGAGCTCACAAGCACCTTTAAAAATTTGAATGCACTTTTCTGTACTTCAGTTTTTTTCCTTATAACACAACGTTTGGAATATTGCATATAGCTGCAGCTTCGGTCATGACAGGTTCATGTCCCACTGTGCTCCCATTGTAACACACCTCTTTTCAAGTTATAAATGAAGCCATTGGGTTTCAGTTTTCACAGAGAAACAAACTGAATTGCAGAATGTGATCCCAAAATACTAATAAAAATCCTGAAATCCAATGTTGTAAAAAGGAATTTAACTTACTCAGTTGTCTTGACGCAGTGGCATTGGTCATCAGCCGTTATTCAGGGCTGTTTTTCAATTGTATGTAGTTATTTGAGTTGTCAGTTTTTTTGAAGCTGTTCATCAGCTCTTCTGAATTATATAGGTTGGCAGTATGTGGCTTACTAATGTACTTCAAGGAAGGGAATCTGCCACTCCACCTAGTCTGGCTAATATGTTTCCATTCCCATGTAGTTGACTTAATGCCCTCTAAAGTGGCCTAGCAAGCCATTCAATTGTAAAAACAATAGCTACCAGGAGAAGGCCCACCACCGCCTCCACAGGGCAACTAGGAAGGGACAATAATTGCCAGAATTACTCACATCCTTAGAACAAATAAAAAAAGTCAATTTTAGTTACATTGACCCTGAAATTCTTGGGCCTGGAAGAACATAAAGAAGGCTTAGGTCAAGTGAGGAAACCGGCATTTGAGATGGGACTTGGTTCTATTGGGTCTTTGTCCTTTTTGTTAAGTGGGGAAACTCCAACTGGGAAGGCAGGTAAGGTGCTCTTGTGCTTGCTCTCCTCCCATTGTGATGTAACACAAAGAGGCGGGACTGGTGGCATGGCATCAGCTGGCCAGGAAACCTGCCAATTTTACTTTTACTAGGGCCTAGCAAAAGTGTGCCTTATTTTACCAGTGTGGTGGCCTAATGCCAGTTTCCCAGCAACAATTGATCACACTATTGATAACCATTAGGAAATAGCAATGAACACTATTAATTGCATATTTCCAAAAATAAATTGTTCTTAATTGCCTCGGGCTGATATCCCAATGGAGTGGCAAGATGTTACATTGCACGGATGCCAATACAGTACTGTAAATGTTGTGGGAGCTACCCATTTTATGCTAGTGACTCCCTCCCAGGCATTTAGGATGGGTCAAGATTAAGGCTGATGGTAGTCTTCCCTTGCCACACACAACGGCAGAACAGGGCTTCAAGAATTTTCCAAAATTTGTCTCATTTTGTATGTTAAAAATTTGTCAACAATCACTTACAACTGATAATATACCTTTAAAAAAATGCGCAATGAACAATGTGGTTTAGCACAAGGCCCATTCACCTCTGGAGGCCTAGATCGAAATTCAGCCCAGACTGGTAGTGTGAAAGTCTCTCTCAGCTGGCTGTAATGGTTATTTATGCAAAAAGTCTGATCAGTCTCAAAATAGTGGGCACAGGTCCGCGGCACTCAAC
Source organism: Somniosus microcephalus (assembly GCF_052327205.1). Lineage (NCBI taxonomy): Eukaryota > Metazoa > Chordata > Chondrichthyes > Squaliformes > Somniosidae > Somniosus > Somniosus microcephalus. The sequence goes on from NC_140988.1 coordinate 42,237,414, forward strand.
CGGCCATCACATTCTGAGGTAAGAATGGCTGGTGTGTGAGGTGGAATGGTCACAGTGGTGCAGTAGGGAGGGTCCGCTCTTCCAGTGGAGTTATGGCGATGCAGTGGCAGGCAGTCCGAGGAAATTCAGGGCCAATATTGCTTTACTTCATCACAAAAGTCACTAACACATTGAATACTTATGCTGACTTTACTTTAGATTTAAACTGTGCGGTTAATTTTGAACAAAAATAAGATAACTTTGAGTAAATCTAAAGGTAGAAAACTGGAAGGGGAAGATCTACTTTGAACTGAATCCCCAAGTTTCACCCTAATACCAAAAAAATGGGCTAAATCAATATCCGGAGGTAATTGGCTGTCAATCACATCTGAAACTAAACCCGACCGAGGGAAATAAGAATAGATTTTTTTTAAAATCCTTATACTAAAGCATTATTATAAATATTAGAGGGGAAATGCTCCCTCAATGGTTCAAGTTAGTTAACGCATTGCCCAATATGGTGCTGCATCGTACAGACCAGGAAAGAACCTGGGCTTGATCCCAGGTCTGTGCGGGCTTAACTGACCTAACTGGGAAGGCAGTGGGGGTGCTACAAATAGCCTCCACAGCCTGAATTATAAAGGGTAAGATCAGCCGAAATTCATGCTCTTGATTGCTATTCAAAAATGTCTGCTGGAAAGCGAGTATTGAGCTTGGCTGTTATGTGCCCATAATGTATTAGCCTGCAGATAAACAGTTTGTTGGCTCTCATATGAGGAATTACTCATTGGGTAAGTCGCTAAAGAGTGGCTAGCGCCTGTGAAACTGTACACCTGCATTAGTCCCCTCAGGACAGGTGGGAAGACATTGCATGAAAATAATTATATAAAAAAAGAAGAAATTGGGAGAAATATCAGTGCTTGAACAATGTTTCAGCTTTTCAAAAAAGGTCCCTGTAAGTAATTTGTGAACGAGTATGTATTTTATCTTGACTGTAATAATGTTATTTTAAAATAACGAACACAAAAAGGCTCTTTACATGAAGATACACCATTTGTAAATGTGAAATGTTTGTCTGGTTGAAGTACCTTTAAAAGTTAGATGGTTCCATAATGTGTCATGTGTGACTCAATGTTAGGTCACTTGTAATAAAAGGCATTAATACATTTGTACTTCTCCAAGATATAGTTAATTGTAGGCAAAATGCATTCTGAAAATTGGTTATCAAATGAAAATTTCTTTTGTGTATGAAAAATCTAATTATGAACACTCTTACCAATAAATCCAAGTTGGGAAAACTCCAAGACCATCCAGTCATTAGAAGGCTGTTGCTGTGCAAAGTTTATCATAGTTTGCAAATAGTTGGGTGTTGCTATAATATCATCTTCTAACTGTTACAAAGATAAAAAAAAAGTCATCAGTGCATTGTCTTTAAGTGAGCAATATACTTGAAGTAAATATGAAGGGGCTTAATTTCCTTGGGTAGTGCATTGGTTAACACATTCCTTTTTGTGCTAAGCTAACGAGAGTTAAAATAAATAGGTCAACAACTGGTGAAATAGTGCACAAAGAAATTTTACACATAAAGATTAACCAGTGCATTCCTAAATGAAACTAAGTAGATATAGTACACTTGCCCATACTTGCTGTCTGCACAACCTGACATCCACCACCTTAAACATTCACTCCCTCCACCACCAGCACACCGTGGCTGCAGTGTGTACCATTTACAAGATGCACTGCAGCAACTCGCCAAGGCTTCTTTGGCAGCACCTCCCAAATCCGGGACCTCTACCACCTAGAAGGACAAGGGCAGCAGGCGCGTGGGAACACCACCACCTCCAAGTTCCCCGCCAAGTCATGGAAGTATATCGCCGATCCTTCATCGTCGCTGGGTCAAAATCCTGGAACTCCCTCCCTAACAGCACTGTGGAGTACCTTCACCACACAGACTGCAGTGGTTCAAGAAGGCGGCTCACCACCACCTTTTCAAGGCCAATTAGGGATGGGCAATAAATGCTGGCCTTTCCAGCGACACCCACATCCCGTTGTCACTTTTTGTCATACAATTTGTGTCACAACCACATTTATAATAGTAAGCTCATTAGTCCAATTGCAGCCTTGGTCAGACTCCATCTGGAGTATTGCGTTGGTGTTGGGCACTGAACCTCAGAAAGATAGATTGACTTTGGAGGGATTACAGCGCTGATTCACCAGAATTATACCAGTGCTCAAAGGGTTAAATTGTGAGGACAGGTCGCACAAATTTGGTTTGTATCCCCTTGAGTTTGGAAGGTTGAGGGATAATCAAGGTCTCAAAATGATAAAGGGATTTAATAGAATAGATACAGAGGGTTGGATTTTACAAACCTTGGCAGGTCCGTGGTGGATGATGTCGGTGGCGGGTCCTGACCCTACTGCTGTCTCCAGCTTGGCCTCTAAAATGAATTTCCCCTGATGGGGCTTGTTAAGCCCGCCCAGCGTGTTTCCTGGTCAATTAGAAGAAGCGGATCTGGTGATGCCATTTGATGACGCGTCATCAGCCGGTTTCATTAAAGGGACCATGGCCAACTTTCTTTTGACATTTGTGCTGTCAGTGTTCTACAGCATTGAGGTGCTGCAAACACTGACAAGCACTGCACAGAGGTGCAGGGCTGCACCTAGGCTCTCCCATGACTCCCTCCATATGCTTATGGAGGGAGTCACAGCACACAGGGAGGTCCTCTTCCCTTCCCATGGATGGACGTCCCTAGGAGATCAACACAGCCTGGATTCACATTGCAGAGGAGGACACAAGTAGGGATGTGGTCAGGAGGATCTGGTTGTAGTGCCGCAAATGTTTTAATGATCTCAGTAGATCATGAAACGTTAGTACAAAGCCACACTCAACCTCACCCTGGTGTACCTCTCGCCACATCCCCATCACTCTGCCTTCCCTACCCTACTCCTGCACATCCTTACTCACACCAACTTACCTTGCACCTCCACCCATCCCTCTCTATCTACATTATCACAACCCCATCTCACTAGCCACCCCTCACACTCACCCTCAGCCAAGTGCAATCATAACAACTAACAACACACAAGGGTGTTGAGTGTTTTCTGCAATGTTCATGTAAAGTTTCTGTTAATGTTATATGAAGCATTGAAATCTTTATTTTCAACACTTTGCATTCTTGGACAGATTTGTGTACACCTTTGGAGGTGGCTTAGTGAGTTGCAGTGAATGGTGAGACATAACAGTACCCTCCGCAATGGTGATGAGTGTGAAAGGAATGGCTTGGGCATTGTAGGGATGCTTTACGGTGTTGGTGTGGGGTGGTGCCAACCTGGCAAATCATGTAACAGCCAGGGTGTACAGTGTCAAGTGAATCTGGCCATAGTAAGGCCATCCCTGACCTCCTGGGCAGCAATCTGGTTGGGTGCTGATGCCCTGTGTCCTGTGCAGCATCTGTTGATTGCAGAGAAGGTTGGTGTAGTTGCTGGTGCTGCTGGTTTGCTTGGTGCTGCTGGTGTGCCTGTTGATGCTGGTGTTGGGGCTGATTGTGTTGGGATTCTGAGGACCAAGGTGAGAGAGTTTCAAGGGCACCCATACTGATTGAATAGATGGCAGGTGAAGTCGAGATGACAAAAGCGATCTGTCAATGGTGGGAGAGGTAATGAGGCCAAACTGGATGGAGAGTTGTGTAAAAACTTGCAGCATCCTGAATCTGATGTGGAAATGCAGTTTAGAGAAGCTAGTGGTTAAGGGAACATTTCTCAATCAGCTGGGAGCTTTGACTTGACCTCTGATATACCTATCAATTCATCCAATGAAAAGCGACGAGTTAAGAAAGTAACTATAGGTTTTTATTGGCTAAATAACAGAGCCCACCCTCGTGGGTGATCGGATACAACAAGGAGGAATGCCAGCCAGTCGACTACCTTTATACCTGGGCAGGTAGGTGGAGTCATGGGCGGAGTCAGCAGTGGTCAGCCCAGGTATAGCAGCGTGACAAGAGGCGACCTCGTATAGTGATACAACAGTGTGAACAGTGATAACCATAGAGTAACGATATAACAGTGATAACTATAGTGTAACAATAGTGAACGATAAAATTGGTTTACCACATTCACCCCTTGTTTAGATTTGAGTCCGGCGGGGTGAAGTGTACTACCAGTTCTGGTATGTCAGTCTGTCCGGAGGCCTCGTAAGCCTTTCTGATCGTCGCAGCGGCGGTGTTGCATTATCCGGTGTTAATGCTGGTGTCTGCGTGGTCGGCGAAGGCTCGTGGGGTTCCGGCATGCCGTCTACCTGGTCTGGAATTGGGGGGGTGGTGGGGGGGGGTGAAGGTGGTGTCTCCGGAGTGCCCGAGGGTGCGAGGTCTCGTAAGGAGACTGTGTCCTCCCGCCCGTCTGGGTATGCCACATAGACGTACTGGGGGTTGGCGTGCAGGAGGTCCACCCTCTCGACCAGGGGGTCCGTTTTATGGGCCCTCACGTGCTTTCGCAGCAAGACGGGCCCCGGAGAGGTCAGCCAGGTTGGTAGCGTGGTTCCCGTAGTCGACTTCCTGGGGAAAGCAAACATTCGTTCATGGGGGGTGGCGTTGATGGCAGTGCAAAGTAGTGACCGGGTGGAATGCAGCGCTGCCGGGAGGACTTCCTGCCAGCGGGAGGTTGGGAGGCCCTTAGACTTTAAGGCTAAGAGGACGGCCTTCCATACCGTCGCGTTCTCTCTTTCTACCTGGCCGTTCCCTCGGGGGTTGTAGCTGGTGGTCCTGCTTGCAGCAATACCTCTCGCTAGTAGGAACTGACGGAGTTCCTCGCTCATGAAGGAGGAGCCCCGGTCACTATGTATATAGTTTGGGAACCCGAACAAGGCGAAGAGGTCGTTCAGGCATTTAATGACCGTGGTACTGGTCATGTCTGGGCAGGGGAAGGCAAAGGGGAAACGGGAGTACTCATCAACAATGTTGAGGAAGTACACATTACGGTCAGAGGACGGGAGTGGCCCCTTAAAGTCGATGCTCAGGCGCTCGAAGGGGCGGGTGGCCTTGATCAGGCTTGCTCTGTCCGGCCTAAAGAAGTGCGGTTTGCACTCGGCACAGGTCTGGCAGTTCCTGGTCATGGTCCTGACCTCCTCGATGGAGTATGGCAGGTTGCGGGCCTTAATGAAGTGGTAAAGTCTGGTGACCCCGGGGTGGCAGAGGTCGTTGTGGAGGGTCTGAAGTCTATCACTTTGCGCGCTGGCGCATGTAATTCGTGACAGAGCATCGGGGGGTTCGTTCAGCTTACCTGGCCGGTACAAGATATCATACTCGTAGGTGGAGAGCTCGATTCTCCACCTCAAGATCTTGTCATTCTTGATTTTGCCCCTCAGCTTGTTATTAATCATAAAAGCGACCGAACGTTGGTCGGTAAGGAGGGTAAATCGTTTGCCTGCCAGGTAGTGCCTCCAGCGTCGTACCGCCTCCACAATCGCCTGGGCCTCCTTCTCGACTGACGAGTGTCGGATCTCAGGGCCCTGTAGGGTCCTTGAGAAGAAGGCCACCGGTCTCCCCTCCTGGTTAAGGGTGGCGGCTAGGGCGAAGTCGGATGCATCGCTCTCGACTTGGAAGGGGATGGACTCATCCACTGCGTGCATAGTGGCCTTGGCAATGTCTCCCTTAATGAGGGAGAAGGCTGCGCACGCTTCCTCCGTAAGGGGGAAGGAAGTGGACTTCATGAGGGGTCTGGCTTTGTCCGCATAATTGGGCACCCATTGGGCATAGTAGGCGAAGAGCCCCAGGGTTCTCTTCAGTGCCTTTGGACAGTGGGGGAGGGGTAGCTCCATGAGGGGGCGCATTCTTTCGGGGTCGGGGCCGATGACTCCGTTCTCTACTACACAGCCGAGGATGGCAAGGCGCGAGGTGTTAAACACACATTTATCCTTATTGTAGGTGAGGTTCAGCTGTTGGGCCGTACGGAGGAATCTCTCCAGATTAACATCGTGGTCCTGCCGGTCGCGGCCGCAGATGGTGACGTTATCTAGATAGGGGAACGTGGCGTGCAGCCCGTTCTGGTCAACCGTCCGGTCCATCTCCCTTTGGAAGACCGAAACCCCGTTGGTGATGCCGAAGGGAACCCTAAGGAAGTGGTAGAGGCGGCCGTTCTGGGCGGATAGGGAGTTGGTGATAGGCCGACTTAAGGTCGATGGTGGAGAATACCCGGTACTGCGCAATCTGATTGACCATATCAGATATGCGGGGAAGGGGGTATGCGTCCAGCTGGGTGTACCTGTTTATGGTCTGGCTGTAGTCGATGACCAGGCGGTTTTTATTGCCGGTCTTAACGACCACGACCTGGGCACGCCAGGGGCTGGTGCTCCCCTCGATGATGCCCTCCTTCAGGAGACGCTGCACCTCAGAGCTAATGAAAGCTCTGTCCCCGGCGCTGTACCGCCTGCTCTTGGTAGCGATGGGTTTGCAGTCGGGGGTGAGGTTAGCGAACAGGGAAGGTGGCGGGACCTTGAGGGTGGATAGGCCGCAGGTGTTACGCGGTGGGCGGTTTAAAATCTGCTGGTTGTCGACTGTGAGTGGGGGGAGGGGTCCGCCGTATGCTAGCGTGACGCTTTGGAGGTGGGATTGGAAGTCTAGGCCTAGTAGGACGGCAGCGCATAGCTGGGGCAGGACGAGGAGTTTAAAATTTTTGTACTCCGTACCCTTAACCGGCAGGGTCACAACACAGTAGCCGCTGATGTCTGTGGCGTGTGACCTCGATGCCATCGAGATCCGGTTGCGCGTTGGCAGGACAGGGAGGGAGTAGTGGCTCACTGTGTCTGGGTGGATGAAGCTCTCCGTGCTTCCGCTGTCGAACAGGCAGGTCGTGGCGTGGCCGTTTACTTTGATGTCCATCATCGACTTGGACAGGTGATGCGGGCGGGCCTGGTCCAGTGTGACGGAGGCTAGTGTATAGCTGAGCGAGTTGTTGTAGTCTGCGGTTGAGGCGGTAGTCGGGTCTAGAGGCACGGTGGCGGTCGGGCGTGGTGGGTAAAATGGCGTCTCCCCCGAGGTTGGACAAAATGGCGGAGAAGATGGCTGCCCCCATAACTCACATGAGGCACTGCTGGTGTCGGTTGCCTGTATCAAAGATGGCCGCCCCCATGACTCACATATGGGGATGCTGGCCTCTGTTGCCTTGAAGGAAGATGGCCGCCCCCACAGCTCACATGAGGCACTGCTGGCCTCTGATGATCCACCTCTGCAGGCCTTAGCGAAGTGGCCTTTCTTCATGCAGTTAGAGCAGGTAGAGTTCCTGGCTGGGCAGCGCGACCTCGGGTGTTTCGCCTGGCCGCAGAAGAAGCAGCCGGCGGCGCGATCGCGGGGGTCCGATGTCGGGGCCGGTACCGGGGGTGGCGGTCTCGATCGGGTCCGGGACGCCGACGCTGAGGTAGGTCCCAGGGGGGTTGCTGCGGGGGGTATCGCGGTCGGGTCGGTCCCAAGTCCCAGGGTCGCGAGTTACAGTACCTTGAGTATGCCTCGAGGTCCCAATGGGCCACCTCTAGAGAGAGAGCGAGGGCTGCAGCTTTGTCCAGGTCGAGGTCCCTTGCTTCCAGTAGTCTTTGCCGTGAGTAGTTGGACCGCAGGCCTTTCACGAAGGCATCACGGACATTGTCTTCAGTATTTTCTGCCACCGTTACCGCTTTAAAGTTACAGTCTCTGCCGAGTGCTTGTAGCACCCGTAAAAATTCCTCCACGGGCTCTCCTGGCTGTTGCGGGCGGGATCTCAGGAGGTGTCTGGCATACATGGAATTTACCGGGGTTTGGTACTGTCTTTTCAGCCGGTTGATGGCGTCCTCGTATGTTTTAAGGTCCCGGATGAGTGCGAATACTTTAGGGCTCACTTGGGCGTTCAGAACCCTTAGCATGGATTTCTGAGGCACGCCGGATTCTCCCAGGTAGGCTTCGAAGCAGCTCAGCCAGTGTTCGAAGTCGAGGGCTGAGTTTGCTGCCTGTGGGTTTGGATCCAGGTACGGTGGTCTGAGGGCTCGCAGCCAGGCCGGCTGCTGTGGCTGTTGTAGCTGGGCGTCTGGCTGGTCGCTTGGCTGGTTGTTTGACTGCTCAGGTGTCGACATTTTAAAATTTAGCCAATAAAATTGATATACCTATCAATTCATCCAATGAAAAGCGATGAGTTAAAAAAGTAACTATAGGTTTTTATTGGCTAAATAACAGAGCCCACCCTCGTGGGTGATCGGATACAACAAGGAGGAATGCCAGCCAGTCGACTACCTTTATACCTGGGCAGGTAGGTGGAGTCATGGGCGGAGTCAGCAGTGGTCAGCCCAGGTATAGCAGCGTGACAAGAGGCGACCTCGTATAGTGATATAACAGCGTGAACTGTGATAACCATAGAGTAACGATATAACAGTGATAACTATAGTGTAACGATAGTGAACGATAAAAGTGGTTTACCACAACCTCTGAAGCTGTCAACTCATCAGCTGATTCAATGGTCACTGACCTCCTGCCTCAGCTTCACAGACAAGGTCTAGGCACAGTGGGAAACATGTGGGTGACATGTCAAATCCACAAAGCTGGGGAAAAAACATTGATAAGTGGCGGTAAACAAGCCACTAATGATTTTAATTGCCTCCCCCGCTGCTGCATGCCGGGTCTGCTCAGCGCTGACAGACCCGACATTTGCTAAAGGCGCGTAGCGGAAGGTTCACAGCGGGGTCACGACCCGCTGGGGAAACAAACCACTTTCCCACTCGACCCACCACCAATCGCGCCCGCTGACCCCTTGCAAAATCCAGCTAAGAGAAACTATTTCCTTTAGTGGGGAAATCCAGAACAAGGGGGCATAATCTTAAAATTAGAGCTAGACAATTTAGAAGTGAAATCAGGAAGCAGTTTTTCACACAAAAGGTAGTGGAAATCTGGAACTCTCTCCCTAAAAAGGCTGTGTATGCTGGATGAATTGAAATTTTGAAGTCTGAGATTGATAGATTATTGTTAGCTAAAGATATCAAGTAATATGGAGCAGTTGAGGTACAGATCATGATTTAATTATCTAATGAACTGTCAGATCCAGAGACAGAGAGAGATACACACACTACACACACAGATATTTATGGGGAGATTACTTTTAGCGGCCGGGAAACCTGGAAATATGGGAATGCAGAGGCCTGTTGTAGAAGGCTGCAGCTGGGGATCAGAGGGGAGGGAGAGATCGCCGGGGGGGGTGGGGGGGGGCTGGTGGGAGTGGGAGATCGCAGGTCGGCATTGGATCGTGGGAGCGAGACATCGGATCGCACGAGGGGGGGGGGAGGGGGGCAGGCACGGTTGGAGGGTTGTGGGGGGGGCGGGGAGGTCGGCAGATCGCAGCAGGTTAGCTTGGAGCACTCCTGCTCCTCCTGGCCCACAAGCAGTGCTGGAAGAGCACTTACCTGTTGGATCCAGCAGTTCAAACCACCTTTTAGCTGTCGGGTTTCCAGAACACTTGGAAACCCAGCCCGCAGCTGTTAAATCTGCATGGCGGATAAAGTCTGAGGCAGGCAGCCTCATTTAAATATTATAATTACTGACTCAACTCAAAAGAGCAGGTTACTCGCCCAGCCCTCAACCTGCTCCGGGTAAACCGGAAGTAGACGTGTTCGCGGCGGGTTGTGGTCAGGTTTCCCATTTTTAAGAATTTAACCCACCCCTCGCCCACCCATCCTGGGGGTTTAAATTCCACCCACCCCACCCCCCCCCAAACCCCCTTCCCCAGTGTCTTTCCTCATTAAATTTGGGTTTATTTTCAAATGAAAAACAAAAGAGTTGAATTTTAAAACTTGTGTTTCATCAACAGTTAATAATGAGAATGTTTACATATAGCTGTGAGAGATGGTCAGAGATAGAGAAACTAGAGAGACAGGGGAGAGAGAGAGGCAGACAGATTGACTACACATCTGGGAACCAATAACAAAGCACCAAATTCAATGTTTACAGAGATCCTTCAGAAATTCATAAACAGTGCTGTCACACATGGGATATCACCCAAGCAGTACTACCAGGCCCATGCCCTGCCCCCTTCCCTCACTGCCGACAGACACCCAGGAATTCATCCAGTGAGACCAATTTCAGATTCAATCCCTAGTTGTGCCAAACTTCAACTCCACCTTTCACAGTTCTGTCAAACCCAGGTTTTCTCTCCGCAGTGATACCAGATAAAAAAGGCCCTCATTCTGCCAAACTACAGTAGGGCCACTGCAGTACGTTCAATATCTAGCCCTGTTCTGTCAAATTCGAGGACCATTCCCCAGTGATAACAAAGCTTAAGAAGCTATGGAAGCCCAGGATCATCCGTGGTGCTACTAAAACAGAGGATTGCCCCCAAGTGCAAGTAAGCCCCATTCCCCAGTACTGTTAAATGCCAAATATCTACCTCCAAATGCTGCATCTTGAACAGCCTGACATAGTCATACTCACAGAATCATACTTTTCAGCCAATGTCCCAAACTCCTCCATCACTATCCCTGGGTATGTCCTGTCCCACCGGCAGGATAGACCCACCAAGGCTGGCGGCACAGTGGTATACAGTCGGGAAGGAGTGGCCCTGGGAGTCCTCAACATTGACTCTGGACCCCATGAAGTCTCATGGCTTCAGGTCAAGCATGGGAAAGGAAACCACCTGCTGATTACCACCTACCGCACTCCCTCAGCTGATGAATCAGTACTCCTCCATGTTGAACACCACTTGGAAGAAGCACTGAGAGTAGCAAGGGCACAGAATGTACTCTGGGTGGGGGGCTTCAAAGTCCATCACCAAGAGTGGCTCGGTAGCACCACTACTGACGGAGCTGGCCGAGTCCTGAAGGACATAGCTGCCAGTCTGGGCCTATGAAAGGTGGTGAGAGAACCAACACGAGGGAAAAATCTACTTGACCTCGTCCTCACCAATTTACCTGTCGCAGATGCATCTGTCCATGACAGTATTGGTAGCAGTGATCACCGCACAGTCATTGTGGAGACGAAGTCCCATCTTCACACTGAGGACACCCTCCATCGTGTTGTGTGGCACTACCACTGTGCTAAATGGGATAGATTCAGGGCAGATCTAGCAGCTCAAAACTGGGCATCCATGAGGCGCTGGGGGCCATCAGCAGCAGCAGAATTGTATTCCACCACAATCTGTAACCTCATGGCCCGGCATATCCCTCACTCTACCATCAAGCCAGGGGACCAACCCTGGTTCAATAAGGAGTGTAGAAGAGCATACCAGGAGCAGCACCAGGCATACCTAAAAATGAGGTGCCAACCTGGGGAAGCTGCAACACAGGACTACATGCATGCTAAACAGCGGAAGCAGCATGCTATAGACAGGGCTAAGTGATTCCACAATCAACGGATCAGATCAAGCTCTGCAGTCCTGCCACATCCAGTCGTGAATGGTGGTGGATCATTAAACAACTAACGGGAGGAGGAGGCTCCATGAATATCCCCATTCTCAATGATGGTGGAGCCCAGCACGTGAGTGCAAAAGACAAAGCTGAACTGTTTGCAACCATCTTCAGCCAGAAGTGCCGAGTGGATGATCTATCTCGGCATCCTCCTGAGGTCCCCACCATCACAGAAGCCAGTCTTCAGCCAATTCGATTCACTCCACGTGATATCAAGAAACGGCTGAGCACACTGGATACAGCAAATGCTGTGGGACCCGACAACATCCCGGCTATCGTGCTGAAGGCTAGTGCTCCGGAACTAGCCGCACCTCTTGCCAAGCTGTTCCAGTACAGCTACTACACTGGCATCTATCCGAGAATGTGGAAAACTGCCCAGGTATGTCCTATCCAGAAAAAGCAGGACAAATCCAACCGGCCAATTACCGCCCTATCAGTCTACTCTCAATCATCAGCAAAGTGATGGAAGGTGTCATCGAAAGTGCTATCAAGCGGCACTTACCAATAACCTGCTCACTGATGCCCAGTTTGGGTTCTGCCAAGACCACTCAGCTTCCAACCTCATTACAGCCTTGGTCCAAACATGGACAAAGGAGCTGAATTCCAGAGGTGAGGTGAGAGTGACTGCCCTTGACATCAAGGCAGCATTTGACCAAGTATGGCATCAAGGAGCCCTAGTAAGACTGAAGTCAATGGGAATCGGGGGGAAAACTCTCCACTGGCTGGAGTCATACCTAGCACAAAGGAAGATGGTTGTGGTGATTGAAAGTCAATCATCACAGACCCAGGACATCGCTGCAGGAGTTCCTCAGGGCAGTATCCTAGGCCCAACCATCTTCAGCTGCTTCATCAATGACCTTCCCTCCAACATAAGGTCAGAAATGGGGATGTTCGCTGATGACTGCATAGTGAGGACGAACATATTTTAAAAAGCAAGGCAAACAGAGAGAAAGGATTGACCTTGCCGCAGTGGTTACATCTGACAATAGTATTTTCTACAGATTAGGCAATCCAAAATAGTGAAACTGCAAAACTGATATCGGCAGTCCAAACGTGGAGTAAAAGAAAAACCTGTGTGGGTACAGTTATGTTACAGACATCAATTTGAGACCTGCTTAAAGCAACATGGGACTTGAGTTATACTGCTGGCTTGGCATAACACTCTCGCCAGGAAAAGCAGAGCTTTGCACATGCATCCCTTCATTAATGTGCAAAACTTCTCTTGCAGTCAAATAGTTCAATTTTAACTTGAACAAATTGCAAATTGGATAGTCAGCTTGCTGCGAATGTGAAAAAAGTGAAAAATATAGAATGGAAAAGTTGTGAAGGTGTCAGTTGGACCATCTGGGAACTTTTTAAGATTGCCTTCACACCACCTGTAGTTATACTGCAGAGGGTGCAAGGCCAAAGTGTTGTCCAAGTTTAATATGGCTAACTGTGCGTTGGAGTTGTATTATACATTTTACACCAATTCAAAGCTGAAATTGTTTCACATTGACACAAACTGTACAGTATAACTGGCCTAGATGTTGTCAGTAACCATGGAGCCTGTGTACCTTTTGAAACACTATAGCTAATAGTTTGCACCGCTTTGAAAAATGAGGTGAATAAATAATCAGAGTAAATAGTTTCTTTGCCCACTCCACTCCTCCTCAGAATGTGTAGCTGCATGTTAACACTTGCAGTTGTCAACACTACCATATGTTTTCTGATATAACAAAATGTACATTTATTTTCAATTGAACCCTTATCTAAACTGATAAAAAGAACAATAGCATCAGACTTGTGATAACAAACTGATTCCCACCTGTTCAATTTCCACCCCACCCCACCAAGAAAAAACACCCAACATTCATTGTGTATATTTATTAAAAGGTATTTAAATTGGCCCTCCAGTGATTATACTGATGCTTGAAAAACTGTACATTTAATTTTTTTTAGTGCCTTGAGACCCATTCTGGTAAGTTTTCCTCCATCATATGGGCAGTAATCTGGCGGAGTGAATCACCCAACCAGTATACAACCCGTCTGATTTTCATGCCTAATTTTCATTCCATTTGAAATGAAAATCGTGCAGGTTCTATAACAGATGGGCAATTCGCTCCGCCAGATTACCGCTATACCATGAAACACAGAAGGTTAGTATGCAGGTACAGCAGGTGATCAGGAAAGCCAATGGAATCTTGGCTTTTATTGCAAGGGGGATGGAGTATAAAAGCAGGGAAGTCTTGCTTCAGTTATACAGGGTACTGGTGAGGCCACACCTGGAATACTGCGTACAGTTTTGGTTTCCATATTTAAGAAAAGATATACTTGCTCTCGAGGCAGTTCAGAGAAGGTTCACTTGGTTGATTCTGGAGATGAGGGGGTTGACTTATGAGGAAAGGTTGAGTAGGTTGGGCCTCTACTCATTGGAATTCAGAAGAATGAGAGGCGATCTTATCGAAACACATAAGATTGTGAGGGGGCTTGATCGGGTGGATGCGGGGAGGATGTTTCCACTGATGGGTGAGACTAGAACTAGGGGGCATAATCTTAGAATAAGGGGCTGCCCTTTCAAAACTGAGATGAGGAGAAACTTCTTCACTCAGAGGGTAGTGAATCGATGGAATTTGCTACCTCAGAGAGCTGTGGAAGCTGCGACATTAAATAAATTTAAAACGGAGATAACGTCTCCCTGGCCCATCATCCAAACATCAACACAAGGGACCTCTATGACGAAATACATCTACTCAAACAGCGGATGTGGGTCTTCGCAAGAAACCTCATAAACACTGCCAAAAGACGCAGCCCTCCCACCCCCCCTACCATTGGGAGCCCAAACAGGACCACCAATGTCCCCCACCCCCCTTTACAAAACCGACAACAGAACCGTGCTTTTATACCTGACCCAAGACCCCCCTCTAGACCACAGACTGTAGACCAAGAACTGAGAAAGATCATGACGATGCTGAACAGCCTGATAGAAAGCCGGAGAAATTATTAATATTGTTATTTATCATTATCATTATTGTTATCTTATCAGTATTATTACTATTATTAGATAGATATATGTGCATGCCTCATGAAATTTATACTAAATCATCACTTAGCATTATAGAAAATAGTGTTTCCACACTCATCCCACAAAATAGGTCCATTTTATTTCGTTTTATTGAACTATATAAATGCGTTCTTTCCACATAAGCTGCTGGAATATCCAGGGCCTCCGCTCCTCAACTTTTGGGATGAAGAGTACAGACCCTGAATTCCTAAAAGCTATAAAAGACATTGATATAATTGTGTTAACAGAAACATGGTGCCAAAAGGACATGCCGACCCACTGTCCTCCAATGTACCATGAAATCATTGTGCCCTCAGTAAAGAACACTAAAACACGCAAGGGCAGAACCTCCGGGGGAATATTGGTGTGGTATAAGGGAGAACTGGACAAACACATCTCACCGGTAAAACAGGGGAAATCACACGTATGGCTAAAACTAGATAAAAATATAGGAATAGCAAAAAAAGATGTTTACTTATGTGCGATCTACATACCTCCAATAGATTCGCCATATTTCGAAGAGGAGTTATTTGATACTCTCCACATGGAAATCAGCCATTTCCAGGCCCAAGGAAAGGTGATAATATGTGGGGACCTAAATGCAAGGACTGGTTGTGAACCTGACTTCATAGACCCACAGGGAAACAACCATGTGTTTGGCCAGACCCCTTTAGATGTCACACCAGCCATCGCAAATCGGAACAACCTTGATCGTGAAATAAATAAAAGCGGTAGGGAGGTAGTGCAACTCTGCCGAGCCTTAGGCCTGTACATAGTTAATGGTAGGTTCAGAGGGGACTCCCTAGGGAGACTCACATACTCCTCAACTCTTGGGTCTAGTGTGGTGGACTATACAATCACTGACCTGGACCCCTGCGATATCAACGCATTCACTGTCAGGCAGCAATCCCCCCTCTCAGACCATAACCAAATAAATGTGTACCTTAAACTTTCTGCCCAAACTACAGACACAAAAAAAGAACACAGTAAGCTACATAAAATAAACCAGACATACAGATGGGCCCCAGACAGTGGAGATAAATTCATCACAGCACTAAATTCACCTGATCTCACAAGTAAAATTTCAAAATTTAAAGAAAATCTATATGAGATCACCAGAGATGGTGTAAACACGGCCATAGAGGATATAAATATGATCTTCCATGAGGCAGCTGTAAAAGCCGACCTCGTGAAACAGAAGAGGAAGCATCACAAAAGACAAAATAAAAATATGAAATGGTTTGACCACGAATGCAAAAATGCCAGAAAAGACCTGAGAAAAATATCAAACCAAAAGCATCGGCAACCAAACAACCCGGACCTACGTACTAGATACAACGAAACCCTCAAAAGATATAAACACACCATTAGGAACAAAACACAAAACTATACCCACAAAATACTCGAAGAAATTGAAAACTCCACCAATCCAAAACAATTCTGGGAAATGTGGAATAACCTGAGTACAACACAATTGCAAGCATTACCAATCCAAGATGGCGACATCTGGAGAACACATTTTGAAAACCTCTACAAAGACATCCCAAAAAACAAAACAAACACAAGTCAACATCAGGTCACAGAAAAACTCCACACATTAGAAGCAACAATTAAAGACAACCAAAACCCTCTAGACTCCCCAATCACACGGAAAGAACTGGCCACAAAAACAAAATCTCTCCACCTAAAGAAAGCCTGTGGCCCAGACAACATCAAAAATGAAATGCTAAAGTTCAGCAATATGGAGATGCAGGGTGCGATACTCAAACTATTCAACATCATATTACGCTCAGGCTGTTTTCCCGATATCTGGTGCCAAGGACTAATCTCCCCCATATATAAAAGTGGAAACAAATCAGACCCAAATAACTACCGCGGCATCTGTGTCAACAGTTGTCTAGGGAAGTTATTCTGCAGTATTCTAAATAGTAGATTACTTGATTTTCTTAACAAACATAATATCCTCAGAAAAAACCAAATAGGCTTTCTTCCAAAACACCGCACCGCCGACCATATCTATACCCTTCACACCCTCATTGAAAAACATAAACACCAAACAAAAAATGGGAAAATATTCGCCTGTTTCATCGACTTCAAGAAAGCCTTTGACTCTATATGGCACGAAGGGCTCTATTATAAACTTCTTCAGTGTGGAATAGGGGGCAAAGTCTATGACCTTATTAAATCAATGTATCTGAAAAACAAATGCGGGGTCAAAATTGGAGACAAACGCACCGATTTCTTCACCCAGAGAAGAGGCGTCCGGCAGGGCTGCAATTTGAGCCCGACCCTGTTCAACATATACATAAATGAATTAGCAGACATGCTGGAGCAAAGCGAGTCACCAGGTCTCCGTCTCCTGGATGGAGAAGTGAAGTCCCTGTTCTATGCGGACGACCTGGTTCTGCTGTCTCCCACAGAACAGGGATTACAGCAACAACTAGACCTACTCGACAAATACTGCCAAAATTGGGCTCTAACAGTAAATCTAAAGAAAACCAACATCATGATTTTTCAGAAAAGACCCAGATGTCAGGAAAACAAATACCAGTTTACCCTCAGTGATACCACTATAGGACACACTATGAGCTACACCTACCTTGGTCTAACTATTACAGCATCAGGGAGCTTCAGCATAGCAGTGAATGCACTAAAAGAAAAAGCCCGAAGAGCCCTATATGCAATAAAAAGAAAATTCTACAACATCCAAATCCCAATCAAAATCTGGCTCAAAATTTTTGACAGCATAATCCTGCCCATTGCACTGTACGGTAGTGAAGTATGGGGCCCGCTAAATCACCAAAGCTACACTAAATGGGAAAAACACACAATAGAAGCCCTACATGCAGAATTCTGCCGAAGCATCCTTCGCACCCAAAGAAAAACGCCAACAAATGCATGCAGAGCCGAACTAGGCAGATACCCACTGATAATAAACATCCAAAAACGAGCACTAAACTTCCTAAATCACCTCAAATCTAGCTCCCCAGACACCCTTCATTTCAAAGCCTTTCAGACCCAAGAGCTAAACCCAGAAAAGAGTCCCCTGAGTCAGCTGCTACTGAAATTAAGTACTCAGCCGGACCCTGACCAGCCCCAGACCAACACAGCCGTCCAAACACCAATCCGAGTGAACCAAATCATTAAAAAATGCAAAGAAACCTACCTGGAACATTGGAACAAAATAACCGAAAGCCAAAGCAGATTAGAATGTTACCGGGCCCTAAAAAGAGAATATAAACTGGCAGACTACCTCACGACCATCAGAGACACAAAACAGAGACAGACCCTCACCAGATACAGACTAAGCGACCACCAACTGGAAATTGAAAAAGGCAGATACAAGAAATCCTGGCAGCCTAGAGAGAATAGAATATGCGATCAATGTCTGGCTGGCGAGGTTGAAACAGAAATGCATTTCCTCCTAAAATGCGAAAAATTCAACACATCAAGAAACATATTATTCAACAAGCTAAGCCAAACAACCCCAGATTTCAAGGAATTGGATGATCTGTCAAAATTGAGATTAGTCCTAGGAGAAGGAGACAGACCATACCTTGGGGCTAAATATGTAACAACATGTCACAACCTGAGGACTGTTTAAAAGTAAGACTGTTTAAAATTAATATTGAACGTACCAAATGAAGTAGAAAGACTGTTTAAAATTAATATTGTTTAAAAGTAATATTGTATATACCCAACAAATGTCAAATCGATTGACACCTACAGAATGTTGGAAAACTGTACCTTTTTGCAATGTAAGCTTTGGCAATATGGTTCTCTGTAAACTTTCATGCCAATAAAGCATTTGAACTGAACTGAACTGAACTGAACAGTGTTGTGTATGTGCCTTTAAGAGAAGAACTGATTCTATACTGCAGTACCGGCAGTGACCACCCCTGTATATAAAGCCATAGCAGGCTTCTGTATTTCAGTATTGAATTACTCTCTGTTCAGTAAATACCTGTTTTATTGTTCTCCTGCAGTCTGAGTATTATTGATCCTCGGACACTACACTGGCGACGGGCAGGTTTGAACTCACCTGCAGTACTGCATCACCTCACGGGAATCTTTTCCCTGAAGAGAAGCTTCTTGGAGGTCGAAGTCAGAACGGCGGGCGTCGACCGCGGGCAACCGCCCAGGGATCCATCGGAGAGTTGCAGGGGAGGCTGTGGAGAGCTGGGCCTGGCTCCCCAGTCGAGGTGTTCCAGCAAGTCGTGCTGGTAGCAGGTAGTGCGCTGACCCTTCCGGACTGCGGCAGGCTCAGGCTCGATTGAGCGGCTCTGCAAAAGGGCCGTGTAGCGTCGTCGGGAGGAAGAGAGAGAGGGTGGAGCGCACAGGGCGCGGTCGGTGCTCAAGAACAGGGCAGCGTGGAGAGGATAGAACATGGGGAAGGAAAAGTGAGACGCGCCGAAGCCGCGGGTCGCCGCCATTACCCTGTAGAACGCTAGGAGCAGCGTGGCAGCAAGGGGAAGAAGGAAAAGCGTGGGAGGCGCCATTTTATTCCATTGGGGAAGAAGGAAAAGCGCGGGAGGCGCCATTTTATTACATTGGGGAAGAAGAAAAAGCACGGGAGGCGCCATTTTAAATCAACCAAGATGCCGAAGAGTGGCAGTATCACTGCTTTCGACAACGAGGTAGAAGACTGGACCACGTATGTGGAAAGAATTGAAGTGTACTGCAATGCCAATGAGGTGGCCAATGGAAAGAAGGCGTCGGTATTATTAAATTTGATGGGCGCGAGAACGTACGGCCTATTGCGGAATTTAATTACCCCAGCTAAACCAATGGAGAAAAGCTTTGAAGAGATTGTTAATATCTTACAGGAACACGTAAACCCTACACCGCTGCTGATAGCAGAAAGATTCAAGTTCCATAAAAGAAACCAGCACAAAGATGAGAGCAATGCTGACTATCTTACGGAACTACACAAGTTATCGAAGCACTGCCAGTTCGGAGCAGGACTGGCAGACACCTTGCGGGATAAGTTTGTCTGCGGGCTCCAGAGTGAAGGAACCCAGAAACAACTACTTTCGGAAAAGGACCTGACGCTAGAACAGGCTTTCAGCGTGGCAGTATCCTACGAAGCAGCAGCACGGGGAGCTGCGGAAATACAACAGAAACCACAGGAATACAGCGCTAACGAAATGACGTATGGAGCAGAAAAGTGCTATCGCTGCGGCAGAACAACCCATGATCAGAAGGACTGCCGGGTTAAGGACAAAGTATGTAGGCAATGTGGGAAAATGGGACACATAGCAAGAGTCTGCAGGTCGGGAAAGAAAACCAACACTACAAGAACTACTAAGGAAAAGTACAAGAAAGTAAAGAAATTGACAGACAGTAGTTCGGAAGATCAGGAGAGTGATAAGGACTCCGGGAGCAGGAGACTAAGTTGTCTAAAGTTACACAACGTGATCGCAAAGGAGGATCACCGAACCATTTGGGTCACCCTCATGATAGCAGGGTCCCCAGTAAAGATGGAATTGGACACAGGATCAGCCCTAACTGTCATGAATCGACGAGACTATGAGCGGCTATTCTCACACATACCCTTGAAGGACACGTCCATTGTATTGAAGACATACATGGGGCAAAAAGTCTACCCCAGAGGAAAAATAAGGGTGTCAGTTGAATACAACGGCAAGGAAACACAGAAACTGTATCTATATATACTACCAGATGGAGGACCACCATTATTGGGACGTGAATGGATCCGAAAAATACAATTGGATTGGCATTCCATTCAGGCGCTAACTGTGACTGATAAAAAGGATGATGACGTCACACCTGGACGACTGTCAAAGATTCTGACTGACGCGAAAGAGGTGTTCTAACAAGGACTTGGGACTCTAAAAGGAGTAACGGCAACGATAAAAATCGAAGATAACGCAAACCCAACATTTTTTAAGGCCAAACCGGTACCTTACGCGATCCGCCCAGCCATTGAAGCAGAGCTGGAGAGTCTGGAGCGTTCGGGTGTGCTGTCCAAGGTGGACTGGAGCGAGTGGGCCACACCCATCATTCCTGTAATGAAGAAATCATTGAGCAGCACGCCTGGGGAACCGAAGAAGGTCGCATCTGTGGGGACTTCAAGGTAACTGTGAATCCAGTCCTGCACACAGTACAATATCCACTTCCACGGATAGAAGATATTTTCGCCTCACTATCTGGAGGGAAACGCTTTACAAAGATTGATCTGGCCCAAGCGTATCTACAAATGGAGGTGGAAGAAGCGTCTAGGAAATACCTCACGATAAACACTCACAAAGGCCTTTACCAGTATAATCGACTGGTATTCGGGGTAGCATCAGCCCAGGCTATTTGGCAGAGGGCGATGGAACAAGTCCTGCAAGGGATCCCGGGGACCCAGTGTTATTTGGACGACATCCTGGTTACGGGCGAAAATGACAGTGAACACCTTGCCAACCTGGAGCAGGTGCTCATGAGATTACAGGACTATGGGCTACGAGCCAACCACCCCAAATGCGAGTTCTTCAGGAGACAAATCTCGTATTGTGGCCACATGATTGATGAGGAAGGGTTGCATAATTCGCCGGACAAGATTGAGGCTGTAGTCAAGGCTCCAGCACCGGAAAATGTGTCGCAACTGAGGTCGCTCCTCGGGTTGGTGAACTACTACCATAAGTTCTTGCCGAATTTATCCACAATTCTGCACCCACTGAACGCCCTACTGCAAACTGGAGTAACATGGAAATGGAGTGATGAGTGTAAGCGTGCCTTTCAGAAATGTAAATGCCTAATCACTTCAAAAGAAGTATTGGCCCACTACAATCCAACATTACCGATTCGGTTAGCACGTGATGTGTCTCCCTACGGCATCGGAGCGGTGCTGTCACACAAATTCCCTGACAGTTCAGAGAGGCCAATAGCCTTTGCGTCGCGCTCGTTAACCTCAGCCAAGCGTAACTACGCCCAGATTGACAGGGAGGCCCTCAGCCTGGTGTGGGGGGTGAAGAAGTTCAATCACTATCTGCACGGGCAGAAATTCACCCTACTGACTTAAAAGGTTGTTCATGGTGAACATCATCAGCCCCTGGTCTCCATTTTTAATCCAAAGAAGGGCGTTCCGGTGATGACGGCGCAACGGCTGCAAAGATGGTCACTTTTTCTAGGGGCACATCAGTACGACATAGAGTACAAGGGTACGAAACAGCATGGAAACGCTGATGGGCTGTCGCGCCTACCGTTGCCTATGGTAGAGGAAGCACCTGCAGTGGACCCTGTTGAGATATTCCATGCGACCATAGTCGAATGTCTACCTGTTACAAACTCAAGTATAGAGAAGGAAACCTGAAATGACCCGACACTCTCTCGGGTCTATGATTTGACGGTGAAGGGATGGCCAGCACATGGCGACTCACTGTTGCCAGCATTCTCGCCAAGGAGAGAACAGCTGTCAGTATGCCGGGGGACCTTGATGTGTGGATCCCGAGTGGTAATTCCACCCAAGTTGGGAGATAGAGTACTCAATGAGCTTCATGAGGGTCATCTGGGAGGGGTAAAAATGAAGAGCCTAGCCAGGGCGTTTGTGTGGTGGCCGGGAATCGATAAAGAAATCGAGGATATGACCAAGAGATGCACAGGATGCCAGAAGGTCCAAAACGCTCCACCGCAGGCCCCGCTACATCCATGGGAGTGGCCCTCATCTCCATGGCAACGGGTACACATTGATTTTGCTGGTCCATTTATGGACTCAATGTTCCTAATCACTGTGGACGCCCATTCGAAATGGCCAGAGGTCATCCATATGTCCTCCACCACCACGGAGAATATTGCAGTCCCACGGACCATCTTCACCAGGAATGGCTTGCCAGAACAGATTTGCTCCGACAATGGGCCACAGTTTGTGTCAGAGGATTTCCGGAGGTTTCTGAGGAATAATGGGGTGAAGCATTACACATCTGCCCCATATCATCCAGCCACAAATGGATTGGCTGAGAGGTTTGTTCAGACCTTTAAAAAGGCCATAAAGGCAATGCATAATGACGACATACCACTACAACACAAGGTGGATAATTTCTTGTTTGCTTACATGCAGTCACCAACCAAGCTCCAGCCATAATGTTCTTCAACCGAAGGCTAAGATGTCGCCTGGATTTGCTCAAACCAAACATAAGACGAGATGTTGAGGATAAGCAATTCCAGCACATAAATGAGAAGCCAACCAGGAGCTTCAAGATAGGGCAACCAGTCTTGGCCCGCGACTACCGAACAGAAAAATGGCAGCCAGGAACAATATGCACACAGCAGGGACCACTAATGTACACAGTGGACGTTGGAGAGAGCATCGTGAGATGCCATGCTGACCAGATTCTAGAGTCACAGGAACAAGCCAAACCCATACCACGAGCAGGTGCACCTGGTAATCAACCCGAAGTACAGATTGCGTCTACCTCAGAAGCAGTGGTATTGGAAGCTGACGAACCAACCAATGACAATGAGCCAGAATCAACTCCGCCGCAAGAACAGGATACTCGAGAAAGGCGCTATCCAGTCAGGATCAGGAAGCCTCCTCAAAGACTGAACTTATAAATGATTATTTCAGTTGATGTATATAGTACAGAGAAAATTGTAATTGTAATTAGTTATTATTTAGTTGTTAAATGAATGTTATGTACTGTTTATCTAAAAGGGGAGGAATTGTTGTGTATGTGCCTTTAAGAGAAGAACTGATTCTACACTGCAGTACCGGCAGTGACCACCCCTGTATATAAAGCCATAGCAGGCTTCTGTATTTCAGTCTTGAATTACTCTCTGTTCAGTAAATACCTGTTTTATTGTTCTCCTGCAGTCTGAGTATTATTGATCCTCGGACACTACAGACAGTTTCCTAGCTGATAAGGGAATTCGGGGTTACGGGGAGTGGGCAGGGAAGTGGATGTGAGTCTAGGTTCGGATCAGCCATGATCCTATTGAATGGCGGAGCAGGCCCGAGGGGCCGTATGGCCTACTCCTGCTCCTCCTTCTTATGTTCTTATGTTAACATATACCTCATTGTGGGGTATTGTTTATACATTCATATATGTTTTTCTCTGCTGTTTTAATGACAGCATTAACCCACTTATTTTGACAAATTCTTTGATCTGAGTCTGTTTTTATTATTTATTTAGAAAAAACACATTCGTTATACCGGAGATGATTCTTTCAGCACAATTAAAGTTTAACTGTCCCGTTCACCATGAACAACCTTTTAAGCAAGCATTCCGCTACCTAAGAGACACTTTAAGTGATTATGGTGTCTCTGAACCAAGCCATGTTAAAATTAAAGCGTTCACCACCCTGCATTTTACAAAAACCTTGTCGCGTTTTTTCTTTTGGGAAGATTTTTAGTTTCTTTCCTTCAGGTATTATCTCAATGACTTCTTACTGAGACAGGAGCCGACTCATAGTTGTTCTGGTGGAAGCAGCCAGGGTGCTAATTGTTGAACGGCAAAAGAGAAGATTACTGGAAAGCCTTCAAATGTCACAGCGAAAGAGCAAACATTTGTCAGCTCACACTCTCTGTAACAGTAACAAATAGAAGCATTACGCTTTATAAATAAGTTTGTGTTTATTACATGAATTAAGAATGAGGATGCTAAAAGCAGCTGTCATATTTGATGTTTTAAATTTTTCCTCCCTCTGACTTGCCAAAAGCCCTGCCGAATAGAGATTGTAACTGAAGCATCTGAAACACTGAGCTTTACAACCACACAATTATCAGGAGGAACTGACGATACTTTAATGGGCACAGGGAATAATAGCATCTCATTTCTTCGCAGAAGGATCATATGGCCTGCTATTATTATTGCATCATGGCTACATTATTAGTCTCTTGGCAGGCTCCTATGAGACCCTTGTGGCCATCTCAATAGACCTTGAAAGGATGTGTAAAGCTACAGCATTTGGACCAGAGTAACACAGATATTAATTGCTTTTAAGCTGCTTTTGCCTTTTATTGATGGACAAAGGCATTATAGAATAGGAAGAAAACACAGTATTTGGGCATGTGGACACTCGAACAGAACAAACGGAGTAGATGAAAAGAGATTGTGAAGACTTGCTAAATGCATACATCCAGTTTATATTCTAGTTCATAGTATAACCCAGTTTCCTTGCTGCCTTATTTACAGCGCAGGGAAGCTCCTGCAACAATAGAAGAACTGCTTGGCTAATTAGTACAAAGTTGTTGCATTTGTGACTTTATCAGTCTGGCTGGATTATACAGGACATCATCAGCAAAAGTGCATTGCTATAGCCTGTACTAGCAGGCTGATAGGTCACTTCACCCATGATGGCAGATCTATTGCAAGTGCACACAGTGCGAGTGAGTTATGCAGCAGTGACGGAGCCAGT
Organism: Somniosus microcephalus; assembly: GCF_052327205.1. NCBI lineage: Eukaryota > Metazoa > Chordata > Chondrichthyes > Squaliformes > Somniosidae > Somniosus > Somniosus microcephalus. Next base: position 42,262,199 of record NC_140988.1, read on the forward strand.
GGGGGAGTCAGGGTCACGACACCCTCCAAACATTTTGATATTGGCCAAGTGGCTTCGGAGGACCGCCTCCATTTCGCTCCAAGGATCCTCTGTCACTTGTCTTTGGCCTCCAGGTTTGGCCTGCAAGTCTCTGGAGTTCCTGGCTTGGCCGTCAGGCTAGGTAAGTTAGCATTCCCCAGTTCCCAGCTCCGTCCTTTTCCTGCCAAGTCAGCAAAGTCATGAATTCACCCCACGATCCCCTTCCCAATTGGTCAAATCTAGCTTTGTCACCGACACCCATTGGGGGTGAGGGGGAGCGGGTTCAGGGCCTTGGTCAGTACTACCACCTGGTCTTTTACCTACCAGGTTGCCTTCAACAGCACTTCATAACGATAGAGGGATTGAAAGGTAGTTTTAATGCAAGGTATCAGAAGCAAGCAAATTGAGAGAACAGCATTTGCTGAATTATGGGTCTGATTTGAATTTGTTTTTCCCTCCATGATAAGAGTTTGCAGTGTGGCAGATTGTCCTTTATTTCCCTCCTAACATTGCTGTGGAGCAAAATACCTCAAATTGGATGCCATCCAAACGTGGAATTTCCAAGTCGAATGTTATTTACTCTGAAAACACCGACGTACTGAACCATGCGCATTCCTTGATAAATTAGTTATCAGGGTTCAACTATTAAAAAGTTTTAACCCAGCCTCATCCTCACAGTTGTTCTTGGCAGTTACAAATGTATTGTTCAATGAATAAACAGCCTAAGTTATTTCCATACTGTCCAGTCATGACAACAATGTTCACACCACAAAAGCACTCGGGAGAATGTGGCCACTGTATGAAGTATTGATGCTCAACAGCTCAGCGCTCCCAGTGTGCCATCAAAACTTTTCAGTGTTCCACATTTTTTGCGCTCCTGTGTTTCCTTGCTGGTTTCCTATGTGCACACACAAATCGAATTATACTAAGTATACAACAATGCAAACATTTCGATACTCGTCTTGCTGTAGTCTCACTCGTGCACGTGCAGTAAGATTTGGATATGAGCTTATAGGGGTAAAGTTTCCGCTCTGAGCGCAATCAGCGATTCCGCCGCAAATTGTGCCCAAAATTGCGGCCGTTTTGAAAAGTATTTTTCTTCCCCGAGTTTCCACTCAAACTCATTTGCATATCGCCAAACACAAAATCTGCCAGAAACCAGCACAAGCGGGGCAGCGTTTTAAAACGTAATTTTTTTTGTAAAATCTTGCTTTAAAAAATATCCCTTGATATATTTAAGAGCGGTGACTTGGTAAAATTTGATTAATACAGCTGAAAATGGGTTTATCACAAAAATTAAACATTTTAAATCAATCTACCATGAGTAACCTGATTTTAAATGACTGAAAATTACTTTAAAAAAATACACAAAACTATTTTCTAGTTATGTTGGTGCACAGTAGTCAGTGCCTTAGTTAAAAAATTACATAAAAAACCTTTTAAAATGTACCTATTAGTGTCCTTGTGCCCAAAAGATCCAGCTTAATTGTTAGAGCCTTTTCTGAGGCCTGCAAAACAGCACAATTAGCAGAACTCCCAATTGTGATGAATTCACCCGGGGGGCCAGTTTTGTGGGCGGGGCCTGCTTCTAGCGCTGTGTTTTTGGGCAGTGTCTGTGCCCGTTTAAAAGGGGTGTGCTGACAGCCCCTGTTCATTCTGTCTGTTCAATAACCATAGATTAGAGAAGAAGGCACTGCAACTAAGATTGCTTGAATTGATTCGTTGATCCAGGAGGAACCGCGGGGATGGAATTGAAATCCAGTCAGCTGTTTGTTTCCTTCTCTGTTCCCGTTCTCTCTCTCGGTGTTTCTGAAAGACGGCACACTGTTTTGGATCAGGAATTGAGTTTGGATCAGCCCTGTGATGGACGGACTTGAATCCATCAATGAATCCCTGAGAAAACAGGGAATGCTGTTAAATCTACCCCCGGGAGCTCTTTCATGTGAGGCTTCAAAATGGTGGGGACTGTTTTTGGTCGTACTTACGATGAACCTATTACGGTTCTACTGTCCAACGCTTATAGCAGGCTAATAGTGTTAATACCAACTATAAGTGGTGGAGACTGTATTGAAATCCTCATAGAAATGGGAGGATCAACAATTACATTACTGCTGTTCATTTTCTTACGTCTGAAAAATATATGAGAGCCATAGTTATGAGGACATAACAATTGTCATTGCATTCTAAAATAATTCATTGTATGTGAAGTACTTTTTGGGAGATGTGATTAGATGCTATATATGCACGCAAATTTCTGTTAGTATTTCTTTATGATAAGAAAAAACTGAAATGGAAATCAAGCATCTGGCATTAGCCACAAAACACAATCCACTACAGTACAGGAATGCAGCCTCCAGAGAGATTGGGAATACTTTGTTCCACCTACCTCTCCCACCCTACTCTACCCTTCCCAGGGCAATTTGAGCTTGCCTTATTTAAATCTATGAATTAGTGATACTACAGGAAGACACGCTTGCTGCTGCAGGAAGCATTTATAATTTGTAAGGCAGTTATAAAGGGACACATAGTGATTTCACAGCTGCATTATTAGCTAATACTAATGGGTTTTTCAACAAGCTGGTAATCAAAACCTGACAGGTTCAGCACACCGATGACTGTGAGCTGAACTTTATCTTACTTGTGATTTGAAACTGCAACCAAGGGAATACAAAGTAACTATTCCACTGAATTGCATTATACAGGAAATGTCGAGCGATCTGTCATCACTGAGGATGAAGTGAGAAGATATGTTTTGGTTTTATCTGCCGCCAAGTCTGCGTGTAAACAACTGCAATTTACAATGGAGCTGCTTACTAGCAGAGACCTTTCCTCTGTCCCCCAGACCACCTGGCTGCTGATGTCACCTGCCAGTGCCAAGAACAATCTTCTTACATTTCTATAGTTCTCTTTGCCAACAGATGGGTTGATTTTAACTTGTCATGCCTGGCGTTAACGGGGGTGGTGGGGGGAGGTTATGGCCTCAAAATGGGGTTGGTAACTTTAGCGCCCTCCCCCCACCCCCGATGTGACTGGCAACATTCTGAAAGAGGCCTGTCGCTGGGCACCCAAAGCGCCTCCCTGTTTCAGGCGGTGGGCCCCTTTTAATATGCAAAGAGGGGTCCAGTTTAGGTGTGACCTGGACGGAGTTTGCGCGGTGCATGCTTTGATCAATTCCATGAACGACAGAGCCAAAGGGGCCCAGCATGGGTAAGTTTGACATTATTTTGTGGGGCTGGAGGAGTAGGAGTGCTCCTCTGGGTCCCGCAAAAATAATCTTAGGGGTTCATACTCTCTCCGCCTCCCTCCCCTCCCCTCGCACTTACCTTGTTGGCAGCAGGGGAGGCCCGATATTGGTCAACTGAATCTGGTGACGCCCTGCAGATCACCGACCTGATGTAAGTGAGGCCAGAGACTCAAAATTGTGGTCGCCTCTTCACCACCAGTAAGGGTGACCAGCAGGCGTACTCGGTTGGTTGGTCAACCAAAAGACAAAATCAACCCCAGAGAATCATTTCAAAGCACGTTACAGAGCAGAGAAAACACTAAATAGGAAATGAGTGAGGGAAAAAAGAGGAAGAGGAATTAAAGGATGGAGCTGAAAGCATGGTCAAAGAGATGGGTTTTTAGGAGCCTTTTGAAGGCAAGGGTGGAAGTGACAAGGCGGAGAGATTTAACGAGAGACTTCCAGCGAGCAGGGACGTATTAGTTGAAAGAACAGTTGCCAATGGTGGAGTGGAGATGAGGAATAGACTGCTGCCTAAGAATCGTAAGGCATGCACAGGGATGGGAAGTCAATGGATCTTGATAAAGGTAGGGGTAATAGGAATGCCGGACTTTGCGTGGATGTTGACATGGATTGTAGCAGTTTAGATGAGTTGTAACTCATGGCGGGAGGAAGCTGAGAGGCCACTTCCTGCCAGAAATGACCACTGTTCCTTCTCCTTTTCATTCTCCAGCAAGAGGAAGCAAAAGAATACTATTAGAAAGTGGAGCTATCCTATCATCCATTGCGTCACCGAAAATGTCCTATTAATTATAGTGAGACTATAATTTCCACTTCTCTCCCCCCCAAAAAATTCCTGCTCTGTTTTACCCAGCCTGCTTTGCGACTCTTGCTAGGGCACAGCTCTAAAGTGTTGACCACCCTCGTGTACCTCATCCAATCGGCTTCATTTCATGTGCGAGACTAGAAAGTGAGGCTCTAAATTTAATGAGGATTTTGCCCATTCTGCGACCATTATTGGGGTGGTCCAGAAATTGGGTGGGAACCTGTAACGCTGGGTCGCTGACCCATTTAGGCAGAGCAGAGGTTTCCTCAAGAAGTTGGGGGGGGGGTGAGGGGGGTGCTTTTCGCATCTGCCCTCTTTGCTGGTGATGTCAGGGAACGATGCAGGAGGATGTGACCTGAGGGGTACAAACCTCAGCCATCTATCTTTGTTTCTCTGACTCCGGTCTCCCACAGCATTGGCACGGCTGTGCCTTCAGCCACCTTGGTCCCACTTTATAATTCCCTGTCTAAACCCATCCATTTCTCTACCTCTATCTCATCCTTTAATATCCCCCTTAAAACCCACCTCTGTCCAAGTTTTTGATTAACCCCATCTCATTTCTGCATCTTTAGCCCAGTGTTTATTTTATTCATGCTTGTGTGAAGCACGTTGGGACATTTTTCCATGTTAAAGGCACTATATAAATTCGAGCTGTTGGTTTGATTGATTAGATTGATTCCTGGGACGAGAGTGTTGTCCTATGAGGAGAGATTGAGCAGAATGGGCCTATACTCTCTGGAGTTTAGAAAAATGAGCGGTGATTTCATTGAAACACATAAAATTCTTAGAGGGCTTGACAAGGTAGATGAGGCTGTTTCCCCTGGCTGGAGAGTCTAGAACTAAGGGGCACAGCCTCAGGACAAGGAGTCGGCCATTTAGGACTGAGATGAGGAGAAATTCCTTCTCTTGGAGGGTGGTGAATCTTTGGAATTCTTTACCCCAGAGGGCTGTGGATGCTCAGTCATTGAGTATATTCAAGGCTGAGATCACTAGATTTTTGGATACTAAGGGAATCCAGGCATATGGGGATAGGGTGGGAAAGTAGAGTTGAGGTAGAAGATCAGTCATGATCTTATTAAATGGCAGAGCAGGCTCAAGAGGCCGTATGACTAACTCCTGCTCCTATTTCTTATTTTCTTAAGCATGGAAATGGGTTTCTGTATGTGTTATTTTTGCCACTACGCCGTCTGGCGAACCGTGAGACACTGAGCCACTGGTGGGGTCTTGCATGCAGCGAGTGACTTGTTGGAAACTTTGCGGGCAGTGCCCCGGTGATTTTCTGGTAAACCACCCGCCGCATGCTTGTGGTGCAGCTGTTGGAAACTTTCATCCTCTAATTTTAATTGTTTTCTTTTACCATTCATGCTATGGAGCCAATTTTCTGAGTGACACAATCTGGCAGGGAGCCTTACCCGCTCGTTTTGCTTATCAGGTAATCACAGGCAGCGCGCACTTGGAAAACTGTTCCTTCTTGCTGGTGGGATAGGTTTGCTTCCTAACAGTGTCTCTTTCTTCCTCTCACAGGACAGTAAAAAGGAGCATTGCCGAATTTTTATACGAGCAACTGACAACAGCAAGCAGGTGGCCTGGGTAATAAAATGGAGATACCGAGTGCACTTTGCATACCTCCATACTAGTAAACTTAGCATGTAAATGCACAAGTGAATTGCATACAGGTGAGATTCACTGGAAATCGTATGGTGGCAAAAATGCCAATTTCAAAATGTCAAACATGGAACATTAAAGTGAGTTATCAAGGATTTACTGCAAACCAGGGGTGTTGAAACTAGTGCCAGCTTTACACATTTATTGTCACTTGCACAGAAAGGTTTTGCAAAGGTGATCTGTTCAAAACGCCTTCATTCTGAGAGGAGGGTGTCTGCCCACATTTCAAATACAAAAGCTAAGAGCTGATAAGATCCTGTGCCGTTGTTTTGGCAGCTAACTGTTGGCATAGCAACAGGAAATGATTAGATAGATCTATTCCTGTTTCTGTTTATTAGTTGGACACTTAGGGCTCGACTTTCATTGAGCCGTGGAGTCGGGCTTGGAGGCGTGTGGGGGGTTAAAATTGCAAAAACTGGCGGACGGGACCCCCCCCGCCTGGTTCCCGACTCCGAGCAATTTTAACTCAGGCGTGTCTGATGGTCCCTACTCCGTCCCACATCCAACAGGCGGGACTGGTCTTTAAGCCCTTAATAACCACTAAATGGCCTCTATTATCCTATTTTAACAGGCCCTTGCAAATTTAACCCTTTTCCCACGTAAAACACGCATGGTGGGAAACAAGAATGTGAAACCTGGCGGGAGCACTATTGGATTGCTGACTATCAACTGCAGGTCAACCATTAAAGAGGAGATTTGATCAGCCATCATTTGCAGGTGGCAGGACTTTGTGGTCTCAGGTCTGGGGCAACTTTTACAAGGCTTAACCACACCTGTGGAAGGTTGGAGCCTCACACCCATCTCCAGTGTGGACTCCTGGGAAACCCCTCTCGCCACTTTCACTCAGCGCTTCCTCAACGGAGGCATATACCAGAAGCATGGGAGCCATTTATTTCCTTCCCATCTGGGCATTAGAGGAGCTCGAGCACCAGCCATGGCAGCAGCAGAACCAGGAACAACAGCAGCACCAGCAACAGCATCAGGAGCGCCAGGCTGCTGCTCACCCACCTGAAGCTGCACAGGCCAGAAGGGGCCAGCGCCTGGAAGCCTGTCGGCGCAGGAGATACCCCCCAAACAGGGTCTACAGACGCAGGGTCACCTATCTCAACATGTCTGAGCAGCAGTGCCAAAGGCGGCTCTGACTTTCGCGAGAGGTAGTGACTGGCATCTGCGCAATGCTACAGCAAGACCTGCTGCCCAGAGGACCAGGTGGACAAGCATTACCAGTGGCCGTCAAAGTCACCACCGCACTCAACTTTTTTGCATCAGGCTCATTCCAGGGATCAGCAGCAAACATCAGCGGTGGCATAGTGGTTAGCACTGTTGCCTCACAGCGCCAGGGACCCGGGTTCAAATCCGGCCTTGGGTGACTGTCTGTGTGGAGTTTGCACATTCTCCCCGTGTTTGCGTGGGTTTCCTCCGGGTGCTCCGGTTTCCTCCCACAGTCCAAAGATGTGCGGGTTAGGTTGATTGGCCATGATAAAAATTGGCCCTTAGTGTTAGGGGGGATTAAATACGTGGGGTTACGGGGTTACGGGGTTACGGGGATAGGGCTTGGGTGGGATGGCTGTCGGTGTAGGGACCGGGTGCTAGGGTTTGGATGATCAGCCATGATCTCGTTGAATGGCGGAGCAGGCTCGAAGGGCCGAATGGCCTACTCCTGCTCCTATCTTCTATGTTTCTATGTATCTCCCAGGCGGCTGCCCACACTTGCATCACGCAGGTAACCGATGCCCTCTTTGCCCTCGCGCACAATCACATCCATTTCACCAAGGATCAAGCAAGTGTCACGGCGCGTGCGGTTGGATTAGCTAATCTGGCAGGCTTTCCAACGGTGCAGGGCATCGTTGACTGCACACATGTGGCCCTTAAGGCACCCCATCACAATCCAGGTATTTTTGTCAACCACAAGGGCTTCCACTCCCTTAACGTTCAGCTGGTGTGTGATCACAAGAAGGAAATTTTGCATGTTTGTGCTATGTACCCTGGCAGTTGCCATGACTCCTTCATACTGCGCCAGTCTAGTGTGCCTCCGCTATTCAGTCCGCCAGACCAACTTAACGGATGGTTACTTGGAGACAAAGGCTATCCCCTGAGGACGTGGCTGATGACGTCGTTGAGGAGACCATCCAACGAAGCTGATGTGAGCTACAACTCCAGCCACATGTCCACCAGAGCCATAATCGAGCAAACCATCGGTTTGCTGAAGATGCGCTTCAGATGCCTGGATAGATCAGGTGGAGCCCTGCAGTACTCAGCAGCCAGGGTCTCCAGAATCATCGTGGTTTGCTGTGCACTTCACAACATGGCACAGTGTCATGGCTTGCAGATTCCTGAGGACCAAGTGGCTCCTCCCATATCCTCCTCAGATGAGGAGGAAGAGGAGGAGGAGGAGGGCGAAAACGAACATCCTGCAGAGACCCATCAACCAGCGGCAGCATTACGCGAGAACTTTGCTGCCCGGGATGCAAGGAACGCACTCATCCTGGCCAGATTTGCTTAGCCTAGTCAATCAAACACTTTTGCCTCACAGCTTCTTACCAGAGCATTGACAATGGCCAAGAACCAGAGGATTCCTAGCACTCCGACCACCATACTGACAGTTGCAAGTATTCCTAAGGCCTCAATGTGGAAGTCCCAATAGCGAAATGACAGACGCCACAACTGCAACATTTGCCATCAGAATTTTTATGTACAATTACGATGTGATGGCATTTTTACACTAAACACAAAATTCCACCCAAGTGACTACCCTTGTGACTACTTGTGCTTTATCTTCCTCTTACGCGTGCTCCTACATAGTGCTTCCCCTGTGGCTTCAGCAGATGTGGAGGCCCCTTGCTCACATTCCTGCTGCTCCTGTCTCGACACCTTTGGCGGGCGTCCTCTGGGGTTGTGAGCCTGTGAGGGCTCATCAACAGTCTGCTGCTCCTGCGGCTGTGCAGGGGTTGAGACATCTATCTCACTTGGGTGTGGACTCTGGTGGGGCTCTGACCGAGGGCTCTGCAGTGGCATGGAAGTGTGAGCGCTTGGAGAGGAGCCCCCACTTCCTTGAGGTATGCCACTAACCTCCCTCTCATGGGTCAGGTCCCCCCCAGCACCCGCAAGTGGCTGGAGAGCACCTTGCTGCACATCAGGGGGGCCATGGGGACCCGTATCTGTAATGGCAGTCCTACTCAGAAGGACTTCCATGAAGGTCTGGTTTCTCTGTTCAATAGATGCCCATCGCTCCTCAAGAGATGTCATTCTATTCTGAACAATGACCATGTTTTCCATACCCTGGCGACTAAGCTCCTCCATGGCCGTAGCCCTCCTCTCCTCTACCGTAGCCATCCTCTCCTGTACGATAGCCAGCCTTACCACAGACGTAGCAATCATTTCCACGGAGGTAGCCATCCTTTCCGTGGTGATGCGTTCATGCGCCAATGACTCCACAAAGCCTCTGCTCATGTTCGCTATGGACTCCTCCATTCGCTCCACACTCGCAGCGACCCTAGAGACAAAAACCTGCCAGAGACTCCTGCATCTGTGCCTGGAGTTCCATCACCTCTGATCTTATGGATGGACCCAGAGGCAGAGGGTCGACATGCTGCTGAGCCGAGCTGGCAGAGTCCCGCGCCCTCCGACTAGGACTCTCCACTGTTGTCCCTGTCTCCACAATCTGCTGAATCTCACTTGTGAGCTGTGATACACCAGGTGACAACACTACTCTATGTCTCGAAGGTCCCACCGAGGTGTGAGTGTCTGCGCTGGTGCTGGGTGTGCTGAATTCTGCTGATGCTGTGCCCTCAGAGGTTGCAGCTTCCCCTGAGGAGTCTGGCTGCTCAGCCTCTTCTTCCTGGCTAGGGGGGACGGATGCTTGTGATGGTCCTGTGGGGGAGTAAAGGAAAGAGTCAGAGATGTGATGCAAAGGCTACATGCACATAGCTTTTTGCAGATGCTCATAAGTGCATCTGTTACAGCTTCACAATCATTATCAGTGGCATGCAATTTCAAAGAGAGAGATGGGAAACTTTTCTGTCACCAGCTTGCTGTGCTGCACCCGTCTGTCCATCCCCCACACGCGAATCATCCTCAATGCCCATGATTTCCAGGACGGCCTCCTCCCAGGGGGTCAGGTGGGCTACTGAGGCTGTCCCTCCTCCTGTCCTGGCTCGCTCTCTCTTGTTGTGAGCTCTCTTTTCCCGCAATGAGGGAGACAAGTGGAGGTTGAGTGAGAATGAAGGAGTGAGTGTAGAGATTGCATAACATAGATACTTAGAAGGAGACAAAGATGGAGTGAGGTTGCAAGACCAAGGGCCCTCCCTGTGTGTTGTCAGTTGTGTTCAAAGCATCAGATTGATAGGGAGTGTGAGGGCTGCATAGTGGAATAGTTAGGTGAATGTGAGCATAGAGAGATGGGGAATGGGTAAGGGTGCATGGATGTCAGTGTCTAGTGAGATGTGGAGGAAGAGATTGCTAAAGCTGAGTGCTGGTGAGGAAAGGCAATGGGGATCAGATTGAGGGTGATGGGAAATTCATACTCACTTTTCCAGTGCGGCGAAGGTCATGAAATCTTTTCCTGCACTGTATCCAGGTTCTGTGAGTGACTCCCAAGGAGTTGACCTCCTCAGCCACCTGCATCCACACTGCCTTGGTCTGAGTGGGAGGCCTCTTCCTCCCTGATGAAGGGAACAGCACCTCCCTGTTGGCCCTAGCTCCATCCACCAATGCTTGCAGTGCCGCCTCGTCAAAGCGAGGAGCTGATTTTGCCCTCCCGCTTGTCATCTTTCCTGCAGGTCCCTCTGACACCAAATGGAGAAAGCTTGGAAGCCTGCAGAAGAAGCAAGGCTTGCTGTAGACCTTAAATGCAGCAGCAATGATGATGTCATCAGAGGGGACTTTCAGTCATGAAAAACCCATTTGCAAAGGCTTCCCACACGTTGGAAATCAATTGGCCAATTGAGTTAAAATTGCATCAAACTCCCACATCCATTTAGATTCGTGTGGGAAACACGAAATTCGGATAACATGACAACAGGCCGCACCTGAGTTAAAATCCAGCCCTTAGATATTCATTGTAGGTGCGAACATGCCTATCTAGAAAACCAGCAAAAGTTGACTCACATTTCAAGAATGCTGGCAACTCAATAAGAGAACTGATAAGAGGCCAATGAGATGTGAAAACGAGTGTAGTAGGTCAGGGTGTCCCATGGGCTCCATACGACCCTCAAGCCCTAGCAATCCAGGCCTCAATGTCCAGGTAACTCAGCCTTATTTCCACTAATATTTCTTATTCACTAATTTGTCCTGTTTGAATATTGTGGGCTTGCAGGTTTGGAAAGGGCTGTCTAAGCACTCTTGCCTCGTTAGTAGATAAATCCTCAATCAGAAAGGGTCTGTGGCGAAAGAGACACAATTAACGTTTCAAGCCAATAACCTTTCATCAGAACTGGAAGATGTTAGAGAGATGAAGGGGGAAAATTCGGTTGCTTTGTGCCTCCCGTTAGCGCCCTAAGAGGCGCAAAGCAACTAGCGCCCGGGCACGACGCCGCCAACGGCTCCCGTGAAATTCAGCGGGAGGTTAGCGGCAGCGATAACCGTTAGCACCTGCGGCGCTGTGCCGCCGGCGATGACGTCATCGCCGTGCGCAGCGCCCCACTCATGCCCCGGCCACGGTCTTCAGTAGCGCCCCCTGACTTACCGCCGGACGCTATGTCCGACGGGGTCAGGTGGGCCTACCTGCGGCTGGGGCGGCACTAATTAAAGGCGAGGTGCCAGGCGGCCATTTTTGTTGCTGGCAGCCGTTGTCGTCCCCGGCCCCCTCTGCAGCCCCCCCCCCACGGAGTGCCAGCTGCGCACCGTGAGCCCAGCACTTCTCTCAAGTGCCGGGCTCTTTTGTCGGCACCCCGATCCCTGCTGGCTCAGCTGGGCCCCGGGTCGCGCTGCACTAGGCCCCTCCCCTTTAAGAAGGGGAGGATGCCCGCAGTACCATGGCACGTAGCGCCGCAATATTCCCTCGCAGCGCCCCCAAGAGGGAGGCGGGACACTTCCAGTAGCACCCCGCTTCCCTCTTGGAGCGCTACCGATGAATTTCGACCACGGGGGTGCTAATTTTTTGGGGGCGCTAAAAGTAGGGCCCCGGCGAAGTTAGCGCCCCAAAGGGGGCGCGACTCATTTTTTCCCCCGAACAGCTTTAAAGCAAGTGCAGAGCCAGGGAAAAATCTCTATCACATACCTCTCCCTTTTGTTCTTTAACTGCCTCCCTCCCTTTTACCCTGGCTCTGCACTTGCTACATTTTCCAGTTCTGGTGAAAGGTCATTGACTTGAAACATTGACCCCGATATTAATTGCAAGGCACATTGGGAGCTGTGGTGGGGGTGGGGCTGTGTCCGATATCGCGTGGGCAACCCAGAAGTAAATTTAGTGCGCCTGCCTGTGGCATTTTAACGCATGCAGCTCATTATAATTTTACTTCCAGCTTTGGCATCGATCATCGATTGCGTGGTAGCGGGCGTGGTGCGGACCCGCACGACCCGATCTCAACTGGAGTATTTAAAGGGCCAATCCAAAGATGGAATTTGGAGAAATTTGAGAGTTGGAAGCTAGGGAGGAGGAACTTTCAGAATGGATTCAGGACAGTCAAAGGTTACACCCTGTTTCAATGACACCTCCATTCTGGGGGCTGTGAGGAACCGGAGAGGAATACTCTTCCCCAGCAATGGAAGAAAGAAACCTGCTGCTGCCACAAAGAAGGTACGGCTGGAGATGGCCCATGAGGTCAGCAGCAGCAGCAGCAGCATTGTGCCACGCCCTTGGATTCAGTGTGGGAAGCACTTCAATGACCTAACCAGGTCAGGAAATGTGAGTACAGTTGCACATTCACCTACATCCTGCTGTACACATCACCCCACTCCTCCACTCTGCCTTGTCAAGCCTTCTCCATCACATCACACCTCACACCCACTTACCTTGCAAGCATACCCACTGGAAAACAGTGACAGGATCGGGCAAAGTCACCATGAATTTACAAAAGGTAAATCATGCTTGACTAATCTACTGGAATTTTTTGAAGATGTAACTGGTAAAATAGATAAGGGAGAACCAGTGGATGTGGTGTATTTGGACTTTCAGAAGGCTTTTGATAAGGTCCCGCATAAGAGATTAGCGTGTAAAGTTAAGGCACATGGGATTGGGGGCAAGGTATTGACTTGGATAGAGAACTGGTTGACAGACAGGAAGCAAAGAGTTGGAATAAATGGCTCTTTTTCCGAGTGGCAGGCAGTGACTAGTGGGGTACTGCAGGGATCGGTCCTAGGACCCCAGCTATTCACAATATGTATTAATGATCTAGACGTGGGAACTAGACGTAATATCTCCAAGTTTGTAGACGACACAAAGCTGGGTGGACATGTGTGTTGTGAGGAGGATGCCGAGAAACTCCAGTATGATTTGGACAGGTTGGGTGATTGGGCAGATGCATGGCAGATGCAGTATAATGTGGATAAATGCGAGGTTATCCACTTTGGTGGCAAAAACAGGAAGGCAGATTATTATCTGAACAGCAATAGATTGGGAGAAGGGGAAGTGCAACGAGACCTGGGTGTCCTTGTGCATCAGTCGCTGAAGGTAAGCATGCAGGTGCAACAGGCGGTTAAGAAGGCAAATGGTATGTTGGCCTTCGTAGCGAGAGGGTTCGAGTACAGGAACAAGGATGTCTTGCTGCAGTTGTACAGGGCCTTGGTGAGACCACACCTTGAGTATTGTGTGCAGTTTTGGTTCCCTTATTTGAGGAAGGATGTTCTTGCCATGGAGGGAGTGCAGCGAAGATTCACCAGACTGATACCTGGGATGGCAGGAATGACGTATGAGGAGAGATTGGGTCGATTGGGCTTATACTCGCTGGAGTTTAGAAGAATGAGAGGGGATCTCATTGAAACTTATAAAATTCTAACAGGACTAGACAGAGTAGATGCAGGAAGGCTGTTCCCGATGGCCGGGGAGTCCAGAACCAGGGGTCACAGTCTAAGGATAAGGGGTAAGCCATTTAGGACAGAGATGAGGAGGAATTTCTTCACCCAGAGAGTGGTGAACCTGTGGAATTCTCTACCACGGAAGGCAGTTGAGGCCAATTCATTAAATATATTCAAGAAGGAGTTGGATATATTTCTTAAGGCTAAAGGGATCAAGGGATACAGGGAGAAGGCAGGGACAGGGTACTGAATTTGGATGATCAGCCATGACCTCATTGAATGGCAGAGCAGGCTCGAGGGGCCGAATGGCCTACTCCTGCTCCTATCTTCTATGTTTCTATATTTCCCTCTCTCTGCACTTCCTCACATCCCCATCTATCCACCCACCATTGCCACTCACCCTCACCTTTATGCAATTTTATGCCTCTCCCTGATAGTCACACTCACCAAATGCACTCAATTCATTGGGCGAACACGTGCCATTACAGTCACTCACAAATCTACTCTTTCCGCCATTGCAGGAGAAGAAAGCGCAAAACACTAGGAAGAGGGAGAGAACCAGAGCTTGGCCTCCACAGACCTCACAACTGACAACTGGTGAGAGAGGAAGTGCTGGAGATCAGTGGCGTCTCAGCGCCTCTGGCCATCGGAGATAGGAAGATGGGGACCTCCCAGTTACCTAGTGATGGGATCAAATATAATCCACACTTGTCATACAACACTCAGTCATGTTGCCTAGATTTCAACAGCGAGTGAAATATGATCATCTTCATCATAATGATAATTTGCAACATTGTTATCTTGCCAGTACTAATTCATATCTTTTATCTCCGTCAGGGCCTTCACGCATGCAACAGCAGTCGATGGATCTCACGGACGATGAATCCTCAGAGGAGCTGAATCGTTCTGAGGGTGCACTGTCACAGGACTCATGCTTACCAGGCACCAGCTCAGATACTCGCATTTCGGTGGGACCAGTTAAACAGGTAGTTGGGTTTTCACCTGGTGACTCACACTTCACAAGTGAGCAGGAGCAGATGGTGGTGGCAGGGACAGCAGTGCAGGGTCTGTGTCGGAGGGCACAGCCCTCTCCAAGCTCTGCTCAGATCGACACAGATGCTGTACCCCGGGGGTAATCAATGAAAAGGAGAATCATTGAGCAGCAGCAGAAAATGTGTGACATACTGACAGGCCTTCCAAGCACACTGCCCACGATTGCAGAGAGATTGGAGGAGTCCATCTCAAGCATGAGTGGAATGATGTCGCAGGGCATTGCGACAATGTCTTCTTGTGGCCAGCTCCATGGAACATCAATCGTGGTAATCAAATGAGTCCATGCAGGCCTGGACCACGGCCATGCAGACTCTGGATGTCAACATGTCTGGCGCCTTAAATAGGATGACAGATGCCTTAGCCTTGGCCTTACAGTGCCTCACTGATATGCATCAAGCTGCTCTCCAGCAGAGTGATAGCAGTGAAGTGCAGCTGGGCCATGAGAGGAATTAAACCAAAAGGGGACATGGAAGTGGGGACTCCACTCAAAATGCTGCCGCTTCTCACCTGTTGCCCACCCCACCTCTCCACACTGCCCCCCACCCCGCCCCAGTCAGTATCTGACACGCTGTCTCCTCTCCCGATGGCCGAGTCTGCCCCTGCACAGGTGCAGGTGGAGCTATCTTTGGTGGGGCCCTCAAGGGGTCCAAAGTCCAGATGTCATCAACCAAGAGCCTCTCAGCAGTTAGAACAGGGATCTGAGCAGTCTGCCTCTACCTCTGCTGAAGCCACAGGGGTTGCACCTTGTAGGAGTGGTAGGAAAAGGAAGAGTAAAGCTTTGTAGTTGCACAAGGGTATGCACATGTGTGTATGAAAAAATGTTACGCTATGAAGTTTCTGTTCTTTAGGAGAATCACATAAAATGTATTACTTTGCACCACTTTCCCGTGTTGCCCATTCTTGGTTGCTGGATGGCAAGTCGCCTTTTCAGTTACCCGTTAATGAATGGGAAGACCTGAATTGACGGGGCAATTGTGGGAATGTGCAACCGGTGCTTGCTTGGTTGCAGTCCTGCTTTGTGTCAGTGGCATTAGGTGGGAGGGGGGAAAGAATCGGCGTTGCATGTGGTTCTTACATCGGTCCAGTGGTGGTAAATAACTGAAGCGTACATTATTAAGAGCATCCCTGGCATTCCGGGCAGCAATGTGAGCAGCTGGTGCTGCATTGGCATAGTCATCTTCCTCCTCCTCTTCTTCCTCCTCCTCCTCGGATTCGTCCGCAGATGATGTGTGCTCTTCCTCTTGTTACTCCGACAGCGCCAATCATCGCTGAAGCGCAATGTAGTGCAGAACACAGCACACCATGACCATTCTGAACACCCCGGCTGGCGAGTACCGAAGGGCACCTCCAGATCTATCCAGGCACCTGAAGCGCATCTTGGCATGCCGATCGTTTGCTCAATGGCACGTTTGATGGTCATATGGCTTTCATTGTACAGCTCTTGGGCTTCATTGGTTGGGTTTCTCATGGGTATCATCAATCAACTTTGAAGGGTGTATCCCTTGTTTCCTAGCAGCCACCCCTTAAGTCTGCTTGCAGGTCCAAAGCCATCAGGGAGCTTGTAATACTGCAGGATGAAGGCGTCATGGAGGTTCCCCAGGAATCTGGCGCACGGTTGCATAAAGCTATTCTTGTGGTTGCACATCAGCTGACCACTGATGGAGTGGAACTCCTTGTGGCGTACGAATACTCCTGTTTCATCGGGGGGTGTCGTGGATTGCCATGTGTGTGCAGTCGATGATGCGCACCTGTGGGAAGCCAGCCAGAGACACAAACCCGAGCACTCGTTCATTCTGACTGGCATCATCACAGGCAAAGTTCACATAATTGCTGGCCCTGTCAAACAATCCATCAGTCAACTGCCTTATGCATTTGTGCGCCACCGATTGGGAGATCCTGGATGTGTCTCTGGCACAGACCAGGAAGGATCCGGAGGCAAAACTGTTGAGGGCAGTGGTCACTTTGACAGCTGTTGGTAACGCGTGGCCAGCAGGCCCAGTGGGCAGCAGGTCTTCTTCTGAGCTGGTGTAGATGTCTGCCGCCACCTGACATGACAACCTGAGCCTCTGGAAGCACTGCTGTTCTGACACATCAAGGAAGCTCAGCCTCTGCCTGGGCACCCTGTTTCATGGGTGGTGCCTCCTGTGAGCCGCACCCCTCTCTGCTGCTCAGCTGCAGATTTGTCAACAGCAGATTGTTGCTGCTGCTGATGGCCATATTGCTCCTCATCCAGCGCCACCCAACCTGATGTAATTCTGAAAACCTCCAATATGTAGACAGTAAACTCTCAGCAAAACTACTGTGAACAAACCCTTTCCCAGTGGTAGGGAGGAAAGCAGCTGTCATCATTGAATATTTATTGGAGTATTTGCATGACTTTTAATGAGCCCTGTGAATTGCTGTCGTGTTCTCACCTTGGTTTCAATGGCACATTTCAAGAAGCCCGGGAAACTCGGGGATGCGCAGTTAAGTTTAAAACTGGGTGGAAATATCGCTGCAATTGAGCGATTATCATAGTTAAATCACTAACCCGCCTCTCCCAAGGGAGGTACGCGCAACCAGCCCACGGCACCTGACTTAAAGGCGGAAGTTGCCACATTGGAGCCAGCTTCCCACTGCGCTTACATTTTCGGCCACTTTAACCCGCCGCCAGCACCTAAACCCACGCGCTGCTCCACGTAAAATTCCCCCCATTAACTCTGTTTCCCTCTCTCCACAGGGGCTGTCTGACCTGCTGAGTGTTGCCAGCACTTTCATGTTCCTATTTTATGACAATAATTATTCTTTGCAGTTTCACTTCAGCTGATTGTTGTGGGAAATGGAAAATATCACACTGTTAGGGTAGCTTAGAGGGAGCTTTGGCCTATACCTCACCATGCTGTGCCTGACCTGGCTATGCTTGATGTGAAAAATGGACTTATTGACATTCCTCACCTTTTCATTGCGTATGAAAAGTAGATACAATTGGAAATGGTCGTCAACAGGTAAGGGTAGAATTTCAACTTGCCACCTGGAAGTTGCCAGTTATATAACAGCCCGTTATAGAAACCACCCAATTTTTATGGAAATAAATGGAAATTATTTTATGCAGTAGGTATACAATAAAATATGGAGTAGATTTTCAACCTGACATCATAAAACTGGTGTTGTGGATCAGCCACCTGATTTTTGAAAATCTATTCCATAATTTTTTTTGTACTTATTTGCTCTCAGGGCAATTTATTACATATGCCTAGGTGCCCTGAGAAGGTGATAGTGGTAGCCTGCTATATAAGTGAAGGAGTTGCTAGCATATTAAGAGACAACCAGGTTGGAGTCACATGTAGGCCAGACCGGATAGGGATGGTAGGTTCCCTTCCCTGAAGGACATTAGTGAGCCAGTTGGTCATTTAAAAAAATTGAAAGACTTGCATTTATATAGCGCCTTTCACGACCACCAGACATCCCAAAGCACTCTACAGCCAATGAAGTACTTTTTGAAGTGTCACTGTTGTAATGTAGGAAACGCAGAAGCCAATTTGCGCACAGCAAGCTCCCACACACATCAATGTGATAATGACCAGATAATATGCTTTAGTAATGTTGATTGAGGGATAAATATTAGCATGGACACCGGGGATAACACTGCTGCTCTTCTTCGAATAGTGCCATGGGATCTTTTACTTCCACCTGAGAGAGCAGATGGGGCCTTGGTTTAACGTCTCATCCAAAAGACTGCACCTCCAACAGTGCAGCACGCCCTCGGCACTGCACTGGAGTGTCAGCCTAGATTTTTGTGCTCAAGTTGCTTGAACCCACAACAATCTGACTCAGAGGCACGAGTCCTACTCACTGAGCCACAGCTCATTTCCCTGCTGCTACCCCACAACTTGCCAGACTTATTAAATTCAATTTGCTACAGGTGGGATTTGAACTCCTGAACCACCGGGCTACTCGACCAGTACCACAACTACTGCACTGCTGTACTGTCTGCTGAATGACATCGAATGACATCGAATCTACTGCACAGAAGCAGGCCATTCAGCCCAACTGCTCTGTACTGGTGTTTATGCTCCACACGAGCCTCCTCCCACCCTGCTTCATCTAACCCTATCTGCATATCCTTCTAAGCACATGCTTACTTGGTGAGAAAAATGCTTAAACAAAAATTGACAATTCAATCTCCACTCGATAAATTAAGTGCAAACAACTAATGATACATATTCAACTTGACTTTGCTGAAAAAATTGGTGCCAACCTTCGTGAGAAGTGGTGAAAAATCTTTTTTTTTAAAATTATGTAAAGAACAAAGAAGCAGGCAACCCTTTCTGTCTTCTGAATTGATTTCTGTTCCCTGCACACTCCCCTTGGGCTTTTACAAACCGTTTCCATTAAGAAACAAACCACACAACTGATCCAGATGAAACTTCAAACTAATGATCTTCAGTGCAGTTATTATAACCTGATATTTTCCAGTAGCTGCTTTTATTGCATTTGAAAGCTATTAAATCCTTGTGTCTAAGTCCTGTGTGTTGGCCTATTAGTGGAACATACAATACTAAATGGCTTGTCTTGGAATTGATTTCTTTAGAGGACCACATTTATATCTATCTATGAAAACGGTGTAACATAATGCTGCAGTTACTATACCTGCAAGTAGAAAGTTCCTTTGGCTTGAGCATACATCATTAAAAAGCTATAGTCCAAATTCTGCTTTGTTCTCCACCTGAAAGCAGAAATGGTCATGTCTCAATCATTGAAATAGTCAGCATATATCTGGTTCACAAATGATTTTATTTGGCGAAACTAAAATAGATTCAGGTAACTATTATACCACCATCATTTTCTTTTAGCAGTAGGCATTCATTTCTGGTTAACTGAAGTTTTGCGTATGTACAATAGCAAAATACTGTGGATGCTGGAAATCTGAAATAGCAACAGAAAATGCTGGAAATACTCAGCAGGGCAGGCAGCATCGGTGGAGAGAGAAACAGAGTTAACGTTTCAGGTCTGGGACCCTTCGCCAGACCTGAAACGTTAACCCTGTTTCTCTCTCCATGGATGCTGCCTGGCCTGCTGAGTGTTTCCAGCATTTTCTGTTGTTGTATATGTACTTATGCAACTTGTTACTTCTCAAGCACAGTCAAAATCATGCTGCTTTAGAATATTATGTTGTGAATGCACATGGAGATCCTGAAAGATTTAGCTCTGTGTTTCAATCTTTGTTTGAGAAGAGTTCCAAAACTAAATCAATTTAGTTTGACCACTTTTTCCAGACAATAATTTAACACGGTACCACAGTGCCAAAAATCACTGGCCCCTCCAGTACATTTCTGCCAGAACTCTGGCAGTAACGTGGTGGAAAGGGCGTGAATTAAGTTAGGCCGGACATGCCTCAGGGGTTTCCATAGAGCCTTGTAAGGGGCAGAGCCACTATCCACCTTGCACAAGGCCAAGGGCATAGGAGAGAATTTGGCCAGAGTTGGGGAGTGCCAGCCTAGGAGTTCCCACATCCCCGGTCTGGCCGAATATTGGTGGACCGGTATGCAGAGTGAGACTAGGCGTAACAGCCTTCTGAAGCCCACCTAGAAGCTCAGGCCTTTACAAAGAGGGCTGATGGGGTACTTCCTGGCATCCCCTACTGGAATTCAAGACCTTTCCACAAAGGCAGGCAACTAAGATGTGTCCCTCATGCCACGGGCACCTGCCCCCATGAGGGCTCGTCTTCCTGACTCCACTAACTTTAGCAGGATCAGCAGTAGAGGCCGCTGACAGGACGATTCTACCATTTACCTGGTGGATTTTCAGCCACCACAAAAATGACAAGGTGAAATAGCCTACATTATCAAGTCCCTTTAGAATCCTAAAAACAGCAATCATATCACCTCTCAACCTTCTCCTTTCCAGCGACAACATGTCCAATTTACATAATTGCTCCTCATAATCTAATCCCTCTATCCCCTCTGTTCTGTATCCTTTGAATAGCTGCAATATCCTTTTTGTACTTTGGCGACTACAACTGTGCACAGTATTCTTAGCGTAGTCACACCAATGATTTATAAAGTGTCAGGATTATCGCACTATTTCGGCTCAATATTGACCTTTAAATACATCCCAACATCTGATTTGCTTTACTCACTGCTGCTGATCATTGTTGCGATAGCTTCAATTGATTGTCAATCAGAGCCTTCAGATCTCTTCAATTTTCCATGCACATTATTTTCTTTCCATTTAAGTAATGATCCATCCCCTATATTTTTTTGTCCCTATGTGAAGCACTTTGCATTTCTCTACATTGAATTTGATCTGCCACTGTCTGCCCAATTCCCAAGTACATTCACATCCTCCTGTAGCTTATCCTGTCAGCTTTGGAGTCTACCACCTTCATTAGCTTTGCATGATTTGCAAATTTAACCATTGTGCTTGCTGCAGGTCATTTATGAAAACATTAAGCAAATGAGGTCCCAAAACAGACCCCTGTGAAACCCCACTGGTAACATTCTCCCAAACTGATGACAATCGCTGTACTGCTAACCTCTGGGTTCTATTGGTCAACCAATTATGTATCCATTTAAAATATTTCAACTGACTCCCATTTTCTTTATACTCAGTACCAGACTTTCCAGAGGAACTGTATCAAATGCCTTACTGTGAAATTCAAAGTACACCACATCCACAGCTTTACCCCTATCAAGCTCCTTTGTCACACCCTCAAAGTAAACCACTAAGCTAAGAACATAAAAATTAGGAGCAGGAGTAGGCCATACAGCCCCTCGAGCCTGCTCCGCCATTCAATAAGATCATGGCTGATCTTTGACCTCAACTCCACTTTCCTGCCCGATCCCCATATCCCTTGATTCCCCAAGAGTCCAAAAATCTATCCATCTCAGCCTTGAATATACTCAAAGACTCAGCATCCGCAGCCCTTTGGAATCGAGTATCCCAAAGATTCACAACCCTCTGAGTGAAGAAATTTCTCCTCATCTCAGTCCTAAATCGCCGACCACTTATCCTGAGACTATGCCCCCTAGTTCAAGACTCTCCAGCCAGGAGAAACAACCTCTCAGCACCTACCCTGTCAATCCCCCCTCAGAATCTTATATATTTCAATGAGAACACCTCCCATTCTTCTAAACTCCGAAGAGTATAGGGGTGATGAAGTGGTTTTAAGATCATTTATCTGTACAGAGCGTCCCCAGCAAATGGGAAAGGAAAGAAAAAGAAAAAGGAATTTGAAAATTATTTTAAAACATCGTATGTGCGCCAGAATAAAGCTGGATTCCTCCAAGATCAAATAATCGATATAAGCAGCACAGGGTCAAATATCCACAGCAGGTAGAGGGAGCCATATCCCGGCTATGTAATAGAATGCTAGGACCTCCACCGTTGGTGTCAACAAGGGTTGTGAAGTCAGGGGGGGGGGGGGGCCTTTATTTGAATAGGAATAGGAATGGCAAAAGTGCCACTGGGGCCACATCTGGGGTGCCTGCTGGCTGAAGAGACCTCAGGTTGCAGCGACAGAATGGCCAACTGGGAGGATGGTGTCGGGATCACAGCCCTGCCCAACTCTCTCCCCAGAAAGAGCTTTTGACCTGCCTTTAGTGGCCCCCTTTGTAAGAACAGTATAAAAAAATAAAGTGGGGTAAGCCTGCAGTAGAGGAATCTTTACCTCATTTTTACTTCGAAGAGGGCAGAGTATGTATGGATATATCCCACTCTCCCAGCTGAGAAGCCACGCTCAAAGGGAGGGCAGTCTGGGGACGGGGCTACAAAACCCTAACTCCAATTCTCTGACCCGCTCTCCCTTTGACTGCGGTCCCCACTGTGAGTACGGGTTTGTGGAACTCTCTACTGTCCTGGTGATCGTATCCTGAAGCAAACTTACTTTGCTTGAATGCAAATTCTTTTGGTGGAAAGCTATCAGGGAGTAAATTAACATTTGGCAGACGTTTTATACAGTATGAACAGTGAGTAATGAGAGAAGAAGATAACCAATTAGAAAGGAGAGTGCTGCTCCCTGGGTGCTCTCTGCATCTGCACACAAATGAGCTAATCTCGCATGATAACATGAGGTCAACAGATTTAAGTCATTTTCTTGCAGTTCCAATGTATAGTGCTGGTGGGGGAGGGGAGCCAGAATATGGCTGTCAGTATACACTGAAGGGCTGCTTATGGCCAATGGACACCAGCACTTTTCATGGCAGAGGGAGAGGAGCAACAGTGGTGGTGGAGTGCTTAGGCTTTTTGTAGCTAAAGTGCAGGAGAGGAGGTAAAATGGGGTTGTGTAGATATTTCTCTTTTATTGGGACCTCTTCTTCAGCACCTATTGGTCTGGTGCTTAGTCTTATTATTGGGAGGCTCTCCAATTTTTTGTGCAGAGGCTCTCAGTGCCCTTCATGCTGGCCCACTACAATGGGCTGTGCTGAGTCCATCGGGCACTTGTAGGCCTCAGGCCTCCATGCCTGCCATTGCATTATTGGCCCCAGAGACCTAACTAATGAAGAAGAAGAAAACTGGTGGATACTGTGAACACTGCAGTCACGACAGACGCAAACCTTTTGAAATAGATATGTATTACAGTGCATAAACAACTAGTCAAGGGTGACTTTTGAAACTTTCACATGGAATAAGAGAGGATAAATCAACTTTTCTCGACATTCAGACTATCAGTTTAACAACAGCCCTGCATTCCTGTTGAATTCTGCAACCTTTGCAGAGGATAAATAATGAAGTAAGACATTGTGCAGTGGCTGTAATTACAGGCTCATCATTACTAAAGTAGCAGAGCTCAAAACAGGAGCTTTCATTAACATGTAATTTATAGAATTCTCCAGCCTGGGAGACAGATTCATAATCCATTCACCCGTGTGCAGAGCCCACTACAATAAGAACTGAGTCATTTTTAATTATTAATCATTTCTTTTTAATAGATGGGGACCATTTCAGAAATAATTTAAGTCACATTTTAGAAAGCAATTTTCCAAAAGACTAAAAAGAAGTCTTGCACGTCAGGGCAAACTCCTCAGAGGTCATTTCTTCACAGGTCAATAGGCAATCGGCTCAGCTGTTTGACCAGCACTCTCTCTTTACTTTGCGCATCAATTGATAAGAGTCTGAAATTGCATCCAACTTTAAAACAAACGCTTTATTCAATTTAATCTTGTTGAACCGTGTACTCTTGAAAGGATGGGCTATCCATGGCAGGACTGGAATGCCCTAGTCATCCTGGGGGAAAGTTTCCAGGGGGGATCCTCCCGATCTTCTGTCCTAACTTCGGCAGAGGATCAGCAGAAATCCTGGAGAAACAGCCGTTTTGATCCATTTCTGCCATTTCTCCAGGGGTTCTGCCCCGGGAGAATCCCTGTGGAATTTCCAGGTACCCATGTCAGTATCGAGCAATTCCAGCTCAGGTAGAACATGGGCCAGATGCACAATAAAGCTTCCTGCACTCTGACCAAATACTTGGGGGTGCAAGAGGTGGGGGAAGAATTTTCTGGCGGGTTTACTGCTGACAGGAAACTGCTACTTCCCAATATTGGTGGCAATGGACACAGATCGATATATTTAAATTCAGTCGTTATTTGTGCCTGAAATGTGGTATGCCACCAGCAAACACTACTGGCAATGACATCTACCCAGCTGTAAATTAGTGACGAGATAGAATTTAAAACAGAACAGAACTATCTCAAATCCATGCAGCTGAGGGCAAAACTTCCAAATGTTTCAGCTGAGAATTCTTGAATAGTTTCTACCAAGATGGGTCTAGATTATGCTCCTATTCACGATACCTAGTTTAGAGGCGGCCCTTGTCACTGCATCAGAAAATTGAAAGCAGGCAGTAACCACTGCCAACCAGGTCTGAATTGGTAGGTGTTTATTTTGGTATCCAACAGAAAATGGTAAAGCAAAAGGAGACCTTGTAGATCCACTGACAACATAAAACGCACAGTGCTGACACATTTCACTCAAAGGTACTTTCCAATGAGCTTTGACCCAACACCAGGACACCAGCCTAACACGACAATAGAACTGTTAAACAGCTAGCAGCTCCAAGGAATCAAGTATTGACTGTCCTGGCCCTTTTTAAAAAACATTTCAGCTCACACATTGAAATGCTGTAAAATCTAATATATTCATTGTGTCGCCTAGATGTTTGGTGTAGATTTGCTGCCGTAATATTAAGATAATACCAAATCATGAAGAAAGACTTGCATTTATATAGCGCCTTTCATGACCTCAGGATGTTCCAAAGCGCTTTACAGCCAATGAAATACTTTTGAAGTGCAGTCACTGTTGCACTGTAGGAAACGCGGCAGCCAATTTGCGCACAGCAAGGTCCCACAAGCAGCAATATGATAATGACAAGGATATTCTGTTTTTAATGATGCGGGTTGAGGGATAAATATTGGCCAGGACACCGAGGAGATGTCCCCTGATCTTCATTGAAATAGTGCCATGGGATCTTTTACGTCCATCTGAGAGAGCAGATGGGCCCTCTGTTTAACATCTCATCCGAAAGATGGCACCTCCGACTCCCTCAGTCCTGCACTGCAGTGTCAGTCTAGATTGATGTTTAAATACTGAACAAACGTTTTCCCCCAAACTTCCTGTGTCCCACTATCCATTCCAGAGCTGGCTCGGGAATAACTTTCAAGGTGCAATACTTCCCTCCCCTCCCATTCCTTTCTCACTGACCCTGGCTGATTCCCAGTGTCAGGCTCCTTTAAATCATTTCGGTGGCCTCCCAGCGGGATTCCAGCCTCAGTTGGAAGCTCGGCTCAAGAGGAAAGAGGAAGGAGGATATCACTGCAGCAGGTCCTGGAGGTCCATGCAGCATTACCAGGCTGGCTGTCTCCAGAGCAACTGAAGAGGAGTCTCTAATTGGCAATAAAAATGTGAAAATTGCGGGGCAGAGGAATTTCACTCCCTTGTGGACTCAGATTTAAACCCCCACCTTCTCACTTTGTAGCCACGTTGTAGAAGGCATGGCAGTTCTAGCGCCCGGTTTTGCTATGGTGCAAATGATGGTAAATATGTCATATGATGTACTCCTGTCATTTTAATATGGCTGCCCACATTTGGCCGGACATATGGAAATATCACTATCGTTTCCAGTCAGAAATCCTGGAGATGGTGGCAGGTGATAGTGAGCCGGTAGAACGGCTCTCTGCTGATTCTCCTCTCTCAGCTGCCCAAATCTTTGCTGATTTATCCGAGTAAATTGAAAGGGAAATTTGGCCCCTACTTTTGCGGAAAGCTGCTCCCAAATGCTATTTTATTAACCAATCGAGTGCCAGTACATTGATGTATGCCTGGGGGTTTTTGGGATAGATCCTAAGCACTCCAAGCACTGACCAAGGGATATTGTCAGCACCCTCTGATGTTGGGTGCTGCATTCAGAATTATTTATGCCCTTTAAATACTTCAGCACTACATTAAGAACTTGTATTAACTAATGTGTGTTTTTATATTTAAAAAGTTCCCATTTTTCAATTGACAATGGATGAGTTTAACTTAATAGCTAGTGTAATAAAAATTCTTTCCAAAGCATAGTAATGGTTAGGGAGAACACGTGTTGCAGAATAGACAGAAAATAATCAGAATGACTTGCATCGGAGTGTCTGCTGCAGAACTAGCTCCCAAATTTCTGAGATCTGCGATGAACTGTTAAATTGGATTTTATATGAAATTTGTTGGGGACTTTTTGTTGTTGTAAGTGCCTGTATATCATTTTATTTATTTGCAGTAAATACAGTTTATAATCTATTTGGGAACTAGCTGAACCACAGCCTCCTTACAGCTGCCTTATTTCTGGGGTTGATTTAAATAGTTATTAATAGTGGAGTTTTAATTAACTTTGCCACTGATGTCTCCAAACAATCATTAGCCACAGACTTCTTCCTCTCTGGACATCAACTGGCCCTGATGACACAGGTCTCATGTTTGTGTGAGCGCATAAGATATGCTTGGACAGACTGTGAGATTTGACGCAATCTACGTCAGCTCATATCTTAACCTGTCCCAGCTAATCAGAATTTGTAACATAAACAAAAGCATCCAACATGCCATAGGCGTCTAATAGCTGCTTTGTTTGTGGAATCAGTCTCTATTTTCCTCTCACAAGGGCATTCTGGTGATGTATAGTTCCACAGGAATTTGCAGCTATCAGGTATCTCACCAAAGTAGTCAACGTCGTGTTTGAGTCTTGATAGTGATTTGACCAGGAAGAGCGTTGCAGCAGAGTCCAATTCTGTCCTCACTCATTTCTCTCCATACACTTTCTAGGAGGGATCACTGGATAGTGATCTCTCTACCCAGCCTGAGGGTTACTGAGGACAATTGTAGTGCTCCTGCCCTGGTTAAATCAACGGGGGCCAGGGATCAAATCTGGGATCTTCATGGTCAGTATGGTTTAGTACCACACCACGAGGATAACTTCTCCTTTAAGGAAACCTATGATTTGTGTGATCTCTTAAAGCAAACTAACGTGAAGAGGTAGTCAGTTCTTGCAAGAGAAAACACTGACCAATCTCACACACAGCCTGACTGGGAAGGCAGAAGGAGAGATAAAGGAAGAAGACAGGGAAAGCGAAAAACAAACAAAGAGAAAGATAAGGAAAAGAAAAAGAGTATAAGAAAGAGAAGAAAAGGCTATATTAATGCCAGTTTGTTGCCTTCACTGCAAGTTGCTGCTTTTAGTGATGTTTAGATATTTTGGCATGAGGAGATACCTCAAGGTTCTGAACTGCAAACTGCACACCCGAGACTTGTTTGCTGTTAAGAGCTGTGTGTGTGACCTCCTGTGAAGAGACTGGATGGACAGCTTTTCATGCAGCATCATATAGGTGGTAGGTGGCAGTTGTCATTGGGGTCCAGATTCATAGGACATGTTGTGCCTGTATTCAGAATCCCACCTGGATTGTGGAGCATTCTTCCTGTTTGCTGGCAAATCTGTCCAGTGGAATGGAGATAAAGGCCTCCTTCTTCTACAACTGCACACATGTGAGGAAGATGTCATGAGTGAGGCCTAGCTCAGATTTCCCTCGATTGATCATAAATCCCAGGTGTTCCAGCAGCACCAGAGTTTACTGGGTCTCCTTGTCAGGAGTAACATTGAACTGTCCTGGTAATCTGCTGCAACAAGTGACAGGGTTGATGCCCTACAGTTACGTTCTGTGATGGGTACCATCAGCAGTCTGCAGGGGCCGCAGCCAACGTAACTATGCTATCCATAAACTCTCTATGGCTGAAGACGTAGCCATAAAGTTTCCTTGAGAGAGTCCCGTTGAGAAAGGAAGTCTCCTCGGTTGATACCTTGCGTTCTTCTTTCAAGAAGTGTTGATGTTAGAGGGCCAGCACCACAGACCGTGCTACTTCCAGTTGGGCATTGGTTTCTGAATCAATCTGGAGTGACACTTGATCCAAAGCTAAGGTGTGTCTTTGCCCATGTCGACATCTGTGACACTGGTAATCATCTGGATGCTCTGGTCACTCTGCTGGTGCAATGTTGCACCAGTGGTCAAATCCAAAAGCAGCATCGACCTGTGACCAATGCTGCATAAATTTGTATGGGACCATAGGACCGACAGCCTTTCTCTGATTGTGACTCAACTGGTGTCTGTTTAATGGAATGGTCTTGTCAGTACGTCCTATTCTTGCTTGATTCACTAAGTGACCTGGAGGTGGATGATTATCTTTGTGCCAGAGTTCTTTGCTCCAGAATTAATCAAATTCCAACACTTTGGTAGCCACGATCTCATTTCTATGGATCTCCGTCTCACCCAGCTTTTTGCTAAGTTGAATGAAGTTGGTTCAATTTGAGATAGTCCTTTAGCAAGCTGCAACTCAAAACGCCGTTGGTAAAAGAAGATAAAAAGATTAAATGGAAGGAGAACTAAAAATTCAACTCAAGCAAAATGTTGACGAAACTTCTTAGTCCCAAATTTGCTTGTGTTGCAATCCCGTGGGATTGCATCTGATGGTTCCCTCATGCGATGACCCTGCTGGATTTTGCGGGGTCAGTGGGAGGAAAACTCATTATCATGGGGCAGTTTGGTGCAAGGCCACATTAGAAACATTTCTGGTGCCACCCCATGCCCATGGAAATTCTAGCTTTGCACCGCCTGTTGAAAGGGGGGGCTGGCCAGACCCTCCTTCTCGTTACCCTGGGACTGAGCCCCCAAGCAAGGAAGCTGATTGACGATTTTTTTTCTAGAAATTTCTTCGGGGCCTGCTTGCCTGTTCTGGAGCGCAGCAATTGGGCCCACATGCACTGTTATATGACTCACCTCACTGGGCATACCGGCCGCCACTACTACCCCAGGTCCCCTTTCTGGTCCAGAAGTAGTAACTCCTGACTTATGGGGTGTGGTAAACCACTGTTATTGTTTACACTGTTGTTATCACTACACAAGGTTACCTCTTGCCTCGCACGCTGTTATACCTAGGCATACCTCAGCTGACTCCGCCCATGGCTCCGCCTGCTTGCCCAGGTATAAAGGTGATTGCTTGGCTAGTATTCTTCCTTGCTGGAACCGATCACCCACTGTTATTTAGCCAATAAAAACCTATAGTTACTATCTTAACTCGTCGCTTTTCATGGAATGAATTGATAGGTATATCATGGGGTCTCTGCCCCTGGCCCCACCCCCAGCTTATAAGTTGCCTTCTAAGAGCTGGAGGGAAGTTTATGCAACTTACGAGGCACTAAGGAAACTTCTGGAAACGGCAGAGACTAGAGTAATTGGGTCTCCACCATTTCCCTGGGGGATCCACCAATCTCTCACTGGAATTATGGAACCCCCCAAGGAATTGCATGCCCCTCATCCACAAATTCTGTAACCTGAGCCAACTTTAGCACTTACAAAACCTGTGGGAGTGATTCATGGGAGGGCCGAGCCTCCTGCTAAAAGTGGGAGTGATTCATTGGAGGACTGAGCCTCCTGCTAAAAGTGGGAGTGATTCATGGGAGGGCTGAGCCTCCTGCTAAAAGTGGGAGTGATTCATGGGAGGGCCGAGCCTCCTGCTAAAAGTGGGAGTGATAGATCCATTTGATAAAACAGACAAGAAGGTTTGTTAAAGTGGTGACAGGCAGCTTCCTTCACTTACCCACAGCCCTTAGGTGACTCAACATGATCTCATTTTCATGTTTTAAATTTCGATGGGAGCAAATGACACTTTTTTCAGTTTTGCATTTCCTTATGTAAAGAACTTCAGGTATTTGGTTGTATGGTGGTGTGTGCTGGGTGGAACAAAAGACATAAGTGGTGGTTTGGAAGTGGTCAGTTTGGGTAGGGGGAATCCCCATGACTAATCTTGCTTGGGGCCCCTCAAATTCTAATGCCAGCTGTGTTACTAATCATAGGAGAGGATACAACAACAACATAGCAAATGGCAGCTTCAAATTTTTTGTGCGGTGTGAGAGAAGAGCTAAATCCATTGAGGATTACAGGACAAAAAGAATGGAGGGAGCAACCTATAGTGGAGCTACTTATACAGCGGAACAAGGAAAGATAACATGACTGGTCAAGAACGCTCAATGCAGCAGCTTTTTTCCTTGCTTGGAGGATGGTCTATCTTACACTATGTGGAAGCTGAATGACTTAAGGAAGAATTTTATTTGTATCCAGACATTAAATGAATAAGGAAGAACAGAACAGTGCACAACCTTGGTGTTCCATTTGCAGCTTCAAATCCATTACCTTTGAAATATTGCATGGTTCTGTGCTAACCCCATGCCCACTACCGCAGAAACAATCATCCATGCTTTGTCACCTCCAGGCTTGAGTTCTTCAATAGTGTCCTCGCTGTATTGATTTCTTTGTGGGTTCAATGACGAGACATTTATGAAAGAGAATGTCTTTTAATCTAAAGTCTGTTCAACTCTTTTTAACAGCATTACAGGAGACACCATGCTAGAGATCCCTCTAAAACGAAACCAAAACCAAACTGCTTGTCTCTGTCACATGCCCTCTGCTGGTCAGGCATAAGTAATCAATCAGGCAACTATGCTGGTAAGGCATCATAATCAAACAGGCAAATACCATCACTATTTGCTGATATCATTACATCTCCCTTTCTTAAAACAAAAGTATTTTACTTTTAACTAACAACATATTTTCTTTGTATTAATCTGCATTTTAACTGTAACACTTAATGAACTTACATTATCATTATCATGATCAAGGTTTTTTAACCTTGCTTTGTGTGTTCACATGAAATATGTAAATACACTAGAACTTGAAGAAAGAATAAGATAACATTACTTCCTTCTATAACAATAGTCCTTAAATTTGCTTAATGAGTCTCTCAGGAGGCTTCACGTGTCTTGAGGATTTTCTGATTGATTGCCCTTGAATCTGAGTTGTTGCCTCAGATGATGGTTTCTCAGCTGTGTGATCAGGTTGTTCAACAGTATCAGTCTTTTGACCTGCTGTGTGATCAGGTTGTTCAACAGTATCAGTCTTTTGACTTGCTGTGGCTGGTCCCATGAGAAGATCTCGACGATTTCTTCTCAGAACAGCACCCTCATCCGCCTGAATGGTGTATGATCTTGGTTGAACTTCACTCAGGACAGTTCCCTTCTGAGTCCATATGTTTGTTTTGTCTTTGAACCTTACTTGGTCACCAGTGTGGAGTTCAGGTAGGTTTTGTGTTCCTCTGTCATAGTAGTACTTTTGCTTTTCTTTCTGTTGCTCTTTGAACTTCCCCACTTTCTCCCCCTCTTTTGTTTTCAGGAGGTTCTCTGGGATGGGTAGGTTTGACCTTAGCCGACGTCCCATAAGGAGTTGGGCTGGTGACTTACCACACTCGAGCGGCGTTGTGCGGTATACAAGCATGCTCTGGTAGAAGTCAGTTCCACTGTCTTTTGCCGTGTACATCAGTCTTTTCACTGTCTGGACCGATTTTTCCACTAGTCCATTGGACTGTGGAAAGTGAGGACTTGACGTTGTGTGGACAAAGTCCCACTCTTTGGCAAAGTGTCGGAAACTTGCATTGTAAAACTGGGGTCCGTTGTCTGTGAAGACCTCGCTTGCCACGCCATGTCTGGAGAATATGGCTTTCATACATCTTATCACAGCATCTGCAGTGGTGGTGTACAGTCTACAAACCTTTGGATACAGGGAGTAATAGTCTGTGACTACAAGATAGTCCTTCCCTTGACATACGAATAGGTCAGCGCCTACCTTCTGGTAAGGTCTGTCTGGTGCTGGGTGTGGCTTTAGTGGTTCTACCGGATTGCTTGCTTGATATTTCAGGCATATTGTGCAGTTTGACACCTCATTTGTCACATCTTGGTTGATTCGTGGCCAGTACGTCACCTGTCGTGCTCTTTTCTTACACTTTTCGATTCCCAGATGTCCTCCATGGATCCTTTTTAGCATCTCTTTTCTCAGACTCTTTGGGATAACTATTTTACTTCCTTTCACTGGTATATTAGTACCTGAGTATCCTGTCACTTTCACTTTTATTCCATGTATCTTTGGTCTGGGTCTAATTTTCTTAAAATCAGTCTCTGATATCACGTTAACTTGTGCTCCGGTATCCAATTTAAATGGAATGTGTATGTCATTCACTTTTAGTGTCAACATCCAGTCTCTTTTTTCTTTTTTGTTTTCAGACACAACATCTACATAGAACTCCTCTATCTTGCTTTCATCTACTGTATGGACCTTGCTTTGTTGCACTTGGTTCTTGCAGCAACGGGCATAATGGTTGTTTTTGTTGCAACTATTGCATGTTTTACCATATGCTGGACACTTTTTTGGTGGATGCTGTGTACCGCATCGACTACATGACTTTCGATTGCCCCTTTCATTTTTGTTCGCTGGCCATGCCTCTTTTTTCACATTGGCGCTCTTTTTGTTAAACGGTTTGTGTCCGTTCATTCTCACTGCATCCACGTTGCAGCTATTGTCACTGAACAGCTCTTTTGCCTGCGACTTCACAGTCTCTGTAGCCCTACACAGTGCTATGGCTTTTCCCAGGTCTAGATCTTGCTCTCTTAGCAGTCTTTCCCTTAGACCATTATCTGGAATACCACACACCAGTCTGTCTTTTATCAGCGAGTCTGTCAGTCCCCCAAATTCACATGTTTTGCTTCGGTTTCTCAGTTCAGTCACATACTGATCAATAGTCTCTCCCGTTTTCTGTATACATGTGAAAAATCTGTGCCTCTCAAACGTCACATTACGTTTAGGTATGCAGTAGGCCTCAAACTGTTCCATTATTTTATCTAGCTTCATTTTGTCTCCATCAGCAGCGAATGTGAAGTTATTATACACCTCCAGCGCTTCATCACCCACGACATGTAAAAACACTGACGCTTTCATTTTATCACTTTTCTCGTCAGCTCCGATTGCTGATAAATACAACTCCAAACGTTGTTTGAACCTTCTCCAATTTTCAGCCACATTACCTGTCAACTGAAGCTTCGCCGGTGGGTGTAATCCTACCATTTTTCACTTCGTTAGCTATTCTCCAATGGTAAGTAACGATGTTCTCTTTTGGCTTGCTAATATGTGGAGAGCTGATTTAACTTCAGATTTTTCCTCTTCATCTCTTTCAATCACTTCTGACACCATGTATTGATTTCTTTGTGGGTTCAATGACGAGACATTTATGAAAGAGAATGTCTTTTAATCTAAAGTCTGTTCAACTCTTTTTAACAGCATTGCAGGAGACACCATGCTAGAGATCCCTCTAAAACGAAACCAAAACCAAACTGCTTGTCTCTGTCACATGCCCTCTGCTGGTCAGGCATAAGTAATCAATTAGGCAACTATGCTGGTAAGGCATCATAATCAAACAGGCAAATACCATCACTATTTGCTGATATCATTACACTCGCCAGACTCTTAAAGTCCACCCTGCACAAACTCCACCTTGCCCAAAACTCTGCCACCCACAATCTATTCTGTATTAAACTGTGATGGTGAGCAAAGTGAAAAGTGTAATGGAGGATTCCTGATGGAATGAAATCCCTCCTAATGCCCGGTTCAGTTATATCATAACGTCTGTAGAATTCCTTTTGTTAGAAATTATATTGTTAAGCAGCTTCAATATTCATTGGGATACTTACTTTACTCTGTCCTGGGAGTCTCCAAAGGTTTCCCTCAGGTTTGAGAGGTCAGGATAAAAATGAGCAGAAGGGGAGATGATCTCAAGGAGTCCTGATTGTATTTCATTGGAGTACCTGTGGGTCGCATATCAATAATCCAGAATTACCAATTTTCAGAACAAACTTACAGAAGACATTATTGATTTTCTTCTCCTACACAAGCAACTTATAAAACCAATTTATTTTCAGACTCTTAGGGGTTGAAATTGCACTGTGTGATATTAGTGGGCAACGCATTAACAGACAGCGGGGGAGAAATTCGGTGGAGCCGCAAACGGGGCGCCAAGCTCGCCTGGGCACCGGAATTAGCGCAGCAATCGGAGCAGTTGCGACCGCCGGAAATTCAGCTTGAACGCCCCAAGAGGGACACGGGGCCACACACTGCGGCACGGCGTGCTGCGGTACTGCAGGCCTTCCTCCCATTCTTAAGGGGGAGGAGCTTGCACTAGCGCGATCAGAGATCGCGAGTGCCGGCAAAAGAGCCCGGCACCGAGGAGAAGTGCCGGGCTCTCGGAAAACAGCTGGCACTGCCACGGGGGGAGATCAGGAGGCCGGGGACAGAGGTGCTGGCAGGCGGCCACCGAAAAAAATGGCTGCCCCGCACCTCCACCTTAATTTGCGCCACTGCCGCCACAGGTAGGCCCCGTGAACTGGGCGTGATTTGCGAACGGCGCTACAGAGGCGGGCGCTACCGAATATCGAGATCGGTGCAGTAGTGGGGCGCTGCGCACACAGATGATGTCATCGGTGGTGGCGCAGTGCAACAGGCTAACGCCGCCATTAGCGCCTCAGCTAAATATCGCGGGAGGTGTGGCCAGTGGCGCTAAAGCCACCGAGTGCCCTCTTTAGGCACTAACTGGTGGCGCAGCCCACCGAATTTCTAGGCCAGCTAGTTTAATACAACCATTAACCAGTTTATTTAAATAGGTTAACATCGTCACAAAGGAATTTCTCACAAAACCCATTAACATGTTTATTACTAGTATCCCACAGTGCAATTTCAACCCATTAATGCCACACAAAATGTAGTGTACTTTACAATATCCTTATTACAGTAAATGCTTCAAAACATATTGTGGTAACTAACATAAAGGCCGGAATTTTGCCGGCGCTCAGAGGGCAGGTTTGGAGGCGGGACATCTGTCAAAATCGCAAAGATTGACAGCGGGCAGGAAACTCGCTGTCAACCCGCCTCCAATCAATCTTCCCAAGTGTCGGGTCCCTGATTTGCGCATGGACCCGAAACCTAGCGTCGGGAAGAGGAGTATAGCCACTTAACTGCTTGTTAAAGGTTGTTAACAGACAATTAACAGGCTCTTTTGCAATTCTGACAATTCTACATCGGGCTTCCCAACGTTCGGACACCACGCCAGGTAAGTGTGGCATGTTGTGAGTCTGCTGTAATGTTTCTGCATTGATGACAGCTGCAGAAGTGGTGTGAAGGATCCAATGGTGCACTGGTGAGTTTTAGAGGTAAGTAAATGTTGGGAAATTCATTTTTAATGCATTTAGGCTTTTTTGTAGGTAAAGAGTTTTGAATTGTATGTGTAGTCCCACCTCATTGGGAGAACCTCCCTCACCAGTGACAGATCGCTTCTGTAACCTCACCTGCAGCTGCTATCTGTTCTAGCCTAAGGAGGGAGTCACTGGAGTGTCTGGGTGCAAGAACTCACCTGTGAACAATCATTGTCAGTGTTTGCAGCACCTCAATGCTGTCAAACACTGAGAAATGAGCTGTCAAAGAAAAATTGTGCGTGGCCCC
This sequence comes from Somniosus microcephalus, assembly GCF_052327205.1. Lineage (NCBI taxonomy): Eukaryota > Metazoa > Chordata > Chondrichthyes > Squaliformes > Somniosidae > Somniosus > Somniosus microcephalus. Next base: position 42,297,798 of record NC_140988.1, read on the forward strand.
TTTAAGAAAACCGGCAGATGACGTCATCAAATTACGTCATCTGACCGGCTTCCTCTTAATTGGCTGGCAAGCCTGCAGGGCAGGCTTAACAAGGCCAATGGATGTAAAATCACGTCCGTGGGGCGGATGAAGTTGGGGGCGGGACTGGAACCCGGAAACCAGCTGACCCGCTCCCAAGCCGCATCGATCCATAAAATCGCGGCCAAAGTATTTAGCAGAATCCATGACAAATTAACTTAGGAATTGAACTAAAAATAAACTGAATCATATAAGATGGTTTATGCTAATCAGGAAGCGTAATAGTAGAAATTACAAATGCTTAAAATGCAGTCAAATGAAATTCCTCTCTGCCCTATGTCAGTGCTGGTGTTAACGCATTCATTTTCAGTTTGGAGTTAACTCTTTCACTAAGATAGCAGAGAAAGGAATTTGATGTGAGCACATTAAGCTTATTTCCAATATGTGCTCCCAGTGGGCAAGGCTCCTGACTGAGTGCAAAATCTGAAACTAACCTGACAGTGTAAACACGACTATGATTTTTGATTTGCACACTAAGGGCCGATCTTACGAATGTGTTACCAGCCAGCTACATATATTGGGAAATCGCAGGCACACTGTGCATGATTTCCAGATACTCATGGCCTTTGCACTAGGCTTCTTACTAGGAGCACACATCTGCAAAACCAGCTCATTGTTAAAATTGGTTTGCCACTTGTGTAAAGTTGTCATTTTTTAAATTGGTGAACTCTCTACACTTTCTCCCTACTCTTCTCCCTTGGCTCCCAGGATCATGCACTAACCGTAATGAGGAAGGTGGATGAGTGACCTGCTATCAAGGCCTCTGCCAGCACTACTGTAAACTAGCTGTCAGGAGGTGAGCGAGGGCTCTGGGGATCTTCCTCTCCTCCTGGCCTCTGCTCAGCGCTTCCTTATTGTGTTATGATGGGATTAGAGCTCAGTAAGGACAGTAAATTTGCATCTCATTAATGAAACGGTACCATGAGCTCGGGCTCCAATATGTTGTATTCCACTATCAACAGGTCATACTTACATATTCTGTAAATTTTCTGCCAGACGATTTACATAATTTTCTTCCACCTGTATAGTAAGAAGGGAAAAATATATTTAACGGTTGTTATCTGTTTTTTCATTTTAATTTTTGATGACTACTGTTAACATATTTTATACTTTTGTCATGCAGTAGCAGTATCAATCATTCCTGGGTAAGGTACAACGTGGTGAGATGCAAGACTTAATCCCAGGACGTGGTGCTCCCAGCAGGAAAGTATTGTGGCCCAACTTCCCCGTCCCATGCTCCCTGCAAGTGTGGCGCTGCGCTGAAAGTGCTTGATTGCAGAATTATTCCTGCAGAGTAAAGTTCCTTCTACACTGCCCTAACAATTTACCTTTATCCCTGTCTCTAAAAAGTGTTCCCTTTTGCAACGGCATTCATGACCCACAGCAGCTGTTCTTTCACCTATCTGGGCAGTTTTGTGCTATAGGGTTGAGGCTGGTTGAGCTCATTTCAAACAGGAACCCTACAGCTATCAGAAAGAGGAGACTTTTATCCCATCAATCTGGACTAGATTAGATCCCAGATCTCAAGGGTAAAAGGAAACTGTCCTAGTCCGCCAGTGTGGTACATTAATCCTCATCCTGCTGAATAAATAGGAATGACAATACAGTTAGGTCAGCATGATGAATGTTCTGGCTAGCCACACATTAAAGGTCAAAGTGCTGTACTGTACTGTAGTGGTATTAGTTATTACGGCAAGCCACAAATCTCCTGTAACCTAATAAATGATCCAAAAATTCTGGTTCCAGCAATCCTGGTTCGGTAAGTGATAGTTAACCTTGCATTTGAACTTTTGCATGCATAAGGGGCAGGGTGGTGAGATGCAAGACTTAATCCCATGACGTCCCAATCGTGGAATCATACAGCACAGAAGAAGGCCATTCGATTCATTGTGCCAATGCTGGCTCTTTGAAGGAGCTATCCAATTAGTCCCACTTCCACTCCCCTGCTCTTTCCCTATAGCCCTGCAATTTTTTCTCCTTTAACTATTTATCCAATTCTCTTTTGAAAGTTACTATTGAATCTGCTTCCACCACTGTTTCAAGCAGTGCATTCCAGATCATAACTATTCGCTACGTAAAACAATTTCTCCTCAGCTCCCCTGTTTCTTCTGCCAATTACTTTAAATCTGTGCCCTCTGGTTTCTGACCCTCCTGTCAGTGGAACAGTTTCTCACTATTTACTCTATCAAAATTGCTCATAATTTTGAACACCTCTATTAAATCTCCATTTAACCTTCTCTGCTCTAAGGAAAACAACCCCAGCTTTTTTAGTCTCTCCACATAGCTGTAGCCCCTCATCCCTGGTACCATTCTAGTAAATCTCTTCCGCACCCTTGCCAAGGCCTTAACATTCTTCCAAAAGTACGGTGCCCAGAGTTGGACACAATACTCCAGTTCCGGCCTAAAGGATTAACATAAGTTCCTTGCTTTTGTACTCTATGGGCTAGAAATTTATCTACTTACTGCCACTCTGTAGCACCATGAAATGGCGATAAAATGGTGGCCGCTGCTCTTTCACCAGCTGGTGGCTGGTCCCACAGCGGCCGCCATATTCGTGTCTCCCTTTGCGCTGCTGGTAACTGGCAGCGCCCTGAAAGAAAAAGTGGCGGTGTGGTGACGTCAATCGGCGTGCAATGACGACTTAACATCACCAGCGCGAACTTCGACCCTAGCACCTAATTCCGTGCTGGGTCCTAAGCATGCCAGGTTAACCTGCCGTGCAAGCAGGCTAACAGTGGCGATGTCTTCACCTCTTAAAGGGACACACACATCATTAGGTACATTTGAATGTAAGGCTTTGGACTTTTTTGATTTTATTGAAGTGGTGGCTAGCTGCAATAGATGTGAAAAGTTTTTTAAGTGTGTAGGGAGTGCTGCTGGATGCTTGCAAGGGCTCGGATGGTAAATGAAGGCCTTTGACAAGACAGAATATGCTGCGAATACTCAGCAGGTCGCACAACATCCGTGTAGAGAAAAACAGAGTTCACGTCTCAGGTCAAGGTGCAACCTGACCAGCTAAGTATTTCCAGCATTTTATGCTGTCTTTTCACATTTACAGCATCTGCTCGCAGAGGGAAGAGGAAGACATGGAACAGGAGGAACCAGAAAAGGAGGAAGCCACAGAGGAGGAAGCCGCAGAAGAGAAAGTGAAGAGGAGGAAGCAGAAGAGAAGGAATCAGATGAAAGGATGCATCCCAGAGAGTCCCTTTCTGGCCGGGATATCCGGGATGGAATCATCCGCCTCTGGTCCCAGTGACCACAACCCCAATTCCCCTTTCAACATTAGTCCCACACCTTACCTTCCCCCTGCTACTGACCATCACAACATCCTCTTGGCCACGATGCTAAAATAAAAGCCATCACACAGCAAACTTTCAAATCCACCTATATACGTCTATCCATCAAATATGACATCAAAAAATCAACTCATCACCCGTATTCATTATCTTAGTGACTGTCTTGTGTGTGCCTTTGCTGATCCTACTGTCATGCTACCCCAGTGGCTGCAGCATGGCTGGTGGAAGGCTGCTGACTTTCAGTGGGGGACACTGCAAATGTCCTTGCAGGTCGACCTTGAGGAGTTGATGGCTTGGAATGTAAAATCAATCTTCTGTTCTTGTTCTTCTTTACTCTCCTCTCCCTCTTCTTGGTCACCCACTGGCTGAGCAGGCTGCATTTTTTGGGTGTGTGAAATGAGGAAGGCACAAGGGTGGAGTTGTGGTGAGGGGCGGGGGGGGCGGGTGCGGGAAAGCAAGAGGTGCATGCCAGAAGGAGGATGACGTATAAGGATACCAGCATCTTGTATCCTTTCAGCCCCGCCACTGGCCAAGAGCTCAGCCATGCCCCTGACAAGAAGGGCCTGCACCGTCTCCTCCAAGGGGGTGAGGTGAGACTAGGAATGAGAGATATGCCTCATGATTGGTGCAGCTTGTTGCTGGGTGAGTGATTGGGGGTTGTGCATTGAGCAGTGTGTGAGGCTAGTGGTGCAGTTGGTAGAAGACGGCTTTTGAAGATGCATTCACTGACCTTGACCAGTGGTCTGAGGTCATGAAGCTTTTTTGGGCACTGGAGCCAGATGGTGGGGACGCCACTGCTTACAGTGACAGCCTTGGTGATGTTGTCCCACATCCTTCTTTCTGGTGGGCTTCCTGGTCCTTGTGGGTAGAGGGCCTGTCTTGCAGTGTTGACCCCCTGCACTAAGCTGGAGTGCTGCATGTGAGACAATGGGTGCCCCTTCCCTGGCTTGCTGAGCCATTTGTGTTAGTGCTGAGGCAGTTTTCCCATTTGTTGAGGTTAGGAAGGTAATTCAGCTTTAAGAGCTGAATATTCACATTTGGGACTTCTTTTTAATGTTAAATATTTTTAAAAGACAGAAAGGGCTGAAAACTGCATTGTTTCACTTCATTTTAATTTGAATTGCTTCAGTGTGCATGGCCCCTTTAATTCTCAGACCTCTTCATTACCCACAATTCCTTGTGAGCTCTATAGCCTCGATTCCAGAGGCTGTGCGAGGTTCGAACGCCATTCCTGGACAGGAACTTCATCTCAGATGCGTCCAGCAACACCACCAGGACTGTGTTGCGCGGCAGTTAAGTGCTGAGCCACCAATCTCCATGCCCCCCAGACCAATTTTGCTCTGTTGGCGTTGTGGCCATTTTCAGTGGCCGTTAACCCCAGTTGCCGGTGACACTGAAAACTTTGCTGGCGAACGCAAATTTCTCCCCCCAAAACTCTATTTATAAAGCCAAGGATCCCGTATGCTTTTTTAACAGCCTATCAACTTGTCCAGCCACCTTGAAAGATTTAGGTAGGTAAACTTCCAGGTCTCTCTGTTCCTGCACCACTTCACAATTCTCTGAATTAAATTTCATCCGCCATGTGTCTGCCCATTTCACCTGTCTGCCTATGTCCTCCTGAAGTCGGTTACTGTCCTTCTCACAGTTTACTTCATCTCTAAGTTTTGTGTCATCTGCAAATGTTGAAATTATGCCCTGTATACCCAAGTTCAAGTCATTAACATATATCAGAAAGATCAGTGGTGGTCCTAATGGTGACTCCTGGGAGACACCACTGTACACTTCCCTCCAGTCTGAAAAAACAACCGTTCATCACTACTCTCTGCTTTCATAGCCAATTTCATATCCACGCTGCCACTGCCCCTTTAATCCCATGGGCTTCAATTTTGCTAACAAGTCTGTTATGTGGTACTTTATCAAACGCCTTTTGGAAGTCCATATACACAACATCAACCGCACTACCCTCATCAACCCTCTCCATTACTTCATCAAAGAAAATTTGAATCAGGATCTTGTGTCAGCAGTGATTTAAAACAGGCGTGTGAGTTGGTTGCAGCAGTGAGAATAATTCAACTTTGGTTGAGAGTTTCAATGGGTTTAGTAGCTGTAGCTGAAGTTATGCAAAATGCCAGCATTAGAGTGAAAATTACTTGAGTGGCTCTTGTATGTAGTTTTGGATCAATGCCACAGCCTTCTGGCTGGTTGTGTAAGGTGTTGACTTTGTTAGGGCTTTGCGTAACTTTGAATACAGTGCACAGATTGAACTCTATCTTCTACAAGTGTTTTGTTTATTGTTTGATGGTTTCATTATACACTACTGCCTCTTTTTCTTTGAAGCTGCCGTAGCTTATCTTCTTTGGTGTCTTGGGATATGCCTAGAAGGTTGATTTGAGAATCAGTATGGTGGCATTTAAGGAGTCACAATTTAATGCTGTACCACGAGCAAAATAAATCCTTGAACTGGGTCTGTCTTTTCTATAAACTGCTCTGTTATTACACAGGCCTCATTCCCATTTTCAACAACATCCAGTCGGAATTTATTACGGGACTAATTTTACAAAACATGAGGCTCCCCGCCAGCAGCGCATGTTTTTAATATCAGCCCTATAGAGCATTATCTCATACATTGCCTTGTAGGAATGAACAAAATCAGAGAAATACTGCTTAAATGTTTGATGAAAATAGAGCAATAACAACAACTTGTATTTATATAGCATCTTTAACGTAGGAAAACATCCTAAGGTGCTGCTCAGGAGCGATTATCAAACAAAATTTGACACCGAGCCACATCAGGAGATATTAGGGCAGGTGGCCAAAAGCTTGGTCAAAGAAGTAGGTTTTAAGGAGCATCTTAAAGGAGGAGAGAGAGGTAGAGAGACGGAGAGGTTTAGGGAGGGAATTCCAGGGCTGAGACAGCTGAAGGCACAGCTGCCATGCTGGAGCGCTGAAAATCGGGGATGCGCAAGAGGCCAGAATTGCAAGACCACAGACATCTCGGAGGGCTGTAGGACTGGAGGAGGTTGCAGAGATAGGGAGGGGCGAGGTCATGGAGGAATTTGAAAACAAGGACAAGAATTTTAAAATCAGCATCCACAATGGTTCATCTGGTAAATTGGGGATCGATGGAGTTGGTCAACCAAAAAATAACCAGTTTCCTTGATGACTCAATGAGTAGCTGAGTGATGCAGACTGGGAAGTGTTCAGGCTTATATAATATAAAATAAAAACAGAAAATGCGGGAAATACTCAATGGGTCACGCAGCAACTATGGAGAGAGAAACAGAGTTGAACATTTCAGGTTGGTGACCTTTCATCAGAACAGACAGATTGCTAGACTGCTATGACACCCAGCAAAACCCTTTCAACACTGGTAACCTCAGCCACGATGGCAGCAGTCTGAGCTTGCGTGACGGAAGTCTGAGCTCCCACTGCAGCACCCAGACGTTGGGTGGCTTCTGCTTGTGCTCCAGTGGAAGCTGAGACATCGGCCATCAGACGCTGCATCATGGTTGGGACCAAGTGTGCGAACGGAATTGGCCACCCCTTCCATGCTGGAAAGGATGGGCTCCAAGCTCTGTGCAAAGCCCTGTGCAAGGTCGGTGATGGACTCCTCCATGCTCCTTGACATTGCACGCAGGCTTTCTGGCAGGCTTCCCAATGCACCAAGCATTTCATTTGCATACCCATCCAACTACTTCTGTAGGCCACCCCATTGAAGTCCTCATCTGAGTCCTCTGCAGCAGAACCCATGTGTGACCTCGCCCTCAAGGAGCTGGCACCTGCGCTACCCTTGCCCCCTGCCCTGGCTGCAAGCCACTCGTGCCCGGTGTCTCACCACCTGCAGATCCCGCGCCTCAGCTATCCTCTAAAGTATGCAAACTGTCAGTATTTGAGCTGATGGCTGTGAGTGTGAAATCAAGTGACGGTGCTGTGTCTTCAGCGTCACTGCCTTCTTCCTCTTGCAGTTCCTGCTCCTCCACCACTGCCTGGCCAGGTTGCAGTTCTTGGCTATCTGAAAGGAGAAAGGCACAAGGGTAGGTTTGCAGTGAGGGGAGAGGGGAAGCAAGAGGTGCATGCTTACACCATCTGCAGCTTGTAAATCAGAAGAGATTGTGGGATGAGGGGGAAGTGGGATGCGAGAAGGAGGATAAGGTATGAGGATACTGCCATCTTGGCTTGTTTCAGCCCCGCCGCTGGCTACGGGCTCAATGATGGCCGCTCCAATAATCTCCAGCACCATCTCCTCCATGAGGGTTAGGTTATACAGGCGTGCCTGTCCCCTGCCGGTTAAGGTCTGCTGGCGCTGGTTATGCGCCACCTTTTCCTGCAAGAGAGAGGGAAGTGTGTCAGTGAGTGCTGTGCAATGTGTTTGGGTGATGTGCCTGTCATGTTTGAATAGCCGGCAAGCTGTGTGAGGGTGAGGTGAAGCTATGAATGTGAGGTATGAGTCATGATTGATAGAGATTGTTGGTAGGTGAGTGAAGTGGGGTTGGTGAGTTGAGCAGTGTCTGATCCTAGTGGTTCAGTTGGATTGATACAGCATTTGAAGATGAATTCACTGACCTTGACCACTCGTGCCAGGTCATTAAACTTCTTGAGGCACTGCATCCAAGTCCCTGGGGCTACACTGTTGGCATTGACCTCGACGGCTATCTGCTCCCATTGCCTTCTCACAGTTTGTCTGGAGGGCCTCCTGGGCCCCTTGTGGATACAGGACCTCTCTCCTCCTGTCCACCTCCTGCACTAAGGCCTCCAGTGCTGCGTCTGAGAACCTTGGAGCACGTTCTCTGCCCTGTTGTGCCATTAGTTAGTATTCTTCCTGCTCAGAATGTCTTCTCCAGTCACTTCCAGCACCTGCTCCAGCCAGAATGCACCTCCCCTTTAAGAGGTGCAGGCTGGCCTAAAGTAGTGCAGGCTAGCTTTAAGTGGTGCCAGCCTTGCACGATCTTGGGCCCCCTGCTGAAGCGTACAGCCACTCAACAGCACATTTAGTGCTGGGCTGTACGCTACTATCATTTATATTATCAGGCAACACTAAGTTTGTGTGCTGCCTGCATCGAAAGGAACGGGCGTGGATTAATCGCCAGCCCCGTGCCCCTTTTCGGGCCTTGTCCAATTTCTAGGCTGTAATGTTAGCATCTATATAGGATGCTTTCAGTTTATTTCGTGTCTATCCAGTAATGTACAGGTTGTGTCATTGGAGGGAGAACGCTGTAACATTTGCATATTGAATTATCATTGGCCCGCAAGCATCTGTAAGGAATACCTATTATATTCACATGTGATCACATGCTGAGTTGTCATTGGCCTGCAGGCATCTGTAAGGACTACTATTGTTTTGAAGACCCAGGCTAGGGGTCCTAATGCCAGGCTTTCCCCAATGGTACTGCTATGAGTAAGATCACAGACCTAATGCTTAATAGAAGAGTTAAACTGTAATACACTGTTGTCCTGCAATTTATTATTTTTATACAAAGTGTGTAAAACAAGACAAATGCTTTGGCCTTCAGTCGCTATAATTTTGTTGGACTTTGTCATTTGAGAATATCAAAGAATTAATAAATATTAATAAAAGTTTATGTGATGGGAGCAGAGCTCTTTCTAGCTTCAAGTCACAAAATGTAGCTTTTTCATATGAAATTTTAAATAGGCTGATATTTTGCAAATTGAAAATTAAACCCTCTGAGCTACTTTCTGAAATAAATTATTTTGGCTTTGCACAGAGGTGCGGGGCGGCGGGCGGGGGTGGTGGGGTGGAAGGGACCAATGCACAAATATTGTCTGGAGATAGCTGTTAGTTTCAAGAGGAGGTATCGTGTGCTGACTAACGGAGCAGCTTGTAATCAGAATGATATAAAGTTTTCTAGCACCTTGCATCTTTGGACTGTTAAATGTATGTTGATCTTGCAGTCACATGGCATCTTGCAGGCTTTGTTCCTGGAGCCAATCTATTTGTTGTGCAAGCCAGGTGTCAAAAGCAAATAAAACCCCTCACAATAGCTGGAAACCAGCTGCTCACACTCTTCAACATGAATGGTAAAATTGATTTTTTTAAATTCGTTTATGGGATGTGGGCGTCGCGGGCAATGCCAGCATTTATTGCCCATCCCTAGTTACCCTTGAGAAGGTGGTGGTGAGCTGCCTTCTTGAACTGCTGCAGTCCGTGTGGTGATGGTACTTCCACAGTGCTGTTAGGTAGGGAGTTCCAGGATTTTGACCCAGCGGTGATGAAGGATCGGCGATGTACTTCTAAGTCAGGATGGTGTGTGACTTGGAGGGGAACTTGGAGGTGGTGGTGTTCCCATGCGCCTGCTGCCCTTGTCCTTCTAGGCGGTAGAGGTCGCGGGTTTGGCAGGTGCTGCCTAAGAAGCCTTGGCGAGTTGCTGCAGTGCATCTTGTAGATGGTACACACTGCAGCCACGGTACGCCGGTGGTGCAGGGAGTGAATGTTTAAGGTGGTGGATGGGGTGCCAATCAAGCAAGGGATTAATAACGTTGACCCTAAATTTGCGGTCGGAGGCTTCCTGCAGGGAAATGCCTCCGATCTGCAAATAAAATGCCCGCGTAGCTGATGGTCCGGGAGGTATGGAGACTCGCGATCCTGGGCCTCTCCAGGTACCTGCGGGTAGGGGCCCACATATCCCAGGGGCGCACGCGGTTCACAAGCACCCTGGCATCATGTGGGCCGGCCCAACGAATGAAAGAAGGGAATCCCCATTCATACTTATCAGGATTCCATAAGTACAGAAACCCCATAAGCATGAATGGAAATAAAGCCCTATTCAGCCTGCGCCTCACAAACAACCTGACGACTCCCAGTGATGCAGAGACACAGAGTGCCCACAGCGCCTGGTCTGCACTCAAGGCCTCCATAATCAGCACCTGTGAAGAGACGCTCGGTCACTCGACCAGGAAACACCGAGACTGGTTCGACGAGAATGACCAGGAGATCCAGGAGCTAATAACCTGCATGCGCAAGGCATTCCTGATCTGGAAACAGCAACAGAACTCGAGAGCAAAAAAGCAGCTCTACAGACGCCTGAAGGCCAAGGTCCAACAAAAAACTTGCGACCTAAAGAACAGATGGTGGTTGGAGAAAGCGCAGGAGATCCAGCAGCTAGCCGACAACCACGACGTGCGTGGATTCTTTAGCGCAGTCAAGACCATCTACGGCCCAAGCACTCAAGGCCCTACCCCACTGCGGGCCAAGAATGGAGAGGTACTCATCAAGGACAGAGATGCAGTCAGTGCCCGCTGGAAGGAGCACTTCGAAGATCTCCTTAAACGCGACTCTGTCTTCGACGCGAGTGTCCTCAACTCCATCCCGCAGCATGCTACCTGCCACCATCTCAGCACAACCCCAGCCCAGCATGAGGTTGAAAAGGCCATCCGACAACTGAAGAACAACAAGGCCTCAGGAGCAGATGGAATCCACGCCAAGGCACTAAACATGGCGGAGAAGCACTACTGGCGCGAATTCATGAACTCATTTCTCTTATCTGGAAGGAGGAGAGCATGCCAGGGGATCTCAGATACGCCGTAATTGTTACCATCTTCAAGAAAGGTGACAAGTCCGATTACGATAATTACAGAGGAGTTTCCCTGCTGTCTGCCACAGGGAAAGTCATCGCAAGAATCCTCCTCAGTTGCCTTCTACCAGTAGCCGAAGAGCTCCTCCCAGAGTCGCAATGCGGATTCCGCCCACTAAGGGGCACAATGGACATGATCTTCACCGCACATCAATTACAAGAGAAATGCAGGGAACAGCACCAACCGCTGTACATGGCCTTCTTTGATCTCACAAAGGCCTTCGACACTGTCAACTCCAAACCATCGTCAACACCTTTACCAAAGCGTACGAGAGCATGGGCCTTACACTAAACATCCGGAAGACAAAGGTCCTCTACCAACCTGCCCCTGCCACACAGTACTGCCCCCCCCAATTATCAAAATCCATGACAAGGCCTTGGACAACGTGGACCACTTTCCATACCTTGGGAGCCTACTGTCAACAAGGGCAGACGTCAATGACGACGTCCAACACCGCCTTCAGTGTGCCAGTGCAGCCTTCAGTCGCCTGAGGAAGAGAGTGTTTGAAGACCAGGACCTCAAACCCGGCACTAAGCTCATGGTCTACAGAGCAGCAGTGATACCCGCCCTCCTGTATGCCTCAGAGACATGGAGCATGTACAGCAGGCACCTCAAAGCACTGGAGAGGTACCACCAACGCTGCCTCCGCAAGATCCATTGGCAGGATAGGCGCACCAACATCAGTGTTCTTGCTCAGGCCAACATCCCCAGCATCAAAGCTTTGACCACGCTCGATCAGCTCAGATGGTCGGGTCACATGCCCGATACAAGACTCCCAAAACAAGCGCTCTACTCGGAGCTCCGGCACGGCAAGAGAGCCCCAGGTGGGCAGAGGAAACGCTTCAAGGACACCCTCAAAGCCTCCTTGAAAAAGTGTAACATCCCCACTGACACCTGGGAATCCCTGGCCAAAGACCGCACAAAGTGGAAGAGAAGCATCCGGGAAGGCGCCGAACACCTCGAGTCTCTTTGCCAGGAGCAAGCAGAAGCCAAACGCAGGCAGCGCAAGGAGCACACGTCAACCCAAGCACCCCACCCACCCGCCCCTTCAACCACCATCTGCCCCACCTGTGACAGAGACTGTAGGTCCCACATTGGACTCATCAGTCACCTGAGAACTCATTTCGCCTGTGGATGATAGGCGGTGGTTCGATGTAGTTTGGTGCCGAGCCCCTGAGCCACAGCGTTCCAGAGCTCAGAGGAAAACTGCGGTCCACGATCGGAAGAGATGTCCGGTGTACCCCGAAACGAGCAACCCAAGAGGAGATAAAAGTTCTGGCCACATCTGCCGAAGTGGTGGAAACCAAAGGAACTGCCTCTGGCCATCTAGTGGTGCGGTCTACCATTGTGAGGATGTGTGTAAAACCTTGAGAAGGTGGAAGTGGCAACACGAGGTCCACATTCATGTGGTCGAATGTGCACTCCGGAACAGCGAAGGTGGCCAATGGAGCTTTTACATGGCGCTGTACCTTGGCCTGTTGGCAGACCACGCAGGTGTTGGCCCAGTCGCGGGCATCCAGGTGCATACCCTTCCAGGCGAATTTTGACGACATCAGCCTTTGCGAGGCCCTCATGCCAGGGTGTGACAACCCGTGTATGGCGTCGAACACTTTCCGGCGCCAGGTGACTGGAACGATAGGGCGGAGAACTCCCATGGAGACGTCGCAAAGTAGCGTGGTGCCTGCGGCATGGAATTTGACGTCGGCCGCTTGGAAGCTGGAGGGGCTGGTCCTGTATGCTTGGACCTCTGGGTCCGAGGCTTGATCCGCAGCCATGATGGCATAGTCGATTCCGAGTTGGACTGCGTGCACAGTCGCGCGGGAGAGGCAATCCGCCACCAGGTTGTCTTTGCCGGACAAATGCTGAATGTCCGTGGTGAATTCTGAAATGAACGTCAGGTGACGTTGTTGCTGAGCTGACCACGGTTCGGCGGTCTTGGCCATAGCGTACGTTAGTGGCTTGTGGTCCACATAAGCCGTGAACGGACGACCCTCTAGTAAGAACCGAAAATGGCGGATGGCTAGAAAAAGGGCCAGCAACTCTCGGTCGAAAGTGCTGTACTTTCTTTTGTTTCGCCGTAATTGGCGGCTGAAAAACGCCAGCGGTTGCCACATCCCATTCACCCACTGTTCCTGCACTGCGCCGATTGCGTAGTCCGATGCGTCGGTGGTAAGGGCAATGGTGGCACCTGGAAGCGGGTGCGCCAGCATGGTTGCGTTGGCCAAGGCGCCTTTGGTGTCGACGAACGCCCGGTCCATCTCGGCCATCCAGCTGATCGGATCCTTACCGGACTTGGCCTTGAGGGCCTCGTACAAGGGCTGCATAAGCAGAGCCGCCTTAGGGACGAACCGGTGATAAAAATTGACCATTCCGAGGAACTCCTGTAGGGCCTTGACGGTCTGCGGGCGCGGGAAAGATGTAACAACCTCGACCTTCGTCTGTAAGGGGATTGTGCCGTCTGATGTAATGCGGTGGCCCAAGAAATCAATCCGCTGCAGGCCAAACTGGCACTTGGCCGGGTTGATAATCAAACCGTGTTGACTGAGGCGTGTGAAGAGGGTGCACAGATGACAGAAGTGCTCCTCTTTGCTAGGGCTGGCGATGAGGATGTCGTCGAGGTAGACGAAGAGGAATTTTAGGTCCCGAAGCACGGAGTCCATCAAGCGCTGGAAAGCCTGTGCAGCGTTCTTCAAGCCAAACGGCATCCGCAGAAATTCGAACAGGCCGAATGGGGTGATGACTGCGGTTTTCGGGTCATCTTGCGGGTGCACGGGGACCTGGTGGTAACCACGGATGAGGTCGACTTTTGAAAAAAAGGTATTTCCCGCCAAATGGGCCGAGAAATCTTGGATATGCGGGATCGGGTAACGATCAGGAGTAGTGGCGTCATTCAGGCGTCGGTAGTCACCGCATGGCCGCCATCCGCCACCGGGTTTCGGAACAATGTGGAGAGGTGAAGACCAGGGACTATTCGACTGGCGAATAATCCCCAGCCGCTCCATCGTGTCGAACTCCGCTTTCACAGCTGCGAACTTGCCGGGTTCGAGTCGTCAGGCCCGTGCGTAAACCGAGGGACCGGTGGTGGTGATGTGATGTTCCACACCATGTTTTGTAGCCGAGGAGGAGAAAGTGGGCCTGGTCAGATCGGGGAACTCTCCGAGGAGCCGAGTGAAGTCGTCTGGAGGTGGGGACGCACAGAAGACAGTGCGCGGCACAGCGTTACCGCGGTGGCACGGGATGGAGTGGAAAGTGGCCGCATTGATCAACCGGCGGTGCCTGACATCGACCACAAAAAATCCGCCCCAAGGATGGCCTGCGTGACTTTGGCTGTGATGAATTCCCAGTGGAAACGCTGGCCGCCGAAACACACCTGGACCTGCCGCCTTCCAAAGGTCCGAACGGCCGCGCCATTAACTGCCGCGAGGGCGGGGCCATGGCCCCCAGCTAGTATATTGAGATTTGATGCAGGTAGGATGCTACACTGCGCCCCGGTGTCGCAAAGGAAACGTCGACTGGATAGGGAGTCGGTGATGAAAAGAAGCTTCCCTGAATCTCCGATGGCCATCGCAGCTGCGGGGTGCTCGTTAGACCCGGTCCTCCTTCGCCAGGGTGGCTGTAGATGTTTTTTTGTGCGAAAAACTGCAGGGAGGGCGGCAGCATCTTGCTTTCGCGCCAAAACGGGTGTGGTAAAAGTATAACCCCACTGATTGAGGAGCTGGAGCAGCATCTGTGGGGGATGGGCGCCTCGTGGCCGCGCAGTACTGTTGTGTCACCGCGAAAATCTTGTCTGCTTCGGCAGCAAGCTCCGCGCAGTCTGTGACTTCAGACCTGGCTAGGGCAGCCTGAACTTGCTCCGGGAGTAGGCTGAGGAATAGCTCCCTGAAGAGTAAGCAGTCCGGCTCGGACCCGAGGAGCGTGAGCATCTGGCTCATGAGCTCGGACGGCTTGGAGTCCCTGAGGCCGGGCATAGCAAGCAGCTGGCGGGCGCGCTCCTACTTCGTGAGCCCAAAAACCTGCAGCAACTGCGCCTTTAAGGTGTCATACTTGCGATCAGTAGGCGGACTACCGAGTAGGCTGACGATCCGCGAGGCTGTGGCGCTGTCGAGGGCGGAGACCACGTAATAATAACGGGTTTGATCTGCAACGATGTCCCTGATGGCGAACTGGGCTTCAGCCTGGATGAACCACGCGGCTGGTTGTTGCTCCCAGAACTGCGGTAGCTTTAAGGTAACGGCGTTCGTTTCCATGTTGATTATCTTCTGCGAAAACCGTTCGCAAAAGTCGGGGTCACCAATGTAGGAATGTCTAGTTCCTATCCAAAGACTGAGGTCCACTCAGGTGCTTAAACAAAATGAAGTTTAATGGAAACTAACAGGTTTAAACAAGTAACTGCAGGAGAACATCGAGTGTAGGTCTATTCAGTTTGGAGGCTCCACAAGGACTGCTTGCTGGTCCCGTGGTTGACGTCATGATGTCATCACGTTCTTCCCGCCAGTGGGGGATCACGTGATGTACGGCGTGACGTCATCGCGTTTACCCGCGCTGTTAAAGTAATCACGCTCTGTACAAGTATAAACAGTATAATTAAAGATACAGGGGGAGAAATTCTGTTGTTAGCGCCACCGATTAATGCCTAAAGAGGCCGAGAAGTGGGGCGCTAGCCAACTTCCGGGCGGGCGCAAGGCACCTAGCGCCTCGCCCCATATTGAGCATGCATTTAGCGCCGGCACTAAATCTTAGCGCCCGCTCATGGGCGCAGGCTGATTATGATGTCATTTGAGTGTGCAACGCCTTTTGGGCGCCCCAGACCGGAAATTCAGTGGCGCCCCCCTCCGTAGCGCCTGGCGCTAATAGCGACAGCTTACCTGGACCTTACCAAGTCACTCTCGGGCTGGAGGAGCGTTATTTAAAGGGGACTGGTGTGGTTTAAAAGCGGCAGCCATTTTTGGAGCACAACTTCCTCGAGAGCTACAAAGAGTTGCTGAGCTGCACACTGAGAGCCATTTGACCACTGAGCCAGCGCAGGCAGACGATCTTCAGCCTTCTGACCATCACCTTGCTGTTGGTGAGCCTGGACAACGGGGAACCTTCCTGTGGGCACTTATTATGGGGGCTGCATTGGAGGGGAACGTCCTGCTGCTGAATCATCTGGAAAGGGCACTGAGACGCTGGGAGAGAGGGGCGGGCATGGCCAGACGGAGGAGGGCGAACAGACGTCGCCACAGCAGACCTTACGCTGGCAGGGTTTTCCGACAGCAGTTTTCCTACATGAACATGCCGGAGGAGCAGTGTGTCAGAAGGCTGCAATTTAGAAAGGAGGTGGTGACTGAGCTGTGCCAGCTGCTTCAGCCAGATCTGCAGCCTCAGATAAGGTGCAGGACATCTCTGTCGGTGGCTGAGAAGATGCCTGCTGGCCTGAACTTCTACGCGAGCGGCTCTTCTCAGGCTGTGCGTCAGAGGCTGATCAGAAGTAGCTTCTAGGCCCCTCTCATGGAATGCTTGCTGCTATTCCAAGAACAGGAATGGAACCGGTCTGATACCCCCAAGCCTGTGAAGGGCAAGATGCATGTAAATAGAAGGCATGGCCATTGTAAATGAAGAAAGTGTTTCATTACACAAAATGTGGTTCCTTCAAACATGAGAAAGCTATGGCAACAGAAAGCAAAACTAATACACTGACACATAACTGCCTCTCACACCCGGGAGACTGTCCAAAACATAAATCACATTCCGACCATCTTCCTTGGCCTTGATTCCACTGCGCCAACCAAAGCATCCAATGCCCCATCAGTGAGGCGTTCCGCCCTCTGCCTCACCCTTTCCATGTCTTGCTAGGCTGGTGCGCCACAGGTAGGCTCCCACCGTTTTGAAGGCCTACAAGGCAGTGAGTGTGTCTGGTGATGCCAATTGACCTGCCCCTTTAAGAGCTGGCTGGCGCCAGTGTGTCTCAGGGAAAGTGATTCTTGACAGCACCCTCGCTGCACCCCGGCGCCGCGAAATTGGGTTGCGCCGCCGGGTTAGCGCCTTAAGAGTAACGTGCAGCACCTGATTTAGCGCCGCAATCACCTTTAGGGGCGCTTCAACCCAATATCGCACTAGGTGGCGCTAATTTGCGCCTGGCACTAAACTTTGTGCATCGCCAGGACTAGCGCCCCAAACGCGGCTATACCGAATTTCTAGGCCACAGACTCAGGCTGTAGCTAACATGTTGTTAAAGGGAATTATATACAAATGATCTGAGTCCTTTAGTGGCTCCGCCACAACCTAATCATTAAAGAATTGCAACAAACACAAAACCATTTTGAAAATTAGTTTTGCCAAAGCCGAGAAACTTATTTGCAATACAAACAGAAAATGCTGCGAATACACAGCAGGCCCTGCAGCACCTGGAAAGAGCAAAGATGGGTTAATGTTTTGGGTGGACAACCTTTGTTAGAAACACTTGTTCTGTGTTTGAATACTTAATCAATTAACTAATAAGCTGTGATGAGACAGACTGTCCCCTCAGTGTTGAGTCCCATTTATCGTGCTGTGTGGAGCTTGTTCATTCAACATGACAAAGGTTAATAATTAATTTACAATTCAGAGAACACAATTAAAATGCTTGACTGTTCCTACAGATGTTCAAATTAAACACAAAAATATAGAAAGGGATATTGATGATAATAAAGTTTACTGCCACATCTGAAAATCAATTTCATTGTGTTAATTAAAATAATATTCAAAGCTTGACTGACCTCTGCAATGAGTACAACTATTATGCAATCTTTCTTTTCCTCGGGAGACAGCTCATAGATAAGGGAGTTCAGCGTGTCCAACAGATAAGTTTGCGATTCTCTCTTTACTGTGGGTATACCCATCACCACCGAGACTAAAATAAGAAAAAAAGAGTGCGGTTGGAAAGTAGTACATCACAACTAGAACTCTAGTTACCTGCAAATTAGCAAACTGTTGCATTGGCATGTATGAGAAATTTTAAAAATCATTTGCATTTTTGGACAAAGACAGCATGTACAGATTCATAACTGCACTTAACAGAAACAATTGAGAACAACTTTTATTCACATTGAACCTTTAAAATTTTCAGTACTTGTGCCCAATTTTGCATGTTATTAGGAAGTAGTAAAGATCCAAACTTTTCCTAAATGGGCCCATTTTTTTTTCTCTTTTTTTTTGCCTCTCTCAGGAGATTGTTTGGCTGTTGGGTTGTGGGGGTGCGGGGTGGTGATGGGAGATAGGGGTGATGATGTGTAGAAGCTAGTACTATGACTGTATAGAACAGGCTCAATGGTCTTTTCCTGTCCTTCATTTTTATATCTTCATATATTTAGAGGGGGCGATCCCATCATCAATCGTGTGTGTGCCTTGGAGGTGCCAAGTATGCACAGCCATGTTAAAAGGCTTGGGAACCCACTGGAAGAGTGATTATGTGGTTGCCATCCCCACTGTGTCTCTGTTACTTGAAGAATCATCTAGCTATGAAGAAAGGTTATAAGGCAATTGTGTGCAATGTAAGACAAGGGCCAAAGGAGGAGTGTTGAGTAAATATAAATTGAGGCGTAGGATCAAAATTGATAATACGACCAGACCTTTGGTCTGTTGCACATGTGCATGTGGTCTTCATATCAGAGCATCTTCCCTGAGTTTCAGCAGGGCCTGGAGTGGATAGGGAAGTGGGTAGATGTGGTGCTGGTTACTAGTGACGGAGGATGTACTCGGGTCAGGACTGTTGTGTGTGGGAGGAATGCGATAATGGAGGAATTAGAAGCTGACGTAGGGATATTACTTTGTCCTTAATGACTGAATTATTTACGTGCTAATTATGTGGTAAAGTTTATTTTTAGGGATACATAGTGGGGAAACTGCCAAGGCTTGGAGGAAAAATATTTCCGCTGCTATGTGATTGTGCAGAAGTCTTTTTAAAGGACAAAGGCTTTGCATTATGTGATTTCTGAATAACGGAAGTAGAAAATAAGCAATCAGAAAGGAGAGAAACGTAACCAACAAGGAAGAAAATGGATGGGCATGAACTACTGGCATGCTGTTCATGGCAGACAGATTTTTATATTAGATAGATAAATAGATAGATTATTAAATAAATAAATCTATAGATATTCAGGTCCCAGGCTAATGAAGAATGCAGAAGCAATGCACATCCAGAGTGATTTTTAGAATAAATATTGCTTTCAGCTGAATTGCAAGAAGTTTGTGATGAAATTTCCTCAAAGAAAAATAAAATGAGTGCAGACATATATTTTGTCAGGTTCGTTCGATGGGAGAATAAATCAGAAACCCTGGCGCACAGGTCAGTGATTTGTATTTTCTGGTGATTAAAATGAATGACTGGAACATTGAGAGCATCGCAAATTGACCATGCTGATCCCTGCATCCGATTCTCTGATCTGATCTTCCATTCAGCCAAACTCAATGGGTGGGCAGACCAAACAATTTGGTGCAGAGTATTATGGTCAATTTGCAGGGATCAGTGGAGCCTTGCTAAACCTACCCTATATTTTAGGTTTTGTAAGAGATTCTCTTACCATAAAAACCTAGGGAAATTATGGGTCCAAAAACACAAAGGTGGGCGGCAGTGGGGAGAATCTTAGTGCAAGTGCTGGGATGCACTCACCTGAGACTTCCCTGCCAACATTCATTGGCCAGTGTGAGGTCTCTCTTGTTACATAGGAATGACATGTGCTTATGCCACCAGGAGTGCATTAGGGTGCCCACCAATGAGGAAGCCCCACATTGCGGTGCTGCTTTCTAGGTGAGGGTGGGGGGTGCTGGGTTTTCTGGCTCCCTTGCCAATAGTAAAAAGAAAATTAAACTTCTTCTTCAGCCCCACTTCAGCCAGTACACTTGCTTTCACTGGGCGTACAAACCGCCATGGGTATGCCAGGATTCTGTGAGGCCAGGGATGCTGGAACTTCCAGTGCTGGGAGTGCCCATTTCTGTCCTCATCCCCCTCTATACTGTTGTCCTTATACAGGGCAGGCACAGGTTCTTCCCCTTACAAGGCCCCGCAAAATGCCCAGTGTAAACCTGGGACCCGGCTCTGCACTGCGAGAGCGCAAAGTGAAAATTTACTCTAATAGCTACTGGATACCTTATCTGCTAATTTAGTTACCATCACAAATATTGCCAATAAATTCATGAGGCATGACTTTTTGTCCCAATATCCATGCCAGCTATTCAGCTAAACAGTTCATAGAAACATAGAAACATAGAAGATAGGAGCAGGAGTAGGCCATTCGGCCCTTCGAGCCTGCTCCGCCATTCAACGAGATCATGGCTGATCATCCAAACCCTAGCACCCGGTCCCTACACCGACAGCCATCCCACCCAAGCCCTATCCCCGTAACCCCGTAACCCCACGTATTTAATCCCCCCTAACACTAAGGGCCAATTTTTATCATGGCCAATCAACCTAACCCGCACATCTTTGGACTGTGGGAGGAAACCGGAGCACCCGGAGGAAACCCACGCAAACACGGGGAGAATGTGCAAACTCCACACAGACAGTCACCCGAGGCCGGATTTGAACCCGGGTCCCTGGCGCTGTGAGGCAACAGTGCTAACCACTATGCCTTAAAGAATATTAATAGTATGTTCTTCACACACAATGTTACTCGAACTGGCCTATAACCCCCACTTCCAGTTCATGGATAGCCTACTGTAAGTTTCATGTCTCACTCCTTTTTTCAATATTGGAAGAAAATTCACCATCCTCCAGTCCATGTGTCTGACTTCATATTAATAGAGCTCCTAACAGTATTAATTAGAGTATGGTAGGTTTCCTCTGTCCACTTTTGTAGCAAAATTGCAA
The DNA here is from genome assembly GCF_052327205.1 of Somniosus microcephalus. NCBI lineage: Eukaryota > Metazoa > Chordata > Chondrichthyes > Squaliformes > Somniosidae > Somniosus > Somniosus microcephalus. The sequence goes on from NC_140988.1 coordinate 42,318,588, forward strand.
ATGCATTTATTATACAGACAGTTACAATTCCATCACAAACAGTGGCCGAGAAATTCGATTACGCCGCACCCGTCTTGCAGGCATAAAACGGGTACCTAAGGATCCAATATGGCAGGCGATGTACACGTGCCCATTCCGCGCTGGAAGTGCTCCACCTGCCATATTGCAACGGGTTCCTCTGTTGACATCCAGGACGCTTGCCAGAAGTATTAAAAAACCTGGGGCTAGATTTTCAGTTGCTTGCGCCAGCAGTTAGTGCCTTAAGAGAAGTGATTTTCGGGCGCTATGCGTGTAGCGCCCGGGCGCAGCGCAGTTTGCACCCCGCCCCAAATTAAGTTGCCCGTTAGCGCCGGCGCAAAGTTTAGCGGCCGCCCGGATGCGCGCGCAGAAAATGACGTCACATCCTCGTGCAACGCCCTTTGGCCGCCCCGAATCCAAACTTCAGTCGGACCGCCCCATTGTGCGGCTGGCGTCCAGTGCGTTTGTAAAATGGAACGCAACACACCCTGGGGAGCGCAAATTAAAGGGCACTCCTCCTGCACTATAATGGAAGGAACCAGTGTGTTGTGAATGGTGTATTTATGTTTCCAGCCACCACCACCACCACCACCACTCCTCCTCCTCCTCCTCCTCCTCCTCCTCCTCCTCCTCCTCCTCCTCGTCGTTTCTCCCCAGACTTTGCATTTGAAAAAAATACATGCACCCTTCCCCTTTAAGAGCTCACTGGCACCAGAGTGTCTGCCGTGCGCTGCGCCCGAGCTCGGGTGTTGCGCTCTCCACCGCCGGCTTAGCGCCTAAAGATACTAGTGGAACGCCTCTTTTAGCGCTCCACCAACCTCTTAGGGCGAAGCCACTGAATTTCCGGCAACGGGGCGCTACTTTCGGGCGGGCGATAACTTCGGGCGGGCGCTAAGCTTAGCGCCCCAAAACTGTCTATACTGAAAATCTAGCCCCTGGTTTTCTAGGCCAGAATCTTCCCCAGTCCTTGTTCTTTCCTCCCTCATCTTTTGGGAAGGAATGCTAAAAGGGGACTTAAATGTAAACTGATGCAAATTAATGAGGAAGTGGGATGAAGGATTAGAGGGCACATAAAGCAGGATTATATAGAACCTCACAAGAGTCAGAGGGGGAGAAATTCGGTATCGCCCCATTTGGGGCGCAATTATCGGCCGGGCGTAAAGATTAGCGCCTGGCGCTAATTATCGCCTCCGACTGCAAACTTGGCTTTTATCGCCCCTGGAGATGATTGGAGCGCTAAATCAGGTGCTTCACATCCGTCTTAAGGCGCAAAGGCCAAGGAGCGAGGCGCTAACTCACAGCGCTGGCGAAGCTCATGTGATGTCAGTCAGCAATGGAACACAGACACACTGGCACCGACCAATTCTTAAAGGGGAGTTCTGATGAATGGTCATCGACCTGAAACGTTAACTCTGTTTCTCTCTTCACAGATGCTGCTTGACCTGCTGAGTTTCTCCAGCATTTTCTGTTTTTATCTTAAAGGGGAGGGTTTATCTTGGTCTCCATCCACATCCTGTTCATTGCAGCCTTGAGTCTCGGCCTGGAGAGACCTGTACATCAAATCTGCTGGAAAGAACAATGGAGAGACCCAGGGAAAGGGCTCAGAGTAGAGCCCCCACAGTCTCTTCTAAATAGATACAAGGAAGGGCAAATCAAAATGAACCTGCAAAGTGCTGCTCAGTACCCAAAACTCCTTCACACAGTGTTGAATCTCTCCAGAAGTCTCTCTCTCTCTCTCTCTCTCTCAGAATGCATGGTGCAAAAATGTCACCAACAAAAAAGGCAGGAAGCGGTCGCCTTTAAATAGCGCTCCCCCAGTCCCTTCCTGACTGCAAAACACTCCCCTCAACCTGTCGTTGCTAGCGGCAGGTGTTAAGGCGGGGGCGCCACTCAATATCCGGTCCGGGGCGCTACCGGGGCATTGCGCACTCGACTGACGTCATGATTTGCCGGTGCAGGAGATCGTGGCGGTAGTGTTTAGCGCCACCGCAAAATGTCCGGTCAATTTCACGAGAGGCGCAGATATCGGCGCGCCCGGGCGCTAGTTGGTTTGCGCCCCACTTAGCGCCCTCTTAAGGCGCTAACAGGTGGCGCTACCAACTGAATTTTTCCCCCAGAGTCCCATACATAGGGCTGGATTTTACCAACCTCGGCGGGCGACGTCGGTGGCGGGTCCCGACCTCGCAACTGTGTGGACCCCAGCCTCCGAAATGATTTTCCATTGATGGGGCTTGTTAAGCCCGCCCTGCAAGGTTCCCGGCCAATGAAAAGGAAGCGGGTCTGATGACGTCATTTGATGACATGTCATCAGCCGGTTTCCTTAAGGGGACCATGTCCACATTCATTTTGACAGTTGTGCTGTCAGTGTTCTACAACATTGAGGAGCTGCAAACACTGACAAGCACTGCACAAAGGTGCACGGCTGCACCCAGGCTCTCCCATGACTCCCTCCATATGCTAATGGAGGGAGTCACAGCACGCAGGGAGGTCCTCTTCCCTTCCCATGGGCAGAAATTGGGAAATTAACAAGGAGGCGGATTCAGAGCTGACTTCCGCCCCATTGTCAATCACTGCCATTTTGGCCCCATTGTCAATCACCCACCTCCGAACCTGCACTCTGAACGCCGGCAAAATTCAGCCCATACTTTCCTGATTGTGAGGAACGAGCTAGTCAAAATATTTGTTTATTTTCTTGCTGATAGCAATTTAGTAAAAATTAAACTGAAAGAAATTAAAGCAATAAGGAAGAGAATAATGTCTGCGGTACTTTGCCTGACTGGGGAGAATTAGATCACCGTCTTCTTTATTTGTTATGTTATCCAAAACATGACAACTTCCACATTGGCCGGGTAGTCCATGACTTCATTATTTCAGGGATTAAAGAATATTAAGAGGAACAGGACTGAATAACTCAGTCCCTTTGAGCCCTGAGTTTTAATCAAGCCTAGACTGTTTGAGATCAATGGTTCCTTTCTGCTAGCCCACAAAGGTCTCACAGCGTGAAATGAACTTAGGTAGCCTCAACTCAATTTCCAGTGGTTGTGAATCCACAATATAAAACTGCCAATAATTTGGCATTACATTAGCAATCTCATTCAGAGAGGCCCTAAGAATTGGTGGTGTGAGAAATAGAAATATTTACATAGGTGTATCAACATGAAGTGAAGACTTTACACTTGGCGTAGAGAGAAACAGGCCCATTAGCACCTGTCTGGTCTTTCATTGCTTCAATAAACAGTGAATAGAGGAGAAGTAGCAATAAACTTCCGCAATTAAAATAAAAGTTATTGAAGCTTAGTTGAGCTTATAAAGTTCAAATAGGCTCCATGAATATAAAAGCACGACACAGCCAAAACAGGACAATCACAATTCACAATTTCACAATTCAAATCGCTTTATTGGCATGCTAAGTTACATCTTATGTTGCCAAAGCATCAAAATACAAAATCACCACAAAGCTTAAGAGCTGAAATCCTTCTGTGACTGACAGGACAATCTCAGATTTGATAAAAGATCCATTTTAAATCATCACTCATGCTCTCAGAATCATCCAGTCACTGCAGTATTCATAATGTTAGCTTGATGAAAGGAAATAAATGAGGGAATCTTTGCAACAAGGCCTTGTACATAAATAAATCAGATAAGCTTGTTGAAGGACACTGGGAAGAGGACCCGGCTCTTCTTTGAAAAAGTGCCACGGGATCTTTTACATCCACATGAGAGGGCAGGCAAGGCCTTGGTTTACCATCTCATCCAAAAGACGACACCTCCGACAGTGCAGCACCCCCTCAGCACTGCTCTGGTGTGCCAGCCTGAATTATGTGCTCAGGTCCCTGGAGTGGGACTTGAATCCAGCATTTTATCCCTTTTTCTAGGATTTTCATTCTGTCCCCGATTATTTTTCTTCCCTTCTTTAAAGCCTTACTCATGTTACAGAATTGTTCTCATTGGAAGTGGTTCCATATCATGTGTTGGTTCCATTGGTGCTAACTTTGCTTTCTATGCACAGTAGAAAAGATGCAGCACTGAAACGCCTGTGTATACATAAGATTTGTGGATAAGCAGTTGGTCAAGGATCACATTTGCATCATTTTTATGCTGGCCATGGGCTTTCTCTTACGGTAGGAGAGGTGTCAGCTGTGGCTCAGTAGCTCTCTTGTCTCTGAATCAGAAGTTTGTGGATTCAAGTCCTACTCCAGGGACTTGAGCATATAATTCAAACCAGTGCTGAGGGAGTGCTGCACTGTCGGAGGTGCCGTCTTTTGGATGAGATGTTAAACCAAGGCCTCGCCTGCCCTCTCAAGTGGATGTAAAAGATCCCATGGCACTTTTTCAAAGAAGAGCAGGGTCCTCGTCCCAGTGTGCTGGCCAATATTTATCCCTCAACCAACATTACTTAAAAAAAAACCTGATTATCTGGTCTTTATCACTTTGTTGTTTGTGGGACCTTGCTGTGTGCAAATTGGCTGCCACATTTTGATGGGACTGCACTTCAAAAGTACTTAATTGGCTGTAAAACGCTTTGGGGCGTTCTGAGGTCGTGAAAGGCGCTATATAACTGCAAGTCTTTCTTTCCATATAGGCCAGACATGGGAAAAGAACCTGAAGAAGTGCTGCTAGCGGCTGTCACTTTCCCATGATATTCCTTTGACTCTAGCAATGCGCAGTGAAGCTGTCCCTCGAAGAGGGCATCACTCCCTCCACTTCCATTGGTGCCATTTATGCCTTGGTATTTGAGGCAACTTGTGGCTAACTTCAAGTTATTGCGTGCAGCGTACACTCATGTCCTCTTTGTATTGCAGTACCACTTCAAGGACCAGGTTTGAAATAAAACCCAGTGCTGTGGAATCTGCACTTTTTACATTGTGGGTTTACCAAGCCAGCAATTTAAGAGTAATCTCCTGGACACAGCTGCGAGCAACCCAGGAGAAAAATCATTATCTTTGAACACTTTTTAATTAGCTATAAAAATATTGGAGATGGGGGAAAGATGGCAGTTTGACTAGGCTGGGCAGTTGGAGGCAGGAGGTCTTGCGATGAAAGCTCCAGGAACAAGTCCAACCAGCATTGGCAACCCTAGGTTGAATCCACAGCACCAGAGCTACAAACAAACTGCATACGTCATAGATTGTAATTTTGTGTTCTGGAGCCTGCCCCTCCTTCAATGGCTACGATGGTATGAGGCGCAAGTTGGGTAAGATTGATTGGGGAATGTCACTCAAAGAGTTGATGGTGGCTAGGCAATGGCAAACATTCAAAGACCGCATGGATGAACTACAGAATTTGTTCATCCCAGTTTGGCATAAGAATAAAACAAAAAAGGTGACTCAATCGTGGCTATCAGGGGAAATTAGGGATAGCATAAGATCCAAGGAGAGGACATATAAATTGGCCAGAAAAAGCAGTAAACCTGAGGATTGGGAGCAGTTTAGGATTCAACAAAGGAGGACAAAGGGATTAATTAAGAAGGGGAAAATAGAATATGAGAGTAAGCTTGAAGGGAACACAAAAACTGACTGTAAAAGCTTTTATAGATATGTGAAGAGAAAAAGATTGGTGAAGTCAAGTGTAGGTCCCTTGCAGTCAGAATCAGGGGAATTTATAATGGGGAACAAAGAAATGGCAGACCAATTAAATACATATTTTGGTTCTGTCTTCACAAAAGAGGACACAAATAACCTCCCAGAGATGTCGGGGAACATAGGGTCTGATGAAAGGGAGGAACTGAAAGAAATCAGTATTTGTAGGGAAATGGTGTTAGGGAAATTGATGGGATTGAAGGCCGATAAATCCCCAGGGCCTGATAATCTACATCCTAGGGTACTTAAGGAAGTGGCCCTAGAAATAGTAGATGCATTGCTGATCATTTTCCAACATTCGATGGAATCTGGAACAGTACCCATGGATTGGAGGGTAGCTAATGTTACCCCACTATTCAAAAAAGGTGGTAGAGAGAAAAGGGGGAATTATAGACCGGTAAGCCTGACTTCGGTAGTGGGGAAAATGCTAGAGTCCATTATAAAAGATGTAATAGCAGAGCACTTGGAAAACAGTGACAGGATCGGACAAACTCAACATGGATTTACAAGAGGTAAATCGTGCTTGACTAATCTACTGGAATTTTTTGAGGATGTAACTGGGAAAATAGATAAGGGAGAACCAGTGGATGTGGTGTGTTTGGACTTTCAGAAGGCTTTCGATAAGGTCCCGCATAAGAGATTAGCGTGTAAAGTTAAGGCACATGGGACTGGGGGCAAGGTATTGTCTTGGATAGAGAACTGGTTGGCAGACAGAAAGCAAAGAGGTGGAATAAAAGGGGCTTTTTCCGAGTGGCAGGCAGTGACTAGTGGGGTACCGCAGGGATCGGTCCTTGGACCCCAGCTATTCACAATATATATTAATGATCTAGACAAGGGAACTAGATGTAATATCTCCAAGTTTTCAGACGACACAAAGCTGGGTGGGCGTGTGTGCTGTGAGGAGGATGGCGAGAAACTCCAGGATGATTTGGACAGGTTGGGTGATTGGGCAGAAGCATGGCAGATGCAATATAACGTGGATAAATGCGAGGTTATCCACTTTGGTGGCAAAAACAGGAAGGCAGATTATTATCTGAATGGCAATAGATTGGGAGAAGGGGAAGTGCAACGAGACCTGGGTGTCCTTGTGCACCAGTCGCTGAAGGTAAGCATGCAGGTGCAGCAGGCGGTTAAGAAGGCAAATGGTATGTTGGCCTCCGTAGCGAGAGGGTTTGAGTACAGGAACAAGGATGTCTTGCTGCAGTTGTACAGGGCCTTGGTGAGACCACATCTTAAGTATTGTGTGCAGTTTTGGTCGCCTTATCTGAGGAAGGATGTTCTTGCCATGGAAGGAGTTCAGCGAAGATTCACCAGGCTGATACCTGGGATGGCAGGAATGACGTATGAGGAGAGATTGGGTCGATTGGGCTTATACTTGCTGGAGTTTAGAAGAATGAGAGGGGATCTCATTGAATTTTATAAAATTCTGACAGGACTGGACAGACTAGATGCAGGAAGGATGTTCCCGATGGTCGGGGGAGTCCAGAACCAGGGGTCACAGTCTAAGGATAAGGGGTAAGCCATTTAGGACAGAAATGAGGAGGAATTTCTTCATCCAAAGAGTGATGAACCTGTGGAATTCTCTACCACAGAAGGCAGTAGAGGCCAATTCATTAAATATATTCAAGAAGGAGTTGAATATATTTCTTAAGGCTAAAGGGATCAAGGGGTATGCGGAGAAAGCAGGGACAGGGTACTGAATTTGGATGATCAGCCATGATCTCATTGAATGGCGGAGCAGGCTCGAGGGGCCAAATGGCCTACTCCTGCTCCTATCTTCTATGTTTCTATGTCTATGTTTACAGTGCTCAGTCCGCTTACAGCAAGAAGAGGAAGGGCCCTCTCCCTCTAGCAACAACATTTCTATTGGCCTCTGTGGGCTCAGTAGTTAGCTTTCTGGGCCTGCATTGGCAGCTGTGCTTCATTTACTTTATGGCATCGTAGCTGAAATTGGTAGGGCCGCAAATTAAAGGAGGCATCATCCTCAGTCCATTATGGTGTCAGCCGTGGCTCAGTGGGCAGCACTCTCTAGGTGGGAGGTGCTAGGAGTGAGCCAGGTGTGACTGGTTGCCTAATTGCAGCTGGGTGTTGGAGGGAGTTTTGTAAAAAGTTGGTGGAGGGTTTTGGGGTGTTGTTTTCAGGTTTTAGGGCCTTTTTGGCCCACAAAAAACAGCCAGATGGCTGCTGAGGGGTCTGGAGTGCTGGGCCCCTCAGAGGTCAATATTCCCGAGAGGAATTTTATTAGGGAAGAAACTGTGGTGGGAAGGGGGAAAAAAAGGCCCAAAGATTTGGGCTGGGACCTCAGGAGATTTGGTAAAGAAAATACGGTGGTGGTGCAATGTGAAGATAAGAAGATTCGAGCCTGGGATATAATTCAGGCGGTTCATGAGGACTGTGGTGAGGGAAGCTGTTTTGCCTGCTGACCAAAACCAAATGTGGGATTTGAGGTGACGGTTAGTGGCCGTGAGGAGGTGGAAGAACTGCTGCTCAGTCTGAAAGTTGGGGAGAAATTCTTGGAGGTGACTCTGCTATATTCAGAGGAGGTGGTGGTTTCATTTTTGAACTTGCCTGTGTACATCGAGGACGAAGTGCTGAGCAAAAAGTTGGAGTCGTGGGACATTAAAATCTGTTCCGAAATAAAGAGGAGGTACTATCCGGGAACACGGGTAGCAGATGGAACCCGGTATGTAAAGGTGCAGTTCCCAGAGGGGGTGAGGTCTTTGCCGTATAGTATGAAGTTCGAGACACTGGAAGGAGTGCAGTACTTTCGTGTGCTGCACAATAACCAAGTAAAGGTGTGTTACTATTGTCTGGGACATGACCATCTCATAAGAAACTGTCGTGATTTGTATTGTTACAATTGCGGTGAATCGGGACATATCACGCGGAGCTGCTAAGCGGAGAGCTGTGGGGTGTGTCGTAAAGGCCCCACCCGCTGTGAGTGTGTGGCAGAAGGGAGCGAAATGAGTGATGAGGAGATGGGAGAAGGAGCAGGAGAGGAGTGTGGAACGGCCGGAGGTGCAGTGCAGTCGGAGGACACAGCCGGTAAAATGAAGGAAAAAGGAGCACAGGAAAAGGCAAAGGATGGCGGAGCAGAGCTCGAGATGGAGATGGTGGAAAACACGGCGAGTGCTATGGAGGGGAACAAAGACAGCAGCGGGCAGCAAGGGTCGAGTGCAGACTCGAGCCTTAGTGCAGTTCGGCTCCCCCTGGGGAATCTGGTGTCTGCGGGGGGAGAGGAGGCAGGAGCGGGGTGTGTGGTGAAGTGAGTGCTCCGGGGAGAGGCGGGGAGTCGGATATTTTGGTGAGTGGGAGGGGGCAGGGCGGGGAGAGGGTGCAAGTGGCAGGAGCCTTAAAGGGACAGCAGGATGGGATCGGTGAGATAGAGGCGTCAGAAGGGAACAATTTAGGTGCGCCATTGTCCCATGGAGTGAGGGAACAAGGTGCAAGGGTCAGAGGTGGAGACGTGGTCAAAGGGGGCGGCACAGTGGGAGAAACTGCGATAGCAGGAAGACTCTCTATGGGAGATGAAGTATCTGACGGGGAGCAGGATTATGTATCTGACGGGGAGCAGGCACAGGGGGTTGCAGAAGAGCTTGAGTGTGAGGAATTAGAGGGGGACAGAGACATGGAAGTCGGGGGTGGGGTGGCACCATGTGGAAAGGGAAAGGTTAGTGAGGGGCAGAAGGAGGGAGAAAGGGCAGCTCCTGGGTCCAAACTTAAGGCAAGGAAGAGGCTGAAACAGCAGGGAGGGGTCAAACAGGAGGTGAAAAAGAGCTGGAGACTGCAGGAAAAAGCAACAGCTGCCCGAAAAGTTGAGAAGGAGCATGTGAGGAGGGAAGAGCCAGAGATTAAATGATGGGGAGATTATCAGGCATACTTCCCTTCTTTGGAGCCATGATTACATTGGTCTCAATTAATGTGAACGGACTGAGGGGTGAGAAGAAATTGCAGCAGTTGTTGCAGGGTTTTAAAGGCATGGACTTCTTGTGTCTGCAAGAAACCTTTTGGGATGAGGATATTCTAGAAAGAGTTCAGAAGGTTTGGAAGGGAGAGGTGTTTGCAAGTTGTGCAAACAATAACCGTAGAGGGGTGGGTGTTTTGGTGAGTCCGTCCATAGAAGAGAATGTTGCCTTGGTGGACAAGGACACTGAGGGGAGATTTTTATGGCTAAGGGTAAAATTGGAGGGATTTAATTGTGATCTCTTTAATATCTATGCGCCGAACGACCATTGCAAGCGTCGCGAGTTTTTTCGGGGGTTATTCACTGAAGTGGCAGAGGTGGAAAATCCTTGTATAGTGGGGGATTTTAATGTATTTTTATCTTGGATGGACATTTCAGCCCAGATGACCTTTAAAGATGATAACTCCAGAGGGATGATTATAAAAATGATGGCAAATTTAAATTTGAGAGACTTGTGGAGGGACCGGAACCCCATAAAAAGGGAGTTCTGCAGAGCAGGTTGGGTGGGTGATGTTTTAAAACAGAGCCGAATAGATTTTGCGTTAATGCGGGAAGGGTTAAGTTTGGAGGTGATGGAGATTTATTATAAAAAAGTATTTTTTAGTGATCACTCAGCTTTGGTTCTTAGAATTAGGAACAGCAGAGTTAAGATTGGTTCAGGGGTGTGGATTTTAAACAATCAATACCTGAAAGAATGTGCTTATAAGAAGGGATTATAAATATAATAAAGGATGCTCGGAAGGAACTTTTGTTCTTGAAAGAAAGAAGAGTTTGGTGGGACAATTTCAAATATGAGGTAAAAGTTTTTTCGGTACGTTATGGGAAAAAGAGGGCGGCAGCTAACCGGCATCGAGAAGAGCATATAAACAAAAGGTTTACGGATGTCTGTAAAGCAGTTGACGGAGGGGATAAGGGAGCTGAGACTAAGTTCCGGGTGCTAAAGGAAGAGTGGGAATTATTGCAAGCTGAAAAATGCAAGGGGGCCATTCTCCGTGCAAAGGCTAGAGATGCATTGGAGGGCGAAAGATGCACTAGATATTTTCTGGAGCAAGAGAAGCTGCGACAGAGATTATCGTTAATTGAAGAGTTGAAGGCTGGGGAGAAGATCATTCATGAAAGTGAGGAGATTTTGGAGGCGGCTAGCAGCTTTTATCAAGAGCTATATACAAAAGAAGACATTTCCAATTTGGAGATGGAGAAGGTTACTGCTTTTATTGAAAAGGGTTTAAAGGAGGATGAGAGAAGCATGTGTGATAAAGAAGTAGGATTAGCGGATATAAAAATAGCAATAAGTGGAATGAAGGGGGGGGAAAAGCCCAGGGTCCGATGGACTAAGTGTAGAATTTTATAAGGAATTTTTCGAGATTTTAAGTCCATTGCTCTTAGAAGTTTTTAAGGAAATTAATATTGAGGGAAGCCTGGCCCCATCTATGAGGAGAGGTATCATAAGCTTAGCTTATAAAAATAAAGGGGATAGACGGGATCTGAAGAATTGGAGGCCCATCATACTATTAAATGTGGATTATAAGATCTTGGCGAGGGTTATGGCAAATCGTTTGAAGGAGGTGTTACCGGAGATAGTTTGGCCCTCTCAGTCCTATGGAGTCATAGGCCAGGACATCGCAGACTCTGTGGTCTCAATCCGAGATGCGATAGAGCTCATGGAAGAGAGTGGGAGGGAGGCTTATGTATTAAAGATAGATCAAGAGAAAGCCTTTGATAGGGTCTCTCATGAGTTTTTATTGAAGGTTTTGGAAGCATTTGGTTTCAAGGAAAATTTCATTCAGTGGATAAGGATTTTTTATTCAAACATATTTAGCTGTGTTAAATGTAATGGTTTTTTATCTAAGTATTTTCTGATACAGAGATCAGTGAGACAGGGTTGTCCCCTGTCCCCATTGCTGTACACATTGGTAGCAGAACCATTAGGTTACATGATGCGAAAGAAACAACGTGTAGTTGGGATTGTGGTACCCAGTTCTGGGCTGGTGTCAGTGATACACCAATATGCAGATGACACAACCTTAACATTGAGAAATGGGGAGCCAGTGAGGAAAGCTGTGGAGGTAGTGGAGGAATATTGTAGAGCTTCAGGTGTCAGAGTGAATTATAGTAAGTCCCAATGCCTGGTTGCAGGGAGGGGTAGGGGGGAATGGTTGGGGGTATGTCCCTTTAAGGTGGTGGAGGTTTTGGAAGTTTTGGGGGTGCATATGGGGTGCAAGAAAGACAGGGAAGAAGTGGATCGATTAAATTGGGAACCAAAGGTTATGAAAATTAAAAAGATTTTGGGAAGATGGGAAAGAAGGTGGTTGAAAGTGCAATAAAGAGCGTCAGTGGTGTCTGCTCTCCTGCTATCTAAGCTATGGTACTTATTGACGGTGGAGGATATTCCTGAGTGGGCAGAAAAGTCCATCCGAGAGGCTTGTGTGAGGTTTTTATGGTAAGGGAAACCAGCCTTGGTGGCTTACAATACCATCATTGGACGGAGAAATCAGGGAGGACTCAATTTCCCAGATATTGATTTGAAGAAAAAATCCTTCAGAATCAAATGGGTGAAGAGATTTCTTCAGAAGTCAAATACAAGTTTCTGGAAGAGTTGTTTTGAGCATTTTTTAAAACGAAGTGGGATAGGAGGGCAGGGGATATTATATATGGAATACAATAATATGTTTTGAAATCGATTAAACTTCCCCCTAGGTTTTATAAGGGGGTTGTAGAGATTTGGGCTCAATTTTTAAAAAGTGTGCAGTTTATGCCCAAGGGGGCTGAGGAATTTTTAGAACAGCCGTTATTTTTGAATAGGTGGGTCAACATCGAAGGAGAGGTTTTATTTAATCAAGCTTTTATAAAAGCTGGGATTATATCTGTGAAAGATATATTATACGAGGTGATTCCAGGTTGGTTGCCGGAAGCGATAGTGAGGGACATGGTGTGGGAGGAGGATCAGGAGGTAGAAGGAAAAGCAAAAGGAATCATGTATGAGAAGATTGTGAGGGCAATGCCACAGGATTGGATGGAAGAAATAAATGCGGAAATCTCCAAAGGAAGTAAAATGCGTCCTGCTTTGCCAAGCTTTGCACTGGAGAAAGGGGGAGAGTTGGTCCAATTTGACAACTGTAATACTTGAGATTTCTATGAGGTATTCAGAGAATGGAGATTCAAGACACCTGCTGGTCAGGAGTTTTGGCAGAGTATATACCCACAGCTGGACTTCAACAGGATTTGGAAGGGAGTGTGGGCGAATTTTAAATGCCCAGAATGGATTGAACTGGATTTCAAATTGGCTCATTACCGGATTTTTACCATGACGGTCTTGTGCAAGATTGGACGAGTGGAGGCGGCAACTTGCCCAATGTGTGGGACACAGGATGAGACTCTGTCCCATTTACTGGTGTTATGTCCGCAGTTAAATGACTTTGAGCCTTTTGTTGCAGCAAAGGCAAAACGCGTGTTACTTTATTCACTCTCCATGAGGACTGAGGTTCTCAGCCTCATTGCAGGGCTATGACGTTATCACGCAACCGACGCATGACGTCATCACGCTACCGACGCTCTTAAAGGGACCCTGCCCCGATAACCCAACCAAGTACGTACATATAACATTGGCTATACATAGTGAATTGTGTGTAGGTACATATAACCACATTGGCTATACATTATGAATTGTGTTATTGTCCCTATGTGGTCTCCGCCACATACGTCCCCCCAGAATTCACTAGCACTGGCAATGTCAGTCATTGGGGGGGCCAGATCACACGGTCGGAACGGCTCCTCAATTCCGGGGCGAGGACCGGGGGTTTCATCGGAGGGACCTCGGGCGCTCGGTGGTGGACTGAGGGTGCAGAAACCTGAGGTCGGCCCCGCCTCGGGGGCTGTGCCAACTCAACGGGTCAGTCCAGACCCAGGTGGGCCGGCTTAAGATGGTCCACGGAAATGCAGTCCGGCTTACCGCCGACATCCACTACGAAGGTCTTGTCCCTGGTTTCCAGGACGTGGAATGGTCCATCGTAGGGTGGCTGAAGAGGTCCCCGGTGGGCGCCGTGGCGGATGAAAACGTACTCCGCCACACGAAGGTCGAGCGGAACGTGGGACTGCGGGAGGCCGTGCTGCGACGTGGGCACCGGCGTGAAAACCTTGGCGTTGTACAGAAGGTTGGACCACTGACGGGCTGAGGACCAAGGTTCCGTTGCGTTGGGGACAAAATCCCCGGGAACCCGCAGCGGCTGTCCGTAGACGAGCTTGGCGGACGAGGACTGGAGATCCTCCTTGGGGGCGGTCCTGAGTCCCAGCCTGACCCACAGGAGTCTGTCGATCCAACTGTTGTCCCGGAGGCTGGCCCGGAGCGCGGCCTTCATGGAGCGATGAAACCGTTTGCACAGTCCGTTAGCCTGAGGGTGGTATGCGGTGGAGTCTCAACCCGAGACCTCGGGTGACAGCGTTCCAGAGCTCCGACGTGAACTGGGGCCCCCGGTCGGAGGAAATGTCAGATGGGGCACCGAACCGGGCGACCCAAGTGCTGATGAACGCCCGAGCCACATTGGCGGACATCGTTGAAGACAGCGGGACGGCTTCCGGCCATCGGGTGGTTCTGTCGACTATTGTGAGGAGGTGGGTGAACCCGCGGGAGGGCGGCAGGGGCCCCACCAGGTCCACATTAACATGGTCGAACCGCCTCTCGGGTACTGCAAAAGGCGCCAACGGGGCCTTAGTATGGCGATGCACTTTAGAGCGTTGGCATACCACGCGGGTACTGGTCCAGTCGCGAACGTCCTTCCTGAGCCCGTGCCAGACGAACTTAGTCGTCACCAGCTTCTGTGACGGCTTCCTACCCGGGTGGGAAAGATTATGGATGGCGTCAAAAACTTGCCATCTCCACCCGTCGGGCACGACGGGACGTGGCTGCCCAACGGAGACGTCGCACAGGAGTGGGGTGCCGGCATTGTCGAACGTGGCGTCGGCTAGTTGAAGGCCCATGACCACCATCCTGCAGGCCTGGACGTCCGAGTCGGAGGCCTGGTCGGCTGCCATGCGGGTGTAGTCAATGCCGAGGTGTACGGCGCTGGCGACGGCTCGGGAGAGACAGTCGGCGACGGGGTTGTCTTTCCCAGCCACATGCTAGATGTCCGTTGTAAACTCTGAGATGAAGGACAGCTGGTGTTGTTGACGGGCCGACCACGGCTCGGAAGCTTTGGCCATGGCGAAGGTCAACGGTTTGTGGTCCATGAACGCTGTGAATGGGCGAGCCTCCAGTAGGAAACGGAAGTGTCGGACGGCGAGGTAGAGGCTGAGAAGCTCGCGATCGAAGGTGCTGTACCTCCGCTCGTTGGGGCGGAGCTGCTGGCTGAAGAAGGCGAGCGGCTGCCAGGTGCCGTTGACCCACTGTTCATGGATGGTGCCGACCGCATAGTCCGAGGCATTGGTGGTGAGAGCAATCGGCGCATCAGGTAACAGATGCGCCAGCATGGTCGCGTTAGCCAGGGCCCTTTTCATGTCCATGAAAGAATTGGCCATCTCCTCGGACCGGTTGACAGCAAGCTTGTCGGGCTTGCCTTTGAGGGCTTCGTAAAGGGGCCGCATAAGCTGGGCTGCTCGGGGGACGAAGCGATGGTAAAAGTTCACCATGCCCAAAAACTCCTGCAGGGCCTTCACGGTGAGGGGTCGCGGGAAGTCCATCACGGCCTCCACTTTCGATGGCAGTGGCACCGCCCCGTCCTTCGTGATGCGGTGCCCGAGAAAGTCGATCGAGGACAGCCCGAACTGGCACTTGGCCGGGTTGACGATTAGGCCGTGCTGGCTGAGGTGCTGGAAGAGCGTCCAAAGGTGCGACACATGCTCCGTCCTGGAGGCGCTGGCGATGAGGATGTCATCCAGGTATACGAACAGGAATGTCAGGTCCCGTAACACGGCGTCCATTAGGCGTTGAAAAGCCTGCGCGGCGTTTTTGAGGCCAAATGGCATGCTGAGGAATTTGAACAGCCCGAACGGGGTGATCACCGCGGTTTTCGGAACGTCCTGCGGCCGGACAGGGACCTGGTGGTAACCCTGGACGAGGTGGCAGAAAAGTCCTGGATGTGTGGAATCGGGTAGTGGTCAGGAGTCGTAGTGTCGTTGAGGCGCCGGTAATCGCCTCACGGGCGCCACCCGCCGCCTGGTTTCGGAGTGATGTGGAGGGGCGAGGCCCACGGACTGTTCGACCGGCGGATGATGCCGAGGCGCTCCATGGTGTCGAACTCAGCTTTAGCGATGGCGAGTTTCCCCGGGTCGAGGCGCCGAGCGCGGGCGTAGACGGGCGGACCGGTGGTCGAGATGTGGTGTTCTACCCAATGTTTGGTGGCGGCGGACGAGAACGTGGGCTTCGTGAGGTCCGGGAACTCGGCGAGGAGGCGGGAAATCTCATCGGAGGCCGAGAGTGCGCTGGACAACTTCGTCGTGCTGGACCCGCTGAGGGAACACGGGAGCGAGCTGAAAGTCTCAGCGTTGATGAGACGTCGGTTCTTGACGTCCACCAAAAGGCCATTGGCACAGAGGAAGTCAGCGCTGAGAAGGGGGGTGGACACTTTTGCCGTGACAAAGTCCCAGGTGAACCGCTGCCCGCCAAAACAAAGCGCCACGCTCCGTTTCCCGAAGGTGCGGATGGAAATGCCATTGGCAGCTTCGAGGACGGGGCCGTGGTTCCCCCCTTGCATGTCTATGGCTGACGCGGGCAGGACGCTCACCTGGGCACACGTGTCGCAAAGAAAATGACATCCGGAGTCGGTGTCCGTAATAAATAACAAAACTGCCTGAACGGCTGACAGCCATGGCAGCCGACGAGTGGTCTTTCGTTTGTTTCGACGTGGGAAAACTGCACGGGGGCCGGCACCTCCTGGCTTTGGGGCCGAACTGCGCGTGGTAGAAGCAGAGGCTTGGGGGCTGCCGCCATTGGGCTGTATCGGTGGGGGCAGGGCTCCGCGTGGCCGCGCAGTACTGTTGCCCGGCGGAGAAAAATTTGTCGGCCTCCTTGGCCAGGTTGCAGAAATCGGTAATGGAAGAGTTGGCTAACCGTACCTGACCTGGCAGCTGTTGAAGGAACAGTTCCTTGAAGAGGAAGCACGGCCTGTGTGTGCCCAGGAGCGCCAGCATGTGGTCCATCAGCTCCGAGGGCTTGGAGTCGCCAAGCCCGGGTAGAGAGAGAAGCCGGCGTGTGCGCTCGGCTTCGGTGAGTCCAAAAGTTTCGAAGAGGTGCGTTTTCAGCGTTTCGAATTTGTTGAGCTCCGGGGGGTTCTCGAGCAGGCTCACGACTCTGGCCGCGGTGGAGCTGCCAAGAGCAGAGACGACGTAGTAGTACCTCGTGTCGTCCGCGGTGATGTCCTGGAGTGCAAATTGAGCGTTGGCCTGAGCGAACCATGCGACAGCCTGTCGTTCCCAAAACTCGGGTAATTTGATGGAAACACCGTTCGTCGCCATTTCAGATGCGGTCTTTGGAATCGTCCAAAAGAGCAGCGGGGTCACCAATGTTGGAGTCGCTAGAAATCAACAGGCTCTGAGACTTTTGTTGCAGCAAAGGCAAAACGCGTGTTATTTTATTCACTCTCCATGAGGACTGAGGCTCTCAGCCTCGTTGCAGGGCTATGACGTCATCATGCTACCGACGCTCTTAAAGGGACCCTGCCCCGATAACCCAACCAAGTACGTACATATAACAACATTGGCTATACATAGTGAATTGTGTTTAGATACATATAACCACATTGGCTATACATTGTGAATTGTGTTATTGTCCCTATGTGGTCTCCGCCACAGAAGCAATTTAAATCCATGGTGTGTATTATAATGTAGCTTTACAGTGTTCTTTTGTTATCTAACAATTGCACAGTAGGACGCCTGCCTATGTCTCCTTGACAGTTGGAGCTAATTCCATGCCTTCATTTCACCACAGCAGCAAATGTTTAACCATTTGGCAGGAGGCTGCCATTTTGCCATGGGTTCAAGAATTTCAAGTCTGTGAATGCAGACGGCATGCAGTCAGTTTGTATTCTGTTCACAGCACTTCCGTAATCTGCTGCAAGGTCAGAAGTTCCTGTCACAGAGAGATGCAAGCTACAAGAGTAATAGCAACTTAAATAATAGGGAATTTTAATGATCAAAAATGGCACCAGATCCCATGGCAGAATTAACAGTAGAGTCAAATCAACCAGCGTAGTCTTCCTGAAAATCAACATTAAATCAAGTAAAATATTCCCTTTATTTTCATTTTTACAGGCTCCTCCCACTCCAATGGAAAAGTGTTCTGTTTTCAGGTGGACTCTGAGCAGGATTAACAACTCTAGGGCCTAGAAACTGGGCCGCGTTAGGCCCACTTTTCATGCGCTACATAGCCTCCTAAGCAACGTTCCCTCTAAGCTGCGCGGCCGCTCAGCTGTTTGCCGGTCCCATACAGCCCCTTAAAGGGGGCTGCCCACCTAAAAAAAATGACGGGCAACATTGCTCCTAAGTCCCCAAAATGGCGGGCAGGAAGTGCACACACACCTGCCATATTAGGTAAAATGCAAAATGCGCCACCTGCCATATTGGGAAAGGACAAACAAGAGGCGTCCTTTACCCATGCCTGAAGCAGGTGTTGGACCCTTTCCATAGGCAAATAAAGGGCCTAACGCCTGCTTGAGGTCCTCGCTGCAAGATTGGTTTGTCCTGAGACACTGGCCACACTCAGGGAAACCAACCCTACCGAACGTGAGCAACATAAAAGGTAAGTTACTTACCTGAATGTGGAGCCGGGAGGAGCAGGAGTGCCTCTCCCGACCCTATATTAAAACCCCTCTCTCGATCCTCACCACTCCCGGACCCCGCGGCCCTGAGACCACCAACCCCCTGACCGCCAGGCTCCCACCCCCGATCACCCTCCCCCACCAGCCTGGACCTCCATGCTCCCCAACCCCCGATCTCTCTCCCCTGCCCCCTGACCCCGACCTCCAGGCCCCACCAACCCCTGATCTCCCCCCACCCCCTGACCCCGACCTCCAGGCCCCACCCAACCCCCAATCTCCCACATCCCCCCACCGACCCTGAACTTCAGGCCTCCCCAACCACCAATCTCCCACCCCACCCCCTGACCCCGACCTCCAGGGCCCCCCAACCCCTGATCTCCCACAGCCCCCCCGACCCCCGATCTCTTTCCCCCGCCCCCTGACCCCGACCTCCAGGCCCCCCAACCCCCGATCTCTTTCCCCCGCCCCCTGACCCCGACCTCCAGGCCCCCCCAACCCCTGATCTACAGGCCCCTCCAACCCCTGATCTCCCACAGCCCCCCCGACCCCGACCTCCAGGCCCCTCCAACCCCCGATCTCCCACACCCCCCCGACCCCGACCTCGAGGCCCGCCGACCCCCAATCCCCTTTCCCCTCCCCCCGCCCTGACCCCCGATTTCCCCCCCACCCTCCCCACTGGGGTCCGCACTCCTCCCTGCCGTCTATCACTTACCTGTGGGCCGCTGCGGCACAGGGTAAGCAACCTGCGGAGGGGGAAGCACCCAAAAATGGGAATTTCTAGTCCGAGCAGTTTCACTGTGGGACTTACAAATTTGGCTGTATTTTTTTGAAGTTGGTGACACATATCCTGCAATATCGGTTTGAAGGGGAGACTTTCCACCTTTGTGCTTCCAGTGGGAATCTTTGACGCCCTGCAGTTTGCATACTCCGACCTGCCTTTTCAACATGTGCTGTCATTGGGCAAAGTCTTCCCAACAGAGCATGACGTTGTTTATTACTCCTTCAGTCTCTGGAAATGTGACTGTTTAAATGTGTTGGCCCTTGGGTCACCTTTCTAGCAGTGTGTATGTGGAGTGGAGTGTTTCCCACTCTTGTTCCCATCCTCTCCACCTTGTGCAGTCATTTCTTTTTCAGTTCTTTCATTTTTTTTCTCTCTAGCGTCTCCTGCTCAGCAAACAAGTGATTTTGTTTTTAAAAATGGTCTTGAAACATGAGACGGTTGTTTGACTGATTCCCACAGCACTCCTGCTAGCCAAAGTGCCTTGCAATGCAATTCAGCTGCTAATGAGGGAGTCAGTGGAACTGCTGTTTTTGTTCTCACCTCACTCACAGTGAGGAGATTAAAGGCCAGCCAATTTCTCACCTGTCCGGATAGGTCATAAAGCTACACTGATCAGTTTTATTTTTCAGTGTCCCCTCCCAACCCACCCACCCCTGCCTCATTGTTCTTCTTCATGATGTTCCTTTAAAACCAAAGAGGAATGCCAGGGATATCAGATTGCGCTGGAAAAACTCAGAGAAACAGAATTAAGCTCCCAACTTGCTTTTTAATCTGTTTCATTTCCTGCTTTTTTCTCAGTTCTGAAGAAGGGTTTCGACCTGAAACATTAACTCTGTTTCTCTCTCCACGGATGTTGCCTGGCCTGCTGAGTTTTTCCAGCGTTTTCTGTTGTTATTTTGGATTTCCAGCATCCGCAGTATTTTGCTATCATATCAGATTGCGTGTTCGGCAGAGCAGTTAGACCTGGCATTATGCCACCAATTGTATACTCTTCCCTCCGTTTCCTGAATTCTTGCTGGGGTACAGTTCTACGGGCGCCAGGTGCCCACCGAGAGGATGGGGGGGAAATTAGGTGGAAAAGTCTATAAAATAAACGTATGGCTTGAGACAGAGACCAATGACTTGCCTGCTGAAGCCACACGTATGCCCTGGTTTTACCGGGAAGGTTCGGGTTGGATGCCCATTTCACATCCCGGCCGATTTTATGCCCCACTGACTTCAATGGACAGTAAAATCGGACGGGGTGGCAGATGGAGTATAATGTGGGAAAATGTGAGGTTATCCACTTTGGTAGGAAGAATAGAAAAGCAAAATATTATTTAAATGGAGAGAGACTACAGAATGCTGCGGTACAGAGGGATCTGGGTGTCCTTGTACATGAATCACAAAAAGTTAGCATGCAGGTACAGCAAGCAATTAGGAAGGCAAATGGAATGTTGGCCTTTATTGCAAAGGGGATGGAGTATAAAAGTAGGGAAGTCTTGCTCCGACTGTACAGGGCGTTGGTGAGACCACACCTGGAGTACTGCGTACAGTTTTGGTCTCCTTAATTAAGGAGGGATATACTTGCATTGGAGGCAGTTCAGAGAAGGTTCACTAGTTGATTCCTGAGATGAAAGGGTTGTCTTATGAGGAAAGGTTGAGCAGGCTGGGCCTATACTCATTGGAGTTTAGAAGAATGAGAGGTGATCTTATTGAAACATATAAGATTCTGAGGGGGCTTGACAGGGTAGATGCTGAGAGGATGTTTCCCCTCATGGTGGAATCTAGAACTAGGGGGCATGGTTTCAGGATAAGGGGTCGCCCATTTAAGACGGAGATGAGGAGGAATTTCTTCTCTCAGAGGGCCGTGAATCTTTGGAATTCTCTACCCCAGAGAGCTATGGAGGCGGAGTCAGTGAATATATTCAAGGCGGAGATAGACAGATATTTAAGCTACAGGGGAGTCGAGGGTTATGGGGAGCAGGCAGGAAAGTGGAGTTGAGGCCAAGATCAGATCAGCCATGATCTTATTGAATGGCGGAGCAGACTCGAGGGGCCGAATGGCCTACTCCTGCTCCTATTTCTTATGTTCTTATGACCCTAACCCGTCCTGTTCTCGCTGGGCATGTTAGGTTATAATCGGGGCTTCATACACACTTTCCAACTGGGATCACTGAGCAGTGATGAGGAACTGGAACCCTGGTTGACTGTTTCCTCCCTATCATGGAGACTGGCATTCCACCTAAAGACCGTTTTATATGGGTGTCAATGGGGAGTTTGTGCAGCCTGTGCCTGAAGCACAGAGCTTGCTCGGCTGACTGTAACCCCAAGGTAAACATGTTGGTTCACTAACTCTGGGAGACCTGGTGAAAAGCAGACCTCCAGGATGGATTTGGTGAATGCAGCAGGACTGCTGCTGGCTGCATTGAGACCCAAGCTGCGGAAATTGGTGAGGCAAACAACCCTGCCGACCTAAGAGGGCCTTAAGAGACATGAATTCAAAACAGACCAGATATTGAACCTGGGACTTTCCTGGTCCATGTGGCTCAGCACCATACTGGATGGTGCATTTACACACTGAGACATCAAAGTAAAAGTGTCAACACCACCTGGCTAGCTGTCTTGATAGTCTTCTGGCAACAGGAACTGATTTGCTGACAGCCATCCAGCAGATACCATGTTGCGGCCAGTACACCATACAGGTTTTAAGCAGTTGGCAGAGGAAAGCTGCTTTTGTTGCTTGGTGTTCCCTGTGACCAGCCTTAATGGGCTCGATTTTGCCAGTGTGGGCGGGCTGGGGCATGTCAGGTGGCATTCGTGTCAGGACCCCGACTCCGAAGTGAAGTGGGGAAAAAGTGCGATTTTCCCCTAATTGGCCAATTGATTTCCAGCTTGTGGGAACCCCTGGCCCAATGAGTCTTTTCATACAGAAAGTCGTCTTCGATGACGTCATCAATGCTGCTGTATTTAAGGCCTGCAAGCAGCCTTGCTTCTTCTGGAGACTGCAAACTTTATGGTATTGTAGTAAGGAATTCATTGATCAACTATGTCCACCAGCAGGCAAAAGTGTGCTCCACGCTTTGATGAGCCCTCCCTCCAAGCTCTGGTGGAGGGAGCAAGATCGAATAAGGATGTGCTCTTCCCTTCCTCAGGGAGAAAAAAGCCTCCCCAGCAGACTAAAGCTGTGTGGCTGCAAGTGGCCCAGGAGGCCAACTCCATACCAATGAGCCGCAGAACCTGGCTGCAATGCAGGAAGAGGTTTCATGACCACCTCCGCACAGGAAAAGTGAGTATGACTTTCCCATCTCCCTCAATCTGATCCCCATCGCCTCTCCTCACCAGCACTCTGCTTTGCCAACCTTTTCCTCCACATCCCACTTGACACTTACATCCCTGCACCCTTACCTCTCTCTCTATTCACTTAACTATTCGACCATGTAGCCCTCATACTCCCTATCACGGTAATGCAACAACAACAACTTACAACGCACAGGGAGGGCCCTTCGTCTCCTTCTAAGCAGCTGTGCTATGCATTCTCTACACTCACTCCTTCATTCTCACTCAAACTCCACTTGTGTCCCTCATTGCAGGAAAAGAGAGCCCACAATTAGAGGGAAAGAGCCATGATAGGAGGAGGGCCACCCTTAGTAGCCCAGCTCACCGCCTGGGATGAGACGGCCCTGGAAATCGCCGGGATCGAGGAGGATTTCCAAGTGGGGGACGGACAGACGGGCGCATCACAGCAAGCTGGTGACAGAATAGTTTGGCATCCCTCTCATTGACATTGCAGGAGTCACTGATAATGATTCTGATGCTCTAACAGATTGATTTATGATCATCTGCACTATTCAATGTGCATGTAACCTTGACCTCACATCTCTAACTCTTTCCTTTATTCCCCCGCAGGACTATCGAAAGCTCCTGTCCCCACTGTCCAGGAGGAAGAGCCTGAGCTTCCAGACTCCTCAGAGGAAGCTGCAATCTCTGAGGGGGCAGCATCAGCAGAATTCAGCGCACCCAGCACCAGCGCAGACACTCACACCTCGGTGGGACCTTCGTGAGATAGAATAGTGTTGTCTCCTGGTTATCACAGCTCACAAGTGAGCATCAGCAGATGGTGCAGACAGGGACAGTAGTGGAGTGTCCTTGTCGGAGGGCGCAGGATTCTGCCAGCTCGGCTCAGCTGCATGTCGACCCTGTGCCTCCGGGTTCATCCAGGAGAGCGGTGCTGGAGCTCCAGGAACAGGTGCAGGAGTCTCTGGCAGATTTTGTCTTCAGGGTCGCTGTGAGTGTGGAGCGAATGGAGGAGTCCATCGTGAACATGAGCAGAGCCTTTGTGGAGGCATTGGCGCATGAACGCATCACCACGGAAAGGATGGCTAACTCCGTGGTAAGGCTGGCTACCGTAGAGGAGAGGATGGCTACGGTAGAGGAGAGGATGGCTACGGCCATGGAGGAGCTTAGTCGCCAGGGTCTTGAAAACATGGTCATTGTTCAGAATAGAATGATATCTCTTGAGGAGCAAAGGTCAGCTATTGAGCATAGAAACCAGACCTTCATGGAAGTCCTCTGGAGTAGGACTTCCTGTGCAGAAACGAGTCCTCATGGCTCCCCTGAAGTGCAGCAGGGTGCTGTCAAGCCACTTGCTAGCTCTGAAGTGGGGCTGACCCATGAGAGGGATGTTGGTGGCAGACAACAATGAAGTGGGGCTCCTCTCCAAGTGCTCACACGACCATGCCACTGCAGAGCCCTCGGTGAGAGCCCTACCAGAGTCCTCACCCAGCTGAGATGGGCGTCTCAGCCCCTGCACATCCACAGGAGCAGCAGACTGTTGCCGAGCCCTCACAGGTTCGCAACCCCAGAGGACGCCCACCAAAGGCGTCAAGACAGGAGCAGCAAGAAAGTGAGCAAGGGCCCTCCACATCTGCTGAAGCCACAGGGGAAGCACCATGTAGGAGTATGTGTAAGAGGAAGATAATGCACAAGTAGTCACTTGGGTGCTGTGATGTATTGTATTTGGACCAGGTATCCTTGTCATGGTATCATAGACAGATTTGATGGCAAACTGTTGAAGTTGTGGCTTGTGTCATTTCGCAAATGGGACTTTCACATTGAGGGCTTAGGGCGACTTGCAATTGTTAGTATGGTGGTTAGAGTGATAGGAATTCGCAGGTTCTTGTCCATTGTCGATGCTCTGGTAAGAAGGTGCGAGGCAAAAGTGTTTGATTGTGCAGGCTAAGCAAATCTGGCCAACATGAGTGCGTCCCTTGCATCCCGGGCAGCAATGTGGTCGCACTCTGGCACCTTCTGGCTTGTGCAACTTCAGGTGGGTGAGCAGCAGCTTGGCGCTCCTGTTGTTGCTCCTGCTGTTGGTGCCGCTGGGCCCCCGGGGATCGGGAGTGCCGGCAAAAGAGCCTGACACTCAAGAGAAGTGCCGGGCTCATGGAGGCCGGGGATGGCAGTGGAGGCAGGTGCTGGCAGGCGGCCAGCAACAAAAATAGCTGCCCGGCACCTTGCCTTTAAATAGTGCCGCCCTGACCGCAGGTAGGCCCCCCTGACCCCGTCGAACATAGCGGCTGGCGGTAAGTCAGGGGACACTGCCGAAGATTGAAGTTGGGGCGCAAGCGGGGTGCTGCGCACGGTGATGACATCATCGCCGGTGGCGCAGTGCCACGGGGCGCTAACGGTTACCGCTGCCGCTAACCTGCTACTGAATTTCACGGGTGGCGTTGGCGGCGCCGCACCTGGGCGCTAGTTGCTTTGCACCCACTTAGGGCGCTAACGGGAGGCTCAAAGCAACCGAATTTTCCCCCCACTGTGTCCAGCTTTGACTCCCTCACATGGTGGATTTAGAGAAGGGCCGCGAGACTGATACCTCATTTAAAGGTCCTTTGTTGCCATGATAGAGTTAGAGAGCTGGAGAGTTTAACTCTAGAAAAGCAGAGACCAAGGACATAGATACATAGATACATAGAAGATAGGAGCAGGAGTAGGCCATTCGGCCCTTCGTGCCTGCTCCGCCATTTAATGAGATCATGGCTGATCCTTTAATTCAGTATCCCGTCCCCGCCTTCTCTCCGTAACCCTTAACCCCTTTTGCCCGTAGAAATATATCTAATTCCCTCTTAAATATATTTAATGAGCTGGCGTACACTGCCCTCTGTGGCAATGAGTTCCACAGGTTCACCACTCTCTGAGTGAAGAAATTCCCCCTCATCTCTGTCCTAAATGGTTTAGCCCTTATCCTTAAATTATGTCCTCTAGTTCTGTTCTCACCCGCCAAGGGAAACATTCCTTCTGCATCCAGTCTGTCTAGACCTGTCAGAATTTTATACACTTCTATGAGGTCCCCTCTCAATCTTCTAAACTCCAGTGTGTACATCCCTAAACTACATAGTCTCTCCTCATAGGTCATTCCCGCCATTCCTGGTATCAGCCTGGTGAATCGCCGCTGCACCCCCTCCATGGCAAGAACATCCTTCCTCAGATGAGGCGACCAAAACTGTACACAGTACTCGAGGTGTGGTCTCACCAGTGCCCTGTACAGCTGCAGCAAGGTATCCCTGTTCCTGTATTCTAACCCTTTTGCTATGAAGGCCAGCATACCGTTTGCCTTCTTGACCGCCTGTTGCACCTGCATGCTCGCCTTCAGTGACTGGTGTACAAGAACACCCAGGTCTCTCTGTACTTCCCCCTCTCCCAATCTATTGCCATTTAAATAATAATTTGCCCTCCCGTTCCTGCACCCAAGGTGGATAACTTCGCACTTGTCCACATTATAGTGCATCTGCCATTTATCCGCCCAATCGCCCAGTCTGTCCAAATCGCTCTGGAGCTTCCTGGTCTCTTCCTCTGAGCCCACCCCACCTCCTAGTTTAGTGTCGTCTGCAAATTTGGAAATGCTGCATCCGACTCCCTGATCCAGGTCATTAATGTAAATTGTGAACAGCTGGGGGCCCAGGACAGATCCCTGTGGTACCCCACTTGTTACTGCCTGCCATTCAGAAAATGAGCCGTTTATTCCAACTCTCTGTTTTCTATCTGACAGCCAGTTCCCTATCCACGCCAAAACTTTCCCCTTTATCCCATGAGCCTCAATTTTCCATGCTAATCTTTTATGTGGGACCTTATCGAAGGCCTTTTGGAAGTCCAGGTACACCACATCTACTGGCTCTCCCCCATCTATTCTACCAGTTACTCCCTCAAAAAATTCCAATAGATTAGTCAAGCACGATTTACCCTTTGTAAATCCATGTTGACTCTGTCCTATCCTGTCCCCATTTGCTAAGTGCTCCGCTATTTCATCCTTAATGATGGACTCCAGCATTTTGCCCACAACTGATGTAAGGCTTACAGGTCTGTAATTACCTGCTTTTTCCCTACCCCCCTTTTTGAATAGTGGGGTAACGTTAGCTACCCTCCAATCCATCGGCACTGTTCCCGAGTCTAATGAATTCTGAAAAATCATCCTTAGTGCATCCGCTATCTCTAGGGCCACCTCCTTCAGTACCCTAGGATGCATGTTATCAGGCCCTGGGGATTTGTCCACCTTCAATCCCTTTAGCTTCCTTAACACCATATCCTTAGAGATATTGATTTGCGTCAGTTCCTCCTTTGCCAATGTCCCTATTTTTCCCGATATCCCAGGGAGGTTTTTTGTGTCTTCCTTCGTAAAGACTGACCCAAAGTATGCATTTAGTTGATCTGCCATTTCCTTATTTCCCATTATATATTCCCCCGTATCTGACTGCAATGGACCAACTTTGGTTTTCACCAGTCTTTTCCTTTTGATATATTTATAAAAGCTTTTGGAGTTAGTTTTTATATTTTCCGCCAGCTTGTTTTCGTAAGCTATTTTGCCCCTCTTGATCATGCCCTTTGCCCTCCTTTGCTCTATCTTAAACTGTTCCCAATCTTCCGCTCTGGCGCTTTTTTTGGCTATTTTATACGCCCTATCTTTGGATTTTATGCTGTCTCTAATTTCCCCTGTTATCCACGGTTGAGTCACCTTTTTAGATTTCCTTTTATGCCAGATTGGTATAAACAATTTTTGCAATTTTGTCATTCTATCTTTAAATGTTTGCCATTGTTTATCTACCTCCAGTCCTCTCAGGAACGTTGTCCAATCAGACCTACTCAGTTCCCGTCTCATGGCATCATAATTCCCCTTGTTTAAATTCAGGACCTTAGTCTCTGAGTCAATTTCTTCGCTCTCCATTTCGAGTGAGAAATCGATCATGTTATGATCGCTCTGACCCAAGGGTCCCCGTACAACAAGATTACTGATTAGTCCCTTCTCATTGCACAGTACCCAGTCCAATATAGCCTGTTCCCGAGTTGGTTCCTCGACATATTGATCCAGATAACCATCCCTTAAACACTCAAGGAATTCCTCCTCCTCATTATTTTTACTGATTAGGCTAGTCCAATCTATATGTAAGTTAAAGTCACCTATGATGACAGCTGTGCTCTTATTGCACGCTTCTCTAATTTCCCTCGTGATGCCCTCCCTAACCTCTATTTTACTATTTGGAGGCCTATATACCACTCCTATTAATGTTTTTCGCCCCTCGCTATTTCTTAGCTCCACCCATATAGATTCTGTATTAACTGAGTTAATATCCTTCCTTTCAATTGCATTTATCCCCTCTTTTACTAGCAATGCTACCCCTCCTCCCTTTCTTTTTTGTCGATCCTTCCTAAATACTGAATACCCCTGTATGTTAAGCTCCCAGCCCTGCTCACCCTGCAACCATGTTTCCGTAATCCCAATTAGATCATAATTATTAACCTCTATTTCCACAGCTAATTCATCTACCTTGTTCCTGATGCTTCTCGCATTAAGGTATAAAACCCTCAGGCTTTTTTTATGCTCACATTTTTTATGAATTAGTTTGGCCCTTTGTTTTTTGTTCCTCACCCTTTTACCATTTATTTCTGTCTGCCTTTCACTTTCCTCTATTTCACTACATAGGTTTCTAGCCCCCTGCCATACTAGTTTAAATGCTCCCGAACTGCTTTATCAAAAATTACCCCGAGAACATCAGTTCCATCTCTGCACAGGTGTAGACCGTCCCTTTTGTATAGGTCACACCTACCACAAAACTGGTTCCAATGCCTCAAAAATTTAAAACCCTCCCTCTTACACCACTGCTCAAGCCACATATTTAGCCTAACTATCCTGTTCTCTGTACTCTTACTAGCACGTGGCACTGGTAGTAATCCAGAGATTACTACCTTCGAGGTCCTACTTTTTAGCTTGGCTCCTAACTCCCTAAATTCTACTTGTAGGACCTCTTCCCTTTTTTTAGCTACGTCGTTGGTACCAACATGTATCACGACAACTGGCTGTTCCCCCTCCCCCTCCAGAATGTTCTGCACCCGCGCCGAGACATCCTTGACCCTTGCACCAGGGAGGCAACATACCATCCTGGAGTCTCGGTCGCGACCACAGAAACCCCTATCTATTCCCCTTACAATCGAATCCCCTATTACTATAGCCCTGCCACTCTTTTTCCCTCCCTTCTTTGCAACAGAGCCAGTCATGGTGCCATGAGCCTGGCTGCTGGTGCCTTCCCCCGATGCGTCACCCCCCCCGACAACAGTACCTAAGACGGTGAACCTGTTGCTAAGGGAGACAACCCCAGGGGATTTCTGCACTACCTTCCTGCCCTTGCTCTGCCTTTTGGTCACCCATGTACTGTCTACGCTGGCCTTAACCTGCGGTGTGACCAACTCACTAAATGTGCTATCCACACCCCTCTCAGAATCGTGGATGCTCCAAAGTGAGTCCATCTGCAGCTCAAGGGCCGTCATGCGGTCCCACATATGATTGAGATCTTTAAAATAATGAAAGGATTAGTCCATGTAGATAGAACCTATCTATCTTGACTAGCCTATGAGGAGAGATTGAGTAGACTTTTTTTATTTGTTCCTGGGATGTGGGTGTCGCTGGCAAAGCCAGTATTTATTGCCCGTCCCTAATTGCCCTTGAGAAGGTGGTGGTGAGCCGCCTTCTTGAACCACTGCAGTCCATGTGATGAAGGTGCTCCCATAGTGCTGTTAGGGAGGGAGTTCCAGGATTTTGACACAGCGACGATGAAGGAATGGCCAATATATTTCCAAGTCAGGATGGTGTGTGATTTGGAGGGGAACTTGGAGGTGGTGGTGTTCCCATGCGCCTACTGCCCTTGTCCTTCTAGGTGGTAGAGGTCGCGGGTTTGGGAGGTGCTGTCGAAGAAACCTTGGCGAGTTGCTGCAGTGCATCTTGTAGATGGTACACACTGCAGCCACGGTACGCTGGTGGTGGAGGGAGTGAATGTTTAAGGTGGTGGATGGGATGCCAATTAAGCGTCTGCTTTGTCCTGGATGGTGTCGAGCTTCTTGAGTGTTGTTGGAGCTGTACTCATCCAGGCAAGTGGAGAGTATTCCATCACACTCCTGACTTGTGCCTTGTAGGTGGTGGAAAGGCTTTGAGGAGTCAGGAGGTGAGACACTCACCACAGAATACCCAGCCTCTGACCTGCTCTTGTAGCTACATTATTTACATGGCTGGTCCAGTTAGGTTTCTGGTCAATGGTGACCCCCAGGATGTTGATGGTGGGGGATTCGGCGATGGTAATGCCGTTGAATGTCAAGGGGTGGTGGTTAGACACCTTCTTCTTGGAGATAGTCATTGCCTGGCACTTGTGTGGCGCAAATGTTACCTGCCACTTATCAGCCCAAGTCTGAATGTCGTCCAGGTCTTGCTGCTTGCGGGCATGGATTGCTTCATTATCTGAAGAGTTGCGAATGGAACTGAACACTGTGCAATCATCAGCGAATATCCCCACATCTGACCTTATGATGGAGGGAAGGTCATTGATGAAGTAGATGAAGATGGTTGGGCCTAGGACACTGCCGTATGTTCCCTAGAGTTTAGAAGAATGAGAGGTGATCTCATTGGAACATATACATTTCTTAAGGGGCTTGACAGGGCAAATGCTGGGAGGATGTTTCCCCTGGCTGGGGAGTCTAGAACTAGGGGTCACAGTCTCAGAATAAGGGGCTGGTCATTTAGGACTGAGATTACGAGACATTTCTTCACTCAAAGTGTTGTAAATCTTTGGAATTCTCTACCCCAGAGGCCAGTGGAGGCTCAGTCGTTGAATGTATTCAAGACAGAGATTGATAGATTTTTGGATACTAAGGGAATCAAGGAATATGGGGATAGTGCAGGAAGGTGGAGTTGAGGTAGGAGATCAGCCATGATCTTATTGAAT
The DNA here is from genome assembly GCF_052327205.1 of Somniosus microcephalus. NCBI lineage: Eukaryota > Metazoa > Chordata > Chondrichthyes > Squaliformes > Somniosidae > Somniosus > Somniosus microcephalus. The sequence continues at coordinate 42,348,920 of NC_140988.1, forward strand.
GGCGGAGCAGGCTCGAAGGGCTGAATGGCCTACTCCTGCTCCTATTTCTTATGTTCTTATGTTATGGAAATCCAGGGGATATAAGTTAAGTAAGCAGAGAACAAGTTTGATGCTAGGAGGTATTTCTTTTCATAGAAGGTTGTCGACCTCGCCAAGAAATTGCCGGCTTATACAATGATATTGGGGGATGTGTTTGCCAGTCACCGTAGAACTTATATCATGGTCTTTGAAGGTCAAAGAGGAATTTCCCAGAGCTTTTTCCTAAATCGGCATATGGTTTTGATGTGCCTCAATAATTCCGAGACTCGAAGGTAGCAGAACAAAACAAGGCTTTTATTAACTTAGAACGAAACACGTAAGCGAGAGAGATGTCGTCCTTCTGGAGACTGGGGCTAGACTGAAGCTAGCTTACAAACGGGGCCAGGTATGGGCGGAGCCCTACACACAGCACATTCCAGCACATTCCAGTATACAATACAGCACATTCCAGTACACAATACAATGAGGTCTGGGGGAAGGGAAATGACACTGAAACCGATCTCAGTCACAGGCAGTGATGAATGGAAATATTTCATCACATTCACCCCTTCTATAGATTTAGTCTGTTCGGGGGTTTGATAGTCCTCTGCGACCGACGTGGCTGTTGCGGTGCCGCGGGTGTCGGCTGGGTGTCCCCGGTAGCCTCCTGGGTCTCTGCCGGGGGTGCCGCCAGGGTTGTTGAAGGGGTAGTTGGTGAGGGTGCCGTTGGTCAGTGTTCTTCCGGGGGTGATGAAAGAGTAGTGGGTGGGTAAGAGTTGCTGTGATCGTCGTTGCCGCTATTGCCGTGGTTGTTGTCGATGCCGGCTGGGGCGACGTCTTTTATGGACACGGTGTCCTCCCTTCCGTCGGCGTGCCGGACATATGCGTATTGGGGGTTGGCGTGGAGTAGGTGTACTGGCTCCACGAGAGGGTCCGTCTTGTGGCCCCTCACATGCCTTCGCACGAGTACCAGACCTGGGGTGGAGAGCCATGACGGCATGGATACGCCTGAGGTGGATTTCCGGGGAAAGACAAACATTCGTTCATGAGGCGTGGTATTAGTGGCCGTACACAATAGCGACCGTATCGAATGGAGCACATCCGAGAGGACTTCCTGCCAGCGGGAGATAGGGAGGCCCTTGGTCCTTAGAGCTAGAGTGACTGCTTTCCATACTGTCCCGTTCTCTCGCTCCACTTGGCCGTTACCCCGGGGGTTGTAGCTGGTGGTACGGCTCGTGGCGATCCCCCTGGACAGCATGTACTGGCGTAGCTCTTCACTCATGAAGGACGCCCCCCTATCCGTATGGATGTAGCTCGGCATACCGAACAGGCAGAACAGGCTGTTGAGGCATTTAATGACCGTGGCGCTGGTCATGTCTGGGCAGGGGAAGGCGAATGGGAACCGGGAGTATTCGTCCACAATGTTCAGGAAGTAAACATTGCGGTCGACGGACGGGAGGGGGCCCTTGAAATCTAAGCTGAGCCGCTCAAAGGGCCGTGTAGCTTTGATTAAGTGGGCTCTATCTGGGCGGTAGAACCGAGGCTTGCACTCAGCGCAAGTGCGGCAGTTCCTGGTCAGGGACCGAACTTCCTCAATCGAGTAGGGTAAGTTACGGGACTTTATGAAGTGGAACAGCCGCGTGACCCCTGGGTGGCAGAGGTCGTTGTGGAGGGTCTGTAGCCGATCCCCGGTGGCGCTGGCACACATCGCTCATGAGAGGGCGTCAGGGGATTCGTTAAGGGCCCCTGGCCGGTAAATGATGTCGTACTCGAAGGTGGAGAGCTCGATCCGCCACCTAAGAATCTTATCATTTTTAATCTTCCCCCTCTGTTTATTATTGAACATAAACGCTACCGACCGCTGGTCGGTAAGTAGGGTGAAGCGTTTGCCGGCTAGGTAGTGGCGCCAGTGGCGCACTGCCTCCACGATGGCTTGGGCCTCCTTTTCCACGGAGGAGTGTCTGATCTCGGGCCCTTGGAGGGTCCTCGAGAAGAAAGCTACGGGCCGCCCCGCCTGGTTGAGGGTGGCCGCCAAGGCGAAGTCAGACGCATCACTTTCCACTTGAAATGGAGTGTTCTCGTCCACTGCCTGTAGCGTGGCCCGCTCAATATCCTGCTTAATGCTTTTGAAGGCGGCGTGGGCCTCAGCAGAGAGCGGGAAAGAGGATGCTTTCAAGAGGGGGCGGGCTTTGTCGGAGTAGTTGGGGACCCATTGGGAATAATAAGAAAATAACCCCAGGCACCTTTTCAGGGCTTTGGGAGTGTTGGGCAGGGGCAGCTCCCGTAGGGGGCGCAATCGGTCGGGGTCTGGTCCGATTTCCCCATTCTCCACCACGCTGCCTAGTATGCAGAGGCGCGTGGTGTTGTAAGCGCACTTGTCCTCGTTGTAGGTGAGGTTGAGTTTTTGTGCGGTTTTCAGGAACCTCTCGAGGTTCGAGTCGTGATCCTGCTGGTTGTGACCGCAGATGGTGACGTTGTCGAGGTAGGGGAAGGTTGCCTGCAAGTGGTGGTCATCGACCATGCGGTCCATCTCCCTCTGGAAGACCGAGACCCCATTCGTCACCCCAAAGGGGACTCTGAGGAATTGGTAGAGGCGTCCGTTCGCCTCGAAGGCGGTGTACGGGCGGTCCTCTGGTCTGATAGGGAGCTGGTGGTACGCTGACTTGAGGTCGATGGTGGAGAACACCCGGTATTGGGCGATTTGGTTCACCATTTCTGATATGCGGGGTAGCGGGTAGGCATCTAGTAGGGTGTACCTGTTGATCGTTTGACTATAGTCGATCACCATCCGTTTCTTCTCGCTACCCCTTACCACTACCACTTGGGCGCGCCACGGGCTGTTGCTGCGTTCAATAATGCGCTCTTTCAGGAGCCTGTCTACCTCGGTCGCGATAAACCGCCTGTCCTCCCAGCTGTACCTCCTGCTTTTGGTCGCTATTGGCCGGCAGTTAGGGGTAAGGTTCGCGAATAGCGAAGGCGGCTTTACCTTCAGGGTAGCCAGACCGCACACTGTGAGGGGCGGCTGGGACCCACCGTACTTGAGCGTGATGCTTTGGTGGTTGCACTGGAAATCCAGGCCCAAGATCACGCTCGCATATAGGTTCTTCATGATTAATACTTTAAAATTATCATATACAGTTCCGTTAACGCACAATTGTACCGTGCAGTAACCCAGAATGGTCGATGTCTGGGTTTTGTCAGCCATAGAGATGGTACCCTGAGTAGGGACCACCTTTAGGGAGAGTTGTTGTGCCAGTTCTGGGTGGATAAAGCTCTCCGTGCTTCCACTGTCAATTAAGCATTTAACCCGGCACCCGTTTACCTCGATGTCCACCATTGATCTGGATAGCGGGTGCGGCCTGGTCTGGTCCACTGTGACCGATGCCACTGTAGGGCCCTGATCGATACAAGATGGCGTCCACGCTGTCTGCTCACAAGATGGCGGACCCCACGAGGTCGGGCAAGATGGCGTCCAAGATGGCCGCTCCCACGGCGCACACGCGGCGGTGGCGGGTTTTCCGGCGGTTGGTTTTCCGGCGGGGTTCCCTCTGCACACCTTCCCGAAGTGCCCCTTCTTACCGCACTTAAAGCAGGTGGTGCCTTTCGCCGGGCACAGGTTTCTGGTGTGCTTTGGCTGCCCGCAGAAGTAGCAGTTGGGTCCCTGACGCGTCGCGGCTGTCGTAGGGCTTCTGGGGGGAGAGCGGGGCCCAGCCGGTGTCGGGCTGTCGGGCGGGGAAGATGCCTTCCAAGATGGCAGCGCCCTCGGTGCACACGTGGCGGCGTGGACGGCGCGGGCTGAAGAGTAGGCGTCCGAGTTTCTCTGGGCCACATCCAGGGATCGCGCGGTGTCCGCAGCCTGTTTCAGGTCCAACCCCGTTTTTTCCAGCAGTCTTTGCCGGATGTAAGTGGAGCTGAGGCCTGTGATGAAGGCATCGCGAACAAGCTCGTCAGTGTACACTGCGGCTTTTACATCTCGGCACTTGCAGTCTTTGCCAAGCATTTTCAGGGTGCTTAGGAACTCCTCCACCGATTCCCCAGGTCGCTGTGCGCGGGTGGCGAGCAGGTGCCTAGCATACACCTCATTCGTAGGCTGCTGGTAATGCGCCTTTAAGATGTCGCAGGCGGCCAGGTACGTCTCGGCGTCTTGGATGAGGGGGTAAACCCGGTGGCTTACCCAATTCCGCAGAATTCTGAATCTCATCCTTGCAGCGTCCGTAGCGTCTTTGACGGCTGCGGAATTGTCCAGGAAGAATTCCATACACTCAAACCAGTGTCCGAAGCGTGCTGATGCGTCCGGAGCATATTGATCCAAATCCAAACGTTCGGGTTTCAGGAGTTGATCCATAGTGTTGAAAATAAGTTAATAAAATTGATGTGCCTCAATAATTCCGAGACTCGAAGGTAGCAGAACAAAACAAGGCTTTTATTAACTTAGAACGAAACACGTAAGCGAGAGAGATGTCGTCCTTCTGGAGACTGGGGCTAGACTGAAGCTAGCTTACAAACGGGGCCAGGTATGGGCGGAGCCCTACACACAGCACATTCCAGCACATTCCAGTATACAATACAGCACATTCCAGTACACAATACAATGAGGTCTGGGGGAAGGGAAATGACACTGAAACCAATCTCAGTCACAGGCAGTGATGAATGGAAATATTTCATCACAGGTTTTGCCTCAGTTTCTTTGCCTGAAGAAAGACAAGCTCACTACAGTGTGACTCAGTGGCAGCACTCTCGCCTCTGGGTGAGAAGGTTATAGGTTCAAGTCCCACTCCAGGGATTTGAGCACAAAATCTAGGCTGACACTCCAGTCCAGTCCAGTAGTGCAGTGCTGCACTGTTGGAGGTGCTTTCTTTCAGATGAGACATTAAAGATCCTATGGCACTACCTTGAAGAAGAGCAGGGGAGTTCTCCCTGGTGTTCTGGCCAATATTTATTCATCAATCAAGAATTTAAAAAAAAACGATTATCTGTTCATTATTACATTGATGTTTGTGGGAGCTTGCTGTGCACAAATTGACTGCCACGTTTCCTACATTACAACAGTGACTACACTTCAAAAGTACTTAATTGGCTGTAAAACATGTCCTGAGGTCATAAAAAGGTGCAGTATAAATGCAAGACTCTTTTTTTAAATTTTACATTTGAATTGTGCTGCATTAATACAAAAATTCAAGGCTTTGACTATCCTAACCTAGGTGGAAACAGCAGTAGTCTGGGAGAAGAAAAAAAGAGTTTAAAAAAAAACTTCAGAGAAAAAGAGACAACTTTTAAATGCTGAACAGTTTCAAGTACCACAGGAAAATGTGAGAATCCTACTGTTACACTTTTAAATGCAGCTATTTAAGGTAACCATTCAGACTGACACATTAGAGGGAGTATTTTACAGTATGTTTAAAATCTGGTAATTTTCGGCAACAGTTTTAAATGTTCCTGGTTGTTTCTTACCTCCAGTCCTCCCCTGTCCTATCAGTACTTTTGGTTGAAGGCTGTCCTCATTGGACATCAGATGAGGAAGGTAATAGAAGATATTTGGTGACTGAACATTATGCTTTCTGGTGAGGTTCAATGCTTTCATCTTCATTGCATCTGAAATCAGAGAGACCAATGTTAAGGTAATATGCTGCATGCAACCATGCTTATTTTCTAGATTGAAATCTCTAACAGTTTGCATTAACTGTGTCAGCTTGCTGTACTTAGTAGCAGGGTTCAAGCCCTGCTTCAGGACTTCAGCACATAATCTAGGCCGAGACTTAAGCGCAGTACTGAAGGAGTGCTTAATTGGTGGAGGTGCTGTATTTTGGACAAAGTGTTATACTGAGGCCTTGTTTGCCTGTTTCATTGGATGGAAAAAAAATCCCATAGCACTACTTGACGAAGCACAAGAAGCTCTCTTGATGTCTTGGCCAACATTCCTGCTTCAACCAACATGAATTGGCCATCCATCTCACTTCCTGTATGTGCAACCTTGCTGTGTAAAATGAGCTGCCATGTTTGGCCACAATTCAAAAACAATTCATTGGCTGTGGGCGGCTTTAGGGTATCCTGAGGATATGAAAGATGCTATATAAAGGCTGTATCTACTATTGAAAGGCATTTGAGGCCTTTGGCAAGAGCTGTCTGTACAGAAGCATTCACTTTGTTCAGCTCATTCCTCATCTGTGACAAGGAAGACAATCTTGTGCAACATACGTTGAAAGCCGGCTTCTGTGTTGTAGAATGCGAGAGGAATTCACCCGCTTGAGCTGCTTTGTATATTATGGATCTTCCTGGCCCCCGGCCTCAGTTAAACCAGGAAGTTTACTTTGGGGTTGAGTCCAGACCCAGATGCCAGAAGCCAGCAGCACTAGGATAGCACTGAACCCGACATAAAGGGAACACCTGACTGATTCAGGAGGATTCTTCCCCCTTCCTCCCTCCGTCCCTCTCACTCTGATATAAGAATGGTGAGCATGTTTCCCTTTTGTATCTGTAAAAGCTACATAGGTGGTAAAGAATTTCCAGCTTCAGCTGCAAACCAGAAAGTGTAATTTATATTAATAATAAAGATTGCTTGTGACAGCACAGTCTAAGACATAGCTCGGTTTCCTTCCTGTGTTAGAATCTTTTTAACCAAGAAAAGCCAATTTTGCTAGACACCTGTTCTTATTAATCATCTCCAGCTGCACCACGGCACTCTGACAGCTCATACTGAAAACCAAGCACCACAAACACAAACACGCACCTATCCACCATTGGAGAAATGAAGAGTCACTGCAGCTGCCAATGATGAGCGGTCTGAGTCTCTGGCTTCAGACAGGTGAACACTGGCATTGTCCCAAGTTTGGCCGTGAAAAGTCAAATCAGTCCTAGAATCTCTAAGGCTGGCTATGACTGCAATGAAACACGGTCGACTGTGAGAAAAGTGCTTTTTCTGCAGGCTTTTCAGTAGAATAGGCCTTTTTAGACTCAAAGTTGTTTTTGTCAGCAGTTTGTGTAACTGTCCTTGTACACCCACGTCGGAAGATATTTTGTCAACTGTGGTTATCTTATGTTTATGGGATCACAGCACGGGAACCATTGGTTGACTGTTCCTGCCTATTTTGAAATGTGTGGGAATTGTTAGAAGGCTGCTTGGCTTGGGAAAACATTGAAATCTATTGACATACAGGCTCAAAAACAGGCTCAAGTTCCCATAATATAAGGATTGTTTTAATGTTTATAAGGTAGACTTAAAGCATAGTCACAGCGCCAGGGACCCGGGTTCGAATCCGGCCCCGGGCAACTGTCTGTGTGGAGTTTGCACATTCTCCCCGTGTTTGCGTGGGTTTTCTCCGGGTGCTCCGGTTTCCTCCCACAGTCCAAAGATGTGCGGGTTAGGTTGATTGGCTATGATAAATTGACCCTTAGTGTTAGGGGGATTAAATACGTGGGGTTACGGGGATAGGGTGGGATATGTGTTGGTGTAGGGGTTACGGGGATCGGGTGGGATATGTGTTGGTGCAGGCTCGATGGGCTGAAATGGCCTCTATCTGCACTGTGGGGTTTCTGTGATTCTGTGATTCTGTGAATATTAGAACGTTCTTGGAGCAAGGCTGGACTGCTTACGTATTATGACAAGGCCATTTGAGATCAATCACCTTGAAACCTTGTAGATGTTAACAGGTTGTATCTGTCTTATGTTATAAGTATAAGCTTTGAATCTTAACTTTGTGTATTAGCTTATTTTGTAACTAATACATAAATATACCTTAGGAAGAAGGCTCCCTCTAGTCTCTGAGTATCAAAGACCTAATCGAATACAAATTGCTTACATCAAAGTGGAACTTAGAATGTCCAATCTCTAGTATTATGTCAAACACAGGAAGATTTGTAATATATAATCTGGCTGGCTACCTTTTGCAAAGTCCAAAGTTAAACAGTGACAGGATAGGGGTGGGGACAAGAGGTGAGATTATGGCTTGAGTTCTGATGCTTTCACAATAACAAACAGTAGTGGAAAAATAGATTTCTGTTAAAGAAATTTGGCTTTTGGTGTCTTGGTTAAAGTCTGTGAGTTAGATATATTAATGTTACCGATTACACTATATCAATCCATTCCAGCAGTAAATATATTAAGGCAAGTACCAACCCACAAAAACTTTCCACCTTTAAAATTTTTGTGGACCTGAAGAAAATAGACAATGTACCAATTGCCTTTTGTACAATCACTTATGCAAATTGAACCAAATAATTGGCTTAACAAAAAGATGTGTTTCCTCAACTATTCCACTGGACTCCTGCCATAACGCCACTGGGTATGGGCAAAACAGCTTGGAATAAGGCCGGGACCTTGATACACCGGGTTGCAACCTTATTGTGCTTGGCCTTGCAATGGGTAGAGCCTCCGCCCTACCCTTACATGGACAACCATGTCAAAGGGAGCATGAGCGAGGGCAGGAGCTCCCTATACTGGGAGTGCACTTCCCCAGCCCATATGGGACCTGGTGTAAGACTGGAGGCTGGTACGGTAAAAGTCAGCTGAGCCGTATTGGCTTCCAGAAGGGTACAACTGGGCCCCATAAAAAGGTCCAGGCCAGGAAAGCAGCCTTTAAAATGGGAACATTTTTAAATAAAACACTTTAGTATTGAGAAGCAGGAACTAAGACTGAGTGAGAGACCGGGGCCTGCGGAGAGCGTAAGACCAAACCCAGAGAGAGAGAGAGAACTGGGCCTGATGAGTATGAGGTGTCGAATTGGAGATCGAAGCCCGAGCGAGAAAGAGAGAGACCGGGGCTGAGAACCAAAGTGGCGGGAGTCGGATCGGGAAAAGGTCAACAGTGGGGGAACAGTTTAAAAGGAGAATGGGAGATCCAGAACAGCAGCAAGTGAGGAGGGGTGGCAGCCAGAAAAAGCTAAATATTATTTAAGTAGTAATTCAGCTAAGCTCTAATTTATAGTTTTTACTATAGAATAGCTTCAGAGATTAGGTAAAAATAATAATAAATTAGAATAAGTAATAGAAATAATTCAATGAACAAAAAACTTAAAAATATTCCCTGTTGCGTTACATTTATGAAAAGGTATGGCAGGATTAGAGTCTAGAATGATGTGTGCAATATGCATGATGTGATCATGCCTGGACTCTCATGCTGTCCAGGGTGAATACATATACATGAAGTGTACAAAGGTTGCCCTCCTCGAACAAGAAGTTGTGCAGCTCGAGTCAGCTGGGCACACTCAGCACCATTTGGGAGGGAGAAAGTTTTCTGGAGCTGGCCTTCCAGAGGGTGGTCACCATCGGTAGACAGGGCAGAAAGCAACAGGTGTGGGTAGAAAGGGGATTGTCTGTGGAGCTGAATCTGTCTATGAGGCATACCTGTTTAGATACCAGTGGACAAAAAGGGTGACACTTAGGAGGGTAACCATAAGCAACTACAAGGCACTGACGAGCAAGTGGTTACCCATGGGGGAAACAGTACAGGTAGTAAATATAGGGGAGTGATGACTGTGGACGATTCTATAGTCAGAAGCTAGATGGCTTCTTTCGTCAATATGATCCAGCGCCCAGAATGGCATGTCGTACCTAAGGAAAAGTTTTAGGTTCCCGAGACATTGGGACCACATTTGAGGTCAGGGAAGGAAAGAAAAACGAGATGGCCTTCACCTAAACCAGAGCTGAACCTATGTCCTTGTGGAAAGGGTAAATAAGGCAGGGCTGGGGGGAGGGGTGTGGGGTGCAGGGGGAGATTTAAACAAATTAGGGGTGGGAAGGGAAAGTCCATACTGTAATTCAAAAAGTGTCAAATAAAGACCAGCAGGGCATTTGGGCAAGATAGGGGTTGTTACCTAAATAAAAGTTCAGTGCACAAATATATGTAACATAGAAATAAAACAAGTGAGTTAGAAGCACAAATTCAGATTAAAAGGTATGACGTAATAGCGATGACAGAAACCTGACTACAAACTGGGCATGATTGACAGCTAAACATTCCAGGCTGTAGGATCTATAGAAGAGACAGGGAAATTGGGAAACACAATTACTGTGGTAGAAAGAAAGAATTACACTAAGGGTAAACTGGCAGTGGAATTAAGGAACAGCAAAAATGCAAGACTCTGGTAGGAGTTATCTACAGACCTCCTGATATAGTGATGTAGTGGGGGGACGTATAAATATAGAGATCAGGGAAGCATGAAGAAAAACAATGTGGTTATAATAGGAGATTTTAATTTTCACAGACTGGGAGAAACAGAACAGCTCAAGTCATAAAATGCAATGAACTCAAGAATGCATTCAGGGCAGTATTCTCAGAACATGTGTTTTAGAATCATCAAAGGAACAGGCCGTGCTAGATTTAGTGATGGGTAACGAACCAAAACATTCTGATGGTAAAGGAACGTCTTGGGAATAGTAAACATAATACGATCAAAGTTGATATTAGGTTTGAGAGGAAGAAGGAAGAGTCACAAACCAGGGTTTCAAATTTTAATATGGCAAACTTCGAAGGGATGTGAAGTGAATTGACTACAGTAAAGTGGGCTGAAATATTCATGGTTAAACCTACAGGCAAGCAGGAGGCTCCTCGTTTACACAGTTAAGGGACCTAATGCCTGTTTTAGGGGCCACCAGGGATGCCTGAAAAATGGCCCAACCCAATTTCAGTTCGGATGTTCGGACTTTGGTCCCTGAAATTGGGCCTTGTTGCACCCATTTTATGCCTGTAAATGTAGGCTCATTAAAGACAAATGCAGGTGAGGCTATAATGGACAATAAGGAAATGGCAAACTTCTTAAGTAAATACTTTTGTATCTGTTTTCAGGGCAGAAAATGGCAACAAAATACAAATGGTACAAGATAGCCTAAAAATAAGTTATGGGGAGGAACTTACTAGATTTAATATAAGTTAAAAAATGGCAATAGAGAAAATAATGAAACTTAAGAATGAGCAATCACCAGGACTTGATGGTATTATTAATACCCCAGGGTAAATGGTTGGAACGTAGGAGGCAGAGAGTAGGGATAAAGGGAATGCACTCTGATTGGCGGGATGTGATAAGTGGTGTTCCCCAGGGATCTGTAATGGAACTGAAGTCAATGGAAATAAAAATCCGGAGAGATTTAAAACAGGCTGCCGACTCATTGTCACCCATTTTACACTATCGCACAAAGTCACCAGTCTGGAAGATATGACAGCCAGAGATAGTCACAAATCCCAAGTTAAAACAAATTGAACATGCACAGTGGCTTTTCTGAAACTAAAACAGAAAATGTTGGAAACAATTAGCAGGTCTCTCACCACCTGCCGATTGCCGACCTCCTCCCCTCCCAATTGCCAGGGACAGTCCCAAGGGTCCCCAGCTGCAACCTCCTGCTGCTAGTGTTCCTTCTCCCCTTGCCCGCCGGCCAGGCTGCCCATTTGGCTGGCTGCTGAGCAGGATATGGAGCACCCTCCCCCTAAATATCAGGACCATAATATCGCAAAGTGAAGTTTCCAGCACTTGAAAGTGTTGCAGGTTCGGAATGAATAACATCCTGTTAATGAGCTTCTCTTATGGCAGCAAAGGTTTCAGCGTAAGTTGCAAGAGTAGGCGTGTTGCTGCTGTTGCTTCTCAAACCACTAGACCCCACTGTGCTTAAGTTGTAGTGACATTGCCACTTTGCCACTGACAGAAACTTAACCGCAATGTAACGAAAGTGGCGCTGCTACTTTTAAAAGGGTTGCCTACAACCAAAAAAGGTTGTTTGTGGCAGTGCCTGTGTGGCAGTGCGCCTCCAATAGTAACATAAGCAAAATAGGCTTGTGCTGAGGGACAACAGCCATGCTTTTGGCTGATGACTGACAGCAGCAACTGAAAAATTCCTACCTGCCTTATAAAGGTAAGCAAAATCATAAGGCCTGCACATCAATAGTTCGGAACAGCAGCATAAAAAAGGCAGTTTCTATATCTGGGGATAGGTTATTGACTAACATTCACTACAAGCTCACTGACTCCCACAGCTATCTGGACTACACTTCCTCCCACCCCGCTTCCTGTAAGGACTCTATTCCATTCTCCCAGTTTCTCCGTCTCTGCCGCATCTGCTCCGACGATACCAACTTCCATACCAGTGCTTCAGACATGTCTTCCTTTTTCCTCAACCGAGGATTCCCCTCTACTTTGGTTGAGATAGCCCTCGACCGTGTCCGTTCTATCTCCCGCACTTCTGCCCTCGCCCCTGCCCCTCCCTCCCGGAACCACGATAGAGTTCCCCTTGTCCTCACCTTTCACCCCACCAGCCTCCATATTCAACGGATCATCCTCCGCCATTTCCGCCACCTCCAGCGTGATCCCACCACCAAACGCATCTTCCCGTCACCTCCCCTTTCAGCATTCCGTAGGGACCGCTCCCTCCGCGACAACCTAGTCCACTCCTCAATTACCCCCAGCACCCCTTCCCCTTCGGCTGGCACCTTTCCGTGCAAGCGCAGGAGATGCAACACATGCCCTTATACCTCCCTCCTTCCCACTGTCCAGGGCCCCAAACACCCCTTCCAGGTGAAACAGCGATTTACTTGTACTTCTTGCAATTTAGTATACTGTATTCGCTGCTCACGATGTGGTCTCCTCTACAATGGGGAGACCAAACGCAGATTGGGTGACCACTTTACGGAACACCTCCGTTCAGTCTGTAAGGGGAACCCGAGCTCCCGGTGGCCTGTCACTTTAATTCTCCGCTCCATTCCCACTCAGACCTCACCGTCCTCGGCCTCTTGCATTGTTCCATGGAAGCTCAGCGTAAGCTTGAGGGACAGCACCTCATCTTTCGATTAGGCACTCTACAGCCCTCTGGACTCAACATAGAGTTCAACAATTTCAGATCATAACCTCGGCCCCTATCACATTTATATATTTTCTTCTTTTTTTTATCCACACTTTTTGTTTGGCCCCCTTTTTTCTTCTTCCCTCCCACATGGCAGCTGTCCTTCATTCTGCCAGCGCAATTCACACCCCATCTAGAGCCATCCTTTGTTCCTTAACCTGTCCTATTACCCCCTCCTCTTGCCTTGAATATCTCTTAATGTCTCTCAATGTCTCTTAATCTCTCCTGCTTTCTATCCTATCACTGACCTTCCCTTTTGTTCTTTCATCCCCTCCCCCTTTTCCCAGCCCCCAAACCTGCTTTCCAGTTCCTGCTTTTTTTCAGTTCTGACGAAAGGTCATTGACCTGAAACGTTAACTCTGTTTCTCTCTCCACGGATGCTGCCCTGGCCTGCTGAGTTTTTCCAGCTTTTTCTGTTGTTATTTCAGTTTCTATATCACCTGACCGGCCGCCAGTATTGAACAACTTATTAGTAAGGTGGCTCTGTAATGAGATCACGATAATTACAGATGAGAAATGCCAGCCCATCTGAATTCATCTATTCAAAAAGATTCTAATGTCCCGCCATTATAGCATCTTGTTTCTTGGCAACCAGAACTGGATACGGTACTCAAGGTGCAGCCTGACCAGAGCATTGTAAAGCTTGATTTTTATCTCCTCTGACTTATATTCTATTGTTTTGCCTATGTAGTTCAACATCCTGTTAACTTTATTGATTGCTGCTCTGGATTGCTTGGATATGTTCAGCATCAAGTACACTAAGGCCCCTAGGTCTCTTTCAGCTTCATCCTTAGCTATTTCAACACAATTCATGGAGGATGGGTGCCATCAATTTTTCCTTCCTATGTGTGGCACTTTACACTTGTCTGCATTAATTTTCATCTGCCATTGTTTCGCCCACTTATGTATTTTGTCCAACTCATTCTGTAACTTCTGAGCAGCCTATTCCAATTAAACTGCCCCTTCTAGTTTGGTATCATCTGCAAATTTGACCATTGGGTTTCTGAATCCAGCTCATTTATATAAATTAGAGACATTAGTGCTCCCAACAACAAGCTCTGGGGAACCCTTCTCTGTACTTCCTCCCACTCTGACATACCTCCTCTAATAAGTATTTGTTGTTTCTTACCCTTCAGGCAGCTTCTTATCCATTGCCAGGGTTTATCCTGAATCCCCACAGCTTTGAGTTTTATGAATAACCTTTTGTGTGGAACTTTGTCAAAAGCCTTTTGGAAATCAAGGTAAATCATGTCATAATCCATGTGGGTTGTCACTACCTCAAAGAAGTTGAGGAGGCTGCTCAGGCAGGATCTTCCCTTTCTGAGTCCATGCAGACTGCAGTTAACTGGGATATTGATGTACAGATGATCCTCAAGTTTACTGTTGGTAAATGATTCTATTATTTTACATAGAATGGAAGACTAACGTCTCTGTAGTTGCCTGTGTCTGTTTTGTTACCTTTTTTGAATATGGGCCCCACATTAGCTTGTTTCCAATCTACTGATACCTCCCCAGTGTCCAAAGATTTCCTCATAGGAACTTTAGGAACAGGAGTAGGCCATTCAGCCCACTCGAGCCTGCTCTGCCATTCGATTAGATCGTGGCTGATTTGCACCTCAACTCCATTTACTCGCCTTTGCTCCATATCCCTTGATACCTAACAAAAATTTAGCCAGCTCAGTCTTGAAAGCTCCAATTGCCCCAGCATCCGCAGCCTGAATAGCCTAGCTCTAATTTTAATATGTCGCCTTGATTCTTTCACCAGAGGAAATCGTTTCTCCATATCTACCCTGTCAAATCCTTTGAATATTTTAAACACCTCTATCAGATCACCCTTCAATCTTCTATGCTCAAGGGAATACAAACCAAGTTTATGTAAACTGTCCTCATAATTTAACCCTCTAAGCCCCGGAATCATTCTGATAAATATGTGCTGCACCCTCTCCAAGGCCAATATATCCTTCCTGAGGTGCGGTGCCCAGAACTGAATGCAGTGCTCCAGATGGGGTCTGACCAAGGCTTTATACAACTGAGGCACAATTTCCTCCCCTTTGTATTCTAGCCCCCCTTGAGATAAAGGCCATCATTCCTTTTTTGATTGCTTTTTGTACCTGTCCGCTAGCTTTTAATGAGTTGTGAACTTGGACTCCCAAATATCTTTGCTCCTCTACAGATCCTAGTTTCTTACCATTAAGAAAGTATTCTCATTTATCTTTCTTGGGTCCAAAGTGGATGGCCTCACACTTGCATAATGATTGTCAACGCTTTACAAGTCGCTCTCCGCACTCTGGGATAAATACCACCTATCCCTGGGGTTTTATTTGTATATAAGCACATTATGAAAATATATCCTGAGGTAACAAGTTGTGGGCAGACCTAAGGCTAAAGACCTGTGGTCCCTCATCCAAGTGGCATTCTTCATGTGTGAGCCTAGATAGTGAATACTGGCAGACTATTTTACCATAGAGGGCATCACTGCCAAACCAATTAATAGTGATAGATAAATCTGAGTTTACAATCAAAGTTCCATCAGAAACTACAACCGAATAAGCATAAGCTCCCCACATAAGATCATGGAGCTGGTGGCGAAAGCAGATTTTGTGAGGTAAATAGAGGAAATCCTCTTGACTTTATCTATGATTCTGCTATAAATAACAGAGGAAACCTTCCCCCTAGATGTCAATGGAAATGATTACTTGGGGGTTAATTTCCTCTGGTAGCACACTGGTTAAGGAGTCCACATAAAATTCTAGGTGCACTATTTTAAAGGCAATCATTAATCCTGCTAGAGGAAATGAAACTCCCAAGTGGGGTTTCCTAAAACGGCAGGTCATAAAGCAATCCACATTCACTAGATTGGACTCTATTGCCTCACCTCAGTTTGGGCATTCCCAGTCTATATTTGGCTAACTGAAGTCACCCATTATTCCCACACTGGGGGGGGGAAGATTTCCTCTGTGTGCTATGTGTTACAAGATTGCAATCCTGCATTATTGTTCATGGTGTCCCATGTTGTTGTCTTTACCAATCCTTCTTATCTCATCATAGCTGAAGATTTCTGCTGGTAGCTATTTGTGAGAAATCATTCATCGGTCTATAAAGAAGCCGTTTATGGTTTCACTATAGATAGGAAACAGTAGAAATCTTCCCTCATTTTTGTTCTGCTTGAGACACCTGCAGTGAATCTCCTTTGTGAATCCTGCCCTCTGGTCTTCTTGTTAACTCAAGCTAGACTAATTCATTTTATGTCTTTTGCTAAACATTCAATCAGCTTCTTTAATTTCCAAATTATCCTGAACGTGCACTATTCCCTTGCTCCTCTCCAGTCTTTTTTGTCCCTCCTGAATATCTTTTACCCTTGCATACTGAATTCATTCCTATTTCCTTGAGTGAGCAATATTTCCATAGCCTGGAAATGACTGCATTGTTTATTGTTTTTTGGAAGTTACTAAACATGCTGGTTAACCCCCCACTGTACTGTTTCTTGAAACTGTACTACTGTAAAATGTACATTTGAACAACCACACAAAAGGCCACCTGATGAAGCAGTAGAATCAATAACATAAACAATCAGCTAAAAACCTTAGGAGCACAGCAAAAGATGGAAATAGGCGGTATTTGAGGAAGCACACATGAAATTGTTGGTGAAGGTGGTTTTAGGAAGGTTAATTTGCAGATGTGGATTGCAGTTTTAAGAAATGGGAAGATCTAGGGTAAATTAACTGATCCCAGCTCCCAGTGGGGAACCAGGCTCGAAGGGCAACACAGTGTTTTAGCCCAACCTCTGACCTGTTCTCTCTTCAAGTGTGCTTCCCTGCTAGGACAGCAGGATGGGTGAATTTACCATTTTTGTTCTCTTTGGAAGGCGCCTTCAATTAATGCCTGGCCCATCAGTCTTCCTCATTGTATTACTGCTTTGGCAGCTACTTCCTGGCAGTCATTTTCACCAAATTGGTCTGCCATAGCTTCACCATTTCTTGTTCTTCAGCCTCCAACGGTGAGGTCACTTTGTAGAGTGAAGTCATGGAGCATGCAGTAAACGACATTTGTATGTGATGCCCTCGAGCGTTATACAGTAATTGGGTGAGTGGTGTTTTAAGATGCCAATGGTACGTACAATAATCATTCTATTGTACCATGAGCCTCATTGTACCTCAACTCTGCTTCTTTCTGTGGTTGGAGCAAAGGTGTAATTAGCTAGAGCTATGTAGAGCAGCCTTGGTCTTACCAGAACCGTGCTTCTACGCCTCCTTTCCTTTCGAATAACGATGGCACTGATGATTGCATTAAAAGAAAAGGACCTAGAAATTCGTGAAAGCCACAAAAGCTGCCGGTGCCACCGCGGGCCGCTGTTAGCAGCCGCCGAAAATGGTGGCACTTGGCAGGACCGAAAAATTGCCACTGGAGACTAATTAACATTGGCCCAGCGCTAAACTCACTGTGCAACGCCATCCTGGTGGCTTTTGTCCCGGTAGGAGGCCCAATGTAGCGTGGCCGTAGCGTCATTGCAGCAAGAAAGCGAGGCTGCCATTTCAGAAAGCAGTTCAGTCTCTTAAAGGGGAACTGCCTTCTGAAATGAAAAAATAAAAATCATGTAAAAATAGACAGTTTTTAACCTTTACTGCTCAACTGCCTTCTGGAAAAAAAATTAACCTTAAAAAGAATTCCCAAATGGGAGTCTTCAGCTCTTAAAGCTGAATTCCCTTCCACATCTAAAAAAATGGGAAAAGTGCTTCAGCACTAAAACAAATGGCTCAGCAAGCCAGGGAAGGGGCACCCAGGGTCTCGCACACAGCACGCCAGCTTTGTGCAGGGGTTCAACACTGCAAGAGAGGTCCTCTATGCACAGGGGCCAGGAGGCACTCCAGAAAGAATGATGTGGGACCACATCACCGAGGCCGTCACTGCCAGAAGTGTCGTTCCCCCCCACCACGACCTGGCTCCAGTGTCCAAAGAAGCTTCATGATCTCAGATCACTGGTCAGGTCAGTGAATGCATCTTCAAAAGCTGTCTCCTACCAACTGCACCACTAGCCTCACACACTTCGCAATGCACAACTACCCCCCCACCCTGCCCAATTATTCACCTACCAACAATCTGTACCAAACACGAGGCACATTTCCCATTCCTAGCTTCACCTCACCCCCTTGGAGGAGATGGTGCTGGCCATTCTTGGCAGGGGCATGGCTGAACAAGATGTTGGTATCCTCATACGTTATCCTCCTTCTGGCATGCACCTCTTGCTTTCCCACCCTCCCCTCACCACAACTCCACCCTTGTGCCTTCCTCATTTCACACACCCAAGAAATGCAGCCTATCCAGCCAGTGGTTGACTAAGAAGAGGGATAGGAAAGTGAAGAAGAACAAGAAGAAGAAGAAGAAACACCATCACTCGATTTCACACTCCCAGCCACCAGCTCCTCAAGGTCGACCAGCCATGCCATTTGCAATGTCCCCCACTGAAAGTCAGCAGCCTTCCACCAATCCATAAGGGTGATTGTTAAGTCTGTGTGTTATATTGAGAATTACTACACAGACCACAAGAGTAAAATTTAACAGGTCTTTACTAGTCGAAGGTCAGGGCGGAACTGCCCAATAAATCATTACACAGCACTTATATACCAGTGTGGTCACCACCGGTATTACAGTATACAGCAGCCAAGATAAAGTAGTGCAACCCTTAAAATAGTTCTCTTAAAGGTGGAACGGTTACATACACTACTCTTAAAGGTGGAACGGTTACATACACTACAATCCTCCCTTTTTAGCTTAACAGTATATATTCCCCATTAAACATAACATCATAACATATATATACAACTTCATGTAAAAACAGTTCACAGATTCAGTCTCTGCGGTGGCGCCTCCTGCGCTTCCTGACTCGGTCCGGATAACGCCTCGGTGGTGTAGTAGTTTTCGATGGTGTAGTAGGTTCTTGTTGCTGGGGTGACTCATCTAATAGTCCTTCACTGGACTTAACAGCTTGAACTTTCATAACTTCAGAACCAGCATTGCTGACTTCTAAAGGTTCGAGTACCTTGGGAAGTTTTTCTACTTCCAGCCTGATTTGGCTCAGTTCGGAGGGACCACGTGCGTGACCTGGTAGGGGTGATAATGGTTCAGATGAGTCATCATCTTCTGCTTCTTCTCTATTGTCTTCTATTTCCTCCGTCACTTCAGCTTTTGCCTCTGCCACCAATTCCCTGAGTGGCTTATTACTGCTGACACTGCTCACAAAAGGGTGCTCTTTCTTCTTAGTTTTCAACTGATCGATGAATTTGACATATTCCCTTTCTTGCTCAGCTTTGATTCGTTTGGCCTCATCGCGCAGACGGTTTGTGTGTTCCTGATTCATTTCCTCAATCAGCTGCTTCTGCTGTCTTCCCAGATTCTCCAACTCTGTGTCAAAGAACTTTTTCTTTGCATTCATCTCCTGTTCAAAACGGTGAATCATTTGTTCTAATTGCTGTTGTAGTTTGAAATGGAGTTGAGTTCGAGCCCGGTGTTCCTCAGAAATGTGCATGTCTGTAGACTGGACAGACTCGGAATTCTCTGTCAAACTATGTTGTTGTTGTTCAGTGGAATTCTGTTCTGATACTTTGTTCTCTTCTGAAGCATTTATGCACTCCTTCGTTTTTCCATCATTAGACTGCAAGTCCATTTTAGACTTGTCTTTTGTACATGGGCTGGTCTTACCATCATCAGTTCCAGAGTCTGAGCTGATTGTCTTCCTCGAGTTCTCACTCTCTGCTTTGTCACTGTCACTGCTGCATATGCCCGCATCCAATATTCTGGACAATCGTTCAGGTTTGACATCTTTTCTTTTTCCGGAATCTACCGTCATTGCTTTTAGGGAGTGCCAGTCCATATTTATTTTCCTGATCCACTCCCGTCCCAGAAGTGGTGGACCTCCCTCAGGTAGTACATATAAGTCCATTCCTTGGTGTTCTTTGCCCTTGTGTCTCACCTTGACTTTTATCTTTCCGATGGGGTATACTCTTTGCCCCGTGTATGTCTTCAAGACAATCTCGGTATCTCTCAAGGGTATATGCGAGAATAGCCGCTTGTAGTCCCTTCGGTTTATGACTGTTAGGGCTGATCCTGTGTCCAATTCCATTTTCACTTGGACTCCGGCTATCTTGAGCGTGACCCAGATAGTTTGTAGGTCAGCTTCCTTACTCACATTGTGAATTCTCAGACTACCCAGTTCCTGGCTGTTGGAGTCTGAATCCGAATTCTGTTCATCCGAACTCTTCTCAGCCACCTTATGTACCTTTCTGCACTTTTCCTGTGGTGACTTTTTGTTGCTGGTCTTCTTTCCTGACCGGCATACTTTAGCTATGTGACCAAGCTTGCCACATTTCCTACATTCCTGGTTTTTAAACCAGCATTGGTTCTGATCGTGTGTTGTCTTCCCACAACGATAACATTTCGTTGTACCCAAAGCCATTTGATCTACGCCGAGTACCGCTGCCTTCAGCTGCATTTCCACAGTGCCTCTCGCTGCGGCTTCGTGCGATGCTGCAATAGAGCCAACCTTATCAAGTGTAAGATCATTCTCTTCAAGCAGCCGCTTTTGTGTTCCTTCTTTCGACAATCCGCACACGAATTTGTCTCTCAGTGCCTCTGTCAGATTTTCCCCAAACTGACAGTATTTCGCTAGCTTACGCAGTTCAATTAAGTACTCCGCGTTGCTTTCCTCTTTCAGTTGCGTTCTCGCATAAAATTTAAATCGTTCCGCTAACATCAGCGGTGTGGGGTTCAAATGATCCTTCAGGACAGCAACAATATTAGCGAAAGTCTGATCCACCAGTTTAGCTGGTGATAGAAGATGCTTCAATAGCCCGTATGTCTTTGCACCCATTGAGTTTAGTAAGGTTAGTGCTTTATCTTCATTTGATATTTTATTTGCCTTACAATATATCTCTATGTGTTCTACATACGTGGCCCAATCTTCCACATCGGGATCGAAATCGTTGATGTTACCATGCTTAGGCATCCTCGCAATCTTCTTGAGAACAAAAAGAAATTTTTCTTTAACTTTTTTTTTTCAAAATGGTGGTTTCCCGCGCTTGTCTTCTTCCCCGCCTACTTTCAAAATGGCGGTTTACCGCGCTTGTCTTCCCCGCCTCCGAAAATGGCGGCTTCCCGCGTTTGCCTTTCTCCCCCGCTGGCTGCCTCTTGTCACTCCCGCTCGCTCGGTCTCGGTCTCCCTCGCTCGGTCTCCCTCGCTCGGTCTCGTTCTCCCTCGCTCGCACGGTCTCCCTCGCTCGCTCGGTCTCGTTCCCCCTCGCTCGCTCGGTCTCGTTCTCCCTCGCTCGCTCGGTCTCGTTCTCCCTCGCTCGCTCGGTCTCCCTCGCTCGGTCTTGGTCTCCCTCGCTCGGTCTCCCTCGCTCGCTCGGTCTCTTCTCTCTCCCGCTCGCTCAGTCTCGCTCGCTCGCTCGGGCTCTGTCTCTTCTGCTCGCTCGGGCTCTGTCTCTCCCGCTCGCTCGGGCTCTGTCTCTCCCGCTGGCTGTAACGGCGATTGCCGTATTGCTGTGTTCGCCCTTCCCAGCGGTTTTCAATCGTGCCTCCCAGCCCCTCTTGCAGTCCGGTCCTTTCCCCCCTCCGGCTGCGGCTGAGTTCTCCGCGGTTTTTTTTTTTTTTTAATTTTTTTTTTTCTCCCGCACAAGCGGTTCTCGAATCGTGCCTCCCAGCCCATCTTGCAGTCCGGTCCTTTGCCCCCCGGCTGCGGCTGAGTTCTCCGCGTTTTTTTTTTAAATTTTCTCCCGCGCCTTGCTGTCCCGGTCGCTGCGCCTCGCGGCCTCGGTAGCTGCCCGGCCTTTTTCACCGGTCGCAGTCGAGCTCTCTCTCGACGCTGTTGCGTCTCCCAGCCCGCTTGCAGCCCGGTCTCTCACATCGGCTGCGTTTGCATTCGCTGCGGTCTCTCACACCGGCTGCGTTTGCATTCACCGCGGCTTCCGTGTCTTACGCTGCCCCAGTCTCAGCGTCTCTGGCCCCGACTTCTGTCCGGCTCTTTTCCCCGGCCGTGGTCGAGTTCTCCGCCCTTATATCCTCCGATCTTCCCTCCCCTACTTCACAGTCAACGTGGCCGACTCGCTGTTCGTCGCTGATCGGCTTACCCACCACCGTGATAGAAGGGATGATCCTGCCTGTTGCTGATGGAAGGCTTCGTGTTAGAATTCTTCCGTTGCTCTGCAGACTCGAGTCTTTTCTCAGCAGAATGATGAGGGCGGATGCCTCTTCTCGACGCCCGTTAAACTGCCTTGGATAATCTCTGCCGCAGGGTAAGATCCCATCCTCGTCGCCACTGTTAAGTCTGTGTGTTATATTGAGAATTACTACACAGACCACAAGAGTAAAATTTAACAGGTCTTTACTAGTCGAAGGTCAGGGCGGAACTGCCCAATAAATCATTACACAGCACTTATATACCGGTGTGGTCACCACCGGTATTACAGTATACAGCAGCCAAGATAAAGTAGTGCAACCCTTAAAATAGTTCTCTTAAAGGTGGAACGGTTACATACACTACTCTTAAAGGTGGAACGGTTACATACACTACAGTGATGAGTTGATTTCTTGATGTCATATTAGATGGAAAGATGTATAAAATTGGATTGGAAAGTTTTCTTTGTGGTGGCTTTTATTTCAGCATCGTGACCAAGAGGACACTGTGATGGTTAGTAACAGAGAGTAGGTAAGGTATGGGACAAATGTTGAAAGGGGAATTGGGGTTATGGTCACTGGTACCGCAGGCGGATGATTCCATCCCGCCTATCCCGGCCAGAAATGCAGTGTCTAGGTTGCTTCCTCCTCTTCTGCTTCCTCCTCTTCTGCGTCTTCCTCTTTTGTGTCTTCCTCTTCCCTCTGCGAGTGGATGCTGTAAATCTGAAATAAAAGCATAAAATGCTGGAACTACTCAACAGGTCAGGCAGCATCTCAATCAGTGACCTGAACTCGGTTTCTCTGTCCACGGATGCTACCTGATATGGTGAGTCTTTCCAGCATTTTCTGTCTTCACAGAGGCCTTTCATTACCATCCGAGGCCTTGCAAGCAGCACTCCCTGCACACTTAAAAAACTTTTAACATGTTTTGCACTAAGCCAACACTTCAATAAAATCCAAAAAATTGAGTCCAAAAGCTTAAATGCAAACCTACCTGAAAGATATGTGTGTGTCCCTTTAAGAGGTACTGACAGCATCTCTGTCAGTCTGCTGAACACTCTGAAATGCAACGCTGAACTCAGCGTGAAGGTCAAAGTTCACTGACGTGACGCTAAGTTGGCGTTGCATGCCGACTAATGTAACTCTTTCTTCCTTTACCTGTCCAGGGCTAGTGCAGCTATCGGCAGCACTGAGGCCAAAATGGCGGCCGCCAAGTTCTGCGCCAGAGAAGAGTGCTAGAGTGGCGGCCGCCATTTCTCGCCAGGACAGCGTCGCAAACGGGTGGCGGTTACTGGCCCAATTTCTAGGCCGCGTATTGTTCGAGCTCCCGCGAAAGAGGGTATTGGCCTAATTGATTCTGTGCTGGTGGGCCTATTGCCCTCTTGGCAATGATTGAATAAAATCCCTTTCAGTTCATGAAGGGCACAGCATTGTGTACAGGAGCCTGAATGTCAACATGGCTGCAATCAATGACTTCTTGGACTCTGGGACAGACCTATAGGATTGTGTTTCTCTATCATTTTGCTGCCAATGCTCAGTAACAGAAGTGAGTGTCAGTGACAAAAACTCTGCACTCTGCACTCTACGTTCTCCAGTGCTTGAACCCGATTCTTCCCGCTTTTCTGAACTGTAGTCTACTTCTGCCTCCTCTGTCCGCCTTTCCCTCCACTGTTGCTTTCCTATTATACTCCTCTGGGATCTGTGCTCAGCTGGCTCTCCTATTAGTTCCCAAACCAGCCAAGTAGCATTTATGAATCTTCCAGACTCATCACTTTCCATGAGGACATGAACCCTACTCCCCAATTCCACTATCGTCTGCTACAGGTTTTTGATGAGCAAACAACTTTCACAATAACCCTGTAAATTCCTCAGCTGTGTTGACTGTAAACATATTACAGCACATGAAAAACATTCCTCCCATTTACTTTCCACTTCCCGTGTAACTAAAGCTCTGATCAACGTTAAAGTATCCTCAATAAAAACTTTAAATGTCATTTACAAACTTAAAGTACTTTCCATTTAAAATATTTTCTACTGATTTTAAAGTATTTGTTTCATTAACATAAAAGTTATTTTTTACTTAACATTATTTTTCTCTTGCCAGATTGAACTGCAACTTAGCTTATCAACCCTGTCACTCAGCTCACCAACACTGATGCCTAACTTTTTGAGATCTAGTCCCACACACCACCGACTTTCCTAATATTACCTCTTCTGTCTGCAGACAGATTAGGTTTTTAATAAAGTATAAAAATTCCCAACTAAACTGGCAAGGAGAGGTAGGGAAAGGAGGACAGAGAATGGAGTTTTTAATAGTGTGTTCAGGACTCCTTTCTTACCCAGTATGTAAGAAGCCCAACAAGAGAGGAATCGCTACTGAATCTAGTAATGGGAAATGAGCCAGAGCAGATAAGAGAAGTTAGTGATGGGGAACATCTAGGCAATAGCAACTGTAACATAATAAAGTTTAAAATAATGATTGAGAAAGACATAAGTAAGACAAAACCAAAGTAATCGATGGGAAATGAGCTAATTTTGAGGGGATGAGAATGGAACTAGGGAAGGTAAACTGGAATTTTTTTGGAGATAAAGAGATAGAACAGCAGTGGGAAATATTTAAAATGGTGATCAATAGAGTTTAGGAGAAATATATTCTGATAACAAACAAGAACAAACTAGCCAGAAATGACACACCATGGATGAATAAAGAATTAAGGGTAACATTGAAACTAAAGAAAAAGCCATACACTAAGTTCCTAGACAACAAAGGAGAGGATGACAAAAGGGAATACGAAGAGGTTAGGAACAAAGTAAAAGAAAACAATTAGGAAAACAAAAAGGAACTACAAAATTAAATTATTGAGGATTATAAAAATAAATATTCTACAGACACATAAATAACAGAACAACATTCAGGATAGGGATAGGACCACTAAGCGATATACATGATAAACTCACAGGTAATGACAGCGAAATGGCAGAAATATTGAACAATTACTTTGCCTCAGTATTTACCGGGGAAACTAACAAGGTGGGCATGACATTAGGAGAAGAAATCAGAAAAGATATAAAGACATTTAAGATAGAAAGGAGGAGATATTGATAAACTAATCAAACTTGGAGAGGATCAAACCCCTGGTCTGGATGGATCAGAATTACAATTTAAAAATTTGCGAACAACACCAAATTGGGAGGTGTCGTTATTACAAAGGAAGAATGCAACAAAATACAGGAAGTCATTGATAAGCTTACAGAATAGGCGTGTAATTGGCAAATCAATTTCAATATAGATAAGTTTGAGGTGGTGCATTTTGCTAGGAAGAATAAGGAGGCCACATACTGCTTGGATAATAAGAGTCTGAATGGAGTAGGGGAGAAAAGGGATCTAGCAGTACAGATACACAAATCGCCATATTAGTGCACAAACACAGAAAATACTTATGTGACATTCCTCTGTTCACTATTTTGGCATTTAAAATAAATGGGCCAATGCCTATGTTAAAATAGTGACAGAGAAATTTCCTACAGAAGTTTAGCCTAAATTTTCCGAGCTTGGGCCAGTGGCAAGGTACCTCAACAACTGCCAGCATGTATTGGGAAATGCTGCTGGTGATTTTCCATTCATTGAAATCTATGAACAGTTAGCCACAGGCAATGTGCCTACAATTTTCCAATATGCATTAATAGGTTATGTAATGGAAATGGTTGCTCTGCGCGACAGAAGGAGAAAATTAAGGCCAATGATTTGTTGTATCCTCTAATTATAATGTGTAAGTCAATATAATGTTTGCTGTGGGTGTGAGATTGTCTTGATGGAACAGCATGTGGCCTGGCATCAGCCAGACCAGTATAACATTATTCAGCTTGGCATGGCGCCGATCCCCTTAACTGAAATGGGTAATGTTCATGTTCTCACCACCGCTGCTCATCTGACAGGAGGATAGGAGCCACCATGTGCAGGACATAAGAAATCAACGTGCATGGATTTTTCTTGGCAATTGCAGGCTTTTCAAGCAAATATGTGTTTCTCAGGATCTTACTTTTTAATCTGGCTTTTTATTAGAAAAATGGAAACACAGATGAAATTAAACAATGAGATTGGCAGACTGGAATTTGCATTTGGTGTCAGCGGGGCCCACAAGGCCAGTGAGAGCAGGAGTAAAAAAAATTACCAGTTCCCTATCTTGTAGTGTCACCGAGTGTACTGCTCCAACTGGACTTCCCCCAAATATACTGCGGTCAAGTGTACTGCCACTGACTGTACTGCTCCAACTGTACTTCCCCCAAATATACTGCGGTCAAGTGTACTGCCACTGACTGTGCTGCTGTCAAGTGTACTTCCCCCAAATATACTGCGGTCAACTGTACTGCCACTGACTGTACTGCTCCAACTGTACTTCCCCCAAATATACTGCGGTCAACTGTACTGCCACTGACTGTACTGCTGCCAAGTGTACTGCCACTGACTGTACTGCTGTCAAGTGTACTGCCACTGACTGTACTGCAGTCAAGTGTACTGCCACCGACTGTACTGCTGTCAAGTGTACTGCCACTGACTGTACTGTTGTCAAGTGTACTGCCACTGATTGTACTGCTGTCAAGTGTACTGCCACTGACTGTACTGTTGTCAAGTGTACTGCCACTGATTGTACTGCTGTCAAGTGTACTGCCACTGACTGTACTGCTGTCAAGTGTACTGCTACTGACTGTACTGCTGTCAAGTGTACTGCCACCGACTGTACTGTGGTCAAGTGTACTGCTACTGACTGTACTGTGGTCAAGTGTACTGCTACTGACTGTACTGCTATCAAGTGTACTGCCACTGACTGTACTGGGGTCAAGTGTACTGCCACTGATTGTACTGGGATCAAGTGTACTGCCACTGATTGTACTGCTGCCAAGTGTATTGCCACTGACTACTGCTGTCAAGTGTACTGCCACTGATTGTACTGCTGCCAAGTGTACTGCCACTGATTGTACTGTAGTCAAGTGTACTGTTGCCAAGTGTACCACCAAAGAAGGAAAGACTTGCAATTATTTAGCACCTTTCACGACCTCAGAATGTCCCAATGCACTTTACAGCCAATGAAGTACTTTTGTAGTGTAGTCAATGTTGTAATGTAGGAAACGCAGCAGCCAGTTTGCACACAGCAAGATCCCACAAACTGCAAAGTGATAATGACCAGATCATCTGTTTTAGTTATGTTGATTGAGGGATAAATATTGGCCAGGACACTGGGGATAACTCCCCTGCTCTTCTTTAAAATAGTGCCATGGGTTGTTTTACATTCACCTGAGAGAGCAGACGGGGCCTCAGTTTTAACGTCTCATCCGAAAGACGGCACCTCCGACAGTGCAGCACTCCCTCAGTACTGCACTGGAGTGTCAGCCTACATTTTTGTGCTCAAGTGTCATGGAGTGGGACTGTGAACCCACAACCTTGTGATTCAGAGGCGAGAGTCCTGTCCACTGAGTCACGGAGCAAGTGTATTACTGACAGATGTTCTACCACTGACTGTACAGCTGCTTAGTCTGCTGCTGCCAAGTGTACTGTTGCTAGGTACAGCGTCGTTTAGTATACTGTTGCTGAGTGTGCTACCTCCCAGTGTACACCTCCCACTCTTCAGCCACCACATCTACTGCCATAGAATGTACTGCTGCCAGGTGACCTATTGCCAAGTGCATTGCTGCCAAGCTTCTGCCGCTAACTATGCTGCCATTAATATACTTCTACCAACCGTACTGCACTTGAGTGCACTGCTGCTGATTTCTCTCCAAGTCTCCAGCTTTGCCATCAAATATGAAGCAAAATGTGTAGCAGTAGAGAGGACAGGAACTGTGGTCCATTTGTTGTTTTGAAAAATTGTTTTAAATTATTAAAGCCCTTCAGAAGTACTTGCCTCCTTTTTGTGATTGTTTTGCAAGAATTCCTCCCAAGCACTAACTCAGTGAGGTAGTTGCCCAGATTTTGTTTTTCCAAACTTGTCTCCTGACTACTTAATGGTTTTATTACAGTAAGTGCACTACAAGGTCCCAACAATGAGCCATTAATGGAACTGTAAAGTGAAACTCCTAATCTACAGAAGATGGGAAGTACAGACACATTTCCTAAAGGATCTGAGCTGCGGATCATGTTGAAACGTACAGCAGGGGGAGGAATGTTACGCTGTTGTTTTCTGCTGCCGTAGCATTCGTGTCATTTGAAAGGAGGCTATGGATGAGCACCTCAGCACTGAGAAATCACAGAGAAAGGAATCAGCTTTAAAAAAAATAAAACTGAGGGGCTATCCAGCCTGCGGCCCATTGCGTTTTGTTTGCAGGAATCCACAGAGTCAATAATGGAACGGAAGCCACTTATCCTTATCAAGTGCAAAAATTCCATCGAAAAAAGCAAAGTGCTTCAGTGACTTCCTTTATAAATACGGCAAGCAGGGAAGTCATTGCCCGGCTCTAATGCAATACAACCACACCAAACCAACCTGCTGGGACTTTGTCCATAACACAAACAACTGTTCAATTCAATTCAATTCAATTCAATTTTATTTGTCATATATGCAGCAGACGTGTGTACTGCACAATGAAATGTTGATTTTTACGAGTCCTCCCAACATTGGAATAAATATGGCATAACAATGATAAAAATACTAATAGAAATACAGTAATAATAAATAAAACAACAGTAATAAATAATAATAAATTATTCGTTCATGAGTCTTATGGCCTGGGGATAGAAGCTGTTTCGAAACCTGCTGGTACGAGACCGTATGCTTCGGTATCTCTTACCGGACGGGAGCAGGGCGAAGAGGTTGTGGCTGGGGTGGCTCGCGTCTTTGATGATTCTCAGGGCCTTCCCCCGGCACCTCTCGGGGTAGATATCCTGCAAAGCAGGTAGTTTAATTCCTATAGTATGTTGTGCAGCTTTCACCACCATCTGTAGAGCCTTGCGGTCTGTGGCGGTGCAGTTGCCATACCAGGTAGTGATGCAGCCGGATACTCTCGATGGTGCACCGGTAGAAGTTGGTGAGAATCTGGGGGGCCATTCCAAATTTCTTCAGTCTCCTGAGTAAGAACAGGCGTTGGCATGCCTTCTTGGTTACGACATCGATGTGATGAGACCACGTTAAGTCCTCCGTAATGAATACACCCAGGAATTTGAAGCTGCTGACCCTCTCCACCTCAGCCCCTTCGATGTAGATTGGGGTGTGTCCCTCCTCCTGCCGCGTCCTGTAGTCCACGATCATCTCCTTTGTTTTGCTGATGTTGAGGGAGAGGTTGTTGTACTTGCACCATTCTGCTAGGGCTCTTACCTCCTCCCTGTAGCCTGTCTCGTCGCCATCTGTGATCAGGCCTACAACGGTAGTGTCATCAGCAAACTTGATGATGGAGTTGGAGTTGTGCGTGGCCACACAATCGTGAGTAAACAGGGAGTACAGAAGGGGGCTGAGCACACAACCCTGGGGAGCTCCCGTGTTCAGGATCAGTGTGGAGGAGGTGTTACTGCCCATTTTCACCACCTGGGGTCTGCCCGTCAAGAAGTCCAGGATCCAGTTGCATAGGGAGGTGTTAAGTCCTAGCTCACTGAGCTTGTTGACAAGCTTGGAGGGGATAATGGCATTGAATGCTGAACTATAATCAATGAACAACATTCTCACATAGGTGTTCCTCTTATTCAGGTGTGATAAGGCAGTGTGCAGTACAGTGGCGATGGCATCATCCCTAGATCTGTTTGGGCGGTAGGCAAATTGGAGTGGGTCCAGTGTGTCAGGTAGTAAGGAGTTGATGTGGGTTTTGACCAGCCTCTCAAAGCACTTCATGATGTTTGTGTGCTGACTGACGATCAAGGAGTCTTATTCCTTGATGAGACTGCAGATGCATATAGGTGCTGCGTACTGGCTATTTTTCTGCAGGGTTTGGATAGCAACTGATCCTATTAGGATCTCATAAAACATAACATGGTTTCAAAGATTCTTCTCAGTGTTTAGAATGAGGGAAAAAAAGCTCATTTAGACATGCTGTTTGTGCTTTCCTCCATCAATGCTTCCTACATTTTTACATCCTTTAACACCACACTCGTAGTCGTGCTAGCAAATGCCAGTCATGTCGCTTGTGTATCACAACAGGAAGTGTGGCCCAACGTTTTAGATGATCTGAACAATGTGCTAAAGAAATTCTGGCCCCCAGGTTGTGATCCTGGCCTTGAAGCCTGGATTGTGCCCAACAGCGCCCGCCATCACTGACCCTGCCGGTGTTTGCAAGGTTACTGGGAGGACATCTCATTAGTATGGGGGAGATGGGCAAAAGGGCCATTAGGGGTGTATTGCTGGCATCCACCTGCCCGTACCCACGGAGATCTCGACATTGCTCCACCTGTGGGAGTTGCCCAAGGCCCTCCCCAGCCCAAACAATCCTCCTATCGAGCAAGGAACCTGATCTGGATTCATTTCCCCCAAAAAGTTTTGATTTTTGAGATCCAGGCCATATGCTGTAACTAAATACTTGCAATCTCGCATGTGCCTCATACCTTCCGGAAGGATGGACTGATAAAGACTCTAGTGAGACAAGGCCAGCTGGAAACTGGTTTGTTTTACACAATAGACATGTGAACAGAATATAATTTTCAGTGAATTTCAATCTATTTCATATTGCTCCTTGTAACATGAAAAATAACAATGTGGTAAACCACTGTATTGTATATTGCCACCTCTGGGTGGCGCTGTGTATGGAGGCATGCCTCAGCTGACTCCACCCACCACTGTGTGGGTTTCGTTCAGACTTGTTCAGTCACTCACGAAGAAGCATGGTCTCTTCTTAGCTAATAAAAGCCTTATTCATCTCTTCTTTCGACTCATCATCTCTTCTTCGACTCATCACCTTTTATGAAGTAATTGATAAGCGTATCAATTTTATTAGCTAAAAGTTAAATGGCGACACCTGAGGAGCAACAACAGCAACGGATACAGCAGACATTGCTGAGAGCCATCAGACCACCACGCCTGGACCTCGACCCTCAAGATGTGGGTGCATCAGCCAAGTTTGAACACTGGCTGAGCTGCTTTGAATCCTTCCTCGCAATCTCACAGGTTACAGAGGAGGATCACAAACTGAAAATTTTGACCGCCCAGGTGAGCCATCAAGTATATATGCTAATCCGGGACTCTAATACGTACGTGGCGGCCCTCGAGCTACTAAAAGGGCAATATACGCGCCCAGTGAACACAATTTACGCCCGACACCTCTTGGGATCCCGCAGGCAGCAACCGGGAGAATCGGTAGGGGCATTTGCACGGGCGCTACTGGCACTCTGCAGAGACTGCGATTGTAAAGCGGTAACGGCTGTGGAGCACGCGCAGGGACTCGCCTGTGATGCCTTCGTCAGGGGCCTCCAGTCAGACCACACCCGGCAGAGACTGCTAGAAAGCAAGGAACCCGACCTGAAGACGGCCATTGCCCTTGCGCTCTCGTTAGAGGAGGCCCACCGAAACCTCGAGGCATACCCCCGTAACGGCGCCGAGACATGGCAATCGAAACCGTGGGACACGGGACCGCCGCCCCCGGCACCAACCGCTGCAGCGACCCAACCGAGACAGCAGCCTCTGGTAAGAACTGCTTCGATGCCCAGTAACCAGGCCCAAAAATGCTATTTCTGTGGCCAGTTAAAACATCCCAGAGCGCACTGCCCAGCTAAGACAGCTACCTGCTCGGGCTGCGGGAAGAAAGGCCATTACGCTAACGCCTGCAAGGGGAAGCCAGCCAGCAGCGCAGCGTGCGGGCCGTGGGAGCAGCCATCTTATCCGCCATTTTGTGTACCCCCGGCCGCATGGCATCCGCCGCCATCGTATCCAACGCACTCAACCGCCATTTCGTCACCGGAACCGACCACCGTCTCGGTGGATGACTATAGTGACTCACTAAGCCACATACTGGCCTCCGTGACGCTGGATCAAGGCCACCCTCACCATCTATCCAGCTCCATGATGGATATCGCGGTAAACGGCCGCGCCACCAGTTGCCTGATCGACAGCGGGAGCACAGAGAGTTTCGTCCACCCCGACACGGTACGTAGCCACTCCCTCACGATTCTGCCAACGCACCATCGCATTTCTATGGCGTCCAAGTCCCAGTCAATGGACATCAGCGGCTACTGTGTGGTGACCCTGTCAGTAGGGGGCACTGAATATCAAAAATTTAAACTGCTAGTCCTGCCCCGTCTTTGCGCTGCCGTCCTGCTAGGGTTGGATTTTCAGTGCCACCTTAAGAGTGTCACACTAGCATACGGTGGACCCCTCCCCCCACTCACAGTCTGCAACCAACAACTTTTAAATCGCCCGCTGCAAACCACCTGCAGCCTTTCCACATTAAAAGTTCCCCCCCTCCCCTGTTCGCTAACCTCACCCGCGACTGTAAACCCATCGCTACCAAAAGCAGGCGGTACAGTGCCGGGGACAGAGCTTTTATCAGCTCTGAGGTGGAGCGGCTCTTGAAGGAGGGCATTATCGAAGGTAGCACTAGCCCCTGGCGAGCCCAGGTTGTAGTCGTTAAAACCACTGCAAAACGCCGCATGGTAATCGACTACAGCCAAACCATAAACCGGTACACCCAGCTGGACGCGTACCCCCTCCCTCGCATATCTGATATGGTCAATCAGATTGCGCAATACAAAGTATTCTCCACCATCGACCTTAAGTCAGCGTACCACCAGCTGCCCATCCGCCATGAGGACCGCCAGTATACTGCCTTCGAGGCAAACGGCCGCCTCTACCACTTCCTTAGGGTCCCCTTCGGCGTCACCAACGGGGTTTCGGTCTTCCAAAGGGAGATGGACCGAATGGTTGACCAGAACGCGCTGCGGGCAACCTTCCCCTATTTGGATAACGTCACCATCTGCGGCCACGACCAGCAGGACCACGACGTTAATCTAGCAAATTTCCTCCGTACGGCCCAACGGCTGAACCTAACGTACAATAAGGAAAAATGTATGTTTCACACCAAGCGCCTGGCCATCCTCGGCTGCGTGGTGGAGAACGGAGTCATCGGGCCCGACCCCGACAGAATGCGCCCCCTAATGGAGCTACCCCTTCCCCACTGCCAAAAAGCACTGAAGAGATGCCTGGGGTTTTTCTCCTACTACGCCCAGTGGGTGCCCCTCTATGCAGACAAAGCCAGGCCCCTCATCAAAGCCACCTCCTTCCCCCTGACACCAGAGGCGTGTGCAGCCTTCACTCTTATCAAGAACGATATCGCGAAGGCCGCAATGCACGCGGTGGATGAGTCCATCCCCTTCCAAGTGGAGAGCGATGCCTCCGACTTCGCCCTAGCCGCGACCCTTAACCAGGCGGGCAGACCCGTGGCCTTTTTCTCAAGGACCCTCCAGGGCTCCGAGACGAGACACTCCTCCGTTGAAAAGGAGGCCCAGGCTATTGTAGAAGCGGTGCGTCACTGGAGGCATTACCTGGCCGGGAAACGATTTACCCTGCTCACTGACCAGCGTTCAGTAGCTTTTATGTTTAATAATAAGCAGAGGGGTAAAATCAAGAACGACAAGATCTTGAGGTGGAGAATCGAACTCTCCACCTACAATTATGATATCTTGTATCGGCCAGGGAAACTCAATGAGCCCCCAGATGCCCTATCACGTGGTACATGCGCCAACGCGCAGAGTGATAGGCTGCAGTCCCTCCACAATGACCTCTGCCACCCGGGGGTCACCAGGTTTTTCCATTTTATCAAATCCCGTAACCTGCCCTACTCCATCGAGGAGGTCAGGACCATGACCAAGAGCTGCCAAATCTGCGCCGAGTGCAAACCGCACTTCTATAGGCCGGACAGAGCAAGCCTGATCAAGGCCACCCGCCCCTTCGAACGCCTGAGCGTCGATTTTAAAGGGCCCCTCCCCTCCGCTGACCGCAATGTGTACTTCCTCAACATAGTTGATGAGTACTCCCGTTTCCCCTTTGCCATCCCTTGCCCCGACATGACCAGTACCACGGTCATCAAGTGTCTGAATGACATCTTCGCTCTGTTCGGGTTCCCCAGCTATATACATAGCGACAGGGGCTCATCGTTCATGAGCGACGAACTTCGGCAGTACCTGCTAACAAGAGGTATCGCCACGAGCAGGACCACCAGTTACAACCCCCGGGGGAACGGCCAGGTGGAAAGGGAGAACGCGACGGTTTGGAAGGCAGTCCTCTTAGCACTAAAATCTAAGGGCCTTCCGACCTCCCGCTGGCAGGAGGTCCTCCCTGCAGCGCTTCACTCCATTCGGTCACTGCTTTGTACTGCCACTAATGCGACCCCTCATGAGAAAATGTTCGTTTTCCCCCGGAAGTCTACATCGGGAACCTCGCTACCGGCATGGTTGACTTCTCCTGGGCCCGTCCTACTGCGGAGGCACGTGAGGACGCATAAAACGGACCCCCTGGTCGAGCGGGTGCACCTCCTACACGCCAACCCCCAGTATGCCTGGGTGACATACCCAGACGGGCGGGAGGACACGGTCTCCATACGAGATCTCGCACCCTCGGGTACCCCTGAATTACCACCGTTATCCCCCTTACCACCGTTATCCCCCTTACCACTGTTATCCCCCACCACCCCTCCCAACCCAACCCCTGCAGACGGCATGCCAAAGCCCCAGGAATCTTCGCCAACCACCCAGACACCAGACCCGACGTCGGATGCTGCAACACCACCGCCGCCACCACGACGATCAGGACGTCAGACAAGGCCTCCTGATAGACTTAACTTGTAGTACCCTTCACCCCGCCGGACTTCACATTAAACAAGGGGTGAATGTGGTAAACCACTGTATTGTATATTGCCACCTCTGGGTGGCGCTGTGTATGGAGGCATGCCTCAGCTGACTCCACCCACCACTGTGTGGGTTTCGTTCAGACTTGTTCAGTCACTCACGAAGAAGCATGGTCTCTTCTTAGCTAATAAAAGCCTTATTCATCTCTTCTTTCGACTCATCATCTCTTCTTCGACTCATCACCTTTTATGAAGTAATTGATAAGCGTATCAAACAAATTATGTCACTCTACCCCTATTAACTGCTAAATTAACTTTACAGTCTAGCAATGCCTGAGGTTAACCAGGACTAACCTTAGAAAGAGACTATTTCCCAGTGAAACATACTTTAGGCTAACTTTATTTCAGTTAGAGGGGGCCAAAGACCTGACCTCTGACCCCTTTCTCAGCTCTCTATGTTGAGGATTGGCTCCTTGTGCTGCCCATCAAAACAACTAACTCGAGTGAGGAAGCTTCCCGTCTGGCCAGCTATGCACCCACCTGCTGGGCTCAGATGAATGAGGCCAGTCCACGCGGTACGTGAGGATGTCACTAAAACCTACTGACAAACCCCATTGTCTCAAACCGATATTGTATGTGAAAAGCACAATTCTGTTAGATACTTCGTCTGGGCCAGAAAATGGGCCAAATCAAAATTCTCAGATGCTTGTGTGTCGCGGGGAGTTAATGCCCTGTGGACTGAATTTAACTTGGTAGCAGTATTTTCATATAAATTAACCCAATATTCCTCCAAGGCCAAATTGGCAAAAATCTTGATAGAAGACAGCTGGATCTGATCCTTCGCCAGGATCCTACTATGGAAACTTTACAAGATATCTGCGTCTGGAATCCAAGCAAATCCAGAGAGTGGAAAGAGAGATGGAAAAGTATTGGAGTGCAATACACATTAAGGATGAAATAGCGGAGCACTTAGCAAATGGGGACAGGATAGGACAGAGTCAACATGGATTTACAAAGGGTAAATCGTGCTTGACTAATCTATTGGAATTTTTTGAGGGAGTAACTGGTAGAATAGATGGGGGAGAGCCAGTAGATGTGGTGTACCTGGACTTCCAAAAGGCCTTCGATAAGGTCCCACATAAAAGATTAGCATGGAAAATTGAGGCTCATGGGATAAAGGGGAAAGTTTTGGCGTGGATAGGGAACTGGCTGTCAGATAGAAAACAGAGAGTTGGAATAAACGGCTCATTTTCTGAATGGCAGGCAGTAACAAGTGGGGTACCACAGGGATCTGTCCTGGGCCCCCAGCTGTTCACAATTTACATTAATGACCTGGATCAGGGAGTCGGATGCAGCATTTCCAAATTTGCAGACGACACTAAACTAGGAGGTGGGGTGGGCTCAGAGGAAGAGACCAGGAAGCTCCAGAGCGATTTGGACAGACTGGGCGATTGGGCGGATAAATGGCAGATGCACTATAATGTGGACAAGTGCGAAGTTATCCACCTTGGGTGCAGGAACGGGAGGGCAAATTATTATTTAAATGGCAATAGATTGGGAGAGGGGGAAGTACAGAGAGACCTGGGTGTTCTTGTACACCAGTCACTGAAGGCGAGCATGCAGGTGCAACAGGCGGTCAAGAAGGCAAACGGTATGCTGGCCTTCATAGCAAAAGGGTTAGAATACAGGAACAGGGATACCTTGCTGCAGCTGTACAGGGCACTGGTGAGACCACACCTCGAGTACTGTGTACAGTTTTGGTCGCCTCATCTGAGGAAGGATGTTCTTGCCATGGAGGGGGTGCAGCGGCGATTCACCAGGCTGATACCAGGAATGGCGGGAATGACCTATGAGGAGAGACTATGTAGTTTAGGGATGTACACACTGGAGTTTAGAAGATTGAGAGGGGACCTCATAGAAGTGTATAAAATTCTGACAGGTCTAGACAGACTGGATGCAGAAGGAATGTTTCCCTTGGCGGGTGAGAACAGAACTAGAGGACATAATTTAAGGATAAGGGCTAAACCATTTAGGACAGAGATGAGGGGGAATTTCTTCACTCAGAGAGTGGTGAACCTGTGGAACTCATTGCCACAGAGGGCAGTGTACGCCAGCTCATTAAATATATTTAAGAGGGAATTAGATATATTTCTACGGGCAAAAGGGGTTAAGGGTTACGGAGAGAAGGCGGGGACGGGATACTGAATTAAAGGATCAGCCATGATCTCATTAAATGGCGGAGCAGGCACGAAGGGCCGAATGGCCTACTCCTGCTCCTATCTTCTATGTATCTATGTATCTATGACTGAGGAAGAGGCAGATTTTGAGTGGCTCAGCTACCACCGCCTGAGTCTGTACTAGAAGGGTTTGATATCAACATGTACAGGGAGAAGAACTTGCAGCTCTCTGGACTGGCAAAAGATGTGCTTCTGGTGACAGCTACCGATGTTGAAAGGACAATCGCAATCTGCTCCGACCTGCTGCACAGCAAATGCCAGGCTCCAGCTAAGGACAATGTGAAGCTGCTTCTGATACTGAGCTTTGACAAGCAGGTGAACTTAATTTTTTGAGAGGAAAGCTTCTGCTAGGGTAGGTAGGGTTAAAACTAACCCCCAAGGATTCTTCCTGGCTCGCTCAGGATTCTTCAGTGGCCCCCACAGCCAGCAGCCGAAGGCAAGGGTTTTGAAGGAACACCTTCCTACGGAGCCGAGAAGAAATCGACGTTTCCTGTCGGGCCAAGCTGAAAGAGACGCAATCAGCATCACCAATTATTCAAATAAGGCCCGAGGACCAATTTCTATCGATCGTCGGGCCTCCTGCTGTGGTTGCTGAGATTAATTTCTACCCCACAGACTTTAATCTATTCAGTAGGCTGGCTATCTAATGCTGTTAATTTGCCAGCTATCCAAAGAGTCCAACCCTAAATTAATCTCACCAATATATATCAATCTTAGACATTGATTTCAACTGTAAATTTAGAATCAGTAAGCAGTTAATGCTGAATTATTGTGACATAACCAAATTGCCTTTGCCACCTATTTATTTCACCAATTAATCTTATCTACTAATTATTTGTATCGCAACGTTTAAGTTTAAGAGCTGCTAACTACGATTCTGAGGTTAATAAGCGATCATTAGTACATGACTTTGTTATCTGACTTCCTCTTAATTAGCAAGAAAGTGTTAAATAATTCACTCAGTAGCTTGTGCAGGTCCTGATGGGAGGTTGGTTTTGTAAATGCTAATATAATCTGGTTATTGTAAGAGTTCAGTGAGCCAAATGTAGGCATCACTAACTCCTAGGCATAAACTGGATGGTTAAACCCCAGACAAACCCTGATGAGGAGTTAAGGTGAAGGGTTAAGGATTTGTCTGGTGCCCTTGATGAATATTATTGTCAGGGTATCGCTCCCAGTGTTCATACATTTATTTCCCATTGGAAATTTCATGTATTTGTATGCCACTGGGTGCCATTTCATCACGAGCCAACGTGAGAGCCACCTGATCGTGCTCCCATGCACGTGCACAGAAGAGATTTGTGCAGTGTTTTGGGACGACCTCAGTGCAGTAGTGAGGCAGCATCGGAAGTTTAAGTTCCAAATGAATTTTTGTCAGTACACCTGATAATTTGAGCACAATGCAAGAAACGCACGCTGTCAGAGTGAAATTCTGGATGAGCACTGGCACGATTTGCACCTCACTGTGCAGGGAATCACAAACGCAATGCCATCCCATCTTATTACGTGGAACTGCACTGTACCCTCATTGCCTTTAAATGTGTGGTGAGTACAGAGCAGGCAGTGAAATAACTAACTGTGCCACTGAATAAAGCAAAATAAAATCTCACCATTAAAGGGCCAACCGTACAATCCTGGCACAGCAAACTGCAATGAGTGACTGAAGACTTGCTTGGATGATCCAGCCGCATTATCAGGAGTTACCCTAATTTAAATAATTGTGGGGTTCGAATGAACCTTGCTCACATTTGTCAAGGATTTTTTCTGGGGTTCTCCTGACTGGCCACAATAATTTCATCAGAAGACCGGTGGAAATCCCGGATAGACTGTGTGAATGAGATTTCTGCCAAAATTACAGTGGGCGATTGGGAGAACCCCCAAGGACATTGTCAGCGATTGTGTTTCCAAGCTCCCAGTGTGCTATATACTGGCACTGCTGCTCTGGGGATGAGATGTGCATCAGGCAAATAGTAATTGCAATTAATTAAAGGGTAAGTCATGGCAGGACAGCCCGGTGCCGTGGTATGCTCCTCCTGCGCTATGTGGGAACTCAGGGACACTTCCTGTGTCCCTGGCAACTATGTGTGCAGGAAGTGTATCCAGCTGCAGCTACTGGCAGACCGCATTGAGGCGCTGGAGCTGCGATTGGATACATACTGGACCATTCGCGAGGCTGAGGACGTCGTGGATATCACGTTTGATCAGTTGGTCACACCGCAGGCAAAGGTTGGACAGGCAGAAAGGGA
The DNA here is from genome assembly GCF_052327205.1 of Somniosus microcephalus. Taxonomy (NCBI): domain Eukaryota; kingdom Metazoa; phylum Chordata; class Chondrichthyes; order Squaliformes; family Somniosidae; genus Somniosus; species Somniosus microcephalus. Next base: position 42,388,162 of record NC_140988.1, read on the forward strand.
ATGGGTGACCAACAGACAGAGTACTAGGCACAGGCAGGTAGTGCAGGGGTCCCCTATGGACATCCCCCTTTCAAACAGATACACCACTTTGAGTACTGTTGGGGGGGATGGCTTATCAGAGGAAGGCAGCAGCAGCCAACTTCCTGGCACCAGGGGTGGCTCTGCTGCACAGGACGGGAGGAAAAAGAGTGGGAGAGCTATAGTAATAGGGGATTGTAAGGGGAATAGATAGGCATTTCTGTGGATGCAAACGAGACTCCAGGATGGCGTGTTGCCTCCCTAGTGCAAGGGTCAAGGATGTCTCAGAGCGGCTGCAGAACATCTTGGAAGGGGAGGGTGAACAGACAGTTGTCGTGGTGCATATAGGCACCAACGATATAGGTAAAAAGCGGGATGAGGTCCTAAAAGCTGAATATAGGGAGTTAGGAGGTAAATTAAAAAATAGGACCTCAAAGGTAGTAATCTCAGGATTGCTACCAGTGCCACGTGCTAGTCAGAGTAGAAATAGAAGGATATTTTAGATGAATACATGGCTAGAGCAATGGTGCAAGGGGGAGGGATTCAAATTCCTGGGACATTGGAACCGGTTCTGGGTGAGGTAGGACCAGTTCAAACCGGATGGTTTGCACCTGGGCAGGGCCGGGACTGATGTCCTAGGGGGAGTGTTTGCTAGTGCTCTGGGGGAGGGTTTTTAAACTAAAATGGCAGGGGGTTGGGAACCTGAGCGGGGGGACAGAGGAAAGGGAAACAAGGATAAAAGCAAAAGATAGGAAGGAGAAAAACAAAAGTGGCAGTCAGAGAAATCAATGGTTTAAATCAAACATTGCTACAGTAAATAATAATTCTAATAGGTGTAAGAGCATTAAAAAAACAAGCCTGAAGGCTTTGTGTCTTAATGCAAGGAGCATTCGTAATAAGGTGGATGAATTAGCTGCGCAAATAGAGGTAAATGAATATGATTTGATTGGGATTACGGAAACATGGCTCCAGGGTGGCCAAGGCTGGGAACTCAACATCCAGGGGTATTCAATATTCAGGAAAGATAGGCAAAAAGGAAAGGGAGGTGGGGTAGCATTGCTGGTTAAAGAAGGGATTAATACAATTGTAAGGAAGGATATTAGCTCTGATGATGTGGAATCTGTATGGGTAGAACTGAGAAATACCAAGGGGCAGAAAACGTTAGTGGGAGTGGTATATAGACCTCCAAACAGTAATGCGGAGGTTGGGGATGGCATTAAAAGGGAAATTAGAGAAGCGTGCAATAAGGGCACAGCAGTCATCATAGGTGACTTTAATCTACATATAGATTGGGCTAACCAAATTAGTTACAATACTGTGGAGGAGGAATTCCTGGAGTGTTTACGGGATGGTTTCCTGGACCAATATGTCGAGGAACCAACCAGAGATCAGGCCATCTTAGACTGAGTATTAGGTAATGAGAAAGGATTAATTAGCAATCTTGTTGTATGAGGCCCCTTGGGTCGGAGTGATCATAATATGATCGAATTCTTCATTAAGATAGAGAATGAAGTAGTTGACTCAGAGACTAGGTGATGCGCTATCAATTACTCATAAAAGACTGAGAGTTAGAAGAGTAACTAAAGGCTTTTATTAACAACAGAATGGAGGTCTGCCTCGAGTGGTCGACCGGTCCAGGATACCAAGGGCTGGGGAGCAGTCACCTTTATACTAGGACCTGTGGGAGGAGTCAGCCGAGGCATGTCCAGGCATGTACACAGTGGAATACAAACAGGACAAACAGGAATACAAACAGTGGTTTACCACACTAGGGTCCTAAATTTAAATAAAGGAAACTACGATGGTCTGAGACACGAGTTGGGTAGGATTGATTGGGGAATGTCACTCAAAGGGTTGATGGTGGATAGGCAATGGCAAACATTCAAAGACCACATGGATGAGCTACAGAATTTGTTCATTCCAGTTTGGCATAAAAATAAAACAAAAAAGGTGACTCAACCGTGGCTAACAAGGGAAATTAGGGATAGCATAAGATCCAAGGAGAGGACATATAAATTGGCCAGAAAAAGCAGTAAACCTGAGGATTGGGAGCAGTTTAAGATTCAACAAAGGAGGACAAAGGGATTAATTAAGAAAGGGAAAATAGAATATGAGAGTAAGCTTTCAGGGAACATAAGAACGGACTGTAAAAGCTTTTATAGATATGTGAAGAGAAAAAGATTGGTGAAGTCAAGCATAGGTCCCTTGCAGTCAGAATCAGGGGAATTTATAATGGGGAACAAAGAAATGGGTGACCAATTAAATACATATTTTGGTTCTGTCTTCACAGAGGAGGACACAAATAACCTCCCAGAGATGTTGGGGAACATAGGGTCTGATGAACTGAAAGAAATCAGTATTAGTAGGGAAATGGTGTTAGGGAAATTGATGGGATTGAAGGCCGATAAATCCCCAGGGCCTGATAATCTACATCCTAGGGTACTTAAGGAAGTGGCCCTAGAAATAGTAGATGCATTGCTGATCATCTTCCAACATTCAATGGAATCTGGAACAGTACCCATGGATTGGAGGGTAGCTAATGTTACCCCACTATTCAAAAAAGGTGGTAGAGAGAAAGCGAGGAATTATAGACCAGTAAGCCTGACATCGGTAGTGGGGAAAATGCTAGAGTCCATTATAAAAGATGTAATAGCAGAGCACTTGGAAAACAGTGACAGGATCGGACAAAGTCAACATGGATTTACAAAAGGTAAATTGTGCTTGACTAGTCTACTGGAATTTTTTGAGGATGTAACTGTTAAAATAGATAAGGGAGAACCAGTGGATGTGGTGTAATTGGACTTTCAGAAGGCTTTCGATAAGGTCCCGCATAAGAGATTAGCGTGTAAAGTTAAGGCACATGGGATTGGGGGCAAGGTATTGACTTGGATAGAGAACTGGTTGGCAGACAGAAAGCAAAGAGTTGGAATAAACGGGTCTTTTTCCGAGTGGCAGGCAGTGACTAGTGGGGTACCGCAGGGATCGGTCCTTGGACCCCAGCTATTCACAATATATATTAATGATCTAGACAAGGGAACTAGATGTAATATCTCCAAATATGCAGATGACACAAAGCTGGGTGGGCGTGTGTGCTGTGAGGAGGATGCCGAGAAACTCCAGGGTGATTTGGACAGGTTGGGTGATTGGGCAGAAACATGGCAGATGCAATATAACGTGGATAAATGTGAGGTTATCCACTTTGGTGGCAAAAACAGGAAGGCAGATTATTATCTGAATGGCAATAAATTGGGAGAAGGGGAAGTGCAACGAGACCTGGGTGCCCTTGTGCACCAGTCGCTGAAGGTAAGCATGCAGGTGCAGCAGGCGGTTAAGAAGGCAAATGGTATGTTGGCCTTCGTAGCGAGAGGGTTTGAGTACAGGAATAGGGATGTCTTGCTGCAGTTGTACAGGGCCTTAGTGAGACCACATCTTGAGTATTGTGTGCAGTTCTGGTCGCCTTATCTGAGGAAGGATGTTCTTGCCATGGAGGGAGTTCAGCGGAGATTCACCAGGCTGATACCTGGGATGGCAGGAATGACGTATGAGGAGAGATTGGGTCGATTGGGCTTGTACTCGCTGGGGTTTAGAAGTATGAGAGGGGATCGCATTGAAACTTATAAAATTCCGACAGGACTGGACAGACTAGATGCAGGAAGGATGTTCCCGATGGTCGGTGAATCCAGAACCAGGGGTCACAGTCTAAGGATAAGGGGTAGGCCATTTAGGACAGAAATGAGGAGGAATTTCCTCACCCAGAGAGTGGTGAACCTGTGGAATTCGCTACCACAGAAGGCAGTAGAGGCCAATACATTAAATATATTCAAGAAGGAGTTGGATATATTTCTTAAGGCTAAAGGGATCAAGGGGTATGGGAAGAAAACAGGGACCGGGTACTGAATTTGGATGATCAGCCATGATCGCATTGAATGGCGGAGCAGGCTCGAGGGGCCGAATGGCCTACTCCTGCTCCTATCTTCTATGTTTCTATGTAGGCCTCAGGCCTCTGCGTCTAATAATATGGGGAACTGCTGGCCGATGCATTTCGCTGCAATGGATGATGGCCATCGCATTATAGGCCCCCAAATGTCTTGGCTAGAGGATCTTTACTAAGTGTGCGCTACTCCAGTGAGAGTATTTATGGAATTATAGTTATTTAAATCACAAAAAAATATGGCTAGTTAACACTTATCATACTGCCATATTGGGCCGTATTTTCCAATCAGAGGCTTCACGCTTGCGGAGGCCTCCGATTTGGAAAAAATCTATGCACGTACCTGAGGGTTCCCGAGGTGCGTATAGTTCCAATGCTGGGCCTCTCGCACTCCAAGTATGCAGGGCCCACTTATCCCAGGGGCGCATGCGGTTCGCAAGCGTCCCTGGGATCACGTGGGCCATGGGGAGCCAATCAAAGAAGGGAATCTCCCTTCATACACTTAACAGATAGACCTGTCAAATATATGAATGGAGATCACCCCAAAAACACTTTAAAACATTAAATAAATTTTAAAAAATCACATTTTTAAAATTAGTTGAAATTACAATAAATTAAATATTTTAAACAAAAATTTGATTTTTTGCAAAAAATAATTCAAGTTTTTTACAGGGCTAAAAATAAACTTACTTTTTTAAAAGATAAATGAGTGAATTTTTTTTTTACTTTTTTCAACTCATCCTGGTAAAAGCAGGCCTTACCAGGCGTAAGTATTTTAAGGGTTTTCTGCGGGCGGAGGGTCTCCAGAAAGCGGAACAATCCGCCCGCAGAGGCAATTCTCTAGGGCAGGTGTCCGATCTGTCAAGAGCATTCTTGACAGATCGGAAATGCCGGTTTTGAGCGCATGCGCTTCGGAATATCCGGCCCATTGTATACTATTAAATGTACTTAGACAGATTCATATATTGTGCACCCAAGGTTTTCTGTCAGTTTTATCAAGTTAAAGAATTTAAAAGGCCTATGCAGTGGAGCAGTTATTCTTCATTTACTTAATCGCCACCCAGGATCCTTGATTGCGCAGTTGTGTGTGTGCTTAAGAGAATGGCGGGTCATTTTTGGAGGCAAGCACTCAGCACAGGAAGTGCTGCTTTTTTCAGTAAAAATTGATATGTAGACAGAACTCTGCAAGCGCTGCGCCTGTCAGTGTACAATGCTGACTGTTGGCGTGTATGTGCAAATTATTCGCAGGCAGCATTCAATAAGTTTGTAATAACAACAGAAAATGCTGGAAAAACTCAGCAGGCCAGGCAACATCAGTGGAGAGAAATTAGAGTTGACGTTTTGGGTCGAAGCCCTTTTTCAAAACTGGAAAGGAAACAAAATAGATCGAAGGCAGGGCTGCGATAGAACAAAAGAAGTAAAAGAGACATTAAGAGGTATTCAAAACCAGACGAGGGTCCACTTGTCCTATTACCATTTCGTCTGGTTTTGAATACCTCTTAATGTCTCTTTTACTTCTTTTGTTCTATTGCAGCCCTGCCTTCGATCTATTTTATTTCCTTTCCAGTTTTGAAAAAGGGTTTCGACCCGAAACGTCAACTCTAATTTCTCTCCATGGATGTTGCCTGGCCTGCTAAGTTTTTCCAGCATTTTCTGTTGTTATTTCGGATTTCCAGCATCTGCAGTATTTTGCTATCGTATTCAATAAGTTTGTGTTATTCCTGTTTCCAACAACAGGGGTTCCCAAATGGCAGTGTAGTTATGAACTGCCAAAACATTTTACTTGGACTGCACAGGATACAAGTGCAGCAAACATGTTGGACAAATGGGTTGGTTTTGAAATGATGTCTGAGTATGAAGCCCCATAAAAAACTGAGCGGATTGCTTAAAGATTGATGGAAGGGCGTGTGGCACGTTTGCTGATAGGAGCTGGGACCCGGGCCTGAGCGGAGGCTCACGGAGGGAGGGAAACAGGGAAACGCATACCAATGTATTCATCAGCAACTTGACAGCACCCAAGCAGAAAATTTGTCAAGGCTATTCTTTTGTGATTAATGTGATATTCAGGCTGGTGTGGACGAGTCTTTTTCTCATATTTAATAAAACAATTCTGTCAACCATGGTTCAGTGCAGGTGTCTGCTTTGTTTTTTTAGGAGTGTTGTTTGGCATGAATGAGCTATGTTCTTGTTTATTAAAGCCAAGAATGGCAATGAGGGGTTCACCTTTGTGTCTCTGGCACCCAGTGTTACTAATGGATTCAAGTGGATGGGGAGGGGGTAAATTTCAATTGCCCAGTTTCCCTAGTGCAATCAGAGGGGATCAATTACTTTTAAAATCATGTCCCTCAGCTACCTTAGGAGCTGCAGTAAAAATTTGCTGCATTTATTTTCAGCCCCTCTTGGGCCTCTAAGTCTCCCCGCCGGAGCAGCCTGAGGCACCTCTAACTTCCGTCAGCAAAACAGGGGCGTGGGCCTCTGAGGTCTCTGTAGACGCGTGGACTACCCACCCTGATTGTGGTAATGACCACGATTTGGGGCAGTGTCTGTGTCCAGGTCAACAGGCAGGCGGGAGTTCCGCTCTGCTACACTTCTGCCAGTAGAGTGGGACTCCTGGAACTTCGGGGCCTTGGTCTTTATGAAATGGGGAAGTTGATTTTTGTTGTAGAAAATCAAGGAAGACAATGTAATGGAGGGAGAAGGGACATTTGAAAAGAAAAAGTGGACAAAATGAATGGGATTTGCCTCCATGTCTAATCCTTAACCTTCTCCAAGTTTGGACTGGCTAAAAGGCGGCAACCATTAACACATTCTACTGTGAACATTGCCCAACAGCGTGCCTTAACCCCATACTCAGAACGGTACTGCTTACTGCATGAGTGTCAATTTTTCCACCTTGGCCTCCAGTCATCTTGTTGTTTCTGGGTTAGATTGCTCTAGTATATTGAGAAGATACTTGTACAACTTAAGAAAGGTCAATGATGAGAAAATGCCACACTGCCCAATGAATCTTATCCCTCTTGTGTTCTAGATCTCCAGCCCAGCATCTCACGGTGTTTTCAATGCCCCTAAAGTCTATTGCCCCAAAATCTGAGTAGAACAATCCACCACCAGAAGTGTGCCAGGCTGGGACTTCTACCCACCAAACGGGACCAACGTTGACCTCACCAGAAATTGCGGGGTCAGCTTATATTTTAATATTGCAGGGCAAGACATTGGCGTGAATCCCACCGGAAATTGGTCCGATGCTCCTTGGAAGCCTAGGAAAATGCTTGGGGGAGGGGGTAGAGGATGTTCTACTGAAGATGCTGTTTTATAGTTGAACTGCTCTTACAGCTTCTGGGGTGAACCACAACCTCCTTGCTCATAACGCCAGGAAGATAATCAATGAAGTTCTTCCCTGGTGGCTGGGTAGCTGCAGAAGGATCTGGATCTCCTCTGGTGCTCCATCATGAGCCTGGTCTTCTTTATTCTTTGCTCTTCCTCCTCCAAAATATATATCAGGAAGAGGGAAACCGATACTAATGTGTAACATTATATTTTAAGGAATTTTTCCAAACAATGAACTGTCTACATAGAGACTTCCAAATGAAGTTAGGAGCCTTCAAAATAAGGAGCAAGGAAAATGTTGAAAGAAGACAATGTAAAGTTCTAACAGCACAGTGAAACACAGCAATCCACTTTTAAGTTCCCAGCTTCAGTCTTCAGTCTTCCTGAGCTGCTGTTTCAAGTTACCACAATTTTACAGTGGTATAAGTTAGATTGATGGATCTTAGGGAGGAAATGACGGAAGGTAGGGCTGATGATATCAACCTGGCCTACATCCATCATTGGAATGGTTGCACCTAGGGTAGCTGCATCTTACACCCTCCCTCACGTTCAGTGGAATTTGGAGCATAACTTCAGTGGGATCATAACTGTTAGGATCCTGTCTCCTACCCAAATGCCACCTCTCCAAGTAGGTCTGCTGGGTTTATGTCCTACCTAAGCATTGGAATTTTGATGGCCTTTGTCTACTTCCATGCTTGCTATATTGTTCCAGACAATTATCATTATTTCCAGGAAAAACTTCCTTTTTATATCTGACCTAAATTTATTTTCTCTACTTTATACTTAAGGAAGCCAAAAAATCAAAAGGCTAAAAATTCGGGTGGTTTACGCCACCCGTTACCATCAAAATTTAGTGAACACTCGATGGCCGCCGCACTTTCGCCAGCTGGTGGCAGGTCCCGTGGTGTTCGCCATTTTCCAAGGGCCGGCAGCGCTGCCGGTAAGAGCGATGGCCATGGAAATTTAAATTAGACAGAGCGTGATGTCAGTCAGAGTGCAACACCGACTTAACGTCATCTCGGCAAACTTGGCCCTTAGCGCTGAGTTTAGCGCTCGGTCCTAAGGTCGCCATTGAAACCCAGCATTCAGCAGACTGACAGAGGCGCTGTCAGCACCTCGTAAAGGGACACACACATCTTTCAGGTAAGTTTGCATTTAAGCTTTGGGCTGGATTTTTTTTGATTTTATTGAAGTAATGGCTTGCATGCAATACATGTTAAAAGTTTTTTACGTATGCAGGGAGTGTTGCTGGACACTTGCAAGGCCTCAGATGATGATGGAAGGCCTCCAAGAAGACAGAAAAAGCTGCAAATACTCAGCAGGTAGACAACATCCATCGAGAGAGAACAGAGTTCATGTCTCAGGTCAAGATGCTGCCTGACCTGCTGAGTATTTCCAGCATTTTATACTTTTATTTCAGATTTACAGCATCCGCTCTCAAAGGGAAATGGAAGAAGCAGAAGAGGAGGAAGCAAAAAGAAGGATGCAACCCAGACAGCCCCTTTCTGGCCGGGATATCCGGGATGGAATCATCCGTCTGCGGTACCAGTGAGCACAACTCCAATTCCCCTTTCAACATTAGTCCCACACCTTACCTTCCCTCTGTTACTGACCATCAAAGTGTCCTCTTGACCACGATGCTGAAATAAAAGCCACCACAAAGCAAACTTCCCAATCCAACTTTATACGTCTACCCATCCAATATGACATCAAGAAATCAACTCATCACCCTTATGCATTCTCTTAGTGACTGTCTTATGTGTGCCTTTGCCTATCCTATTGATGTCACACAGTGCTACCCCAGTGGCTGCAGCATGGCTGGTGGAAGGCTGCTGACTTTCAGTGGGGGACACTGCAAATGCCCGGACAAAAGGGTGAAGTGAAGCTAGGAATGGGAGGTTTGCCTCGTGATAGGTACAAATTGTTGGTGGCTGAGTTGGGAGGAGACAGCGTTTGAAGATGCATTCACTGACCTTGACCAGTGGTCTGAGGATGTGAAGCTTCCTTGGGCACTGGAGCCAGGTGATTGGATGACACTGCTGGCAGTGACAGCCTCAGTGATATGGTCCCATGTCATTCTCTCTGGAGGGCCTGCTGGCCCCTGTGGGTACAGGACCTGTCTTGCAGCATTGACCCCCTGCACAAAGCTGGAGTGCTGCATGCGAGACCCTGGGTGCCCCTTCCCTGGCTTGCTGAGCCATTTGCATTTGTGCCGAAGCACTTTTCTCATTTTTTGAGGTGCAGAAGAGAATTCAGCTTTAAGAGCTGAAGGTTCCCATTCGGGAATGTTTCTCCAAATTTTTTTTTTTTTTTTAAAGGCAGTAAGGTTGTAAGTGTAATGTATGTACCTTTATAAGGGAGAGAGCTACTTTTTACAGCTCCTGTATACTGTAGTACCGGCAGTGACCACACCTGTATATAAACCCTGAGTAGTGATCTGTACAATTAGTTCTAGAGTAACCCTCATTCAGTAAACACCTGTTGTACCATTTCTCCTGCAGTCTGTGTCTTATTATACACAGACACAACATTGGCGACGGGCAGATTCGAACCTACCTGCAACTCTGCATCACCTCCCAGGGATTCGCTCCTGGAGAACAGTGGAAGGAGGTCCAGTCCAGATGCACGGGCGTCGACCACGGGCAACCGCCCAGTCATCCAGTGGAGATTTGAGCATCGCAGGGGAGGCTGTCGAGAGCCAGGCTTGGCTTTCCAGTCATGGTGGTCCAGCAAAAATGGCTGGCAACAGGTACTGCGCAGACCCTTCCCGGACAGCGGCGGCTAGAGCCGACCGAGCGGCACAGAAAAAGGCCGAGGAGCGTCGACGGGGGAGAGAGAAAGGGCAGAGCGCACAGGGCGCAGCCGGTGTTCAGGACCGAGCGGCGTCAACGGGGAGAGAGACGAGAGAGCGCAGAGCGCAGCCGGTGTTCAAGGGCCGAGCAGCGTCAACGGGGGAGAGAGACAAGAGAGAGAGCAGAGCGCAGCCGGTGTTCAAGGGCCGAGCAGCGTCAACGGGGGAGAGAGGCGCGCAGGAAAACGCGAGGTGCTGCCATTGCAACGAGGACTGCAGCGAGCGGCATTGGCAGCAGCGCAGGAGCAGCGCACGAAACCCACAGGGCATCGCCATTTGCCACGAGGACCGCCGAGAGCGGCGTTGGCAGCAGCGCGGGAGACGCCATTTTAAGTCGCAGTGGGGAAGAAAGGAAAGTGCGGGAGACGCCATTTTAAGCCGCAGCGGGGAAGAAAGGAAAGCGCGGGAGATGCCATTTTAAGCCAGTCTAACCACACCCAAAAATGCCGAAGAGTGGCAGTATCACAGCGTTCGACAATGAAGTCGAAGATTGGACGACATATGTCGAACGCATAGAAGTATACTGCAAGGCGAATGAAGTGCCAGATGACAAGAAAGCACTGGTATTGTTGAATTCAATGGGTGCAAAAACGTATGGCTTACTACGAAACCTAGTAACCCCAGAGAAGCCAGTAGAAAAGGATTTTGAAAACATAGTGTCAATCCTACAGGACCACTTAAACACCACACCGCTGCTGATAGCAGAAAGATTTAAGTTTCACAAAAGGAACCAGCATAAAGATGAAAGTAATGCTGAGTATTTAACGGAACCGCGCAAGCTATCGAAACACTGCCAGTTTGGAACGGGACTAGCAGATACTTTAAGGGACAAGTTTGTGTGTGGGCTTCAAAGTGAAGGAACCCAGAAACGGCTTCTATCAGAAAAGGATCTTATTCTGGACAAGGCTTTCAGCATTGCAGTATCACACGAAGCAGCAGCACGGGGCGCTGCAGAGATACAACGGAGACCGCAAGAATATGGCACAAATGAAATGTCATACGGAACAGTGAAGTGCTATCGCTGCGGCAGAACAACACATGACCATAATGATTGCTGGTTCAAGGACAAAGTGTGCAGACAGTGTGGAAAAGTAGGACACATAGCAAGAGTCTGCAGGCTGGGAAAGAAAACCAGCAGCAAGAAATCTCCACAGGAGAAGTACAAGAAGGTGCATAAGGTGATGGAGAGTAGTTCAGACGAACAGAAAAGTGATCCAGACTCCGGAAGCAAGGAGCTGGGTTGTCTGAAACTACATAATGTGATCAAAACGGAGGATCACCAAACTATCTGGGTCATGCTCAAGATAGCAGGAGTCCAAGTGAAAATGGAATTGGACACAGGATCAGCCCTAACAGTCATAAACCGAAGGGACTACAAGCGGCTATTCTCACATATACCCTTGAGAGATACAAAGATTGTCTTGAAGACGTACACGGGGCAAAAAGTCTACCCCAAAGGAAAAATAAGGGTGAACGTTATATATAACAGCAAGGAAACACCAAAAATGGACCGATATGTATTGCCAGATGGAGGACCACCACTACTAGGATGTGAATGGATCCGGAAGATACAGCTAGATTGGCATTCCATACAAGCACTGACTGTAGATGCCAAAAAGGATGACGACGTCACACCTGGACGACTGTCAAAAATGCTAACTGACGCACAAGAAGTGTTCCAGCAGGGACTCGGAACACTAAAAGGCATAACAGCGACGATCAAAATAGAGGAAAATGCAAGCCCAAAGTTTTATAAGGCCAGATCGGTACCTTATGCGATCCGCCCAGCCATCGAAGCAGAGCTGGAAGGTTTGGAACGTTCAGGAGTACTGTCCAAAGTGGACTGGAGCGAGTGGGCTACACCCATCGTTCCTGTAATGAAGAGGTCGTTGAGTAATACGCCTGGGGAACCAAAGAAGGTTCGCATCTGTGGGGACTTTAAGGTGACAGTGAGCCCAGTCCTTCACACTGTACAATATCCGCTTCCGCGGATTGAAGATATTTTCGCCTCGCTATCTGGAGAGAAACGCTTCACTAAGATTGATCTGGCCCAGGCGTACCTGCAAATGAAGGTAGAAGAAGCCTCGAAACAGTACCTCACGATCAACACTCATAAACGTCTCTACCAATACAACCGGCTGGTGTTCGGGGTAGCATCAGCTCCGGCTATTTGGCAAAGGGCAATGGAACAAGTCCTGCAAGGGATTCCAGGGACCCAGTGTTATTTGGACAACATCCTGGTCACGGGCGAAAATGACAGTGATCACCTCGCCAACCTGGAGCAGGTGTTCACTAGATTGAAGGAATATGGGCTCCGAGCTAATCGCCACAAATGCGAGTTTTTCCAGAAGCAGATCTCGTATTGTGGCCACGTTATTGATAAAGAGGGGTTACATAAGTCCCCTGAAAAGATTGAGGCAGTAGTCAAGGCTCCAGCACCGGAAAATGTGTCACAACTGAGGTCGTTCCTCGGGCTGGTGAACTACTACCATAAGTTCTTGCCGAATTTGTCTACAGTACTACACCCACTGAACACCCTACTGCAAACGGGGGTACCATGGAAGTGGAGTGACGAATGTAAACAAGCTTTCCAGAAGAGCAAAGCATTGATCACATCAAAAGAGGTGTTGGCTCATTTCAACCCAGCACGACCAATTCGGTTGGCGTGTGATGCATCACCCTATGGCATTGGAGCGGTGCTGTCGCACAAATTCCCGGACGGCTCGGAGAGGCCAGTAGCCTTTGCGTCTCGGTCACTAACCTCAGCCGAGCGTAACTACGCCCAGATTGACAGGGAAGCCCTCAGCCTAGTGTGGGGAGTGAAAAAGTTCAATCACTATCTGCACGGGCAGAAGTTCACCTTGCTGACTGACCACCAACCACTTGTCTCCATCTTTAATCCAAAGAAGGGCGTTCCGGTGATGACTGCGCAACGGCTACAAAGATGGTCCCTTTTTCTAGGGGCGCACCAATATGAAATCGAGTATAAGGGCACGAAACAGCATGGAAACGCTGATGGGCTATCACGCCTGCCACTGCCTACTGCAGAGGAAGCACCAGCAGTGGATCCTGTCGAATATTTCATTCGACTATAATTGAATGCTTGCCAGTAACTAACACTGGTATAGAGAAGGAGACCTGAAATGACCCGACACTGTCTCGGGTATATGGTTTGACGGTGAAGGGATGGCCAGCACATGGCGACTCACTGTTGCCAGCATTCTCATCCAGAAGAGAACAGCTGTCAGTATGCCAGGGGACCTTGATGTGTGGATCCCGAGTGGTAATTCCACCCAAGTTAAGGGAGAGAGTGCTCAATGAGCTTCACGAAGGTCATCTGGGAGGGGTGAAAATGAAAAGCCACGCTAGGACTTATGTGTGGTGGCCGGGGATCGATCAGCAAATCGAGGACCTGACAAAGAGCTGCTCAGGATGCCAGAAGGTCCAAAATGCACCACCACATGCCCCTCTACGCCCATGGGAGTGGCCCTCATCTCCATGGCAACGGGTGCATATTGATTTTGCTGGTCCATTCATGGACTCAATGTTTTTAATAGCCGTGGATGCGCACTCAAAATGGCCTGAGGTGATCAAAATGTCCTCCACCACCACGGAGAAAACTATTGCAGTCCTATGGACCATTTTTGCCAGGAACGGCTTGCCACAGCAGATTTGCTCTGATAACGGACCACAGTTTGTGTCCGAAGAGTTTCGAAGGTTTATGAAAAGGAATGGGGTAAGGCATTATACATCCGCCCCGTATCATCCAGCCACAAATGGATTGGCTGAGAGGTTCGTACAAACCTTTAAAAAAGCAGTAAAGGCCATGTGCGATGATGACATTCCACTGCAGCATAAGGTGGACAATTTCCTGTTAGCCTACAGAAATGCGACACATGCAGTCACCAACCAGGCCCCGGCCATGATGTTCTTTAACCGAAGGTTGAGATCTCGTCTGGATTTGCTCAGACCAAATGTACAAAGAGATGTTGAGAGTAAGCAATTCCAGCACATCAATGAGAAGCCGACAAGGAGCTTCAATGTAGGGCAACCAGTCTTGGCCCGCGACTACCGAACAGAGAAATGGCAACCAGGAACGATGTGCACACGGCAGGGGCCACTAATGTACACAGTGGATGTTGGGGAGAACATTGTGAGACGCCATGCTGACCAGATCCTAGAGTCACAGGAACGAGTCAACCCCATGTCTCGGCCATACGTACCTGGTGAGGATCCCGACGTACAGGTCACATCTACCTCAGAAACAATAGCATTGGAAGCTGATGAATCAACTGACGACAGGGTGCTAGAATCGCCTCCGCACCAAGAGCGAGACACTCGGGAAAGGTGTTATCCAGAAAGAATCAGGAAGCCTCCCCAAAGACTGAATTTATAAATAGACTATTTTCAGGTAATGTTGCATGTTAAAAGTGTTAATTGTAATTAGTTTGATATTTAATTGTTAAATGAGTGTTATGGTACTGTTAATCTAAAAGGGGAGGAATTGTAATGTATGTACCTTTAAGGGAGAGAACTACTTTTTACAGCTCCTGTATACTGTAGTACCGGCAGTGACCACACCTGTATATAAACCCTGAATAGTGATCTGTACAATTAGTTCTAGAGTAACCCTCATTCAGTAAACACCTGTTGTATCGTTTCTCCTGCAGTCTGTGTCTTATTACACACAGACACAACAGTAAGGACTGAAAACTGCATTTTTTTTTACTTCATTTAAAATTTTTTATCAGTTCAGAAGGCATTGCCCTGTTAAGCAAACAACAATGCATTGCCCTTTTAATATCCCACAAGGTCAAGCGAAATCATGGCCTCAGTTCCAGAGGCTGTTGGAAGATGCAGCGCCGCATTCAGGACTGATGCCGGGACTAACGCCACCAGGAGGGCGTTACACAGTCAGTTTAGCGCTGGGCTAATAATCTTTGGTCCCCAGCGTGAATTTTTCTCTGCTACTGGCACCACCGTTTTCAGCGGCCGTTAACCCGAGGTGCGGTGACACCGGCAACGTTCGCGTCGCAGTCAAATTTCTAGGCGCAGGTCCGTCCCAGCTTCCTGCTTCCTTAAGTTTGGTGAGAGTTCAATAGAAGAGACAAAAACTAGGACAAGGCACAGATACACCAGGTCCTGGCATTGCTATGACAACTCTGTTCTTCCACCTGCCCCAAACATGTCCATCGTCATAAGGAAGAAAGGGTGGGGGCAGAGGCGGGGATTTCCTATGCCGGGAGTTCCAATGCTCCCGACCATGACTGGGACTAGCATATGGGCAGCTGAAGCATGCTTGGTTGAACCAGGCATGCCATGTTGCCAATTGGCGGTTGTGGGGCCTGTCTGAGGGTCCAGGGCTTAATCTTGACCTGGACCCTGAAAGAGGAGCAAATTCTTCTTTAGGAGTGGCCACTTGGGGCAACATCCATTTGTTTCCAGTGAGGATCTGGCAGCCACCCTCCTGGCCTGGCCACCTCCACTGTACATTTGGCTTTGTGCCTATGGCGGTCATCCCAGCTGTGTCCCAAATGGAATGGGCATCAACCACTGGTGTGATAATCATTATTATTATAATTAAATATAATTTTTATTACACAAAACAGGCTTTCACGATGTAGCAGGGAAAGGAAAGCAATCTCATTACTGCTCACTGAAGGGCCTAGAAATTCGGTAGGTTTAGCGCCGCATTTGAGGCGCTAGAGGGCCTAGCGCCGGAGTTATGGCCAGTTGAGAAATTCCCTGGGGCCCTAAATCGGCGTTGCACCGGTAGCGCTGCGCCGGCACCGATGACATCATCGGTGTGCGCAGCGTCCCGGTTGCCGTGGTAACCCGGCCCCAAGCCGAAATTCAGTTGCGCCCGCCTCGCCTGTGGCAGGCGCAACTAAGACTCTGGCAACAGAGTCTTCCCCCAGTGTGCGCCGGCGCATAAAGGTGGAGCGGCGGCCGGCCGCGTTCCCGGCGGCCGCCTGCCCGCACCTCCCTTCCCGGACTCCTGCATTCCCCCCCCGCGGCCCTGATCAGTGTCTGATGCGAGCCCGGCACTTCCCCGAGGTGCCGGGCTCAGATGTCGGGTCAATCCGCCGGACAGTTGTCGGCTGCAGGCAGCTCCTCCTTAACAGGAGGAGGAGGCCTGCAGTTCCCCCGCCTGCCGCACCGCATCGGGTGCCGCAGCGGGGGATTAGCGCCGGGAAACCCAAGTTCACGCCCGTTTTGAGGCGCTAAAGGAGGGTTTTAGCGCCCGCCGCCGTCTGGGCCCGGCGCACCCGAATTTTCGTCGCGCACTGCCGCATTACCGCTGGCGCAAACTTTCTGGCGCTACAGCCCTGGCAAGACCAAAACCCAATTTCTAGGCCAAGATCTTTTTTTAAGATACTTCAACCAACACAATGCAGTTTACAAAGAACAGAATACAAGGAGTGGCCTCTTGCAGAGACAGTTCAACCCAATTCTGTCAAACCTGCATTTCTTGATCTACGACCAGTCTGTGGCTACAGGGAACCAGTTTATTTGCACCCTGCAATAGCTTGTTAACTATTTCAATGCATACAGTTATGTCTAAAATTTTGCAATAACTGTACATTTAAGGAAATGCCTTTCAGTCTCTATTATATTACACAAGACATGTGCTAGTGAACAGGTTTCATACAGCCTGCTTCAAGTCAAATGTAAATTAGCCAGGATTTGCCAAGACCTGCTGCCAGAAAGATCCCCTTTTAGCAGGCGAGTCCTGACAGTTTCATGCTTGGCGTGCACACAGCTGATCCGTGCTTTAGGAATGTGGCAGCACTAGCTTGGTATAAATGTGACTTTATTAGAAGGGCGAATACTGGTAAATGTACCTGGGCATGCTCGGCACTGACATTGGGTGAAGAGTACCGCATCCCCCTGAAGCAACATTAGGGTTGCCAGCTTTTCCAAAAAACAGACAGAAAGGTGGATGGCGCTGGGGTCAGGGGCACGGCATGGCTTAGAGAAAAACTTCTATAAAATTGTTGGATGGCCTCCACATTCAACTGATTAAAAGAAGTACATTAATTCAAATATGCCACCCCCCTCCTTTCTCTTATGGGAGTTCCTGGCCCCTCACTCTTTGCCAACTCTTTCTTTAGTTGTTGCAGATTGAAATGCAGTGCCTCTGCCTCCTTATTATTAGTTAGTATTTTCTATTATAGTTTGTATTAATTTGCAGGGCTGCGGGGAAAGAGCGGGAGAAAGGGACTAAGTGGACAGCTCTACCAAAGAGCCGGCACAGGCACAATGGGCCGAATGGCCTCCTTGTGTGCTGTATGATTCTATGGTCAATTTTGTTCCCAGTTTTTGGATTTGTTTCTATGTAATGGCATTTATTTGGACTCTTTTCTTCCTTGTGTACGGTTTTGATACATGTGGAGCTGGATTGGCTGCTCCTCTCCTTGCTGGAACCACTGAACTTCATTCCAAGGCTTCTTTGTTTTGCAGCCACTGAAATAATTTGAATAGATCCAGTTTTGATATCTTACTGGAAATCTTACAATACCAGACCAAAAAAGATTCTGCCAAAAATATGGCCAAAGACCCAATAAAACCAGGTAGTTCCGGCCCAGTTTCTATTAAAAAATAAACAGATAGCTCAATGAAAATACATACTGTCCAGCCAGAATCTGGATGCAAGCTATGCAACAACCGAGTTTTAACCTTATATCAACGTACGTTAACATTTTGTTCTTTCAATTTTCATCTAGGTATCAACCATGGCTCAGTGGTAGCACTCTCGCTTCTGAGTCAGAAAGTCATGGGTTCAAGCCCCATGCCAGGATTTGAGCATGTAATCTAAGCTGACAATTCATTGCAGTACTGAGTGGTTGAAGGTGCTGTTTTTCAGATAGGACATTAAACCAAAGCCCCATACGCCCCCTCAAGTGGATATAAAGGTCCAATGGTACTATTTGAAGAGGAGCAGGGGAGTTCTCTTGGTGTCCTGGTGGACATTTATCCCTCCACCAACATCACTAAAACAGTTCAATTGGTCATTTATCTCATTGTTCTTTGCAGTCCTTACTGATTCCCTACATTAAAACAGTGACTACACTTAATTAGCTGTGAAGCGTTTTGGGGCGTGTTGAGGCGTGTTGAGATTGTGAAAGATGCTATATAAATGCAAGTTGTTTTTTTTCTTCTCCTGAAGGCACAGACTGTTGCTGGGATACGGGTCCCCAGGCACTATCAGTCCTTTGGTTCATTGCCTTAGTGGCCATTCTTTTGAAGAGCCTAGGTGGCGGGTATCAGGAGGCTGGATGTCCCCAGCAAGCTTCACTGCCAAGTCCGATCCTGTCCTTACCCAATGTTCCTACAAATGCATTTCCTGCAGGAATCACTGGATAACAATCAGAAGTGGAGAGGACAGTCAACATTTTCCCTTCCTCTAGGCTGGAAATGTCAACGGTAACAACCTTTACATAAGAACATAAGAACATAAGAAATAGGAGCAGGAGTAGGCCAATCGGCCCCTCGAGCCTGCTCCGCCATTCAATAAGATCATGGCTGATCTGATCCTAACCGCCAATCCACTATGGCAGGACTATCTCCTGAATCTAACAGAATTAGACACACAAAACAGGAGCAGGATCAGGCTACACGGCCCCTGGGCCCGCTCCGCTACCCACAGGGCCATGACCGATCCGAACCTAGACTCATGTCCAAATTCTTGCCCGCTCCCCGTAACCCTTAATTCCCTTTTCTTCTAGGAAACTGTCTATTTCTGTTTTAAATTTATGTAATGATGTAGCTTCGACAGCTTTTTGGAGCAGCATATTCCATGGACCTACCACCCTCTGAGTGAAGTAGTTCCTCCTCATCTCAGTTTTGAAAGAGCAGCCCCTTATTCTAAGACTATGCCCTCTAGTTCTAGTTTCACCCATCATCTGGAACATCCTCCCTGCATCCACCTGATCCAACCCCTTCACAATCTTATATGTTTCAATAAGATCGCCTCTCATTCTTCTGAACTCCAATGAGTAGAGTCCCAATCTACTCAACCTCTCCTCATATGTCCATCCCCTCATCCCCGGGATTAACCGAGTGAACCTTCTTTGTACTGACTCGAGAGCAAGTATGTCTTTTCTTAAGTAGAGAGCGGTTAGAATGTGGAACTCGCTACCAAAGGAAATGGCTGAGGCAACCAACAACAACAACAACTTGTAATTATAAAGCGCCTTTAACATAGTAAGACATCCCAAGGCACTTCACAGGAGCGTTATCAAACAAAATTTGACACCGAGCCACATAGGGAGATATATGGGCAGATGACCAAAAGCTTGGTCAAAGAGGTAGGTTTTAAGGAGCAACATAAAGGAGGAAAGAGAGGTAGAGAGGTGGAGAGGTTTAGGGAGGGAATTACAGAACTTAGGGTCTCGGCAGCTGAAAGCACGGCCACCAATGGTGGAGCGATTAAAATCGGGGATGAGCAAGAGGCCAGAATTGGAGGAGCGCAGATATCTCGGAGGGTTGTGTAGCTGGAAGAGGTTACTGAGATAGGGAGGGGCGAGGCCATGGAGGGATTTGAAAACAAGGATGAGAATTTTAAAATCGAGGCGTTGCTTAACCGGGAGCCAATGTAGGTCAGCGAGCACAGGGGTGATGGGTGAACCGGACTTGATGAGAGTTAGGACACAGGCAGCCGAGTTTTGGATGACCTCAAGTTTACGGAGGTGTAAAATGGGAGGCCAGCCAGGAGTGCATTGGAATAGTCAAGTCTAGACATAACAAAGGCATGGATGAGGGTTTCAGCAGATGAGCTAAGGCAGGAGTGGAGTCGGGCGATGTTACAGAGGTGGAAGTAGGCGGTCTTAGTGATGGTGTGGATACGTGGTCGGTAGCTCATTTCGGGGTCAAATATGACACTAAGGTTGCGAACAGTGTGGTTGCCAGGGAGAGAAATGGAGTCGGTGCCTAGGGAACGGAGTTTGTGACGGGGACCGAAAACAATGGCTTCGGTCTTCCCAATATTTAGTTGTAGGAAATTGTTGCTCATCCAGTACTGCATGTCAGTCAAGCAGTCTAACAATTTAGAGATAGTGGGGGGGTCTAGAAAGGTGGTGGTGAGGTAGAGCTGGGTGTCGTTAGTGTACATGTGGAAACTGACACTGTGTTTTCGGATGATGTCGCCAAGGGGCAGCTTGTAGATGAGAAATAGGAGGGGGCCAGGGATAGATCCTTCGGGGACACCAGAGATAATAATGCGGGAGTGGAAAGAGAAGCCATTTCAGGTGATTCTCTGGCTACGATTAGATAGATAAGAATGGAACCAGGCGAGGACAGTCCCACCCAGCTGGACGATGGAGGACAGGCGTTGGAGAAGGATGGTTTGGTCAACCGTGTCAAAAGCTGCAGACAGGTCAAGAAGGACGAGGAGAGATAGTTTACCTTTGTCACAGTCACAAAGGATGTCGTTTGTGACTTTGATAAGAGCTGTTTCAGTACTGTGGCAGGGGCGGAAACCTGATTGGAGTGATTCAAACATGGAGTTCCGGGAAAGATGGGCACGGATTTGGGAGGTGACAGTACATTCAAGGACTTTGGAGAGGAAAGGGAGGTTGGAGATGGGGCGGTAGTTTGCAAGGACGGAGGGGTCAAGGGTTGTTTTTTTGAGGAGAGGAGTGATGATGGCAGATTTGAAGGAGAGGGGGACAGTACCTGTGGAGAGAGAACTTTGCAATATCAGCTAACATGGGGGCCAGAAAGGGAAGTTGGGTGATTAGCAGTTTGGTGGGAATAGGGTCGAGGGAGCAGGAGGTGGGTCTCATGGGCAAGATGAGCTCGGAGCGGACGTGATGGGAGATAGCTTAGATGCTTTCAAAAGGAAACAAGATAAGTACATGAGAGAAAAGGGAATAGAAAGATATGCTGAAAGGCTGAGATGAGGCAGATAGAATAGGAGGAGACTGGTGTGGAGTATAAACACCAGCACAGACTAGTTGGTCCAAATGGCCTGTTTCTGTGCTGTAAATTCTATGTAACTTTACTATTGGCCTAGCTTAGATTAGTTAATTCAGCATGCACCGGGGATAGAACCTGGGACCTTCCGGGCCTTTAGGGTACAAAGCCACGCATTTTTCAAGGGAGCGTCACAGAATGACACACTGTTTGGTTAATAGTGAGAATTACTTCAATGTTTCTTTCTCTTTTACTTAAAAAGGTGGTGGTATATCAATAAATCAGCTCAAACTCAGTCCCTTGTTTTAATAATAAATCTCACTCTCAAAAACATTACAGCATAACAATCTTTAGAGACAAGAAAAGCCCATTAGGCCTAAAAAAACTCAACTGTTTTTGAATAATCTCAGCACCACCTCGCTACCAGCTGACCATTTCTGTCAATCCCTTTCCTTCCCAGGAACAATGTATTTGCTGAAAATGCTGGAAATACTCAAACTGGAAAAAGTTGGAGATGTAACAGGTTTTTAAGCAAGCATTACAGCCTTCTGGACTCACCATCGAGTTCAACCATTTCAGACCATTACCTCGGCCCCAATTTTTTCTCTCTCTCTCACATGGCAGCGGTCGATCATTCTGCCATTGCCATTTACACTTCATCTAGAGTCATCTTTTGTTTCTTAACTTGTCCCATTACCATCCCCTTTTGCCTTGCACCATCATCCCTTTTGTTTTTCAATCTCTCCTGCCTTCCATCCTATCACAAACATTCCCCTTTATTGTTTCCTCCCCTCCCGCCTTTCCCTGCCCCTACACTTGCTTAAAAACCTGTTACATCTCCAACTTTTTCCAGTTCTGACGAAGGGTCATCGACCTGAAATGTTAGCTCTGTTTCTCTCTCTATAGATGCTGCCTGACCTGCTGAGTATTTCCAGCATTTTTTGTTTTTATTTCAGATTTCCAGCATCTGCAGTATTTTGCTTTGGTTTCAATTGCCTCTTGTATCTTTACTTCTGTGGCCTACGTTGGCTACCTATTCCACAAGCCTCTTAATCTTTTGGTGCACAAGTTCCACCTGTTTAAATCACGTCATCCCTGAAAAAAACATTCTCCCAACCTACCCCCAAGCATTGTAGACACTTTAGAGGAATCAGATCAATGCCATTTACCATTTAGATGGATAAAGCAGAGAAAATATGCGAGTTTACCAAGAGTTGTACCTGAAAAGTTGGACAGATTCTTAGATGTATTATTCATTGCCCTTTTCTCCACAGCTACTGCATGCCTAATCTCATCCAAGGCAAACTTCAGATCCTTGGAGCGTTTCAAATGTTCTTCCTCGGCTTTGCGCAGTCTGTTACTGAGTTCCAGAAGTTCTTGTTGGTATGCAGTTACTTCATCCTCATCTTCTGCAAAAATAAAAATGTCTGATATTATATCTGTGTTTCAAATAAATTACTTTCGTTTTTGTTTATCAAATCTCCATTAAGGTTTATTGGTTTACACAAAAACCAAAGGTGCAGGGTCATCCAATGGCTCAGTAATTAAGATGTACCAGCTAGTATGATACTTAACCAAGAATGGCCCAGTTCAATGCCTAGTCTATGTTGCTGTCAGCTGAGGCACAAGTTGGGGCACCACAATCAGCTCTGAGACCTTCGGTTTGGTAGATGAATAAAACATTCAGCCAGTGTTCTTTCGTTTTTTAAATATTTTTTCACCAGTTTTTCTTCCCGCCCCCTCCTCTCCTGGTGGCTTGCTGGCATACCGGTCCACACGCACCTGGCCAAGTGTTCATTATCCAGCTGTGAACCTTGGCAATGACTGCCAGCAGGCTGCTCAACTCTGGAGGGCATCACAACCAAGAACAATCATATCTTCACCCGACTGCCAGACGTGCATGCTGGGAACTCTGGGGTGCTAAGGTCAATTGTGGTGTCCCAACTGCTAGCTCATCTTAGGTCAGCTAAAATCTGCACAGACTACAGATCAAATCCAGGACCTCCCTGGACAAACTCACAGAGACATCAGGGGAGCTGTAACTTTAATTAAATACAGTGAGGATCATAATGCTATGTAATTGCTGAGGAGAGGAGGGGAGGTGTGTTTTTGGGTTGGTGGACCGAAGCTGTAAAGACTGAGGAGAATAGTCCACCAGTTAGTCTCTAGTGACGGGACTCTGTGGGCTCGGTTTTGAAGGCCAAGGCGGGCGGGGAGAAACCACCACCCTGAGGGAAGTGGTTGGAGGGGTCCAAACCATTTTTCCGGTTGAGCCTCATTTGAATTCCAACAATGTGCTGTTCGTGCATTTGGAGCAGCTCACCAATCAGGGAGGCCCTTCCCGGTCAGTGAAGGAGGAGGGGGAGGTGATCACGAGGGAGGGCTGCGGAGGGGAAGGTACTGGGGGAGACTGGATTTTTTGTGGGGCCAGGACCAGCAAAATTGCTCCTTCTGACCCCGCAAAAATGATTTAAATACCGCCCTTGAGAAGCAAGCAGTGGTCTCTTAAAGGTCCGCTGGTTACAGCGCTCTATGCCCATTGGTACTTCAACATTCCATCGTAGATCCCAATTTACATGGGCTAAAGAGACCTCCCTCTTTCCGGTGGGAGCCTAGATTGCCCATTTCAAATTGTCCACCAAAATGGCAGATGTCTGCGCCAATGGGGCGGTAAGTGCTACACCACCATTTTCATTGCACTATTGCCCCGCTCCTACCCGATGTGGGTGAGGGGGGGAGGAAATCAGCCCGAATATCTCAAGGCAAATCGGAGGTCAAGGACCTGGCTGATTTATGTGTGGTTGAGCTGGGTATGATTCAGATGTAGAATGTCAGAAATTCCGGGTGAAATCAACTCAAGCTGGAGGAAACCCCCCAGTGGCTCAGTAAGTACAATGTACCACCGAGTGTGACACTGAGCCACATTAAACATATCGCTACTCTACGCTGAAGTACGCAGGATTTCTAGATGAGTGCAGAGTCCTTTCGCAACAGTAAGTGGTGAGAATGTGGAACTCGCTGCCACATGGAGTGAATGAGGCAGATAGCATTGATGCATTCAAGGGAAGGCTTGGTGCAAACATGAACTGAATTCTGCTCCATAAATTGGGCCACTTCTGCATAATTCATATCTGAATGTTTGCCACTACCTGAATGACTTTCACATCTACAAACTAATGGCAAAATTATAAGCAGCTGCGTCCTGTTAAAAATGCCAAACGTGCAACTGTAAGAAGCAATGTTACTGGGGTAGTGATGTACGAGGCAATTTTACTGTGGGTAGTGATGTACGAGGCAATGTTACTGGGGTAGTGATGTATGAGGCAATGTTACTGTGGGTAGTGATGTAAGAAGCAATGTTACTGGGGTAGTGATGTAAGAAGCAATGTTACTGTGGGTAGTGATGTAAGAAGCAATGTTACTGGGGGTAGTGATGTAAGAGGCAATGTTACTGTGGGTAGTGATGTAAGAAGCAATGTTACTGGGGTAGTGATGTAAGAAGCAATGTTACTGTGGGTAGTGATGTACGAAGCAATGTTACTGGGGTAGTGATGTAAGAGGCAATGTTACTGTGGGTAGTGATGTAAGAAGCAATGTTACTGGGGGTAGTGATGTAAGAAGCAATGTTACTGTGGGTAGTGATGTAAGAGGCAATGTTACTGTGGGTAGTGATGTAAGAAGCAATGTTACTGTGGGTAGTGATGTAAGAGGCAATGTTACTGTGGGTAGTGATGTAAGAGGCAATGTTACTGGGGTAGTGATGTAAGAAGCAATGTTACTGTGGGTAGTGATGTAAGAAGCAATGTTACTGTGGGTAGTGATGTACGAGGCAATGTTACTGTGGGTAGTGATGTAAGAAGCAATGTTACTGTGGGTAGTGATGTACGAGGCAATGTTACTGTGGGTAGTGATGTAAGAAGCAATGTTACTGGGGGTAGTGATGTAAGAAGCAATGTTACTGTGGGTAGTGATGTAAGAAGCAATGTTACTGTGGGTAGTGATGTAAGAAGCAATGTTACTGGGGTAGTGATGTAAGAAGCAATGTTACTGTGGGTAGTGATGTAAGAAGCAATGTTACTGGGGTAGTGATGTAAGAAGCAATGTTACTGTGGGTAGTGATGTACGAGGCAATGTTACTGTGGGTAGTGATGTAAGAGGCAATGTTACTGGGGTAGTGATGTAAGAAGCAATGTTACTGGGGGTAGTGATGTAAGAAGCAATGTTACTGGGGTAGTGATTTACGAGGCAATGTTACTGTGGGTAGTGATGTACGAGGCAATGTTACTGTGGGTAGTGATGTACGAGGCAATGTTACTGTGGGTAGTGATGTAAGAAGCAATGTTACTGTGGGTAGTGATGTAAGAAGCAATGTTACTGTGGGTAGTGATGTAAGAAGCAATGTTACTGGGGTAGTGATGTAAGAAGCAATGTTACTGTGGGTAGTGATATAAGAAGCAATGTTACTGGGGTAGTGATGTAAGAAGCAATGTTACTGTGGGTAGTGATGTAAGAAGCAATGTTACTGTGGGTAGTGATGTAAGAAGCAATGTTACTGGGGTAGTGATGTAAGAAGCAATGTTACTGTGGGTAGTGATGTAAGAAGCAATGTTACTGGGGTAGTGATGTAAGAAGCAATGTTACTGTGGGTAGTGATGTACGAGGCAATGTTACTGTGGGTAGTGATGTAAGAGGCAATGTTACTGGGGTAGTGATGTAAGAAGCAATGTTACTGGGGGTAGTGATGTAAGAAGCAATGTTACTGGGGTAGTGATTTACGAGGCAATGTTACTGTGGGTAGTGATGTACGAGGCAATGTTACTGTGGGTAGTGATGTACGAGGCAATGTTACTGTGGGTAGTGATGTAAGAAGCAATGTTACTGTGGGTAGTGATGTAAGAAGCAATGTTACTGTGGGTAGTGATGTACGAGGCAATGTTACTGTGGGTAGTGATGTACGAGGCAATGTTACTGTGGGTAGTGATGTACGAGGCAATGTTACTGTGGGTAGTGATGTAAGAAGCAATGTTACTGTGGGTAGTGATGTAAGAAGCAATGTTACTGGGGTAGTGATGTAAGAAGCAATGTTACTGTGGGTAGTGATGTAAGAAGCAATGTTACTGTGGGTAGTGAAGTACGAGGCAAAGTTACTGCGAGTATTTAATACACAGATGAATATAAACCAGAGGAAAGAACTAAGATTTTGCATATAGAACTCAACAGGGTTTGGGCCTGGGCTAATCAATGGCAATTTAAGTTCAATATGGACAAGTGCAAGGCACTGCATTTTGGTAGGAGAAACGAGAGGTATGTGTAGTTTATGGGGTAAATTGTCATCTCCAATACATGGGTCATGTACATAATCTGCCGGAGCGGATCGCCCACATGTCATGGAACGCGTCCGATTATCGTTCTATCGTTCTTCGGGTTCTAATATTGGAGATCCGCTCTGCCAGGTGACTGTTCGTGTGGTGAAGATGAAAGTTTACCCCTATGAGGGATAGAACCTTGCTAAGAGGGAAGATATGGAATAGGAGGTTAGTCATGTAGCTATGGTTGCTCTATGGCATTAGCTACAACCAGTCCATGCAATTTCTAGCCATCGGTCCGGTTCATATAGTAGGCGTCAGGGCCGACTTTATGAATATACGGTACAGCGGGCAAGGCCCGTCATATCAGGAAATCACAGGTGTGCCACCCACGATTAAATGGACAGAAAATCGTAACCACCCCACCCATGATTCCCGCATATGCAAGGGTGAGGCAGTTCCCCGGCAGTACGCTTCATTAAATCAGCTCCATCATGTTCCAGCTCAGAGCTCATACATTCTTGACTAACTTGTGTTCTATAGAAAATCTTTTTGTTCAACAAAGAGCGTACTTTACTATATTGTTCAAAAAGCAACTCACCCTCCAACCCCCTCCCCCCCTCCTCCACACACACACTGTCGGGTGTAATTTAAAAACAAACTTTAAAATAGATTTTTTTTTTTTTTTTAAAGGACCATATGGCTTCAACCCAACAGGCTCTGCCAGTCTCCAAATGCATTCTGTCTTGAATTATTTAGTTTTCAAATGGTAGGTACTTTTAGAAAAAACACAATCAACACATACTTTAATTTGGTAGCAGGTTAGTGGAAGAGTCACCTGAGCAATGATATCATTGGCAACTTGGCAATTTACTGTGGAATTCACGGTCGTATTAGCAGTGAGCAACCCAAGACTTTTAAAACAAGCATTTACTTCAATGTTCTAAAGCACTCTGTTCAAAATGAGTGAACAGATGCAGGGCTCCTTGATAACTCACTGGGGCCCATTTTCATCGAGTGGGTGGTAGCAAGGTAAGACTGGCAGTACAGCACTTACTGCCCCGTTCCTACTGACATTGCCATTTTCGTGAGATCTTCAATTGGGCAGCTCAGGGTCCCACCGGAACCAGACAGGAGCCTCAATGGCCCATGTAACTCGGAGTCCAATGATAGCCTAGGACCCCAATGTGATTGTTACTTGAAGTAGAGCAGCCTAACCAGTATTCGTTAAAGAGGCCACTATAGGCCTCTCAAATAAAAGGGTAGAAAGAGGCTTTTAGATGATTTTCTGGCATCCGGAGCAGCATTGCTGCTTCAGCTCCACAAAAGATCGAGCTTCCTCGATGCCCAGCGCTCCGCCACCCTCCCTCAGGATTGTCTCCCCCTCCCCACTCACCCCCGGCTCATACAGTTCCGTCGCCCCACCTGATTGGAGCAGACACATCAAAATCGACCCCACTGTGTGTTATCACACTGCCCAAAATGTTACTGAGCCTTCCAGACCAGGAAGATGTCTGTATTGCACTGATTTGGCTGATCTGAGGTGGACTGGACACTACATTAGCTTCAGTGTCCTCTTAGCACAGGAGGACAAAAGAAAAATCAGCTAGGATCCCACTCCTGATTGTTATCTGGTGGCCTGTGCTAGAAAGGAGATGGGGATCATTTTGACTTTATGCGAATCGGCAGTCCATTTAACATCTCTCCAGATTTTATATTCCATTGAGTTTACCCGTTTTACACTATCACACAAAATCAAAATTACCCCGATATGTCAGCATGTTGGGTAAGAGTGGGCGCAGCCGTGACAGCTTTTGATACTCATTGTCCAGGTTCAGATAGTCATTTATGTGAAATATTGTAATGTTAACTGCTATCCCAGTATGAGTCAGTGCCTTCAGCAGGGAAGGAGAATATAAAAAATAAATTCCACCATTCCAGATTTTGCCCGCCTCTCGTGAAGGCCCTGACAGACACTGAGGTACAGATCGGAATGTGTCAGCTGCTCAGTGATCATTCTGCATGTGTGAGCCTCGACAGTGAGTGTCGATAGGCTACTTGGCCAGGGCCCGTATCACAGCTGAGGCTAGGGTTGCCACCCCTCCCGCTTTGGGCGGGAGTCTCCCGAAATCGGCGATTCGTCTCCCGAGCGATGCTGCTGGCGAATCGGGAGAATAGTTTGCTGCATGGCCAATTCGCGCATGGGCGCTGCAGCCAATCAGCTGTTGGCTCCAGCCCCACCACCCCGCCCAGCCCCACCACTGCTTGCTGCACTTCCGAAGTTACATTGTTGTCTGGGTGTGCCGAGTGTGCACTCTTTTGTTTGGACCCAAAAAAACAAAAAACAAATTGGTGCCGAGTGTGCAAGGCCAAGAGCACTTACAGCATGTGGTGGAGCTGCTGTGGATCGGAAGAGGACAGACTGCAAGCAATTCGAGTTTGTGTCTAAAACACGAACTATTGTTTAAAGTGAATGGCTGCATTACTCAACGTCTAATTTGTTTCACACAGGTGCACCTTGCCTTTTAAAACCTCGCAGCTGTTCCTTCTTGGAGTATTACTTGGCAATCTGAATGTATATTTCCTGATGTATATAAAAGGCACTGCCTGATTTTTATTTGCCCATGAAAAGTGAAAAATTGGATTATTTTGTTCCGTATGGATGAG
Organism: Somniosus microcephalus; assembly: GCF_052327205.1. Taxonomy (NCBI): domain Eukaryota; kingdom Metazoa; phylum Chordata; class Chondrichthyes; order Squaliformes; family Somniosidae; genus Somniosus; species Somniosus microcephalus. The sequence continues at coordinate 42,417,179 of NC_140988.1, forward strand.
AGCCAGCAGGGGATATGAGTTGGGGCATGAACCGCCAGTGTGTCCCTGCTCACAGCCCAGGAGATCTTCGCCATTTAAATTTCCCGCCTCTGGACTGGTGACATCACTTGGTGTGTTGGGAAAAATGAAGGGTTGGGAGCTGGGGCAGAGAATCGGGAAGCCGGGAGTAGGGAGGGATGGGGTTGCACTCAGAAGTCAGGATTTGGGGAGAGAAGACGACTGGGTGTTGGGGTTGGGCAATGGGGGGGGGGGGGTCAGGGAGAGAGGGAGATTGTCAAATGGGGGCTCGGGTACAGAGGGAGATAGGGGTATCAGAGGAAGAGAATGGGATTAGGTGTGGGGGGGGCAAAGAAAGGGAGACCGCGAGTCGGGGAGAATGCGGCTTGAGCCAGGGGGGCATGGGTGGGCAGAGAGGGAGACTGAGGAATGAGTTGGATGTGGGGATAAATATTTTCTGCAGAGCCGAGAACAGCAGCAACGTGGTGAGTGAGAGCAACACCTTGAGAGCAGCAATCAGTAAAGGGGTAAGTGAAACGTTTGGAGTGACCGGACCTTGTGCAATGCAGGGGGAATCTGGCTGTAGTTTCAGGGTGAGCATTAGTACTAGTTACAGGTAGGATATTGGGGCATTACACCTATTACTACCCGTTACATATAGTGAGTTATTATATTACTGTTGGTTATGCGGGAAATCTAAGCATTAACCTGTATTACTATTAGTTATCGGTGCACTTTTAGTAAGATACTATTAGTTATTGGTGGAACCAAAGTTACTCCCACCTCTGGTTTCCCCTGCAACTCACTCCCCTACCTTTGGATTCCCCTCTTCACCTGCTCAGGGGAGGCCTCCTGGTTCTTGGCACTTCTCACACAACAGCTGCAGGCGCAAAACCGCGAGCAAAGATTCTCAACTACAGGGGACCCGACTGTCAAAAAGGTAAATGCAGTGATCAGACGCCACATGGTCAGGTGTCATGTGGCCAGGACGTCACATGATCAAACCTCCAGGAATGCCTCCAACCAGAGTTGGCAATGGTAGCTGAGTCTGGTCTGCTCTCACCAGATGTGCATTTTCCAGCAGGAGCCAATGGATAATCATCAGGTGCAGGAATCCTGGTGGATCTTCTCCCTCCTGGCCGAGGAACACCAAGCCCAATTGTAACTCCTCTATTGCTGCACCTGGAATAAACTGAGCTGTTGCGTTTTGGAAACTGCAACATTCCTGCTTGGCTGAGAATAGAAAGCGCTTACTGCTACGCGGAGGGTCTTAATGCCCCAGATTTTGCATATCTGCATATTAAAGAAGTTCAGTTACTAGTTTTAATTATGCACTGGTTCTAAAAAAGAATGAAAACCGGATCGTTATTGCTAATCTATTACCTGTAGAAGCCTAAAGTAATGTTTGATTGTGGAATATGTGCCTTTTTGTGCGGCCACTGTGTCATCTGCCAAACCTAGATTCCAGTGGAGCGGTGTGACATGTGAAAAATCCAAATCTGCTGTAAGATTCTGCAGCCAGAGGTCTATGTGACCCAAATCCTTTTTTTAAAGAGTTGTTGGAAAATATTGATGGATGTTCTCAAGTATTTAATTAGGACTTTAAAAAAAATCAGACACTGGGAGCAGAAACATGCAGGTGGTACATGGCCATAATCACTGCGGCAGAAGACGGGGACCTGGACATGCTGGGTCCCAGCCTCGCTCCAAAGTTCCCAATTGATCTATTGGGTGCCAACAACAGATAAGGCCATGGCCACAGGTGGAGGTGGAGCTGCAGGCAAAGGCTTCCAATACTGGGAGTTCCCTGTCCTAGGAACATAGGAACAGGTGTGGGCTATTCAGCCCCTCAAACCTGCTCCACCATTCAATTAGTTCATGGCTGATCTGTACCTCAACTCTATTTACCTGCCTTTGCTCCATATCCCTTAACACCCTTACCTAACAAAAATCTACCTAGAATCATAGGGCAATGATACGGCACAGAAGGAGACCATTCAGCCCATTGTGCTGCTGCTGTACATAGTTTTAAGATGTTCTTTGCGCTTTTTAATTTGCACTATGGATAGGTCGAGTTTTTTAATCACCATTCTCACTGATGATGTTAGAACGAGCGATGCAATTTTCCAGTTAGTCCTGCTCCCCTGCCTTTTCCAAATGACACTGCAAGTATTTATCTATCTCAATTTAGAATTTTTCAAATGACCCAGCCTCAACAACTATTCGAGGGAGAGAATTCCAGATTTCCAATATTCTTGGTGTGAAGAAGCGCTTCTTGACATCACCCCTGAATGGCCTAGCTCTGATTTTAAGGTTATCTCACCTTGTTCTGGGCTCCCCCACCAGAGGAAATATTTTCTTTTTATCTACCCTATCAAATAGTTTAATCATCTTAAACACATCCCTTAATCTTCTATACTCAAGGGAATACAACCCTAGTCTATGCAACCTGTCCTCATAATTTAACCCTTTTAGCGCCAGTAACATTCTGATGAATCTGCGTTGCCCCTCCTCCAAGGCCAATATATCCTTCCCGAGGTGCGGTGCCCAGAAAGGAACACAGTGCTCCAGATGGGATCTAACCAGAGATTTATACAACTGCAGCATAACTTCCACCCCTTTGTATTCCAGCCCACTTGCGATAAAGACTAACATTCCATTAGCCTTTTTAATTATTTTTTGTACCTGTCCACTAGCTTTTAGTGATTTCTGTACATGGACCCCAAAATATTTCTGGTCCTCGGCAGTTCCTAGCTTCGTTACATTTGGAAGTTACTCTGATCTATCTTTCTTAGGACCAAATTAGATGACCTCTCACTTCTCCACATTGGATATACAGCTCTCTATTCCTTCATCTGAGTCATTGATAAATAGAGAGAAAAGCTGAGGCTTGGGCTTCTCAAAGGCCAAGAGAAATTATATTGGGGAACAAGGAAATGGCAGAGGCTTTGAATAAATATTTTGTATCTGTCTTCACAGTAGAAGACACAAAAATAGTTGGAAACTTAGGGGCTAATGAGAGCGAGGAGCTTAAAGTAATTAATATCAGTAGAGAAAAAGTACTTGAAAAATGAATAGAACTAAAAGCCAACAAATCCCCTGGACCTGATGGCCTACATCCTAGGGTTCTAAAAGAGGTGGCTGCAGAGATAGTGGATGCATTGGTTGCAAACTTCCAAACTTCCCTAGATTCAGGAAAGGTCCCAGTGGATTGGAAGGTAGCAAATGTAACCCCACTATTCAAGAAAGGAGGGAGAGAGAAAATCCGGAACTACAAGACAGTTAGCCTGACATCAGTCTTCGGGAAAATGCTGGAATCCATTGTTAAGGAAGTGGTAACAGGGTACTTAGAAAATCATAATATGATTAGGCAGAGTCAACATGGTTTTATGAAAGGTAAATCGTGTTTGACAAATTTGATAGAGTTTTTTGAGGATGTAACTAGCAGGGTAGATAAAGGGGAACCAGTGGATGTAGTATATTTGGATTTCCAGAAGGCATTTGATAAGGTGTCACATAAAAGGTTGTTCAGCAAGATAAGGGCACATGAGGTTGGGGGTAAGGTATTAGCATGGATAAAGGATTGATTAACAGACAGAAAACAGAGAGTAGGGATAAACGGCTGTACTTAAGTCACCAGGACTGAAAGGGATGCATCCTAGGAGACTGAGGGAAGTGAAGGAAGAAATTGTGGATATACTGGCCATAATCTTCCACTTCTCCTTAAAAACAGGGGTAGTGCCAGAGGACTGGAGAACTGCAAATGTTACACCCTTGTTCAAAAAAGGGTGTAAAAATAAACCCAGCAATTACAGGCAAGTCAGGTTAACCTCAGTAGTGGGAAAAGTTTTAGAAACATTAACAGTCACTTGGACAAGTGTGGATTAATTAAGGAAAGCCAGCACGGATTTGTTAAAGGCAAATCATGTTTAACCAATTTGATCAAGTTTTTTGATGAGGTAACAGAGAGGATTGATGAGGGCAATGCAGTTGACGTGGTGTACACGGATTTCCAAAAGGCGTTCGACAAAGTGCCACGTAATAGGCTTGCCAGCAAACTTAAAGCCCATGGAATAAAAGGGACAGTGGCAGCAATAAAACGGGTTCGAATTTAGGTCCTCTGACTCCATCCATGGCCTAAAGTGTCTTCATTTCACTGACTGATTTATACAAGGTAGCTTGAAACTTTACAATGAAATCCTATTAGGAAGAAAATACAGGACAACTTTATGGATTGCAATTGCAGTTGTTCTACTAAACCATGGGGGGCGATTTTGTGACTGAGGGCACATTGGAGGCAGGACTGCTGCTTGTCTGGTCGATGTCCCGCCTCCATCGAGTTGTGGCCAACCCACGCTATTTTCCCTTGATTGACCTTGTCAAGCCTGGCCAGCGGGTTTAGCAGGCCAATCAAGGGAAAGCCGGTTGCAGAGCATGTCACCGTATGACGTGTCATCTGTCAAAATTTTTTGACAGATGAATTGTCATCGTTTGACAGCTCTGTGAAGCTCTCTGCAGTTTGATGAGGTCCATCAAACTTGTTTCTTTAACAGAATTGAGATGGTTATTGCATCTGTGAATGCAACGGCCACCTGTCAATCCCAACACGAGATGCGGGACTATCTGCATACAAACCGACTGAAGCCTGCAGAAAGAAACAAAGGTAAGTACACTTTTAAAAACACTTTGCACTTACCTCAGATACTCACCTCTTCATTCTTGCACCCATCACTTACCTTCACACCACACTTTTGCAACCCCCCCCCGACCCCCGCAGACCCACTGCTCACCTCGCTGAGCTGGCGTGTTTTGGAGCATTTGGGAAGTCCGCACTTGTGAGGGCAAAAAGGGGATAATCCTATTTTCTGCCTGTTAACAACCTGTTAACAGGCAGTTAATAGGCTTTAATCCCTTCCCGCCTCCAAGGAGATGGGACCCGGCGCGGGATGGCTACCCATCTCCTGGGAAGATGGCGTGGGGGCGAGATGGGCACCCGCCCCCAAAATCTGCCATTTTCCGGCAATCCCGCCTCCATACCCGTCTCCCCAAGGCTGGCAAAATCGCCCCCATGAAGTTCAGAGGTTGTGAGGTACAACTCCCAGTCTTTGTTGAGTTGCTGATCTAACTGGGGCAATAGTTAGGTTGATACAATTGGCCTCAGTGCCCTGGGCTGGGAAGGGGTAAAAAAAATCTCCGATGAAATTATCCTTCCCAAAAGAAAATGGAAAAGCACAGTTCACATGTTTATCTGACCAGATACAATTATGCACATTTTTATCTTTAAAATATAGAATTATAAACGTTCAAGGGAAAAAAGTAAGCTCCTAACTGTTTAAGCTACATTAGCATCTCCTTAATGAGGTCTGTGGCCAGTAGTTCAGTCAAGTCAGGCTGGCAACTCATAAGAAATGATATAATGATATCGTCTCCATTTACAATTTTCTTCCCTCTCTTGAGCATGTGGATTTTTTGATATGTTTTCACATGTGTCAACGGCCATCCAGTATCACTCCCAAGTGACTTCAGGGTATGGTAGGGTAGTGGTTGAAGTAGGGGACTAGCAACCCAGAGGTTGAGAGTTCAAACCCTATCATGCCATGTTGTGAATTGTTATTGAATAAACCTGGTAAATTTATGGGCTATTAAAAAGATAGCCATGAAAGTTGCCTGATTGACATAGAAAGCCAACTGGTTCACTTCTGTCCTTCAGGGAAGGAAGCCTGCATAGCGTGGGACTTGAGTGAGGTGTAGGTCAGATCAGACCTCTACCTATTCTGTAGATCAAATAAGACATCTACCTTATATGATCTACACCGGATTCAAGTCCCACACTATGTAGTTGACTCATAAGCCCAAATATTAAATCGTGGCTGGAGTCACATGGACGGGGGACAAGTGGGACGGCAAACTTTCAGGCCCTTTGCAGCGTGATGCAGGGGATGTTTTAACTCATGGCCTAACCTTCATGCTTGTGGTGAGTCTCTCACCCGAACCACTAGCTGGTCAGCAGCCGGGAGCGGATTCGAGCAGGAGGAGGCTGCCAACGGGGCCCCACAGGAACAGACCCCGTCAGTCAGGTAAGCGGTTAGGTCGGGGGGGCATCGTAGTCGGGGAGTGGGTGACCCGAGGCAGGAAAGGCCCAAGGTTTCTGTTAAGTCTGTGTGTTATAGTGATAATTACTACACAGACTACAAGAGTAAATTCAACAGGTCTTTACTGGTTGGAGGTAGGGACTATACTGAATACAATATTACTACACAGTGCTTATATACCGGTGTGGTCACCACCGGTATTACGTATACAGCAGCCAGAGAAAGTAGTACATCTCTTAAGGTGGAACAGGCTTAAGTTCTCTTAAGGTGGAACAGGTTACATACACCACAATCCTCCCTTTTTAGCTTAACAGTCATATCCCCATTTAACATAACATAATAACATATATACATATATAACTTCAGGTATAACAGTTCAAACGTTCAGTCTCTCAGGAGGCTTTCTGATGCGGCTTGGATAACGCCTCTCAGTAGTCTCTGATTCTTGTTGTTGAGGTGCCTCCTCTATTTGGTTTCCAATGTATTGGGTGTCATCATCATCAAGTACATTCCCTGCCGAGGTAGATGCTTCAGGTTCATTAACGTCTTCCACAGTTGTCTCTGTCACAACCATGGGTTCGACCCTTGCTCTCGACTCTACCAGTTGATCCGCATGATGCCTTATCACATTATGACCAATATCTACTGTGTACATCAGAGGTCCTTGTCTGGCCCGAATTGTTCTGGACTGCCATTTTTCGTTTCCATTGCCCCTTGCCAACACTGGTTGTCCTACGTCGAAAGTTCGAGTGGTCTTGTTGTTAATATGCCGAAACTGTTTGTTTTCCACTTCCCTCCGCACATTTGGTTTTAACAAGTCCAACTTGGACCGCAACCTCCTGTTATAAAACATCATGGCAGGACTTTGGTTAGTCACTGCATGATCGGCGTTTCGATATGACATCAGGAACTTGTCGACCTTGTGTTGCAGCGGAATCTGATCATCGTTCATGGCCTTAATTGCCTTTTTGAATGTCTGGACAAATCTTTCAGCCAACCCGTTTGTCGCCTGATGATATGGGGCAGAGGTATAATGTTTTACTCCATTCTTCTTTAAGAATTGTCGGAATTCTTCCGATACAAACTGTGGTCCGTTGTCCGAACAGATCTGTTCTGGCAATCCGTTCCTTGCGAATATTGTTCTTAACACTGCAATTGTCTTTTCTGAAGTAGTGGTATTCATCTTGATGACTTCTGGCCATTTGGAATGTGCATCCACCGCGATTAGGAACATGGAGTCCATGAATGGACCAGCAAAGTCAATGTGTACGCATTGCCATGGGGCTGAAGGCCATTCCCATGGGTGTAGCGGTGCTATCGGAGGTGCATTTTGCACTTTTTGGCACCCAGCGCAGCTTTTCGTTAACTCCTCAATCTGTTGGTCAATACCCGGCCACCATACATAAGCCCTAGCAAGACTTTTCATTTTAACTCCCCGCAGATGACCTTCATGCAGTTCGTTTAAAACTCTTTCCCTTAACTTGGGAGGAATAATCACTCTTGTCCCGTACATCAAGGTACCATGGCAGACGGACAGCTGGTCTCGCCTTGCCGAAAATGCCGGTAACAGAGGATCACCCTGTGTTGGCCATCCTTTCACTGTCACCTCGCAGACTCTGGACAGTGTCGGGTCGTTCCTGGTTTCTCTTTCAATACTTGCATTGGTGACTGGTAAACACTCGATGATGGTCGAATGAAATAACTCAACAGGGTCAACTTTCGTCGTGTCTTCTTCTTCAGGTAGTGGCAGGCGCGACAGCCCATCAGCATTGCCATGCTGTTTCGTACCTTTGAATTCTATTTGATATTGATGTGCCCCTAGGAAAAGAGACCATCTCTGGAGACGCTGCGCTGTCATCACTGAAACACCCTTCTTAGGGTTAAAAATGGATACCAACGGTTGATGGTCTGTCAGAAGTGTGAATTTTTGGCCCTGCAGGTAATGATTAAACTTCTTCACTCCCCATACAAGGCTAAGAGCCTCCCTATCGATCTGCGCATAGTTGCGCTCAGCGGAGGTCAATGATCTGGATGCAAACGCGACTGGCCTTTCCATGCCATTTGGCAACTTGTGTGAGAGTACTGCCCCAATACCATATGGAGAAGCATCACAAGCCAACCGAATAGGCAGTGTCGGGTTGAAGTGAGCCAACACTTCCTCTGAGGTGATCAATTCTTTGCTTTTGCGAAATGCCTTCTTACAGTTTTCGCCCCATTCCCATGGTACCCCTTTCTGTAAAAGAGCGTTTAACGGGTGCAGTACCGTGGATAGATTTGGCAGAAATTTATGGTAATAGTTAATTAATCCTAGAAACGACCTCAACTGAGAGACATTCTCCGGAGCGGGAGCCTTTACAACTGCCTCAATCTTGTCAGGAGACTTATGAAGCCCCTCCCGGTCAATGACATGGCCACAGTACGAGATCCGCTTCTGGAAGAACTCACATTTCTGCCGATTTACTCTAAGTCCATACTCTTTCAGTCTGTTGAGCACCAGTTCCAAGTTTGCGAGATGTTGTTCATCACCATCACCTGTGATCAGAATATCGTCCAGGTAACATTGTGTGCCTGGAATTCCCTGTAATACCTGCTCCATGGCCCTCTGCCAAATTGCTGGAGCCGATGCCACTCCAAAAACCATCCTATTGTACCGGTACAACCCTCGATGCGTGTTGATCGTGAGGTATTGGCGTGACTCTTCCTCAACCTCCATCTGCAAGTACGCCTGCGCCAGGTCTATCTTGGTGAAGTGTTTCCCACCAGACAATGAAGCGAAAATATCCTCAATCCGTGGAAGCGGATACTGCACCGTGTGAAGCACCGGATTAACGGTGATTTTGAAATCTCCACAGATGCGAACCTTCCCTGGATCTCCTGGCTTGTTGCTCGCAGGACGTTTCATAACGGGAACAATGGGCATAGCCCACTCACTCCAATCTACCTTAGACAGTACACCTGAACGTTCTAGTGCTTCCAGTTCCGCTTCAACAGTAGGTCGTATTGCATAGGGTACCGGTCTGGCTTTAAAACATTTTGGTTGTGCATGTTCATCAATCTTGATGTTTGCCGTAATTCCTCTCAGTGTTCCCAGTCCCTGCTGGAACACCTCTTTCGCATCATCCAATATTCTGGACAATCGTTTAGGTTTGACATCTGTTTCCCCGGAATCTACCGTTAGTGCCTTCAAGGAGTGCCAGTCCATATTCATTTTCCTAATCCACTCCCGTCCTAGTAGTGGTGGACCTCCTTCAGGTAGCACATATAAGTCCATTACTTGGCTTTCTTCGCCCTTGTGGACCACTTCTACCTCTGTTTTTCCGATGGGGTACACTCTTTACCTCGTGTATGTTTTCAATATAATCTCCGTATCCTGTAGGGGAATATATTGGAATAACCTTCTGTAATCTTTCTTATTCATGACCGTCAATGCCGATCCAGTGTCCAATTCCATTTTTACTTGGACTCCTGCTATCTGAAGAGTGACCCAAATTGTCTGGAGATCTGCATCCTTACCAACGTTGTGTACTCTTAAGCTATCCAGTTCATTACTGCTAGCGTCTGAATCTGACTTCTGTTCGGTCAAACTGTTCTTTGTCACCTTGTGTACCTTTGCGTAGATTCCTTGCGGTGACTTTTTGTTGCTGGTCTTCTTTCCTGACCGGCATACTTTAGCTATGTGGCCAAGCCTGCCACACGTTCTGCATTCTTGGTTTTTAAACCAACACTGGTTCTGATCGTGCGTTGTCTTTCCACAACGATAACATTTGACAGAACTCAAACCCAATTTGTTTGTACCGAGTTCCGGTGACCGTAGCTGCATTACTGCCGTGCCTCTCGCTGCGGCTTCGTGTGCTGCTGCCATAGTGACCGCCTTCTCAAGCGTCAGCTCATTCTCCTCGAGCAGTCGCTTTTGTGTATCCTGTTTAAATAAACCACACACAAATTTATCTCGTAGTGCCTCTGTCAGTCCCGTTCCAAACTGACAATATTTTGCTAGCTTACGTAATTCCATCAAATATTCAGCATTGCTTTCATTCTGCAGCTGCCTTCTGTCGTAAAATTTAAATCGTTCCGCTAGCATCAGCGGCGTGGGGTTTAGATGATTTTTCAGGACAGTAACAATCTCATCGAACGTCTTATCCGCCGGTTCATCTGGTGATAACAGGTGTTTCAATTGCCCGTATGTCTTCGCACCCATTAGATTTAATAATGTTAGTGCTTTATCTGCATCAGGAATTTTATTTGCCTTACAATAATTTTGTATGCGTTGTACATACACGGCCCAATCTTCGATGTCACTATCAAAGGTATTAATGTTCCCATGTTTAGACATCGTTGCAATTTATTGTATTTTTATGTTATCCAAGATGGCGGCTTCCCGCTCTTGTCGTCGTCCTCCGCCCACAAAATGGCGGTTTTCCCGCGCTTGGCGGTCTTCAACCGTCCCCCAACACTGTCTCCGCTTCACCGCGGCTCTCGCGCCTTCAGTTTCCCCAGACGCTGCGCCTTTTAGCCCGAATGCGGCCCTTATCTCCGGTCGCGATCGCTGTCCCCGCGCTGCGCCTCTCGCTCGAAAGCGGCCCGGCCCTTATCTCCGGTCGCGATCGATCTCACCGCCCTTATTCCTCCGTCTTCCCAGCCCCGTCTGTACAGCCAACGCGGTTGACTTTCTGTCGCGTCGTTGCCCGGCTTACCCACCACCGAGGTAGAAAGAAGAAAGCTGACAGTCGCTGATGGAGGCTTCGAGGTCAGGATGTCTTCTGCACTCCGGTTTCTCGATGCCTGCCGCGCGACGTGTCTTCCAGTAGGGTGATGAGGGTGGAAACCTCTCTTCGACGTCCTGTCTGTGGACGAAGCCGCCGTGAAAATAACTGCCGCAGGGTAAGAATCGGACTCATCGCCACTGTTAAGTCTGTGTGTTATAGTGATAATTACTACACAGACTACAAGAGTAAATTCAACAAGTCTTTACTGGTTGGAGGTAGGGACTATACTGAATACAATATTACTACACAGTGCTTATATACCGGTGTGGTCACCACCGGTATTACGTATACAGCAGCCAGAGAAAGTAGTACATCTCTTAAGGTGGAACAGGCTTAAGTTCTCTTAAGGTGGAACAGGTTACATACACCACAGTTTCCTTGTGGGGCCCTGAGAAGCACTCCTGCTCCTCAAGTAAACAAAAACAAATTAAAGTACCTTACCTTTCTGCACCTCTTTTGGACCTGGATCCACTTGCTGCCTGGTTGGCCTGTCAGGGAAACCTTTTTGTCAGAGAACAGCTTTCCCACAGCAGCCTGGGGTTAAAATTGCAGTCAGACCCCGATGATATCATCGGAGCCTGCTCTGCATATTTAAAGCAGGACACTGATGCCTTCTAGCAGGTGTCCCTCGTGCCTTATTAAAATAACAGGTTAACATTACATCCCCCAGGAAGGCAATGGGATTAGAGGGGGTAATTTGCTACCCCAATTTTAACTTTCCACCCGCCTGGTTTCCACCAGGCAGCCAGGGTTAAAATCAGGCCTTTAATGTCCACTGGAGTGGCCTTACAACAACAACATCAACGTGTATTTATATAGCGCCTTTAATGTAGTAAAACGTCCCAAGGTACTTCACAGGAGTATTATAAGACAAAAAAATTTACACCGAGCCATATAAGGAGAAATTAAGGCAGATGACCAAAAGCTTGGTCAAAGAGCTAGGTTTTAAGGAGCATCTTAAAGGAGGAAAGATTAGGCAGGGAATTCCAGAGCTTAGAAGTCACTCAGTTGTAAATAACTGCCACACAGTTCAAACATAAGGAAAAAGTGGCTCAGTAGTCCACCACAGACCTAGCTGAAGGGATTAGATGCCAGGTTATGAGACAACCAACAAGAGGAAGTAACCTATTTTACCTTGTCCTTACCAACGTACCACTTACAGACATGTCTGTCTACGATAGCAATGGTAGGAATGATTACCACACTGTCCTTGTAAAGATGAAGGCCTAGAAATTCATTGTAGCCACTTTTGGGGCGGTAAAGTCGGGCGGCCGCTAAAGTTTGCGCCCGGCGCAAAATCGAGGCCACTTCTCCGATATTCATTAGCTTCGCCCTAAGAGTTTGCTCGAGCGCTAAAACTGGCGCTACACGCCTCTCTTTAGGCGCTAAGCCGGAGGTGCTGAGCGAGAGCGCCGAGGCCGGGCGCAGCGCAGGTGCGGCCATCTCGTGATTGACAGCAGACACCCTGGCGCCGGCCAGCTCTTAAGGGGGAAGGGTCGACTTGGTCTGCTGCCACGCCCTGGATAGTGGAGCCCTCCAGCTAGGCCTGAACACTGCTGCTGGACCCAAATAGCGCCTGAAGCCATGCAGAAGGCCCGTGAACGAGCGCAGCGCTTCTCAGAGCTTGATCTGAGTGTGCTGGTTGGTGCTGTGGAGAAGAGGCGCCATATTTTGTACCCGGACAATGGCAGGAAGGCGCCGGGCCGCGTCTACCGGAGAGCCTGGAGGCATGTCGCCAGCAAGGTGTCAGCCAACAGCGAGGTCCCCGGGAGCGGTGTCCAATGCCGCAAAAAGTTTAATGACCTCACTCGGATTGTCAGGGTGAGTACCCTTTCCAGTGTCCTCCTCATCCTTGCATGTGCACCTCACATTATGGGCAAAGGGACCTGAAAGCCCTAATGGCCAGCCCTCATGCAGCAGCTATGGGACAGGCATGAACATCAATTGCACATTCTGCACTTAACACACTGGCCAAGCTATTCCACCATGGGAGGCAGTGCACACAAGATCAGGGCTACACACTGGCCAGGCTATTCCACCATGGGAGGCAGTGCACACAAGATCAGGGCGACACACTGGCCAGGCTATTCCACCATGGGAGGCAGTGCACACAAGATCAGGGCGACACACTGTACTTAGAGGCCGTCCTTTCTCTTGCAGGCCAAGCTGGCCAATAATAAGAAGAGCCGGACTGCGACAGGGGGAGGCCGACCCCAGATCCAGCCGCTCACCGAGCTGCAACATCGCGTGGAGCGCATCATGGGTGGCCGGGTGATTGGCCCAGTTGCATGTGGAGAAGCCGACCCTGTTCTGGGCACCAATGGTAAGGACATCACCTTTTGGGCCTCTCTCGTCCCACTTGCGCATCAGATCTACATCCTTTGCCACTGTCCGACCAATGCGCTGAATGCCACCACTCATGCATCCCTCGCTGACGCCCTCTCCTCACTCTAAAGCTACTCTTGTGCCTTCCTGCTTTCAGATGGTGAGGAGGAGGTCCCTGAACTTGCCAGTGACAGCCCCTCAGAAGAGGAGGAGGAGGAGGAGCAAGAGGAAGGCGGCCCATCAGGGGAACCCTCAGCTGCGGCAACCCATGCGAATGTAGGGGACACGTCTTCCCTGGAGGGGAGCGTGGCGGAAGTGTCGGAGGGGAGGGGAGCTCATGGGACCTGCGGCCTGCAGAAACGCGGGAGGGGGGTGGAAGCTCAGCGGCCTTCTCCCCAGAGGGGGGAAGGGTCGGAAGGGAGTCCAATTGCTGGGCCCAGCGGCGTCCAGCAACGCAGGAAGGGTCGGCCAGCTCGGCGGCCTTCTCCCCAGAGGAAGAGTCCGGCCTCCAGTCCGGAGATGGTCTTCGCCGAGGAGATGGGACCCCTCGAGGACTTGTCCGCAGACTCGGAGCGCCGGCACACGGAGCTCATGGGGGTAGTGGCACGGTTGCCTGAGGCCACCGAGTCACTCTCTCGGAGTGTGACCGACGTCGGGGCCTCACAGGCCATCAGTTTGGCGGAATTCGGGGCAGAGCAGGCAGCGAGTCGGGCGGCATTCGGGGCAGCTCAGGCAGCGAGTGGGCAGCTGATCAGTGGTGCCGTGCAGTCACTGGGTGCTCTGATGAGGTCACTGAACAGGGCAACATGGGCACTCACTGCTGCCACACTCACTGTGTCAGCCAGGCATCGCCAGGGCACCCGGCGCGCTGCAGCAGCACAGCAGTCTGTCCCTCGGCAGATTGGTGCGCATGCTGCAGTGCTGGCCCGGGCGAGTGCCAGTGTCTCAGGTGACCAGCGAGCGCCTGCCATCCGCCAGCTTGCCCCCATTCCTCCAGCCGCCACTGCCACTCCCCCAGTGGAGCTGCCAGGAGCTGCTGCAGTGACTGATGCTGGCCAGCCACAGCTGCAGCATTCAACAGCCGCCCGCTCGACGGCCAGACCTCGACTAGGCCGACCCCCAAGGGCATCTGCCGTCATGACATGTGCCCCTCAGGAGCCTGCCCCCAGCCTTGCAGCAGCCAATGGCCTTACTTTGAGGAGGAGCAGCAGGGCGGGCAGGGGCCACACAAAGATGGCCAAGGCATCGCCCTAGCGGGCCAAAAAGTCGAATGTGTGGCCAGTTGTGTTTGTTTTTTGAGGCCGAGAATTGGATGTTTGTTTTTTGAGGCCAAGAATTGGATGTTTGTTTTTTGAAGGCCGAGAATTGGATGTTTGTTTTTTGAGGCCGAGAATTGGATGTTTGTTTTTTGAAGGCCGAGGATGTGATGTTTGTTTTTTACGAAGGCCGAGGATGACGGCCATTTTAGTTGCACTGTTTTGTTAATCCTCTCCAGGTTGTGGGAGCGAGTAATGTGTTTGAGTGTTTTTTGGGGGTTTCGTCTGTTTTTGGTTTTCATGTGGGAAGGGCCCTGAGTTTGTACAATAAAGCATTTTATTTATTAACATTGTCCATGTTTGATCTTTGAAGTGTTTGTTGCCTTAGCCGGCTGAGGGCTTGCGGAGCGGCTGCAATCATGTTCTTTCATTGGCACAAGCCATTCCCTGACAGGGGGCCTAGAAGTGACGTTCAATAAGCCGCCGACGGGCGGTCCTTGGACCTTGTGCCTCCCTCCTGGGCTGGTACTCCTCGTCCTCCTCCTCCTCATGCTCCTCCTGCTCCTCCTCCTGAGGTGGTGGTCCAACGTGAGGTGGCAGTGCCTGAGTCCTGCGGATAGCCAGGTTGTGCAGCATGCAGCAAACGACGACGAATTGGGAGACTCGCTCCTGCGAATACTGGAGGGCTCCCCCGGAGCGATCGAGACAGCGGAACCTTTGCTTGAGGACGCCGATTGTTTGTTCTATGATGTTCCTAGTCGCTTGATGGCTCTCGTTGTATGCCTCTTCAGCAGGGGTCGTGGGCGCGCGGAGTGGGGTCATGAGCCAGGTACACAAAGGATAGCCTTTGTCTCCGATAAGCCATCCTCTTGGGTGAGGCTGTGCCTGGAACATGTCAGCCACAGTTGTCTGTCGCAGGATAAAGGCATCGTGGCTGCTGCCTGGAAAGTGGGCATTGACAGCTAGGATGCTCTGCCTGTGGTCACACACCAGCTGTACGTTGAGGGAATGGTAGCCCTTCCGGTTGCGGTAATCCTCGGCATGCTCCAGAGGTGCCCGCAAAGCCACATGCGTGCAGTCAATGGCGCCCTGCACCATGGGGAAGCCCGCTATTCTTGCAAATCCCACTGCACGCTGCTGCTGCTTGTCCAGGGTCATGGGGAAGGAGATGAATTGATGTCTCCTTCTGAAAAGGGCATCGGTCACCTGGCGGATGCAGCAATGCACGGCGAACTGGGAGATGTTAGCGATGTCCCCAGCAGCGGATTGGAAGGAGCCGGTGGCATAGAAGTTGAGAGCCACCGTCACCTTCACTGCCACCGGCAGAGACGTCCTGCGCATCAGCTGTGGCTGCAGATCTCTGTGAAGCAGCTGGCAAATGTCTGCAACCACCTCCCTTCTGAATCGCAGCCTCCTAACACACTTCGCGGCAGACATGGTCAGATAGGAGGACTGCTGGCGGTATACCCTGGGTGGGTAAGGCCTCAGTTGGCGACGCCTGTTGCCCCCTCTGCGTCTAGCCAGGGCTGCCACTCTCTCACGGCGTCTGTAAGCCCTTCTGGCATAAGGCTGAAAGTCAGCGTTAGCACCCAATGCAGCCCCCATTATATGCTGGCAAACGCTGAGCTCTCAATGAAGGCAAAGATAATTGCTAAGCTCTGGCCTGAGCCAAAAATACCTGTCCTAGTGTTGGTCCAAACCAGTAAGCTCTCCTCCTTGGTCTCTCTCCAAAAAACCGTTGCACAAGAGTGAATGCTGCAAAATGGCTGGCCTTTATAGTGCAGGGTAAGTGCCCTTTAATTAGCGCTCCCCGCGGCCCGCCTCGGCTGTGTACCGTTCCACTTCACAGTCGTTAGGGGCGCCCGGCGCACAATGGGCCGGCGCGAGTGAAGTTCCGGTTCGGGGCGCACAAAGGGCGTTGCACTAGGAAATGACGTCATGATCTGCGCGCGCAGCAAGGCGCGCGCTAAGACTTTGCGCCGGCGCTAAATGTGTACTGAAGTTGGGGCGAGGCGCAGATCGCGCTGCGCCCGGGCGCTAAGCGCCTAGCGCTCGAGATCTACTCCTCCTAAGGCGCTAACGGCTGGCGCGCCCAACTGAATTTCTAGGCCGAAGTCTCATCTCCACAGTAAGGACATCCTTCATTGTGTAGTGTGGCATTACCACCATGCTAAATGGCTGAATCAACTAGCTATATCAACACCATGGCTACAATATAAATGCAGACATTGGGTGACAAGTGGCTTCTGATCTCTCAAAGATTTCCACCATCTACTAGGTTTAAGTCAGGAATGTGTGGAATACTCACCTGAATGGGTGTAGATATAACTCTGTAGATACTCAACAATATCCAGGACAGAGCAGTTCACTTGAGCGATGCTCAACAACAGCTTGCATTTATATAATGGGAAAAAAAATCTCAAAGTGCTTCACGGAGGCCTAGTCTGACCATTCAGCGCCTCGAGCCTGCTCCCCAATTCAATTAGATCATGGCTGATCTGGACCTCAACTTCATTTAGATGCTTTTGCTCCATATCCCTTACCTAATAAAAATCTATCTCAGTCTTGAAAGCTGCAATTGTCCTGGACAAGGTGAGCTCAGAGAGAGCATGAGGGATGATTGGAGAGTAACTAAAGAGAGACGTGGGTTCAGATCTAGGGCAGCAGGGAGACTGGTTGGAGTTTTGGTTGGTAGGCGAGGGGAAGGGGGAAGTGTAAAGATAGGCACGTGTAGATTATTAAACAGAATAAGTTAATTGGCATTATATAGAATTATATAATATTAGGAGTTTAAAACACACTAAAGAGAGACACAAAGCGGTTCCAAACTGGCTTTTTATCACACCGGGGGGGGGGAGTGTGAAGAAGTCAGTTCAGATAGGAAAATATGTTTCCTTTGGAATAAAGATTGGAAGAGATAAGACATCAAAGGCATATACAACAAAGGGTAACAGCAACTGTGTCAACAAGACACACAGCGGGGTAGTGATATCTGATCCACACATTTGTCCTACTTAATGAAACATATAGGATTTCAACTCCTAAAAGCTAAAAAGCAAACTCTTTAATCTACATCAGCTAAGGCTAGTGCACACAACAAAGACAAAATCTCCTGGGGTATGTGAGTATTAGTGGTACCTATATTCTCATATATACTGCATGTAAGGGGTTATGTTTTATTGTCTCATTGAATTGATTTAATAAAGAGTATTAATCAGACATTTTCAGTGTTTCCCATTCGTTGAACTTGTATTAGAGTTGAAAGATGTATGCTAATATCTTATAATACCTTAATAAGGGCAATAGGGATATATGACAATATCCTATATTGGTCTAAATCTTAGTGATAAAGAGGTCCACACTTAATGCAGATGAGGATGGAGGTTGCAGGGGAGAGGGGTTTAAGGAGACAGTTGGCAGTGGAGAAAAGAAAGCAGAGGTTATTTTTGCTCTCCAGGTTGATCCTGAGGTAATGTAAGGCTTTGGCAGAGGAGAGTACAGTTCGATAGCACTTGATGGAATCCAGCCAGATCTAGTAATGGATGGCTAAGCCAGTTGTGTGCTCGATGCACTCAAGTCTGTGCCCCTTGGACTTGAGGGAGTGAATTAATATTCACCCCCTTCATCAGCAGTACTATGCGGACTTGGGCATATATAATTCTGTTCCTCGTCATCACGGAGTCAAGATCCTGAAATTTCCTGGTTAACACCATTGTGGGAGGACCATTGCCACAATCACTGCAGCAGTTCAAGGAGAAGACCCCTGACCAGCTTCTCAGGGCATCCAGGGATAGGCAACAAATGCAGCCTTTCCAATGTCACCCACATTCCAAGAACAAGTAAAATACTACATCAGCCTAGACAATGTCAGCAGCAGATATTTGACGATGGAGGGCATCACAGTCAGCCCTAATCCTGTCCTTACCCTATGTCCACACACTGGGATCTCTAGATAGCAATTATAAGTAGGAATTCTGGTTGCTGTTTCTGCTCCATTGCTTGTGGAGTTTGATCTTGTTTTCACCCAAAATTAGGTGAATGAAAAGAAGTGGGGAGTGATATTACAAAAAAGTTCACTTGCTGCAAATGACATTCAGCAGGAATTGAATTTACTCATTAGTGAAGATGATATACACAACTGCAATTACAGCACATAAAATGGCCTTTTTTTCCCAATAAACCTTACTAAACTTGTAAGCTACCTTGTATAAAGTGTTGTTTCACATAAAAATGTCCATTTAAGCAACATCCTAAAGAGGTTTTCAAATTAATGAGACACAGGAATGTAGAGGATCAGTCAGAGTTTAAACAGGTTCAAGACAGCAGAACAAGGGGGCATTGAGTATAAGCTGAGCAAAGGTAGATTCTAGCTTATCAAGGAAGGCTTTAGGGGAATGGAGTTTAGACTTCTTCCAGGTAAAACTGGGCAATTATCTTGAAGTGAAACACATTATCAAGGGCAGTAGGAAGGTGATGAAGATGGGCCCATGGGTTCTTCCAGCCATGATATTTTTCTGTTTCTAAAACACATTGTCACATTTCTCAGGTACGTCTCTAAAAAACATCATATACAATGAATTATGTGAAGTGCAATAACTCTCGTGTAGCATACTGCAGAAGCCAAATTAGCCATAGCAAAATTCTCGAAAAGCAATAAAATTAATTGGTGGGCTTGGTTGGACAAACCAACTTTCTAGAATCATAGAATCATACAACATTTAAGGAGACTATTCAGCCCATTGTGCCTTTACCGGATCTTTCAAAGAGCTATCCAATTAGTCCCACTCTTTACCCAAAGCCCTGCAAATGTTTCCTTTTTAACTGACAGCTGTAGCTCAGTGGTAGCACTCTTGCCTCTGAGTTAAAAGTTTGTGGGTTCAACTCTCACTCTAGAGACTTGAGCACATAATTCAGGCTGACACTTCAGTGCAGTACTCACTGAGTGCTGCACTGTCGGAGGTGCCATCTTTCAGGTGAGATGTTAAACCAAGGCCCTGTCTGCCCTCTCAGGTGGACGTAAAAGATCACATAACACCATTATAAAGAAGAGCAGGGGCATGTACCTGCCAATATTGATACCTTAACCAACATCAATAAAACAGATTGTTTAGTCATTTATCTCATTGCTGTTTGTGGGAGTTTGCTGAGTGCAAATTGGCTGTCGATTTTCTACATTACAACAATGATTACACTTCAAAAATATTTAATTGGCTGTAAAGCGCTTTGGGACATCCTGAGGTCATGAAAGGCCCTTTATAAATGCAAGTATTTTTTTCTATATATCCAATTCCCTTTTGAAAGTTACTATTGAATCAGCTTCCACCACCCTTTCAGGCAGTGCATTCCGGATCATACTCACTGCATAAAACAATTTCTCCTCCTCTCCCCTCTGGTTCTTTTGCCAATTATCTTAAATCTGTATCCTTTGGTTACTGACCTCCCCCTGCCAGTGGAAACAGTTTATCCTTAGTTACTCTATCAAAACCCTTCATAATTTTGAACACCTCTATCAAATCTTCCCTTAACCTTCTCTGCTCCGAGAACAATCCCATCTTCTCTGGTCTCTCCACATAACTGAAGTCCTTTGTCCCTGATCTTCTTCATAGTGCTATAGAATTCATCTGAACCACGAGAAAGGCAAATGAGAGTGGAGGTCGGGGGGGGGGGGGTGGCGGAGATTCAACTTAACATTTTGTCTGAAGGACAGTAGCCAAATCTGGCAAAGCAGCACTCCCTCAGGACCACGTGCTCAAGTCCTGCAGTGGGCTTCCATGCACAGCCTTCTGACACAGAGTTAAGATTGTTACCAACTGAACCAAGCTGAAATTACTAAAAGGAAACTAAAAATGATTACACCATGATATCTGAAGTACAATCTAGTTTATGACAAGATAGGAAGAGTTATGCTCAAGCAAGATCCGTAACTATAAATATTGCAGTCAGTAAGATAAGTTTGATGCTGGCAACATTTGAACTGCAAGACATCCTTCGCCTTGAACACAAATTTAATTTGGATTGAGCCTCCCTTTCTCCTCTCCATTGTTAACCAATTAGATTGAATGCACTGTAATCCATTAAAGAGGAGCTTTCTCCAGCATATTAAAAAAAAACTTTACTCAGAAACAAAATCCTCATGTAACCCATGTACTGTTTCACTACAGAAATCCACTTTGTCCCTCACAAAAGCTCAGTGAGTTTATCCAGGGAGCTGCTGAGCTATACAGACTAGGAGGGTTCCATGTTTCATCTCTGTTCTGTGCTGAGATAGCTGATCTCAGCTGGGACAGCAGTAAGGACGCTATTGTTAACTGTACAGGGAGTGGACGATTGGTCAGGGTTGCCGCTCCTGATAGTTATTCGGAGACCCATGCTTAAAGTGTGCACGTGTGATCAGGATTGGACTTGGGTGTGATGTCACCCTCTGGTAGAATAGCTTGCTAATTTTCACTGTCAAGGCTCATACATGAACAATAGCTCTTTCAACTTGGTGGTGTCCCATACTATGGGCCTTGGCCCGTCACCTTGTTTTCTTAACAAACAAAAAAGGCTTCAGAGATCGTCTTACCCAGAATATGCTGGGTGGCTGAAACTCAAAGTCATCCTCCTGAAAAAATGCATTACATGTTGTATTGTGCTACAATACACTATAATGGTTTTGGATTTCAGCAGATCTGTCAAGAGGATATTGTTAACGAGCAAGCTATTAAAGTATATTTTGAAATCTGAGTAATGATCCTTCATTATTAATGAAATTATCACTGAATGTTTGATACACTGAGTGACTAAACTGATATGTCAACTTTTTGTCAAACTGTCCCCCTTTGGGCTAAAGAGTCAAAAATCTCAATGTGCAGAAGCTTACCAATGCTATTTCTTTTATAACTACTGTCTATTTACAACACAAAAAGTATTATCCTGAAGCAGTGAATTCAGACTCTCAAGGATGCTGCCTTTCGTGATCTCCTGCTGTAGCAGATGCTCTCATCTTGTGAAAATTCCCAGTGGAGGAACTCTAATTAATTTTTCCATTGTGCTTGTTTGTGTTGAATATTTTTCCCTCTCCTGTCTTTGAAAGAAAATTCTACACAATGCAAACTAGAAAAGAAAAAGAAAGACTTGCCTTTATATAGCGCCTTTCCCAACCCCAGGATGTCCCAAGGCACTTTGCAGCCAATGAAGTACAGACATTGTTGTAAATGTAGGAAATGTGGCAGCCAATTTGTGTATAGCAAGCTTGAACAAACAGCAATATGATAAAGACCAGATAAGCTGTTTTTGTTATGTTTATTGAGAGATAAATATTGGCCAGAACACCAGAGAGAGCTCCCCTACTTGTCTATTGAATAGTGCCATAGCATCTGTAACGTCCAACCTGAGAGAGCAAAGAGGGCCTCAGTTTAATGTCTCATCTGAAAGACGGCACCTCCGACAGTGCAGCACTCCACTGAAACATCAGCCTAGATTTTCGTGCTCAAGTCTCTGGGGTGGGACTTGAACCCACAACTTGACCCATCGGCGGGAGTGCTATCAACTGAGCCACAGCTGGCACATTGCAATGCAATTGTTATGCTTTAGGCTTTGTTGCTCATTTTCAATAAATCTATAGGCATGAACACACATATCAGAGAATGGTGCAGGGGAAGGATAGGAGAAATAGCTACTTAACAGTCTCAAATCAACTACACAAAGGAATATGGAGAAATGTACAATATTGCACTCAATATTAATCCCTCAACCAACATAACAAAAACAGATTATCTGGTCATTATCACATTGCTGTTTGTGGGAGCTTGCTGTGCGCAAATTGGCTGCCGCGTTTCCCACATTTCAACAGTGACTCCACTTCAAAAGTACTTCATTGGCTGTAAAGCGCTTTGAGAAGCCCGGTGGTCGTGAAAGACGCTATATAAATGCAAGTCTTTCTTTCTTCTTTCTTTCTAACAAAAGGCCCCACAGCCACTGGTTCATTGGAATACAGAAAACAAGAGTTAAACAAGCTAGCCATTGCTGGCCAATTATTAGGTAGCTTTCATTAATTGAAAAATTGAATTGACATATGCATTAATCTTGGGGGGAATGCTTTCTGACTTGATATCCTTGAAAATTTCAATAGGTTCATAGATTTTTGTTAGGCAAGCGTATTAAGCATTATGGGACCAAGGCGGGTAGATGGAGTTAAGATACAGATCAGCCATGATCGAATTGAAGGGTGGAAGATGTTCGAAGGTTCCTATGTTCTTGTGTTCCTTCCTATGACTTTGCAGTTTTCCATTTATTAGCATATAAAAGCTGTGATTTCCTTTGTGCTCTCTTTGCAAAATTTGCCGAGAGGGACCACCAGGAACTATCATCCTCATGCAAAATGTGCCAGTAGAACAATGTGCGACCTGCACTTAATTGTCCCAAAATTGTCTTGTGACTATTCAGTCAAAGTTTCTGCATTTCTTTTTTAAAGAGTTATATTAAAGTCCAGAATAACAAGCTAACAATTATTCATAACTCTTGGCTGATTGTGGGACATTGCTGTTGCAGAAAGACTGTCACAATTTTCCTACACAACAAGTTACCATATGTTAAAAGCAACACATTGGCCGGGATTTCGCCAACTGTGGCGAGTCCGGTGTAGCCAGAGTGGCAGCTTCAAACCCCGCTCCCGTCTTCATCCCACCTCCTCCAAATGATTTTGCATTGATTGGGCTTGTTAAGCCCGCCCTGCGAGGTTCCTAGCCAATTAAAAGGAAGCGGGTCTGATGACATCATCTGATGACGCATAATCAGCCGGTTTCCTTAAGGGGACCATGTCCACATTCATTTTGACAGTTGTGCTGTCAGTGTTCTACAGCATTGAGGTGCTGCAAACACTGACAAGCACTGCACAAAGGTGCAGGGCTGCACCCAGGCTCTCCCATAACTCCCTCCATATGCTTATGGAGAGAGTCACAGCACACAGGGAGGTCCACTTCCCTTCCCATGGGCGGAAGAGACCTCCCCAGGAGACCAACGCAGCCTGGTTGCACATTGCACAGGAGGACACAAGCAGAGATGTTGTCAGGAGGACCAAGCTGCAGTGGCACAAACCTTTCAATAATCTCAGTGGATCACGAAATGTTACTGCAAAGCCACACTCAACCTCACCCTGCTGTGACACTCATCACATCCCTATCACTCTACCTTCCCTACCCTACTCCTGCACATCCTTATTCACACCAACTTAACTTACACCTCCACCCATCCCTCTCTATCTACGCTATCACTTCCGCAACTCACTAGCCACCCCTCACACTCACCCTTAGCCTAGTGCAATCATACCAACTAACAACACAAAAGGGTAGGCACTTGTGTGCTTTAGCCAATGTTCGTGTAAAGTATCTGTTAATGTGTTGTCAAGCATTGAACTCTTTATTTTCAACACGTTGCCTTCTTGGACAGATTTGTGTGCACCTTTGGAAGTGTCTTAGTGAGTTGCAGTGAATGGTGAAACATAACGGTACCCCCCGCAATGGTGATGAATGTGAAAGGGATGGCTTGGACATTGTAGGGATGCTTTATGGTGCTGATATGGGGTGGTGCCAACCTGGCACATCATGTGGCAGCCAGGGTGTACAGCATTATGTGGAAGTAAATCTGGCCATGGTGAGGCCATCGCTGGCGTCCCAGGCAGCAATGTGGTCGGGTGCTGGTGCCCTGTGTCCTGTGCAGCATCAGGTGATTGCGGAGAAGGTTGGTATTGTTGTTGGTGCTGCTGGTGTGCCTGGTGATGTTGGTGTTGGGGCTGATCGTGGAGGGATTTAGAGGACCAAGGTGAGATTTTTTTCAAGGGCACCGATGTTGCTGGAATAGATGGCAGCTGAAATTGAGATGACAGAAGCGATCTGTCAATGGTGAGAGAGGTTGCTCCAAGGAGGAGACAGTAGACAGAGGCCTAGAAATTGGGTATCGCCCCGCTTGAGGCGTTAGAACTGGCGCTGCGCAAAGTTTATAGCCAGACGAAAGTTAGCGCCGCCTGGCGCGATATTGGGTTGCATCGCCCCCAAAGGGGATTGAGGCGCGAATTCAGACGTTGCACGGGCCTCCTAAGGCGCAAAACTTCCGGCGCTACCCAATATCAGCGTGGACGGGCGCAGCGCAGGTGATCTCAATTACCGATAACCACGAGACTTCCAGGCGCCGGCCGGCTCTTAAGGGGGTGGGTCAGTCAGCCTCAGCTTCCACACTCAACGCCCTGTAGGCCTCAGAATCGGTGCTCTTCCTTCTCTGGCGCAAAAAACTTGGTCAGGATGGAGAAGGTGAGACAGAGAGCAGAGCGCTTCAGCACTGAGGCTCTGGAGGAGTTGGTGTCCGCAGTGGAGCGCCGTCGAGATGTTCTGTATCCTGACAATGGCAGGAGGCCGAATCAAAAGGATTACCACCGAGCTTGGAGGGATGTTTCTCAAGAGGGTCAACTCCAGCAGCATGGCGACCAGGAGCCCTGTTCAGTGCAGGAAGAAATTCAACGACCTCACTCGGGTCGTTAGGGTGAGTGTTGTTTATGCAAACTTCTGATTCCCTCCATCTGCACCTGACTTCGCGCACCCTGTTGCCATGATGCCCCAATGGCCATCTGTCAGCAAGCACCCATGGCCCTTTCTGGGCACACACATGGACATTTGACTCAAGGCATCATGTAAGGGCTCTTGCACCATGGGGGGCATGAGATGATCTCTCAAGGCATCATGTAAGGGCTCTTGCACCATGGGGGGCATGAGATGATCTCTCAAGGCATCATGTAAGGGCTCTTGCACCATGGGGGGCATGAGATGATCTCTCAAGGCATCATGTAAGGGCTCTTGCACCATGGGGGGCATGAGATGATCTCTCAAGGCATCATGTAACAGAACTTCCCCTTCTTTCCCCTGCAGTCCAAGCTGGCGACGATCCGAAAGGACCAGCGTCGAACCGGTGGCGGACCTCCACAAGTGGTCACTCTCACGGATCTCGAGGAGAGAGTGCACCAGATTCTTGGAGGACGTCTGAGTGGTCCTGTTACCACTGCAGCTGCCGACCCCCTTCTCGACAGCGAGGGTAAGGCTCTCACCTTTTTCAGCTGTCTCCTTCCACTTGGTCCCCCCGCCAGCATGCTTTCTCAGTGTGCAGCCATGTCATAGCCTTGCCGCAATCTGGCATGCCTTGCCGCCAACCTGACCTTTTGCTAAAGCCACTCTTCCACCTCCCTGCTTTCAGATGCTGCATCACCAACTCGGGATCTGCGCCCTGAAGCTGCCAGTGCCAGTGCCTCCGGAGGCGAGGATCAGGAGGAAGCCGGAGCATCCGTTCCAACTTCAGGGGAGCGTACACATCTGCAGACTGGGGATAGTAGTTCCCTGGAGGGGAGGGGGGGCGCTCTGCTGATGAGCCAGTTGCCGGAACAAGCGGCATGCAGCAACGCGAGGGGGGTAGGCAAGTTCGGCCACTGGCTCCCTGGAGGGCAAGGCAGGGAGTGATGACTGCTGCACAGAGTGCAGAGGAGGTGCGTAACCTGGCTGAAATGAGCACCCCGGCCCGGCTCAGGCACACTGAGCTGATGGCTGCAGTGGGGAGGATAGAAACACTGGCAAAGAGTGTGTTGGACTTTGGAGCAGCAATGGAGAGGACTGTCCAGGGCTTCGGGGCAGCAATGGAGGGGACTGTCCAGGGCTTCGAGGCTGCTATGGAAAGGACTGTTCAGAGCTTCGGACAATCCCTGGAAAGGTCTGTCCAGGGCTTGTCCAAGGCAGTGGAACGGACTGCTCCGGCCTTGTCCAAAGCAATGGAAAGAACTGTCCAGGGCTTCTCCGAAGCACTGGCACCTGCCACACAGGTCCTCACTGCTGCCACGCAGTCACTTGCCGGCCTCGTCCACACCCAGATTGAGGCAACGCGAACTCTCACTGCAGCCACCCTATCTGCATCAGCTAGGATCACCCCGGGCCCTTCCAGTACCATACAAGGCCAGGAATCAGTGGAGCAGTCGATTGTGGCGGATGAGCCGAACCGGTCCCCTCAGAGAGCCAGTGTGTCGTCCGACCATGGTGCAGGCGTCCTTTCTCGGCAGGTGACCATTGCTCATGTCACCGCTGGAACGTCTGCAGTGCAGCTGCCACCACCTGCAGGGCACACTGCTTCCAGCCATGCTCAGATCAAGCAGCCTGCGTCCGCACCCTCCAAGACCAGAGGTCGGCCAGGCCGTCCCTCAGGGGCTTCTGCGCTTCCACACAGTCAGCAGGCGTCCCCCAGCCTTGACCCCGCCACTGGGGTTCAATTACGTAGGAGCAGCAGGGAGGGAAGGGGCCGACCGCGAAAGAGAATTCGTTCTCCATCAAGGGACCAGCAGTAGAGGGAGGTGCAGAGACGTTTCTTTGGCCAAATTCAAGGACTCCCTCACCTGTTGTGATTGTTGGAAATGGTTTGTTTAGTTTTGCGGCTTTGCCGAAGAGTTAACTGTTATTTTGTTAGTTATGATTTCTGTTGACATGACGTTGTTATGCTGGAAGGAAGGACTTTTGTGACAATAAAGAAAAGTTTTAATTTACAATGGTACACGTAACTATTTACAGTCATGCTGGCCTTCAGAGCCTTTCAAAGATCCCAAGTGCGCAGGACGAATGACACCCATCATTCCGCCAGAGGGGCCTGGAACCGAGTCCTGATGAGCTTCTGACGGATGGCCCTTCCACTTTCAGGAGCCCTCCCATCTTCCTCCTCCTCCTCCTCCTCGTCCGCATGCTCCTCCTCCTCCTCGTCCGCATGCTCCTCCTCCTCCTCCTCGTCCGCCTGCTCGTCCTCCTCCTCCTCCTCCTCGTCCGCCTGCTCTGCTGGACCTTGAGGGACAGCTGGCATTGGCTGGGTGCGTCGAATCGGCAAGTTGTGGAGCATGCAGCAGACGGCGACGATGTGACCCACTTGCTCCGGCGAGTACTGCAGGGCTCCCCCCGAATGGTCCAGACAGCGGAAACGCTGTTTGAGCACACCAATAGTGTGCTCTACAATGTTCCTGGTCGCCTGATGGCTGCTGTTGTACAGCTCTTCTGCTGGGGTGGTGGCCAAACGGAGTGGTGTCATGAGCCATGGGCAGAAAGGATAGCCCTTGTCCCCAAGAAGCCAGCCTCGTGGGCGAGCCGGCCCCTCAAAAAGGTCACAAACTGAGGTCTGCCGCAGGATGAAAGCATCATGGCTGCTCCCTGGGAATTGGGCGTTGACTGCCATGATCATTTGGCGGTGGTCACAGACCAGCTGCACATTGAGGGAGTGGAACCCCTTGCGGTTGCGGAAGTCCTCAGGATTGAGTAATGGCACCCGCAAACCCAAGTGTGTGCAATCAATCGCCCCCTGCACCATGGGGAAGTCCGCAATAGCAGCGAAGCCCTGCGCGCGCTCCGTCTGCTTCTCCAGGCTCAGAGGGAAGGTGATGAATTGGCGCCTTCGTCTATAAAGGGCAGCTGTAACTTGCCGGATGCAACAATGGACTGCAAACTGAGAGATATTCGCAATGTCCCCAGTGGCTGACTGAAAGGATCCGGTGGCATAGAAATTGAGGGCAACAGTCTTTAACGGACACCGACAGAGAGGTCCTGCACCATAGACGCAGCTGCAGATCCTGAGCAAGCAGGTGGCACAGCTCAGTTACAACCTCCTTCCCGAATCGGAGCCTTCGCACACACTGCTCCTCCGACATTGCAAGGTATGAGACCTGCTGCCTGAATACCCTCGCAGCGTACCCTCGGATTGGCCGACCTCCATTGCCCCTCCTCCTTCTGGCCAATCCCGGCCCTCTGTCCCGCCGTCTCTCTGCCCCTTCACAGTGTCCGGCCATGAGGACGTTGCCATCCAAAGCAGCTCCCATTCCGATGCCAGTCGGTCAAAACACTGTTAGGTGTAGCGCTCCAACTGCTCCGGACAGGTTTGAAGGTCCCAAGTATTCTAAGGCTAAATTCCAAAAAATCTGCTCCACAGAAGCTCACCAACTCTCTCCAGCAACGATCACAATGAACAGGCCAAGTGGCTGCAGCTTTTATACTCGAGCTGTCCCCTTTAAATAGCGCCCCACGACTACGAGAAGGGCCTGGTAATGTTCCATCGAACTGTCACTAACAGCGCTAGGCGCAAAGGTTCCGGGCGCCACCGAATATCCGGTCCGGGGCGCCAAAAAGGCGTTGCACACTGAAATGACGTCATGATCTGCCTGCGCCCGTGGGTGCGCACAAAGAGTTAGCACCGGCGCTAAAAGGATACTCAATATGGGAGGTGGCACTATATTCACTGCGCCCGCCCGAACATTGGGTAACGCCCCAATTCTCAGGCTCTTTAAGCGCTAATCGCTGGCGCTACCAACCGAATTTCTAGGCCAGAGAGTTTACTCCAAACAAGAGAATACAGCTCAAAAGTGTCTTCCAAATTCTGAAGGCTCCAGCTTCTGACATTGGAAAGTGAACAGCTGTGAAATGATAGCTTTTATACCAATTTGCAGCAATGGAGAGTCATAGAGAACCCGACACACTTACCTGACGTGATCCCAGAGCGACGGGAACCTCGTGGAAAAGTTGGAAAAATGGCTAGTAGATGGTAAAATGCTGTTCAACTACCTTTAAAGACCCTCTTAACTATCTCAATTGGCTGACCTGCCGCTTAGTGCTGGGTCTGCAAAGCGCAGCAGACTCCGCACTTCGCAAACTGACACGGAGGCGGGTTCAGAGCGGGATCCCGACTCGCTGTCAATCTTTTAGATTTTGACAGTGGACCCGCCTCCGAACACGCCCCCTGAGCACTGGCAAAATTCCAGCCATTGTGTGTGAAGCATTTTGAGACAATTGGGGTAGATCTTGACTTCAATGGAAATAACAATCGGGAGAGATGTCAAACAGATTGCTGACTCGCTATCACTCGCTTACACGATCGCACAAAGTCAAGATCTACCCACCTCAAAGTAATGAAGGTGCTACATAAATGTAAACTATTATTAACAGATATGTACACATTGAAATTATACCATGGCCAACAGCTTTAATAGAGAATGCATTTACTTTATCTATTAATAAACCAAAAGGTACTTGCACAAATAAGATTTCAAGATGTTCAGTTATAGCAGGCATCTAATTTGGGCACATAGAGCATTGCACCACTTTGAAAGATCAGGATTGCCATGGTAAAATGTTCCCAATAGTGGGCTACTACATGTGCATTATATCTATTATTCTTGGCTATTTCCACTCTAAAAAGGACAACATTGAAAAAATAAATGTTGTTGAACTTTTGCTGGATGAAACCTTCCTTCTTCTTCACTCTCCTTTCCCTCTTCATGGTCAACCACTGGCTGGGTAGGCTGCATTCCTTGGGTGTGTGAAATGAGGAAGGCACAAGGGTGGAGTTGTGGTGCGGGGAGGGCGGGAAAGTCTGAGGTGCATGCCAGAAGGAGAATAACATATGAGGATACCAGCATCTTGTATCCTTTCAGCCCCACTGCTGGCCAAGGGCTCAGCCATGCTCCTGCCAAGAATGGCCAGCACCGTCTCCTCCAAGGGGGTGAGGTGAAGCTAGGATTGGGAGATGTGCCTCGTGATTGGTGCAGATTGTTGGTAGGTGAGTGATTGTGGCCGGGGGTGGAGGGGTGGAGTCATGCATCGAGCAGTGTGTGAGGCTAGTGATGCAGTTGGTAGGAGACGGCTTTTGAAGATGCATTCACTGACCTTGACCAGTGGTCTGAGGTCATGAAGCTTCTTTGGCACTGGAGCCAGGTTGTGGGGGTGAAACTGCTGGCAGTGATGGCCTCGGTGATGTGGTCCCACATCATTCTTTCTGGAGGGCCTCCTGGCCCCTGTGGGTAGAGGGCCAGTCTTGCAGTGTTGACCCCCTGCACAAAGCTGGAGTGCTGCGTGCGAGACTCTGGGTGCCCCTTCCCTGGCTTGCTGAGCCATTTGTGTTAATGCTGAAACACCTTTACTATTTTTTTTAGGTGTGGAAGGGAATTCATCTCTCAGAGCTGAAGAATCCCATTTGGGAATTATTTTTCATGTATATGCTTTTTTTGAAAGGCAGTAGGGCTGAAAAATGCATTTTTTCCACTTCATTTTAATTTTTATTAATTCTGAATGCATTGCCCCTTTAATTCATAGCCCCTTTAATTGCCCACACTGCCTTGCGAACTCCACAGTCTCGCTCCCACAGGCTGTGAGAAGCTGCAACGCCGACTGTAGATGGGAACTTCGGGTCGGAGGCCTCCATTAACGCCACCAGGAGGGCATTGCACGGTAAGTTAGCGCTGCACTACACATCACCAACCTCCAGAGCCAATTTTTCGACGTTAGCGTGCGGCCATTTTTAGCAGCCATTAACTTGAGTTGCCAGTGACACCGGCAATTCTGTTGGTGTGCATGAATTTTTCCTCAAAAATACCTAAAAAAAATAATGGAACTTTGGAAGAAAAATTCTGATTTCTCACTGGAGTTTGGATTCATACCACCTGAAATTCAAGATGTTACTAATTCAAACTCGAGAAACAAAATGGATTGCATACATGAAGACAAGTAGAAGAGTCTATCCAGTCCATCGGGGCAACAGACCCCTGACCCCATTGGTTACAAGGCACAAGTAAGGAGTATGATGGAATACTCTCCACTTGCCTGGATGAGTGCATCTACAACAACACTCAAGAGGCTCGACACCATCTAGGACAAAGCAGCCTGCTTGATTGGCACCCCATCCACCACCTTAAACATTCACTCCCTCCACCACCGACGCACCTTGGCTGCAGTGTGTACCATCTACAAGATGCACTGCAGCAACTCGCCAAGGCTTCTTCGGCAGCACCTCCCAAACCCGTGAGCTCTACCACCGAGAAGGACAAGGGCAGCAGGCACATGGGAACACCACCACCTCCAAGTTCCGCTCCAAGTCACACACCATCCTGACTTAGAAGTATATTGCCGTTCCTTCATCGTCGCTGGGTCAAAATCCTGGAACTTCCTACCTAATAGCACTGTGGGAGTACCTTCACCACACGGACTGCAGCGGTTCATGAAGGTGGCGGCTCACTGCCACCTTCTCAAGGGCAACTAGGGATGGGCAATAAATGCTGGCTTTGCCAGCGACGCCCACATCCCATGAACGAATAAAAAAAAAGATTTCCTGGACATTCAGCCAATTGACTGCCAAGAAAAGAGGAAAGGTAGAACATAGAAAAGAAGACAAAAATTAAACAGTCAAAATTAAGAGATAAAAGCAGCCTTGGCTAAAGTGGTGGCATACTCGTCTCTTCAATCAGAAAGTTGTGGATTCAAATCCCACTCCACAGATTTGAGCACATAATCCAGGCTGACAATTCAGTGCAGTACTGAGGGCATGCTGCACTGTCAGAGGTACTCTCTTTCAGATGAGACATTAAACTGAGGCTCTATTTGCCCTCTCAGGTGGACATAAAAGAGCACAGAGATTAAATACAACTTTATTAGTATTGGCCCATATTTTTCGAACCCGTAGGGGTGGGTACGAGCTGTGTACACACCCGTAGGGACCTCGCAAGTGCCAGCTTCAAGCATGCGAAGCGCATGCGCTGAAAAACAGCACTTCCGATCTATCAAGAATCCTCTTGACAGATCCTCCGCCTGCCCTGGAGAAGGGCCTCTGCGGGTGGCGAGTTCCTCTTTCTGCAGAACCTCCGCCCGCTGAAATCCCTTAAAAATCTTACACCTGGCAAAAGCAGGTGTAAGGCCTGCTTTTACCAGCATGAGTTTAAAAAAGTAAAAAAATATTTTTTTTCACTCATTTATAATTTTAAAATACTTTTAAAAAGGTAAGTTTATTTTTAGACCCGTAAAAAACTTTAAGCTTTTTCAAAAAAATTAATTTTTGTTTAAAATATTTAATTTAATGTAATTTTAACTAATTTTAAAAACATGATTAAAGAAAAATTATTTAATGTTTTGATGTGTTTTTTGAGTGATCCCCATTCATACTTTTGATGGGTCTAAACTGAGAGACCTGTCAAAAGTATGAAGGGGGATTCCCTTCTTTCATTAGTTCCCCATGGCCCATGTGATCCCAGGGACGCTTGCGAACTGCCTGCACCCCTGGGATACCTGGGCCCTGCGCATTTCGTAGAGCAGAGGCCCAGGAGCGAATGTAGAGCAGAGGCCCAGGAGCGGATGTAGAGCAGAGGCCCAGGAGCGGACGTAGAGCAGAGGCCCAGGAGCGGACGTAGAGCAGTGGCCCAGGAGCGGACGTAGAGCAGAGGCCCAGGAGCGGATGTAGAGCAGAGGCCCAGGAGCGGATGTAGAGCAGAGGCCCAGGAGCGGACGTAGAGCAGAGGCCCAGGAGCGGACGTAGAGCAGTGGCCCAGGAGCGGACGTAGAGCAGAGGCCCAGGAGCGGACGTAGAGCAGTGGCCCAGGAGCGGACGTAGAGCAGAGGCCCAGGAGCGGACGTAGAGCAGAGGCCCAGGAGCGGACGTAGAGCAGAGGCCCAGGAGCGGATGTAGAGCAGAGGCCCAGGAGCGGATGTAGAGCAGAGGCCCAGGAGCGGATGTAGAGCAGAGGCCCAGGAGCGGACGTAGAGCAGAGGCCCAGGAGCGGATGTAGAGCAGAGGCCCAGGAGCGGAAATGTCCAGACCTCTGTACCCTCAGGTAAGGGCATAGATTTTTTCCAGATTGGAGGCCTCCACACGCAGGAAGCCTCCGATTGGAAAATATGGTCCAATATAAACAGAGCTATCATCAATGAATGGCAGCTGAACAATTACCTAGAGGATTGGAAACAGTGGCAGGTGGAATTGGAGCCTGTCAGAACCAATCAGATTGAATGGAGGATGGCACTGACTGCTGTCAGAATCAATCAATCAGATTTTTAGTACCCTTGATCCTTTAAGGTCTGGTACACAGTTTGAACTCCCTTTTTCCCCACCCTTACCAGAGAAGATATTTTATGCATGGCTCCTACCTTCCTGAGCCACACAGAGGAGGATCAGCTGATCTCAGCTCGGGTAGAGGTCGGGTAATTGGGGGGGAAAATCCCCATTAGAACCCAGGTCATTATCCCATCCTGGTGCTCCCCTCTGTCTTACTGCTTTCGGTTGTGGACTTGCCAAAAGATACCAACTTGCACAAATTGGAAAACCCTAGATTACTTGACTTACTTCTCTCATGAGGAAACCATGCTATATATAGTTAACGATGCTATATATAAATCTCCTGTTATCGGATAGTCTTCATTCGTGAAATAAACTGGCCGTTTTATTATTCTAACCACGTGGTGGCAAATGACAGTTACCCATCATTGTTCTGTATATCACTACACAGTTGGTGTAGAATTTGAGTGTGATTAGCCAAAATTCAGTCATATTGTACAAATCAGTTGACTCCTGTTGCCGATTCATTGTATAGGGAAGTCTTTAGGAAGTAATAGAAAGCAGGAAACCAGTATTGTCCAAATCACCTTTGACTTCTGCTGAAATTATCCATTCAGTGAACTGGCTCTGTTATTCCAGTACCGGCAAAAGATTCTATCCAAAATGATTGAATAAAAACATAGGACTTCAAAATGCCCTGTCTGGCAATCCTGACAATTATGTCGGGAGTGTGCCCACTGAGACCCTCTGCTGCTAACTCCAGAGGACTTTCTGATATTAGTGGGAGGCTCCCACATTTATATATCAGTGACAGGTGCCTGCGCATCTACGAGCACACCTTGGGCTCCCGCCTACTCCAAAGACTGCAATTTACAGCATCCTATTCCCAGTCTGGGAGGGCTATCAGTGCCACTGCAGCCCCCCCCCACCCAATCCCGGAAAGAATGGCGGCCCATACCTAGCAGCCCCGTTTGTAAAGGGCAATTACTTCTGTAATATCACCTGCCTCTGCCTCAATCTCAGCCCATCTGCTGCTGAAACCTTCATCCATGCTTTTTTCACCTCCAGGCGCAACTATTCCAATGCTCTCCTGGACGGCCTCCAATCCTCCACCCCGTTTAGCTACAGCTCATCCAAACCTCTGCTGCTCGTATGGTATCCCACACCAAGTCCAGCTCACCTATCACCCCTGTCCTCACGGACTTATATTGGCCCCCCCAGTGTGTCCAGTTTATTCTCATTCTTGTGTTTAAACCATCTCATGATCTCTCCCTTCCCTAACTCGGTAACCTCTCCAGCCCTACAACCCCTCCCCTCCCCTCCCTGCTCCTCTCACTCTGGCCTTTTGTGCATCTCCTCCCTTCACCTCACCACTGGTGGCCATGCCTTCAGTCACCTAGGCCCCATGCACTGGCATTCCCTCTATAAACCCCTCTGTCTCCCCAGCTCCCTTTCGTCCTTTAAGATTCTCCTTAAAACTGACTTCTTTGACCAGGCTTTTGGTCACCTCCTCCTACCTTCTTTGGCTTTTTTTTAAATTTTGTCTGATCATTTTTCTATGTTAACGATGCTATATAAATAGGATTGTTATTTTTCTCTCTACAGAGGCATTGCATTTCCAGAATTTTCTGTTTGTATTTCAGTTGCTAGCATTTGCAGTTTTCTTTTAACTTTTTATCTGTAGATTTTATTGTATAAACTTAGATCTAAAAGTCCTTTCTGTGCACAAGTGAAACAGTTTCATTATTTCTATACTTTACTCTTATTGTGGTATTACTCAAGTGCACACAGGAAAAAACAAATTGTATAACAGGAAAATAATGTGACCTACAGGAAAATTTCAATCGTAATACTGGAGTGTTTCACAGACCGTAGCTGCCTTTGAAATGCCAGCAGTGAGGAACAACATGCACTCTTGATTGTAGGAAGGAAATAATTTGCATTTATATAGCACCTTATCCTAGAAATGTCTCAAAGTGCTTCATATACAATGAATTATTGGTCTATTCGCTGGAAAAGAAAGAAAGAGAGAAAGAGAGAAAGAAAGAAAGAAATGGAAAAAATGGGTAAAAATGGGTAAAAAAGAAAAAAAGAAATAAAATTAATTCAATTCAATTCAATTCTCGTGGTTGGGGAGTCCAATTTCGGGGGGTAGTGGTTGGGGGGGTGGGTATGGTCGGGACCCTGGATCCAGGAGGTAGGTATAAAGCCACTTACCTCCCGGAGGCAGCAGCAGTTAAACACAAAATGGAGGGGAAAAAGAGGCTTCCAGCCTCATTACAATATTTAAATTGAGGTAACGCCCCCTGGGAGCGGGTTGGTCACCCGTCCCTGGTAAAACGGAATTGGGCGGGTTGGAGGCGGGATCAGGGCGGGAATACCATTTTTAACATTTTAACTGCCTCCACGCTCCAAACCCACCCGTTTTTTTTAGGGGGAAATTCCGGCCACTGGGTGCAAAAAAAAGCTGCTACATTCATCTATATAGATGGTGCTGCACTTCAGAGTAAATGGAAATTGAAGTTGCATAAATTGCAAGTAGATACAAATAAAAGTACCAATTCAGTCGGATGCTTTTTCCTAAACTTCTTTAGAAATTAGCTGCCATGGTGCAGCATGTCAGGCACTGTCCATCTCCCTCTGGGATCGGAGCTCAAATCCAATCTGCACCGATGGGATAACAGTGTCCTCTGTCTGGCGGTTATATGTGAACTGGTTTCAATCTAGTTCCTAGTGAGCAGGAACCTACAGCCCAAACTGGCACTGACTGACAGTCTCAGGGAGGCCACAGGCAGCAGGTTGGCTTGTGGAGGAAATGGGAAAAAAGTGTTAGACCGGTGCGATGTGAGCACTCTCCTGAGCTGTTCGGAGCAGAGTACAGGGTGATTAACTATGCATGCAGCTGTACGATATCTGACCTGAGAGTGCTGAATGCTGACACTGGAAGAGTTCCATACCTTAATGAAACCTGTGTGGGCTTATATCCAAAAGAAATGAGTTGTTCAGATAAAAACAGATATTTAATTGAATTTAACTTGCACTTACATTAAAATGGGCATCATAATCTAAATTCCAACTACAGTAATCAGTATGGCTGATTTTCCTATACCTTGCTCCCAAATAGCGCGTTCTGATGCAACATCGCACCAAAAGATTAATCTGTCTTTTTCTGTTTTAAACCTAGATAAGCCTGCTGTACATCTCAAATATTTTCCGCTGCTGAAGTATTAAAACACACGTTGCTTTTACGAATCCATTGAAAGTTTTATTTTCTTGCATTGGTGATGAAAACCATTGTACACTGCAATTGTTAACAAAAAACACAAGTCACATAAAAGGGAAGTTTGTAGGGATAGGCCTGGGTCACTGAGCTTTGCACTCTCAGATGGACCTGCCTGACAGCCTCTGGTTTGGGGTTGAGTTTGCAATTTATTTCTCTCTTATCAATCATTCATTTCATTCCCCGCGTTTCTCTGCAGATGTTTACAGCTGGTGCAGGTTCTTTCCTCAGTTACTGCATGCTAACAAGGGGACGTCGACCTCTAGCACCAAAACAAATGGAAAACAGCCTTCTAACTTACAGGACCCAACTGGATGCTGCAACACACACACACAGTCGGACCAACAACCTGCATCACAGATCACAGCATTACACTGGAATGGAATCCTGCATACAGTAATCTCAGTGTAATATTTTAAATTAAGTAAAATTCTTCACCACCCCAACCCCACTACCTACTTTATTTCCAAACTCTGACAATTCTGCAGGTGCGGCGGCAAGGATGCTTAAAGAAAGCCAATGGGGGTCATTTTGACTTTGGCCGACAGTGTAGAATGGGCAATAGCGAATCACAGCCCATTTTACATCTCTTCCGAAGTCAATGGAAATCGGGAGATATGTAAAACGGGTTGCCAATGCACTGTCACCTGTTTTACACTATCGCACAAAGTCAAAATTACCCCCAATTAATGGCTGACCTCAAAAAAGCAGCTGCAACTGGTCTTGAAGAAAATCTCTCCATAACTGTGTTTTGTTGCGATGTGCTGAGACAACCCAGGAACCAACCTATTGTGAATTCTCTCCCTCTTCTGTTCCACATGCAATTCCTTTGTTTAAAATGTTATTTTTGTAGTATTTAAATCATCATACTGAAAGAGCGCGCCCATGGTCAGGGCTCGTGGCGTGTAAAAGACTGGACTGATGGTTTCCCTGGAGTTTGTTTAACTTAAATCCAACAGTAGCCTTGTCTACTGAATTACACAAAAGCTCTTAACAGAATGGACTTCTATTGCTGTGCATTTTGCTGCTATCAATCAAATATACAGTGTGCAATAGAGAGGATTGGTACTAAAGGGTATGTTAGCATAGTGGTTATGTTACTGGACTAGTAATCCAGAGGTCTAGACTAATAATCCAATAGTTCAAATCTCTCCATGGCGGTTTGTGAATTTGAATTCAGTTCATTAAATAAATCTGGAATAAAAAGCTAGTGTCAGTAATGGTGACCAATCAGATTGTTGTAAATACCCAACTGATTCACTAATGCCCTTTAGGGAAGGAAATCTGCTGTCTTTTCCCAGTCTGGCCTATATGTGACTCCAGACCTAGAGCAATGTGGTTCACTCTTATCTGGTCTCTGAAATGGCCTAGCAAGTTGTATCAAACAGCTCCTAAAAAATTACAATAAGAATAAAACTGGACAGACTACCTGGCATTAACCTAGGCATTGGATTTAATCACAGCAAAGGCACACCCAGCCCAGTCGACCCTGCAAAGTTCTCCTCACTATGTATTTTGAGCAATTGGATTGGTTTACCTTCTCCTTTCTTTTTTAGACCCTCCTAACTGGTCATTCAGGGTTGGTTGATTCCCTCTTAGCAGTTTCTCTGCTAGTCTCCTGACCAAGCCCACCCGTTTTGGGGTTTTTGGTTAAAATTCCCCCCAGTGTTTCAGGTCGATGATGAAAGTGTTCTGAGAAAGATCATCGACCTGAAATGTTAACTCTGTTTCTCTCTCCACAGATATTGCCTGATCTGTTGAGTGTTTTCTGGCATTTTCTATAAAAACTCAACTGTTGTCTGCTTTGGAATAACTTATGTTGCAGAAAATTCCATCTACTCTGATGCAAACTTTAAAGATTAAATTACAAAAGCACTGTAAATTTTTTATTTAAAAATAAAACTTATAACAAAATGTGTGAGGCAGAAAGGTTACTGTAACATTTCATCGCTAATCATGTTATTGCACACTCCTCCATTTATCAGCATGGTAACGAGTCTTATACGACAATGTACTGTATGGGGGTTAATCAGTGGTTGGGAGAGCAGATGCTCACTTGATCCAGTGGGAGAGCAGGCCCTGCGCTAAATTTCTTTGGGCCTGAAATTTAGCATTCTTCTATTTTTAATGAGCTGAGGTTTTTGTGTCTGTTTGCTGCATGAGCCTCATTAAGGCCCAGATTTAATGCAAACATTTAAATGACCTCCTAACTGTGGGCCCTAGTGTTGCCAACATTGGTTGGATATATTTCTGGAGGTCTCATCACATGACCTCCTCCCTCCAACTGCCCCGCCCCCCCCCCCGCTTCCGTCATTGGTCACCTGACACGCCCATCCTTGCGGCGCAAGGCCTTCCCACGCCAACTGGAAAGTAAGCAGTCTCTTCATTATCCGATCGAATAATTCTTGACTGGCAAACAGCCTTTTTCCACAGCTCCCAAACTTTTATAACTACTAAACAAAAGTTTGCAAAGAAAATTTAAAAAATATATATTTTTTAATGCCCCTCTGATTTTTCTCCTGGGTTGCTCACAGCAGTGTCCTGGAAATTGATTTTTAATTCCTGGAGCATTGGCAGTAATAGAGTGAGTAGACTATAAAAATGTTAAACATCACAGCCAAGTCTGATTCAGTCCTCACACAGGTTCACTGAACAGTTATTAGTGCAGGAACCCTGACTGATTTTCCTGTCTCTAACCCAGACTGTTGAAGCCCAGTACAGCACCCTTACCGTCAACCAAGCTGAGGCCAGCTAACACAACACAAACCAGGATTTATATCTAGGGCAAAAACAAAATACTGCGGATGCTGGAAAACTGAAATGAAAACAAAAAAGTGCTGAAGAGCACTCAGCAGATCAGGCAGCATCTGAACAGGGCCCAGGAGGCTCGGGTTTCATTTCCCCTGGCTTTGTACTTGCTTAAAAGCTGTCCATCTCTAACATAGAGTCATAGAGTTATACAGCTCAGAAAGAGACTCTTCGGCTCATCGTGTCCGCGCCGGCCATCAAGCCCTGTTTATTCTAATCCCATTTTCCAGCACTTGGTCCGTAGCCTTGTATGCTATGGCGTTTCACGTGCTCATCTAAATGCTTCTAGAATGTTGTGAGGGTTCCTGCCTCTACCACCCTTTCAGGCAGTGAGTTCCAGATTCCAACCACCCTCTGGATGAAAAAGTATTTCCTCAAATCCCCTCTAAACCTCCTGTCCCTTACCTTGAAACTATGCCCCCTGGTTATTGACCCCTCTACTAAGGGGAAAAGTTCCTTTCTATCTACCCTATCCATGCCCCTCACAATTTTGTACACCTCAATCAGGTCCCCCCTCAGCCTTCTCTGCTCCAAGGAAAACAAACCCAGCCTGTCCAGTCTCTCTTCATAGCTGAAGTGCTCCAGCCCAGGTAACATCTCCTCTGCACCCTCTCCAATGCAATCACATCCTTCCTATAGTGTGGCGACCAGAACTGCACACAGTATTCCAGTTGTGGCCTAACTAGCGTTTTGTACAGCTCCATCTTCATCAGTGTTTTCACAGAATCACAGAATCACAGAAACCCCACAGTGCAGATAGAGGCCATTTCGGCCCATCGAGCCTGCACCGACACATATTCCACCCGATCCCCGTAACCCCACGTATTTAATCCCCCTAACACTAAGGGTCAATTTATCATAGCCAATCAACCTAACCCGCACATCTTTGGACTGTGGGAGGAAACCGGAGCACCCGGAGGAAACCCACGCAAACACGGGGAGAATGTGCAAACTCCACACAGACAGTCGCCCGAGGCCGGATTCGAACCCGGGTCCCTGGCGCTGTGAGGCAACAGTGCTAACCACTATGCCACTTCTGTACAGCTCCATCCAACAACATCTTCCTGTTGCTGACCTGAACCGTTAACTCTGTTTCTCTCTCCATGGATGCTGCCTGACTGGCTGAATATTGCCAGCATTTTCTGTTTACTATCTAGGGCCTTGATTTGTATGGCTCAGCTGCCCACGTTCAACATCAATGAAGCCACTGATATTTTTATAACATCAAAATAAGCAATATTGAGCTATAACTTTACATTTGCTTGAAGTAATTTGATTGACCACAGTACAACGCTGTCTATGAAAACAAACATAACCCTCTACTGACAGATATTTCCCCAACTTATACGACTGATATTATGTTGGCTTTAAAGGAATCATTGTTTCAAGGCCTCACGCTATTACATATCAACACCTCACTGCTCACTTATATTCTTTATAATAATGTACAGCTTCACTTTCGGTTAGTTTGGAACAAAACATTCAGCACTGTGTTCCCCACTCCTGTGGCCTAATTGCCGTTATATTATTCTGTCTAAATATAAATTTTGTATTAGTGTTATTAAAAAAATACTTTCAAATAAAAGTTCTAAAAAGGAAGGATACACAGATTCTGAATAGCCTGTTCTTTCACTGTAGACATTTTTTGTTGTATCAACTCTGTAATTTAAGCCGGTTCAGTATTCTTGAATGGGATCTGCTACATTTTCTCCCCGCAGATTTTGCTTGTGATTAGTATACAATTAATGGTACAACTCTTTGTTTAGAATGCATAATGTGCAGGTGGGTCACTTATACCCTACTCAAAGCACCATAAGTAGGTTGTACAATCCAAATAAACTGTGGCTTTTTTCAATATTCCATGTCCTAATTTAATGAGCAGCTGCTTCTGTACAGTCTACCAAAGGACAAAAGCATCACTCAAGTTTCCCCCATCCTTCCCACAGCAATCATTGTAAAACGATCTGCAACAATACTAAAAGGGTACTTACTGGGTTCACAAAAGAAAAGTTTTCTGCAACTCTTTGATTTTGTATGGTGATGGAGAAAAACTCAGAAAAGCCGTAAATCATTAATGTCGCAAGATGCATTTGTCGTATATTTGCATGTTTGCAAATAAATAAAAAAGAGTTTGCCACACTTTTGTTGAAGACAGTGTCCTTCAAAGGTGATGTATGCCTCCATTTAACACTGCCCGAAGTAGAATCCTTAATATTGCAATGCTACTTATCTGTCTATTTTTCTATCTTTCTGCATTTGCTGTCTGTCACAATATGGTATCACACTTTGTTGACTGGCTCAAATTAAAACATCAACAAATCAGAACTGGAGAGAAAGGGAACATATGAATCAAAAGTGAGGAAAATGGCTAGAAAACTAGCAGAGAAACTGCTAAGAGGGAAACAACCAACCCTGAATGACCAGTCAGGAGGGTCTAAAAAAGAAAGGAGAAAGAAAATCAATCCAATTGCTCAAAATACTTATTGAACATTTTCTTGTCCATTACTTTTTCCCTCTGCCTACCAACAATGGGCTGGATTTTGCGGGGGCTCAGCGAGCACGATCGGTGGCGGGTCGGGTGGGAAAGTGGTTTGTTTCCCCAGCGGGTCGTGACCCCGCTGCCACGCACCTTTACCAAATGTTGGGTCTGTCAGCGCTGAGCAGACCCGACACACTGCGGCGGGGGAGGCAATTAAAATCATTGATGGCTTGTTTACAGCCACTTATCAATGGGTTTTTTCCAGCTTTTTGGATTTGACATGTCGCCCACATGTTTCCCGCTGTGCCTAGACCTCGTCTGTGAAACCGAGGCGGGAGGTCACTGCCATTGAATCAGCTGATGAGTTCACAGCTTCAAATGTCAAGTCAAAGCTCCCAGCTGATTTAAATAAGTTCCCTTAACCACTAGCTTCTCTAAACTGCATTACCACTACAGATTCAGGATGCTGCAAGTCTTTACACAACTCTCCATCCTGTCTGACCTCATTACCTCTCCCACCATTGACAGATCACTTCTTCATCTCTACTTCACCTGCCATCTATTCCATCAGCATGGGTGCCCTTGAAACTCTCTCAACTTGGCCCTCAGAATCCCACCACGATCAGCCCCGCCACTTCCAAAGGTGCACACAAATCTGTCCAAGAGCGCAAAGTGTTGAAAATAAAGGTTTCAATGTTTGACACTGTGGCGGAGCCACTAAAGGACTCCAGTCAATTGTATATAATTCCCTTTAATAATATGTTGGCTACAGCCTGAGTCTGTATCTTTGTTTTCACTGTTTACATGTACAGAGCGCGATCACTTTAATAGCGCGGGTAAACGCGATGACGTCACGCCGTTCATCACGTGATCCCCACCGGCGGGAAAAACGTGATGACGTCATGATGCCAGCCACGGGACCGCCCTAGCAGTCCTCATGGAGCCTCCGAACTGACTAGGCCTATATTCGATGTTCTCCTGTAGTTATCTGTTAAACTCTGTTACTTTTCATTAAACCTCGTTATTTGATCGCCTGAGTGGACCTCAGTCTTTTGGATAGGAACTAGACATTCCTACAACACCACATTAACAGAAACTTTACATGAACATTGCATAAAACACCCAAGTGCCTACCCTTGTGTGCTGTTAGTTGGTATGATTGCACTAGGATGAGGGTGCGTGCGAGGGGTGGCTAGTGAGATGGGGATGTGATAATGTAGATAGAGAGGGATGGGTGGAGGTGCAAGGTATGTTGGTGTACGTAAGGATGTGCAGGAATAGGGTAGGGAAGGCAGAGTGATGGGGATGTGATGAGAGGCACAGCAGGATGCAGTTGAGTGTGGCTTTGTACTAACGTTTCGTGATCTACAGTACTGAGATCATTGAAACATTTGTGGCACTGCACCCAAGTCCTCCTGACCACATCCCTGCTTGTGTCCTCCTGTGCAATGTGCAACCAGGCTGCGTTGATCTCCTGGGGAGGTCTCTGCTGCCCATGGGAAGGGAAGAGAACCTCCCTGCGTGCTGTGACTCCCTCCATAAGCCTGGGTGCAGCCCTGCACCTCTGTGCAGTGCTTGTCAGTATTTGCAGCCTTTCTGCAAAGCCTGGGCTGCAGGTTACCAGTTGTCCTACAGTTATCACGATTGGCTGAAGGAACAGCTGAAACAATAATATTTGCTCTTTCAATTCCCAGGATGCGACAGTCAGAATGTCTGCAGTGTGTAGAATTTCCCAGCGTATGTCATTGTGGTTCTCATAGCGAAAGCATTCGTTTCCTCAACCTGCACCGGGATTTCTAAATTATATTGTTTTTCCAAATGATTTGAAAATAAACTGGAGAATAAGTTTTCACAGTTCTCTTCAGGTAAAGTTGCAGATTTAAATTATTATGAAATGTTTGATGCTTAATCAAAGACAGAGTCTATCTCAAAGGCAGAGAAGAGTTAAGAGAGATATAAAAGGTCAGTTTTTGTGTAAAGCATATATTGGGCAGGCAGGAAACAAAGGTGTCTGTCAGTGGGAGGCTTGAGCCATTTGAGCCAATCAACGCAGCCTGGTTGCAGATTGCAGAGGAGGACACAAGCAGGGACGTGGTCAGGAGGACCTGGGTGCAGTGCCGCAAACGTTTCAATGATCTGAGTAGATCACGAAACGTTAGTACAAAGCCACACTCAACCTCATCCTGCTGTGCCTCTCATCACATCCCCACCACTCTGCCTTCCCTACCCTATCCCTGCACATCCTTACTCACACCAACTTACCTTGCACCTCCACCCATCCCTCTCTATCTACAATAGGACAGCTA
The DNA here is from genome assembly GCF_052327205.1 of Somniosus microcephalus. Classification (NCBI taxonomy): domain Eukaryota; kingdom Metazoa; phylum Chordata; class Chondrichthyes; order Squaliformes; family Somniosidae; genus Somniosus; species Somniosus microcephalus. Next base: position 42,461,337 of record NC_140988.1, read on the forward strand.
TTCAAAGCAGCTTGCAGCCCCTTAACGGGAAGATGCACTTTTCAACAGTGGCTCATGTATGCGATTTTCTGAGGCAGCAGGCAGCATGACTTCATCCAAAACCTACAGATTCTCTAATGCAGTCATGGAATGCTCATGGAGTAAGTCAGCAGGAGGAAGGAATTCCTCTTCCCCTCCGATGGGTGATGCGTGCTCAGTCAAGTGAATCAGCAGCAGTGTAGAAGGTCACAGTGCAAGTCAATGCCATCAGCATTATTCCCAGGACCTAGCAACAGTGCAGGTGAAATTTAATGACCTCATCAGGACTGCCAAGGTAAGATTCCCTTTAAAATGATAAAGGAATTCAATAGGGTTGATAAAAAGAAACTATTTCCTCTGGTGGGGAAATCCAGCGTATTGGGGAATCATTTTAAAATTAGAGCAAGGCCATTTAGGAGTAAAATTTGGAAGTACTTTTTCACACAAAGGATACTGAAAATCTTGAACTTTCTCTCCCAAAAGTCTGTGGATGCTGGGTCAAATGAAATTTCTAAGAGTGAGATCAATAATCTGCTTTCCTGTAGATCGGTGGGAGTGCAGAGCCACAACTTGATAGTAGAGGCAGTTGTTCAATGGGAATGGAAAATGTAATCTTCTCACAGAATGTCAGCACATCCGGAACCTCTCCACCCCATAAACCAATGCCTGCCATGATGCTAAAAAGCCAGGAGAGCCGGACTGCCCTGGCCGACAGTTGCTGCAGTCTGCTGCTGTAGAATTCGCAAAATTGAACATTGTCCTATAAGGGTCTATTGGCAGAAAAGGCCTTAATTTTTTTTAAGACTGTTTTAAAAGAAGCCCAGAAAAAGGGACACACAAAATGGCCGCCAGACCCCGTGACCAGCTTTTGGGACACTTTAAAATGGTTCCTGCAGTCCCCAGACAGCTTTTATGGATTCAGCCCACAGTAGGTTCTGGAAGGCAGTTTCAGGGAAAACGAAACCAGACAGAGCCCCATACATATAGATTGGATGCAGATCCGATCAGATCGGCCTGTAGATAAAGGCCATCTAAATGTTTACCCAGACAAAGGGGAACAGATTCAAGTTCAAAGAGGGACATTAAAGACAAGACAGGGTCGTTCCAGCCCAGAGATGGCAGTTACCGGCCATCCCGAAGATACTTTAAAAACAAAGACTACCCCGCTGTGCTACAAGCCCACCAAAAGTTAAACAAAGACTAACCTTGATTTGGCGGGAGATAAGGGCCTCCATGGAAAAGTATAACTGGAGACCTGGGAAGTCATCTTGGGAACTGCGGAGTTGGGAGGCAGCTTTATCAGGTGGCAATTGAGGTAGCCATTGAGGAGCATCAGCTTCATTGGTGCAGAGTTCGAGTGGAGACGATCGAGGAGAGGATCGGGTTTGGAGGATCGAGATTCGAGTTCAGAGAGAAGCTCGAGAGGGAGAGAGAGGTTCGAGAGGGGAGACCAAGTCAGCATCCAGCCCCGGGGTAACTGTCGGGAGATCATCGACCAACCCCGGGACGTTGACGAGACGAGAAGAAACCCATATGATAATGGTAAAACAGATGGTCTCTCTCCACACCGATGTCCAGGCCTGCTAACATCCAGCCTGTCCGAGTCCATCACCTCGAGGGAGAGAAGAGTGTGTCACAGCCCGCTGCATTCCGCTGGCCACGTGAAGACAGGACGCCTGAGAGGACCAAAGCGCAGACTTCAAAACCTCTCTGTTTCTAACTGGGATTGGTGAGCATGTTTCTGGCCCCTCATAATCTAATCTAGCTAGGTTTAGGGGGTGGGCATTTAGGGGATTATTAACAATGAGTTGTTGTCTCTCGATGTTCCGTGTGCTTCCCTATTTCATGATGAACCTTGTCAAGCGTAATATGCCTGTAGATGTGTTGGTTAGTACTGTATTATGATTTGTTTTTCCCTCCCATGTACCTTATTGGCTTACATTCAATTTTTCCTCTGTGCAATAAAATTTAATTTTGTTTCATTAAACTTGGTCTATAGAGTATTCTCTGCATTGTAGTTCCTGCCTCAAAGTCCAGTGTATAGAACCTAAGGGGTGAGTGGGTCGAACCACTCAGTGAATTACTGTGCAAGAGAGCGAGGCCTCTAGAGAGAGAGAGAGACCTCGGCGATCGAAAACCCCTTACACTGCCGGGCTGTCTTAGACCCGTGTTCCTACAGGTCACCTACCACGAGTAACTGAAGAACCCTAGACTGAACCAAAATGGCCTGCCATCTCCCATGCTGCAGTCATTGGGGAAGCACCTTGTAGGAGCACTAGAGCAGGTAAGATGGCACTTAAGACAGACACTAGGCGCTCACGCCATGGTGATAATTTGTGTAAGGCATTTTTATAAGGCATGTAAATTATAATCCTGTTTGAAATATTGTGTGCCGATGGTATTCCTGTAGTAGTTGGAGACTCTACAATATTAGTTGACATGAATATCAGTGTTGATCTTTGGTCAGATGTCATTTATTGGAGGGTGGAAAGTGTGGGACAGATGTCAGGTGTGACTGTAAATGCAGGGAAGCTGGGGTTGTTCAGCCAAAGTGCTCTTCAATGAGCTGCTGCTGAACAGCTCTGGCTGCAGGCAGATGTTGGAGCCCTTCCACTTCCTCTCCATCCTCTACATCATCAGTATCCTCTCCCTTATCATGCTCTAGGGTCCTTGTCCAATGTTTGCTCCATGCATAATCCCAGTTGCAAAGCAAAGTTATGCAGTATACAGCACTATCATATGGACAACTCTTTGTGGGCTGCATTGCAGGAAGCCACCTAACCTGTCCAGGCAAAGGAATTGTTGCTTGACGACCGCAGTGGTGTGTTCGATGAGGGCTTCAGCTGACCCATGGATCTGATTGTAGCGTTTTGTGGATCCTCAGGCATGGGTTCCTCAGTGTGCAGGGTATAGCCCCTGTCCCAAAGTAGCAAGCTCTCATTTGGTGTGCAGTCAAGGGGGAATGAGGGGGGGGGGAGGGGGAGGATTGTCGCAATATAAAAATGTCACGGCAGCTTTCAGGAAAGCAAGCACAGACCTGCATGATGCACCGCTAGTGATCATGAAGGCAGTGGGGTTGTTTAAAGGAGCCCGCAGGGTGACATGGACGCCGTCCATAATGCCCTGGACTTGGGCCAAGCCTGCAATGTATGTGAACCCTACAGGCCTGTCCTGTGGTTTCAGGATGTCCATGGTGAAAGTGATAAAAATATTTGTTCCAGCAAACGTGGCATCAGTCACCTGGGTGGCCTGGATTTTTAGCCTCAGGAGACTTGGGGGGAAAAATTGGGTTGCTTTGTGCCTCCGGTTAGCGCCCCAGGGGATGGCGGGCGCTAACAGGATGCAAAGCACCTAGCGCCCGGGCATACCGCCACTGACACCTCCCGCGAAAGTCAGCGGGAGGTTAGCAGCAGCGGTAGCCGGTAGCACACCGTGGCACTGCGCTTCTAGCGATGACGTCATCGCCGTGCGCAGCACCCCGGCTGCAAACTTCAGTTGCGCCCCCTGACCTACCGCCAGACAATATGTCCGACAGGGTCAGGGTGGCATTTTTGCGGCCGCGGCAGCGCTAATTAAAGGGCCGGTGCTGGGCAGCCATTTTTTTTGGGCCGCCTGCCAGCACCTGCCCCCTTCCGCTTCTTCATGCGGGATGCCGGCCGCGATCCGTCAGCCCGGCACTTCTCTTGAGTGCTGTTTTCCCGGCACCCCACTCCCCGGTGGTCCAGCAATTGCACGCTGCGCTAGGCCCTCCCCTTTAATCAGGGGAGTGAGGCCTGTAATACTGTGGCGCTACGCGTCGACGCGCGTGGCACTGTTGTACGTAGCGCTGCAATATTGAATGGTAGCGCCCCAGGAAGGAGGGGGAGTGCTCCCAGTAACGTCCCACCTCCTGCTTGGGGCGCTACCACTTAATTTACAGCGCAGGGGGCGCTAACTTTTTTGGGGCGCGATTGAATTTTTCTCCCTTGGATAGGACAGGCTTCGATTTATAGTCATATGACTGCAGGCTTTTTTTGTAATGCAACTTTGGTTTATTAAACCAGCCATGTTTTTATTTACTATTCTGAAGAGGAAGGGAAGCTAATTATTTACGCAGCTGCAGTAAATAAGGAAAGCAATATTAATTTTCCAAGAATCAAAAAGCACTTGTCTGTCTCCAGGGAGGCTTCTTATAAACGTCTTTCTAAATTCTTCACTGCAGATGTCACCACTCCTCACCCTCCCCTTGGAGCAACGTAACCTTTGACCCACCATTAGTTATACCACAGAGAATATGCTAGTATACATATAATAATCTTGCAACCAGTGCCAGCCTTAACACTCCAGACATCACACTCCCGATGTCACACTTCAAAGTGCCACACTTTTTACAGATGCAAAACAATGTTTGGGGGGGGGGGGGAAGTAGTAGAATGAAAACCAGTCATTGACTGAAATTTACAAGTTATTTACTGACCTCCAATGAACTTCAGTTAATCTACAAGCAGGTACAGCTATCTGAGCTCCCGCAGGGAGTATATGGGCAATAACCTCAGAGGGACGGGCTAGGTGAGCAGCTACATTTCACAACTGTACTTCAGACTCTAAACAGTAGATCTGCTCGTCTTTAAAATATGCAAGTTAAATGACAAGTGATGCAGTGGTCACTGGAGCTGCCATTGTGTATGTTCACCCACCAGTCCTCTGGCCCCATGTTCCAGGCTGTAACAGATCAGCTCACAGTCTCTCTGGTTGGAGCAGGGTATACATAGTTGAATTAGGGAGTAAGTCCCTAATTTATTTTTAAGAAATATCAAAAACAATATCCTTATGGGTGGGTTACAGTATATTCATTACTACTAATTATTGGATACAGCTTTCGATTTGCTTTTAAAGTCTACAAAGGCAAATCTCCCTGCTTATATTTTTTATTCATTCCTGGGATGTGGGCATTGCTGGCAAGGCCAGCATTTATTGCCCATCCCTAATTGCATTTGAGAAGGTGGTGGTGAGCCGCCTTCTTGAACCGCTGCAGTCTGTGAGGTGAAGGTACTCCCATACAATTCAATCCAGCCAATTACCGCCCCATCAGTCCACTCTCAATCATCAGCAAAGTGATGGAAGGTGTCATCGACAGTGATATCAAGCAGCACTTACTCACCAATAACCTGCTTACTGATGCCCAGTTTGGGTTCTGCCAGGACCACTCGGCTCCCGACCTTATTACAGCCTTGGTCTAAACATGGACAAAGGAGATGAATTCCATAGGTGAGGTGAGAGTGACTGCCCTAGACATCAAGGCAGCATTTGACCGAGTGTGGCATCAAGGAGCCCTAGTAAAATAGAAGTCAATGGGAATCGGGGGAAAACTCTCGACTGGCTGGAGTCATACCTAGCACAAAGGAAGATGGTTGTGGTGGTTGAAGGTCAATCATCACAGACCCATGACATCGCTGCAAGAGTTCCTCAGGGCAGTGTCCTAGGCCCAACCATCTTCAGCTGCTTCATCAATGACCTTCCCTCCAACATAAGGTCAGAAATGGGGATGTCCGCTAATGACTGCACAGTGTTCATTGCCATTCACAACTCCTCAGATAATGAAGCAGTCCATGCCCACATGCAACAAGACCTGGACGATGTTCAGGCTTGGGCTGATAAGTGGCAGGTAACATTCGCACCACAGAAGTGCCAGGCAATGACTATCTCCAACAAGCGAGAGTCTAACCACCACCCCTTGACATTCAACGGCATTACCATCGCCGAATTCCCCACCATCAACATCCTGGGGGTCACCATTGACTAGAAACTTAACTGGACCAGCCACATAAATACTGTGGCAACAAGGGCAGGCCAGAGGCTAGGTATTCTGCGGCGAGTGTCTCACCTCCTGACTCCCCAAAGCCTTTCCACCATCTACAAGACACAAGGAGTGTGATGGAATACTCTCCAGTTGCCTGGATGAGTCTTCTTCTTAGGCAGTCCCTCGGAACCGAGGATGACTTGCTTCCACATTAAAAATGAGTTCGCAGGTGACTGATTAGTCCAATGCGGGACCAACAGTCTCTGTCACAGGTGGGGCAGACGGTGGTTGAAGGGGCGGGTGGGTGGGGTGCTTGGGTTGACGTGCGCTGCCTGTGCTTGGCTTCCGCTTGCTCCCGGCGAAGAGACTCGAGGTGTTCGGCGCCTTCCCGGATGCTTCTCCTCCACTTTGTGCGATCTTGGGCCAGGGATTCCCAGGTGTCGGTGAGGATGTTACACTTTTTCAAGGAGGCTTTGAGGGTGTCCTTGAAGCGTTTCCTCTGCCCACCTGGGGCTCTCTTGCCGTGCCGGAGCTCCGAGTAGAGCGCTTGTTTTGGGAGTCTCATATCGGGCATGCGGACAATGTTACCCGTCCATCGGAGCTGATTGAGCGTGGTCAGAGCTTCGATGCTGGGGATGTTGGCCTGAACAAGAACACTGACGTTGGTGTGCCTATCCTGCCAATGGATTTGCAGGATCTTGCGGAGGCAGCGTTGGTGGTACCTCTCCAGTGCTTTGAGGTGCCTGCTGTACATGGCCCATGTCTCTGAGGCATACAGCAGGGCAGGTATCACTGCTGCCCTGTAGACCATGAACTTAGTGCCGGGTTTGAGGTCCTGGTCTTCAAACACTCTCTTCCTCAGGCGACCGAAGGCTGCACTGGCACACTGAAGGCGGTGTTGGACTTCGTCGTCGACGTCTGCCCTTGTTGACAGTAGGCTCCCGAGGTATGGAAAGTGGTCCACGTTGTCGGAGGTCGAACTCCAAACCATTGTAAACACCTTCACCGAAGCATACGAGAGCATGGGCCTTACACTAAACATCCGTAAGACAAAGGTCCTCTACCAACCTGCCCCCGCCACACAGTGCTGCCCCCCGATTATCAAAATCCACGACAAGGCCTTGGACAACGTGGACCAGTTTCCACTTTTCCATGCCTCTGGATGAGTGCAGCTCCAACAACACTCAGGAAGCTCGACACCATCCAAGACAAAGCAACCCACTTGATTGGCACCCCATCCACCACCTTAAATATTCACTCCCTTCACCACCGGCATACCGTGGCTGCAGTGTGTACCATCTACAAGATGCACTGCAGCAACTCGCCAAGGCTTCTTCGGCAGCACCTCCCAACCCTCGACCTCTTCCAGCTAGAAGGACAAGGGCAGCAGGCGCATGGGAACAGGACCACCTCCAAGTTCCCCTCCAAGTCACACACCATCCTGACTTGGAAGTATATTGCCGATCCTTCATCGTCGCTGGGTCAAAATCCTGGAACTCCCTACCTAACAGCACTGTGGGAGTACCTTCACCTCATGGACTGCAGCGGTTCAAGAAAGCGGCTCACTGCCACCTTCTCAAGGGCAATTAGGGATGGGCAATAAATGCTGGCCTTACCAGCGATGCCCACATCCCATAATCAGGCTGACTTCCGGGCGGGGAACCTGTCCGTGAGGTCACACACACACTGTGGAGTTAAAACTATGCAGTGTGCGGGAGAACTCTTCAAATTATCTTTTATGTCCACTGGAGCAGGCTGATGGGGCTTTGAGTAGAAAAATGGAATTCGATGGGGCAGAATTTGAGCACGCTAGTCGATTTTCCTTGGTACTGCATAAGGAGAGTCAAGACCAAGAGCAGTATTGATTTAAGCTGGGTTAGAGGGTGGAGCGAATGTAGGGAAGGGGAGAAGGTGGGGGGGAGGAGGGGGCAGAGGAGAGGCGGGAGGAAAAAGGTGGTGGTGGAGTGACCAGGGAAGGAAGAGAAGCGAGGGAGAGGGACGTGGCGGAGAGCAAGGGAGGGGAGGGGAGACAGGGGAATGGGGAAGTAGGGAGAGGGAAGGAGGAGAGGGGAAGGTGAGTGATTGATGGGCAGTCGCGGAGGTAAGGAGACAGAGAGAAAAAGTGGAGCGTCACAGGGGAGGAGGAGGGAGAGGAGAGGGCGCAAGGGGGTGGGGAGGGGAGAGAGGGGAGGGAGAAAGATGAGAGAAGGAGCTGGGCAGACGGGGAGTGGGGAGAGATACAGGTAGAGGTGTGCAAGAGAGAGAGGAAGGAGACAGTGGGAGAGGATGGGGTGGAGGAGAGTGGGATTGGAATAGGCAGAATAAATTGTTATCTCTGTTATCCAGTAAGCTCTGTTGGAAATGCCTACGTGTGGATTTAGGTGAGGACAGGATCAAGCTCATCTGTGATGCCCCCACAGTCTAATAGCCTGCCAAGCCTCACACATGAAAAAATGACTACTTGGATGAGGTAACAGAACCTTTGGAACTGTACGCTAACAAGGACTGAATGGCTTCAGGAGAGGGGGAGTGGAAGGGAAAAATTGATTTAAAAAAAATAACAAGTAAGAAAACTTAATAGGCCTTTGGCATTCTATTTGCATTTCAGAAATTTCCAGACAGCCCATTGAAAAAGCAGACAGATGGAAATCCTAGATGCCATCATCACTAAATGTTATAATATTACAAACCATACCCTCCTGTATATCACTTAAGAAGCATGTAAACAATGTTTGAACTAAAAAAAAATCCCTGTAGAACTCTTACCCTACTTACTGCCCCTAGATAAATGCTTATCCATTTTTCATCATCTTCTTTCTATTGCTAAGTCAGGTTCCAGTCATACATTGCTACCCAAGTGAGAACCGATGATATGTGATTGCCTGTTTGATAAGTCAGGGAATTTCACTTTCAGTGTCAAGATCAGGGCTAGTGGGCATTTTCAGAGTAAGTGCACAAATGTTTCCTGCTACTTCTAACAGCACCTGCACTTAATATCCACATTCACGCTCATTTTGTGCAAGGTAATCAGGGTAATATGGATTCTGTTTAGCAGCTTGTTGCATTTCAAAGTAACTGATTGTATGTGAAATGCTTTGAAATGTTGCTGAGAGACAGGGTGAGCTTCTATGTCAATGCAAGCCTTTACTTCTTTTTACATTTGCAGGCCCTGAATTTCCACAGGGGTTGTCCCAACCTCCTGCAGAAAGTGGCTGTTTCTGCTGTTTCTCTGGATGGGGGAGGAGAACGGGGCCGTTTCCACCGATCTCCCGCTGGAGTTGCAGCAGGAAATTAGGACAATCTCCACGGAAATTTGGGGCCATAATATGCAATGTTTCTGGAGGAATGCACCTACATTCTGATCCATAGTTGTTATATAATGAGGAATTCTCAGGAAGAAATATATCATAGAGTTGTGAGATATCTATCTTGACCAAAATTTCTAACTTAAATTTTACAGGAAATGTGTGAAACAGCTCCCCATTAAATTTACTTCCCTTATGAAGCCCAGACAGATCAAAGGAAATCAAATATTGTGATTACCTGACAGAAAATTCATCTCTTCCACGGTATAGAAAGAACATATCCATTAATTCTACACATAAATCAGAATATTGGTCTTTGCAAAAAGACTAATAACTAGAATTACCACTAACTGAAGTGGAAGATTAGAGGGAATGGCCTGGAGGATTTCTCAAACATGAATCATAAAATCATACAGCACACAAACAGACTATTTGCCCATCGTGCCTGCGCTGGCTTTTTGAAAGAGCTATCCAATTATTGCAAATAATGGGTTTATCCAGTTGGCAGACCTAGCTGAATGCTACTGCTCATTATGGCTATGGAGCCACTTTTTATATGAAATAAACGTGCATTCGTTTTTTTTAAATTAAAGTATTTTTCTTGAAAGAAGTGCTAGTGACATCGTAGTAACTGTCCCTAATAACAACAGAAAATGCTGGAAAAACTCAGCAGGCCAGGCAACATCTGTGGAGAGAGAAATAGAGTCAACGTTTCGGGTCGAAACCCTTCGTCAGGTCTGAAAAAACACAGGAAATGAAACAGATTAAAAGGCCAGTTTGGGGGCTGGGAAATGGGGATGAGAGAACAAAAGAGAAGTGAAGAGACATTAAGCCGCAGTATTTTGCTATCGCACTAGTAACTGTCCCTGTTGTTCTGATAGTCCTTCCTTTTGTTGTTTTTAAATCTCAGATTTGAAAACTTATCAAATGCCTTCTGAAATAGTACATCCACTGGACTAATTTAGTTACCTCCTCTGAGATTTCCAGTAGATTCTTGAGCATACCTACTGCTTCTAAAACCATGCTGACTAATCCCTTATGGTAAGCATGCTCTTTAGGTGAAGGTTGATTACATCCTTTACACCACAAATTAAATGGATACATTTGGAAACTCCCCCAATTGCTCACTGAGTCAATGCGGCCCAAAGCAGAGCTATGAAGAGCAGGAAAGTCTGCTTTGATTCCTGCTCTGTGCTGGGTGAGCTGATTAGAAACATAGAAAAAAAAATAGGAGCAGGAGTAGGCCATTCAATATGATCATGGCTGATCCTTTATCTCAATACCATATTCCCGCTGTCTCCCTGTATCCCTTGATGCCTTTTGCGTCTAGAAATCTATCTATCTCCTTCTTAAATATATTCAGTGACTTAGCCTCCACAGCCTTCTGTGGTAGAGAATTCCACAGGTTCACCACCCTCTGAGTGAAGAAATTTCTCCTCATCTCAGTCCTAAATGTCCTACCCCATATCCTGAGACTGTGACCCCTCGTTCTAGACCCCCCAGCCAGGGGAAACATCCTCCCTGCATCCAGTCTGTCTAGCCCTGTCAGAATTTTATACGTTTCAATGAATAGTGAATATAGACCCAATCTCTCCTCAATTTGATTTCAGCAGAGGTGACAATAATTGACTTCAGCTTCCCTGGCCTAAAGAAAGAAAAATCAGCCCGATCACTGTCCAGTGCTGGAAGACAGCAAGTGAAGATGTCGGGTGAGGATAACAGCAGCAACTTGCATTTAAATAAGGACCTTAAATGTAGTAAAACAGCGTCAGCGGGCGAAATCTCAGCGTCAGTGGGCGAAATCTCAGCGGGAATTGCGGAGCGGCGGCAGTACAAAAGGCTCCAAGAGACCAGGTAGGCCTCAGAGCGTCAGCGGGAGAAATCTCGGCGGGAATCGTGGCGCGACGACTTTAAAAGGCCCCAGAGGCTCAGGTAGGCCTCAGTGCGTCAGCGGGAGAAATCTCAGCGGGAATTGCGGAGCGGCGACTTTAAAAGGCCCCAGAGGCTCAGGTAGGCCTCAGTGCATCAGCGGGAGAAATCTCAGAGCGGTGGAGTGACTACAAAAGGCCCCAGAGGCTCAGGTAGGTTTACAAATCTCCAATCTCAGAGGGAAAGAAATAAAAAGTAATCGAAGTGTGACGTCACCAGAAAGCAGCTAAGTGATTGGTTGGTGAGTATTTCTCTCTTTATAAACTTTAACTCTGTGGTTTATAGTTTCTAAAGTCTCTGTGGTGTAGTGGGGACTGTTTATAAACCAGGGCCCTTAAATATACTATTTAACGGTAGTGTAACTGGTGGGATTGATTTGATTTAATTTAATTGCAATTAATTAAAGGGTAAGTCATGGCAGGAGAGCCCGGCCCCGTTGTATGCTCCTCCTGCGCTATGTGGGAACTCGGACGCTTCCTGTGTCCCTGACAACTATGTGTGCAGGAAGTGTGTCCAGCTGCAGCTACTGGCAGACCGCATTGTGGTGCTGGAGCTGCGATTGGATTCATACTGGACCATTCGCGAGGCTGAGGAGGTCGTGAATAGCACGTTTGATCAGTTGGTCACACCGCAGGCAAAGGTTGGACAGGCAGAAAGGGAATGGGTGACCAACAGACAGAGTACTAGGCACAGGCAGGTAGTGCAGGGGTCCCCTGTGGACATCCCCCTCTCAAACAGATACACCACTTTGAGTACTGTTGGGGGGGGTGGCTTACCAGAGGAAGGCAGCAGCAGCCAACTTCCTGGCACCAGGGGTGGCTCTGCTGCACAGGACAGGAGGAATAAGAGGGGGAGAGCTATAGTAATAGGGGATTCTGTTGTAAGGGGAATAGATAGGCATTTCTGCAGCCTCAAGCGACACTCCAGGATGGTGTGTTGCCTCCCTGGTGCAAGGGTCAAGGATGTCTCAGAGCGGCTGCAGAACATCTTGGAAGGGGAGGGTGAACAGCCAGTTGTCGTGGTACATATAGGTACCAAGGATATAGGTAAAAAGCGGGATGAGGTCCTAAAAGCGGAATATAGGGAGTTAGGAGGTAAATTTAAAAATAGGACCTCAAAGGTAGTAATCTCAGGATTGCTACCAGTGCCACGTGCTAATCAGAGTAGAAATAGAAGGATATTTCAGATGAATGCGTGGCTAGAGAAAAGATGCAAGGGGGAGGGATTCAAATTCCTGGGACATTGTAACCGGTTCTGGGGGAGGTGGGACCAGTTCAAACCGGACGGTTTGCACCTGGGCAGGGCCGGGACCGATGTCCTAGGGGGAGTGTTTGCTAGTGCTCTGGGGGAGGGTTTACACTAGAATGGCAGGGGGTTGGGAACCTGAGCAAGGGGACAGAGGAAAGGGAAACAAGGATAAAAGCAAAAGATAGGAAGGAGAAAAACAAAAGTGGCAGTCAGAGAAATCAATGTTTTAAATCAAACATGGCCACAGTAAATAATAATTCTAATAGGTGTAAGAGCATTAAAAAAACAAGCCTGAAGGCTTTGTGTCTTAATGTGAGGAGCATTCGTAATAAGGTGGATGAATTAGCTGCGCAAATAGAGGTAAACGAATATGATTTGATTCGGATTACGGAAACATGGCTCCAGGGTGGCCAAGGCTGGGAACTCAACATCCAGGGGTATTCAATATTCAGGAAAGATAGGCAAAAAGGAAAGGGAGGTGGGGTAGCATTGCTGGTTAAAGAAGGGATTAACACAATTGTAAGGAAGGATATTAGCTCTGATGATGTGGAATCTGTATAGGTAGAACTGAGAAATACCAAGGGGCAGAAAACGTTAGTGGGAGTGGTATATAGACCTCCAAACAGTAATGTGGAGGCTGGGGACGGCATTAAAAGGGAAATTAGAGAAGCGTGCAATAAGGGCACAGCAGTCATCATGGGTGACTTTAATCTACATATAGATTGGGCTAACCAAATTAGTAACAATACTGTGGAGGAGGAATTCCTGGAGTGTTTAAGGGATGGTTTCCTGGACCAATATGTCGAGGGACCAACCAGAGATCAGGCCATCTTAGACTGGGTATTATGTAACGAGAAAGGATTAATTAGCAATCTTGTTGTATGAGGCCCCTTGGGTCGGAGCGATCATAATATGATCGAATTCTTCATTAAGATGGAGAATGAAGTAGTCGACTCAGAGACTAGGGTCCTAAATTTAAATAAAGGAAACTACGATGGTCTGAGACACGAGTTGGGTAGGATTGATTGGGGAATGTCACTCAAAGGGTTGACGGTGGATAGGCAATGGCAAACATTCAAAGACCGCATGGATGAACTACAGAATTTGTTCATCCCAGTTTGGCATAAAAATAAAACAAAAAAGGTGACTCAACCGTGGCTAACAAGGGAAATTAGGGACAGCATAAGATCCAAGGAGAGGATATATAAATTGGCCAGAAAAAGCAGTAAACCTGAGGATTGGGAGCAGTTTAGGATTCAACAAAGGAGGACAAAGGGATTAATTAAGAAAGGGAAAATAGAATATGAGAGTAAGCATGCAGGGAAAATAAAAACTGACTGTAAAAGCTTTTATAGATATGTGAAGAGAAAAAGATTGGTGAAGTCAAGCGTAGGTCCCTTGCAGTCAGAATCAGGGGAATTTATAATGTGGAACAAAGAAATGGCAGACCAACTAAATACATATTTTGGTTCTGTCTTCACAAAGGAGGACACAAATAACCTCCCAGAGGTGTCGGGGACATAGGGTCTGATGAAAGGGAGGAACTGAAAGAAATCAGTATTTGTAGGGAAATGCTGTTAGGGAAATTGATGGGATTGAAGGCCGATAAATCCCCAGGGCCGGATAATCTACATCCTAGGGTACTTAAGGAAGTGGCCCTAGAAATAGTAGATGCTTTGCTGATCATTTTCCAGCATTCGATGGAATCTGTAACAGTACCCATGGATTGGAGGGTAGCTAATGTTACCCCACTATTCAAAAAAGCTGGTAGAGAGAAAACGGGGAATTACAGACCGGTAAGCCTGACATCGGTAGTGAGGAAAATGCTAGAGTCCATTATAAAAGATATAATAGCAGAGCACTTGGAAAACAGTGACAGGATCGGACAAAGTCAACATGGATTTACAAAAGGTAAATCGTGCTTGACTAATCTACTGGAATTTTTTGAGGATGTAACTGGTAAAATAGATAAGGGAGAACCAGTGGATGTGGTGTATTTGGACTTTCAGAAGGCTTTTGATAAGGTCCCGCATAAGAGATTAGCGTGTAAAGTTAAGGCACATGGGATTGGGGGCAAGGTATTGACTTGGATAGAGAACTGGTTGGCAGACAGAAAGCAAAGAGTTGGAATAAACGGGTCTTTTTTCGAGTGGCAAGCAGTGACTAGTGGGGTACCGCAGGGATTGGTCCTTGGGCCCCAGCTATTCACAATATATATTAATGATCTAGACAAGGGAACTAGATGTAGTATCTCCAAATTTGCAGACGACACAAAGCTGGGTGGGCGTGTGTGCTGTGAGGAGGATGCCGAGAAACTCCAGGATGATTTGGACAGGTTGGGTGATTGGGCAGAAGCATGGCAGATGCAATATAATGTGGATAAATGCGAGGTTATCCACTTTGGTGGCAAAAACAGGAAGGCAGATTATTATCTGAATGGCAATAGATTGGGAGAAGGGGAAGAGCAACGAGACCTGGGTGTCCTTGTGCACCAGTCGCTGAAGGTAAGCATGCAGGTGCAGCAGGCGGTTAAGAAGGCAAATGGCATGTTGGCCTTCGTAGCGAGAGGCTTTGAGTACAGGAGCAAGGATGTCTTGCTGCAGTTGTACAGGGCCTTGGTGAGACCACATCTTGAGTATTGTGTGCAGTTTTGGTCGCCTTATCTGAGGAAGGATGTTCTTGCCATGGAAGGAGTTCAGCTAAGATTCACCAGGCTGATACCTGGGATGGCAGGAATGACGTATGAGGAGAGATTGGGTCGATTGGGCTTGTACTCGCTGGAGTTTAGAAGAATGAGAGGGTATCTCATTGAAACTTATAAAATTCCGACAGGACTGGACAGACTAGATGCAGGAAGGATGTTCCCGATGGTCGGGAAGTCCAGAACCAGGGGTCACAGTCTAAGGATAAGGGGTAGGCCATTTAGGACAGAAATGAGGAGGAATTTCTTCACCCAGAGAGTGGTGAACCTGTGGAATTCTCTACCACAGAAGGCAGTAGAGGCCAATTCATTAAATATATTCAAGAAGGAGTTGGATATATTTCTTAAGGCTAAAGGGATCAAGGGGTATGGGGAGAAAGCAGGGACCGGGTACTGAATTTGGATGATCAGCCATGATCGCATTGAATGGCGGAGCAGGCTTGAGCGGCCGAATGGCCTACTCCTGCTCCTATCTTCTATGTTTCTATGTCTACATCCCAAGGCGCTTCACAGGAGCGTAATCAGACAAATAGGCACCAAGCCAAAGAAGGAGATATTCGGACCTGTGACTAAAATCTTGGTCACAGAGATTGATTGTAACGTCTTAAAGGAGGAAAGAGGGGTGGACAGGTGTAGAGGTTTCAGGAGGGAATTCCAGAGCTTTGGACCTAGGCGGCTGAAGACACGACTGCCAATGGTGGGGCGAAGGGAGTACGGGATGCACAAGAGGCCAGAGTTGGAGGAACGCAGATTTCTCGGAGGATTGTAGGGATGGAGGAGGTCACGGAGATAGGGAGGAGCGAGGCCATGGAGGGATTTGAATACTAGGATGAGATTTTTTAAATCGAGGCGTTGGTAGACCGGGAGCCAATGTAGGTCAGCCAGCACAGGGGTGATGGGTGAACGGGACGCGGAGTTCGCGGAGAGTTGTGGGGCAGAATAAGCAATTATTGTTTAGACACAGACATGAAAAATAGGGGCTGCACATGACACAAGACTGCTAGTTCCATGTAACGGTTGTTAAAAGCTGTTTTCGTTCTTGGAAGCAACTAAAATTCCACCACACAGGAAATGTGCAAAAACAATGACAGCATATGTGGTCTCTGCAAGTACAAAGGCTCCTTTGACATTATAGACACCTGTCTGTAAATACCCAAAACCTTCCATATTCAAAAAAAAATGAAGTACAGTGGCTCTATTTAACGTGGGTCTCTGAATCAGGAATCTAGTTCTAACGTTTACAGCTGCAGAACAAGGGCAGGTCAGAATGTTCCGAATGATGCAATTATCTGTTGAAACAGCAAAGGAAGTGGGTTAGAAGAATATAAATGGTAGGTTAGATTTAAAATAAAAATGAACTAATGCCAGTTTATACCTTCCTGCCCTTTGTCTCTCTCTCTCTGCAATTTTTTCCCTCAAATCCCATACATCCAATCTTCCATGCTTTTTTTTTCATTTTATGGGGTATATTTTATAACTTTGCATTCCCGGGGTAGAGCTGCACACAACAGGAGAGGATATCGGGATTTGGGCGGTCAGCACCTCTGATTCGCAGCTCAGACAATTTACGTCTATTATAAATGAATGGAGGGACAATCCTGCAGGCTGTGAATTGGGCTCACTGACCTCTATATCCAAATTCCCAATATGTATTCCCGTCATACAAAGCTCTGCACCACAAGTGCTAAATCGTAAAATCTATATATGATTTATGTCACATCTTTTTAACACTGCGCTGGTACAAGTTAGAAACAAACCTTCTAGCTTATACAGTTCAAACATAGGGACGCCATCTCAGTGAAAATAAATTTTTGTAAACCTATTTATTTTTAGCGGGGCGAGAAAAATCAGTCGAATTTTGCACCATTTTCATTACTATATCATCACATGCAAATGATACCACATTTCCGGGTAATGCACTCCATTGGAACGTGCATTTGTAAACACACATATTGGAAATATCTGCATCAACTTTGTTTGGCAATTTTTTTTAAGCTCTGTTACTCTCAGTGTTAAGGCATCGCAACAGCTGAATTGGTTCAGTTACTATCACTATGGTATTGTTAAATGAATTATAACGTTATAAAGGTTAATAATTGTTACCTTTTCCCCTCCTATATTCTCCCCTTAGCCCTCTCTGCTGAAGGTGGTAATTAGTGTTGCGGTATGGTTTCAAAGATGGTACCAGAACTATACATTCCCAAAATGGCTATTCGGCATGTACGAGCCTCACTGTTACAGCTAAACCCAATCCTGCCTTCATTCACTTGACATCTGCAATTGTGTCATTTGCCGCAGGGCTCATTGGGCAGTGATCAGGACAAGGACCGTACATGAGTTTTCCTCCCTGCAGGAATCCTGGAGACTGCTGGAAAATCTGTGTTTAAAATCTGCTCTACGCAGTGACAACTGCCCCCATTGCTAGTTTCCCTCAGCCCAATCTCAGCAGGGCACACTCTTGGGAGGAATGGGTTGCATGTGGTCCAGAATGGATGTGGTTTTTCAGTATAAATTAACTGAATAGCCACTGGCTATGAAGCTTCCCCAAAGGCTTATTGCATGGGTTGGTGTGGTACCTAGACAAATAGACCAGGAAGATCATAGATTGAAATCCCCAGTCTGTGCTAACTTAGCTGATTACAGTTCACAAGATCATATCATAATTACTGATTAGAAAGACCATTCGGCCCATCTAAGTTAATTCATCCAGAATGACCCTAAAGTGTCCTTATTGCAGCATCCAGTTGGTTCTAGAGCATTTGCCTCCATTACTGTATCCATTACACTAAATTATACACTTCAACAGCTATCTCCTTTCCCTCAGCAACGTTCCATTGTTGGGAACTTCCCGAACCAACCAGCATTCGATTAGTCGAGTCTGAAGGTAACAAAAG
Source organism: Somniosus microcephalus (assembly GCF_052327205.1). NCBI lineage: Eukaryota > Metazoa > Chordata > Chondrichthyes > Squaliformes > Somniosidae > Somniosus > Somniosus microcephalus. The sequence goes on from NC_140988.1 coordinate 42,479,211, forward strand.
CATAGATGAGGGATTCAGCAGCAGATAGGCTGAGGCAAGGGCAGAGATGGGCAATTTTACCGAGGTGAAAATAGGTGGTCTTTGTGATGGAGAGCATGTGGGGTCAGAAGCTCAGCTCAGGGTCAAATAGGTTGATGAACTTGCAAACAGTCTGGCTCAGCCTGAGACAGTGGCCAGTGAGGGGATGGAAGCGATGGCTAGGGAACAGAGTTTGTGGCGGGGGGCCAAAGATAATGGCTTCAGTCTTTCCAATGTTTAATTGGATAAAATATCAGCTCATCCAGGGCTGGATATTGGACAAGGAGTCTGACAAAATAGAGATAGTGGAGGGGTTGAGAGAGGTGGTGAGGTAGAGCTGGATATCATCAGCGTACTTGTGGAAAATTATGTCATGTTTTCGGATGAAATAGGATGGGGACAATGATGGATACTTGGGGGACTCCAGAGGTAATGGTGCGAGAGCAGGAAGAGAATCCATTACAGGAGACTGGAGAGATAAGAGTGGAAACAGACGAGGGAAGTCCCTCTCAATTGGACAACAGAGGAGAGATGTTGGAGGAGGATGGTGTGGTCAACCGTGCCAAAAGGCTGCAAATAGATCGAGAAGGATGAGATGGATTAATGCACCATGGTCACAGTCATAGTCACAGGATGTAAATTATGACTTTAATTCGGGTAGTTTCAATGCTGTGGCAGGGGCAGAAACCAGATTGGAGAGCTTCAAACATGGAGTTGCGAGAAAGGTGGGCACAGATTTGCGAGGCAACAATACATTCAAGGAATTTGGAGAGGAAAGTGAGGTTGGAGATGGGGTGGTAGTTTGCAAGGACAGAGGGGTTTAGGGGTGTTTTTTGTAAGGAGGGGAGTGATGATGGCAGATTTGAAGGGGAGCGATACAGAACCTGAGAAGAGGGACCTGTTTACAATATCAGCTAGCATGAGGACCAGGAAGCAAAGTTGAGTGATCAGCAATTTAGTGGGAATAAGTTCAAGAGAGCAGGAGATGGCTCTCATGGACAAGATGAGCTCGGAGAAGGCATGATAGGAGATAAAAGATAAACTAGAGAGAACGATGAGAATTCAGAGCTAGGGTGGGGCGAATTGTTTGGGGAAGCATGACTTGGTGGGCTAGGGAAAGGAGCGATGCGGCAGAGGCAACTGAATGGATGATCTCAATCTTTGTGAGAAAGAAGTCCATGAGTTTCTCACACTTCTTGTTAGAGGTGAGGGTGGAGGGGGCAGGGGAGTTGGGTTTAAGGAGATGGTTGGTAGTGGATAAAATAAGCCAGGGCTATCTTTTCATTCCAGGATGATCCTAGAGCAGTGAGCAATTTTGGCAGAGACGAGCAGGGGCCAATAGTGCTTGATGTGATCCAGCCAGATCTGGCTAAACCAGCTGTGTGCCAAATACATTGAACACAGAGGAGCGAGGACAAGGTAAGTTAAGATGGAGGTTGAAATCAATGAGGATGAGAAGTCACTCAGTGCAAACACTGAGGGAGGAAAGGAGTGAGGATATCTCAGTGAGAAACTTGGCATGGTGCTTGGAAGGGCGGTGGAGAACATGGCTTTTAAAGGAGAGGTGAGAGGAGTGGATCAAAGTGAGGTGCTTGTGGTGATTATTCCTTGATTAGTAAAAGTATTGTGATTCGTTGTTTGTTAACTGCCTTGGGATATGTGTTGTAATCTCATTGGTAGTTGATGATCACATGATGTGTTGTGGCTACCTTAAATTCAGTCCTTTTCTAGCTTTAGTTGGGACTGGATGTGGAAAGATATGCTGCTGATTTTAAAGTTAATAAAGCCTAGCTTTGGAAGGCCAATCTATTCTTCATTTCAATTTATTAACTTTATGTTAGAATGGAGCGATATCTTCAACCAGAACGATTCAAGGCTGACCCCAATTCTGCTGGAGTGGATGATAAATGGAAACATTGGTATTGTACATTTAAAAACTTTTTGGGCGTGTTGGATCAAGAGGCTCTAAATAAGCTGAATATGCTGATCAACTACATTGACCCGGATGTATATAAATATATTTTGCACTGTAAAACTTATGAAGAGGCTATTTCTACATTGGAAAAGATTTTTGTTAAAACAAAGAATGAGGTATTTGCACGTCATCTTCTATCTGCCCGTAGGCAGCAGGTGGGAGAATCTTTGGATACTTATTTACAAGCACTTTGGTGCCTTAGTGTTGACTGTAATTATAAGGCTGTGACGGCTGAAGAATATAAGGACGAATCGGTACGGGATGCTTTTATTAATGGATTACTGTCTAGATCAATTCGTCAGCGGTTGTTAGAAAATAAGACTCTGGATCTTAAAAGTGCTTTTGAGCAAGCTTCTACATTGGATGTGGCTCAGAGAAGTTCGGATTCTTATGCTCTTTTTAATCGGCCTGCGACTATGGTTTCGGCAGTTTCGGATGAAAAGGAATTATGTGGACTTAATGGGAGTGGTTTACTAGATTTTGAAACAGTTTCTACTTCGGCGGCCATTGCCTCTAGGATTCAGAAGTGTTATTTTTGTGGGAATATCCGGCACCCTTGTCTGAAGTGTCCTGCTCGGGAGGCTGTGTGTAGTAAATGCGGCAAGAGAGGTCATTATGCACGTGTGTGCAAATCATCAGGTTCAATTACCTTCCCTTCTCCTGGTGTGGGAGGGTCTTCCTCCACTACCTCTTCTGTGACGATTCAGCCTTTAGATAGGGCGTTTATTGCATCAATTTCTGCTGCATTTGCTCATGGCCTAAACAAAGCTATAGTTACGGCTCAAGTTAATGGGTTGGAAGTGAAGGCCCTTATAGATACGGGCAGTACTGAGAGTTTTATAAGTCTTCAGTTTGCGAAGGAGAAGCATTTGAAAATTTCGCCTGTTACGTATCAGGTGTGTATGGCTCAGACGACCCTTACTTCACAAATAGCTGGTTGTTGCTTTGTGAAAATGGTTCTTCTAGGTAATACGTATACTGATATACGCCTATCTGTTTTGCCTAATCTCCGCGGATAGTTAAGAAGACCAAGTCAAGAAGATATAGTAGTCAGGATAGAGAATTTATTAATTCTGAAGTTCAACGTCTCTTATTGGAAGGAATCATTGAACCTAGTTGTTCGCCTTGGCGAGCACAGGTAGTTGTCACGACTAATGAGAGATACAAGAAACGAATGGTGATAGACTATTCCCAAACTATTAATAGGTATACTCAATTAGACGCGTACCCTTTGCCTAAGATTGATGAGCTTATCAATAAAGTATCTCAGTATAAAGTTTTTAGCACTATTGATTTAAAGAGTGCTTATCATCAGATTCCTATTGTTAAGAAGGATCAACCATATACGGCCTTTGAGGCTGGTGGAAAGCTGTATCAGTTTTGCCGAACACCATTTGGTGTTACTAATGGTGTTGCTTGTTTTCAACGGGCAATGGATGCTTTTATAAGTGATAACTCCCTCTCTGACACCTTTTCATACTTAGATGACATCACAGTGTGTGGCAAATCAAGGGTGGAGCATGATTCTAATTTAAAAAGATTCCTTCAAGCTGCGGAAAAAGTTGGTTTAACTTTTAACAAAGAGAAATGTATCTTTTCGACTACTGAGGTAAATCTATTGGGGTATATTATTTCGGGAAATAAGATTAAACCAGATCCAGAACGTCTGCGACCATTGATCGATTTACCTTGTCCTACTAATTCTAAGGCTTTGCAACGAGTTGTTGGACTGTTTTCTTATTATTCTAATTGGATTGCAAATTTTTCACGGAAGATCCGGCCTCTTATTCGGGTTACGACATATCCTCTATCATGGGAGGCCAGGACATGTTTTGAGAATTTTAAAAAGGATATTTTAGGAGCAGTTGTGCATTCCATTGATGAGCAGGTTCCCTTTGTGATTGAGACGGATGCTTCGGATTTTGCAATTGGGGCTACTTTGAACCAAAATGGAAGACCTGTGGCCTTTTTCTCACGTACTTTGAATAATAGTGAAAAAAGACATTCCTCAATAGAAAAAGAGGCATACGCAATAGTAGAAGCATTGCGTAAATGGAGACATTATTTATCGGGGCGACATTTCACGTTGGTAACTGATCAAAAATCTGTGTCCTTTATGTTTGATGTTAAACATTTTGGAAAGATTAAAAATGATAAAATAATGAGATGGAGGATTGAGTTGGCATGTTACCATTTTGACATAGTTTATCATCTGGGGAAGGATAATGTTGCTGCTGATGCACTGTCGAGGGCTTATTGTTCTGTGATTCACGGAGATACGCTTATTAATCTTCACAATGCCTTATGTCATCCTGGGGTTACGAGGATGATACACTTTGTACGCAGTAAGAACTTGCCTTTTTCAGTTGAAGACGTCAAGCGGATGACTTCATCATGTTCTATCTGTGCTCGGTGTAAACCGAATTTCTTTAAGCCTCAACGAGCTCATCTTATAAAGGCTACTTCTCCTTTTGAACGTTTGAGTGTCGATTTTAAGGGACCTCTTCCTTCAACTACTCAAAACCGATATATATTTACTGTTGTGGACGAGTTTTCAAGGTTCCCTTTTGCTTTTCCTTGTGCAGATGTATCAGCTGCTACAGTTATTAAATGTTTGACTCAACTTTTTGTCATCTTTGGGATGCCTGCGTATATCCATTCGGATCAGGGAAGTTCTTTTATGTCTTCCCAGTTGAAGGAATACCTTCAGAGTCGGGGAATTTCTACTAGTAGAACTACCCCGTATAATCCCCAGGGTAATGGACAGTGTGAACGATACAATGGGGTGATCTGGAAGGCAGTTATGTTGGCGTTGACATCCCGGAACCTTAAGAATACACAGTGGGAAATGGTGTTGCCTGATGCCCTGCATTCCATTAGATCATTGCTTTCAACGGCTACTAATGTGACCCCCCATGAAAGGCTCTTTAACTATCCGCGGAGATCTACTATGGGATATTCGGTACCTTCATGGCTTACTAAGCAGGGACCTGTGTTGCTTCGACGCCATGTTAGATTGTCAAAATATGACCCCTTGGTGGAGGAGGTGGAGCTGTTGGAGGCAAATTCCCAATATGCTCATATTCGATTCCAAGATGGGAAAGAAAGTACTGTTTCAATTAAAGACTTGGCTCCTTGTGGGGGCCAGCCCTCTTCTGAGGATATTAATAATGGTCATGATTCGGATAATGTGGATGCTGTTACAGATACTACGAATATTTCCAATCCGATTGCAGATAATCATACTTCTATTAGTCAGCCTTTGATAGATGTTTATGACCGTCCCAGTTCATCTTCTGATGGGATTTCTAATCTGGAAACCGTTGAGAATCGGGATATGGATAGCCTTCCTGTTGAAGATACTTCTGTGCCTTCTGGCGTGGGAGGGCAAGGAATTTCACCAAGGTTAAGAAGGTCGACACGAACAAGATATCCGGTCGACCGATTGAAAATGGACTTTTAAATTGATAGTAATGTTTTAAAAATTGTTGAAATATTATAGTATATTGTTTTAGTTGAGAGATACTTAATACTTATGCGTAATGTTATTATTTGTTGTTGTTCATTTAGTATTGTGTTATGTAAATAGTTTTATTCTCGTGCATAGTTTAGTTGTAAATAATTAATTGTAAATTGTAAAAGTTATTAGGTTGGAGTATATTTTAAAAGGAGGGGTGAATGTGGTGATTATTCCTTGATTAGTAAAAGTATTGTGATTCGTTGTTTGTTAACTGCCTTAGGATATGTGTTGTAATCTCATTGGTAGTTGATGATCACATGATGTGTTGTGGCTACCTTAAATTCAGTCCTTTTCTAGCTTTAGTTGGGACTGGATGTGGAAAGATATGCTGCTGATTTTAAAGTTAATAAAGCCTAGCTTTGGAAGGCCAATCTATTCTTCATTTCAGTGCTCAAAAGAGAAGAAGGTGCCAGAAGAGTAGGGGCACAAACTAAGGAGAGTTTTGGTAATAAGGGCCAAACTCCCACCTTGGGTTGGGGCAGGGATTTGGGTGGGGCAGGGATTTGGGTGGGGCAAAGTATCCGAGAGGGGAGAAATGAAAGGAGGCATGACTGGGTAACAGGAAGGCAAGGAGACAGGAGAGAAGGGCCCGAGGGGTAAAGAGAAGAGAAAGATAAAGGAAGATAGAAATAATGGACTTGGGTCCGGAGCGGCTGCCAAAATGCACATGTGAATGGACACAAAGAAACTCAGATTAATTAGGCATGGCAAAGATTAGGATAGATATGTCCTGGTTGTAAATGGAGAATAGGGAGGAGACAATAAGGGAGAGCAACTTTCAGAACTCCTGGTTTTAATCATTAAAATTCAATTGATGTAAGGTGACCAGTCAATATAACAATATAATTCAAATTCATAGATGCAAAAGGGTCCATCTGAGGATTTGAATGATAGATAATTCTTGGCTTGACAGGATTTGTATGTGGGTTAGATCGCTATCTATGAGTGGCATTATAACAACCATGTCTGTCTCCAAAAATTTGTTTAAATATGCAAATATCGAGATAAATATAATGTTGGCTTAAAGCTTATAAGAATTTTACAATGGAAAAAAGAAAAAAATGATTAGGAACATAAGAACATGTGTAGGTCATCCAACCCCTTGAGCCTGTTCCACCATTCAATTAGATCATGGCTGATCTGTATCTTAACTCCTTTTACCCTCCTTGGCTCCAAAACCCTTAATACTGTTGCCTAACAAAAATCTAGCAACCTCAGTTTTAAAATTTTCAATTGACCTAGCCTCAACAGCTTTTTAGCGGAGAGAGTTCCAGATTTCCACTACCCTTTGTGTGAAGAAGTTCTTTCTAGATTTGAAATTACTAGAGTCTATAATTAGGGAGAGTGTCTGAACACCTTGAAAATTTTCACCTAATCAGGGAGAGCCAGCATGAGTATAAAGGGTAGGTCATGCCTGACGAACCTGATTGGATTTTTTGAAGAGGTGACTAAAGTAGTGGACAGGGGAATGTCTATGGGTGTTATTTATATGGACTTCCAGAAGGCATTTGGTAAAGTCCCTCATAAGAGACTGTGAATTAAAGTTGAAGCTCATGGAATTGAAGGCAAATTATTGACTGGTCAGGAGATTGGCTGAGCAGCAGGAGACAGAGTAGGGATAATGGGCAGGTACTCTAATTGGCAGGATGTGACTAGTGGCGTCCCGCAAGGATCTGTGTTGGGACCTCAACTATTCACCATATTTATTAACGACTTAGATGATGGGATAGAAAGCCACATGTCCAAGTTTGTTGATGACCCAAAGATAGGTTGTATTGTAAGCAGTGTAGATAGAAGCATAAAATTACAAAGAGATGTTAATAGATTAAGCGAATGGCCAAAACTGTGGCAAATGGATTTCAATGTAGGCAAATGTGAGGTCATCCACTTTGGACCTAAAAAAGGTAGAACACGGTATTTTCTAAATGATGAAAAGCTAGAAACAGTGGCGGTCCAAAGAGACTTGGGAGTCCATATACATAGATCATTAAAATGTCATGGACAGGTACAGAAAATAATCAAAAAGGCTAACGGAATGCTGGTCTTAATATCTAAAGGACTAGAGTACAAGGGGGTAGAAGTTATGCAAAGCCCTGGCTAGACCACACCTGGAGTTCTGGGAGCAGTTCTGGGCACAACACCTTGGAAAGGATATATTGGCCTTGGAGGGAGTGCAGTGTAGGTTTACCAGAATGATGGTCTCCAAGGGTTAAATTACACAAACTAGGGTTGTATTCCTTGAAATTTAGAAGGTTAAGGGGTGATTTGATCAAAGTTTTCAAGATCTTAAGGGGAACTGATAGTGTAGATAGAGAGAATCTGGACTAAAAATTCAGGGGCTTTACGCTACCCGTTACTGTCAAAAAATCGTGAAAAGAGGGCGGCCACCGTTCTTTCGCCAGCTGGCCGCAGGTCCCATGGCATCCGCCATTTTCCTAGGCCTGGCAGCCCTGCAAAGTAAAATGAGGGAGCGGTGACACGTCGACTTAACATCACCATAGCGAACTTGGCCTAAGCTTGCCATGTAAACCCAGCATGCAAGCAGACTCACAGATGCTGTCTGCACCTCCTAAAGGGACACACACATCTTTTAGCTAAGTTTGCATTTAATCTTTTGCACTGGGCTTTTTTTGATTTTACTGAAGTAGTGGATTGCTGCAATAGATGTTAAAAGTTTTTTAAGTGAGTAGGGAGTGCTGCTGGATGCTTGCAAGGCTTCGGATGGTAATGGAAGGCCTCTGTGAAGACAGAAAAAGCTGCAAATCCTCAGCAGGTCAGGCAGCATCTGTGGAGAGAGAAACAGAATTTACATCTCAGGTCAAGATGCTGCCTGACCTGTTGAGTATTTTCAGCATTTTATGCTGTCTTTTCAGATTTACAGTATCTGCTCGCAGAGGGAAGAGGAAGATGCAGAAGAGGAAGAAGCTGAAGAGGAGGAAGCAGAAGGAAGGATGCAACCCAGACAGGTCCTTTCTGGCCGGGATATCTGCCTGCTGTCCTAGTGACCACAACCTCAATTCTCCTTTCAACATTAGTCCTACACCTTACCTTCCCTCTGTTACTGACCATCACAGTGTCCTCTTGGTCACGATGCTGAAATAAAAGCCACCAAAAAGCAAACTTTCCAATCCAATTTTATACATCTATCCATCCAATATGACATCAAGAAATCAACTCATCACCCTTATGCATTCTCTTAGTGACTGTCTTGTGTGTGCCTTTGCCTATCCTACTGATACCCAGTGGCTGCAGCATGGCTGGTGAAAGGCTGCTGACTATCATAGGGGTCACTGCAAATGTCCTTGCTGGTCGGCCTTGAGGAGCTGGCAGCTGGGAGTGTCAAATTAAGTGACGGTGTTTCTTCTTCTTCTTCTTCATTCTCCTCTCCCTCTTCTTGACCAACGACTGGCTGGGCAGGCTGCATTTCTTGGGTGTATGAAATGAGGAAGGCACAAGGGTGGAGTTGTGGTGATGGGAGGGTGGAAAAGCAAGAGGTGCATGCCAGAAGGAGGATAACGTATGAGGATACCAGCATCTTGTATCCTTTCTGCCTCACCACTGGCCAAGGGCTCAGCCATGCCCCTGCCAAGAATGGCCTGCATCGTCCATCCAAGGGGGTGAGGTGAGGCTAGGATTGGGAGATATGCCGCGTGATTGGTACAGATTGTTGGTAGGTGAGTGATTGCGGCAGGAGTGGGGGGGAGAGTCTTGCATTGAGCAGCGTGAGAGGCTAGTGATGCAGTTGGTAGGAGACAGGTTTTGAAGGTGCATTCACTGACCTTGACCAGTGGTCTGAGGTCATGAAGCTTCTTTGGGCACTGGAGCCAGGTGGTGGGGGTGACACTGCTGGCAGTAACAGCCTCGGTGATGTAGTCCCACATCGTTCTTTCTGGAGGGCCTCCTGGCCCCTGTGAGTAGAGGACCTTTCTTGCAGTGTTGACCCCCTGCACAAAGTTGGAGTTACTTGCTGAGCCATTAAGTGTTAGCGCTGAAGCACTTTTCCCATTTTTTGAGGTTCAGAAGGGCATTCACCTTTAAGTGCTGAAGACCTCCATTGGGACTTCTTTTTAATGTAATTTTTTTTAATGGCAGTCAGGGATGAAAACTGCATTTTTCACTTCACTTTAATATTTATTAGTTCAGAAGGCATTGCCCTTTTAATTCATTGTCCTTTTAATTACCCACAAATGCTAGTGAACTCCAGTGCCTCACTTCCAGAGGCTGTTAGAAGCTGGATCGCTGCTTCAGGACGGGAACTTTGACTCCCATGCCTGCACTAACGCCACCAGGAGGGTGTTACACAGTAAGTTAGCGCTGGGCTAAAAATCTTTAGCCCCCAGCGTGAATTTTTCCCTGGTAGTGCTTTGTCCATTTTCAGCAGCTGTTAACCTGAGTTTCCAATGACACCGGCAACTCTGGTGACAGCCACAAATTTCACCCCCACTATTTCTGCTGGTTGGGGATTCTAGGACTTGGGGACATAGTCTAAATATTAGAGCCAGGCCTTTCAGGAGTGAAGTTAGGAAGCACTTCTACATGCAAAGGGTGGTAGACGTTTGGAACTCTCTTCCGCAAACAGCAATTGTTGCTAGATCAATTGTTAATTTTATGTCTGATATTGATCGATTTTTGTCAACCAAGGTATTAAGGGATATGGGCCAAAGTGGGGTATATGGACTTCAGTCACAGATCAGTCATGATCTCACTGAATCGCGGAACAGGCTCGAGGGGCGAAATGGCCTACTGCTGTTCCTATGTTCCAATGTCCTGACATCACCCCTGAACGGCCTAGCTCTAATTTTAAGGTTATGGGAAATCTAAACTGTTTATATTGTTTATAGAACCTATGGTAGATTACAACGCAACCAGTAGATGGATGGCTTGTGGTACCACTTAAACAAAACACTGAAGAGATGAATTCCCTGTAATTTGCTTGCAGGTCATACACTCACTGCAGCCCACGATGTTGTTAGGAGTCAACTGTATGAGGGCACACAACAGCACACAGGGCACCATTCTCCCTGTCATTTTCTCTCCTCTTTGTCGAGAGGTATCTGGTCTGGAATAACCCCACAACTGAGATAAAGAAACATATTCTCCACCATTTCACAGCACTACTGTACCATCACACAAAAAATAACTTAGATGATAGCTTAAAATAGCAGTACAAAACAAATGATTGTCCTTCTTTCTCCACATCCCCCCCCAACACAAAATAAATAAAACAAACAAACCCCATCACTGATAGCCTTGGTTTCAGGGGCTGTTTTGTCATTTCTATGTTTTCTGAGGAAGGTAGGAAGGAAACAGAACACCACACCTTAATATGAATGTTGAAAACAGATCGGAAATATATGGGTGTAGGCTGTGCATTTGCTCTTGGTGTGTGCATGTCCAGCTTATTGTTCCACAGCAGTATTCACAGAGCTCTGCTGAAAACCCTGCTATTGAAGTAAAGAGTAGAATCCTGTGCAGAAAGTCTAGCCATCCAGTAATTTTGCCACAGGCTGGATGTCACCATCTATTTATTTTGCAGCAGTATTAGCTATTCATGCAGCTCGATCCAATTCCTCTGTGGCCGTCCTGGGTTCCTCCCACATTACCGTCACACCTGAGCTCCTCTCCACTCAGCACTGCTCCCAGTCCCCTACTGTTGCTGTTAAAACAGGCGCCAAAGCATCCAATATGACGGGCAGTGTGCAACAGTGTTAGGCCCTTTGCATATGCAAATAAGGGGTCGGATGCCTGTTTGATGCTCTCTTTACTGGCCAGCTGCATTCAGGAAAACCAGGTCTACATACAGTCTAACCAGCGGTCCTTAAAGGGACCGCTGCAGGCCTCCACCAATAAAGTAGTTTTTTTTTACTTACTTGAATGCTACTTGCACTCCTGCTCCTCTCAGCATTAAAAGCGCAGGTCACTGCCGGCCACAACTTGCACCCCCTTCCGATCATGGCCTCGACACCCCTCTCGATTGCTGCCTCAGCCCCCTTCCCAATCGCGGGCTTGACCCCATCCCGGTCACCCATCCCCCTCCCCCTCCCCGGTCAACCCTCCCCCTCCCGGTCACCCCCTCCCGGTCACCCCTCCCCCTCCAGGTCACCCCTCCCCCCCCCCCCCCCGGTCACCCCTCCCAGTCACCCCTCCCCCTCCCGGTCATCCCCTCCCCCTCCCGGTCACCCCTCCCCCTCCCGGTCACCCCTCCCCCTCCCGGTCACCCCTCCCCCTCCCGGTCACCCCTCCCCCTCCCAGTCAACCCCCCCCCTCCCGGTCACCCCACCCCCTCCCAGTCACCCCTCCCCACCGGTCACCCCCCCCCTCCCAGTCACCCCTCCCCCTCCCGGTCACCCCCACCCCCTCCCGGTCACCCCTCCCCCTCCCAGTCTCCCCCTCCCAGTCTCCCCCTCCCCCTCCCGATTGCACCCCTCCCGGTTGCCTCTCTCTCGATCGCTTCCCACTCTTGCAGACTTATCCGAGGGCTGCTGCGGCGACACAGTGGCCCAAAATTCAAATGCTCTACTCTGGTGAGCTGCCTGGGGTGCCCAGCAGGCACCTGCAGCTAACCAGTCTGATGTAATTGAAGCCCGAGGCCCAATATCGGATGGGCCTTGGGCCTACCTGTTCCAGCGCAGGGATCGACTCTGCTAGTGGGAACCAATTTCCAGGCCAAGATCTTTGATCTCCTTTTACTAATCTTACTCTATCCAGCATCCCCCCTTTCCTTGTTTTCCCTCAGCACATGTCTCCATTGCATGGCAACCTGAGCTCTAATCTCTGATGATTGACTCTGAAGGTCTAATGCTAGCTCTGTGACATCATTGACCTGAGGTGACTGCCACTATCCACTTTCCCTCACATTTGTCCACCTTTGTAAGTTCATGTACATTCTTCTTTAAAGTCATAACCCTTTTCTCAAGATTATTGATGAACAGACAATTTTCCCATGTCTTCACCCATCTATTATACCTGACTTCATAAACATCCCCCACCAATCACACCTCGTATCCTCCACCTTTATTATACTTATCTTGTCTGATCCCTTTTTAATCTTACTTCTGTTTGCCCCAGTTTAGTTTTACTTCCCTTGGGTACTCCCTTTTAAATCTATTCTCCCAGGATCTCCTGATATGATTTTACTTCTCTCTGGTGCCACGTAATTTTTTCATCCCTCGGGTGCTCCTTTTTAGTTTGACTGTTTAATATACACAAACCTTTAAAAATGTGCAAAAGCATGTCAAATGGGTGATAAACAGACTTGCATTTATATAGTGCCTTTCACGACCTCAGGACGTCCCAAAGCGCTTTAAAGCCAATGAATTACTTTTGGAGTGTAGTCACTGTTGTAAGGTAGGAAACACAGCAGCCAATTTTTGTACAGCAAGATCCCACAAACAGCAATGTGATAATGACCAGATAATCTGTTTTAGTAATGTTGATTGAGGGATAAATATTGGCCAGGACATCAGGGAGAAATCCCCAGCTCTTCTTTGATATAGTGTCATGAGGTCTTTTACGTCCACCTGAGAGGGCAGATGGGGCCTCAGTTTAACGTCTCATCTGAAAGACGGCACCGCTGACAGTGCAGCACTCCCTCAGTACTGCACTGGAGCATCAGCCTAGATTTTTGTGCTCAAGTTTCTGGAGTGGGACTTAGAACCCACAACCTTCTGACTCAGAGGTGAGAATGCTACCCACTGATCCACGGCTCAGAGAGGCAAAGTGCAACCCAAAATAAAACATAGCCAGAGAAGCAAAATATAGCAGGAAGAAATTCTTTCAGTATTTCAATGGTAAGATGACAGTCAGAGAAGAGTTGAGAACCATAAAAGATGCAAAGAGGCTCTAAAACGATTCTGCGTCGCAGGATGCTAAACATTTAGAATGATTGCTTCCCCCAATAATTCACAAGGGAAAGAATGTGCAACATGTCCTCCACAAACAGTTACCAAGGCAAAACTAATGACGTCAACATAACTGAGATGGATGTCCCAGACAGGCTAAAAGAGCTCAAAAACAATGAACCCCCAGGGATAGATGGCATTGATTCCAAGTGCTAAAGGTGACCAGGGTGGAGATTTATGAGGCGAGAGAGTTACTGAACACTGGGAAGGTACCAATAGATTGGAAACAGGCTGACGTGGAGGGGCAAATTTTAACCTCAAAAAAACAGCCGAGTTTGGGTTGGTGGGAGGTTATAATGTTAAAAATATGAATCCCATTTCCAACCCGCCCACTTTCTGGTTTTAACATAGGCAGGACAGGGGGCGGGCAACCCATCTGCTCCCAGGATGTGGGTTGGCAATTTAAATATTATAATGAGACTGCGTGCCTCATTATAATCCACGATTTCAAATTTAACTCTGGCCGGCCGGGTTTTCCAGGCCTCGGAAAACCCGTCGGCCAAAGCGAGATGAGATCTGCTAGATCCAGGAATTAATTGCCTTTCCACTTATTTGCTGGATCCAGTGTACCTGTCTTGCCAACTCCCCGCGATTGGACCCCCCCCCACCGACCCTTCCAAACTCCCCCCAACCTCCCCCACCAGACCTCCGACCTCCCCCACGAGGACTCCGATATCACCCCGAGGCCTCTGAATTTCCACCCTGCCCCCGGCCCCCGATCTCCCACCCTTTGGCCTCCGATCTCCTACCCCTCCCACCGGCCTCTGATCTCCCACCACCCCCCACGCTCGGCCTCCAATCTCCCACCACCCCACCCTGGCCCAGCCTCCGATCTCCCACCACCCCTCACACTCAGCCTCTGATCTACCCCCACCCGCCCTCCGATCCCCCACTACCCCTCACACTTGGCCTCTGATCTACCCCCACCTGCCCTCCGATCCCCCACTACCCCTCACACTTGGCCTCTGATCTACCCCCACCCACCCTCCGATCCCCCACTACCCTTCACACTTGGCCTCTGATCTACCCCCACCCGCCCTCCGATCCCCCACTACCCCTCACACTTGGCCTCTGATCTATCCCCACCCGCCCTCCGATCCCCCACTACCCCTCACACTTGGCCTCTGATCTACCCCCACCCGCCCTCCGATCCCCCACTACCCCTCACACTTGGCCTCTGATCTACCCCCACCCGCCCTCTGATCCCCCACTACCCCTCACACTTGGCCTCTGATCTACCCCCACCCGCCCTCCGATCCCCCACTACCCCTCACACTTGGCCTCTGATCTATCCCCACCCGCCCTCCGATCCCCCACTACCCCTCACACTTGGCCTCTGATCTACCCCCACCCGCCCTCTGATCCCCCACTACCCCTCACACTTGGCCTCTGATCTACCCCCACCCGCCCTCTGATCCCCCACTACCCCTCACACTTGGCCTCTGATCTACCCCCACCCGCCCTCCGATCCCCCACTACCCCTCACACTTGGCCTCTGATCTACCCCCACCTGCCCTCCGATCCCCCACTACCCCCACACTCGGCCTCCGATCTCCCATAACCACCCCCCACCCCCTCACCCTGCTCCACCGGCCTCCAATCTCACCATCCTGCACCCTTGGCTTCCATTTTCACCCAGGCCTCTGATCTCCAACCCCTCCCCAACCCCCCACCCGCCCTCTGATCCCTCCGTGTCTCCTCTCAGTTCCCCGGCGGCAGCCTTGCGCTGAGGACCCGCCTGCCCGACAGCCACCCAGCCTCTCCATCTGGCTCACAGCTGCTGGGAAATGGAGAAACAAAATGTTAATCAGGTCCGGCCGTTAAATTCAGCAGGGCCTGAGGGAAACCCATTCTTCTGGGTTTCTCGACCTCAATTCAATCACCCTGCTGCTTCCCCGCCTCCGAGTAAACATCCAGCTCATAGTGTCCATATTCAAATTTGCGACAACTCTGACTCAGACTCATTACTATTTCTTCAATCCTATTTAAAATAATGGGATCTATTATCAGGTGAGGATGGTCTGTACAATAATAACTTCGTTAACAGCAGCTAACATGGATTCCGAAGGGAACGATCCTGCCTGGCCAACCTTCTTCACTTCTTTGAGGATGTGGCATTTCAAGTGGACTGTGGGAAGCCCTGAGATGTGTTGCGTCTAGACTACCAGAGGGCATTTGACAAAGTTCCTCAGAAAAGGCTATGGGGGAATTTTAACTCACCCCTACGGGCAGGAATAGGGCGTGCGAGGAAAGAAAGAAAAGAAAAAGAGAAGATGAAGGAAGGAAAGAGGAAGGGAAGGAAGGAAAAAGGAAGGGAAGGGAAGGAAAGAGGAAGGGAAGGAAGGAAAGAGGAAGGGAAAGAAGGAAAGAGGAATGGAAGGGAAGGGAGAAAGGAGAAGGAAGGCTTCCACTTCTATAGCACCGTTCATGACCTCAAGACGTCCCAAAGCACTTTACAACCAATGAAGTACTTTTGAATTGTAGTCACCATTGTAATGTAATAAAATCTCGCTACAAACATGCAGGAACCTCACGAATTTCATGCAAACTGGGGTCATATGATTACTCCCACACAGTTTTAACCCAACAAAATGGAAGTCCCGGCCTTCGCCCAGTCTGTTAGCTTTCACCTAACAGGATTGGTTCAGAGTCAGCAGGATTTAAATAGCTCAGGAGCTGCAGGCACTGGGATCAGTGGTACAGTGTATGTACCTTTAAGAGAGAACTACTTTTACAGCTCCTGTATACTGTAGTACTGGCAGTGACCACACCTGTATATAAGCCTTGAGCAGGCATCTGTACTGTTAGTTTTTTAGACTACCCTCATCCAGTAAACACCTGTTGATTGTTGATTTGCAGTCTCCGTCTATTTATTGAAGAACACCATACCTTAAGATTCACGGATTCAACAGTGGCGACGAGGTCGATTCGAATCTACCTGCAACTCTGCACTTCCTCCCAAGGATTCACTCCGGGAGGACAGTGGAAGAAAGTCGAGGCCAGAAGCACGGGCGTCGACCATGAGCAACCGCCCAGTCATCCGGCAGAGAGTGAACATCGCAAGGGAGGCTGTTGAGAGCTGGGCTTGGTTCTCCAGCCACGACGATCCAGCAACAGACTGGCAACAGGTACAGCGCAGACCCTTCCCGGACAGCGGCGGCTGGAGCCAACCGACGGCACAGAAAAGGCCGAGCAGCGTCGACGGAGTAAGAGAGAGGGTAAAGCGCACAGGGCGCAGCCGGGGGTTGAAGACCAAGCGGCGTTGACGGAAAACAAAAAGAGAGAGAGGGTAAAGCACAGCCGGGGTTCAGGACCGAGCGGCGGCAACGAGAGAGGCGCACAGGAGAACGCGCAGAGCGCAGCCAGGGCTCAAGGGCTGAGCAGCGTCCGCGGGGAAAGAAAGGAAGCGCGGGAGACGCCATTTGAGCCGCGGAGAAGAAGGGAGAGCACGGGAGATGCCATTTTTTAAGCCGCAGCGGAGAAGAAGGGTGAGCGCGGGAAGAAAGGAAAGCGCGGGAGACGCCATTTTGAGCCAGCGGAGAAGAAGGGAGAGCGCGGGAGACGCCATTTTAACCAGTCTAACCACACCCAGGGATGCCGAAGAGTGGCAGGGTCACAGCGTTCGACAATGAAGTCGAAGATTGGGCGACATATGTGGAACGCATTGAGGTGTACTGCAAGGCGAATGAAGTGCCAGATGCCAGGAAAGCACTGGTTTTGTTGAATTCCATGGGTGCAAAAACGTATGGCTTACTGCGAAACCTAATAACCCCAAAGAAGCCAGTGGATAAGGATTTTGAAAGCATAGTGGAAATCCTACAGGACCACTTAAACACCACACCGCTGCTGATAGCAGAAAGATTTAAGTTCCACAAAAGGAACCAACATAAAGACGAAAGTAATGCTGAGTATTTAACGGAACTGCACAAGCTATCGAAACACTGCCAGTTTGGAATGGGACTAGCAGATACGTTAAGGGACAAGTTTGTGTGTGGGCTTCAAAGTGAAGGAACCCCGAAACGGCTTCTATCAGAAAAGGATCTTACGCTGGACAAGGCTTTCAGCGTGGCAGTATCACACGAAGCAGCCGCACGGGGCGCTGCAGAGATACAACGGAGACCGCAAGAATATGGCACCAATGAAATGTCATATGGAGCAGGGAAGTGTTATCGCTGCGGCAGAACAACACACGACCAGAAGGATTGTTGGTTCAAGGACCAAGTGTGCAGACAGTGTGGAAAAGCAGGACACATTGCAAGAGTCTGCAGGTCAGGGAAGAAAACCAGCAGCAAGAAATCTCCACAGGAGAAGTACAAAAAGGTACATAAGGTGATGGACAGTAGTTCAGACGAACAGAAAAGTGATCCAGACTCCAGAAGCAAGGAGCTGGGTTGTCTGAAACTACATAATGTAATCAAAATGGAGGATCACCAGACTATCTGGGTCACGCTCAAGATAGACAGAGTCCAAGTGAAAATGGAATTGGACACAGGATCAGCCTTAACAGTCATAAACCGAAGGGACTACAAGCGGCTATTCTCACATATACCCTTGAAAGCTACAGAGATTGTCTTGAAGACGTACACGGGGCAAAATGTCTACCCCAAAGGAAAAATAAGGGTGAACGTGATATACAACGGCCAGGAAATACCAAAAATGGACCTATATGTATTGCCAGATGGAGGACCACCACTACTAGGATGTGAATGGATCCGGAAGATACAATTAGATTGGCATTCCATACAGGCACTGAAGGTTGAGGCCAAAAAGGATGACGACGTCACACCTGGACGACTGTCAAAAATGCTAACTGACGCACAAGAAGTGTTCCAGGAGGGACTCGGAACACTAAAAGGCATAACAGCGACGATTAAAATAGAGGAAAATGCAAGCCCAAAGTTTTTTAAGGCCAGACCGGTGCCTTATGCGATCCGCCCAGCCGTCAAAGCAGAGCTGGAAGGTTTGGAACGTTCAGGAGTACTGTCCAAAGTGGACTGGAGCGAGTGGGCTACACCCATCGTTCCTGTAATGAAGAGGTCGTTGAGTAATATGCCTGGGGAACCAAAGAAGGTTCGCATCTGTGGGGACTTTAAGGTGACAGTGAACCCAGTCCTTCACACGGTACAATATCCGCTTCCGCGGATTGAAGATATTTTCGCCTCGCTATCTGGAGGAAAACGCTTCACTAAGATTGATCTGGCCCAGGCGTACCTGCAAATGGAGGTAGAAGAAGCCTCGAAACAATACCTCACGATCAACACGCACAAAGGTCTCTACCAATACAACCGGCTGGTGTTCGGGGTAGCATCGGCTCCGGCTATTTGGCAAAGGGCAATGGATCAAGTCCTGCAAGGGATTCCAGGGACCCAGTGTTATTTGGACGACATCCTGGTCACGGGCGAAAATGACAGTGATCACCTCACCAACCTGGAGAAGGTGCTCACTAGATTGAAGGAATATGGGCTACGAGCTAATCGCGAGGTTTTCCAGAAGCAGATCTCGTATTGTGGCCACGTTATTGATGAAGAGGGGTTACATAAGTCCCCTGAAAAGATTGAGGCAGTAGTCAAGGCTCCAGCACCGGAAAATGTGTCACAACTGAGGTCGTTCCTCGGGCTGGTGAACTACTACCATAAGTTCTTACCAAATTTGTCTACAGTATTACACCCACTGAACACCCTACTACAAACGGGGGTACCATGGAAGTGGAATGACGAATGTAAACGAGCTTTCCAGAAGTGCAAAGAATTGATCACATCAAAAGAGGTGTTGGCCCATTTCAACCCAGCACTACCAATTCGGTTGGCGTGTGATGCATCACCCTATGGTATTGGAGCGGTGCTGTCGCACAAATTCCCAGACGGGTTGGAGAGGCCAGTAGCCTTTGCGTCTCGGTCACTAACCTCAGCCGAGTGCAACTACGCCCAGATTGACAGGGAGGCCCTCAGCCTAGTATGGGGAGTAAAAAAATTCAACCACTATCTGCATGGGCAGAAGTTCACGTTGCTGACTGACCACCAACCATTTGTCTCCATCTTTAATCCAAAGAAGGGCGTTCCGGTGATGACTGTGCAACGGCTACAAAGATGGTCCCTTTTTCTAGGGGCAAACCAATATGAAATAGAGCATAAGGGCACGAAACAGCATGGAAATGCTGATGGGCTATCACGTCTGCCACTGCCTACTGCGGAGGAAGCACCAGCAGTGGACCCTGTCGAAATATTTTATTCGTCGATAATTGAACGCTTGCCAGTAACTAACGCGGATATAGAGAAGGAGACCCGAAATGATCCGACACTGTCTCGGGTATATGATTTGACGGTGAAGGGATGGCCAACACATGGCGGCTCACTGTTGCCAGCATTCTCATCCAGAAGAGAACAGCTGTCAGTATGCCAGGGGACAGTGATGTGTGGATCCCGAGTGGTAATTCCACCCAAGTTAAGGGAGAGAGTGCTCAATGAGCTTCACGAAGGCCATCTGGGACGGGTGAAAATGAAAAGCCTTGCTAGGGCTTATGTGTGGTGGCCGGGGATCGATCAACAAATCGAGGACCTAACAAAGAGCTGCTCAGGATGCCAGAAGGTCCAAAATGCACCACCACATGCCCCTCTACACCCATGGGAGTGGCCCTCCTCTCCATGGCAATGGGTGCTTATTGATTTTGCTGGTCCATTCATGGACTCGATGTTCTTAATAGCAGTGGATGCGCACTCGAAATGGCCTGAGGTGATCAAAATGTCCTCCACCACTACGGAGAAAACGATTGCAGTCCTACGGACCATATTTGCCAGGAACGGCTTGCCAGAGCAGATTTGCTCTGATAACGGACCACAGTTTGTGTCCGAAGAGCTTCGGAAATTTATGAGAAGGAATGGGGTAAGGCATTACACATCCACCCGTATCATCCAGCCACAAATGGATTGGCTGAGAGGTTCGTACAAACATTAAAAAGGCAATAAGGGCCATGTGCGATGACGACATTCCACTACAGCATAAGGTGGACAATTTCCTGTTAGCCTACAGAAATGCGACACATGCAGTTACCAACCAGACCCCGGCCATGATGTTCTTTAACCGAAGGTTGAGATCTTGTCTGGATTTGCTCAGACCAAATGTGCGAAGAAATGTTGAGGATAAGCAATTCCAGCACATCAATGAGAAGCCGACAAGGTGCTTCAATGTAGGACAACCAGTCTTGGCCCGCGACTACCGAACAGAGAAACGGCAACCCGGAACAATATGCACACGGCAGGGGCCACTAATGTACACAGTGGATGTCGGGGAGAACATTGTGAGATGCCACGTCGACCAGATCCTAGCGTCACAGGAACGAGTCAACCCCATGTCTCGCGTACCTGGGGATGAACCCGACATACCGGTAGCATCTACCCCAGAAACAGTAGCAGCGGAAACTGATGAACTAACCGACGAAAGGGGGCCAGAATCGCCTCCCCACCAGGAACAAGACACTCAGGAAAGGCGCTATCCAGAAAGGATCAGGAAGCCGCCCCAAATACTGAATCTATAAATGGACTATTTCCGTTAAATGTGCATGTTAAAGTGTTAACTGTTATTTGAATGTTATGGGTACTGTTAATCTAAAAGGGGAGGAATTGTAGTGTATGTACCTTTAAGAGAGAACTACTTTTACAGCTCTTGTATACTGTAGTACCAGCAGTGACCACACCTGTATATAAGCCTTGAGCATGCCTCTGTACCTCCAGTCTTGAGACTACCCTACTCCAGTAAACACCTGTTGATTGTTAAGTTACAGCATCCTGTATAAAGATCTGCTTGCTGCATGCCGTGCCAGTGGGCCATGCCATGCCAGTAGCTGTTCAGCTGACAACCGCCCTGGACAGCTTTTGTGCCTCAGCACCATTCCAGGGTGCTACTGAGAAGGCAAGTGCACTCATGCAGGGCTTCTGCCTGCAGTGCATAAGCTGAGAGCAAAAAGAAGCAAGATGCTAGGAGAATGGGGGTGTCTTGAGTGAGAAGTAAGCGTCTTGAGTGTGAACTAAGGAGGGAGTCATGGGAGGAGGTGCAGGTTCAGCAACTGACAGCAGGTGAGAAGAGCGTGCCGTGGGCGGATGCAGTGAAGGCAGCAAGCAGCAGGTGAGTGTGCGTTAGGAGTGAGAATGAGAGGTGGTAGAGTGCACCCTTGTGATTGGTGGTGAAGGATGTGATGCAGGGATGGTAATTGCTGTGAATGCTGAAGGATGGAGGGGAAGGACTGTGACCAGTTGCAGTGCAAGAGATGGTAAAGCGAGGAGCTGTGGGCCCCTTTGTTGATCTCGTGAGGAAATTGAACGTTTTCCTGCACTACATCCAGATCCTTGGGCTGACTTCCTCTGCCACCTCTAACCATGCTTCCATTGAGAGGCTGTTGGGCATCTTCTTCGTGGGGAAATCCCTTCCCTCCTGTCACTGACAGCTGCTAGTAACACCTTCAGTGAGGCTTCTGACAACCTGGGGGTGACCCTTCCCCTCCTTCCAGCCACATTTACTGTCTAGCACAAGAAGAAATAAAGATGGTAAAAATGATAAACTTCAGTGAGTGCAACCTCCCTTTAAGAGGGGCAGTCACCCTTTAAATACCCTAACTCGTGGCTGCAAATCGAAATTGCACGGTAAAGGTGGGTGGGTTGCCTGCTGCTGATGCAATTGGTCGGCCAATCCCCCAAATATATTAAAATGAGGCCCGGCCTGACTCCGATTTCCTCTTTCTGGTCCACCACCCACAGCACCAATCCCACTCCAGGTTAAAACTGCCCCAATTTGTTAAACTCAAAACTGTGAGGATTTAGGGTAAACCTTGGATGAATGGGTTGAAAACAATGAGTTATTATTTGAGGAGAAGGTCGGGATGCTGTGTTAAATATTAAAAATTGCGAAGCGCTACCCCTTCCCACCGTGTACTCGCCTGCTGCCATTTTTACAGTGGCGGGTTGCGTGGCATGTCTGTGTCCCACACTTGAGAGGTGGGCCACTTCATTATAATATTTAAATCAGACTCCCGCTGTGCAATTGGGAGCCTAATTTGAATTTAATGTTGGCCGGCTGGGTTTCCCAGGGCTCGGGAAACCCGGCACCTAAAGGGAGACAGGAGCAGCTGGATTCAGCAGGTAAGTACTTTTTATAACACTGCTTGTGAGTCTGGAGAAGATGGAGTACTCCCCCGCCGCCCACCCCCGGCCCCGCAAAACTTTCTGCCGATCACAGCCTCTCCTCGCTGCTGGGATCAGCCAACCCGCCACTCCAACCCTCAATCTCCAGCCTTCCCCCCAATCGGCCAACCCCCTCTTCGACAGATGATCTTTCCTTCCCTCTCTCCCTCCCTCTCGATTGCCATGCTATGACTGACACGTCCCACCAACCCCCGATCTTTGCCGATTGCCGGGGACCGTCCCCAACAGTCCCCGGCTGCGGCCTTCTACCGCTGGCTTTCCCACCCAGCAGCTGGCCAGACGGGAAACAGAACAAAAAAATTTACAATAAGGTCCCGTCGTTAAACTCGGCAGGGCCGCGGCGTTCCCGGGAATTTCGGGGCCAACGTGCTGAAACGTCTTTTAAGTTTCCGTGCAACAGCAAGCAGTGCAAAGTTAAAGCAGTGTGAGACTCCCCTCCTGGTGGTCTCACACCTGACAGGAAGATGAAACCGATGGTAGTTGAGATATCGTTACGCTGCTTATCTTGCCTTGCTGCAACATAGGAACCATGGCATGGAAATTTCATGGGGGTTCTCCCGTCGTAACTTTGGTGAGAGACCGGCAGAACCCCCAGAGAAATGGCATAAACAGTCATGTTGAACCGGAATTGCAGCGGCCGTTATCCAGCAGATGTGCAATATGGTCATACACACTTGTAATGGGGAACCTCAGCCGTCATGTCGGTAAACGGTGGACGCACTGCTCACATTTTTGATTCACCGTGGATGGGAAACTGTTTGCAGCGGGCCTGTTATTTTCCGATATTTGGTGGTGGAGAATTGAGCATGTGCTTGAAAAATAAGTCCCTCACCCCCATAACTGCACCCTTAGTTTAATTATGCCTCACTAAACATACACTACAGCAGATTCAGGAAAGGCGAATTTTTGCTGTACTATACTAACCTCAAGGTGTAAGGAGCATAAAAATATGGGGAGAGGGAGTGGATCCTACATTAGAAGGGTGAATCCACAATCCCACACTTCCAATGGCAGTCACGTTCATAGAGAGCATAGGACAGAGAATTGGGGATAAAATGTTCTAGTTCTATCACCAAGCCATGCGGCACATCAGTGCAGCTCCCTACTGGAAGCATGGGATTGCAGAAGCATCCTTAAGATGCGTAGATAAATATGAACAATAATAAGGCTAGAGTTTTCATCTGGAATCCCTGTTTTCAGGCTGTCCCTCAAGCACTGCTGGGAAGAAAATGGGGTAGGATGCCTCCCCGCCACTGAAGTAAACTACAAACATTTTTCTCCCCTTCCCCCTATTGCTACCGATGTTGGCCGCCCGCCCATTGCCTACCCCACCATAAGTAAATGATGGCAAGGGAGCAGGGCTTGGGACTCTGTGCCACCGAGAGAGAGAAAGATAGGTCGCCAGGCGATGGTAGCCATATTGGTTCGAGTGATATTTAGGTATCGCTGGTGGCTGCCTTAAACAGGCGTTAGGCCCTTTGCTTATGCTAATGCGGTGCCTAATAGTTATTTAAGAACCCCACTGTGAAATTGGTCAAAACCGTGACAGAGTTTGCCATGCGCAAGTTCTGACTAGATTTTCAGGCTCCACAGCGGCCTAACAAACAGTTCTTAAAAGGACTGCTGGAGGCCACTGTAGACTTATTTTCACTTACCTGAATGTGAAGCCGGGTGGAGCAGGACTGCTCCTTCTTTGCTCCACAGAAATACTGTGGGTCGCTGATGGCCCACGCTCACTCCCTCCCGTTTGCCTATCCCTGCCCCCCAGGACCTACCTGGAGGCCGCTGCCACTGCCGTTGAGCTGCACTGAGCTGGCCAATCTTGCTTTGGACCCGACCACCAAGCTTTATCTGCACGCCCGATTGGCCCCCGTAGTTTGCCGGTTTCATGGTAATGAGGCCTGAGGACCAATTTTCGGAGATCCTCGGGCCAATCTCTTTGAGCGCGTGTTGCAGTCCCGCCTCCCGTTTCGCATCTGTGGTCGGGTGCTAACCAATTTCTCCCCATACAATCCTAATGGGAACTCATAGCAACGCATAAAAGAGAGAATCCGCAGAATACTGCAAAGCAAGTAACATGGGAGAAGGGAAAAAGGAGATAAAGAATGCAAGTGTCCCATAAAACGTAAAGAGAAAGGGAAGAATATCTAAGATATCCTTGCCTGAAAAGAACTTGGAGAGAGTACAGAGGAGGTTTACCAGGATGATACCAGGGATGAGGGACTTCAGTTATGTGAGAGATTGGAGAAGCTGGGATTGTTCTCCTTAGAGCAGAGAAGGTTAAGGGGAAACCTAATAGAGATATTCAAAATTATGAGGCGGCATAAACTCCGTTCCCTAGCCACTGACTCCATCCCTCTCCATAACATCTGTCCGAGGCTGAACCACACTGTTCACAACCTTGGTGTCATATATGACCCTGAAATAAGCTTCCGACCACATATCCGCAGCATAACAAAGACCACCTATTTCCACCTCCATAACATCGCCCGTCTCCACACTTGCCTCACCTCATCCGCTGCTGAAACCCTCATCCATGCCTTTGTTACCTCTAGACTTGACTATTCCAATGCACCCCTGGCTGGCCTCCCACATTCCACCCTACATAAACTTGAGGTCATCCAAAATTCGGCTGCCCGTGTCCTAACTCGCACCAAGTCCCGTTTGCCCATCTCCCCTGTGCTCGCTGACCTACATTGGCTCCCAGTTAAGCAGCGCCTCGATTTCAAAATTCTCATCCTTGTTTTCAAAACCCTCCATGGCCTCGCCCCGTCCTATCTCTGTAATCTCCATCAGCCCCACAACCCCTCGAGATATCTGCGTTCCTCTAATTCTGCCCTCTTGAGGATCCCTGGTTATAATCGCTCAACCATTGGTGGCTGTGCCTTCTGTTGCCTAGGCCCTGAGCGCTGGAATTCCTTGCCTAAACCTGTCCGCCTCGCTACCGCGCTTTCCTCCTTTAAGACGCTCCTTAAAGCCTACCTCTTTGACCAAGCTTTTGGTCACCTGCCCTAATTTATCCTTATGTGGCTCGGTGTCAAAAATTTTTTTGTCTTAAAATACTCCTGTGCAACGCCTTGGGACATTTTACTACGTTAAAGGCGCTATATAAATACAAGTTGTTGTTGTTGTTGTTTTGATAGAGCAAGTAGGGAGAAACTGGTTCCTCTGGTAAGTGGGTTGGTAACCAGAGATCATAGATTTTAAAATAATTGGCAGAAGAACTAGAGGAGAAATATAGAGAAATGTCTTCACACAGAGGGCTATGATGATCTGGAACGCAGTAGCTGAAAGGGTGGTGGGATCAGATTGCATAGGAACTTTCAAAAGGCAATTGGATATATACTTGAAGAGGACTAATTTACAGGATTATGGAGAAAAGGCTGGGGTGTGGGACGGTTCTTTCAAAGAGCCAGCACAGGCAGGATGGCCTTAATGATCTCCTTCAGTGCTGTAAGATTCTATGAAAGACGCAGCCATTTTTTTTTCCTTTTTGCTTCCTATATTTTGAAGCAGGTTAGATTGTGCTATTGGAAGCTTGTTTTATTTGAGAGTCACTCTGTTGTCAGGGTTTGAGTCTTGCAGCCAATAGCTGCAGAGCTGTGTGCTTTAAGTGCCGAGGGTGTTGGGCTAGATCAGGGTATGATAAGTAAAGCTCTATTTAAGGACAATGTTTAGAGAGAAAGGGAGTGGGCTTTTTATTATTTTATGCATCAAGGAGGGTAGAGAAATATGTATTTCACTGTTTATTATTATTCATCTAACATATATAAATAACGGCACTTGTTGGTTCAAAGCCTGAGTTTCAGTACAGTGACTGCTTTCAAAGAGAAGAGAATCATGTGGCAGTACATGACACATTTTAGCAGCCAGTGTTCTGAGTAAGAGTTCTCTGTCATGATCGCTGAGTCTGGACAAGGGCAATTAGGGATGGGCAATAAATGCTGGCCTTGCCAGCGATGCCCACATCCCATATATGATTTTTTTTTAAAGTCTCGCTATCATTTACCTAAATATTGGACAAAAAAAAGGTGCACTCTGATTCATAAGAGATGTGAGGTCTGCTTATAGGAGGACTGTTGACATTAAGCCCAGAAAAATATCTGGTGTACAAACCCAAAATCATCAGAAGCCCTTGGAAGATGTGAGTGTGGCAAGGTTTTCAATTGCAAGCTGCAGTTTGAATCTGTGCCCTGTTGAAGTATGGTTATGCATGAGATGTAATGAAAGATGTGAGGGCTTGGCAACGATGAGCAGCACCTGTGGAACAGCTTGACAGGCAATATTCTGTTGCACACAATCTTGGGCCATAAAACCATCGGGTTACACTGCCAGCCAACTTAAAGAATACCAGCTTCTCCTGGATCTGTTCCCAGGTCCTGCAGGCTCTGTACAAAACACTGAGCCTCGCTACCACCTCCTACCCGGCATCGCTTTGGGAAGGCTGGAAGGATTTTGTTTCCCCCTCCCGCCCCCAACACCCGCCCCTTTACCCTTTAAATATTCTCAGCAGTCTTCAAGGGTTTCCAGGTTGTGCTAGATATCCTGCTTTTTCCATAAGTCTGTTCCCTATGCTGGACCAATGGGCGCAGGAAGTGCATTCTAATCATTTAGAAAGACTTGCATTTATATAGCACCTTTCACGACCACCGGACGTCTCATTACAGCGCTTTACAGCCAACAAGGTACTTTTGAAGTGTAGTCACTGTTGTAATGTGGGAAACGTGACAGCCAATTTGCATAAACAGCAATGTGAAAATGAGCAGATAATCTGTTTTTGTTAACGGCCCAGAAATTCGGGTCTCCACGGGTGAGTACGCACGGGGTACTCACCCGTAGGCCCAATGGAAGTGCCAATTTCCTGCATGCACTGCGCATGCGCGGGAAACCGGCACTTCCGTTCCTCTGAACGAAGGGGTTCAGAGGTCGAACGCGTGCGCAGGAGGGGCTGCGCGTGCGCATCGAACTTCGGTCTTTTTTACAGGTTTTCCCGGGAACGTAAGCCTGCAGAATTTAGAAATGTAAAAAGCAGGTGTAAGGCCTGCTTTTTACAAGGTAAGTGGTGAATTAATTAAAATTAAAACATTTTTTCCACAGGTTTATTATTTTTAAATACTTTAAAGCAAGGTAAATTTATTTTTAGCCCCGTTAGAAAATAAAATTATTTTTTTCAAAAATTTAAATTATTGTTTAAAATAGTTATTTCATGTAATTTATAGTTTATTTTAAAAATGTAATGTTTTTTTTTAATGTATTTGAAGATTTAGTGCTATTTTGGGGCCGTAGTATTTATAAGTCTTGACAGCACTTCTGGTCAGACTTATGAATGGAGCATTCCCTGCTCCGCTTGGCTCCCCATGGCCCACATGATCCCAGGGGACGCATCGAACTAACTGCCGGCAGTTGGAGCAGGCCCAGGATCGGAATTCCACGGGGGCCCACAACTCAATGGCCGGCGCACTAGGTAAGTGTAGGCTGGGGGCTTGCACCCGCGGGAAGCCCCCGACCCGAATTTTTGGGCCATGTTGGTTGAGAGGGAAATATTGGCAAGGACACTGAGAATAACTCCCCTGCTCTTCTTCGAAATAGTGCCATGGGATCTTTTACATCCACCTGAGAAAGCAGACGGGGCCTCGGTTTAACATCTCACCCAAAAGACCTCCGACAATGCAGCGCTCCCTCAGTACTGAGAGAGACTTGAACCCACAACCTTCTGACTCAAAGGCGAGTGCGTTACCCACTGAGCCACCGCTGACATCGATGACATGACCTCACTAAGTCAGGTGAGGTTAGGCCACTATATTAACAGCAAGTTGTGTACAAGTGTCGCAGTACAATGGGATCCCACAATCAGTCTCAAATAGCGTCGATATACTTAAAATAGCCAGATACGTAACAGATATAAAGTTATAGCCACGTAGGCATACAAATTCATGGTGATAATAATAAATAAAATAATGCTAATAAAAGTACTGCATAGGACCATGTTTATTTCACAAATGAAGGAGGATGCAGACTTCCATGAATTATTATGGCTTATTTCGTCAGACCCTGCTGGGTGAGCAGGAGGCTGGTTGGAGGCATTGGGTAGGGGTTGAAAAGTAAGGTCCAGGACATTGTGCACCCAATTCTTCACAAAGCACCCAACTTTCTGATGGCCATTTTGTGATCTGAAAGTTATCCTGTGCTCCCAGCATGTGCATGTTCATTTAAATATTGCGATGAAATTATGAAGTGTTTGGTGCCGCATTTGATGTCTTCAGGCAAGGCTCCTCCCAGAATAGAAGCCTTACCCACATAAATAGGGTGGATGGGAGTTCTGGGACCTGGCCTGTTGCTGCAGGCTTCTTAAAGGGAGAAGATATGTTTACCATGATTTTGTTTTATGCATTTGTTGCATTTTGCTCCATGCATTAGTTAGTTTTACTCCTCCATTTTTACATAGTTTTCCCTGCCAATACTTTTTTCATCTTTCTTAGTTCCTGCTAGTATTTATATCACACCATGTTAAAAAGCGAGGACAGTTATTCCTTTGGGAGTTCTGAATGTGCTGCATAATTGAGATGAGAGCGAGGACCTCATGAGGGTCTGGGGGAGAGTGGAAATGAGCCTAGGTCTGTGTAGGGCAATACATCTAAATGGAAGCAGGTGAAACCAGATCTGGACGAGGGAATCTACAAGACAGACAGCTTATAATTCAACAGTAAGTTATCAAATCACTCAAGACAGCTAACAAATTGACTGTTGAGGGAACTGAATATAACCAAGAATCCCAAAAGTCCCTGGGCCGTGATCCCAGCAGTTACGCCAGGATTGCAGCCACTAGTGCCCTCCAGCACCAACTCCTCCAGAGTCTGCAGGGCTAGTGGGAGTGTACCTAATTTGCATGGGGCCGCTAAGTGCCCGCATCGCTGGAGTCCACGTACCCCATGGAGCCAGAAATCCAGCTCAAGCCTGCCCTTGGAGGTGATCATTGCCAAGGCCTCTGCCCCCAAGACACTAGCCATCTTCTCTATGCAAGTGGCCAATCCAATATTTTTTTTAAAAACACTTCCCTTTTCTTCAGGTACCCAGGCTTTCCCCCTTAACTGGACTCTCCCAGTGGCACCCACTTGCGACCATATGGAGATCGCTATGCCTCATTCCATTCTGTGTTGGTCTCCAGTCCCACTCCGGGTCCTAACTGAGCTGAAGAGGTGGGAACCCCCGGGGTAAGAAGTCCTTGCTTCCAGCTGCGCCCCCTCGTGTTATTGGCCTTGTAAGGAGTGGGTGGAGTTTTCTGCCCCTTACAAAGCTGACTGGAAAATCTCAGAATCACAATCGCGGCCCTGCTGTTTTCCAGTGAACTGCTCTGGACTCCCGCCAGAGTTACAACAGATGTTCAGTAGAACCGGACTGTGAAATTTGGGGTACAAGTGTTTTGCAGATACAATACATTCCATATTCAATAAACCTGAGATGAAAGTACTTATTGCATGTTGCACTGCACCATGTGAAAAGAAGATATCGGCCAATCACCACGAACCACTGACTTTCATTTACATTCCTCATATAGCTAGGGATGCTGCGGGAAGAGTCCTTTAATTTTCCAGTACTGTAGAGAATGAGCAATTACGTCTCCTCAACTCATTTGCTACTCAACTACTCATAATTATCACTCTGTAAACTTAAATTTAACAAAAAGCATTTAATCGCTCACACATGTGCATTTCATAATAGCTATATTAATCATAGATGTAGAAATATACAAGATTTGTAAACAAGGACATGCAAAAAAAATTACATCAGTCTGAAGAAAAAGATTAGTAGGACAAACCTACTGGAGTTTTTTGAGGATGTAATTGGTAGAATAGATAAGGGAGAACCAGTGGATGTGGTGTATTTGGATTTTCAGAAGGCCTTTGATAAAGTCCCACATAAGAGGTTAGTGTGCAAAATTAAAGCACATGGGATTGGGGGTAATATACTGGCATGGATTGAAAATTGGTTAATAGACAGAAAACAGAGAGTAGGAATAAATGGGTCTTTTTCGGGGTGGCAGGCGGTGACTAGTGGGGTACCGCAGGGATCAATGCTTGGGGCCCAGTTATTCACAATATATATCAATGATTTGGATGAGGGAACCAAATGTAATATTTCCAAGTTTGCTGATGACATGAAACTAGGTGGGATTGTGAGTTGTGAGGAGGATGCAAAAAGGCTTCAAGATGATTTAGACAAGTTGAGTGACTGGACAAATACATGGCAGATGCAGTATAATGTGGATAAATGTGAAGTTATCCACTTCAGTAGGAAAAACAGAAAGGCAGAGTATTATTTAAATGGTGATAGATTGGGAAATGTTGATGTACAAAGGGACCTGGGTGTTCTTGTACACCAGTCACTGAAAGCAAACATGCAGGTGCAGCAAGCAGTTAGGAAGGCAAATGGTATGTTGGCCTTCATTGCAAGAGGATGTGAGTGCAGGAGCAAGGATGTCTTTACAGTTATGCAGGGCCTTGGTGAGGCCACACCTGGAGTACTGTGTGCAGTTTTGGCCTCCTTACCTAAGAAAGGATATACTTGTCATAGAGGGAGTGCAGCGAAGGTTCACCAGATTGATTCCTGGGATGGTAGGACTGTCGTATGAGGAGAGATTGGGTCGACTAGGCCTGTATTCACTAGAGTTTAGAAGAATGAGAGGTGATCTCATTGAAACGTATAAAATTCTGACAGGGCTAGACAGACTGGATGCAGGGAGCATGGCTGGGGGGTCTAGAACGAGGGGTCACAGTCTCAGGATACGGGGTAGGACATTTAGGACTGAGATGAGGAGAAATTTCTTCACTCAGAGGGTGGTGAACCTGTGGAATTCTCTACCACAGAAGGCTGTGGAGGCCAAGTCACTGAATATATTTAAGAAGGAGATAGATATATTTCTAGACGCAAAAGATGTCAATGGGTATGGGGAGAGCGGGAATATGGTATTGAGATAGAGGATCAGCTATGATCATATTGAATGGCGGAGCAGGATCGAAGGGCCGAATGGCCTACTCCTGCTCCTATTTTTCTACGTTCTATATTTCTATGTGTCGAGGTACTTGAATTCCAACTCTTCAAAGGAAATAAGCATATTTATGCTGTAATTTTAGAAATAACAGTTACGATTCAGGCTGTGACCAGATCCTTTTTCTCACATTCAGTGTAAAAGCTTGCACCCATAAGCTATGAACTGAATTAAGACATTGTGTACAAATTATCCGATGATGTAGTGTGCTCTGGTGAACAATAAAGCTCTCATGCTGCTAATGAGTTCACCAGAAATAGTACAAGATGTCCTGGGCTCTCCTAGTTTTCTTTTACTAATGAACAAATAACACTCTGAAAGACAGCGTGGGGGTTAAGTTGGATAACCCCGATAATGTAAGTGGGGATTGTGGTCTGCAGTTAACCCACACCCGTTCATTGCGTTGCAGGCAACACGTTAAATTGGTGCTGCCTGCTGCTTTATATGATTGCTGCATGCAGCCTGCTGTTCATTGGCAGCACGCGTCAGCAGGGGACCCAATATCGTGAGTGGCTAGCACTACATAAAGGCAGCCTGCACCTCTTAAAGGGGAGCTGCATTGTGGCTGAAAGAAATGGTGGGAGTTTTTTGAGAAGCGAATCTGTGCTGTGATACTTTTTACAGTGGCTGAACATGCGAGAGAGCGTGCACCAAGGTTTTCTGACAATGCTCGGGAGGTCTTGTGCAAGACATAGAGAGAAGGAGAGACATCCTGTATCCACAGAGGGGCAGGTGGCCCTCTGGATATATGCTCAGGAGACAGTGGGAAGAAATAAGGGCGAAGGTCAATGCCAGGAGAACATGGATGCAGTGCAGGAAGGAGTTTAACAATCTGATGTGAGTTGTCAAGGTGAGTGAGTTCAATCTTCAAATGGTATATCCTACCAATTGCACCATGAGCCTCATCCACTGCTCAATTCCCTACACCCCCATTATCCACCTACCAACAATCTCTATCAATCAGTACTCAACTCTACAATTCATATGTTTTACCTCACCCTCATATAATTAGCACTGTTGCAAGCCTCGCACCCATAACTCACAGCTCGCACACACTGGCAGCTATTCAACCATGACAGCCACATCACCCAAACATTTTGTAGGACACTCACTGATACACTTCCCTCTTTCTTGCAGGAGGAGGTGGCGCATAACAACAGGCAGCAGGATAGAACTGGAGGAGGACAAGGGCGCCTGCATGTTTTAACCCCCATGGAGGAGGCAGTGCTGACCATCATGGGAAGGGGCATTGCTGAGGCTGTGGCCACTGGTGTCACTGGAGGGTTCAATGATGAGGGTATTTGTATACCTAATCGCCTTTCTCTCTTCCCACTTTTCCCTCATCCCACAATCTCTTCTGACTCATAAGCTTCAGATGATGTAAGCACACACTTTTTACTTCCCGCTTTCAGATTTCTCGTTCTACCTGGACCCCTTCCTCTGGCCTCTTACCCTCTCTAGATCTTTTCATTGCGAAATGTCGGCGTGACATCGGCCATCTCAATTTCTCTGCTCCCCTCACTCACTCCAACCTACCTCCCTCTGAACTTGCAGCACTCCCTTCTCTCCGATCCAACCCTAACATTGACATTAAACCTGCTGACAAGGGTGGTGCTGTTGTTGTTTGACAAACTGACTTCTACCATGCGGAGGCTGAACACCAACTCTCTGACACCTCCTCCTACCTCCCCCTGGACCATGACCCCACTACCAGATATCAAGCCATTGTTTCCAAGACTGTCACTAACCTCATCTCCTCTGGAGATCTTCCCTCCACAGCCGCCAACCTCATAGTCCCCCAACCCTGCACAGCCCGCTTCTACCTCTATCCCAAGATCCACAAACAGGGCTGCCCCGGTAGACCCATCGTTTCAGCCTGTTCTTGCCCCACGGAATGAATTTCTTCCTATCTCGACTCTATTTTTTCTCCCCTTGTCCAGTCTCTTCCCACCTACATTCACGACTCTTCTGACGCCCTCTGCCACTTTAACAGTTTCCAGTTTCCTGGCCCAAACCGTCTCCTTTTCACTATGGACATCCAATCCCTCTACACCTCCATCCTCCACCAGGACGGCCTGAGGGCGCTCCGCTTCTTCCTTGAACAGAGGCCCAACCAATCCCCATCCACCACCACACTCCTTCGCCTGGCTGAACTTGTTCTCACATTGAACAATTTCTCCATTGACTCCACTCACTTCCTCCAAATTAAAGGTGTTGCTATGGGAGCCTGCATGGGTCCTAGCTCACTTCCTCCAAATTAAAGGTGTTGCTGTGAGAGCCCACATGGGTCCTAGCTATTCGTTGGATATGTGGAACATTCTTTGTTCCAGTCCTACTCAGGTCCCCTTCCTCACCTCATTTCCCAGTACATTGATGACTGTATTAGTGCCGTTTCCTGCTCTCGCCCTGAACTAGTAAATTCCATTCACTTTGCTTCCAATTTCCACCCTTCCCTCACCTTCACATGGTCCATCTCCAACTTTTCCCTTCCCTTCCTTGACTTCTCTGTCTTCATTTCTGGCGATAGGCTATCGACAAACATCCACTACAAGCTTACTGATTTCCACAGCTACCTGGACTACACTTCCTCCCACCCCGCTTCCTGTAAGGACTTTATTCCATTCTCCCAGTTTCTCCATCTCCGCCGCATCCGTTCTGACGATGCCACCTTCCATACCAATGCTTCCGATATGTCTTCCTTTTTCCTCAACTGAGGATTCCCCTCTACCGTGGTTAGCATGGCCCTCGACTGTGTCCGTTCCATTTCCCGCACTTCTGCTCTCACCCCTTCTCCCTCCCGGAACCACGATAGGGTTCCCCTTGTCCTCACCTTTCACCCCACCAGCCTCCACATTCAATGGATCATCATCTGCCATTTCTGTCATCTCCAACGTGATCCCACCACCAAACGCATCTTCCCCTCACCTCCCCTTTCAGCATTCCGAAGGGACCGCTCCCACCGCAACACCTTGGTCCAGTCCTCTATCACCCCCAACAGCCCCTCCCCTCCCCACAGCACCTTCCCATGCAAGCGCAGGAGATGCAACATCTGCCCTTTTACCTCCTCCCTTCCCACTGTCCAGGGTCCCAAACACTCCTTCCAGGTGAAACAGCGATTTACTTGTACCTCTTGCAATTTAGCATAGTATTTTCACTGCTCACGATGCGGTCTCCTCTACATTGAGGAGACCAAACACCTCCATTCAGTCCGTAGGGGTGACTCCAAGCTTCCGGTCGCCTGTCACTTTAATTCTCCGCTCCACTCCCACTCTGACCTCTCTATCCTCAACCTCTTACACTGTTCCATTGAAGCTCAACGTAAGCTCGAGGAACAGCACCTCATCTTTTGATTAGGCACTTTACAGCCTTCTGGACTCAACATTGAGTTCAACAATTTCAGACTATAACCCCTGCCCCCATTTTTTCAGGTGGCAACTGTTGATGATTCTGCCATCCCCATGGTAACATTTAATCTCACCTGCCTTCCATCCTAGCACAGACCGTCCCTTTAGTTCCTTCCTCCCCTCCCACCCGCTTTCCCTGCCTCTGCACCTGCTTAAAACCTGTTACATCCCTCACTTTTTCCAGTTCTGACGAAGGGTCACAGACCTGAAACATTAACTCTGTTTCTCTCTCCACGGATGCTGCCTGACCTGCTGAGTGTTTCCAGCATTTTCTGTTGTTATTTCACACTTCTTACTTTCCACTCACCACAACCCAACCCTTGTTGCTTTTTCATTTCACATATCCAAGAACTGGAACCTTCATAGTCAGAAAAGGAAGAGGAAGAAGACAGTGAAGCTGAAGAGACACCGTCACTCGATCTTACACTCATAGCCACCAGCTCAGAGACTTACATTGTGCTTGACATGAATCTTGCCATTCATGTAGAAATGACTTATGGAATAATACTGAGCGACCTGCTGGTAGTGCTGTCCAGAGAGAGTATAAATACTCGGGCATGGGCCCAGCTTGCTCAGGACATTTTGTAAACAGGAACTAGTGAAGGACAACTAGATCTCCATGTTGTGAAACAGTTGATTAAAGCCTTGTTTAATACTCAGACCAAGTGCCTAGTAGTTTTCTTACGTCAGTGCTTATTTTAGAGACTAGGATAGAGGAGGGAACTGCATGTGGTGGGACACCAGGCACGAGCGTGCAGGAGCCAGAGTGGGGGGAAAGGATAGCGCAGGTGCCAGCTCGCCGGATGGCGAGGTCGCACACTATTTCTGCTGCAGAGGACTTAGATGAGGATTTTGATGACCCAGGCTACAGAAGAAGGCTGATGGGTATACACAACCAAATGCTTGGTGCACTGGAAAGCCTGATAAAAAGCCTGAGCTCAATGTCAAGGAGCATGGAGGAATCCAGCTCCAACTTGCACAGGGATTTTTGCAGAGCTTGGAGCCCATCCTTTGCAACATAGAACGGGTGGGCACCTCCATGAGCAAACCTGTGGAAGCCACCATGATGCAGCGTCTGCTGGCTGATGTCACAGCTTCCATTGTAGCACAAACAGCTTCCATCAAAGGTCTGAGTGCTGCACTGGAATCTCAGATTGCTGCCGACGGAAGTGGTGGAAGCGGACAGACTCAATGTTTTCAAGGGGAGACTGGATAGGCACTTGAGGGAAATAAACTTGCAGGGCTACAGGGATAGAGCAGGGAATGGGGCTGACTGGATTGCTCTACAGAGAGCTGGCACAGGCTTGATGGGCTGAATGGCCTCCTTCTGTGCCGTTATAACTCTAGACTCTATGTGCTCTATAGTGTTCCTTGTGGCAGCATGGCTCTCATTACAGGCCTGCTGTGCATGTGTGGATAGGTTCCTGGCAGAGTCATAAGCCATGTCATGAGTGGATAATCCTTGTCGCCCAGTAGCCAGCCTTTGACTTGTCGTGCTGGGTCAATTACAGGTGGAACAGAGGACTTCTGCAGAATTAAAAAATCATGTCTGCTGCCAGGATAATGGCTGTTCGCCTGCATGATGCGCTGCCTCTGGTCGCATACCAGCTGCACATTGAGGGAGTGAAATCCCTTTCGGTTCATGAAAATGGCAGAGTTCACATGAGGAGCAAGGTGCATGCAATCAATGGTACCCTGCACCATTGGGAAGCCTGCAATCTGTGCAAAACCTTGTGCTCGTTCCTCCTGCTTGTCTCTGGTAAGAGAGAATGGGATGAATGTGTTTCTCTGTGCATAGAGACCCTCAGTGACCTCCCTTATGCAGCATTGCACTGCAAACTGCGAGATGTTGCTTATATCTCCGGCAGCAGCTTGAACGTAGCCAGACGCATAAAAATTAAGAGCCACGGTCACTATGACAGCCACTGGCAATGCTGTCCATGCCCTGCTTTGAGGCTGCAGTTGTGGCTGCAGTACTTTACAGATTTCACTCATGTCCTCTTTTGTGAAGTGAAAATGTCTCAAGCATTGGTCCTTTTTGAAGTTGAGATAGGAGAATTGCTCCCTGAAACCCTTGGTGGATATGGCCTCCTGCTCAGAGCCCCTCTCCCCCTCCTTCTCCTCCTCCCTCTTCAAGCAGCTTGTCCTGCTCTGCGTGACCTCCCTTCATTCTCCCAGTCATGTTCAATTCCCAGAAGAAGCCCTGCCAGGCCACCCATGTCTGGAATTAACTTCTTTCAGCACAATATTTTATATGTGTGGTGATTATTCTTTGTTTAGTAAGAAGTATTGTAATTGGTTGTTTGTTTCCTGCCTTGGGATATATGCTGTAATCTCATTGGTAGTTGATGTCATGTGATTTGTGGTGGCCATCTTAAATTCAGTTCTTTCCAGCCTTTAGTTGGGACTGGGTGTTGAAGATGTGCTACAGGATTTTTAAGTTAATAAAGCCTAGATTAGAAAGGCAAATCTATTCTTCATTTCAATTTATTAACTTTATGTCAGAATGGAGCGATATCTTCAACCAGAACGATTCAATGCTGACCCTAATTCTGCAGGAGTGGATGATAAATGGAAACATTGGTATTGTACATTTAAAAACTTTTTGGGTGTGTTGGATCAAGAGTCTCTAAATAAGCTGAATATGCTGATCAACTACATTGCTCCGGATGTGTATAAGTATATTTTGGACTGTAAAACTTACGAAGTGGCTATTTCTACATTGGAAAAGATTTTTGTTAAACCAAAGAATGAGGTATTTGCACGTCACCTTCTATCTGCCCGTAGGCAGCAGGTGGGAGAATCTTTGGATACTTATTTACAAGCACTTCGGTGCCTTAGTGTTAACTGTAATTATAAGGCCGTGATGGCTGCAGAATATAAGGAAGAATCGGTACGGGATGCTTTTATTAATGGATTACTGTCTAGATCAATTCGTCAGCGGTTGTTAGAAAATAAGACTTTGGATCTTAAGAGTGCTTTTGAGCAAGCTTCTACATTGGATGTGGCTCAGAGAAGTTCGGATTCTTATGCTCTTTTTAATCGGCCTGTGACTGTGGTTTCGGCAGTTCCGGATGAAAAGGAATTATGTGGACTTAATAGGAGTGGTTTACTAGATTCTGAAACAGTTTCTACTTCAGCGGCTGTTGCCTCTAGGATTCAGAAGTGTTATTTTTGTGGGAATGTCCGGCACCCTCGTCTGAAGTGTCCTGCTCGGGAGGCTGTGTGTAGTAAATGCGGCAAGAGAGGTCATTACGCACGTGTGTGTAAATCATTAGGTTCAATTACCTCCTCTGTGATTATTCAGCCTTTAGATAGGGCGTTTATTGCATCAATTTCTGCTGCATTTGCTCATGGCCTAAACAAAGCTATAGTTACGGCCCAAGTTAATGGGTTGGAAGTGAAGGCCCTTATAGATACGGGCAGTACCGAGAGTTTTATAAGTCTTCAGTTTGCAAAGGAGAAGCATTTGAAAATTTCGCCTGTTTCCTATCAGGTGTGTATGGCTCAGACGACTCTCACTTCACAAGTAGCTGGTTGTTGCCTTGTGAAATTGATTCTTCTAGGTAATATGTATACTGATATACGCCTATCTGTTTTGCCTAATCTCTGTGCGGATATTTTGATTGGTCATGATGTGCTTCAGTTACACGAGCCTCTCAGTCTTTCATTTGGCGGGACTAAGCCACCTTTATCTATTTGTGGATTAACCTCTTTATCCATTTCTCCATTATCACTTTTTTCCAATTTGATGCCGGATTGTAAGCCAATTGCTACCAAGTCAAGAAGGTATAGCAGTCAGGATAGAGAATTGATTAATTCTGAAGTTCAACGTCTCTTATTGGAAGGAATCATTGAACCTAGTTGTTCGCCTTGGCGGGCACAGGTAGTTGTCACGACTAACGAGAGACATAAGAAACGAATGGTGATAGACTATTCCCAAACTATTAATAGGTATACTCAATTAGATGCGTACCCTTTGCCTAAGATTGATGAGCTTATCAATAAAGTATCTCAGTATAAGGTTTTTAGCACTATTGACCTAAAGAGTGCTTATCATCAGATTCCTATTGTTAAGAAGGATCAACCATATACGGCCTTTGAGGCTGGTGGAAAGCTGTATCAGTTTTGCCGAATACCATTTGGTGTTACTAATGGTGTTGCTTGTTTTCAACGGGCAATGGATGCTTTTATAAGTGATAACTCTCTCTCTGACACCTTTTCATACTTAGATGACATCACGGTGTGTGGCAAATCAAGGGTGGAGCATGATTCTAATTTAGAAAGATTCCTTCAAGCTGCGGAAAAAGTTGGTTTAACTTTCAATAAAGAGAAGTGTACCTTTTCGACCACTGAGGTAAATCTACTGGGGTACATTATCTCGGGAAACAAGATTAAACCAGACCCAGAACGTTTGCGACCATTGATTGATTTACCTTGTCCTACTAATTCTAAGGCTTTGCAACGAGCTGTTGGACTGTTTTCTTACTATTCTAATTGGATTGCAAATTTTTCACAGAAGATCCGGCCTCTTATTCGGGTTACGACATATCCTCTATCATGGGAGGCCAGGACGTGTTTTGATAATTTTAAAAAGGATATCCTTGGAGCAGTTGTGCATTCTATTGATGAGCAGGTTCCTTTTGTGATTGAGACGGACGCTTCTGATTTTGCAATTGGGGCTACTCTGAACCAAAATGGAAGACCTGTGGCCTTTTTCTCACGTACCTTGAACAATAGTGAAAAAAGGCATTCTTCAATAGAGAAAGAGGCGTATGCAATAGTAGAAGCACTGCGTAAATGGAGACATTATTTATCGGGGCGACATTTTACGTTGGTAACTGATCAAAAGTCTGTGTCCTTTATGTTTGATGTCAAACATTTTGGAAAGATTAAGAATGATAAAATAATGAGGTGGAGGATTGAGTTGGCATGTTACCATTTTGATATAGTTTATCGTCCGGGGAAGGATAATGTTGCTGCTGATGCGCTGTCGAGGGCTTATTGTTCTGTGATTCACAGAGATACGCTTATTAATCTTCACAATGCCTTATGCCATCCTGGGGTTACGAGGATGATACACTTCGTACGCAGTAAGAATTAGCCCTTTTCAGTTGAAGACGTCAAGCGGATGACTTCATCATGTTCTATCTGTGCTCGGTGTAAACCGAATTTCTTTAAGCCTCAACGAGCTCATCTTATAAAGGCTACTTCTCCTTTTGAACGTTTGAGCGTCGATTTCAAGGGGCCTCTTCCTTCAACTACTCAAAACCGATATATATTTACTGTTGTGGATGAGTTTTCAAGGTTCCCTTTTGCTTTTCCTTGCGCAGATGTATCAGCTGCTACAGTTATCAAATGTCTGACTCAACTTTTTGTCATCTTTGGGATGCCTGCGTATATCCATTCGGATCAGGGAAGTTCTTTTATGTCTTCCCAGTTGAAGGAATACCTTCAGAGTCGGGGAATTTCTACTAGCAGAACTACCCCGTATAATCCCCAGGGTAATGGACAGT
This sequence comes from Somniosus microcephalus, assembly GCF_052327205.1. Classification (NCBI taxonomy): domain Eukaryota; kingdom Metazoa; phylum Chordata; class Chondrichthyes; order Squaliformes; family Somniosidae; genus Somniosus; species Somniosus microcephalus. Next base: position 42,519,782 of record NC_140988.1, read on the forward strand.
GCGAACGATACAATGGGGTGATCTGGAAGGCAGTTATGTTGGCGTTGACATCCCGGAACCTTAAGAATACACAGTGGGAAATGGTACTGCCTGATGCCCTGCATTCCATTAGATCATTGCTTTCAACGGCTACTAATGTGACCCCCCATGAAAGGCTCTTTAACTATCCGCGGAGATCTACTACGGGATATTCGGTACCTTCATGGCTTACTATGCAGGGACCTGTGCTGCTTCGACGCCATGTTAGATTGTCAAAATATGATCCTTTAGTGGAGGAGGTGGAGCTGTTGGAGGCAAATTCCCAATATGCTCATATTCGATTCCAAGATGGGAAAGAAAGTACCGTTTCAATTAAAGACTTGGCTCCTTGTGGTGGCCAGCCCTCTTCTGAGGATATTAACAATAGTCATGATTCAGATAATGTGGATGCTGTTACAGATACTATGAATATTTCCAATCCGACTGCAGATAATTATACTTCTATTAGTCAGCCCTCGATGGATGTTCATGACCGTCCCAGTTTACCTCCTGATGGGATTTCTAATCCGGAAACCGTTGAAAATCGGGATATGGATAGCCTTCCTGCAGAAGATACTTCTGTGTCTCCTGGTGTGGGAGGGCAAGGAATTTCACCAAGGTTGAGAAGGTCGACACGAACAAGATATCCGGTCGACCGATTGAAAATGGACTTTTAAATTGATAGTAATGTTTTAAAATTGTTGAAATATTATATTATATTGTTTTAGTTGAGAGATACTTAATACTTATGTGCAATGTTACTATTTGTTGTTGCTCACTTAGTATTGTGTCATGTTGAATAGTTTTATTTTGTCTGTGCATAGTTTTAGTTGTAAATAATTAATTATAAATTGTAAAGGTTATTTAGGTTGGAGTATATTTTAAAAGGAGGGGTGAATGTGGTGATTATTCTTTGTTTAGTAAGAAGTATTGTGATTGGTTGTTTGTTTCCTGTCTTGGGATATATGCTGTAATCTCATTGGTAGTTGATGTCATGTGATTTGTGGTGGCCATCTTAAATTCAGTTCTTTCCAGCCTTTAGTTGGGACTGGGTGTTGAAGATGTGCTACAGGATTTTTAAGTTAATAAAGCCTAGATTAGAAAGGCAAATCTATTCTTCATTTCAATATGATAAAAAAAGTACTGCAAGATCAGCCAGACCACTCACTGTAGAGTATTCAAACTTTAGTCAAGTACAGGAAACCTCCAAAAATGTGTTGAGCTGTGCAAAGTTAAGACAGGGAATGTGTGTGGAGTTGGAAAATGGCAGCGCTGAAGTCAAAACAGCGTTGCACACTGATTCGCGTCATGATCTGCCTGCTCTGCGTGCTGCTGGCAGATGTTGGGCGCGCACACGCAAACCCCTTTATCGAGATGGCGTCCTGTGCAATTCCTGTCAGGAGTGTGCGCATGCATCTCGGACCCCATCTTTCAGTCTTAGTTGGCTGCGTAGCGCCTAAAAAACGGATGCTACATGCCCAATCTAGCCCCCTGTATATTAAACTAAAAGCTACGAATCAGATTTACTGCAAAATAAAATGACAGGAGTAAAGCAAACACAGCAGATCAGTTTAGTTAAACCTACAGGGTGAATTTCCATCGATGTGGGGGGGGGGGGCAGGGTGCTCCCGCTTGCCTGGTGTAATTTTGGATTTGATAAAGTGGAGCTACACGGCCCCTTCAGTTTGCAACAACTCATCAATGTTACCCTTTGTACCTTGAACCAACGTCCCTGAAGTTTCCATACAATTGGCTGTTCATACTACCCTGTGGCGTGACAAGGACTGCACTATCTAAAGGTGGGCTGTTCGTAAGCATATATGCACATGATCCCTCTTTGTACTAAGAACTGTTTCCTTTAGCTAATTTGCAGCAGATCATCCTGATTATAATGGCAAGGCAGACACATTTATTGTAAACTAGTCAGACAAGCTGGTGAGCTTCAAAGGATGGATACTTATGCCAATAGATAGCAGAATGTATTCTGGTAAGACATTGACACTAACAACTTTGCAAGGAAAATACTTGCATGTTAAGGATATTTTGGCTTAGAAATTTGGCGCAATTTCAGTGTACATAAGAAATAGGAGCAGGAATAGGCCACTTGGCCCCTCGAGCCTGCATAATTGGAGCAAGTGACCTTTTGGCAGCAAAATGAGACAGAAGCTGTTTATGCTGGTTTTCCACCGCAAAATCGATCCTTCAAAATTCCCTTGCGCTTTCTGGTCCTTCCTGCACTGCACCTGCCGAGTCCCAGGTGAGCTCATTTACATGTATTTTAATGAAGGCCAAAGGCACCACAGCTCCCTGCTATTATACAACAACAACAACAACTTGTATTTATATAGCGCCTTTAATGTAGTAAAACGTCCCAAGGCACTACACAGGAGTATTTTAAGGCAAAAAAAAATTGACACCCAGCCACATAAGGATAAATTAGGATAAATTGGTCAAAGAGGTAGGTTTTAAGGAGCGTTTTAAAGGAGGAAAGAGAGGCGGAGAGGTTAAGGCAGGGACTTCCAGAGCTTAGGGCCTAGGCAACAGAAGGCATGGCCACCAAAGGTTGAGCAATTATAATCAAGGATGCTCTCAAGAGGGCAGAATTGGAGGAGCGCAGATATCTCGGGGTGCGGGGGGTGGGGGGGGTGGTGAGGGGGGTTGTGGGGCTGAAAGAGATTACAGAGATAGGGAGGGGTGAGGCCGTGGAGGGATTTGAAAACAAGGATGAGAATTTTGAAATTGAGGAACTGCTTAACCGGGAGCCAATGAAGGTCAGCGAGCGCAGTTATACTTGCAAAGTGCTCGGGCTTTGAATGATAAGGCTCAGCTGTTGGCCGTTTGCAAGTCTGAAGATTGTGGAGAGTTCAGTAGATAGTCCACAGCTTGGGATGACTTTTTGCAGCGATTTTTTATTTTCATCATTGACATTTGGCCTACACAGACCTGGACTTGCTTCTCATTGCTTGTGAGAATATGAGACCACTGGGAAATTTTCACCCAACTACCACCCTTCACCAACTTCTCAGAAGCAGGTATGGCATTCTCAATAGGCACATCCTTGTGTGCCATTATCACACAGAAGGAGGTGGAGGAGCAGCACAGGATGAAGCAATGGAGAGTCAGGGATCATTTAAGGAGGTTGGACCCCACCAGATATTACTCCACCCCACCCCCCCACACAAAAATATATATATTTCTGGGGGAAGCACGATACCCCACCCCGCTCCAAACGTGAAACACCATATTTTGCGACCTTCTGGGGCTTGGGATGCAACCACAGTGGCACAGTCATCCACCAATGCTGACCCCGCATTGGTACTCTGGCAGGGTCAGCACTAGAAAGCACCAGCGGGCACGCTCCTGCAGAGAAGCAGAATGACCTGCTGCCCCAATAGAAAGAAATCTGAGCCAGTTCATGGAGGTGAGAGATTCCTGAATCAGTTGGGGTGAAAGTATTAAAGTAACAGTGGCAAGGAAGGATCTGCTAGGGTGCAATCAGCAGGTAGAATCACTATGGGGCAAGGTACAGAAGAGAAATGATCCAAAGCAGCTTTTATTTAAGGTTTCCCACATGACAACAGCGACTACACTTCAAAAGTACTTCATTGGCTGTAACACGCTTTGTGACGTCCTGAGGTCGTGAAAGGCGCTATATAAATGCATGTCTTTTTTTTTCTTTTTTAAACTGGCGTTCTGGGGGGGTTCGGCCTCTGATGCAGTTGGTGGCAAAATAAATTTGGCAGATTCAATAAAGCCATCCATTGGGAAGAGCCAGTAGCAAGCAAAGGCCACTCTATCTATGAGGTGTGTAAACCCGTTACATTTTTTGCCTATTTATTGGATCCAATGTTAATATACTATTAACTGGATTGAATATACAAAGAAGAAATATTAACCAAGGTCTGCTTCTCCAGTTTTAGCTCTCTCCTTGTATTTAACCTTCTGGCCTGTCTCTGATTTTAAATCTCTCCTTGTTTCTGTCCTGCCGGGCTGTCTTTTAAATCATTCTTTTACCTTGAAATTCCGCAGGGATTCTCTGGTGGAAAATTTTCAGAACACCCAGAGAAACAGCATAAACTGCTAAAAGCCATCTGTTTACCCCCATTTCTCCTGGGTTTCTGCCGATCTGCCGTTAAAGTTACGGCCCAAGATCAGGACAGTACTGAGACCTGATTTCAATATCGGCGCCCCTGATCTTGGGACTATGTGCTTCAGTGGCAATCACCAAATGCCCCTTTACCCACTGCGGACACGAAAACGCTAAAAATGATAGCGAATGAAGTGGGCACGTTCAATTCCAATGAGTCAAGTTATGATCACACCACTAAATTGGTCGATTTTGGGGTTCGGTGTCAAATTCACGAGGAAGACCTGATTCGGGTCTCACTGATCACTCTCCCATTTGGAATATGGAGAATAGATAGGTGCTGAGAGGTTGTTTCCCCTGGCTGGAGAGTCTAGAACTAGGGAGCATAGTCTCAGGATAAGGGGCCGGCCATTTAAGACTGAGATGAGGAGGAATTTCTTCACTCAGAGGATTGTGAATCTTTGTAATTTGCTACCCCAAAGAGCTGTGGATGCTGAATCATCATTGAGTATATTCAAGGCTGAGATAGATAGATTTTTGGAATCTAGAGGAATCAAGGGATATGGAGATGGGGCAGGAAAGTGGAGTTGAGGTCAAAGATCAGCCATGATCATATAGAATGGCGGAGCAGGCTCAAGGGGCTGTATGGTCTACTCCTGCTTCTAATTCTCATGTTCTTATGTTCTTATGAATCCTGCTGGCAGAATACCAGCGAGCAGGTAGTACCTTTCCAGCAGTTATAAAGCAATGACAACAGCTAGTTCAATCTGGATGTACTGGACTAAGGTCTGTAGTGAATATCCATCGGGAAGCTAATGAGCCCACTCTGGAGTTTTGTGGCCAACTGTGGTCCAAATGAACCCTCGTCCAGGAACTTCATCAGGAAAACAATGGAGGAGCTGCAGTCTTGAAAGGGATAGTGGAGGGAATCCTGCCATCCCTATGGCAACAAGTGGAAATATCCTAGAGTAGATCTTGACTTTGTGCAATAGTGTAAAATGGGCGATAGTGAGTCGGCAACCCATTTTATATCTCACCCGACTTTTATTTCCGTTGACTTCACTGGCTCGAGGGGCTGAATGGTCTACTCCTGTTCCTATGTTCCTGGTAGAACTTTTAAAACAAACAGATGCTGAGGAGCACCTGACCCATCTTTACCCGTTCGCCTCGAGGTGGCCGCCAGCGAGAAATCTATTGCATCAGTCCACGGTCAGAAGAGCCAGGGCAGGCCTATGCTTCCTGACTCCTCACTTCTGTTGAGCTCAAGTATTCAGCTCATGAGCATCACATTCACATTTGATTAAAATTATTCACAATATGGATGAGAGTTGGAAGGTGCTGGAGGATCTTTAAGTCCTGGAGATGATTTCTTAGTATATGATAATATTTGGGGTCTAATCGGCTTTAAAACTTTGCTTGCTGCACGTGTGTGAAATACATCAATTTTACTTGTTGGTATCATGATGTGTAATATTAAATGAATGAAGCGAAGGCTGCTGGAACAGATGGATAAAGATTGGTATGTGATCTTCACGAGATGGTGTATGTGGACTGTGGACATTTTACAGGGCCACAGGGGGGGAAATGTTAGAGAAGCTACGCTAAGTGAAGTTATATTTGGATTCCATTTTGTATTAAAGGTTCCATTTTGTGGTTAAAAGACAGTCCACTCCCATGATTTTATTGAGGTGTCGGGGTGGGGGGTGGGGGCGGAGGCCTGCATGCCCAAATTACCAATGTGGGCTCATGATGGGCAAGATTCCATGCCAGGAGCACAATTTCATAAAGCTACCCCCACGGTCTAAGATCACACATGAATGGTGGCCAATCAGCTCCTGGCATTCAAGGAACAATAATAATTTAGCTTGGACCAACAGCACCCAGCAGTGGAAGAAAGGAGAAAATTACCACGGAAAATAAATACAGGCTTGCCTTTGACAAAATCCTTGCTGCCAGTTCAACCCAGGAGTTAATGCGGTGCCAAAGTGCCACCTCTCCTCACCCCCGTGCGCCTCCCCCCTCCTCCCGCCATGTGCCTAACAGTAAATCGAATAATGCATTGCCACATGTTCGGTAAGGCTGCCGTGAGTGCATTCAAGGGTATTTGCATATGTGAAGAACAGAAAAAAGTTGGAAAGCTGAGAAAATGGTCGGGAAATTTCCCCGCTATACTAAAGCACACATAGTCCTGTAAAATACCATGGTGGCTAGGCTCCACTCCCCTCATCACTAAAAAACAAACTAAATGATGTGTGACCTAAATGAGTTGCACCTGGGTTAATTCAAGAACGTCACCAAAGACTTGATTAGCTCGGATTGTGCACACAGTGTGTGGATATATCGCCTTGAATAATATCAACATTGTTCTAAAGTTGAACTATTTCCCTACCCTGTACTTTTCACAGGCCTTCAATTAGAGTTATGAAAAACCCTCATAGATTGCCTAGTTTCTCTTCACAAGTTGCATACATTAGTACACCTCTCTTTTTAAAGGTCAACATCTGCTGTATGGAAAACAAGATGGTTTCATTGCTCTGATAACTAATTTAAAAAAGCTACACTTTTGTTTTGACACATTGGGGTAAATTTGTATCTTCACTGTCTGGGTGATAAGCTGGTGGGTGGAGCCTGCCTGATTTTCATGGCAATGGAATGTAAATCAGGTAGGTTCTGTTCAGGGTGTGTGCTCTGCCCTGCCAGATTATCACTCAGTTGATAAAGAGGAAAATCTACCCCATATGTTTCCTACTGGGCAGGAGGGGAGTATTTTACAGCTAAGCCGAGGTCACCCGCATTTAAGCAATGCTGTGTGTGCAAAATCCTGGACGGTACCTAGCCCTATCGACACTTAAAAAAAACTACTGTGACTTAGTAATTGGACATTTAATTATAACATCACATTTGTGCACCGTAGAGCCAACCATTCCCTTTAAAATCTGGGTGAAGATTTCCACTATGCACTATGTAACAAAATAGTAAATGCATTCTTTCAGTCTTGTAGCACAAAGTGATTCTAACTTTTACTACATTTTTATAACAGGATGAAAAACAAGCAATTTATGTAGCAACAGACTGCTGGCCCACAGTAAATCAAAACTTTATTTGCACATTCATCAGCTCAATGCATTACTGTGCTCTCCAGCTGGGGAATTTAAATTTAGTTAATTAAATAAATCTAGAATAAAAAGCTAGTACCTGTAATGGTAACCATGAAACTATCGGATTGTCATAAAAACCCATCTGGGTCACTAATATCCTTTAGGGAAGGAAATCTGCCGCCCTTACCTGGTCTGGCCTACATGTGACACCAGACCCACAGCAATGTGGTTGACTCTTAACTGCACTCTGAAATGGCCTAGCAAGCCACTCAGTTGTAACAAACCGTTACGAAACAAAATAATAACGGACCACCCGGCATCGACCTCGGCACCGGCTACGGACACGGCAACAGAACACCCAGCCCAGTCAACCCTGCAAAGTCCTCCTCACCAACATCTGGGGACTTGTGCCAAAATTGGGAGAGCTGTCCCACAGACTAGTCAAGCAACAGCCTGACTCAGTCATACTCACAGAATCATACCTTTCAGCCAATGTCCCAGACTCCTCCATCACCATCCCTGGGTATGTCCTGTCTCACTGGCAGGACAGACCCTCAAGGGCTGGCAGCACAATGGTATACAGTCGGAAAGGAGTGGCCCTGGGAGTCCTCAACATTGACTCCGGACCCCATGAAGTCGCATGGCTTCAGGTCAAGCATGGGCAAGGAAACCTCCTGCTGATTACCACCTACCGCCCTCCCTCAGCTGATGAATCAGTACTCCTCCATGTTGAACACCACTTGGAAGAAGCACTGAGAGTAGCAAGGGCACAGAATATACTCTGGGTGGGGGACTTCAATGTCCATCACTAAGAGTGGCTCGGTAGCACCACTACTGACCGAGCTGGCCGAGTCCTGAAGGACATAGCTGCCAGTCTGGGCCTGCGACAGGTGGTGAGAGAACCAGCACGAGGGAAAAACCTACTTGACCTCATCCTCACTAATCTACCTGTTGCAGATGCATCTGTCCATGACAGTATTGGTAGCAGTGACCACCGCACAGACATTGTGGAGACGAAGTCCCGTCTTCACACTGAGGACACCCTCCATCGTGTTGTGTGGCACTACTACTGTGCTAAATGGGATAGATTCAGAACAGATCTAGCAGCTCAAAACTGGGCATCCATGAGGTGCTGTGGGCCATCAGCAGCAGCAGAATTGTATTCCACCACAATGTGTAACCTCATGGCCCGGCATATCCTTCACTCTACCATTACCGTCAAGCCAGGGGACCAACCGCGGTTCAATAAGGAGTGTAGAAGTGCATGCCAGGAGCAGCACCAGGCGTACCTAAAAATGAGGTGCCAACCTGGGGAAACTGCAACACAGGACTACATGCATGCTAAAAAGCGGAAGCAGCATGCTATAGACAGGGCTAAGCGATCCCACTATCAACGGATCAGATGAAAGCTCTGCAGTCCTGCCACATCCAGTCGTGAAGGGTGGTGGACCATTAAACAACTAACGGGAAGAGGAGGCTCTATGACTATCCCCATCCTCAATGATGGTGGAGCCCAGCACATGAGTGCAAAAGACAAGGCTGAAGCATTTGCAACCATTTTCAGCCAGAAGTGCCGCGTGGATGATTCATATCGGCCTCCTCCTAAGGTCCCCACCATCACAGAAGCCAGTCTTCAGCCAATTAGATTCACTCCACATGATGTCAAGAAATGGCTGAGCGCACTGGATACAACAAAGGCTGTGGGCTATCCTGGCTATCGTGCTGCAGATTTGTGCTCCAGAACTAGCCATGCCTCTCGCCAAGCTGTTCCAGTACAGCTACAACACTGGCATCTATCCGACAATGTGGAAAACTGCCCAGGTATGTCCCGTCCACAAAAAGCAGGATAAATCCAATCCGGCCAATTACCGCCCCATCAGTCTACTCTCAGTCATCAGCAAAGTGATGGAAGGTGTCATCGACAGTGCTATCAAGCGGCACTTACTCACCAATAACCTGCTCACTGAAGCCCAGTTTGGGTTTGCCAAGACCACTCGGCTCCCGACCTCATTACAGCCTTGGTCCAAACATGGACAAAGGAGCTGAATTCCCGAGGTGAGGTGAGAGTGGCGGCCCTTGACATCAAGGCTGCATTTGACTGAGTGCGGCATCAAGGAGCTCTAGTAAAACTGAAGTCTATGGGAATCGGGGGGGAAAACTCTCCTCTGGCTGGAGTCATACCTAGCACAAAGGAAGATGGTTGTGGTGATTGAAGGTCAATCATCACAACCCCAGGACATTGCTGCAGGCGTTCCTCAGGACAGTGTCCCAGGCCCAACCATCTTCAGCTGCTTCATCAATGACCATCCCTCCAACATTAGGTCAGAAATGGGGATGTTTGTTGATGACTGCACAGTGTTCAGTGCCATTCCCAACTCCTCAGATAATGAAGCAGTCCATGCCTGCAGGCAAGAAGACCGGGACGATGTTCAGGCTTGGGCTGATAAGTGGCAGGTAACATTCGCACCACAGAAGCGCCAGGCAATGACTATCTCCAACAAGCGAGAGTCTAACCACTGCCCCTTGACATTCAATGGCATTACCATCGCCGAATCCCCCACCACCAACATCCTAGGGGTCACCATTAACCAGAAACTTAACTGGACCAGCCACATAAATACTGTGGCAACAAGAGCAGGTCAGAGGCTAGGTATTCTGTGGTGAATGTCTCATCTCCTGACTCCCCAAAGCCTTTCTACCATCTACAAGGCACAAATAAGGAGTGTGATGGAATACTCTCCACTTGCCTGGATTAGTGCAACTCCAACAACACTCAAGATGTGGAGATGCCAGTGTTGGACTGGGGTGGACAAATGTAAGAAGTCACACAACACCAGGTTATAGTCCAACAGTTTTATTTGAAATCACAAGCTTTCGGAGCGCTGCTCCTTCGTCAGGTGAAGTGGAGAGATGCCTGTGTCCATTTTCATTCTTTTTGAAGATGTTGGATCTTCTCCCCTGTCTGGACCTTCAGCCATGGTGGTGACAGGCGTTCCAAGATTATAATGCTCCAATCCTGAGGGTGAGAAAAAACCCCAGAGAGACTGAGAGCATCATAATCTTGGAACGCCTGTCATCTCTCCACTTCACCTGACGAAGGAGCAGCGCTCCGAAAGCTTGTGATTTCAAATAAAACTGTTGGACTATAACCTGGTGTTGTGTGACTTCTTACATTTGAACGCTCAAGAAGCTCGACACCATACAGGACAAAGCAGTCCACTTAATTGGCACCTCATCTACCACCTTAAACATTCACTCCCTCCACCACCGGTGTACCGTGGTTGCAGTGTGTACCATCTACAAGATGCACTGCAGCAACTCGCCAAGGCTTCTTCAGCAGCACCTCCCAAACCTGCGACCTCTTCCACCTAGAAGGACAAGGGCAGCAGGCGCATGGGAACACCACCACCTCCAAGTTCCCCTCCAAGTCACACACCATCCTGACTTAGAAGTATATCGCTGATCCTTCATCGTCGCTGGGTAAAAATCCTGGAACTCCCTACCTAACAGCACTGTGGGAGTACCTTCACCACACAGACTGCAGCAGTTCAAGAAGGCGGCTCACCACCACCTTCTCAAGGGCAATTAGGGATGGGCAATAAATGCTGGCCTTGCCAGCGACGGCCACATCCCATAAACGAATAAAAAAGTATACCTCCAAAAGCACTATTACAATTTTAGTGTCTTCCCTTAGATAGTCTCTTGCATACAGCAGTGATAGTAAATGCCATAAGCAGTCCGAGTGTCTTACATTTATGGGTGTGCCCCTACTGTCCAATATTTAACTATACAATAGTGTAACCCACAGGTGTAACAGTAGTATCACTGTATGATGTGAACTGAATATTTTTATGTATTTCACACTTGTCCTTCTTCAATCTTTTCAAAGGTGGACTGAAATGAAGCTGGATATGAAATGTTAAGCTGATTTCCTTCCCAGCAAATGACATACAGAACCAGTTATTATTGGGCTCACTTAATTCAATCAGCTTAACCTGTTTTACCTAATAATACAAAAATAACAAACATACTACATTTTTCTACATCAGTGAGTTATCTTGTTTGACTTAAATGAAATAACTACCCTCCTGCGTTCTTCTTTCGGATTTGGCAATAGCTTGCCCTTGCAGCTTCTGTTTAAAAACTGACTTTGTTTGCTGAACCTAACTGTCTGTTGCCTGTGTTTCTGTCTCAGTTTTTTTCTTATCTTCCTTTGTTATAAGCACACAGACTTGCCAAGCCATCCCTGCCAAGCAGTCAGGCCAGAGACTTCCCAACACATTGGGTATGAGGCATTTATTGATTACCAAAACGGTAATATAGTGATTACAGTCTTTGAGAGAAACAATTGCTATTAGCATATCAACCATATTTTATGCTTTTGTTTTTGACTTAAACGTTTGTGAATACGTTTTGCTTTAAAAACCCAACAATTTAAATGATCTCTTTTTGCAAATCCTTTCTGTGAAGAAATGGTCCCAAAAAAATCCTGAAATAGTGCAAGCTCCAAACATAATCTCACATAGGAACAGGATTAGGCCATTTAGCCCCTCGAACCTGTTCCGCCATTCAATGAGATCATGGCTAATCTGTGACCTAACTCCATATCCCTTAAGACCTTTTGTTAACAGAAATCTATCAATCTCCGATTTAAAATTAACAATTGATCTAGCATCAATTTCCGTTTGCAGACGAGAGTTCCAAACTTCTACCACCCTTTGTGTGTAGAAGTGTTTTCTAACTTCACTCCTGGGCTGCATTCAGACTGCACATTTGTGTCGAATGCAAAGCAGTTTGGGATGAAAAAGCTGCAGTATAACTCTTACTCAACTACTGGAATCATTAACTATGTTCATTGAGGCTGCTCCTGGTAAAGGGAAAGTCAAAAATAAATAACACTGCAAATGCTAAGCAGAAAATGTTGGAAGTACGCTCCAAGAGAGAGAAATGGTTACATCCAGAACCTTTGTGCAATTTGATCTAGCCAAATCTTAGGCGACTTTCTTGACTTATTTCTAATGCTACCCTTTCAGGTCAGCACAAGAGTGGCGGTATGACTCTGAAGACTAGGAGACACATTACAGCTTTGAGACATGAGACATTCAGGGCCCCTCTTTCATCACTTTGAGTTCCCAAAGAGTGCAATATAAATCCAACCTAGTAACAACACGTTCAAAACCCTCTCCCTTGGGGTGTAATTCCGAGAGTGTTTGTATTTAAACCCAGCATTCATACTGTCCTTTTTATTTTGACTTTCGGCTTACTACGAGCGGAATCAATGAATTGTAGTGGATTAGCGATTGCAGTGTAAAAGCACAGATACACACAAAACAAGCGTGCACAATATCGTGGCATGTTCTTTGATCCAAAACAGGGAATATTAACTAAAATCAACTAGTGTCCAGAACCGATCGGGGTGGTGTAGTTTCAACCACCTAACCATGGCGAGGAACAATGCACCAAGACAGAAATGCCTCACATACCTTTCATATTCAGCCAGGAAGCGAACAAGGACACTGAAAGAAATGCACCCAGGACGAGCACTGTTAAAACACTTCCATTCCTGAGCCTCATTTCATGTCATCTCAGAACCATACACATCGGACAGGTGTCTGCTGGTGCTGGGTATCGCCTGGTCTGAGGGGGGAGGCTCTGTGGTATTGATCCAGGTAAGCAGTGTCTCCAATAGCCCTTCCTCCTCTCACCTCACTCTTCAGATACCGCCCGCTCTTACAGTATCTAATAGCGATACTGTTCCAGCTCGCTCATTTATTATCTCTCCTATCTCTTTCCTGTTTCATGCATTCAGTCTCTTCTCTTCTCAGCTCCTTTTTTTCCTTTTCTCTCCGTTTTACTCTTTCAATTCATTTCCATTCTTTATTACTTCCCAGATTTCCCCGACCATGTCTCCATCTCTTCCTGCTCCGGCCGCTCCGCTCTTTATTCGAGTTTGTGGTCGGTTCAGTTGCACACTCCAGGGCTCGCTCGCTGCCTGTTAGCTCTCTCTCCGCTCAGACGATTCTTATGGTTTCACAAGTGTCTTTTGTCAACCCCGTCAGTCTCCGCCCTCACCGCCGCTTTCCTTCCTTCCTCTTGAGTGGTTCGAACTAGAAACGAAGTTCCTTTATTCTGTTTCACTTTTCCTATCTCTCTCAGCTGTTGGCAATTGTTTCGTGTGTGTATTTCTCTCCCAGGTGTTGCCCCTGTGCGTGTTTCTCTCTCAGGTGTTGCTCCTGTGTGTGTTTCTCTCCCAGGTGTTGCCCCTGTGTGTGTTTCTCTCTCAGGTGTTGCTCCTGTGTGTGTTTCTCTCCCAGGTGTTGCTCCTGTGTGTGTTTCTCTCTCAGGTGTTGCTCCTGTGTGTGTTTCTCTCCCAGGTGTTGCCCCTGTGTGTGTTTCTCTCTCAGGTGTTGCTCCTGTGTGTGTTTCTCTCCCAGGTGTTGCTCCTGTGTGTGTTTCTCTCCCAGGTGTTGCTCCTGTGTGTGTTTCTCTCTCAGGTGTTGCTCCTGTGTGTGTTTCTCTCCCAGGTGTTGCTCCTGTGTGTGTTTCTCTCTCACGTGTTGCTCCTGTGTGTGTTTCTCTCTCACGTGTTGCTCCTGTGTGTGCTTCTCTCCCAGGTGTTGCTCCTGTGTGTGTGTTTCTCTCTCACGTGTTGCTCCTGTGTGTGTTTCTCTCTCACGTGTTGCTCCTGTGTGTGTTTCTCTCCCAGGTGTTGCCCCTGTGTGTGTTTCTCTCTCAGGTGTTGCTCCTGTGTGTGTTTCTCTCCCAGGTGTTGCTCCTGTGTGTGTTTCTCTCCCAGGTGTTGCTCCTGTGTGTGTTTCTCTCCCAGGTGTTGCTCCTGTGTGTGTTTCTCTCTCAGGTGTTGCTCCTGTGTGTGTTTCTCTCTCAGGTGTTGCCCCTGTGTCTGTTTCTCTCTCAGGTGTTGCTCCTGTGTGTGTTTCTCTCCCAGGTGTTGCTCCTGTGTGTGTTTCTCTCTCAGGTGTTGCTCCTGTGTGTGTTTCTCTCTCAGGTGTTGCTCCTGTGTGTGTTTCTCTCTCAGGTGTTGCTCCTGTGTGTGTTTCTCTCTCAGCTGTTGTTCCGGTGTGTGTTTCTGTCAGGTGTTGCTCCTGTGTGTTTCTCTCTCTCAGGTATTGCTCCTGTGTGTGTTTCTCTCTCAGCTGTTGTTCCGGTGTGTGTTTCTGTCAGGTGTTGCTCCTGTGTGTTTCTCTCTCTCAGGTGTTGCTCCTGTGTGTTTCTCTCTCTCAGGTGTTGCTCCTGTGTACATAAGAACATAAGAATATAAGAAGTAGGAGCAGGAGTAGGCCATACGGCCCCTCGGGCCTGCTCCGCCATTCAATAGGATCATGGCTGATCCGAACCTGAACTCACTTCCACTTCCCTGCCCGCTCCCCGTAACCCCTAATTCCCTCATCAGCTAGGAAACTGTCTGGCCTAGAAATTCAGTTTGGGCCCGCCAGCTCGCTTGCACCCAGAAGTTACCGCTGCGCACGGAGCCACTTGCGCCCGCCGGAAATTCAGTTTCAGTGCCCCACGTCGAAGCCGGCCGCTATTCAAGGGTTTCGGCGCCCCCGCTTGGGGCGCTGAAACTGAATATCGGCGCGCTAGGTGCCGCAGCGCCACCAGCTGCGGAGCGGCAGGCTGCGGTACTGCAGGCCTTCCTCCCTCTCTTAAGGGGGAGGTGCCTGCAACAGCGAGATCGCCGCTCACTAGTGCCGGCAAATGAGCCCGGCACCACGGAGAAGTGTCAGGCTCCTGGAAAACAGCCGGTAATGCCGCGGGGGGGGGGTGGAGGAGGCCGGGGAAGGAGGTGCGGGCAGGCGGCTGCCGAAAAAGTGGCCGGCCGCACATCCGCCTTAACTCGCCCCACTAACGCTACAGTACGGCCCCGTTTTCTGATCGCTGTTTGCTGCCGCTGTGGAAGAGGCGGCCGCAACTCAATATGGCGGTCGGGCCGGTAGCGGGGCGGTAGCGGGGCACTGCGCACACCGATGACATCATCGGTGGCGGTGCAGCGCTACTGGCTAACGCCGCCATTACCGTAGCGCTGAATATCGGCGAAAGCTCAGCAAGTGGCGCAAAAGCCCTCTTTGGGCGAAAACTGGGCGCAAAGCCTACTGAATTTCTAGCCCTCTATCTCTGTTTTAAATGTAATTAATGTCGCAGCTTCCACAGCTCTCTGAGGCAGCAAATTCCATAGATTTACTACCCTCTGAGTGAAGAAGTTTCTCCTCATCTCAGTTTTGAAAGGGCAGCCCCTTATTCTAAGATTATGCCCCCTAGTTCTAGTCTCACCCATCAGTGGAAACATCCTCACCGCATCCACCCGATCAAGCCCCCTCACAATCTTATATGTTTCGATAAGATCGCCTCTCATTCTTCTGAATTCCAATGAGTAGAGGCCCAACCTACTCAACCTTTCCTCATAAGTCAACCCCCTCGTCTCCGGAATCAACCGAGTGAACCTTCTCTGAACTGTCTCGAGAGCAAGTATATCTTTTCTTAAATATGGAAACCAAAACTGTACACAGTATTCCAGGTGTGGCCTCACCAGTACCCTGTATAACTGAAGCAAGACTTCCCTGCTTTTATACTCCATCCCCCTTGCAATAAAAGCCAAGATTCCATTGGCCTTCCTGATCACCTGCTGTACCTGCATACTAACCTTCTGTGTTTCATGCACCAGGACCCCCAGATCCCTTTGTACTGTAGCACTTTGCAGTTTCTCTCCATTTAGATAATAACTTGCTCTTTGATTTTTTTCTGCCAAAGTGCATAACCTCACACTTTCCAACATTATATTCCATCTGCCAAATTTCTGCCCACTCACTTAGCCTGTCTATGTCCTTTTGCAGGTTTTTTATGTCCTCCTCACTCACTGCTTTCCCTCCCATCTTTGTATTGTCGGCAAACTTGGATATGTTGCACTTGGACCCTTCCTCCAAATCATTAATATAGATTGAAAAGAGTTGGGGTCCCAGCACTGACCCCTGTGGAACACCACTAGTCACTGATTCCCAACCCGAGAATGAACCATTTATCCCAACTCTCTGTTTTCTGTTAGATAACCAATCTTCCACCCATGCCAGTATATTACCCCCAATCCCGTGATTTTTTATCTTGTACAGTAATCTTTTGTGTGGCACCTTGTCAAATGCCTTTTGGAAGTCCAAATACACCACATCCACTGGTTCCCCTTTATCCACCCTGTTTGTTACATCCTCAAAGAATTCGAGCAAATTTGTCAAACATGACTTCCCCTTCATAAAACCATGCTGACTCTGTCCGATTAAATTGTGCTTATCCAAATGTCCTGTTACTGCTTCCTTAATAATGGACTCCAACATTTTACCAACCACAGATGTTAGGCTAACTGGTCTATAGTTTCCAGCCTTTTGTCTACTTCCCTTTTTAAATAAGGGCGTTACATTAGCAGTTTTCCAATCTGCTGGGACCTTTCCTGAATCTAGGGAGTTTTGGAAAATTACCACTAATGCATCCGCAATCCCTACCGCTACTTTTCTCAAGACCCTAGGATGTAAGCCATCAGGTCCAGGGGATTTATCTGCCTTTAGTCCCATTATCTTACCGAGTACCACCTCCTTAGTGATTTTAATCGTGTTATGCTCCTCCCCCTCTATAACCCCCTGTTTGTCCAGTGTTGGGATATTTTTAGTGTCCTCTACTGTAAAGACTGATACAAAATATTTGTTCAGCGTTTTTGCCATCTCCATGTTCCCTACCACTAATTTCCCGGTCTCGTCCTCTAAGGGACCAACATTCACTTTAGCCACCCTTTTTCTTTTTATATAACTGTAGAAACTCTTGCTATCTGTTTTTATATTTTTTGCTAGTTTACTTTCATAATCTATCTTCCCTTTCTTAATTAATCTTTTAGTTATTCTTTGCTGGCTTTTAAATGCTTCCCAATCTTCTATCCTCCCACTAGATTTGGCTACTTTATATGCCCTTGTTTTCAGTCGGATACTATCCTTTATTACTTTACTTAGCCACGGATGGCTGTCTTTTCTTTTACGCCCCTTTTTCCTCAGTGGAATATATTTTTCTTGAAAGTTGTGAAATATCTCCTTGAATGTACAATACTACTCATGTACCGTCTTATACTTTAATCTATTTTGCCAGTCCACTTTAGTCAACTCTGCTCTCATACCTTCATAGTCTCCTTTATTTAAGCTTATTAGTACGCTGGTTTGAGATCCAACTCTCTCACCCTCCACCTGAATTTGGAATTCAACCATGTTATGATCACTCATTCCAAGGGGATCCTTTACTAGGACATTTTTTATTAATCCTGTCTCATTACACAGGACCAGAGCTAAGATTGCCTGCCCCCTGGTTGGTTCAGTAACATACTGCTCAAGGAACCCATCCCTAATGCACTCTATGAACTCTTCCTCAAGGCTGCCCTGCCCAATTTGATTTGTCCAGTCAATATGAAAGTTAAAATCCCCCATGATTATAGCCGTTCCATTATTACAAGCCCCAACTATTTCCTGATTTATACTCCGACCAACAGAGTTGCAACTGTTAGGAGGCCTATAGACTACGCCCACTAGTGACTTTTTCCCCTTATTATTCCTTATCTCCACCCAAACTGTTTCACTATCCTGATCCTTTGACCCAATCTCATTTCTCACTATTGCAGTGATTCCATCCTTTATTAACATAGCCACCCCACCTCCCTTTCCTTCCTGTCTGTCCTTCCTAATTGTCAAATACCCCTGGATGTTTAGTTCCCAGTCATGGTCACCTTGCAGCCATGTTTCTGTAATGGCCACCAGATCATACCCATGTGTAGTTATTTGTACCGTCAACTCATCTATTTTGTTACGAATGCTGCGTGCATTCAGATAAAGAACTTTTAAATATGTTTTGTGACAATTTATTCCTGCTTTTACACCCTTTACTACTTTACCTTTATATCTTTATACATTCTGTCCCTTCCTGATACGCTTTGGTTTTTAATTCCCCCACTGCTACCTTGCTCTATTGCCTTCTCCGCTGACATTTTTATTTTTTGCTCTCTTGAAACCTCCCCCCCACTAATTAGTTTAAAGCCCTCTCTACAGCCCGAGTTATTTGATTCGCCAGGATTCTAGTCCCAGCACTGGCTAAGTGAAGTCCGTCCCAACGGAACAGCTCTCTCCTGTCCCAGTACTGATGCCAGTGTCCCAAGAAGCAAAACCCATTTCTCCCACACCAGTCTTTGAGCCACCCATTTAACTCTCTGATTTTATTTACCCTAGCCAAATTTGCTCGTGGCTCAGGTAGTAATCCAGAGATTATTACCCTTGTGGTTCTGTTTTTTAATTTGGCCCCTAGCTGCTCATACTCCCTCAGCAGAACCTCTTTCCTTATCCTATCTATGTCATTGGTACCAACATGGACCACGACAACTGGATCCTCCCCCTCCCACTCCAAGTTTCTCTCCAGCCCAGAGGAGATGTCCTTAACCCTGGCACCGGGCAGGCAACGCAGCCTTCGGGACTCTCGCTCGGCTGCAAGGAACCTTATCTATCCCCCTAATGATACTACCCCATACCACTACAACATTTCTATTTACTCCCCCCACTTGAATGGCCCCTCGTTCCACGGTGCTGTGGCCAGGTTGCTCATCCTCCCTGCAGTCGCCGTTCCCATCCCCACAGGTATTGCTCCTGTGTGTGTTTCTCTCTCATGTGTTGCTTCTGTGTGTGTTTCTCTCTCAGGTGTTGCTCCTGTGTGTGTTTCTCTCTCAGGTGTTGCTCCTGTGTGTGTTTCTCTCTCAGGTGTTGCTCCTGTGTGTGTTTCTCTCTCAGGTGTTGCTCCTGTGTGTGTTTCTCTCTCAGGTGTTGCTCCTGTGTGTGTTTCTCTCTCAGGTGTTGCATCATGTGTGTGTTTCTCTCTCTCAAGTGTTGGTCCTGTGTGTGTTTCTCTCTCTCAGGTGTTGCTCCTGTGTGTGTTTCTCTCTCAGGTGCTGCTCCTGTGTGTGTTTCTCTCTCAGGTGTTGCTCCTGTGTGTGTTTCTCTCTCAGGTGTTGTTCCTGTGTGTGTTTCTCTCTCAGGTGTTGTTCCTGTGTGTGTTTCTCTCTCAGGTGTTGTTCCTGTGTGTGTTTCTCTCTCAGGTGTTGCTCCTGTGTGTGTTTCTCTCTCAGGTGTTGCTCCTGTGTGTGTTTCTCTCTCAGGTGTTGCTCCTGTGTGTGTTTCTCTCTCAGGTGTTGCTCCTGTGTGTGTGTTTCTCTCCCAGGTGTTGCTCCTGTGTGTGTGTTTCTCTCCCAGGTGTTGCTCCTGCGTGTGTTTCTCTCTCAGGTGTTGTTCCTGTGTGTGTTTCTCTCTCAGCTGTTGCTCCTGTGTGTGTTTCTCTCTCAGGTGTTGTTCCTGTGTGTGTTTCTCTCTCAGGTGTTGTTCCTGTGTGTGTTTCTCTCTCAGGTGTTGTTCCTGTGTGTGTTTCTCTCTCAGGTGTTGCTCCTGTGTGTGTTTCTCTCTCAGGTGTTGCTCCTGTGTGTGTTTCTCTCTCAGGTGTTGCTCCTGTGTGTGTTTCTCTCTCAGGTGTTGCTCCTGTGTGTGTGTTTCTCTCCCAGGTGTTGCTCCTGTGTGTGTGTTTCTCTCCCAGGTGTTGCTCCTGCGTGTGTTTCTCTCTCAGGTGTTGTTCCTGTGTGTGTTTCTCTCTCAGCTGTTGCTCCTGTGTGTGTGTTTCTCTCCCAGGTGTTGCTCCTGTGTGTGTGTTGCTGTGATAAATCCATGTAGTGAGACAAGGAACTCGAAGAGGCGAGGTATGAGGATTAAGACGAGTACTTTATTGAATGACTGCGAGACAACCAGGCAGGCCTGCTTCCAGGCATTGGACCTTTGCTGACCTTAGCAGGAAGCTAACCCCTGACCTTAACAGGAAGCAACCCCTGACCTTAGCAGCAGCATTGGCTACGGCACCACCTGGTGGATAACCTTAATCATAACATCCCAGATTACTGTATCCCTCCCCACTTAAGATTTCAGTATGAATTTCTTAACAAACAACCATTCCTAAGGGTCACATAAGAAGTCTCCATTCACCATGTTCCATACTTGACGAATCTAACAGGTCAGTGTCAATCTCTCTGGTGGCTTGCGAGGCCTTTGTGAACGTCTGACAGTAAAGTCCCTGCTTGTTTGTGGTGAAGCCACCAGCTGCTCCTGAGCAGTGCTCGGAGTATCTGACTCTGCAATGATGGTTTCCTCTTGATGAATGGGTTCCTGTGGAATTGTCTCTGTCCCTGGTGGTGGCACCACAGATGCACTTGGATAACTGGGGGCAACCCTGTCCTCAGCCATTGCATCTGGAACCTTCATTTCAATTTCCCCTTGTCTGGTAAGTATCTGATCTACATGTCTGCGTACTACCCTACAATCACCCAACATGACCTTGTATGATACGGGACCGGTCATTGAGTCTATGAAGCCAGGAATCCACTTTGGTCCATAACTGAAATTCCTGGTAAGGACCGCATCTCCTTCTCCAAAACTTCGGCTCTTTGTTCTTTTGTCATGGTTCTCTTTTTGTTTGTATTGTCTGTTTTCCATTTTCCTTTTTAGGTCTGGGTGGACAAGGTCAAGAGTGGAGCATAGTCTACGACCTAATAACATCTCAGCAGGAGAGAGTCCTGTGGTGGATTGAGGTGTTATTCTGTAGCTCAACAGAACCCGTGACACTTTGGCTGCTAAACTCCCTTCTGCACGTTTTTTCATCATCTCTTTAAATGTTTGTACGGCGCTCTCCGCAAGTCCATTTGAGGACGGATGATATGGGGCCGAGGTCACCTGCACTATGCCATTTTTTCTCAAGAACTCTTTTGTCTCTGTACTCACAAAACAAGTGGCATTGTCACTTACCACGATCTCCGGTAGCCCTTGATTACTGAAGCTCCGACGCAGGCAGTCTATAGTAGTAGTGGCGGAAGCAGAATTTACAAGATAAACATCCATCCATTTGGAATGTGCATCAATGATTATGAGGAACATCTTCCCCATGAATGGACCCGAATAATCTAACTGCAATCTTCTCCATGGTTTATCCGGCCACTCCCAAGGGTGGAGAGGAGCCGCTGCTGGTGCCTTCCGGTGTTCCTGACGAGTGCTGCATGTCTTGACTAGATTTTCTATCTCCTCATCTAGCTTTGGCCACCACAAGTAACTCCTAGCCAAGGCTTTCATACGTGAGACCCCAGGATGACACTGATGTAGTTGCTCTAGGATAGACTGTTGTGCTGGCTGTGGAATAATCACTCGTGCTCCCCACAACACGCAACCATCCTGCACGCTCAGCTCTGTTTTCCTGACACTGTAGGGTGTGAAGTCAGCCCCTTCCAGATGCTGTGGCCATCCCCTCACCACATATTCTCGAACTCTAGACAGTACTGGATCTTTACCTGTCCATGTTCTTACTTGCTCTGCAGTCACAAGTGCTATGTCAGTGTCCTCCAACATCAACACTCTGTCCTCTGGAGCTGCACGGATAGGTGTGCCTGGCAGTGGAAGATGGCTCAAGGCATCTGCGTTCCCATGGTACTTGCCCGCCTTGTAGACGATGACATACTCATATGCCCTCAACGTCACGGCCCACCTCTGGATCCGGGGTGACACCATCTGTGGAACTGCTTTCATTTCATTGAAAAGAGAGAGAAGAGGTTTATGACCAGTGCATATGGTGAACTTCCTGCCATATATGTACTTGTGGAACCTCTGTAACCCAAACATTACTGCTAACCTCTCTTTGTCTAAATGGAAATCATTTTTTTCCGCTGGTGTTAGAGTTCGGGACATAAACCCTATTGGTCTTTCAGTTCCATCTTCCATGCAGTGTGAAAGAACTGCCCCCACCCTGTAAGGTGAAGTGTCACAAGAGAGAATGATGTCTTTCTCTGCATTGTAGTGAACCAGCACATCCGACGACAGCATCAGTTTCTTGGACTGTTCAAATGAAACCCCCTGCTCCTCTCCCCACTGCCACTGTGTCTCCTTGCACAGTAGTTTGTAAAGAGGTGCTAACACAGTTGACAAGTTTGGTAAAAACCTGTTATAATAGTTCAGCAGTCCCAGGTAAGCTTTTAACTCAGCCACATTTGTAGGAGCAGGGGCGTCCTGCAGTGCTTGTACCTTCTCCTTGAGTGGATGGAGCCCGGTGGCATCCACTCTGTGTCCCAGGAACACTGGCTCATTCCCCAGGAAAGTGCACTTACTCCTCTTGAGCCGGAACCCTACCCTCTCCAATCTCTGTAGTACCTCTCTCAGAGTTCTCAGATGCTCCTGGTCGGTTCTTCCCATCACCAGAATGTCATCCAGATAGATGGAAACATGTGGAATCCCTTGCAGTACACCTTCGATTGTCCTCTGGAAGATAGCTGGACTGGATGAGACACCAAACGGTAAGCGGTTATATGTAAACAAGCCCTTGTGTGTATTTATGGTGACATACTTCTTTGATTTGTCATCCAGTGTAATCTGCAAATAGGCATGACTCATATCCAACTTTGTGAATTTCTTTCCTCCAGCCAGGTTTGCAAAGAGATCCTCTGTTTTGGGAATAGGATACTGCTCTAGTTTGGACACCCGATTGACTGTCAATTTATAGTCTCCACAGAGTCTTACCGAATTGTCCGGTTTTGAAACAGATACTATGGGAGCTGCCCATTCCGAACATTTCACTGGCTCCAGTATGTTCTCTCTCAATAGACGGTCAAGCTCAGCCTCTACCTTTGGCTTCATGGCATAAGGCACAGGTCGTTGTTTAAAAAACCTTGGCGGTGCCTCCTTGTCTATATAAATCTTAGCTGGGGGGCCATTAAATGTGTCAAGTTCCTCCTTGAACACATTCTCATGTTCACTCAACACTTCTTGCAAAGTCAACTGTTTGCCCGTATCTATTTGATGTACTGCTCCCCAGTCTAATTTAAGTTCTTTTATCCAGCCCCGACCTAACAGGTTTGGTCCGGTACCCGATACTATAACTACAGGTAGCTGTTCCACTGTGTCCCTGTGTTGCACAGTTACCTTAGCTGTACCTAATGTCGCTACTCGTTCACCTGTATATGTTTTAAGATGCAGGGAGCAAGGCTTTAACTCTGGAACTTTTGCATGGTTCCACAATTTTGAGTACTCTGCCTTGTTCATTATGGTCACTGATATACCTATCAATTCAGTTCATGAAAAGCGACGAGTTAAGTTAGTAACTATAGGTTTTTATTGGCTAAATAACAGAGCCCACCCTCGTGGGTGATCGGATCCAACAAGGAGGAATACCAGCCAGTTGACCACCTTTATATCTGGGCAAGCAGGCGGAGCCATGGGCGGAGTCAGCTGTGGTCAGCCCAGGTATAACAGCGTGACAAGAGGTGACCTTGTGTCGTGATACAACAGTGTAAACAGTGATAACCATAGTGTAACGATATAAACAGTGATAACCATAGTGTAACGATAGTGAACGATAAAAGTGGTTTACCACATTCACCCCTTGTTTAAATTTGAGTCCGGCGGGGTGAAGTGTACTACCAGTTCGGGTATGTCAGTCTGTCCGGAGGCCTCGTAAGCCTTTCTGATCGGCGCAGCAGCGGCGGCGGTGGTGCAGTATCCGATGTTAATGCTGGTGTCTGCGTGGTCGGCAAAGGCTCGTGGGGTTCCGGCATGCCGTCTACCTGGGCTGGATTTGGGGGGGTGGTGGGGGCTAACGGTGG
Source organism: Somniosus microcephalus (assembly GCF_052327205.1). NCBI lineage: Eukaryota > Metazoa > Chordata > Chondrichthyes > Squaliformes > Somniosidae > Somniosus > Somniosus microcephalus. The sequence goes on from NC_140988.1 coordinate 42,543,684, forward strand.
TGTCTCAGGGGTGCCCGAGGGTGCGAGGTCTCGTAAGGAGACTGTGTCCTCCCGCCCGTCTGGGTATGCCACATAGGCGTACTGGGGGTTGGCGTGCAGGAGGTCCACCCTCTCGACCAGGGGGTCCATTTTATGGGCCCTCATGTGCTTTCGCAGCAAGACGGGCCCCGGAGAAGTCAGCCATGTTGGTAGTGAGGTTCCCGTAGTCGACTTCCTGGGGAAAACAAACATTCGTTCATGGGGGGTGGCGTTAATGGCAGTGCAAAGCAGTGACTGGATGGAATGCAGCGCTGCCGGGAGGACTTCCTGCCAGCGAGAGGTTGGGAGGCCCTTAGACTTTAAGGCTAAGAGAACGGCCTTCCAGACAGTCGCGTTCTCTCTTTCCACCTGGCCGTTCCCTCGGGCGTTGTAGCTAGTGGTCCTGCTTGCAGCAATACCTCTCGCTAGTAGGAACTGGCAAAGTTCCTCGCTCATGAAGGATGAGCCCCGGTCGCTATGTATATAGTTCGGGAACCCGAACAAGGCGAAGAGGTCGTTCAGGCATTTGATGACCGTGGTACTGGCCATGTCTGGGCAGGGGAAGGCAAAGGGGAAACGGGAGTACTCATCAATAATGTTGAGGAAGTACACATTACGGTCAGAGGATGGGAGGGGCCCCTTAAAATCGAGGCTCAAGTGCTCGAAAGGGCGGGTGGCCTTGATCAGGCTTGCTCTGTCCGGCCTAAAGAAATGCGGTTTGCATTCGGCACAGGTTTGGCAGTTCCTGGTCATGGTCCTGACCTCCTCGATGGAGTAGGGCAGGTTGCGGGCCTTAATGAAGTGGTAAAGTCTGGTGACCCCGGGGTGGCAGAGGTCGTTGTGGAGGGTCTGCAGTCTATCAATTTGCGCGTTGGCGCATGTACTTCATGATAGAGCATCTGGGGGTTCATTCAGTTTACCAGGCCGGTACAAGATATCATAATCATAGGTGGAGAGCTCGATTCTCCACCTCAAGATCTTGTCGTTCTTGATTTTGCCCCTCAGCTTGTTATTAAACATAAAAGCGACCGAACGCTGGTCGGTGAGGAGGGTAAATCGTTTGCCTGCCAGGTAATGCCTCCAGCGTCGTACTGCCTCCACGATCGCCTGGGCCTCCTTCTCGACCGAAGAGTGTCGGATCTCAGGGCCCTGGAGGGTCCTTGAGAAGAAGGCCACAGGTCTCCCCGCCTGGTTAAGGGTTGCAGCTAGGGCGAAGTCGGATGCATCGCTCTCCACTTGGAAAGGGATAGACTCATCCACCGCGTGCATTGTGGCCTTAGCAATGTCTCACTTTATGAGGGAGAAGGCTGCGCATGCTTCTGCCGTCAGGGGGAAGGAGGTGGACTTCATGAGGGGTCTGGCTTTGTCCGCATAATTGGGCACCCATTGGGCATAGTAGGCGAAGAGCCCCAGGGTTCTCTTCAGCGCCTTTGGACAGTGGGGGAGGGGAAGCTCCATGAGGGGGCGCATTCTTTCGGGGTCGAGGCCGATGACTCCGTTCTCTACTACGCAGCCGAGGATGGCAAGACGCGAGGTGTTAAACACACATTTCTCCTTATTGTAGGTGAGGTTCAGCCATTGGGCCGTACGGAGGAATCTCTCCAGATTAACATCATGGTCCTGCCGGTCGCGGCCGCAGATGGTGACGTTATCTAGATAAGGGAACGTGGCATGCAGCCCGTTCTGGTCAACCATCCGGTCCATCTCCCTTTGGAAGACCGAAACCCCGTTGGTGACGCCGAAGGGAACCCTAAGGAAGTGGTAGAGGCGGCCATTCGCCTCGAAGGCGGTATACTGGCGGTCCTCAGGGTGGATAGGGAGTTGGTGATAGGCCGACTTAAGGTCGATGGTAGAGAATACCCGGTACTGTGCAATCTGATTGACCATATCAGATATGCGGGGAAGGGGGTATGCGTCCAGCTGGGTGTACCGGTTTATGGTTTGGCTGTAGTCGATGACCAGGCGGTTTTTATTGCCGGTCTTAACGACTACGACCTGGGCACGCCAGGGGCTGTTGCTCCTCTCGATGATGCCCTCCTTCAGGAGACGCTGCACCTCAGAGCTAATAAAAGCTCTGTCCCCGGCGCTGTACCGCCTGCTCTTGGTAGCGACGGGTTTACAGTCGCGGGTGCGGTTAGCGAACAGGGAGGGGGGCGGGACCCTGAGGGTGGATAGGCCACAGGTGGTACGCGGTGGGCGGTTTAAAAGCTGCTGGTTGTCGACTGTGAGTGGGGGGAGGGGTCCACCGTATGCCAAAGTGACACTTTGAAGGTGGGATTGGAAATCCAGCCCTAGTAGGATGGCAGCGCAGAGCTGGGCAGGACGAGAAGTTTAAAATTTTTATACTCCGTGCCCCTAACCGACAGGGTCACAACACAGTAGCCGCTGATGTCTGTAGAATGGGACCTCGACGCCATCGAGATCCGGTTGCGCGTTGGCCGGACAGTGAGGGAGTAGTGGCTCACCGTATCTGGATGGATGAAACTCTCCGTGCTTCCGCTGTCGAACAGGCAGGTCGTGGCGTGGCTGTTTACTTTGATGTCCATCATGGACTTGGACAGGTGATGCGGGCGAGCTTGGTCAAGTGTGAAGGAGGCTAGTGTATGGCTGAGCGAGCTGCTGTAGTCTGCGGGTGAGGCGGTGGTCGGGTCTGGAGACAAGGTGGCGGTCGAGTGTGGTGAACAAAATGGCGGCGCCCACGACGTTGAATAAAATGGCGGAGAAGATGGCCGCCCCCACAACTCACATGAGGCACTGCCGGCGTCGGTGGCCTTGATCAAAGATGGCCGCCCCCACGACTCACACGGGGGGATACTGGCATCTGTGGCCTTGATGAAAGATGGCCGCCCCCACAACTCGCATGAGGCACTGCTGGCGTCTGTGGCTTTCCCCCTGCAGGCCTTCGCGAAGTGGCCTTTCTTGTGGCAGTCGGAGCAGGTCGCGTTTCTTACAGGGCAGCGCGCCCTCGGGTGTTTCGCCTGGCCACAGAAGAAGCAGCCGGCGGCCCGATTGCGGGGCTCCGATGTCGCAGCCGGTACCGGGGGTGGCGGTCCCGATCGGTTCCGGGACACCGACGCTGTGGTAGGTCCCAGAGGCGGCGGTGCGAGGGGTATTGCGGCCGGGGTTGGGCCCGAGTCCCAGGGTCGCGCAGCACAGTACCTGGAGTACGCCTCGAGGTCCCGATGGGCCACTTCCAAGGAGCGAGCGAGGGTAGCAGCTGTTTTCAGGTCGAGGTCCTTTGATTCCAGCAGTCTTTGCCGTGAGTAGTCTGACCGAAGGCCTTTCACGAAGGCATCTCGGATGTTTCCATCTGTATGTTCTGCAGCTGTTACGGCTTTAAAGTCACAGTCCCTGCCGAGTATTTGCAGCGCCCGTAAGAAATCATAAACCGACTCTCCTGGCTGTTGCGAGCGGGATCTTAGGAGGTGCCTGGCGTACATTGAGTTTACAGGGCTCCGATACTGTTCTTTTAGCAGGTTGAGGGCGTCCTCGTATGTGGCAATGTCCCGGATGAGTGCAAATACTTTAGGGCTCACCTGAGCGGTCAGAACTCTTAGTTTGGTTGCCGGAGGCACGCCGGATTCTCCCAGGTAGGCTTCGAAGCAGCTCAGCCAGTGTTCGAAGTCGAGGGCTGAATTCGCAGCCTGTGGGTTTAGATCCAGGTACGGCGGCCGGAGGGCTCGTAGCCAGGCCGGCTGCTAGGGCTGTTGTAGATGGCCGTTTGGCTGAGGCTGTACATCTGACTGGTCGTTTGGCTGCTCTGTTGTAGACATTTCAAAATTTAGCCAATAAAATTGATATACCTATCAATTCAGTTCATGAAAAGCGACGAGTTAAGTTAGTAACCATAGGTTTTTATTGGCTAAATAACAGAGCCCACCCTTGTGGGTGATCGGATCCAACAAGGAGGAATACCAGCCAGTCGACCACCTTTATACCTGGGCAAGCAGGCGGAGCCATGGGCGGAGTCAGCTGTGGTCAGCCCAGGTATAACAGCGTGACAAGAGGTGACCTTGTGTAGTGATACAACAGTGTAAACAGTGATAACCATAGTGCAACGATATAAACAGTGATAACCATAGTGTAACGATAGTGAACGATAAAAGTGGTTTACCACAGTCACACCGTGTGGTAAACCACTGTTTGTTATTGTTGTTGTTGTTGTTGTTGTTGCACACTGTTGTGTCTATGCATGCCTCAGCTGACTCCGCCCCTGGCTCCACCCACATGCCCGGGTATAAAGGTGACTGCTCTGCAGCCCCCTGCCCTTTTGGATACCAGGCAACCACGAGAGGCATGCTCTGTTCTTTGCTAATAAAAGCCTATTAATTAACTCTCTGTCTTTTATGAGGAATTGATAGCGTATCAATTTTATTAGCAAAACAAAATGTCGGGTCCAAATGTTGAACAGCAGGAGCTGCATCAACCGACGGCGCCAAACACTGAGCAGCAGGCGCTGCTGTGAGCCCTCAGGCCAACATGCCTGGACCTAGACCCCCAAGAAGCGGGTTCGGCTACCAAATTCGCACAATGGCTGCGTTGTTTCGAGGCTTACCTGGAAGCCTCAACTGTGACCCTAGACGAAAACAAGCTGAAAATCCTGGCCTCAAAGGTGAGCCACCAAGTTTATACTCTAATCCAGGACGCGACGACCTACGCGGCGGCTATCGATCTGCTTAAAGGGCAATACGCACGCCCGGTAAATACAGTCTATGCCAGGCACCTCTTAAGATCCCGCAGACAGCAGCCCGGGGAAGGCGATGTCCAAGGCACAGAAATGTTATTTTTGTGGCCAGGCAAAACACCCCAGAGCACGCTGCCCGGCAAAAAACGCCACCTGCTCCGGCTGCGGGAAGAAAGGACACTATGTCAGCGCCTGCAAAGGCAAAACCGCTAACACCAGCAGCGCCGTGTGCAAACCGTGGGGGCAGCCATCTTGTCCGCCATCTTGGGCTCCCCCAGCCGCGTGGGGATCGGGATCATGGGCGCCGCCATTTTGTCCGCCATCTTGGACGCCTCCAACTTCAATCACGGGGGACCCGGACTCAACCACCGCCTCATCTGACGACCACATCGACTCGCTTGACCATACGCTGGCCTCCGTGACGCTGGACCAATCTCTCCCTCATCAACTGTCCAGGTCCATGATGGACATTACGGTAAACGGCCGCGCCACTACCTGCCTTTTTGACAGCGGGAGCACGGAGAGTTTTATCCACCCCGACACGGTGCGCAGTTACTCTCTCCAGGTCCTGCCGATGCGCCATCGGATCTCTATGGCTTCCAAAGCCCAGTCAGCGGACGTCGGTGGCTACTGTGTAGTGACCCTTTCGGTACGGGGCACAGAATACAAAAATTTTAAACTTCTGGTCCTGCCCCACCTCTGCGCTGCCGTTCTACTGGGGTTGGATTTTCAGTGCCACCTTCAAAGTGTCACATTGGCGTACGGCGGACCCCTCCCCCCACTCACAGTCTGCAGCCAGCAGCTTTTAAATCGCCTGCCGCGCACCATCTGCAGCCTCTCTACCCTTAAAGACCCCCCCCTTCCTTGTTCGCTAACCTCACCCACGACTGTAAGCCCATCGCTACCAAAAGCAGGCGTTACAGTGCCGGGGATAGGAGTTTCATTAAATCCGAGGTAGCGAGACTCCTGAAGGAAGGGATTATTGAGAGTAGCACCAGCCCATGGCGAGCACAAGTGGTGGTGGTGAAGACTGGCGGAAAACAGCGCCTAGTTATTGACTACAGCCAGACGATCAATCGCTACACCCAGTTGGATGCATACCCACTTCCCCGCATATCTGACATGGTCAATCAGATAGCACAATACCGGGTGTTCTCGACGATTGATCTGAAGTCGGCATACCACCAGCTCCCCATCAGGGCTGAGGACCGCCAGTAAACAACTTTTGAAGCTGACGGTCGTCTCTACCACTTCCCCAGAGTTCCCTTCAGCGTCACCAACGGGGTTTCAGTCTTCCAACGGGAGATGGTTGACCAGAACGCGCTCCAGGCCACTTTCCCCTATCTAGACAACGTCACCATCTGCGGCCACGACCAGCAGGACCATGATGTTAATCTAGAGAAATTCCTCCGTACGGCCCAGCGGCTGAACCTAACATACAACAAGGGCAAATGTATGTTTCGTACCACGCGCCTTGCCATTCTTGGCTGCGTAGTGGAGAACAGAGTCATCGGCCCCGACCCCGACAGAATGCGCCCCCTTATAGAGCTCCCCCTCCCCCACTGCCAAAAAGCACTGAAGAGATGCCTAGGGTTTTTCTCGTACTATGCTCAGTGGGTGCCCAACTATGCGGACAAAGCCAGACCCCTCATCAAGTCCGCCTCCTTCCCCCTGACAGCAGAGGCATGTGCAGCCTTCACTCTCATAAAAAGAGATATTGCGAAGGCCACAATGCACGCAGTGGATGAGTCCATCCCTTTCCAACTGGAGAGCGACGCATCCGACTTTGCCCTAGCTGCAACCCTTAACCAGGCGGGGAGACCCGTGGCCTTTTTCTCAAGGACCCTCCAGGGCCCCGAGATTCGACACTCCTCTGTCGAAAAGGAGGCTCAGGCCATTGTGGAAGCTGTGCGACATTGGAGGCATTACCTGGCCGGAAAACGATTTACCCTGCTCACTGACCAGCGTTCAGTAGCTTTTATGTTTAATAATAAGCAGAGGGGCAAAATCAAGAATGACAAGATCTTGAGGTGGAGAATTGAACTCTCCACCTACAATTACGATATCTTGTACCGGCCCGGGAAACTCAATGAGCCCCCAGATGCCCTATCACGTGGTACATGCGCCAACGCGCAGGTTGATAGACTGAAGACCCTCCACAATGACCTCTGCCACCCGGGGGTCACCAGGTTCTTCCATTTCATCAAATCCCGTAACCTGCCCTACTCCATCGAGGAGGTCAGGACCTTGACCAGGAACTGCCAAATCTGCGCCGAGTGCAAACCGCATTTTTATAGGCCAGACAGAGCGAGCCTGATCAAAGCCACGCGCCCTTTCGAGCGGCTGAGCGGCGATTTTAAAGGGCCCCTCCCCTCCTCTGACCGCAATGTGTACTTCCTCAATATAATTGACGAGTACTCCCATTTCCCGTTTGCCATCCCTTGCTCAGACATGACCAGTACCGCGGTCATTAAATGTCTGAATGACCTCTTCGCCTTGTTCGGTTTCCCTAGCTATATTCATAGCGACAGGGGCTCATCCTTTATGAGCGACGAACTTCGTCAGTACCTGCTCGCGAGAGGTATTGCTACAAGCAGGACCACCAGCTACAACCCCCTGGGGAATGGCCAGGTGGAAAGAGAGAACGCGACGGTTTGGAAGGCAGTCCTTTTAAACTTAAAATCTAAGGGCCTTCCGACCTCTCGCTGGCAGGAGGTCCTCCCTGCGGCGCTCCATTCCATTCGGTCACTGCTTTGTACAGCCACCAATGCCACCCCTCATGAGAGAATGTTCTCCTTCCCCAGGAAGTCCACATCGGGGATCTCGTTACCGACATGGCTGACTTCTCCAGGACCCGTCCTACTGCGGAAGCACGTGAGGTCCCATAAGACGGACCCCCTGGTCGAGAGGGTGAGCCTCATCCACGCCAACCCTCAGTATGCTTACGTGGTGTACCCGGACGGGCGGGAGGACACAGTCTCCATACGAGACCTCGCACCTTCGGGTGCTCCCGAAACACTTCCTTCGCCACCCACCACTACCCACGCCTACCCCCAGTATGCTTACGTAGCGTACCCGGACGGGCAGGAGGACACAGTCTCCACACGAGACCACGCACCTTCAGGTGCCCCTGAGACACCACCATCGCCACCCACCACTACCAACACCCCAACCCCTGTAGACGGCATGCCACAGCCCCAGGACCCGCCATTGACTACACAACTTCTCATCAACGAGACGCCAGGTTCGGCGTTGGATGCTGCACCATCACCGCCACTGCTACGACGATCAGGACGGCATACAAGGCCACCTGATAGACTTAACTACATGAACTTTTAGTTTCCATGAACTTTTAGTACACTTCGCCCCGCCGGACTCAATTTTAAACAAGGGGTGAATGTGGTAAACCATTGTTTGTTATTGTTGTTGTTGTTGTTGTTGCACACTGTTGTGCCTATGCATGCCTCAGCTGACTCCGCCCCTGGCTCCACCCACATGCCCGGGTATAAAGGTGACTGCTCTGCAGCCCCCTGCCCTTTTGGATAGCAGGCAACCACGAGAGGCATGCTCTGTTCTTTGCTGATAAAAGCCTATTAATTAACTCTCTGTCTTTTATGAGGAACTGATAGCGTATCACACCGCACCCTGTATCCACTTCAAAGTTCACCTTAGAGTCATTTACTGTCAGTTGCAATGTGATAGGAGCCACTTTTGGAATGTTCTCTAACATGCCATACATTATGAACATGTCCTCTTCTTCCTCAGCTTCCCCGCTGATGTGGTGTGCTCCATGTTTTTTCACTTCTCTCCCTTAGTTTTGCTGTCCTCCCCCTTTTGGTTTGGATTCCTCCACAGGTGATTTCGCCCTGCAAGCTCATTTTATGTGTCCTTGTTTCGCACACTTGTAGCATTTTTCCTCCAGAAACCAGCATTCACTCGCCAGGTGATCACCCTTGCATCTATAACATGCCTTCACATGCTCACGTTGTGGTTTCTGACGCATGCTCAACTTGTGCACAACAACCTGACCTGCAACTTGCATAGCATTAGCCCTGTCTGAACCCTGTATTTCTTTTACATCTCGGTTTGCTGTCTCTATGGCTTGAGCAAGTTCCAATGCTTTTTCATAAGTAAGCCCAGTCTCGGATAATAACCTGTGCTGCATTCGGTTGTCCATTATTCCGCAAACTAGCCTATCTCTCAGCATTTCCTTCAGGTTGTTCCCATAATTGCAATCTTGTGCCAATTTACGCAACACCGCTACATAGTCCATTACACTCTCTTCCTCTTTCCTGTTCCTTGAATTAAACTTGAACCGCTGTACAATCTCACTAGGCTTAGGGTTGAAATGTTCTTTTAGCACAGCCATTAATTCAACAAATGATTTGTCTCCAGGCTTTTCAGGACTGAGCAGGTTCTTCACCAAGCTGTAGGTTTGGCTTCCCACTGAACTAAGCAGAATGGCTTTCCTTTTTCCGGCATCATTTATTAAATTTGCTTCGAAAAAAATAACCCAACACTTCACAGTATTCCTCCCAAGTTTGTGTTTGAATATCAAAAGCAGAGACCGTTCCTACCGTGGCTGCCATGCTCTCTTCCAACTGGTAGCTCACTGCAGCTCGTGATTTTGTTGTTTAAACGTCCTGGCAGACTTCTCTTATTCAGGATCCTGTTTTACCTCGTCGCCAAATGTGATAAATCCATGTAGTGAGACAGGGAACTCGAAGAGGCGAGGTATGAGGATTAAGACGAGTACTTTATTAAACGACTGCGAGACAACCAGGCAGGCCTGCTTCCAGGCATGGCACCTGTGATGAAATATTCCATTCACCACTGCCTGTGACTGAGATCGGTTTCAGTGTCATTTCCCTTCCCCCAGACCTCATTGTATTGTGTACTGGAATGTGCTGTATTGTATACTGGAATGTGCTGGAATGTGCTGCGTGTAGGGCTCCGCCCATACCTGGCCCCGTTTGTAAGCTAGCTTCAGTCTGGCCTCAGTCTCCAGAAGGAAGACATCTCTCTCTCTTACGTGTTACTTTCTAAGTTAATAAAAGCCTTGTTTTTGTTCTGCTAACTTCAAGTCTCGGAATTATTGAGGCACATCAATTTTATTAACTTATTTTTCAACACTATGGATCAACTCCTGAAACCCGAACGTTTGGATTTGGATCAACTACTCCGACAAAGCCCGCCCCCTCTTGAAAGCATCCTCTTTCCCGCTCTCTGCTGAGGCCCACGCCGCCTTCAAAAGCATTAAGCAGGATATTGAGTGGGCCACGCTACAGGCAGTGGACGAGAACACTCCATTTCAAGTGGAAAGTGATGCGTCTGACTTCGCCTTGGCGGCCATCCTCAACCAGGCGGGGCGGCCCGTAGCTTTCTTCTCGAGGACCCTCCAAGGGCCCGAGACCAGACACTCCTCCGTGGAAAAGGAGGCCCAAGCCATCGTGGAGGCAGTGCGCCACTGGCGCCACTACCTAGCCGGCAAACGCTTCACCCTACTTACCGACCAGCGGTCGGTAGCGTTTATGTTCAATAATAAACAGAGGGGGAAGATTAAAAATGATAAGATTCTTAGGTGGCGGATCGAGCTCTCCACCTTCGAGTACGACATCATCTACCGGCCAGGGGCCCTTAACGAATCCCCTGACGCCCTCTCACGAGGGATGTGTGCCAGCGCCACCGGGGATCGGCTACAGACCCTCCACAACGATCTCTGCCACCCAGGGGTCACGCGGCTGTTCCACTTCATAAAGTCCCGTAACTTACCCTACTCGATTGAGGAAGTTCGGTCCCTGACCAGGAACTGCCGCACTTGCGCTGAGTGCAAGCCTCGGTTCTACCGCCCAGATAGAGCCCACTTAATCAAAGCTACACGGCCCTTTGAGCGGCTCAGCTTAGATTTCAAGGGTCCCCTCCCGTCCGTCGACCGCAATGTTTACTTCCTGAACATTGTGGACGAATACTCCCGGTTCCCATTCGCCTTCCCCTGCCCAGACATGACCAGCGCCACGGTCATTAAATGCCTCAACAGCCTGTTCTGCCTGTTCGGTATGCCGAGCTACATCCATACGGATAGGGGGGCGTCCTTCATGAGTGAAGAGCTACGCCAGTACATGCTGTCCAAGGGGATCACCACGAGCCGTACCACCAGCTACAACCCCCGGGGTAACGGCCAAGTGGAGCGAGAGAACGGGACAGTATGGAAAGCAGTCACTCTAGCTCTAAGGACCAAGGGCCTCCCTATCTCCCGCTGGCAGGAAGTCCTCTCGGATGTGCTCCATTCGATACGGTCGCTATTGTGTACGGCCACTAACACCACGCCTCATGAACGAATGTTTGTCTTTCCCCGGAAATCCACCTCAGGCGTATCCATGCCATCATGGCTCTCCACCCCAGGTCCGGTATTCGTGCGAAGGCATGTGAGGGGCCACAAGACGGACCCTCTCGTGGAGCCAGTACACCTACTCCACGCCAACCCCCAATATGCATATGTCCGGCACGCCGACGGAAGGGAGGACACCGTGTCCATAAAAGACGTCGCCCCAGCCGGCATCGACATCAACCACGGCAATAGCGGCAACGACGATCACAGCAACTCTTACCCACCCACTACTCTTTCATCACCCCCGGAAGAACACCGACCAACGGCACCCCCACCAACTACCCCTCCAACAACCCTGGCGGCACCCCCGGCAGAGACCCAGGAGGCTACCGGGGACACCCAGCCGACACCCGCGGCACCGCAACAGCCACGTCGGTCGCAGAGGACTATCAAACCCCCGAACAGACTAAATCTATAGAAGGGGTGAATGTGATGAAATATTCCATTCACCACTGCCTGTGACTGAGATCGGTTTCAGTGTCATTTCCCTTCCCCCAGACCTCATTGTATTGTGTACTGGAATGTGCTGTATTGTATACTGGAATGTGCTGGAATGTGCTGTGTGTAGGGCTCCGCCCATACCTGGCCCCGTTTGTAAGCTAGCTTCATTCTGGCCTCAGTCTCCAGAAGGAAGACATCTCTCTCTCTTACATGTTACTTTCTAAGTTAATAAAAGCCTTGTTTTTGTTCTGCTAACTTCGAGTCTCGGAATTATTGAGGCACATCAGCACCTTTGCTGACCTTAGCAGGAAGCTAACCCCTGACCTTAACAGGAAGCAATCCCTGACCTTAGCAGCAGCATTGGCTACGGCACCACCTGGTGGATAACCTTAATCATAACATCCCAGATTACTATAGTTTCTCTCTAAGGTGTTGCTCCTGTGTGTGTTTCTCTCTCAGGTGTTGCTCCTGTGTGTGTTTCTCTCCCAGGTGTTGCTCCTGTGTGTGTTTCTCTCTCAGGTGTTGCTCCTGTGTGTGTTTCTCTCTCAGGTGTTGCTCCTGTGTGTGTTTCTCTCCCAGGTGTTGCTCCTGTGTGTGTTTCTCTCTGAGGTGTTGCTCCTGTGTGTGTTTCTCTCTCAGGTTTTGCTCCTGTGTGTGTTTCTCTCCCAGGTGTTGCTCCTGTGTGTGTTTCTCTCTCAGGTGTTGCTCCTGTGTGTGTTTCTCTCCCAGGTGTTGCTCCTGTGTGTGTTTCTCTCTCAGGTGTTGCTCCTGTGTGTGTTTCTCTCTCAGGTGTTGCTCCTGTGTGTGTTTCTCTCTCAGGTGTTGCTCCTGTGTGTGTTTCTCTCCCAGGTGTTGCTCCTGTGTGAGTTTCTCTCTCAAGTGTTGCTCCTGTGTGTGTTTCTCTCTCAGGTGTTGCTCCTGTGTGTGTTTCTCTCCCAGGTGTTGCTCCTGTGTGAGTTTCTCTCTCAAGTGTTGCTCCTGTGTGTGTGTCTCTCTCAGGTGTTGCTCCTGTGTGTGTTTCTCTCTCAGGTGTTGCTCCTGTGTGTGTTTCTCTCTCAGGTGTTGCTGCTGTGTGTGTTTCTCTCTCAGGTGTTGCTCCTGTGTGTGTCTCAGGTGTTGCTCCTGTGTGTGTGTGTTTCTCTCTCGGCTGTCACTGCTGTGTGATTTCCTCTCTCAGGTGTTGTGTTACATTGTTATCGTATCACATCGTTAAATGGAACTACTTTGGTATGGTGTAGTTATATTGCTATGTGGCACACTGCACAGGCAGTGCACAGTGCAGCTTAGGATATCTTGTATCACTCCGCACCTTGCGGCAGCACAGAAACAAGGCAAGAATACAGCTAGTAAAAGCAGTAACTAAAATGAGCTAAAAGTGTCTGTATTATTTATAGTATAAGAACACAAGGAGACACAACATGGTGGCAGCGGTATAAGTGAGTAAAAAATTGTGCTATACGAACTACGAATAAGACGAAAAGTGATTTTATGAGCTGATTGTGAGTGCCGATGTCTGCGGTGGTTTGAGAGTGAATCGTACGGGAAACTAAAATGACGACTGTGCAAATGCAACCCCTCATGAACTGGGAAGCCGACGATATAGTAGAAGCATTCCGCAAGTTCAAACAGAAATGTGAGCTTACATTCAAAAGCTTCCTGAAGGGCGCTACCAATGAAGAAAAGGTTAGTTACATTCTGTTGTGGACAGGAGAAAAAGGTCTAGATTTGTATAATAGCTGGAGTTTGACTGAAGAGGAAAAGGAAAACCCTGCGACAATTTTTGATAAATTCAGCAGCCACCTAGAGCCTAAATCCAATCACCGTATACACAGATACAAATTCCAGAGTCTAAGACAGGAACCCGGTGAAACAGCTGACAATTTCCTGACAAGGCTGAGAAATGAAGCCAGCAAGTGTAAATTTAAGGAAATGGAGGAAAGGCTTGTGGACCAGCTAATATGGGGGACAGCGCATGTAGAGGTACAAAAAGCCCTGATAGGAAAAGAAAAGCTCGGAATAACAGAGGCTGTAGATACTGCAAGAGCTCATGAAGCCATGAAGCAGCAAATGAAAACGCTGATTTATCAAATGGCTGACATGCGGACGGCTTCTGAGACGGACAACAGAGTGGATGCAGTGAGAGAAACGTACAACACACAAAGACATGCACATGACAACGGGGGAAACATGTGCAGAAACTGTGGAAGACTGCACGATTACACAGACAAGAGGAAGTGTCCAGCATATGGAACAAGCTGCAATGCATGTGGCAAACTAAACCACTGAGAAAAGAGGTGTAGAACGAAGAAAGAAGGTACATATATCAAAAACAAAGGCAGACAGCAGAACCAGAGAAAGAAACACAATATCCATGCCATTGATGAGCAGGATGATGATGATGATCACGACAATGCACTAAACATCAAAACCATAAAGATACAGCTGCACGAGATGTCCAGAGCGGAAAATACTCCGAGGAGAGAATTGCACACCATCATCCAAATCAAAAAAAAGGTCAAAGGTCGGCCCAAATCCATCAACTTAAAGTTGAAGCTGGACACAAGGGCTCAGAGCAACATTCTCCCATTGAGACTGTACCAGCAGATCTTTCCCGAAAACCTGAGAGAAGATGGCTACCCGAAAAATGGTTGTTTAAAGGCAAGTAATGTCACGCTGACAGCATACAGGGGGAGTGAGATTAAACAACTCGGAATAACCTTTATCAAAGGGACACATAAAAGAAAGAACATCAACTGCATGTTCTATGTCACCGACACTGAGGGGCCAGCGATCCTGGGATTAAACAGCTGCGAGAAGTTGAGCTTGATCTCAGTGCATCACAAGCTGACGGAAACACCACTGAAGATAGACAGCAACACCCCACTGGAGAACTGCCCACAGATCAAGAGTAAAAAAGACTTGATAGACATGTATCCGGAATGTTTCGATGAAACAGTGGGATGTTTCGGAGATTTCCAATACCACATCACCATCGATCCACAGGTAAAGCCCGTTATTCATGCTCCACGAAAAGTACCCATCGAGCTGAAGACAAAGCTTGAAAGAGAGCTAAAGGAGATGGAAGAAAAGGGAGTGATCGTAAAGGTCACTGAACCCACAGACTGGGTAAACTCAATTGTGGTACGAGAAAAGCCAAACGGGCGTCTCAGAATATGTTTGGACCCCAAAGATCTAAACCAGGTGATAAAGAGGGACCACTATCCCACCCCAACGCTAGAGGAAATTACGCCATCACTGGCAGGAGCCAAGGTTTTCTCAAAACTAGATGCCAGAAATGGATATTGGAACGTGAAGTTGGATGAGGAATCAACAACACTGACAACATTCAACACCCCATTTGGGCATTACAAATTCCTGCGGCTACCATTCGGGCTAAAGGTCAGTCAAGATATCTTTCAACAGAAAATAGACGAGACATACAGAGGCTGCGAAGGAGCTATAGGAATAGCTGATGATATTCAGATCTATGGAGCAGATGAAAGAGACCATGACATGCACCTACATGAGGCCATGGAGAGTACCAGGAAGGCAGGCATCAAGTTAAATGCAGATAAGTGCATAGTTAAAGTCAAGGAATGCCAATTCTTCGGTATGATTTATACACCAGAGGGAGTCAAGCCAAATCCGGAGAAGATTGCGGCGATTGCTGAAATGAAACCACCCAAAGACAAGAAAGAGCTGAGGAGTTACCTCAGCTTGGTCCAATACATGAGTTCTTTCATCCCACACATGTCGGAACATACAACAAATCTCGGTGAGCTTTTGAAAGAAGACGCCGAATACCAGTGGTCTGAATCACACGAAAGGAATTTCAAACAACTTAAAGAACTGTTGTGCAAAGAAACAAGTCTGTCATATTATGACAGAAGAAAACCAGTCACTCTGCAAGTAGACGCTTCTACCAGAGGACTAGGGGCAGCTCTGGTGCAGGAAGGAAAGCCGATAGCTTTCGCATCAAAGGCCTTGACGTCAGCCGAGATGAGATACGCCAACATAGAAAGAGAACTATTAGCAGTAGTGTACGGATGCGAGAAATTCCATACATACCTATATGGCAGGCGATTTACAATAGAGAGTGACCATCGTCCACTAGAACAGATCTCCAAGAAGAATCTGTGCAAAGCGCCTGCAAGACTGCAAAGACTACTTCTAAGGATCCAAAGCTATGACTTCACGCTTAAATATAAGCCAGGAAAGGAAATGGTGCTAGCAGATGCGTTGTCTCGATTGTCACCATATGAGAAACACGAGGTGGAGGGCCTAACAGTAAAAATCCACCACCTAGTGAATGTTACCCCTACAAAGCTCAGTCAAATCAGAGATGAGACTAGCAAAGATGAGGAATTGCAACTACTCACACAACAAGTAATACAGGGGTGGCCGGAGAGAATCCAGCAGGTACAGGCGGCAATTTGTCAATACTGGACGATTAAAGACGATATTGCAGTAGAAGACGGTATTCTCCTTGCTGGATCGAGGATCCTCATGCCAAAGACGATGCAGACACAGCTTCTCCATCTCATACATGAAGGCCACATGGGAATGGAGAAATGCAAGCTGAGAGCCAGATCAGCTGTATACTGGATAGGCATGTACAAAAATATCGAACAGATGGTCTCTGCATGTGGTATATGCCAGAAATACAGAAATGCACAACAGAAAGAGGAGATGATACCTAGTGAAATACCGTCAAGACCATGGCACACTGTTGGGGCAGATCTCTTCATGTGCAATCAAGAATGGTATCTCATAGTGGCAGATTACTATTCCAAGTTTCCTTTTGTGAGAAGGATGAAAGACTTGAGAGCCACAACTACCACCAGGATTGCAAAGAGCTTGTTTGCTGAACAAGGAATCCCGGAAAAGGTAATCTGTGACAATGGAACCCAGTTCACATCTAGTGAATTCAGAGCTCTGGCAGAAAAGTATGGGTTCAAAATAGTAACCTCATCCCCACGGGGACACGGGTTCATCGAAAGACAGATCACAGAATCACAGAAACCCCACAGTGCAGATAGAGGCCATTCGGCCCATCGAGCCTGCACCAACACATATCCCACTCTATCCCCGTAACCCCACGTATTTAATCCCCCTAACACTAAGGGTCAATTTATCATAGCCAATCAACCTAACCCGCACATCTTTGGACTGTGGGAGGAAACCGGAGCACCCGGAGAAAACCCACGCAAACACGGGGAGAATGTGCAAACTCCACACAGACAGTCACCTGAGGCCAGATTCGAACCCGGGTCCCTGGCGCTGTGAGGCAACAGTGCTAACCACTATGCCACCATGCTGTCCAGACTGTCAAGAGAACTCTCATCAAAAGTAGTGAGATGGGGGAAGACCAAGACCTTGCCCTCCTATCACTCAGATCAACACCACTGAAAGCAGACATGAAATCACCTGCGGAATTGCTGAATGGGAGGAAGTTTAAGACTACACTACCAGCAAAAACACATCCTCCCCAGGACCAGGAGGACTTCAGACAAAAGCTGGCAGAAGCACAAATCGTAGGAAGCAAACATTACAATAAACATGCAAAGACGCTACCAGAATTGCTGAATGGATAATCAGTGCATGTGCAAGGCCCGGTGTTGAAAACCTGGAATCCAGCCAAGGTCATTGGAAAAGCTGATACTCCAAGATCCTACTTCGTAGAGACTGAACCTGGTAACCAATACAGACGGAACAGAATCCACATCAGACCTTCACCTGAACTGGATAAGCAGCAGACAACACCAGCTACCACAAGCAGTACAACACCAGAAACAAGCGCTACAAATCAAACAACCACGAGCATGCACACTCCAACTCCAAAGGTGACAGCAACAACAACAAGAAGAGCGGAACACACCAAAACACCACAGAGAGGAATGGTCACCACCAAATCCACAAGATGGAGGGACAACATCCAACCACCTGAGCGATATCGCGAATAAAAAAAAACTCACGATTCTTTGTAGTTGATAATAATAGTTTAGATATAATATTTGTTAATTTAAATTGTTAAATTTCATGTTTTAGTTTTTTGAGAAAGAGGGATGTTACATTGTTATAGTATCACATCGTTAAATGGAACTACTTTGGTATGGAACTACTTTGGTATGGTGTAGTTATATTGCTATGTGGCACACTGTGCACAGGCAGTGCACAGTGCAGCATCGGACATCTTGGCCCAGAACTTGGTGTCGGGGGCTTGCCGCGCGTGCAAGCCCCCGATCTGCACTCACCCCGCGCGCTGACATCTGAAGCCCGGGCCTGCTTGCATTTCCTGTCACAGGCCTGGTTCAGATGTCAGCGCGCAGTGCTTACCTGATCCAGCGGCGTAGTTAGTGCGATGTGCCGGCTGGGATCAGGTGAGCACTGTACAACCAATCAGGGGACGGGAAGGTTCATTCATGAGTTTGAGAGTAAGAACTGTCAAACTCATGAAAACTACGGGGGCCCAAAACACTATTTAAACTTTAAATAAAAATTTAAAAAACATCCCAATCATTAAATTAAGTATAAATAAGTTTAAAAAAATAATTTAAACAATAATTTTTTTTTTTGAAAAAAATAAATTTTTAATAAAAAGGGTCTAAAACTAAACTTACCTTATTGTAGATTCTTTAAAATAATAAACCTGTGGAAATTTTTTTTCTAAATTACACTAAAACACCACTTACCAGTAAAAATAAATACTTACGTGTGCTTTTTACAAGCATAAAGACCGGAGGCCTTTAGACATGCGCAAATCGCCCAAAACAGAGGAAATCCAAGATGCACGCGCTGCCCCCTACAGCGCACGCGCTAGCCTCTTCACCTCTTGGGTTAGAGGAGAGGAAATGCTGGTTTTCAGCGCATGCGCTGTGCATGCTGAAATCCGGCATTTCCTCCGGCCAGGCGCGTGAGTACCCCTTCCGTACTCACGCGTTTGGGGAGGAATTACTGCCCCCTTGTATCACTCCGCACCATGCAGCAGCACAGAAACAAGGCAAGAATACAGCTAGTAAAAGCAGTAACTAAAATGAGCTAAAAGTGTCTGTATTATTTATAGTATAAGAACACAAGGAGACACAACATGTTGCTCTTGTGTGATTTTCTCTCCCAGGTGTTGCTCCTGTGTGTGTTTCTCTCTCAGGCGTTGCCCCTGTGTGTGTTTCTCTCTCAGGTGTTGCTCCTGTGTGTGTTTCTCTCTCAGGTGTTGCTCCTGTGTGTGTTTCTCTCTCAGGTGTTGCTCCTGTGTGTGTTTCTCTCTCAGGTGTTGCTCCTGTGTGTGTTTCTCTCTCAGGTGTTGCTCCTGTGTGTGTTTCTCTCTCAGGTGTTGCTCCTGTGTGTGTTTCTCTCTCAGGTGTTGCTCCTGTGTGTGTTTCTCTCTCACGTGTTGCTCCTGTGTGTGTTTCTCTCCCAGGTGTTGCTCCTGTGTGTGTTTCTCTCTCAGGTGTTGCTCCTGTGTGTGTTTCTCTCTCAGGTGTTGCTCCTGTGTGTGTTTCTCTCTCAGGTGTTGCTCCTGTGTGTGTTTCTCTCCCAGGTGTTGCTCCTGTGTGTGTTTCTCTCTCTGGTGTTGCTCCTGTGTGTGTTTCTCCCTCAGGTGTTGCTCCGGTGTGTGTTTGTCTCTCAGGTGTTGCTCCTGTGTGTGTTTCTCTCCCAGGTGTTGCTCCTGTGTGTGTGTTTCTCTCTCAGGTGTTGCTCCTGTGTGTGTTTCTCTCGCTCAGGTGTTGCTCCTGTGTGTGTTTCTCTCTCTCAGCTGTTGCTCCTGTGTGTGTGTTTCTCCCCCAGGTGTTGCTCCTGTGTGTGTGTTTCTGTGATAAATCCATGTAGTGAGACAAGGAACTCGAAGAGGCGAGGTATGAGGATTAAGACGAGTACTTTATTGAACGACTGCGAGACAACCAGGCAGGCCTGCTTCCAGGCATTGCACCTTTGCTGACCTTAGCAGGAAGCTAACCCCTGACCTTAACAGGAAGCAACCCCTGACCTTAGCAGCAGCATTGGCTACGGCACCACCTGGTGGATAACCTTAATCATAACATCCCAGATTACTGTATCCCTCCCCACTTAAGATTTCAGTATGAATTTCTTAACAAACAACCATTCCTAAGGGTCACATAAGAAGTCTCCATTCACCATGTTCCATACTTGACGAATCTAACAGGTCAGTATCAATCTCTCTGGTGACTTGCGAGGCCTTTGTGAACGTCTGACAGTAAAGTCCCTGCTTGTTTGTGGTGAAGCCACCAGCTGCTCCTGAGCAGTGCTCGGAGTATCTGACTCTGCAATGATGGTTTCCTCTTGATGAATGGGTTCCTGTGGAATTGTCTCTGTCCCTGGTGGTGGCACCACAGATGCACTTGGATAACTGGGGGCAACCCTGTCCTCAGCCATTGCATCTGGAACCTTCATTTCAATTTCCCCTTGTCTGGTAAGTATCTGATCTACATGTCTGCGTACTACCCTACAATCACCCAACATGACCTTGTATGATATGGGACCGGTCATTGAGTCTATGAAGCCAGGAATCCACTTTGGTCCATAACTGAAATTCCTGGTAAGGACCGCATCTCCTTCTCCAAAACTTCGGCTCTTTGTTCTTTTGTCATGGTTCTCTTTTTGTTTGTTTTGTCTGTTTTCCATTTTCCTTTTTAGGTCTGGGTGGACAAGGTCAAGAGTGGAGCATAGTCTACGACCTAATAACATCTCAGCAGGAGAGAGTCCTGTGGCGGATTGAGGTGTTATTCTGTAGCTCAACAGAACCCGTGACACTTTGGCTGCTAAACTCCCTTCTGCACGTTTTTTCATCATCTCTTTAAATGTTTGTACGGCGCTCTCCGCAAGACCATTTGAGGACAGATGATATGGGGCCGAGGTCACCTGCACTATGCCATTTTTTCTCAAGAACTCTTTTGTCTCTGTACTCACAAAACAAGTGGGATTGTCACTTACCACGATCTCCGGTAGCCCTTGATTACTGAAGCTCCGACGCAGGCAGTCTATAGTAGCAGTGGCGGAAGCAGAATTTACAAGATAAACATCCATCCATTTGGAATGTGCATCAATGATTATGAGGAACATCTTCCCCATGAATGGACCCGCATAATCCATGGTTTATCCGGCCACTCCCAAGGGTGGAGAGGAGCCGCTGCTGGTGCCTTCTGGTGTTCCTGACGAGTGCTGCATGTCTTGACTAGATTTTCTATCTCCTCATCTAGCTTTGGCCACCACAAGTAACTCCTAGCCAAGGCTTTCATACGTGAGACCCCAGGATGACACTGATGTAGTTGCTCTAGGATAGACTGTTGTGCTGGCTGTGGAATAATCACTCATGCTCCCCACAACACGCAACCATCCTGCACACTCAGCTCTGTTTTCCTGACACTGTAGGGTGTGAAGTCAGCCCCTTCCAGATGCTGTGGCCATCCCCTCACCACATATTCTCGAACTCTAGACAGTACTGGATCTTTATCTGTCCATGTTCTTACTTGCTCTGCAGTCACAAGTGCTGTGTCAGTGTCCTCCAACATCAACACTCTGTCCTCTGGAGCTGCACGGATAGGTGTGCCTGGCAGTGGAAGATGGCTCAAGGCATCTGCGTTCCCATGGTACTTGCCCGCCTTGTAGACGATGACATATTCATATGCCCTCAACGTCACGGCCCACCTCTGGATCCGGGGTGACACCATCTGTGGAACTGCTTTCATTTCATTGAAAAGAGAGAGAAGAGATTTATGATCAGTGCATATGGTGAACTTCCTGCCATATATGTACTTGTGGACCCTCTGTAACCCATACATTGCTGCTAACCCCTCTTTGTCTAACTGGAAATCGTTTTTTTCCATTGGTGTTAGAGTTCGGGACATAAACCCTATTGGTCTTTCAGTTCCATCTTCCATGCAGTGTGAAAGAACTGCCCCCACCCCGTAAGGTGAAGCATCACAAGAGAGAATGATGTCTTTCTCTGCATTGTAGTGAACCAGCACATCCGACGACAGCATCAGTTTCTTGGACTGTTCAAATGAAACCCCCTGCTCCTCTCCCCACTGCCACTGTGTCTCCTTGCGCAGTAGTTTGTAAAGAGGTGCTAACACAGTTGACAAGTTTGGTAAAAACCTGTTATAATAGTTCAGCAGTCCCAGGTAAGCTTTTAACTCAGCCACATTTGTAGGAGCAGGGGCGTCCTGCAGTGCTTGTACCTTCTCCTTGAGTGGATGGAGCCCGGTGGCATCCACTCTGTGTCCCAGGAACACTGGCTCATTCCCCAGGAAAGTGCACTTACTCCTCTTGAGCCGGAACCCTACCCTCTCCAATCTCTGTAGTACCTCTCTCAGAGTGCTCAGATGCTCCTGGTCGGTTCTTCCCATCACCAGAATGTCATCCAGATAGATGGAAACATGTGGAATCCCGGTAAGCGGTTATATGTAAACAAGCCCTTGTGTGTATTTATGGTGACATACTTCTTTGATTTGTCATCCAGTGTAATCTGCAAGTAGGCATGACTCATATCCAACTTTGTGAATTTCTTTCCTCCAGCCAGGTTTGCAAAGAGATCCTCTGTTTTGGGAATAGGATACTGCTCTAGTTTGGACACCCGATTGACTGTCAATTTATAGTCTCCACAGAGTCTTACCGAATTGTCCGGTTTTAAAACAGGTACTATGGGAGCTGCCCATTCCGAACATTTCACTGGCTCCAGTATGTTCTCTCTCAATAGACGGTCAAGCTCAGCCTCTACCTTTGGCTTCATGGCATAAGGCACAGGTCGTTGTTTAAAAAACCTTGGCGGTGCCTCCTTGTCTACATAAATCTTAGCTGGGGGGCCATTAAATGTGTCAAGTTCCTCCTTGAACACATTCTCATGTTCACTCAACACTTCTTGCAAAGTCAACTGTTTGCCCGTATCTATTTGATGTACTGCTCCCCAGTCTAATTTAAGTTCTTTTATCCAGCCCCGACCTAACAGGTTTGGTCCGGTACCCGATACTATAACTACAGGTAGCTGTTCCACTGTGTCCCTGTGTTGCACAGTTACCTTAGCTTTACCTAATGTCGCTACTCGTTCACCTGTATATGTTTGAAGATGCAGGGAGCAAGGCTTTAACTCTGGAACTTTTGCACGGTTCCACAATTTTGAGTACTCTGCCTTGTTCATTATGGTCACACCGTGTGGTAAACCACTGTTTGTTATTGTTGTTGTTGTTGCACACTGTTGTGTCTATGCATGCCTCAGCTGACTCCGCCCCTGGCTCCACCCACATGCCCGGGTAAAAAGGTGACTGCTCTGCAGCCCCCTGCCCTTTTGGATACCAGGCAGCCACGAGAGGCATGCTCTGTTCTTTGCTAATAAAAGCCTATTAATTAACTCTCTGTCTTTTATGAGGAATTGATAGCGTATCAATTTTATTAGCAAAACAAAATGTCGGGTCCAAATGTTGAACAGCAGGAGCTGCATCAACCGACGGCGCCAAACGCTGAGCAGCAGGCGCTGCTGCGAGCCCTCAGGCCAACATGCCTGGACCTAGACCCCCAAGAAGCGGGTTCGGCTACCAAATTCGCACAATGGCTGCGTTGTTTGGAGGCTTACCTGGAAGCCTCAACTGTCACCCTAGACGAAAACAAGCTGAAAATCCTGGCCTCAAAGGTGAGCCACCAAGTTTATACTCTAATCCAGGACGCGACGACCTACGCGGCGGCTATCGATCTGCTTAAAGGGCAATACGCACGCCCGGTAAATATGGTCTATGCCAGGCACCTCTTAAGATCCCGCAGACAGCAGCCCGGGGAATCGGTGGAGGCTTTCCTACCGGCACTACGGATACTCGGCCGAGGCTGCGATTGCAAAGAAGTATCAGCCGCAGCACACACAGAGGGACTGATCCGAGATGCTTTCGTTGCGGGTCTAAGGTCCGACTACTCCTGGCAGAGACTGTTGGAGAAGGGAGAAATAGACCTGAAAAAGGCATTGTCCCTCGCGCTCTCGCTCGACGCGGCCCATAGGAATATGGACGCTTTCTCCCCTAACCTCTCCGCACCGTGGACGCCGCAACCTTGGGTCATGGGACCGCCACCTCCAACTGCTGCAGCGATGTCCAAGGCACAGAAATGTTATTTTTGTGGCCAGGCAAAACACCCCAGAGCACGCTGCCCGGCGCAAAACGCCACCTGCTCCGGCTGCGGGAAGAAAGGACAGTATGTCAGCGCCTGCAAAGGCAAAACCGCTAACACCAGCAGCGCCGCGTGCAAACCGTGGGGGCAGCCATCTTGTCCACCATCTTGGGCTCCCCCAGCCGCGTGGGGATCGGGATCATGGGCGCCGCCATTTTGTCCGCCATCTTGGACGCCTCCAACTTCAATCACGGGGGACCCGGACTCAACCACCGCCTCATCTGACGACCACATCGACTCGCTTGACCATACGCTGGCCTCCGTGATGCTGGACCAATCTCTCCCTCATCAACTGTCCAGGTCCATGATGGACATTACGGTAAACGGCCGCGCCACTACCTGCCTTTTTGACAGCGGGAGCACGGAGAGTTTTATCCACCCCGACACGGTGCGCAGTTACTCTCTCCAGGTCCTGCCGACGTGCCATTGGATCTCTATGGCTTCCAAAGCCCAGTCAGCGGACGTCAGTGGCTACTGTGTAGTGACCCTTTCGGTACGGGGCACAGAATACAAAAATTTTAAACTTCTGGTCCTGCCCCATCTCTGCGCTGCCGTTCTACTGGGGTTGGATTTTCAGTGCCACCTTCAAAGTGTCACATTGGCGTACGGCGGACCCCTCCCCCCACTCACAGTCTGCAGCCAGCAGCTTTTAAATCGCCTGCCACGCACCATCTGCAGCCTCTCTACCCTTAAAGTCCCCCCCCTCCTTCTTTGCTAACCTCACCCGCGACTGTAAGCCCATCGCTACCAAAAGCAGGCGTTACAGTGCCGGGGATAGGAGTTTCATTAAATCCGAGGTAGCGAGACTCCTGAAGGAAGGGATTATTGAGAGTAGCACCAGCCCATGGCGAGCACAAGTGGTGGTGGTGAAGACTGGCGGAAAACAGCGCCTAGTTATTGACTACAGCCAGACGATCAATCGCTACACCCAGTTGATGCATACCCACTTCCCCGCATATCTGACATGGTCAATCAGATAGCACAATACCGGGTGTTCTCGACGATTGATCTGAAGTCGGCATACCACCAGCTCCCCATCAGGGCTGAGGACCGCCAGTAAACAACTTTTGAAGCTGACGGTCGTCTCTACCACTTCCTCAGAGTTCCCTTCGGCGTCACCAACGGGGTTTCAGTCTTCCAACGGGAGATGGTTGACCAGAACGCGCTCCAGGCCACTTTCCCCTATCTAGACAACGTCACCATCTGCGGCCACGACCAGCAGGACCATGATGTTAATCTAGAGAAATTCCTCCGTACGGCCCAGCGGCTGAAGCTAAAATACAACAAGGACAAATGTATGTTTCGTACCACGCGCCTTGCCATTCTTGGCTGCGTAGTGGAGAACGGAGTCATCGGCCCCGACCCCGACAGAATGCGCCCCCTTATAGAGCTCCCCCTCCCCCACTGCCAAAAAGCACTGAAGAGATGCCTAGGGTTTTTCTCGTACTATGCTCAGTGGGTGCCCAACTATGCGGACAAAGCCAGACCCCTCATCAAGTCCGCCTCCTTCCCCCTGACAGCAGAGGCATGTGCAGCCTTCACTCTCATAAAAAGAGATATTGCGAAGGACACAATGCACGCAGTGGATGAGTCCATCCCTTTCCAAGTGGAGAGCGACGCATCCGACTTTGCCCTAGCTGCAACCCTTAACCAGGCGGGGAGACCCGTGGCCTTTTTCTCAAGGACCCTCCAGGGCCCCGAGATTCGACACTCCTCTGTCGAAAAGGAGGCTCAGGCCATTGTGGAAGCTGTGCGACATTGGAGGCATTACCTGGCCGGAAAACGATTTACCCTGCTTACTGACCAGCGTTCAGTAGCTTTTATGTTTAATAATAAGCAGAGGGGCAAAATCAAGAATGACAAGATCTTGAGGTGGAGAATTGAACTCTCCACCTACAATTACGATATCTTGTACCGGCCCGGGAAACTCAATGAGCCCCCAGATGCCCTATCACGTGGTACATGCGCCAACGCGCAGGTTGATAGACTGAAGACCCTCCACAATGACCTCTGCCACCCGGGGGTCACCAGGTTCTTCCATTTCATCAAATCCCGTAACCTGCCCTACTCCATCGAGGAGGTCAGGACCTTGACCAGGAACTGCCAAATCTGCGCCGAATGCAAACCGCATTTTTATAGGCCAGACAGAGCGAGCCTGATCAAAGCCACGCGCCCTTTCGAGCGGCTGAGCGGCGATTTTAAAGGGCCCCTCCCCTCCTCTGACCGCAATGTGTACTTCCTCAATATAATTGCCGAGTACTCCCGTTTCCCGTTTGCCATCCCTTGCTCAGACATGACCAGTACCACGGTCATTAAATGTCTGAATGACCTCTTCGCCTTGTTCGGTTTCCCTAGCTATATTCATAGCGACAGGGGCTCATCCTTTATGAGCGACGAACTTCGTCAGTACCTGCTCGCGAGAGGTATTGCTACAAGCAGGACCACCAGCTACAACCCCCGGGGGAATGGGCAGGTGGAAAGAGAGAACGCGACGGTTTCGAAGGCAGTCCTTTTAAACTTAAAATCTAAGGGCCTTCCGACCTCTCACTGGCAGGAGGTCCTCCCTGCGGCACTCCATTCCATTCGGTCACTGCTTTGTACAGCCACCAATGCCACCCCTCATGAGAGAATGTTCTCCTTCCCCAGGAAGTCCACATCGGGGATCTCGTTACCGACATGGCTGACTTCTCCAGGACCCGTCCTACTGTGGAAGCACGTGAGGTCCCATAAGACGGACCCCCTGGTCGAGAGGGTGAGCCTCATCCACGCCAACCCTCAGTATGCTTACATGGTGTACCCGGACGGGCGGGAGGACACAGTCTCCATACGAGACCTCGCACCTTCGGGTGCTCCCGAAACACTTCCTTCGCCACCCACCACTACCCACGCCTACCCCCAGTATGCTTACATAGCGTACCGGATGGGCGGGAGGACACAGTCTCCACACGAGACCACGCACCTTCAGGTGCCCCTGAGACACCACCATCGCCACCCACCACTACCCACACCCCGACCCCTGTAGACGGCATGCCGCAGCCCCAGGACCCGCCATTGACTACACAACCTCTCATCAACGAGACGCCAGGTTCGGCGTTGGATGCTGCACCATCACCGCCGCTGCTACGATGATCAGGACGGCATACAAGGCCACCTGATAGACTTAACTACACGAACTTTTAGTTTCCACGAACTTTTAGTACACTTCACCCCGCCGGACTCAATTTTAAACAAGGGGTGAATGTGGTAAACCACTGTTTGTTATTGTTGTTGTTGTTGCACACTGTTGTGTCTATGCATGCCTCAGCTGATTCCGCCCCTGGCTCCACCCACATGCCCGGGTATAAAGGTGACTGCTCTGCAGCCACCTGCCCTTTTGGATACCAGGCAACCACAAGAGGCATGCTCTGTTCTTTGCTAATAAAAGCCTATTAATTAACTCTCTGTCTTTTATGAGGAACTGATAGCGTATCACACCGCACCCTGTATCCACTTCAAAGTTCACCTTAGAGTCATTTACTGTCAGTTGCAATGTGATAGGAGCCACTTTTGGAATGTTCTCTAACATGCCATACATTATGAACATGTCCTCTTCTTCCTCAGCTTCCCCGCTGATGTGGTGTGCTCCATGTTTTTTCGCTTCTCTCCCTTAGTTTTGCTGTCCTCCCCCTTTTGGTTTGGATTCCTCCACAGGTGATTTCGCCCTGCAAGCTCGTTTTATGTGTCCTTGTTTCCCACACTTGTAGCACTTTTCCTCCAAAAACCAGCATTCACTCGCCAGGTGATCGCCCTTGCATCTATAACATGCCTTCACATGCTCACGTTGTGGTTTCTGACGCATGTTCAACTTGTGCACACCAACCTGACCTGCAACTTGCGTAGCATTAGCCCTGTCTGAACCCTGTATTTCTTTTACATCTCGGTTCGCTGTCTCTATGGCTTGAGCAAGTTCCAATGCTTTTTCATAAGTAAGCCCAGTCTCGGATAATAACCTGTGCTGCATTCGGTTGTCCATTATTCCGCAAACTAGCCTATCTCTCAGCATTTCCTTCAGGTTGTTCCCATAATTGCAATCTTGTGCCAATTTACGCAACACCGCTACATAGTCCATTACACTCTCTTCCTCTTTCCTGTTCCTTGAATTAAACTTGAACCGCTGTACAATCTCACTAGGCTTAGGGTTGAAATGTTCTTTTAGCACAGCCGCTAATTCAACAAATGATTTGTCTCCAGGCTTTTCAGGACTGAGCAGGTTCTTCACCAAGCTGTAGGTTTGGCTTCCCACTGAACTAAGCAGAATGGCTTTCCTTTTTCCGGCATCATTTCGAAAAAAATAACCCAACACTTCACAGTATTCCTCCCAAGTTTGTGTTTGAATATCAAAAGCAGAGACCGTTCCTACCGTGGCTGCCATGCTCTCTTCCAACTGGTAGCTAACTGCAGCTCGTGATTTTGTTGTTTAAACATCCTGGCAGACTTCTCTTATTCAGGATCCTGTTTTACCTCGTCGCCAAATGTGATAAATCCATGTAGTGAGACAGGGAACTCGAAGAGGCGAGGTATGAGGATTAAGACGAGTACTTTATTAAATGACTGCGAGACAACCAGGCAGGCCTGCTTCCAGGCATGGCACCTTTGCTGACCTTAGCAGGAAGCTAACCCCTGACCTTAACAGGAAGCAACCCCTGACCTTAGCAGCAGCATTGGCTACGGCACCACCTGGTGGATAACCTTAATCATAACATCCCAGATTACTATAGTTTCTCTCCCAGGTGTTGCTCCTGTGTGTGTTTCTCTCTCGGGTGCTGCTGCTGTTTGTTTCTCGCTCCCAGGTGTTGCTCCTGTGTGTGTGTTTCTCTCCCAGGTGTTGCTCTTGTGTGTGTTTCTCTCCCAGGTGTTGCTCCTGTGTGTGTTTCTCTCCCAGGTGTTGCTCCTGTGTGTGTGTTTCTCTCCCAGGTGTTGCTCCTGTGTGAGTTTCTCTCTCTCAGCTGTTGCTTCTGTGTGTGTTTCTCTCTCAGGTTTTGCTCCTGTGTGTGTTTCTCTCTCGGGTGCTGCTCCTGTTTGTTTCTCGCTCCCAGGTGTTGCTCCTGTGTGTGTGTTTCTCTCCCAGGTGTTGCTCCTGTGAGTGTGTTTCTCTCTCAGGTGTTGCTCCTGTGTGTGTTTCTCTCTCTGGTGTTGCTCCTGTGTGTGTTTCTCTCTCAGGTGTTGCTCCTGTGAGTGTGTTTCTCTCCCAGGTGTTGCTCCTGCGTGTGTTTCTCTCTCTGGTGTTGCTCCTGCGTGTGTTTCTCTCTCAGGTGTTGCTCCTGTGTCTGTGTTTCTCTCTCGGGTGTTGCTCCTGTGTGTGTTTCTCTCCCAGGTGTTGCTCCTGTGTGTGTTTCTCTCTCAGGTGTTGCTCCTGTGTGTGTTTCTCTCCCAGGTGTTGC
This sequence comes from Somniosus microcephalus, assembly GCF_052327205.1. Classification (NCBI taxonomy): domain Eukaryota; kingdom Metazoa; phylum Chordata; class Chondrichthyes; order Squaliformes; family Somniosidae; genus Somniosus; species Somniosus microcephalus. The sequence goes on from NC_140988.1 coordinate 42,572,800, forward strand.
TCCTGTGTGTGTGTTTCTCTCTCAGGTGTTGCTCCTGTGTGTGTGTTTCTCTCCCAGGTGTTGCTCCTGTGTGTGTGTTTCTCTCCCAGGTGTTGCTCCTGTGTGTGTGTTTCTCTCCCAGGTGTTGCTCCTGTGTGTGTGTTTCTCTCTCAGGTGTTGCTGCTGTGTGTGTTTCTCTCTCAGGTGTTGCTCCTGTGTGTGTCTCAGGTGTTGCTCCTGTGTGTGTGTGTTTCTCTCTCGGCTGTCGCTGCTGTGTGATTTTCTCTCTCAGGTGTTGTGTTACATTGTTATAGTATCACATCGTTAAATGGAACTACTTTGGTATGGTGTAGTTATATTGCTATGTGGCACACTGCACAGGCAGTGCACAGTGCAGCTTAGGATATCTTGTATCACTCCGCACCTTGCGGCAGCACAGAAACAAGGCAAGAATACAGCTAGTAAAAGCAGTAACTAAAATGAGCTAAAAGTGTCTGTATTATTTATAGTATAAGAACACAAGGAGACACAACATGGTGGCAGCGGTATAAGTGAGTAAAAAATTGTGCTATACGAACTACGAATAAGACGAAAAGTGATTTTATGAGCTGATTGTGAGTGCCGATGTCTGCGGTGGTTTGAGAGTGAATCGTACGGGAAACTAAAATGACGACTGTGCAAATGCAACCCCTCATGAACTGGGAAGCCGACGATATAGTAGAAGCATTCCGCAAGTTCAAACAGAAATGTGAGCTTACATTCAAAAGCTTCCTGAAGGGCGCTACCAATGAAGAAAAGGTTAGTTACATTCTGTTGTGGACAGGAGAAAAAGGTCTAGATTTGTATAATAGCTGGAGTTTGACTGAAGAGGAAAAGGAAAACCCTGCGACAATTTTTGATAAATTCAGCAGCCACCTAGAGCCTAAATCCAATCACCGTATACACAGATACAAATTCCAGAGTCTAAGACAGGAACCCGGTGAAACAGCTGACAATTTCCTGACAAGGCTGAGAAATGAAGCCAGCAAGTGTAAATTTAAGGAAATGGAGGAAAGGCTTGTGGACCAGCTAATATGGGGGACAGCGCATGTAGAGGTACAAAAAGCCCTGATAGGAAAAGAAAAGCTCGGAATAACAGAGGCTGTAGATACTGCAAGAGCTCATGAAGCCATGAAGCAGCAAATGAAAACGCTGATTTATCAAATGGCTGACATGCGGACGGCTTCTGAGACGGACAACAGAGTGGATGCAGTGAGAGAAAAGTACAACACACAAAGACATGCACATGACAATGGGGGAAACATGTGCAGAAATTGTGGAAGACCGCACGATTACACAGACAAGAGGAAGTGTCCAGCATATGGAACAAGCTGCAATGCATGTGGCAAACTAAACCACTGAGAAAAGAGGTGTAGAACGAAGAAAGAAGGAACATATATCAAAAACAAAGGCAGACAGCAGAACCAGAGAAAGAAACACAATATCCATGCCATTGATGAGCAGGATGATGATGATGATCACGACAATGCACTAAACATCAAAACCATAAAGATACAGCTGCACGAGATGTCCAGAGCGGAAAATACTCCGAGGAGAGAATTGCACACCATCATCCAAATCAAAAAAAAGGTCAAAGGTCGGCCCAAATCCATCAACTTAAAGTTGAAGCTGGACACAAGGGCTCAGAGCAACATTCTCCCATTGAGACTGTACCAGCAGATCTTTCCCGAAAACCTGAGAGAAGATGGCTACCCGAAAAATGGTTGTTTAAAGGCAAGTAATGTCACGCTGACAGCATACGGGGGGAGTGAGATTAAACAACTCGGAATAACCTTTATCAAAGGGACACATAAAAGAAAGAACATCAACTGCATGTTCTATGTCACCGACACTGAGGGGCCAGCGATCCTGGGATTAAACAGCTGCGAGAAGTTGAGATTGATCTCAGTGCATCACAAGCTGACGGAAACGCCACTGAAGATAGACAGCAACACCCCACTGGAGAACTGCCCACAGATCAAGAGTAAAAAAGACTTGATAGACATGTATCCGGAATGTTTCGATGAAACAGTGGGATGTTTCGGAGATTTCCAATACCACATCACCATCGATCCAGAGGTAAAGCCCGTTATTCATGCTCCACAAAAAGTACCCATCGAGCTGAAGACAAAGCTTGAAAGAGAGCTAAAGGAGATGGAAGAAAAGGGAGTGATCGTAAAGGTCACTGAACCCACAGACTGGGTAAACTCAATTGTGGTACGAGAAAAGCCAAACGGGCGTCTCAGAATATGTTTGGACCCCAAAGATCTAAACCAGGTGATAAAGAGGGACCACTATCCCACCCCAACGCTAGAGGAAATTACGCCATCACTGGCAGGAGCCAAGGTTTTCTCAAAACTAGATGCCAGAAATGGATATTGGAACGTGAAGTTGGATGAGGAATCAACAACACTGACAACATTCAACACCCCATTTGGGCATTACAAATTCCTGCGGCTACCATTCGGGCTAAAGGTCAGTCAAGATATCTTTCAACAGAAAATAGACGAGACATACAGAGGCTGCGAAGGAGCTATAGGAATAGCTGATGATATTCAGATCTATGGAGCAGATGAAAGAGACCATGACATGCACCTACATGAGGCCATGGAGAGTACCAGGAAGGCAGGCATCAAGTTAAATGCAGATAAGTGCATAGTTAAAGTCAAGGAATGCCAATTCTTCGGTATGATTTATACACCAGAGGGAGTCAAGCCAAATCCGGAGAAGATTGCGGCGATTGCTGAAATGAAACCACCCAAAGACAAGAAAGAGCTGAGGAGTTACCTCAGCTTGGTCCAATACATGAGTTCTTTCATCCCACACATGTCGGAACATACAACAAATCTCGGCGAGCTTTTGAAAGAAGACGCCGAATACCAGTGGTCTGAATCACACGAAAGGAATTTCAAACAACTTAAAGAACTGTTGTGCAAAGAAACAAGTCTGTCATATTATGACAGAAGAAAACCAGTCACTCTGCAAGTAGACGCTTCTACCAGAGGACTAGGGGCAGCTCTGGTGCAGGAAGGAAAGCCGATAGCTTTCGCATCAAAGGCCTTGACGTCAGCCGAGATGAGATACGCCAACATAGAAAGAGAACTATTAGCAGTAGTGTACGGATGCGAGAAATTCCATACATACCTATATGGCAGGCGATTTACAATAGAGAGTGACCATCGTCCACTAGAACAGATCTACAAGAAGAATCTGTGCAAAGCGCCTGCAAGACTGCAAAGACTACTTCTAAGGATCCAAAGCTATGACTTCACGCTTAAATATAAGCCAGGAAAGGAAATGGTGCTAGCAGATGCGTTGTCTCGATTGTCACCATATGAGAAACACGAGGTGGAGGGCCTAACAGTAAAAATCCACCACCTAGTGAATGTTACCCCTACAAAGCTCAGTCAAATCAGAGATGAGACTAGCAAAGATGAGGAATTGCAACTACTCACACAACAAGTAATACAGGGGTGGCCGGAGAGAATCCAGCAGGTACAGGCGGCAATTCGTCAATACTGGACGATTAAAGACGATATTGCAGTAGAAGACGGTATTCTCCTTGCTGGATCGAGGATCCTCATGCCAAAGACGATGCAGACACAGCTTCTCCATCTCATACATGAAGGCCACATGGGAATGGAGAAATGCAAGCTGAGAGCCAGATCAGCTGTATACTGGATAGGCATGTACAAAAATATCGAACAGATGGTCTCTGCATGTGGTATATGCCAGAAATACAGAAATGCACAACAGAAAGAGGAGATGATACCTAGTGAAATACCGTCAAGACCATGGCACACTGTTGGGGCAGATCTCTTCATGTGCAATCAAGAATGGTATCTCATAGTGGCAGATTACTATTCCAAGTTTCCTTTTGTGAGAAGGATGAAAGACTTGAGAGCCACAACTACCACCAGGATTGCAAAGAGCTTGTTTGCTGAACAAGGAATCCCGGAAAAGGTCATCTGTGACAATGGAACCCAGTTCACATCGAGTGAATTCAGAGCTCTGGCAGAAAAGTATGGGTTCAAAATAGTAACCTCATCCCCACATTTCCCAAGGGGACATGGGTTCATCGAAAGACAGATCACAGAATCACAGAAACCCCACAGTGCAGATAGAGGCCATTCGGCCCATCGAGCCTGCACCGACACATATCCCACACGATCCCCGTAACCCCTACACCAACACATATCCCACTCTATCCCCGTAACCCCACGTATTTAATCCCCCTAACACTAAGGGTCAATTTATCATAGCCAATCAACCTAACCCGCACATCTTTGGACTGTGGGAGGAAACCGGAGCACCCGGAGAAAACCCACGCAAACACGGGGAGAATGTGCAAACTCCACACAGACAGTCACCTGAGGCCAGATTCGAACCCGGGTCCCTGGCGCTGTGAGGCAACAGTGCTAACCACTATGCCACCGTGCTGTCCAGACTGTCAAGAGAACTCTCATCAAAAGTAGTGAGATGGGGGAAGACCAAGACCTTGCCCTCCTATCACTCAGATCAACACCACTGAAAGCAGACATGAAATCACCTGCGGAATTGCTGAATGGGAGGAAGTTTAAGACTACACTACCAGCAAAAACACATCCTCCCCAGGACCAGGAGGACTTCAGACAAAAGCTGGCAGAAGCACAAATCGTAGGAAGCAAACATTACAATAAACATGCAAAGACGCTACCAGAATTGCTGAATGGATAATCAGTGCATGTGCAAGGCCCGGTGTTGAAAACCTGGAATCCAGCCAAGGTCATTGGAAAAGCTGATACTCCAAGATCCTACTTCGTAGAGACTGAACCTGGTAACCAATACAGACGGAACAGAATCCACATCAGACCTTCACCTGAACTGGATAAGCAGCAGACAACACCAGCTACCACAAGCAGTACAACACCAGAAACAAGCGCTACAAATCAAACAACCACGAGCATGCACACTCCAACTCCAAAGGTGACAGCAACAACAACAAGAAGAGCGGAACACACCAAAACACCACAGAGAGGAATGGTCACCACCAAATCCACAAGATGGAGGGACAACATCCAACCACCTGAGCGATATCGCGAATAAAAAAAAACTCACGATTCTTTGTAGTTGATAATAATAGTTTAGATATAATATTTGTTAATTTAAATTGTTAAATTTCATGTTTTAGTTTTTTGAGAAAGAGGGATGTTACATTGTTATAGTATCACATCGTTAAATGGAACTACTTTGGTATGGAACTACTTTGGTATGGTGTAGTTATATTGCTATGTGGCACACTGTGCACAGGCAGTGCACAGTGCAGCATCGGACATCTTGGCCCAGAACTTGGTGTCGGGGGCTTGCCGCGCGTGCAAGCCCCCGATCTGCACTCACCCCGCGCGCTGACATCTGAAGCCCGGGCCTGCTTGCATTTCCTGTCACAGGCCTGGTTCAGATGTCAGCGCGCAGTGCTTACCAGATCCAGCGGCGTAGTTAGTGCGATGTGCCGGCTGGGATCAGGTGAGCACTGTACAACCAATCAGGGGACGGGAAGGTTCATTCATGAGTTTGAGAGTAAGAACTGTCAAACTCATGAAAACTACGGGGGCCCAAAACACTATTTAAACTTTAAATAAAAATTTAAAAAAACATCCCAATCATTAAATTAAGTATAAATAAGTTTTAAAAAATAATTTAAACAATAATTTTTTTTTTGAAAAAAATAAATTTTTAATAAAAAGGGTCTAAAACTAAACTTACCTTATTGTAGATTCTTTAAAATAATAAACCTGTGGAAATTTTTTTTCTAAATTACACTAAAACACCACTTACCAGTAAAAATAAATACTTACGTGTGCTTTTTACAAGCATAAAGACCGGAGGCCTTTAGACATGCGCAAATCGCCCAAAACAGAGGAAATCCAAGACGCACGCGCTGCCCCCTACAGCGCACGCGCTAGCCTCTTCACCTGTTGGGTTAAAGGAGAGGAAATGCTGGTTTTCAGCGCATGCGCTGTGCATGCTGAAATCCGGCATTTCCTCCGGCCAGGCGCGTGAGTACCCCTTCCGTACTCACGCGTTTGGGGAGGAATTACTGCCCCCTTGTATCACTCCGCACCATGCAGCAGCACAGAAACAAGGCAAGAATACAGCTAGTAAAAGCAGTAACTAAAATGAGCTAAAAGTGTCTGTATTATTTATAGTATAAGAACACAAGGAGACACAACATGTTGCTCTTGTGTGATTTTCTCTCCCAGGTGTTGCTTCTGTGTGTGTTTCTCTCTCAGGTGTTGTTCCTGTGTGTGTTTCTCTCTCAGGTGTTGCTCCTGTGTGTGTTTCTCTCTCAGGTGTTGCTCCTGTGTGTGTGTTTCTCTCCCGGGTGTTGCTCCTGTGTGTGTTTCTCTCTCAGGTGTTGCTCCTGTGTGTGTTTCTCTCGCAGGTGTTGTTCCTGATGTGCCTCAATGAATCCGAGACTCAACGTTAACGGAGCAAAGCAAGGCTTTTATTAACTCAGAAAGTAATACACAGTGGAGCAGTGTCTCTCATCCAGAGATCTGCTGTACTGCCTGTGAGACACGCTGGGGCCTGCTTAAGTAGGGGCCAGGTATGGGCGGAGCCCGACACACAATACAATACAGGTAAGGAAATGAAACTGAAACTAAACTCCCCTGCTTGTCACAGTCACAGGCACAATCAAGCACAGAGAATACAGAGTGCCTGATGAATGGCATATTTCATCACATTCACCCCTTCTACAGATTTAGTCTATTCGGGGGTTTGATAGTCCTCTGTGACCGACGTAGCTGTTGTGGTGCCGCGGGTGTCGGCTGGGTGTCCCCGGTGGCCTCCTGGGTCTCTGCCGGGGGCGCCGCCAGGGTTGTTGAAGGGGTAGTTGGTGGGGGCACCGTTGGTCGATGTTCTTCCGGGGGTGATGAAAGAGTAGTGGGTGGGTAAGAGTTGCTGTGATCGCTAGTGCTGTTGTTGTCATGGTTGTTGTCGTTACCGGCTGGGGCGACGTCTTTTATGGACACGGTGTCCTCCCTTCCGTCGGCGTGCCGGATGTACGCGTATTGGGGGTTGGCGTGGAGTAGGTGCACTGACTCCACGAGAGGGTCTGTCTTGTGGCCCCTCACATGCCTTCGTACAAATACCGGACCTGGGGTGGAGAGCCATGACGGCATGGATACGCCTGAGGTGGATTTCCGGGGAAAGACAAACATTCGTTCATGAGGCGTGGCATTAGTGGCAGTACACAATAGCGACCGTATCGAATGGAGCACATCTGGGAGGACTTCCTGCCAGCGGGAGATAGGGAGGCCCTTGGTCCTTAGAGCTAGAATGACTGCTTTCCATACTGTCCCGTTCTCTCGCTCCACCTGGCCGTTACCCTGGGGGTTGTAGCTGGTGGTACGGCTCATGGCGATCCCCCTGGACAGCATGTACTGGCGTAGCTCTTCACTCATGAAGGACGCCCCCCTATCCGTATGGATGTAGCTCGGCATACCGAACAGGCAGAACAGGCTGTTGAGGCATTTAATGACCGTGGTGCTGGTCATGTCTGGGCAGGGGAAGGCGAATGGGAAACGGGAGTATTCGTCCACAATGTTCAGGAAGTAAACATTGCGGTCGACTGACAGGAGGGGGCCCTTGAAATCTAAGCTGAGCCGCTCAAAGGGCCGTGTAGCTTTGATTAAGTGGGCTCTATCTGGGCAGTAGAACCGAGGCTTGCACTCAGCGCAAGTGCGGCAGTTCCTGGTCAGGGACCGAACTTCCTCAATCGAGTAGGGTAAGTTGCGGGACTTTATGAAGTGGAACAGCCGTGTGACCTCTGGGTGGCAGAGGTCGTTGTGGAGGGTCTGTAGCCGATCCCCGGTGGCGCTGGCACACATCCCTCGTGAGAGGGCGTCGGGGGATTCGTTAAGGGCCCCTGGCCGGTAAATGATGTCATACTCGAAGGTGGAGAGCTCGATCCGCCACCTGAGTATCTTATCATTTTTAATCTTCCCCTTCTGTTTATTATTAAACATAAACGCTACCAACCGCTGGTCGGTAAGTAGGGTGAAGCATTTGCCGGCTAGGTAGTGGCGCCAGTGGCGCACTGCCTCCACGATGGCTTGGGCCTTCTTTTCCACGGAGGAGTGTCTGATCTCGGGCCCTTGGAGGGTCCTCGAGAAGAAAGCTACGGGCCGCCCCGCCTGGTTGAGGGTGGCCGCCAAGGCAAAGTCAGACGCATCACTTTCCACTTGAAAGGGAGTGTTCTCGTCCACTGCCTGTAGCGTGGCCCGTTCAATATCCCGCTTAATGCTTTTGAAGGCGGCGTGGGCCTCAGCAGAGAGCGGAAAAGAGGATGCTTTCAAGAGGGGGCGGGCTTTGTCGGAGTAGTTGGGGACCCATTGGGCATAATAAGAAAATAACCCCAGGCACCTTTTCAGGGCTTTGGGAGTGTTGGGCAGGGGCAGCTCCCGTAGGGGGCGCAATCGGTCGGGGTCTGGTCCGATTTCCCCATTCTCCACCACGCTGCCTAGTATGCAGAGGCGCGTGGTGTTGAAAACGCACTTGTCCTCGTTGTAAGTGAGGTTGAGTTTTTGTGCGGTTTTCAGGAACCTCTCGAGGTTCGAGTCGTGATCCTGCTGGTTGTGACCGCAGATGGTGACGTTGTCGAGGTAGGGGAAGGTTGCCTGCAAGTGGTGGTCATCGACCATACGGTCCATCTCCCTCTGGAAGACCGAGACCCCATTCGTCACCCCAAAGGGGACTCTGAGGAATTGGTAGAGGCGTCCGTTCGCCTCGAAGGCGGTGTACGGGCGGTCCTCTGGTCTGATAGAGAGCTGGTGGTACGCTGACTTGAGGTCGATGGTGGAGAACACCCGGTATTGGGCAATTTGGTTCACCATTTCTGATATGCGGGGTAGCGGGTAGGCGTCTAGTTGGGTGTACATGTTGATCGTTTGGCTATAGTCGATCACCATCCGTTTCTTCTCGCTACCCCTCACCACCACCACTTGGGCGCGCCACGGGCTGTTGCTGCGTTCAATAACGTGCTCCCTCAGCAGCCTGTCCACCTCGGTCGCGATAAACCGCCTGTCCTCCCAGCTGTACCTCCTGCTTTTGGTCGCTATTGGCCGGCAGTTGGGAGTAAGGTTCGCGAATAGCGAAGGCGGCTTTACCTTCAGGGTAGCCAGACCACACACTGTGAGGGGCGGCTGGGACCCACCGTAATTGAGCGTGATGCTTTGGTGGTGGCACTGGAAATCCAGGCCCAAGATCACGCTCGCACATAGACTCTTCATGATTAGTAATTTAAAATTATCGTATACAGTTCCGTTAACGGACAATTGTACCGCACAGTAACCCATAATGGTCGATGTCTGGGTTTTATCAGCCATAGAGATGGTGCCCCGAGCAGGGACCACCGTTAGAGAGAGTTGTTGTGCTAGTTCAGGGTGGATAAAACTCTCCGTGCTTCCACTGTCAATTAAACATTTAACCCCGCACCCGTTTACCTCGATGTCCACCATTGATTTGGATAGCGGGTGCGGTCTGGTCTGGTCCACTGTGACCGATGCCACTGTAGGGCCCTGATCGAGACAAGATGGCGTCCACGCTGTCTGCTCACAAGATGGCGGACCCCACGAGGTCGGGCAAGATGGCGTCCAAGATGGCTGCTCCCACGGCGCACACGCGGCGGTGGCGGGTTTTCCAGCGGGGTTCCCTCTGCACACCTTCCCGAAGTGCCCCTTCTTACCGCGCTTAAAGCAGGTGGTGCCTTTCTGGTTTCTGGTGTGCTTCGGCTGCCCGCAAAAGTAGCAGTTGGGGCCCCGACGCGTCGCGGCTGTCGTAGGGCTTCTGGGGGGAGAGCGGGGCCCCGACGGTGTCGGGCTGCCGGGCGGGGAAGATGCCTTCCAAGATGGCGGTGCCCTTGGTGCACACGTGGCGGCGTGGGCGGCGCGGGCTGAAGAGTAAGCGTCCGAGTTTCTCTGGGCCACATCCAGGGATCGCGCTGTGTCCACAGCCTGTTTCAGGTCCAATCCCGTTTTTTCCAGTAGTCTCTGCCGGATGTAAGTGGAGCTGAGGCCTGTGATAAAGGCATCACGAACAAGCTCGTCAGTGTACACTGCAGCTTTTACATCTTGGCACTTGCAGTCTTTGCCAAGCGTTTTCAGGGTGACTAGGAACTCATCCAGCGATTCCCCAGGTCGCTGTGTGCGAGTAGCGAGCAGATGCCTAGCGTACACCTCGTTCGTAGGCTGCTGGTAATGCGTCTTTAGGATGTTGCAGGCGGCCGGGTACGTGTCGGCGTCTTGGATGAAGGGGTAAACCCGGTGGCTTACCCAATTCCGCAGGATTCCGAGTTTCATACTTTCAGCGTCCGTAGCGTCTGTGATGGCTGCGGAATTGTCCAGGAAGAATTCCATACACTTAAACCAGTGTCCGAATCGTGCCGATGCGTCCAAAGCATGCGGGTCCAAATCCAAACGTTCGGGTTTCAAGAGTTGATCCATTGCGTTGAAAATTGAGTTAATAAAATTGATGTGCCTCAATGAATCCGAGACTCAACGTTAACGGAGCAAAGCAAGACTTTTATTAACTCAGAAAGTAATACACAGTGGAGCAGTGTCTCTCATCCAGAGATCTGCTGTACTGCCTGTGAGACACGCTGGGGCCTGCTTAAGTAGGGGCCAGGTATGGGCGGAGCCCTACACACAATACAATACAGGTAAGGAAATGAAACTGAAACTAAACTCCCCTGCTTGTCACAGTCACAGGCACAATCAAACACAGAGAATACAGAGTGCCTGATGAATGGCATATTTCATCACAGTTCCTGTGTGTGTTTGTCTCTCAGGTGTTGCTCCTGTGTGTGTTTCTCTCTCAGGTGTTGCTCCTGTGTGTGTGTTTCTCTCCCAGGTGTTGCTCCTGTGTGTGTTTCTCTCTCAGGTGTTGCTCCTGTGTGTGTTTCTCTCTCAGGTGTTGCTCCTGTGTGTGTTTCTCTCTCAGGTGTTGCTCCTGTGTGTGTTTCTCTCTCAGGTGTTGCTCCTGTGTGTGTTTCTCTCTCAGGTGTTGCTCCTGTGTGTGTTTCTCTCTCAGGTGTTGCTCCTGTGTGTGTTTCTCTCCCAGGTGTTGCTCCTGTGTGTGTTTCTCTCTCAGGTGTTGCTCCTGTGTGTGTTTCACTCTCAGGTGTTGCTCCCTGTGTGTGTTTTTCAGTTGCTCTTCCTGTTTTGTCTTTCTGCTTTCAGCCCCTTTCCTCACAACAGTAACTTGTCAAGAGAGAGCTTACACTGCAAGGGCTCTGCAGCCTGTAACTGTAGGAATCCAAAGCATGTCATTTTACACTATCTTTCTATCCTTGCCTTTGGTTTACATAACTGATATTATGCGTCTTGTCCCCTCATTTTCTTGTAATTCTGATCTGTTCGCTTTTACAGCGAATAAAAAATACCAGGACTTTGTGAAAGGGCTAGTCATTTATATATATCTAGGAAATAGATTTTCTTTTGCACCTCCATTCCCATACTTGTTATGCTATTTACACACCATCAACTGCTCGGTGTTTTTATCCAATGAGGAGCTGAGCCATTTTGACCATACAAGTTTCTAAAATAGTAGAAGAATGAATGTATTCAGGAATAGGGCAGCACGGTGGCATAGTGGTTAGCACTGTTGCCTCACAGCACCAGGGACCTGGGTTCGAATCCGGCCTCGGGCGACTGTCTGTGTGGAGTTTGCACATTCTCCCCGTGTTTGCGTGGGTTTTCTCCGGGTGCTCCGGTTTCCTCCCACAGTCCAAAGATGTGCAGGTTAGGTTGATTGGCTATGATAAATTGACCCTTAGTGTTAGGGGGATTAAATACGTGGGGTTACGGGGATAGAGTGGGATATGTGTTGGGGATCGTGTGGGATATGTGTCGGTGCAGGCTCGATGGGCCGAATGGCCTCTATCTGCACTGTGGGGTTTCTGTGATCTGTCTTTCGATGAACCCATGTCCCCTTGGGAAATGTGGGGATGAGGTTACTATTTTGAACCCATACTTTTCTGCCAGAGCTCTGAATTCACTCGATGTGAACTGGGTTCCATTGTCACAGATTACCTTTTCCGGGATTCCTTGTTCAGCAAACAAGCTCTTTGCAATCCTGGTGGTAGTTGTGGCTCTCAAGTCTTTCATCCTTCTCACAAAAGGAAACTTGGAATAGTAATCTGCCACTATGAGATACCATTCTTGATTGCACATGAAGAGATCTGCCCCAACAGTGTGCCATGGTCTTGACGGTATTTCACTAGGTATCATCTTCTCTTTCTGTTGTGCATTTCTGTATTTCTGGCATATACCACATGGATTAAATACGTGGGGTTACGGGGATAGGGTGGGATATGTGTTGGTGTAGGGGTTACGGGGATCGGGTGGGATATGTGTCGGTGCAGGCTCGATGGGCCGAAATGGCCTCTATCTGCACTGTGGGGCTTCTGTGATTTCTGTGATATATCAAAAAGGTTTCGCCGCCACCTAGTGGTGGCTCTCTGTAGTCCAATGTTTGCAGCAAGTGAAATGAGAACCAGGTTTTCACAGTGACAGCGGGTTATTTAATTTGAATGGAGTTTGTGTGCACTTTATTTACTTAATGGCCCAGAAATTCGGGTCCCAACATGTGAGTAAGCACGGAGTACTCACGCGTGGACCCGATGGAAGTGCCGGTTTCTTGCATGCACTATGCATGCGCGGGAAACCGGCATTTCCGATCCTCTGAACGATGGGTTCAGAGGTCGAACGCGTGCGCGCGGGAGTCTGCGCGTGCGCATTGAACTTCCGTTTTTTTTACAGGTTTTTCCGTGCGTGAAGGCCTCTACATTTTACACATTTAAAAACCAGGCGTAAGGACTTCAATTTAAAAGGTAAGTGGTCAATTAATTAAAATTAGAACATTTTTTCCACAGGTTTATTATTTTTAAATACTTTAAAGTAAAGTAAGTATATTTTTAGCCCCGTTTTTTTATAAAATTATTTTTTCAAAAATTTAAATTATTGTTTAAAATAGTTATTTAATGTTATTTATAGTTTATTTAAAAAGTGTGATTTAAAAAAAAAATTATTTTAAGGTTAAGTACTGTTATGGGGGCCGGAGTTTTCATAAGTTTGACAGTTCTTTCTGTCAATCTCATGAATGGGATTTTCCCTCCTCCGATTGGTTGGCCATGGTTCACGTGATCCCAGCGGACGCATCGCACTAGCTACGCCACTGGATCACGCAAGCACAGCGCGCCGGGAGTTGGACCGGGCCACAGAGAGGAAATCCACGCAGGCCCAGGCCTCAACTGCCGGCGTGCTAGGTAAGTGTAGGTCGGGGGCTTGCACCCGCGGGAAGCCCCCAACATGAATTTCTGGGCCAATATAGTGCGATATGCAATCACACCTGTTTTTCTGTAATGCTGTTTAATAATATGTAGGCTACAATTTTGTTCTGGTAATTTTTTTAATCATTCTTGGGATGTGGGTGTCGCTGCCCATCCCTAATTGCATTTTTTTTATTCTGGAAGAATGTGTTAAATATCAGCCAAAGCGACATTGATTGTAAAGAATATATAATGAGGATGTTACAAAACGCAACTCAAGTGATGATACCCTTAAGCAATTTATAAACCATCTCAGATATGTATTTCGTAAGGTACTCCCACAGTGCTGTTAGGGAGGGAGTGCCAGGATTTTGACCCAGTGATGATGAAGGATCAGCGATATACTTCTAAGTCAGGATGGTGTGTGAATTGGAGAGGAACTTAGAGGTGGTAGTGTTCCCATGCGCCTGCTGCCCTTGTCCTTCTAGGTGGGAGATGTCGCGGTTTTGGTAGGTGCTGCCGAAGAAGCCTTGGCGAGTTGCTGCAGTGCATCTTGTAGATGGTACACACTGCAGCCACGGTACGCCGGTGGTGGAGAGAGTGAATGTTTGAGGAGTTGGATGGGGTGCCAATCAAGTGGGTTGCTTTGTCCTGGATGGTGTCGAGCTTCTTGAGTGTTGGAGCTGCACTCATCCAGGCAAGTGGAGAGTATTCCATCACACTCCTTACTTGTGCCTTGTAGATGGTAGAAAGGCTTTGGGGAGCCTGGCGGTGAGACACTCGCTGCAGAATACCTAGTCTCTGACCTGCTCTTGTTGCCACAGTATTTATGTGGCTGGTCCCGTTAAGTTTCTGGTCAATGGTATTCCCCAGGATGTTGATGGATTCGGCGATGATACCGTTGAATGTCAAGGGGAGATGGTTAGACCCTCGCTTGTTGGAGATGGCCATTGCCTGGCACTTCTGTGGCGCGAATGTTATCTGCCACTTATCAGCCCAAGCCTGAACATCGTCCAGGTCTTGTTGCACATGGGCATGGACTGCTTCATTATCTGAGGAGTTGCGAATGGCACTGAACACGGTGCAGTCATCAACGAACATCCCCATTTCTGACCTTACGTTGGAGGGAAGGTCATTGATGAAGCAGCTGAAGATGGCTGGGCCTAGGACACTGCCCTGAGGAACTCCTGCAGCGATGTCCTTAGGGCTGTGATGATTGACCTTCAACCACCACAACCATCTTACTTTGTGCTAGGTATGACTCCAGCCAGTGGGGAGTTTTCCCCCCCATTCCCATTGACTTCAGTTTTATTAGGGCTCCTTGATGCCACACTCGGTCAAATGCTGCCTTGATGTCAAGGGCAGTCACTCTCGCCTCACCTCTGGAATTCAGCTCCTTTTTCCATGTTTGGACCAAGACTGTAATGAGGTCGGGAGCCAAGTGGTCTTGGCGGAACCCAAACTCCACATCAGTGAGCAGGTTATTGGTGAGTAAGTGCAGCTTGATAACACTTTCGATAACACCTTCCATCACTTTGCTGATGATTGAGAGTAGACTGATAGGGCGCTAATTGGCCAGATTGGATTTGTCCTGTTTTTTGTGGACTGGACATACCTGGGCAGTTTTCCACATTGTCGGGTAGATGCCAGTGTTGTAGCTGTACTGGAACAGCTTGGCTAGCGGTGCGGCTAGTTCTGGAGCTCAAGTTTTCAGAACAATGGCCGGGATATTGTCAGGGCCCATAGCCTTTGCTGTATCCAGTGCGCTCAGCCGTTTCTTGAAATTACATGGAGTGAATCAAATTAGCTGAGGACCGACTTCAGTGATGGTGGGGACCATAGGAGGAGGGCAATATGAATCATCCACTCGTCACTTCTGACCGAAGATGGTTGGAAATGCTTCAGCCTTGTCTTTTGCACTTGTGTGCTGGGCTCCACCATCATTGAGGATGGGGATATTCATGGAGCCTCCTCCTCCTCCCATCAGTTGTTTAATGGTCCACGACTATTCACGGCTGGATGTGGCAGTACTGCAGAGCTTTGATCTGATCCGTTGATTGTGGAATCACTTAGCCCTGTCTATAGCATGCTGCTTCCGCTGTTTAGCATGCATGTAGTCCTGTGTTGCAGCTTCCCCAGGTTGGCACCTCATTTTTAAGTATGCCTGGTGCTGCTCCTGGCATGCTCTTCTACACTCCTTATTGAACTAGGGTTGGTCCCCTGGCTTGATGGTAGAGTGAGGGATATGCCAGGCCATGAGATTACACATTGTGGTAGAATACAATTCTGCTGCTGCTGATGGCCCCCAGCGCCTCATGGATGCCCAGTTTTGAGCTGCTCAATCTGTTCTGAATCTATCCCATTTAGCATGGTGGTAGTGCCGCACAACACAATGGAGGATGTCCTCAGTGTGAAGATGGGATTTCGTCTCCACAAGGACTGTGTGCTGGTCACTCCTACCAATGCTGTCATGGACAGGTGCATCTGCGACAGGTAGATTGGTGAAGACGAGGGCAAGTAGGTTTTTCCCTCGTGCTGGTTCTCTCACCACCTGTCGAAGGCCCAGACTGGCAGCTATGTCCTTCAGGACTCGGCCAACTCAGTCAGTAGTGGTGCTACCGAGCCACTCTTGGTGATGAGCATTGAAGTTCCCCACCTAGAGTACATTCTGTGCCCTTGCTACTCTCAGTGCTTCTTCCAAGTGGTGTTCAACATGGAGGAGTACTGATTCATCAGCTGAGGGAAGGAGGTAGGTGGTAACCAGCAGGAGGTTTCCTTGCCCATGTTTGACCTGATGCTATGAGACTTCATGGGTTCCGGAGTCAATGGGGCAGAAATTCGGGTCGGGGGCTTGCCGCGCGTGCAAGCCCCCGATCTGCACTTACCCGACGCGCCTGCCGTTCACCTCCAGGGACGCCTGGAATTCCTTTTTGAAACAGAAGAATCCCGGGCAGCGTCTGATGTCACGCCGCCCAGGAGTGCAGCCAGCGTGAAGCCTGTAGCGCGCAGTGCAAGTGAGACACGCCCCTTAAGGTCTCAGTTTAATAGGACACGCCCCCAATGTTTCTCACAAGCTGAAAAGCATTTTTACATGCAGAGCAGCATTTCAAATAGGTTTTTGGTATTTTTATGAAGCTTTTGGTAACTTTTATAAACTTTTAAAAACGTTTACATTATTTTGAAGAATCTGAAGTAGTTTTAAACAGAATTAAAGCAATTTAAAGACTTTTAAAAGCCCTGAAAGAATTTTTTTCATTCCATTTATTTATTTAGCAACGTCGTCGTCATACGTGTCTTCACACTGTTCCCTTTGGGGAACTGTATGAAGTGGTGGAAGGATGTTTGGCCGTGATTAATGCTCATTCCGTGACCGTAACCATCTTTGAACCAGCCATTAGGGTGGTTAGTCCTATGGCGGGA
The DNA here is from genome assembly GCF_052327205.1 of Somniosus microcephalus. NCBI lineage: Eukaryota > Metazoa > Chordata > Chondrichthyes > Squaliformes > Somniosidae > Somniosus > Somniosus microcephalus. Next base: position 42,589,547 of record NC_140988.1, read on the forward strand.
GGGTTTTACGGGCTCCCACAAGCTATACGAGGAGGGGGGGGGCCACCCACACCCACGGACGCAAATATCCCACTGGATGTCAACCCAGAATTTAGAGCCGGAGCTCCGACTCCACTTGCCGGGACTGTCTGGAGCGGGGTTCGAAACCCTACCCCGTCTGGCCCAGCGGCGGGGATCCTACCGCTACGCCAAAGGCCCACTCCGATTAGCAACGTGAAATGGCTGGAATGAGCAGAATTCACGGCATTAAAAGAACTCACAATTGAACTGATGATGACCTCCGCAATCTCCTCAACGAGGTGGAGGCGCAGCGCCTGCTCAACATTGGTAATGAGAAGTCAAAGGCACCGCAAAAAGGACAGATGATAGCTTGGTCTTTCAAGTGGCAGCATAGGGTTCCAGTCACGGGGAGGGAAAAGGCGCAGGAAACGTATGGGTGTCACCTTTTGCGCAGAGTGGGCCTTTTGCGTAGCGGTAAGCATCCCCGCCGCTGGGCCAGAAGGAGTAGGGTTTCGAACCCCGCTCTAGACAGTCCCGGCAAGTGGAGTCGGAGCTCCAACTATAAATTCTGGTGGACATCCAGCGGGATACTTGCGTCCGCGGGTGTGGGTGGCCACAACCCCCCCCTCAGATGGGTTGTGGGAGCCCGTAAAACCCTCACGCCATAGGACTAACCACCCTAATGGCTGGTATGAAGATGGTTATGGTCACGGAAGGAGCGTTAACGTGGCCAGAAATCCTTCCACCACTTCATACAGTTCCCGAAAGGGAACAGTGTGAGGATACGTACGACGATGACCTCTTGCGCAATGCACCTCCTTGGACCCTCAGTCGCAGATGCGAGGGGGCAAATCGTGCAATTGTTAAATTTTTCATTTTATTGACATGTAAAATGTTGGCCCAGTAATTCCGTTCCAAACGCGTGAGTACGGTCGGGGTACTCACGCGTCTGGCCAGAGGAAATGCCGGTTTTCAGCATGCACAGCGCATGCGGGGAAAACTGGCATTTCCTGTCCTCTGAACGAAGGGGTTCAGAGGCAGAATGCATGCGACTGCACAGGCAGCGCGTGCGCAGTAAAATTCGCCGGTTTCATTCATGCTTTCAGTGAGGTTAAGTCCTTACAACTTACACATGAAAAAAGCATGAGTACAGTTGCTCCAGAGGCTGCGGAGGAAGATATATTTTATCGTGGAGCTTCTGAAAGGCAATATTTTTGTTTGGGAAAGGGAGGAAAGTTATTTTAAGAAATGCTGAGGTAAGTTTTAAAGTTTATTTTTGTTTTTTAAAACAGGTTTTCAGTACTGTAGGTAGAAGAAGCAATTGTGGCTATGTGAATTGAATTTGCTGTGTTTATTAAATGTGAAAATGACTCCAACATTTTTAAGAAAGAAACTTTTCATCAGTAATATATTCTTTTAAGTAATTATGTATGTATGTCTGTATATATTCCTTTGCGTATATGTATGTATATATTCCTTTACTTATGTGTATGAATGTATGTATTTAATTATGACTTTCAGAGAAAGTAACTTATTGGAAAATCATAATTAAATACATACATTCATACACATAAGTAAAGGAATATATACATATACGTAAAGGAATATATACGGACATACATACATAATTACTTAAAAGAATATATTACTGATGAAAAGTTTCTTTCTTAAAAATGTTGGAAATGTTACATTACTCATTTTAGAACAGTCATTTTCACATTTAATAAACACAGCAAATTCAATTCACACAGCCACAATTGCTCCTTCTACCTACAGTACTGAAAACCCGTTTAAAAAAAAAAAAAATTAAACTTTAAAACTTACCTCATAATTTCTTAAAATAACTTTCCTCCCTTTCCCAAACAAAAATATTGCCTTTCAGAAGCTCCACGATAAAATATATCTTCCTCCACAGCCTCTGGAGCAACTTTACACATGCTTTTTTCATGTGTAAGTTGTAAGGACTTAACCTCACTGAATCCATGAATGAAACCGGCGAATTTTACTGCGCACGCGCTGTGCCTCTGAACCCCTTCGTTCAGAGGACAGGAAATGCCGTTTTTTTCCGCATGCGCTGTGCATGCTGAAAACCGGCATTTCCTCCGGCCAGACGCGTGAGTACCCCGACCGTACTCACACGTTTGGAACGGAATTACTGGGCCAATGTTGAGGGCCACTCCCTCCTGTCTGTATACCACAATGCCACCACCTCTGGTGCGTTTGTCTTGACGGTGGGACAGGACATACCCAGGGATGGTGATGGAGGAGTCTGGGACATTGGCTGAAGGGTATAACACTGTTACTATGACTAGTCTGTGGGACAGCTCTCCCAATTTTGGCACAAATCCCCAGGTGTTGGTGAGGAGGACTTTGCAGGGTCGACTGGGCTGGGTGTGCCGTTGTCGTGTCCGAAGCCAGTGCCGAGGTCGATGCCGGGTGGTCCGTCCGGTTTTATTCTTATTACAGGAAACTTTGTGCTATCCGGCACCCATGGGACCGAGCTACTGCCGTTTTTTTAAAAGCTCCAGATAGACCAGCGTCAATGTTATCAGATAGGAGCTTTTCATCGCAGTATCTGACCACAAACACTGTTGCTCAGCAACAGCTTGTAAACACTCGGCCCGTGGCTTGGAAGCGTCTCTGAAGCTGTTGCTAAGATACAGAGACGCTTTCTAGAGCCTGCCGTGTCTGACCACAAACACTGTTGCTCAGCAACAGCTTGTAAACACTCGGCCCAGTAGCTTGGAAGCGTCTCTGAAGCTGTTGCTAAGCGACAAAGGCGCTTTCCAGAGCCTGCCTGTGAAAAGAATGCTAGGAGAAAAAAAAACACCTAACTAAAACGGCTGCTGATTTCTGCCGTTAGATCAAAGTTGCCGGACATTCAACTTCCGGATAGCTCAAAGTTTCCTGTATTGTTTTTCGTAGCGGTTGTGTACAACTGAGTGGCTTGCTAGGCCATTTCAGAAGGCAGTTAAGTGTCAACCACATTGCTGTGGGTCTGGAGTCACATATAGGCCAGACCAGGTAAGGACGGCAGATTTCCTTCCCTAAAGGACATTAGTGATCCAGATGGGTTTTTACAACAATCCGGTAGTTTCACGGTCACCATTACTGATACTAGCTTTTCATTCCTGATTTTTTAATTTAATTAACTGAATTAAAATTCCCCAGCTGTCGTGGTGGGATTTGAACTCACGTCTCTGGATCATTAGTCCAGGCCTCTGGATTACTAGTCCAGTAACATAATGACTATGCTACTGTTCTCAATGATTGCCCATCCCTAATTACCCTTATTTCTGGAAGAATGTCTTAAATGTCAGCAAAGGTGACACTGATGGTAAATAATGTCAAATGGGGATGTTAAAATTGGTTGCAGTTTGTCACCTTAAAATATAGAGAAACATGAAGATGACGGAAGTATCTGGGGGTGTTATGTTCATAATTGCAGATTGACATTTTATGATATTTTTAACCACATTCTTTACAGAAAGGCCCAGTAAGTATTTCAGAATGTGAAGTCTGTTACTTTAAAAAAATCTAAACTTAAATTCTCTGTTATTTCCCCCTTCCTTTATCAATGTGCAATACAACTGCAACAAACTGGTGTCAATTTGGGTTTTGGCATTGGGTGTAATCTTGTACTGCTTGGATTACAATGAACCTGAAACTGGTGTCTAGTATAAAGTTTGAACGGTTCACTGGTTGTCTGCCCTTCAGTAACATTAGAAATCCCACTGGCATTTGGACATTGCAGCTTGTGTTTTCCTCTCCACAATTTTCTTCCAGTGATAGTTCAAAACTGTAGGAGGATATGGTTTCACAGCAACAGCAACATCCTGGCAATATGCCCAGGTAGCCCATGCGTGAGCCGTGTGGTGTGAATGGACTATTCCACTGTGGATGGCATTATAGTTGAACCTGGCCCTGTCCTCACTTGACAACCAACCATACTCAGGAGTTGAAACCCCTGTCTGATTGCTTTTGCCTCCCAAGCTCAGGGACAGTAAGGCCAATTGTAGCATCCCAACAGTCGACACTTTCTCGGGCTCTCTAACATGCACTGTCTGTGGTGTGTGACCTTCTCCCTTACCTCTATTAATACTGCTGTGAAACAGGGCACTAAGAGGTATGCTACCAGGGTACTGTTGGGGAGTGCCTTGGAATGGCTCTCCTCAGATTTTGCACCCCCTCCTCCATTCTGTGGGGAAGCACCTGGGTTTTCCTTGCTAACATCCCATAGCAGCACAGATGGGCTCAGGCACTCAGCACCTGAGGGATTACAAGCACATCGAACCACTTTGACGGTGTCAACGCTTCATCTTGCCAGCCTTAAAATTGCCATCCTTCTGGTTCTTTCTTTTTGTAAATTTTGCTAACATAGCGGTTAACTTAAAAGTTATTTGTTTGACAGTTATTAATGGAAGTCACTAAATTAATTTTAGTAAAACCCCAGCAATAACGAAGTGGGGAAAAAAACTGCAAATGTTCAAAATCCGAGATAAAAACTGAAAATGTGAAAAAATACACAGCAGGTCCATCAGTGCCTGAAAAGGGAAAAAAAACAGGTTACTGCTTTGGATAGAGACCATTTATCAAAACAAAGGTGTTTATTGATCACTGTTAGTCTTTTGCTAATATCTTGCAGTATAGCCAAATGCAGTAGCCACAACCTCAGCATTACGTGCTGAGAGGCAAATGAGGGAACACTATTGTCTTTGGCAACACAGAAAATAACCTCAAAACTCCATTATTAATGGCAAACATCACAGGTGGCCTCAGTACAAAGATATACAGGCCGCCTTCTACTCAGGATTGACTGTGCATAACCTAAACAGAGTATAGTGTAAGTTTCCCCGTTTTAGTACTCCTGACACAGAGCATCACACAATGGGAGGACATAGGGGAATATCGGGTGCAGAAGATAGCATGCCTGTTATACAGTCTCGCCTCATTTTCCATTCCATGTTTGACTCCTGTGAAAACAGAAATAGTAACATCAAACGCCAAAACCTAAAACAGGAAACAAATCTGGCAAGGGCCAGATCCGCTGAGGTGTGACTGATCATTCTATGTTATTATAACTCATAGAAACATAGAAGATAGGAGCAGGAGTAGGCCATTCGGCCCCTCGAGCCTGTTCCGCCATTCAATGGGATCATGGCTGATCATCCAAATTCAGTACCCTGTTCCTGCCTTCTCTCCATATCCCTTGATCCCTTTAGCCTTAAGAAATATATCCAACTCCTTCTTGAATATATTTAATGAATTGGCCTCTACTGCCTTCTGTGGTAGAGAATTCCACAGGTTCACCACTCTCTGGGTGAAGAAATTCCTCCTCATCTCTGTCCTAAATGGCTTACCCCTTATCCTTAGACTGTGACCCCTGGTTCTGGACTCTCCGACCATCGGGAACATCCTTCCAGCATCTAGTCTGTCTAGTCCTGTTAGAATTTTATAAGTTTCGATGAGATCCCCTCTCATTCTTCTAAACTCCAGCGAGTACAATCCCAATCGACCCAATCTTTCCTCATACGTCATTCCTGCCATCCCAGGTATCAGCCTGGTGAATTTTCGCTGCACTCCCTCCATGGCAAGAACATCCTTCCTCAGATAAGGTGACCAAAACTGCACACAATACTCCAGATGTGGTCTCACCAAGGCCCTGTACAACTGCAGCAAGACATCCTTGTTCCTGTACTCAAACCCTCTCGCTACGAAGGCCAACATACCATTTGCCTTCTTAACCGCCTGCTGCACCTGCATGCTTACTTTCAGCGACTGGTGCACAAGGACACCCAGGTCTCGTTGCACTTCCCCTTCTCCCAATCTATTACCATTCAGATGATAATCTGCCTTCCTGTTTTTGACACCAAAGTGAATAACCTCGCATTTATCCACGTTATATTGCATCTGCCATGCTTCTGCCCAATCACCCAACCTGTCCAAATCATACTGGAGTTTCTCGGTATCCTCCTCAGAGCACACACGCCCACCCAGCTTTGTGTCATCTGCAAACTTGGAGATATTACATCTAGTTCCCTCATCCAGATCATTAATATATATTGTGAATAGCTGGGGTCCAAGGACCGATCCCTGTGGTACCCCACTAGTCACTGCCTGCCACTCGGAAAAAGAGCCGTTTATTCCAACTCTTTGCTTTCTGCCTGCCAACCAGTTCTCTATCCAAGTCAATACCTTGCCCCCAATCCCATGTGCCTTAATTATTTAATGTTAATCTTATCTCCAAAATGTAGCTCAAACACCGAGCGTTAATGAGGTGGAAGAAAATGACTCGCAGGATTTACTGATCCCAACAGCATGAGGGAACTGAAATAATGCACCGAAAGTTGAAGAGAGACCAATGATGCATGTTTAACTTCTACACTATATGTTCTTTACATTCACTATGACAGTGGTTCTCAAACTTTTTTGGTTGAAGGACCCCTTTTCAAATGGATTAGTAGAGGCCATCAATATAAGATGGTCACCAAGAAATCCAATAGGGAATTCAAATAAAACTTCTTTACCCAGAGAGTGGTGAGAATGTGGAACTCGCTACCACAGGGAGTGGTTGAAGTGAATAGTATAGATGCATTTAAGGGGAGACTAAATAAGCATATGAGGGAGAAGGAATTAGAGGGTTATGCTGATAGTTAGATGAGGAAAGATGGGGAGAGGCTCGAGTGGAGCATAAACGCCAGCATGGACTGGTTGGGCCAAATGGCCTGATCCTATGTAATCCTATGTAATCACAGACCCCCATCTAAGTTATAACACTATAGACTCCTTGCACATTTACATTTCTGAATGTAAAGTTCATCAGTGTCCTTGCTGAAATTTTGCCAGGGCTGCCCGATACAGTGAACATCGATGTGACTGGTGATGTGAAAAATGTATCTTCCTTTCAGCTGAAAGGTAACCCTACAGGTTCAGCGCTGCGCCTGTTGAATAATTCACTGCATTACACCTGTGAGGAGGGATAATATGTTAAAAGCTTCATCAAATAAGGCCATATGGGTTGAACTGAAGAACAAAAAAGGGGCAATCACACTGCTGGGAGTGCACTATAGACCCCCCAAAAATCAGAGGGAGATAGAAGAGCAAATATGTAGGCAAATTTTTGAGAAGTGCATAAACAATAGGGCAGTAATAGTAGGTGATTTCAACTATCCTAATATTAACTGGGATAGAATCAGTGTAAAAGGTATAGAGGGTGCAGAATTCTTAAAATGCATTCAGGAGAACTTTTTTAGCCAGTACGTAGCAAGCCCAACAAGAGAGGGAGTGGTTCTGGACTTGGTTTAAGGGAATGAAGCTGGGCAGGTGGAAGGGGTATCAGTGAGAAAGCATTTTGGTGGTACTGTAGTGATCATAATTCAGTTAGATTTAGGGTAGTTATGAAAAAGGTCAAAGACAGACCAGGAGCAAACGTTTTCGATTGGGGAAAGGCCAATTTTACTAAGTTGAGAAGTGATTTAGCAAAAGTGGACTGGAAACAGCTATTTGAAGGTTAATCAGTGTCAGGGCAGTGGGAGGCATTCAAAGAGGAGACAGTGAGGGTTCAGAGCAAATACGTTCCCACAAAGAAAAAGGGTGGGCCTCCCAAATCTAGAGCCCCCTGGATGTCAAGTGGCATACAGTGTAGGATAAAGCAAAAGGGGAAGCTTATTTCAAATATTGAGAGCTAAATACTGCAGAAAGCCTAGAGGAGTACAGAAAGTGCAGGGGTGAAATTAAAAAGGAAATTAAGAAAGTAAAGAGAGGGCATGAAAAAAATATTGACAAGTAAAATCAAGGAAAACTAAAATATGTTTTATAAATACATAAAGAGCAAGAGGATAACTAAAGAAAGAGTAGGGCCTATTAGAGACTGTGGAGGAGAAATTCCTGTTAGCCAGTAAAGTTCCTGGCTAACACAAAGTTAGGTGGGAAAGTAAGCTGTGAGGAGGTCACAAAGAGGCTGCAGAGAGATATAGACAGGTTAACTGAGTGGGCAAGAACATGGCAAATGAAAAACAATGTGGGGAAGTGTGAAGTTATTCACTTTGGTAGGAAAAACAAAAAAGCGGAATATTTTTTGAATGGTGAGATACTGGGAAATGTTTGCATTCAGAGGGACCTGGGTGACTTGTACATGAATCACAGAAAGTTAACATGCAGGTACAGCAAGCAATTAGGAAAGCAAATGGTATGTTAGCTTTTGTTGCAAAGGGATTAGAGTATAAGAGTAAAGAAGTCTTACTACAATTATACAGGGTGTTGGTGAGGCCACACCTGGAGTATTGTGTACAGTTCTGGTCTCCTTACTTAAGGAAATAATTACTTGCCTTAGAGGGAGTGCAACGAGGGTTCACTGGACTGGTTCATGGGATAGAAACATAGAAGATAGGAGCAGGAGTAGGCCATTCGGCCCCTCGAGCCTGTTCCACCATTTAATGAGATCATGGCTGATCATCCAAATTCAGTACCCTGTCCCTGCTTTCTCCCCATATCCCTTGATCCCTTTAGCCTTAAGAAATATATCTAACTCCTTCTTGAATATATTTAATGAATTGGCCTCAACTGCCTTTTGTGGTAGAGAATTCCACAGGTTCACCACTCTCTGGGTAAAGAAATTCCTCCTCATCTCTGTCCTAAAAGGCTTGCCCCTTATCTTTAGACTGTGACCCCTGGTTCTGGGCTCCCCCGCCAGTGGGAACATCCTTCCTGCATCTAGTCTGTCTAGTCCTGTTAGAATTTTATAAGTTTCAATGAGATCCCCTCTCATTCTTCTAAACTCCAGTGAGTATAAGCCCAATCGACCCAATCTCTCCTCATACGTCATTCCTGCCATCCCAGTCTGGTGAATCTTCGCTGCACTTCCTCCATGGCAAGAACATCCTTCCTCAGATAAGGCAACCAAAACTGCACACAAACTGCAAACTGAGTAGACTAGGCCTATATTCCCTAGAGTTTAGAAGAATGAGAGGTAATCTAATTGAAACATATAAAATTCTTAAGGAGCTTGACAGGGTTAATGCTGAGAAAATGTTTCCTCTGGCTGGGGAATCTAGAACACAGGGTCACAGTCTCAGAATAAGGGGTCGGCCATTTAGGACTGAGATGAGGAGAAATTTCTTCACTCAAAGGGTTGTGAATCTTTGGAATTCTCTACCCCAGAGAGCTGTGGATGCTCAGTCATTGAGTATATTTATGACAGAGGTTGATACATTTTGGGGAACTAAGGGGTATGGGGATAGTGCGGGAAGGTGGAGTTGCGGTAGAAGAACAGACATGATCTTGCTGAATGGCAGAGCAGGCTCGAAGGGCCAAATGGCCTACTCCTGCTCCTACTTATGTTCTTATGTTGCTGGTGTCACCGGCAACTGGAGTTAACGGTTGCTGAAAATGACCGCACACTAATGGGGCAAAATTCGTCTGGGGGCGGCTGGAGATTGTTGTCACAGTGCTTACCTTCCATGCAATGCCGTTCTGGTGGCATTGCTGGAGGCATCTGAGGTGAAGTTCCTGTGCAGGTGCGGCATTGCAGCTTTCCATAACCTCTGGCATCGAGGCTGTGGAGCTTGCAAGGAATAGTGGGTAATGAAGAGGCCTGAGAATTAAAGCGGCCATGCACACTGAAGCAATACAAATTAAAATCAAGTGAAACACTGCAGTTTTCAGCCTTTCTGCCTTTAAAAAAATATTTAACATTAAAAAAAGGTCCCAAATGTGAATATTCAGCTCTTAAAACTGAATTACCTTCCTAACCTCAAAAAATGGGAAAAATGTCTCAGCACTAACACAAATAGCTCAGCAAGCCAGAGAAGGGGCATCCAGGGTCTTGCATGCAGCACTCCAGCTTTGTGCAGGGGGTCAACTGACCCTCTACCCACAGGGGCCAGGAGACCCTCCAGAAAGAATGATGTGGGACCACATCACTGAGGCTGTCACTGCCAGTAGTGTCACCTCCACAACCTGGCTCCAGTGCCCAAAGAAGCTTCATGACTTCAGACTACTGGTCAAGGTCAGTGAATGTATCTTCAAAAGCCATCTCCTACCAACTGCAGAACTAGCCTCACACACTGCTCATGTGAAATGACAAAATAAAATGCTGGAAATACTCAGCTGGTCAGACAGCATCTCGACCTGAGATGTGAACTCTGTTTTTCACTCCACGGATGTTGCGTGACCTACTGAGTATTCACAGCATGTTCTGCCTTCTCAAAGGCCTTCATTTATCATCTGAGCCCTTGCAAGCGTCCAGCAGCACTCCCTACACACTTAAAAAACTTTTCACATCTGTTGCAGCAAGCCACCACTTCAATAACATTTTTAAAAAGTCCAAAACCTTAAATTCAAACTTACTTAAACGATGTGTGTCCCTTTAAGAAATGCAGGCATCGCCACTGTTAGCCTGCTTACACATATAACCTGGCATGCTTAGGACCCAGCGCTGAATTCAGTGCTAGGGTCAAAGTTCACACTTGTGACGTAAAGTCACCGTTGCACACCGATTTACGTCACAACGCCACCATTTTGTTGGGGATGGCGCTGCCAGTTACCGCAGCTGATGAAAGAGCAGCAGCCGCCATTTTAGCGCCATTTAATGGCGCTATGGAGTGGCACTAAGGCCACGAATTTCTAGCCCTGTGTGCTGAGGCGGAAGACGCGGGTATGGTTCTTAATGAATATTTTGCATCTGTCTTCACAAAAGAGAGGGACGATGCAGACATTGTAGTTAAGGAGGAGGAGTGTGAAATATTAGATAAGATAAACATAGTGAGAGAGGAAACATTAAGGGATTTAGCAGCTTTGAAATTAGATAAGTTGCCAGACTCGGATGAAATGCATCCCAGGCTGTTAAGAGAAGCAAGGGAGGAAATAATGGAGGCCCTGACCATCATTTTTCAATCCTCTCTGGCTACAGGTCCTCTCTGCCGGAGAGCTGAAGGACTGCCAATGGTGTACCATTGTTTAAAAAGGGAGAAAGGGTTAGACTGAGTAATTACAGGCCAGTCAGCCGAACCTGAGTGGTGGGAAAATTTTTGGAAAAATTTCTGAGCAATAGTATTAATCATCATTTAGAAAGGTACAGATTAATCAAGGACAGTCAGCATGAATTTGTTAAGAGAAGGTTGTGTCTGACTAACTTGAGTGAATTTTTTGACGAGGGTAACAAGGAGGGTCGATGAGGGTAGTTTGTTTGATGTAGTCTACATGGATTTTACCAAGGCTTTTGACAAGGTCCCACATGGGAATGGGATCCAAGGGAAAGTGGCAAGTTGGATCCAAAATTGGTTCAGTGGCAGGAAGCAAAGGGTAATGGTCGATGGGTGTTTTTGTGACTGGAAGGCTGTTTCCAGTGGGGTGCTGCAGGGCTCAGTACTAGGTCCCTTGCTTCTTGTGGTATATATCAACGATTTAGACTTCAATGTAGGGGATATGATTAAAAAGTTTGCAGATGATTCCTGAGCTCCCGTGCACTTCAATTCAAAGGCGGCGTAGAGAGCTGGACAGCTGGAGTGGGGGGAGGGGCCCAATAAACAATGGCCCAGAATCCAAACAGTGAGCCATTTGCGAGTCTTGCGACCTCAGAGCCGAACCCAATTAGAAATGAACAAAAGAGTTGGGGCAGCGGCCACATAATAAGGGAATGGGTGACGTGTTGGTTGTGTCGCCTTCTGAGAAGTTCCACGTGCTGCAGGCAGAAGCTGTGGAGGAGCCGAGCTCAGCCGGCTCCCAGCAGCTGTGCTGGCCGAGTGGTAAAGGTGTTGATTGGAAATCCTATCACACATTTTTTCTTGTAATTTTTCCACTCCTTTCCCCCCACCCCCCTTTCCTTTTGTTTCTCTCTCACACCTGGCAGCTATCTCTTGCCCTGCCAGTACACTTTACACCTAATCTCAGCCCATTACCATCTCGTCTAGCTCTTTTACTTCTTTTGTTTCTTTCACTTCTTTTGTCCGATCGCAGCCCTGCCTTCGATCTATTTTCTTTTCTTTCCAGTTTTGAAGAAGGGTTCGACCCGAAACGTCAACTCAAATTTCTCTCCATGGATGTTGCCTGACCTGCTGAGTTTTTCCAGCATTTTCTGTTGTTATTTCGGATTTCCAACATCTGCAGTATTTTGCTATCGTGCAGGTTTGGACCCTGCCCGCGCCGGATCAACTTAGTTCACCTTGGAGATCCCTAGCCCCGAATCTGCTCAGCCAGCTCCCACGGTGATGAGGGCAGCGTGTCCCTCCTTCTCCTTTGGCGCCATGGTTCCCGGGGTCTGTGTTACAGAAACTCCGTGCTCACTGCGGGGCAAATCGGAGCGGGCCAGCTCAGTGCAGCCGGCCACCACTATGGGGCTGGATGAAGCTTTAAAAATCGGTGGGAGAGATTGGTAGATATCCATGTATCTCCTCTTATTAAACCTGTTACAGGTGAGTGAGTTGCCGAGTTTTACCCGCAACAGGTGAGTAAGAAAGTACTTTGTTGCTGTCAGATGGCAGTGACATGTTTTAGGAGAGGAAATGAGAAATTCATTTGTGCGAATTTTGAGCTGTGCATGAATCCGCTTTTTAAAATAAAATGATCCTACTGCAGATGGGTTTGTGAGATGAGGCTTTCAATCATTAGGTGAAGTAAAGAAGTATTTTGTAGTAGTGATTAACACAAGTTTAACTTATTTTTATTAGCTACTTTTTAATAAATCCAATATTGCACTAGGGGTGGATTTATGGTTTTAGTCTTGTTGCTGATGAAAGTTAATAAAAACCTTAACATAAAAAGTGGGGAAAATTGGAGCTTACTTTTGAAAATCAGAATTCTGGCGTCAGGTTTATATTTTTAGAAATGTTGAAGGCATCTCACTTTCTACAGGCCAACCCAATTAGCACATCTGTCTGCTGAAGAATTCAAACCACCTGGGGCAACAAAGGTTGCCTCTTGTATTGGATGGTCGAGTGAGTGTGGCTCGCTGAAGGCTCAGCCCTCAATGGTGGAGCGATTAAAATCGGGAATGCGCAACACGCCCGAATTGGAGGAGCGCAGAGATCTTGGAGGATTGTAGGTACTGTTCCCTTTAAGGTGCGCGGCTGCGCAGCGATCTGTAAGATTCCGCATACTTAAATTCATAGGCCACACAGAGATGGAAAACTGGAGCAGGGGGAGGGGCCCAATACACTATGGCCCTGAAATTGCAGTGTCTCTGATGGCGTACTATGTCGTCGTAATCCCTTTGAAACGCTCCACAAGTTCTGGATTTCTGCATGCATGAAACCCAGAACTTGTGGCCTGTCAATGTACGCAGGGGCTCCGAAAAAGCAATTGCTGGCACAGAGTTGGGCTATTTGCCTAGCAACTGGCCAGCAATTGCCCACGTAAGTTTTGCGGTTGATGCAAGCAGGCATAAGGCTTAAATAAAACAGCTAAAAATCCAAAATTATGCACATACACTATATTAAATGAGCTTATGCAAATATTGGCCCGGACTACAGTCTTAGGCCTAGAAATTCAGTTGGTTGCGCCAGCCGGTAGCGCCTTAGGAGGAGTAGATGTCGGGCGCTATGCGGCTAGCGGCCGGGCGCAGCGCGAACTGCGCCTCTCCCCAACTTCACTAGAGATTTAGCGGCGGCGCAAAGTCTTTGCGCGCGCTCATATGCGCGCGCAGATCATGACGTCATTTCCTCGCGCAACGCCCTTTGTGCGCCCCCAACCGGAAATTCAGTCGCGACGCCCCATTGTGCGCCCGGCGCCCCTAGCGACTGGTAGAGTGGAACGGTGCTCAGTCGATGCGGGGCGCGGGGGGCGCAAATTAAAGGGCACTCCTCCTGCACTATAAAAGGCTGCCATTTCGCAGCACTCCTTCTTGAGAGACGGATCTTTGCAGAGAGACCAAGGTAGAGAGCTTTCTGCTTTGGCTCAACACTCGGACAGGTACTTGTGGCTTCAGGCCACAGCTTTCCACTTGTCTTTGCCTCATTGACATATCATTCTTTGCTAACATATTATGGGGGCTGCAATGGGTGTAAACGCTGGCTTTCTCCATTGCATCCAAAGGGCTCACAGACGCCGTGAGAGAGTGGCAGCCCTGGCTAGACGGAGAGGGGGCAACAGGCGTCGGGAAAGGAGGCCTTACCCACCCAGGGTATACCGCCAACATTTCTCCTATCTCAACATGTCTGACGAGCAGTGTGTTCGGAGGCTGCGATTCCGAAGGGAGGTGGTCACAGAGATCTGCCACCTGCTTGGCGGTGATCTGCAGCCACAGCTGAGGAGCAGGACGTCTCTGTCGGTGGCAGTGAAGGTGACGGTGGCTCTCAACTTCTATGCCACCGGCTCCTTCCAATCCGCGACTGGGGACATTTCCAACATCTCCCAGTTCGCCGTGCATTGCTGCATCCGCCAGGTGACCAATGCCCTTTTCAAAAGGAGACGTCAGTTCATCTCCTTCTCCATGGCCCTTGCCAAGCAGCAACAGCATGCAATGGGCTTTGCAGCATTCGCGGGCTTCCCCATGGTGCAGGGCGCCATTGACTGCACGCATGTGGCTTTGCGGGCACCTCTGGAGAATGCCGAGGATTACCGCAACCGGAAGGGCTACCATTCACTCAACGTCCAGCTGGTGTATGACCACAGGCAGCTCATCCTAGCTGTCAATGCCCGCTTTCCAGGCAGCAGCCACGATGCCTTCATCCTGCGACAGACTTCTGTGGCAGACATGTTCCAGGCCCAGCCTCACCCACGAGGATGGCTTATCGGGGACAAAGGCTATCCTTTGTGTACCTGGCTGATGACCCCGCTCCGTGCGCCCAGCACCCCTGCTGAAGAGGGATACAACGAAAGCCATCAAGCGACCAGGAACATCATCAAACAAACAATCGGCGTCCTGAAGCAACGGTTCTGCTGTCTGGATCGTTCCGGTGGAGCCCTACAATATTCGCCGGAGCGAGTCTCCCATTTCGTGGTCGTTTGCTGCATGCTGCACAACCTGGCTATCCGCAGGACTCAGCCACTGCCACCAGAGATTGGAGGACCACCTGAGGAGGAGGAGGAGGAGGAGGACCAGCACAGGAGGGAGGCAGAAAGTGCAAGGGCCGCCTGTCGCCGGCTTATTGAACGTCGCTTCTAGGCCCCCTCTCAGGGAATGGCTTGTGCCAATGTCAGCAGATGAATGTAGCCGCTCCACAAGCCCTCAGCCGAGCAGGGCAACCAGGACTTGACAAAAAAACCATGCACAGTGCAATTTAAGAACAATAATTTATTGCAAACCTCTGCCCTTCCCACATTACAACCTCATGTGGAGAAGCCCCCCCAAAAACACAAAACTACCAGTCTCGGCCTTACAAAAAGAAAGAAAGACACCAGTCTCGGCCTTACAAAAACACAACTACACCAGTCTCGGCCTTACAAAAAGAAAGAAAGACACCAGTCTCGGCCTTACAAAAACACAACTACACCAGTCTCGGCCTTACAAAAAGAAAGAAAGACACCAGTCTCGGCCTTACAAAAACACAACTACACCAGTCTCGGCCTTACAAAAAGAAAGAAAGACACCAGTCTCGGCCTTACAAAAACACAACTACACCAGTCTCGGCCTTACAAAAAGAAAGAAAGACACCAGTCTCGGCCTTACAAAAACACAACTACACCAGTCTCGGCCTTACAAAAAGAAAGAAAGACACCAGTCTCGGCCTTACAAAAACACAACTACACCAATCTCGGCCTTACAAAAAGCACCAGGCATTTGTGCAGAGCTTCTACTTTTTGCCCTGCGAGGGCGATGCCTTTCGCATCCTTGCCTGGCCCCTGCCCGCCCTGCAGCTCCTCCTCAATGGGAGCCCAGTGGCTGCAGCAAGGCTGGGGGAAGGCTGCTGAGGGTCAGATGGCGAGACGGCAGATGCCCTTGGGGGTCGGCCTGCACCAGCTCTGGCCTTGGAGGGGCCGGCTGCTGACTGCTCCAACTCTGCCTGGGCGGCAGCAGTCTGTCCAGCGGCTCGTGGCAGCTGCAATGGCGGAGTGGCAGTGTCGGCTGCAGGAATGGTGCCAACCTGGCAGATCGCACGTGCTCGCTGGTCGCCTGAGACATTGGCACTCGCACGGGCCAGCACTGCAGCATGCGCAGCAAACAGCTGAAGAACAGACTGCTGGGCTGCTGGGCTGCTGCTGCGCGGCGGGTGCCCTGGCGATGCCTGGCTGATCCAGCGAGGGTGGCAGCAGTTAGTGCCTGTGTGGCCCTGGTCTGTGTCCGCATGACAACAGCCAGTGAATGGACGGCATGACTGAGCACTTGGCTCGAAGCCGCCTGTGCTGCCGCGAAGTCCTGTAGACTCCTGGCCTGTGCTGCTCCAAATTGCTGCACACTCCTTGCCAAAGACTCAATGGAGTCAGGCATCCTTGCCACTGCAGCCATGAGCTCATTGTGCCTGCGCTCAGCCTGGACGGCCATTTCCTCCAGGAGCCGCACCTCCTCTGCGCTCACCGCCGCAGGACTGGAGGCCGCACTCACCCTCTGGGGAGAAGTCCGCCGAGCTTCCCCACCCCTCCCGCGTTGCTGCAGGCCGCTGGGCCCCGGAGCTTCACTCTCCTCCGACCCTTCCCCCCGGCTCCCCTCCAGGGAAGACGTGTCCCCTTCATCGCCATGGGCTGGCGCGGCTGAGGGTGGCACTGATGGGCCGGCTTCCTCTTCCTCCTCCTCTAATTCGGAAGCGCTAACAGTGGCAGCTTGAGGGCCCGCCTCCTCACCTGGCGATTCACCATCTGAAAGCAGGAAGGCACAAGAGTAGCTTTAGAGTGAGGACAGGGCGGCAGCAAGGGAGGCATGAGTGCTGCCATTCACTGCATTGGTCGGACAGTGGCAAAGGATGCTGATCTGAGGCGCAAGTGGAACGAGAGAGGTCAAAAAGGTGATGCCCTTACCATTGGTGCCCAGAACAGGGTCGGCATCTCCAGTGGCGACGGGGCCAATCAGCCGGCCTGCCATAATTCGCTCCACACGCTGGTCGAGGTCGGAGAGCTCTTTGACGTCAGGACGGCCTCCCCCGGTCTCAGTTCGTTTCCGCCGGTTGTGCGCCACCTTGGCCTGCAAGAGAAAGGACGGCCTCTAAGTACAGTGTGAAGCCCTGATCTTGTCTGCACTGCCTCCCATGGTCGAATAGCTTGTACAGTGTGTAGCCCTGATCTTGTCTGCACTGCCTCCCATGGTCGAATAGCTTGTACAGTGTGTAGCCCTGATCTTGTCTGCAATGCCTCCCATGGTCGAATAGCTTGTACAGTGTGTAAAGTGCTGAATGTGCAAGTGATTTTCATGACAGTCCCATAGCTGCTGGATGAGGGCTGGCCATTAGGGCTTTCAGGTCCCTTTGCCCATAAAGTGAGGTGCACATGCAGGGATGAGGAGGACACTGGAAAGGGTACTCACCCTGACAACCCGAGTGAGGTCGTTGAACTTCTTCCGGCATTGCACAGGAGTCCTGGCAACCACGCTGTTGGAAGACACCCTGTTTGAGACCTCCCTCCAGGCTTTCCGGTAGGTGCTGGGCAGCGGCCTCTTGCCACCTTCTGGGAACAGAACATGGTGCCTGCGCTCCACTCCGCCAACCAGCAGCCTCAGGTCACCGTCGCTGAAGCGCTGCGCTCTCTCCCTGGCCTTCTCCATAGCCCTGGGCGTTGTGCAGGTGAAGCTGAAGTGGTCAGGCCTAGGTTGAGGGTTGCAGTGTGCAGGGCGTGGCAGGCAAACAAATCGACCCTCCCCCTTTAAGAGCTGACCGGCGCCAGAGTGTCTGCCGTCAATCAACAACTCGCCGCACCGGCGCTGCGCCCGGCCTCGGGGGTATCGCTCAGCACCGCCGGCTTAGCGCCTAAAGATAGTCGTGCATCGCCTGTTTTAGCGCAGCAGCAACCTCTTGGGGCGATGCGACTGAATATCGGCGAAGGTGGCGCGACTTTGCGCCGGGCGCAAACTTTAGCGTCCGCCCGACTTTACCGCCCCAAAAGTGGCTATACTGAATTTCTAGGCCTTAATGTTTAAAATTCTCAAAAAATTCAATTTTTATCGAAGTTGGTGCAATGAAGGGAATTATGAATAAACTTGCAATTCTGTACATTGTATCATTATTAAAATTCTGTAGATTGTATAATTATTTGGGGATTCCACTGCATATCATTAGGGGATTCCCTTCGTAAATGATTGCAACGGAATTCTCCTTTGTTTTTTGAGGACCGGGCCCAGGTACGCTTCCAAACCACCTACATCCCTGGGATCTGTGGGCCATTATGCTGCCCTCCACCTCAAGGCCTGAAACCGCAACTCTTCACAGCCTGGGTGCCAGGAGGTAATTTCGTAAATGTTTCGCGGGTCAGAGGTGTACTCCACCGGTACACCTCCGACCGCAATTTCTAGTCCCGGCCCGCAATCCTCAGAGAGGATCCTGACCTTCAAGCTGATCTGAATTGGAACAGCATTTGCTAAGATATAGAGCCCCAGAACCCGGCGAGCGTTGTCTCGGGATTCTGTCAGTACTTTTTTCTGTGGAGACGCGTGTAGTCCGTTCCCAGGAACTGAGCGGTGGCCGCACTTTGGAACAACACAGGTGGAGGCGTAGCACATGTACAATGGCCGCTGGAAGGAGGCTAAAGCAAACAATTTTTATGCCCCCGGTGAAACAAAAATGAGAAAAAAAATGTAAAACATTTGGAAAGTTGTTTAAAGCTGGAAAAAAAATACGGGAAAGTGATGTTGAGAAAGGATTAATTAGCAATCTTGTTGTGCGAGGCCCCTTGCGGCGGAGTGATCATAATATGATAGAATTCTTCATTAAGATGGAGAGTGAAGTATTTGACTCAGAGACTAGGGTCCTGAATTTAAATAAAGGAAACTATGATGGTATGAGGCGCGAGTTGTCTAGGATGGATTGGGGAACATTACGTAAAGGGTTGACAGTGGATAGGCAATGGCAAACATTTAAAGATCGCATGGATGAACTACAGAATTTGTTCATCCCTGTTTGGCATAAAAATAAAACAAAAAAGGTGACTCAACCGTGGCTAACAAGGGAAATTAGGGATAGCATAAGATCCAAGGAGAGGACATATAAATTGATCAGAAAAAGCAGCAAACCTGAGGATTGGGAGCAGTTTGGAATTCAGCAAAGGAGGACAAAGGGATTAATTAAGAGGAGCATAAAAGCTGGCTGTAAAAGCTTCTATAGATATGTGAAGAGAAAAAGATTGGTGAAGTCAAGCGTAGGTCCATTGTAGTCAGAATCAGGGGAATTTATAATGGGGAACAAAGAAATGGCAGGCCAATTAAATACATACTTTGGTTCTGTCTTCACAAAGGAGGACACAAATAACCTCCCAGAGATGTCGGGGAACATAGGGTATAATGAGTGGGAGGAACTGAATGAAATCAGTATTTGTAGGGAAATGGTGTTAGGGAAATTGATGGGATTGAAGGCCAATAAATCCCCAGGGCTTGATAATCTACATCCTAGGGTACTTAAGGAAGTGGCCCTAGAAATAATAGGTGCATTGCTGGTCATCTTCCAAAATTCTACAGACTCTGGAACAGTTCCCATGGATTGGAGGGTAGCTAATGCAACCCCACTATTCAAAAAAGGTGGTAGAGAGAAAACGGGGAATTATAAACCGGTAAGCCTGACATCGGTAGTGGGGAAAATGCTAGAGTCCATTATAAAAGATGTAATAGCAGAGCACTTGGAAAACAGTGACAGGATCGAACAAAGTCAACATGGATTTACAAAAGGCAAATCGTGCTTGGCTAATCTACTGGAGTTTTTTGAGGATGTAACTGGTAGAATAGATAAGGGAGAACCAGTGGATGTGGTGTATTTGGACTTTCAGAAGGCTTTCGATAAGGTCCTGCATAAGAGATAAGTGTGTAAAGTTAAAGCACATGGGATTGGGGGTAAGGTACTGACTTGGATAGAGAACTGGTTGGCAGACAGGAAGCAAAGAGTTGGAATAAATGGGTCTTTTTCCGAGTGGCAGGCAGTGACTAGTGGGGTACCGCAGGGATCGGTGCTAGGACCCCAGCTATTCACAATATATATTAATGTTCTAGATGAGGGAACTAGATGTAATATCTCCAAGTTTGCAGACGACACAAAGCTGGGTGGGCGTGTGTGCTGTGAGGAGGATGCAGAGAAACTCCGGTATGAATTGGACAGGTTGGGTGATTGGGCAGATGCATGGCAGATGCAGTATAATGTGGATAAATGTGAGGTTATCCACTTTGGTGGCAAAAACAGGAAGGCAGATTATTATCTGAACGGCAATAGATTGGGAGAAGGGGATGTGCAACGAGACCTGGGTGTCCTAGTGCACCAGTCGCTGAAGGTAAGCATGCAGGTGCAGCAGGTGGTTAAGAAGACAAATGGTATGTTGGCCTTCATAGCGAGAGGATTTGAGTACAGGAGCAAGGATGTCTTGCTGCAGTTGTACAGGGCCTTGGTCAGACCACACCTTGAGCATTGTGTGCAGTTTTGGTTGCCTTATTTGAGGAAGGATGTTCTTGCCATGGAGGGAGTGCAGCGAAGATTCACCAGACTGATACCTGGGATGGCAGGAATGACGTACGAGGAGAGATTGGGTCGATTGGGCTTATATTCGTTGGAGTTTAGAAGAATGAGAGGGGATCTCATTGAAACTTATAAAATTCTAACAGGACTAGACAGACTAGATGCAGGAAGGATGTTCCCGATGGCGGGGAAGTCCAGAACCAGGGATCACAGTCTAAAGATAAGGGGTAAGCCATTTAGGACAGAGATGAGGAGGAATTTCTTCACCCAGAGAGTGGTGAACCTGTGGAATTCTCTACCACAAAAGGCAGTTGAGGCCAATTCATTAAATATATTTAAGAAGGAGTTAGATATATTTCTTAAGGCTAAAGGGATCAAGGGATATGGGGAGAAAGCAGGGATAGGGTACTGAATTTGGATGCCCAACCATGATCTCATTAAATGGCAGAGCAGGCTCGAGGGGCCAAATGGCCTACTCCTGCTCCTATCTTCTATGTTGAATGTCCCGCGGAAATTTCCAGTTAAATTTTGCCAGATGTTATCCCCTTTTTGAAAGAGTTTATCAGGGTTATTGAAATCATGTTATGAGAGAGGGGAAAAGTTTGTGCCCCTGTTTTTACCTCAGAGTCTGTGAGAGGCAGAGGAAACAGCATTAGAAAAAGAGGAAACAATTTAGAAGATAGGAGCAGGAGTAGGCCATTCGGCCCTTCGAGCCTGCTCCGCCATTCAATGAGATCATGGCTGATCATCCAAATTCAGTACCCTGTCCCTGCCTTCTCCCCATATCCCTTGATCCCTTTAGCCTTAAGAAATATATCCAACTCCTTTTTGAATATATTTAATGAACTGGCCTCCACCGCCCTCTGTGGCAGAGAATTCCACAGGTTCACCACTCTCTGGGTGAAGAAATTCCTCCTCATTTCAGTCCTAAATGGCACGGTGGCATAGTGGTTAGCACTGTTGCCTCACAGCGCCAGGGACCCGGGTTCAAATCTGGCCTCGGGCGACTGTCTGTGTGGAGTTTGCACATTCTCCCTGTGTCTGCGTGGGTTTTCTCCGGGTGCTCCGGTTTCCTCCCACAGTCCAAAGATGTGCGGGTTAGGTTGATTTGGCTATGATAAATTGACCCTTAGTGTTAGGGGATTAAATGCGTGGGGTTACGGGGATAGGGTGGGATATGTGTCGATGCAGGCTCGATGGGCCGAAATGGCCTCTATCTGCACTGTGGGGATTCTGTGATTCTGTGATACCCCTTATCCTTAGACTATGACCCCTGGTTCTGGGCTCCCCGGCCATTATAAACATCCTTCCTGCATCTAGTCTGTCCAAGCCTGACAGAATTTTATAGGTTTCGATGAGATCCCCTCTCAATCTTCTAAACTCCAGTGAGTATAAGCCCAATCGACACAATCTCTCCTCATATGTCATTCCTGCCATCCCAGGTATCAGCCTGGTAAATCTTCGCTGTACTCCTTCCATGGCAAGAACGTCCTTCCTCAGGTAAGGCGACCAAAACTGCACACAATACTCAAGGTGCGGTCTCACCAAGGCACTGTATAGCTGTAGCAAGACATCCTTGTTCCTGTACTCGAACCCTCTTGCTATGAAGGCCAACACACCATTTGCCTTCTTAACCACCTGCATGCTTACCTTCAGCAACTGGTGCACAAGAACACCCAGGTCTCTTTGCACTTCCCCTTCTCCCAATCTATTGCCATTCAAATAATAATCTGCCTTCCTGTTTTTGCCACCAAAGTGGATAACCTCACATTTATCCACATTATAGTGCATTTGCCATGTTTCTGCCCAATCACCCAATCTGTCCAAATCGTACTGGAGTTTCTTGACATCCTCCTCACAGCTTACCCTCCCACCCAGCTTTGTGTCGTCTGCAAATTTGGAGATATTACATCCAATTCCCTCGTCCAGATCATTAATATATATTGTGAACAGCTGGGGTCCTAGGACCGATCCTTGCGGTACCCCACTAGTCACTGCCTGCCACTCGGAAAACGTCCCGTTTATTCCAACTCTCTGCCTTCTGTCCGCCAACCAGTTCTCTATCCAAGTCAATACCTTGCCCCCAATCCCATGTGCCTTAATTTTGCACGCTAATCTCTTATGTGGGACCTTATCGAAAGCCTTCTGAAAGTCCAAATACACCACATCCGCTGGTTCTCCCTTATCTATTTTACCAGTTACATCCTCAAAAAATTCCAGTAGATTAGTCAAGCATGATTTACCTTTTGTAAATCCAAAACTGATCCCAACTCATCGACAAGACTGGGGATAGATAACCAGACCACCTTCTTAGGATTGGGGAGTTTAACCACTTTATTCACTTTCTTATTTGAGCTCCATTTGGAATTAGGTGACTTTATTTTTTTGGTTGTATGTTTAATGACAGCGTTGAAGCAGGAAAGAGGAACTTGAAACAATTTCTTCTGTCAAAGCTGCAATGAGACTTGAAAGAATTTAAAGATTTTTAATGAAATTTTCACAAATTTCCCTTAGCAGAGAGGTTAATAACCAGGGGGCATAAAATTAAAGTAACTGGTAGAAGGATTAGAGGGGAGTTCAGGAGAACTTTCTTCATCCAGAGGGTGGTGGGGGTCTGGAACTCACTGCCTTAAAGGGTGGTAGAGGCAGACACACTCATCGCATTTAAAAAGTACTTGGATATGCACTTGAAGTGCCGTAACCTACAAGGCTACGGACCAAGAGCTGGAAAGTGGGATTAGGCTGGATGGCTCTTTTTCAGTGGGCACGGACACGAGGGACCGAATGGACTCCTCATGTGTCCTAAGATTCTATGACACCTCCCTGTTCTTCCTGGAGTGGGATTAGGCTCGGTGGCTCCTGTTGGGAACATTGGCACCGTTTCAGGTGTAACCCTCCAGCGCCCGCCTACTCCCTGCACAGTTGCTGAGTGTTTCAGGGTTCCCCCCTGCCTTTCTCCTCCCCCCTGCTGTTTACCGCCCAGACTGCGCTAGAATATCGCGGACACGCTGCCTGGTGGGCGGCAAATCCGCCATCGGGACACCACCAGTAACTGGGACCGCGGCTTTAGTCCGGGTCCAGCTGCCGCGCTCGGTGAATGAAGCTCGGCTTTGATTGGTCATTCCAGGCCCTTGGTCAAGGCTGACGTGGCAGCTCCTTCCTACCCTCCTCCAGCCCCAGCCCTGTGAATCCATTCCCGGTGTCTCTGGGGCCTCCGTCTCCTCTCTCTCTCTTGGGATTCTCAGTCAGTCCGACCGAGGCTCTGCTAATCCGGTTACGTG
Source organism: Somniosus microcephalus (assembly GCF_052327205.1). Lineage (NCBI taxonomy): Eukaryota > Metazoa > Chordata > Chondrichthyes > Squaliformes > Somniosidae > Somniosus > Somniosus microcephalus. The sequence continues at coordinate 42,613,338 of NC_140988.1, forward strand.
TCCCGTTTCCAGAGCTTGCCTCAGCCCCAGTGCCATACCGTGCGAGTGCACCAGGCCGGCCCCCCGGGCCCGCCATCCAACTCCCCGGCCGGGGAAAGTCTCGCCGGACCCCAGTGTGAGAACTATAGCGCCATCATATCTAGGTACACTCCTGGTGTATTTGTATATATGGATCAGGTGTTTTATTTTTTTAAAGCGTTAAAATCCCATCTGATGACGAATACTTTGACATTTTGAATGTGTCAATTATGCAAGCATGATTGCACACAAAAAAATGTAATTATTGGGAGGAGTTCAACCACAGAAGTTGGAATTTCGTGACCGGTGGGCGCCGCGGGGACTGGAGTGCATAATCGGTCCAAATGACCAAATTTTAATTTGATTTCTGAATTGGTTTATTTAAAAAGTTACTAGATTTTTAGTTGCACTTGTTTGTTTTTGATTTAACACAAGAGGAACCACAGAAGTTGGTAATTAATGTTTCTGACCATAAGGCCCGCCACACAACTGGATAAACACTTTTTTTTAATTAACGCTGAGCGAATTGATTCAGTTACTCATCGCAGCCCCAGTCATTTATCATTATGAGACTGATTATTTTAAATTAGATTGCATTCCAAAACCATATTAGCAGCAGCAGGCAATTTGTAATATACTAGAGTTTTTTGTACTTGTATCTAACTCTGCCAGCTGTGCTCAATTCATGCGTGATGTCTGTATAGCAGCAGTTTCTTAACAAACATGAATATACTTGCACCATACTTAGCCCATTAGTAAGTTTGACTAAAAATAAATTTGCTGAATGTGCAATGGTTCAGTAGGTAAAGCTGCCATCTGGTGTGCCTTGAGCTACATTGATCAGGAAGATCCCATGTTTGATTTCTGGTTTGTCTGCTTTTTATTGAACCAAATTAACTGTGAATTAACTGTAACTTAATAAAACTTTAACTAAAACTTAACAAATTGTTCCACTCCTTTCCCCCCCCCCCTTCCCTTTTGTTTCTCTCTCACACCTGGCAGCTATCTTTTGCCCTGCCAGTACACTTTACACCTAATCCCAGCCTATTGCCATCTCGTCTAGCTTCTAATCTCTTTTACTTCTTTTGTTTCTTTTATTCTCTTGTCCGATCGCAGCCCTGCCTCCAATCTAGTTTCTTTTCTTTCCAGCTTTGAAGAAGGGTCCAACCCGAAACGTCAACTCAAATTTCTCTCCACGGATGTTGCCTGACCTGCTGAGTTTTTCCAGCATTTTCTGTTGTTATTTCGGATTTCCAACATCTGCAGTATTTTGCTATCAAATTAAACTAAAATTTGTTTAGCCGGGGTGACGATGCACTCCAGTCCCCGTGGCGCCCACCGGTCTCGGAAGGCCTCGAGCGTGCCGGCGGACACCGCGTGCTCCATCTCCAGGGCCACCCGAACGCGAACATAGCCATGGAAGAGAGGCAGGCAATCGGGCCGGACGACCCCCTCAACCGCCCGCAGCCTGGACCTATTAATGGCCACTTTGGCCAGGCCCAGGAGCAGTCCGACGAGGAGGTCCTCCGACCTGCCCGCTTGATTTCTGGTTTGTGCTGAGTTTGCTGATCTCAGCCATGGAGGCACGGTGTCCCTGGGCTAGAGAGGGGAAACATGAGTGTTTATCCAGTTGTGTGGAGGATCTTGGTTTCCGCCTCCTGTTCAGTGACCACTGCTGAAGGGGGCACATGCAGAACTTTAAATTGGCAACTGCCAGTAATAAGAAGAGTGACTGTAATGATATCAGCAAATAGAGATGGTATTTGCCTGTTCGATTATGATGCCTTAACAGCATGTTTGCATGTATTAATTGCTTGTGCCTGACCAGCAGAGGGCATGTGAGAGACAAGCAAGGCAGTTTAGTTTTGGTTTCAGTTTCGTTCTAGATGCATCACGAGCATCGTGTCTCCTGTAAATGCTGTATAAAGAGTTGAACAGACTTAGGTTAAAAGACATCTTCTTTCATAAATGTCTCGTCATTGAACCCACAAAGAAATCAATACAGTGACCACTGCTGAAAAGTGTGCATGTCAGATGAGGGTAGGTTTGGTTGTGATGCCGCCATGGTGCACATCCTGCCAACACTCATTGTCTAGGCTTGCACGTGAAGAATGGCAACTTGGGCAATATATTGGAGGGCTTATCATGGAACTATACCTAAGCATGTGTCACTACCTTGAAGAGGGAGTGAAACAAATTTAGAAAAATTAAAATGTGCTGGTACTCTTCAGCTTTTGAAATTTCAGCCATATTGTGGTAAGAAATCATTAACAGGAGAGGTACACATCACCGGGCAGTGCTGGCTGCATGCAAATATCTCTGAATCAGCAATAAAACTCATTCGAAAGGGCTGAGTATTCAACAACTAACAACCTATAACAAACCTGCAGAGAAGTTTTTTTTCAATAGCGCCAAATAGATATTTTTAAAAATTACTTTTTTACCCCAATGAGTCAGTGAGTTCATTCAAAAAGTAAATGAGCGGTACAGAGCAGAGAGGTACAAGGTTTGATTCCCAGTCTGTTGAGTTAGTCAACTTCGGCTGGGGGGAAGGGTGCGGAAATTGTCCTGATTTAGTGAAAGAAATATTCGGCCAGCGATTCTCCTCCTTATTATCCAGCGACCTGTACTAGAAGTACACATGGAGATTGGGTGAGGACAGGAATGGACTTGGCTCTATCGTCTAGCCTAGCAGCACATACTGTCGAGGCTTTTTTTTATTCGTTCATGGGATGTGGGCGTCGCTGGCAAGGCCAGCATTTATTGCCCATGCCTAATTGCCCTTGAGAAAGTGGTGGTGAGCCGCCTTCTTGAATCGCTGCAGTCCGTGTGGTGAAGGTACTCCTACAGTGCTGTTACGGAGGGAGTTCCAGGATTTTGACCCAGCAACGATGAAGGAACGGCGATATACTTCCAAGTCAGGATGGTGTATGACTTGGAGGGGAACGTGGAGGTGTTGGAGTTTCCATGCTCCTGCTGCCCTTGCCCTTTGTAAGAATAAAAATATATGTTTTGTATATGTGATGGACTCGAGACTATTAATATAAGATAAAGATAAATTTGATGTGTATAGATCTCCCCTGGGTAAGACAACGGCGCGAAACTTGACAAAGGAAACCTGCATAACAGGATAACCCCCCACAGAGACAGCATCGAAACTCACCATCGAAACTCAAGAGCCACTAAAAGGTGTCAACAAACAATTAATTTAAGCAAGAAATGGCACCAGCCACTGCAGACAGACACATGTTCAAAGGAAAGCCAATCAAGAACTGCCGGAATCTAAGACCCAATCTTGGCATCTTAAGAATTTAAACTAGAAGACAATGGACTTTAAAAAGATATAAAAACAAGGAAGCAAAGGCTCTCTCTCTCTCTCGACGACCATGCGGAAGAACAAGAAGCTTTCCCTCTACAGACCAGACCAAGAAGCAAGGAAAAAGGCCGCGTGCGTTGCCTAACTCAGGGAAGTACTAGTTTGTGTAAATCTAACCCATTACCATACGAGTTGTAATCGAGTAGAGTCATAGGATACCAGTAGGCTATTGTTTTGATGTGCATGAGTGTGTGTGTTTAATAAACATGCATGAGTTTGTGTGTTTAATAAACTTATTCCAAATTGTTTCAAAAGAATTGGTCTTGCTGTCAATTTAATGCCAGTCGAAATCAAAAGCTTACAAAATTGGGGGCTCGTCCGGGATCTGGTGAGACAGCTTTAGATCATTCTTTTAAACAATTGGAAATTTCAGGAGTTGCAATTCTAACCTGCGGTGCGAAGTTTAAAGTAAATTCAAAAGACAGGATGAAGGGATCAAGGGCATACAAAAAGCCAGCAAAAGACGTAGCTGTAGCCTACCAGGAAAAAATATACGGAAAGGTGTCCATAAGGGACTTACAAGAGTTATGGGCACGATGCATCTGTAAGGGCCAACATGCGTCCTTTGGGGAGCTCGTGGCAATTATCCAGGAGAGAGTAGATGAGGGAAAGCTAAGGCCCAAAAAGGCAAATGGTCTCTTGGCATTTGGGGCACATTACTGTGCTCAGAGAGATGAGGAATTAATGAGGCAGGATGCAAAAGAGATTCGAGATTTAAAGGGAGAGATACAAGATTTAAAAGAATTAAAAGTCAAAGAGATTCAAAGTATGAAAGAACAGAAAGAAGAAGGCATCCAGCATGTTAGGCAGTTAAAGGAGGGAGAAATACAGCATTTGAGACAAGAAATCAATCGATTAGGCCACAGTATCAGGCAACTAGAAAGAGGAGCCGAGCAGGCCGCTTCGTTGCTACAGCAACAAAGCCTCTCAAATTTTACCTTTATTCAGGGCTACAAGCAACCATCCTTCACAGCGCTCACACGCCTCTGAACCTACTGATGAAACCTGGAGATTCGCTAGTTTCCTCGCAGCGCCTCAGCAAATGGACATTGGAATTTATGGAAAGAGACATTGGTATCACTTCCAAACCGCCGCACTTCTAACCGCCGTGAAAGAAACCTCAGATAGACCCGTGAATATTTGGTCCGATAGTGCCTATGCTATAAACACCATGCTCTCCTTGCCCCTATACCACAAAAATGATTACCGTACAATAGACAGTAAGGTCCTGGCCCATGGGCCCTGGTTACGCCTGCTCTGCTCATACCTTAAACAGCGATCCCAGCCCTGCTTCATAAGAAAGGTAGCAGCCCATAGAAAAGGGGGTCCACATAGTGAGGGAAATTCCAGAGCCGCCAAGGACGCTGCGATTGTTGGGGAGATAGAGGATATAGTTGTTGAGCCCTGCAATGCTGTTAGCAAGGGCTCCCCAACAGGTCACCTAGATTTAAAATCCCTGTAGCAGCAATACTGGCCATATGTCGTTGTAAGCGCCTAGCACGAGGAAGGCAGACCCCTTCCTCAACCGACAGCCTGGGCCCCCAATACCATACTAACCACTGCCCCTGACTCAGCGGAGCAGTTGCTGATGTTCAAAAGAAAGCCATACGCCTGCCCGGTGATGTGTGTTCCACCAGAGGGTGCTCTCCCTCTTTCACTCCCACTCCACGGCAGGGCACTATTCGGCCCTGGTAACCTTCTATAAGGTAGCATCCACAGCTTGGTGGCCTTCCATGAGGGAAACAACCTATATGTGGCACGATGCCTACCGTGCCTGCAGCACAATCCTCCCGCATGCACTAACCGAGCCTTGCTACAAAGGGGGGCCCCACCTCAAGGGCCATGGACACACCTCTAGATAGACTTCATTGGGCCACTTCCACAGGTGCAAGGCAATTTTCTGCATGCCCTAGTGGTGGTGGATCAATTCACTAAATGGATCAAAGCATTCCCCTGCCACTCCAACACTGCGATCACGGCAGCCAAAACACTATTAAATCCCAGAAATTCGGGTCTCCATGGGTGAGTACGTACGGGGTACTCACCCGTAAGCCCAATGGAAGTGCCGGTTTCGTGCATGCACTGCGCATGCGCGGGAAACTGGCACTTCCGTTCCCCTGAAAGAAGGGGTTCAGAAGTCGAACGCGTGCACAGGAGAGGCAGCATGTGCGCATCGAACTTACATTTTTTTTGCAGGTTTTCCCAGGAGGGTAAGTCTCCAGAAGTTAGACATGTAAAAAGCAGTCACAAGGCCTGCTTTTTACAAGGTAAGTGGTGAATTAATTAAAATTAAAACATTTTTTCCACAGGTTTATTATTTTTAAATACTTTAAAGAAAGGTAAGTTTATTTTTAGCTCCTTTAGAAAATGTAATTAACTTTTTCAAAAATTTTAATTATTGTTTAAAATAGTTATTTCATGTAATTTATAGTTTATTTTAAAAATGTGATTAAAAAAAAAATTTATTTGAAGATTTAGTGATGTTTTGGGGCTTATAGTATTTATAGGTTTGACAGGTCTTCCTGTCAAACTTATGAATGAAGCATTCCCTGCTACCATTGGCTCTCCATGGCCCACGTGATCCCAGGGGACGCATCGAACCAACTGCGCCCCTGGGATATGCAAGCACTGCGCGCCGGCAGTTGGAGGAGGCCCAGGATCAGAATCCCACGCGGGCCCACAGCTCAACAGCCGGCGCGGTAGGTAAGTGCAGGTCAGGGGCTTGCACCCGCGGGAAGCCCCCGACCCGAATTTCTGGGCCCATGCGTTTTGTAGGTGGGGAATACGGATACAAGTGGACAGTGATCAAGGTTCGCACTTTACTGGTAAAATTTTTACCCACCTGCAGGAAATGTTGGGGATAAAACACAAACTACATATTGCTCACCACCCCCAGTCGTCTGGAGGGGTCGAAAGGGGGAACAGGACCCTCAAGTTAATGTTAAAAAAATTGTGTGCGGACCACCCCACTCAATGGGCTAACATGCTGCCAATGTGCTTAATGGCAATGAGGTCCACACCTCATAAAACAACAGGAGTCTCCCCATATCAGGCCATGACGGGGAGACTCATGAAAACGCCAGGCCAGCTAACACTAACGGGGATGAGCCCCTCGACAATGGAACCATGTAGTTCCCAGTGGCTGGAACAAGTGGTAGATCACAACGATCAGATGTGGCCACGAAATTGGGGAAGTCAAAAAGGCAAATTAAAAGGTACTTTGACAAGAAAGAACGTCCCTTTGAGTATCAGGTAGGGGACACCGTAATGATTCCAAATTATGGGAAAAAGAAGCATGTCTTTGAGCCCAGGTGGTGGGGACCACATACGATTATAGACCGATTGAACCTCGCAGTTTATTTGATTCAGTTACCGGGGAAAAAGGGTGTTAAGTACAAGAAATGGTATCATGTTAACCAGTTAAAAACTGCCAAAGAGTAAATACTACACTGATCTTGTTTCCCACAGGACCATGATACGGATACAGATGACACAGAACAATGCCATAAACAGCAGAGCTATACAGAAGCTAGGAGCCAGCCCATGGTGGGAAACAATGTATAATGTAGGACAACACCCCTGGCTCAGAACCCTCTCAATGTTTATGATACTGATACAAGCCATAATTGTAGTGGTGAGGATCATCATGATCTGCTACCTGAGAAAACTCCTTAGGAAACTGAACCACCATATGCGAACCCTTAGGAGATAAACCAAATGAGAGGCCAATAAGGATATTTTCCCCCTCAAGGCGGGGAATCTGTAAGAATAAAAATATATGTTTTGTATGTGTGATGGACTCGAGACTATTAATATAAGATAAAGATAAATTTGATGTGTATAGATCTCCCCTGGGTAAGGCAACGGTGCGAAACTTGACAAAGGAAACCTGCCTAACAGGATAACCCCCCACAGAGACAACATCGAAACTCACTACCGAAACTCAAGAGCCACTAAAAGGTGTCAACAAACAATTAATTTAAGCAATGAATGGCACCAGCCACTGCAGACACACACATGTTCAAAGGAAAGCCAAGCAAGAACTGCCGGAATCTAAGACTCAATCGTAGCGTCTTAAACTAGAAGACAATGGACTTTAAAAAGATATAAAAACAAGGAACCAAAGGCTCTCTCTCTCTCTCTCTCGACGACCACGCAGAAGAACAAGAAGCTCTCCCTCTACAGACCAGACCAAGAAGCAAGGAAAAAGGCCGCGTGCATTGCCTAACTCAGGGAAGTACTAGTCTGTGTAAATCTAACCCATTACCTTACCAGTTGTAATCAAGTAGAGTCATAGGATACCAGTAGGCTATTGTTTTGATGTGCATGAGTGTGTGTGTTTAATAAACTTGCATAAGTTTGTGTGTTTAATAAAGTTATTCCAAATTGTTTCAAAAGAATTGGTCAATTTAATGCCAGTCGAAATCAAAAGCTTACACCTTCTAGGTAGAAGAGGTCGTGGGTTTGGGAGGTGCTGCCGAAGAAGCCTTGGCGAGTTGCTACAGTGCATCTTGTACACACCGCAGCCACGGTACGCTGTGGAGGGAGGGAGGGAGTGAATGTTTAAGGTGGTGGATGGGGTGCAAATCAAGCGGGCTGCTTTGTTCTGGATGGTGTTGAGCTTCTTGAGTGTTGTTGGAGCTGCACTTATCCAGGCAAGTGGAGAGTATTCCATCACACTCCTTACTTGTGCCTTGTAGATGGTGGAAAGACTTTGGGGAGCCAGGTGGTGAGACACTCGCTGCAGAATACCTAGCCTCTGACCTGCTTTTGTTGCCACAGGATTTATGTGGCTGGTCCAGTTAAGTTTCTGGTCAATGGTGAACCCCAGGATGTTGATGGTGGGGGATTCGGCGATGGTAATGCCGTTGAATGTCAAGGGGCATTGGTTAGACTCTCGCTTGTTGGAGATAGTCATTGCCTGGCACTTGTGTGTCACGAATGTTACCTGCCATTTATCAGCCCAAGCCTGAACATCGTCCAGGTCTCGTTGCATGCGGGCATGGACTGCTTCATTATCTGAGAAGTTGTGAATGGCACTGAATAAGGGCTATTTGGGTGAGGAATCAGAAAGCAACACATGCACTTCCAGCAGAGGTCACAGAATGGCAATCAGCATATAGAACCGTGGTCAATTCGCCCCTCCCTAAAGCAGCACTAAGGCCAATTGCAGCTTTCCTACTAGCACTCTGACTGAGATCAGCTATTTTAGTACAAACTGGGTAACTGAACTTGGGATGTTCCTAGCTAGGAGGGAAGGGAGCCCTTACTGGTCAGATTCACAGCAGTATTGGCAGAAGTAGAAGAGAACATCACTCAATCACATTTTGACCAAGAATGATACACAGTGCATGGACACCCAAGAAAGGAGAATGATAGAAAATATCCCCAAAATATATACCACTGGCTCACACTTAAACACGCGTTTCAATGGACGTGATATGTTTCAAAGGGCATGATCTCTTTCAATAGGTATGATCTGTCTCACTCTTTTTACTGGCAAATCTCACTCCTAACACTTCTCCAATATTGAGAGCTCTGCACTACACACAGCAAACTTACAAAGTTATTAACCCAGCTGTTGGATTCCTTTCTTTGGGCTTGGTTTCAAATTGGTATGTCAAAGAACTTTTAGGTCATGAGCCAGAATTTGGGCAAATAATGTTAATCTTCATGATATGCATGGATGCCCATTGTAATGTTTAGAAGAAGGGGTGTAGGCAGAAAATTTGTGTGCACTTCTTCCAAATGGTATTGCCCACCCCCCGCTGCTCACTGGTGCACACAGTTATTGGAGGTTCTGAGGGCATATGCCCCTGATAATGCTGACTTGTTTACATAAAAGATGGTGCAATCTGATTTATTTTACATGCTTTTTCCCTGGGCAATTGATAATTTTCTAATCTAAAAATAGGAAAAATAAGCAACATTTGTGTATGTGCATATGCAAAACACCAAATGGATCATCAATTGCCCCAAGGGTTTCTGAACAGCCACTCTCCCTTCCCCGCCGCACCCCCCACCCCTTCTTCACAGAGGCACTCCTCTACCTCCCTGACTCATCTTACCTATGCAGCCTCATGATCCAACTTCCTCTCCCCACCCACTCCCCATCAGTGCAGGCAGTGAATGTGGAGTGAATCCAATGTGAAGTTATGGTGATGGCATTCCCAGCCCCTGAATCTCTGACGCCGGTGCCAACATCACAGTTGCCATCTTTTTCCAAGTTCAAAACTCGATGTTAAGGATGGGGCTTCAGCATGTAGTTAACTCAAATTTATTTTGCCTGCTTTTTCACTTCAAATCTCCTGCCTCTGTATTACTTTTTCTAACTTGCATTGCCTGCAACAAAATCAAGTTCACACATTAGGGTGATTTAGGGTTGCCAACTCTGGTTGGATGTATACTGCACACTCCCGCAATTGGACACCCGACACGCCCATCCTCGCAGCGCTCCGCCTTCCCACGCCAATTGGAAAGTGACCAGACTCTTCATTGCCCGATTGAATGAATCTTGACCATCAGTCAAAACAACCTTATTTCCCCATCTCCGATATTTTTATAACTAATAAACTAAAGTGTTCAAAGAATATGATAAGCACACCATTTTTTTTATGGCCCTAAAATTTTCTTCCATGTTGCTTGCAAGTGTCCAAGAAATTAATCTTTAATTCATGGAGATTCCAGGACAATCCTGGAGACTTGGCAACCCTAACCTATATCCCTCCATGTCGGCAAGCTGTTGCTTGTCCACCCCAAACACACCTTGCAGTGACTGAACTCTCTCTCACGACTGCCTGCTCACTGAGGCGGCAGAAGGCAGCCAACGGAGGGAGAAGAAGGAAAGCCTGTCTCTCATTCGCACACGCAGGCCAGCAAGTGTCCCCTCTCCCCTCCATTTTGCCCACTGCCTGGCCTGAAGACTGCCACTTGTGTGCTGAAGACAGCATGGTAAGTGATAAAATCAGCCACTCTAGCTCACCAGCACCCCCTACCTGCAGGCTTCCCCTCCCATATGGCATGTTCCAACACTTTATGACCTCAAAGACATCGACCGGGACACCCTGAGATGGAACGCAGTGCAGGAAGGCATCACTGAGAAAGGACAGTATGGAATCAAAAACAGGAGATCGGCATTGGCGGGGGGGTGGGGGGGAGGTGCAGGGGCGGAGGAAGGGGGTAGAGAGAGAAAAATGAGATGGATAGAAAATTGTAAAACAAAGATCTGAGAGGGTCAATGGGAAAAGAGAGATGGAAGAGGGAGAGAAATCAGGTGAAAGAGAGAGAGATAGAGCTGGGGACAGTGGGAAACAAAGTCAGAGACATCATTCAGAGATCACAGTGAGAGAGATGGTATAATGGTGATTTATGATAGTGTCGCACCTGGCTATTAGGTTTATGCTGGTGATACTTACATTTCATTACCTTTTAGTCTTGCCAACCTCTGAGATTTGTGTCTCTGGGTAGTGCTGGGTACCACAGGGCCACTGCCTTCACAATGCTTTTTTAAAACTCTGCAGTGATTACCTCTCATCTTCAATCTATCAACCAACCCATTTCCCAGACCCATTACCTAAAAAGGCAGATTCTGGGCCCAATTCCTCCCCTCACCATTCTGCCACCACCTGTAGCCACAAAAGAATGCCAGCCCCAAGTGTTGTCTTGGCACACACAAACACACACACATATATTATACACACAGACACACACATACATATATATGCATAATATGTAGGAGTGCTTGAACTCCTAACGAAAGTACTGAGACTGAAACTAGCAGTTAACCAAACGTGGTTTAATGCACTAGTAAAAGTTACAAACAAAAACGCAGGAGAAACTCTATACAGGTCTGTACACCAACTGGTTCCACGAGGACAGAGGGGGAACGCCTCTCCCCTCTGACGTCATGACGTCATCACGTTTCCCGCCATTGGGAACGTCACGTGACCTGCGTGATGACGTCATCGCGCTGGATCGCCATTTTACCGAACCCGCGCTGTTTATACAGAGCAAACACTTAAAGGTAACAAGCCCCTGTTAAAGGCAATTATATACATTACTGCTTTGCCACACATACATATATATAATACACATATATTATATATGCACACACACATATATACTAATACACAAATGCATATATAATACACACATATATAATACATAAACATAATATATGCACACATATCAATATTACACACATAATATATACACACACATATAGGCCCGGATTTTGCAGTCAGCGGCGAATGAACGGCACTCGCTGTTCATTACACTTACACTTGCTCACAGACCTTCTGTGGGCTTTTACACTGCAATTTGTGGTGATTAGAGAGCCGAAACAGCGCGACCCCCTCTACTGGGGATCTGGGACCTGTGTGAACAGAGCAAGCAATGGCGTGTCTCCTCAATCAATCAGATTGAAGAATCCTTACAGAGACAGGCAGAGTCTAAACGAGGAAGTGTATGTTAGAATATTAAATTCAATGTCAAATCATGTACAGAAAGCAAAATAAAGAGAGTGAATGAAAGATGGGATTATTAAGAGAGATAGAAGAGACAGAAAGAAAAAGTAGAAAAAATTATTTTAACTTTTTTCAATCTCCAACAATAATTAAAATTGGAAGAAATGAGACTCCACATTTCTATAAGTACATTTTCAGTGCCAGAGAGGTTGTTTGGCAGTAACCACACCATTAAAAATCCACTTACACTAGTGGGGGGCACGGTTCAGGTGAGGGGAAATTTAGAAAGTTAAAGAGAAAGGACAAGGCAGTAGTGGAGGGTAGCGATAGGGGTATTGATAACCATAGTGTGACAGGAAGGGACAGAGCGTACAAACATAAGAGTGCATCAGCAAATAGGGTCAGAGTAGGGAAAAATGGTAAAAAGACAGAATTAAAGGCTCTTTATCTGAATGCATGCAGCATTCATAACAAAATAGATGAATTGATGGCACAAATAGAAATAAATGGGTATGATCTTATAGCCATTACAGAGACGTGGTTGCAAGGTGACCAAGGCTGGGAACTGAATATTCAGGGATATTTGACATTTTGGAAGGATAGGCAGAAAGGAAAAGGAGGTGGGGTAGTTCTGTTAATAAAGGATGAGTTTAGTAGTGAGAAATTACCTTGGCTCGGAAGATCAAGATGTAGAATCAGTTTGGGTGGAGATAAGGAATAGTAAGGGAAAGACGTCACTGGTGGGAGTAGTCTATAGGCCCCCTAACAGTAGCTACACTGTAGGACAGAGTATAAATCAAGAAACAATGGGGGCTTGTAAGAAAGGTTCTGCAATAATCATGGGCGATTTTAATCTTCATATAGATTGGACAAATCAAATTGGCAAAGGTAGCCTTGAGGACGAGTTCATAGCGTGTATTCAGGACGGTTTCTTAGAACAATACGTTGTGGAACCAACCAGGGAACAGGTTATTTTAGATCTGGTAATGCGTAATGAGACAGAATTAATTAATGATCTCATAGTAAAGAATCCTCTAGGGAAGAGTGATCATAATATGGTAGAATTTCACCTTCTGTTTGAGGGTGAGAAACTTGGGTCTGAAACTTAAACTTAAACAAAGGCAATTACAAAGGTATGAAGACCGAGTTGGCTAAAGTGGACTGGGAAAATAGATTAAAAGGTAAGACAGTAGATAAGCAGTGGCGGACATTTAAGGAGATATTTCATAGCTCTCAACACAGATATATTCCAGAGAGAAAGAAAGACTCTATGAGAAGGATGAACCATCTTTAGCTAACTAAGGAAGTTAAGGATGGTATCAAATTGAAAGAAAAGGCATACAATGTTGTGAAGATTAGTGGTAGGCCAGAAGATTGGGAAATTTTTAGAAACCAGCAAAGAATGACTAAAAAAATAATAAAGAGGGAAAAAATAGATTATGAGAGTAAACTAGCAAGAAATATAAAAACAGACAGTAAGAGCTTCTACAAGTATATAAAAAGGAAGAGAGTAGCTAATGTAAACATTGGTCCCTTAGAAGATAAGACTGGTGAATTAATAATGGGAAACAAGGAAATGGCAGAGACTTTGAACAAATATTTTGTATCTGTCTTCATGGTAGAAGACACTAAAAGCATCCCAATAATAGTAGATAAACAAGGGGCAAAAGGGAGGGAGGAACTTAAAACAATCACTATCACTAGAGAAAAAGTACTAGGAAAACTAATGGGACTAAAGGCTGATAGGTCCCCTGGGCGTGATGGCCTGCATCCTAGGGTCTTAAAAGAAGTGGCTGCAGAGATAGTGGATTCATTGGTTGTAATCTTCCAAAATTCTCTAGATTCTGGAAAGGTCCCAGCAGATTGGAAAACTGCAAATGTAATGCCCCTATTCAAGAAAGGAATCTCAATTTATCATGCTCTCTCTCCTCTGAGTTCACTAGTCTCCTATCATCCATTAATCTCTCCCTCCATGTAAATTCCCCAACACATATTCATGGCCATCCCCTCAACCTTGCCATCTCTCGTGGCCTCACTACTCCCACCATGTCAATTGCAGATAAGGCCATCTCTGACCACTTCCTCGTATCGCTCTCTACCCACATCCTCCTTCCATCCCCCCCTCACACCCCCACCGCCCCCCCCCCCACCTCGCCACAACCCTACTTCCTTTTTGTCCGCCCCTGGAAAAAACTCTCTCCCATCTCTCTTACAACTGCACTTATGAAATCCCAACTCTCCAGCCTTTGGCCCTCCATTCACCATGACATTTCTGCAGCTACCGATCTGCTCAACCACACCCTCACCACTACCTTTGATGCCCTAGTCCCTATTCAAACAATTAATCTCTCACCCTGGCCGCTCCCCCTGTACAGCCCTCATCTCCACTCCCTTAAGTCCAAGGGACGCAGACTTGAACGGATATGACTGACAACTGGTTTAGCCATTCACCGCCAGATCTGGCTGGATCACATAAAGCATTATCGGGTACTGCTCTCTTCTGCCAAAATTGCTCACTATTCCAGAATCATTCTGGAATGCAAAGATAAACCCAAGCTTCTATTCTCTACTGCTAAGCATCTTCTTAAACCCCTCTCCCCTGTCTCCTCCACCCTCACCTCTGACAACAAATGTGAGGAGCTCATGCACTTCTTTGTCTCTAAGATTGAGACCATCCATTCAGCTGCCTCTGCCACTTCCCTTCCCCTAGCCCACCAGGTCAAACTTCCTCTAAGGTTTCCCCCTGCCCTAGCCCTGAACTCACATCTTTCTCCAGTTTCTCTCAGATTTCCCCTCATGACCTCTTCAAGCTCATCTTGTCCACTTCCTACTCCCACGACCCTATTCCCACCAAACTGCTGACCGCCCAACTTCCTTTTCTGGCTCCCATGTTAGCTGACATTGTTAATGGTTCTCTCTCCTCAGGTACTGTCCCCGCTCCCTCAACCCTGCCGTCATCATCCCTCTCCTCAAAAAGCAACCCATGACCCCTCCGCCCTTGCAAACTATCGCCCCATCTCCAACCTCCCTTTCCTCTTCCTTTCCTCTCCGACATCCAGTTCTGAATGAGCAGAAATGTTCTCCCATTAAATATTGGGAAGACTGAAGCCATTGTTTTCGATCCCCGTGACTAGGGTTGCAAAATTCTGGGAATTTTTAAAAGAGGAAACATTCTATGGGAATTTTCGGGAACTTATAGGAATGTTGGGAATTTATGGGAATTTTGGGAAGCTTATTTAGCCTGTAATTTGTCCTTATTTTGTCCCTTTGAGTCTTCTACTCATGAGTCTTCTGAGTCTTCTAATCATCATTGCTCCTCCTGATTCTCTGACTCTGGCTCTGACGTGTCCATTTCCTCCTCTGTGTCACTGTCTAGCTGTGTGGTGGACACTTCTGTATCTGGCTCAATAAGTTGTAGGTTCGCCCGGATAGCCACCAGTTTCTCCACTCTCTTGTTAGTCAGCCTGTTGCGCATCTTTGTATGCGTATTCCCAAAAAGTGACCAGTTTCGTTCAGAGGCCACTGATGAAGGTGGGATTTGGAGTATCACCGATGCAATAGGTGACAGGGCCTCAGATGCACAAAGTCCCTTCCACCAGGTATGTGCACTGATATGCTTGCATGATTCCCATATCCCGTCCCCATTCCAAAGACCTTGTTTGGTAGAGAACTTTGCCAGACTTCCCAGAACTTTGCCCACGTCCAGATTGAGGTGGCGTGAGAGGGTAGAAATCACACTGTAAGCGCTGTTGATCTGTTCTCCAGAAAGTATTGGTCTCCCAACATGCTTTGGGTCCAGCATGTATGCTGCAGCATGAATCGGCTCGACACAAAATTCTTGACGCGTCTGTATGAATTGAACAATTGCCTTCTCCTCTGCTTTGAGCAGCAGGGATGTGGCTAGGGCAATGCTGATTTGTTCTTTTAAATCAGCAAAAAGCCTGAGAACGTCTGACAAGACAGCGTCATCTCCTTCAATCTGAGCAATTGCAGATGCTACTGGTGAGAGTAGTTTAAGGCTGCTAACCACTCTCTCCCAAAACACATCATCCAGCAGTATTTTCTTGATGGTGGTTTCCATATCCCCAGATATGGGATATTGTCATTTCTTGCAGCGACTCCTTACCCTCCAGAAGGCTGTTGTACATTATGACAACGCCACCCCATCTAGTGTTGCTGGGCAGCTTCAGTGTGGTGTTCTTGTTCTTTGTCGTTTGCTTGGAGTTGTAGGTTGCTGCAACTACCTGTTTTCCCCTGACATACTTAACAACTTGCTTGGCTCTCTTGTACAGTGTTTCCATGGTTCTCAAACCCATAACGTCCTTGAGGAGCAGGTTGAGCCCATGAGCTGCGCACCCAATAGATGTAATATGAGGGTAGGCCTCTTCCACTTGAGCCCAAGCAGCCTTCATATTCGCAGCATTGTCAGTAACTACTGCAGACCTTTTGTGATCCAAGATCGTTGATGACCGCTTTCAGCTCATCAGCAATGTTTGCGCCTGTGTGTCTGTTGTCCTTCGTGCCTGTGCTCTTGAAGAACACTGGGAGAGGAGTGGAGACGATGTAGTTTATAATGCCCTACCCTCGTACATTTGACCACCCATCTGAGATAACTGCAACACAGTCTGCCATCTCTATCGTTTCTTTGAGCTTTCCTTGGACTCTGTTATACTCAGCCTCCAGCAAATAAGTAGACAAAGCATGTCTGGTGGGAGGACAGTATGCATGGCGAATAACATTGAAAAATCTCTTCCAGTACACATTGGCTGTGAGCATGAGGGGTGAGCCTGTCACATATACAGCTCGAGCAAGGCACTCATCTGCATTCTTCTGGCTATGGTTATCCATTGTATCAAAGGACCTTCCAAGTGGCCCAGGAGTTGCTGATGAAAAGGAGCCTGATGCTAAATGTGAACCATCATCTTCTTGAATGGAAGCAGAGGAACTCTGGGCTGACTGCTGTGAGCTTTGAGTGAAGTTGTTACATTTGGATAAATGCTGCTGCATCTTTGTGCCATTCTTTACATATGGCTTTGTACAGTGTTTGCACATGTACACAGTCTTTCCATCTTTAATGCCTGGGGTAAAATGCTTCCACACATCCGACGGTAAACGTGGCATTGTTCTATGCAGAGAAATAAAGGGCATTTGTCTCTGTGTCGAACTATGGTCGATCAGCACGATTGCAACAGGGTGAGTAAATGTTTCCTGATGCTCCATGTGATGGAAGCATGACCTGTGCACGCACAATGCTACATCACCAAAACAGGGAGCTAATCGCTCATCCACTCATCCAACCAATCAGGACACATTTGTTCACAGTCACACACAAAACTTGTAATTATTAAAACAAGCCAAGTAAGAAGATAAACATATATTGATTAAGAAATTCCTTAATAATTAAGATTCCATCGCTGTTAGTAATTTTAAGAGAGGACCTGTGATAAAAAATGAAAGAAATACAAAAAAAAATTATGCTAGCATGTGCTTTTTTGGGCAAAATTCCCAAACTAAACTTCCCGTGGAAAATTTCCAGAAATTTACCAGAAATTTACCAGAAACTTTCCACCCCTTCACAATCCTACCCGCGACAAACTCCATTCCCTAGCCACTAACTCCATCCCTCTCCCTAACATCTGTCTGAGGCTGAACACACTGTTCGCAACCCTGGTGTCATATTTGACCCTGACATGAGCTTCCGACCACATATCCGCAGCATAACTAAGAACACCTATTTCCACCTCCATAACATCGCACGTCTCCGTCCTTGCCTCAGCTCATCTGCTGCTGAAACCCTCATCCATGCCTTTGTTACCTCTAGACAACTATTCCCATGCACTCCTGGCTGGCCTCCCACATTCTACCCTACGTAAGCTTGAGATCATCCAAAACTCGGCTGCCCGTGTCCTAACTCGCACCAAGTCCCGTTCACCCATCACCCCTGTGCTCGCTGAACTACATTGGCTCCCGGTTAAGCAACGCCTCAGTTTCAAAATTCTCATCCTTGTTTTCAAATCCCTCCATGGCCTTTCTCCTCCCTAGCTCTGTAATCTCCTTCAGCCCCACAACCCCCCGAGATATCTGCGCTTCTCTAATTCTGCCCTCTTGAGCATCCCTGATTATAATCACTCAGTCATTGGTGGCCATGCCTTCTGTTGACTAGGACTTAAGCATAAACCTCTCCGGTATGCTACCTCTCTTTCCTCCTTTAAGACGCTCCTTAAAACCTACCTCTTTGACCAAGCTTTTGGTCACCTGCCCTAATTTCAACAACAACAACAACTTGTATTTATATAGCACCTTTAACGTAGTAAATCGGCTCAAGGCGCTGCACAGGAGTATTTTAAGAAAAAAAAATTGACACCGATCCACATAAGAATAAACTAGGGCAGGTGGGGTGCCACAGGGATCAGTGCTGGGGCCCCAACTATATACAATCTATATTAATGTCTTGGATGAAGGGGCCGAGCATACTGTAGCCAAATTTGCTGACAATACAAAGATAGGTGGGAAAGCAAGTTGTGAGGAGGACACAAAGGGGGCGATTTTGCCAATGGGGGCGCTTTTGAGGCAGGACTGCTGCTTGTCGGGTTTTAGTCCCGCCTCCATCGACCTCTGGCCAACCCATGCTATTTTCCCTTGATTAACCTTGTTAAGCTCGCCCAGCGGGTTTAGCAGGCCAATTAAGGGGAAGCCGGTTACAGAGAACATCAGTGTATGATGTTTCATCTGTCAAAAAGTTTTGACAGATGAATTGTCATCGTTTGACAGCTCTGTGAAGCTGTTAAACACTGACATTCTCTGTTGTTTGATGAGTCCGTGTATTCAAGACTCATCAAACCACTTTCGTTAGCAGAAATTAGATGGTTGTTGCATCGGAGAGTGCAGCAGCCATCTGTCATCTCTGCCGGTGAGATGAGAGACTCTCCGCATCCCCAACTGATGAAGCCTGCAGGAAGAAACATAGAAACATAGAAGATAGGAGCAGGAGTAGGCCATTCGGCCACTCGAGCCTATTCCGCCATTCAATGAGATCATGGCTGATCATCCACACTCAGTACCCTGTTCCTGCCTTCTCCCCATATCCCTTGATCCCTTTAGCCTTAAGAAATATATCTAACTCCTTCTTGAATATATTTAATGAATTGGCCTCAACTGCCTTCTGTGGTAGAGAATTCCACAGGTTCACCACTCTCTGGGTGAAGAAATTCCTCCTCATCTCTGTCCTAATTGGCTTACCCCTTATCCTTAGACTGTGACCCCTGGTTCTGGACTCCCCCGCCATCGGGAACATCCTTCCTGCATCTAGTCTGTCTAGTCCTGTTAGGCTGTTAGGATTGTATAAGTTTCGATGAGATCCCCTCTCATTCTTCTAAACTCCAGTGAGTATAAGCCCAATCGACCCAATCTCTCCTCATACGTCATTCCTGTCATCCCAGGTATCACTCTGGTGAATCTTCGCTGCACTCCCTCCATGGCAAGAACATCCTTTCTCAGATAAGGCGACCAAAACTGCACACAATACTCAAGATGTGGTCTCACCAAGGCCCTGTATAACTGCAGCAAGACATCCTTGCTCCTGTACTCGAACCCTCTCGCTATGAAGGCCAACATACCATTTGCCTTCTTAACCGCCTGCTGCACCTGCATGCTTACCTTCAGCGACTGGTGCACAAGGGCACCCAGGTCTCCTTGCACTTCCCCTTCTCCCAATCTATTGCCGTTCAGATAATAATCTGCCTTCCTGTTTTTGCCACCAAAGTGGATAACCTCACATTTATCCACATTATACTGCATCTGCCCAATCACCCAACCTGTCCAAATCATACTGGAGTTTCTCAGCATCCTCCTCACAGCACACACGCCCACCCAGTTTTGTGTCGCCTGCAAACTTGAAGATATTACATCTAGTTCCCTCATCTAGATCATTAATATATATTGTGAATAGCTGGGGTCCTAGGACCGATCCCTGCGGTACCCCACTAGTCACTGCCTGCCACTCAGAAAAAGACCCATTTATTCCAACTCTTTGCTTCCTGTCTGTCAACCAGTTCTCTATCCAAGTCAGTACCTTGCCCCCAATCCCATGTGCCTTAACTTTACACGCTAATCTCTTATGCGGGACCTTATCGAAAGCCTTCTGAAAGTCCAAATACACCACATCCACTGGTTCTCCCTTATCTATTCTACCAGTTACATCCTCAAAAAATTCCAGTAGATTAGTCAAGCATGATTTACCTTTTGTAAATCCATGTTGACTTTGTCCGATCCTGTCACTGGTTTCCAAGTGCTCTGCTATTACATCTTTTATAATGGACTCTAGCATTTTCCCCATTACTTTTGTCAGGCTTACCAGTCTATAATTCCCCATTTTCTCTCTATCACCTTT
This sequence comes from Somniosus microcephalus, assembly GCF_052327205.1. Taxonomy (NCBI): domain Eukaryota; kingdom Metazoa; phylum Chordata; class Chondrichthyes; order Squaliformes; family Somniosidae; genus Somniosus; species Somniosus microcephalus. Next base: position 42,633,586 of record NC_140988.1, read on the forward strand.
TTTGAATAGTGGGGTAACATTAGCTACCCTCCAATCCATGGGAACTGTTCCAGAATCTATAGAATTTTGGAAGATGACCAGCAATGCATCTACTATTTCTAGGGCCACTTCCTTAAGTACCCTAGGATGTAGATTATCAAGCCCTGGGGATTTATCGGCATCAATCCCGTCAATTTCCTTAACACCATTTCCCTACAAATACTGATTTCATTCAGTTCCTCCCTCTCATTAGACCCTATGTTCCCCGACATCTCTGGGAGGTTATTTGTGTCCTCCTTTGTGAAGAGAGAACCAAAGTATGTATTTAATTGGTCTGCCATTTGTTTGTTCCCCATTATAATTCCCCTGATTCTGTCTGCAAGGGACCTACGCTTGACTTCACCAATCTTTTTCTCTTCACATATCTATAGAAGCTTTTACAGTCAGTTTTTATGTTCCCTGCGAGCTTACTCTCATACTCTATTTTCCCCCTCTTAATTAATCCCTTTGTCCTCCTTTGTTGAATCCTAAACTGCTCCTAATCCTCAAGTTTACTGCTTATTCTGGCGAATTTATATGTCCTCTCCTTGGATCTTATGCTATCCCTAATTTCCCTTGTAGCCACGGTTGAGTCACCTTTTATGCCAAACAGGGATGAACAAATTCTGTAGTTCATCCATGCGATCTTTAAATGTTTGCCATTGCCTATCCACCGTCAACCCTTTAAGTAACATTCCACTCAATCCTACCCAACTCGCGCCTCATACCAGCGTAGTTTCCTTTATTTAAATTCAGGACCCTAGTCTCTGAGTCAACTGCTTTACTCTCCATCTTAATGAAGAATTCTATCATATTATGATTGCTCCGCCCCAAGGGGCCTCGCAAAACAAGATTGCTAATTATTCCTTTCTCATTACATAATACCCAGTCTAAGATGGCCTGATCTCTAGTTGGTTCCTCGACATATTGGTCCAGGAAACCATCCCGTATACACTCCAGGAATTCCTCCTCCACAGTATTGTCACTAATTTGGTTAGCCCAATCTATATGTAGATTAAAGTCACCCATGATAACTGCTGTGCCCTTATTGCACGCGTCTCTAATTTCCCATTTAATGCCATCCCCAACCTCTGCATTTCTGTTTGGGGGTCTGTATACAACTCCCACTAACGTTTTCTGCCCCTTGGTATTTCTCAGCTCTACCCATACAGATTCCACATCATCAGAGCTAATATCCTTCCTTACAATTGTGTTAATCTCCTCTTTAACCAGCAATGCTACCCCACCTCCTTTTCCTTTTTGCCTATCTTTCCTGAATATTGAATACCCCTGGATGTTGAGTTCCCAGCCTTGGTCACCCTGGAGCCATGTTTCCGTAATCCCAATCATATCATATACGTTTACATCTATTTGCGCAGCTAATTCATCCACCTTATTACGAATGCTCCTCACATTAAGACACAAAGCCTTCAGGCTTGTTGTTTTAACACTCTTAGAGCTTTTAGAATTATTATTTACTGTGGCCATGTTTGATTTAAACCCTTGATTTCTCTGACTGCCACTTTTGCTTTTCTCCTTCCTGTCTTTTGCTTCTATCCTTGTTTCCCTCTCCTCTGTCTCCCTGCACTGGTTCCCAACCCCCTGCCAGTTTAGTTTAAACCCTCCCCCAACGCACTAGCAAACACTCCCCCTAGGACATCGGTCCCGGTCCTGCCCAGGTGCAAACCGTCCAGCTTGTACTGGTCCCACCTCCCCCAGAACTGGTTCCAATGTCCCAGGAATTTGAATCCCGCCCCCTTGCACCATTCCTCTAGCCACGTATTCATCTCATGTAACAAAGGTAAGTTAAAAAATTTCTATCACTTTACACTCACCTCACACTGGAGTGCATTATCACCACCGGGAACCAAATTCTAATTTAATTTGTTAAGTTTTATTTGAAGTTATATTAATTTACATACAATTTTTTTAAGTACCCAAACAAAAGAGTACACTCACCTCACCCGGCCCGATTGCCTGCCTCTCTTCCGCGGCCATGTTTGCGCCCGGGTGGCCCTGGAGATGGAGCACGCGGTGTCCGCCGACACGCTCGAGGCCTTCCGCGACCGGTGGGTGCCACGGGGACTGGAGTGCATCATCACTCCGGCCAACCAACTTTTAATTTAATTTGTTAAGGTTTATTTAAAGTTTTATTAATTTACAGACCAATTGTTTAACCACACAATCCAAAAGAGTACACTCACCTCACACACTTACTTCTCCACAGTTGCACCCATCACTTACCTTCACAGCGCACTTTTGCACCCCGCAGACCCACTGCTCGCCTCGGTGACCCTGGCGGGGTTTCCCGACATACGCACCTCTCCTGGAAAAATGGGGATAATCCTCTTAACTGCCTGTTAACTACCTGTTAACAGGCAGTTAAGTGGCTGTAATCCCCTTCCCGCCTCCAGGAGATGGGACCCGGGGCTGGCCGGCTACCCGCCTCCTGGGAAGATGGCACGGAGGCGGGTTGGAGGCAGGATGGGCACCCGCCCCCAGATTCTACCATTTTCCTGGCAGTCCCGCCTCCATACCCGCCTCCCCAGGGCTGGCAAGATTGCGCCCAAAGAGTCTGCAAAGGGACATAGATAGGTTAAGTGAGTGAGCAAAAATTTGGCAGATGGAGTATAATGTGGGAAAATATGAGGTTATCCACTTTGGTAGGAAGAATAGAAAAGCAAAATATTATTTAAATAGAGAGAGACTACAGAATGCTGCAGTACAGAAGGATCTGGGTGTCCTCATACATGAAACACAAAAAGTTGGCCTGCAGGTACAGCAAATAATTAGGAAGGCAAATGGAATGTTGGTCTTTATTGCAAGGCAGATGGAGTATAAAAGTAGGGAAGTCTTGCTACAACTGTGCAGGGCGTTGGTGAGGCCACACCTGGAGTACTGCGTACAGTTTTGGTCTCCTTATTTAAGGAGGGATATATTTGGATTGGAGGCAGTTCAGAGAAGGTTCACTAGGTTGATTCCTGAAATGAAAGGGTTGTCTTATGAGGAAAGGTTGAGCAGGTTGGGCCTATATTCATTGGAGTTTAGAAGAATGAGAGCTTATCTTATTGAAACATATAAAATTCTGAGGGGGCTTGACAGGGTAGATGCAGGGAGGATGTTTCCCCTCGTGGGGGAATCTAGAACTAGGGGGCATAGTATCAGGATAAGGGGTCGCCCAGTTAAGACGGAGATGAGGAGGAATTTCTTCTCTCAGAGGGCTGTGAATCTTTGGAGTTCTCTAACCCAGAGAGCTGTGGAGGCCGAGTCAGTGAATATATTCAAGGTGGAGATAGACAGATATTTGAGCTACAGGAGAGTCGAGGGTTATGGGGAACAGGCAGGAAAGTGGAGTTGAGGCCTAGATCAGATCAGTCATGATCTTATTGAATGGCAGAGCAGGCTCAAGGGGCCGGATGGCCTACTCCTGCTCCTATTTCTTACGTTCTTATGAATGGACAAGCCCTAATTTTTCTGGTGTGTTTAGTGGGTGTCTGGTGGGCAAGTACCCCAACTTCACGCCGTTGCAGGTATGTGAATGCCGAGTCTCTCAGCGAGATACCGGCATAGCGCAGCTTGTGGAGGAGCAGGGCAACTCGGACAGCAACTTCTGGATTTCCATATTTAACTGCGCACGTGGCTCACTGTTATTCTTACAGCAAAAACCGGTCCATAACATATATGCACTAGCTGGAGTGCCCGGCGGTGCCGAGGGTTTTTTGAGGGCATGTTGTTATGAAAAAAGTAGAAATAATTTTTATATATATAAATGAGTTTGTCTGTCTGTGTGGGAAGGAGAGAGAGAGAGGGAAGGAGAGAGAGAGAGAGAGGGGGAAGGAGAGAGAGAGAGAGGGAAGGAGAGAGAGAGCGAGGGAAGGAGAGAGAGAGCGAGGGAAGGAGAGAGAGAGAGAGAGAGAGGGAAGGAGAGAGAGAGAGTGAAGGAGAGAGTGAGGGAAGGAGATAGAGAAGAGAGGAAGACACCCCGGGGAAGGGGCTGGACTCAGAGCCCGGCGGGTGAAGAAGGGCGGCCGCCATTTTGTGAGGTCGGCGGGAAGTTTGAATTGCGGCGGCCAAAGGAAGGAAGGAAGAAGGCGCGTTCTCCCTCCCTCTCTCACCCCTTCACTCTTTACCTCCCTCACCCTCTCTCTCTCTCTCCCCCTCTCTCTCCTTGCCGCTCTCTCTCTCCCCTCCCTCTCTTCCCCCTCTCTCCCTGCCCCTCTCTCTCCCTGCCCCTCTCTCTCTCCCCGCTCTCTCTCTCTCTCTCTCTCTCTCCCTCCCTCCCCGCTCTCTCCCTCCCTCCCCGCTCTCTCTCTCTCCCTCCCTCTCTCTCCCTCCCTCCCCTCTCCCTCTCCCTCCCTCTCTCCCCTCTGCCTCCCCCTCTCCTCTCCCTCCGACTCACCTCGGTACCAGAACGGAGTATATCCGACACCGGGAGGCCGGGTGCCCATCCCTCAGAAGCGAGCCCGGGGTTCCTCATGTTTAACCAGGCAGGCCTTTGGACCCGGTTGGCCGGGCAGCAGTGGAAGGCCTTTCGCTCCGGACTCCCGTGTCCGATTTAGGTCGGGGACGGCTCGTTGGAAAGCCCCGGTTTTCCCGGTTCCGCACTAATGGCAAGAGAGAGAGGGGGAAGGAGAGAGAGAGAGGAGAGAGAGAGAGATGGAAGAGGAGAGAGAGAGAGAGAGAGGGAAGAAGAATTAAAATCCCGACTTTTGTCTGTTTTCCCGCGCAGCCGGCCAGAGAAAAGAAAAACAAAAGAGATGAAGAGTCTAATTTAAAGCAGCCTCTCCCCCGCTAAAAGGTGAGAGCAGGAGGGAGATTTTGCGGGTGAAGAGGGGCGGCCGCCATTTTGTGGGGCACTAATGGCAGTTTGAAAGATTAGGCCCCGCCCACACACACCATGAAACGCCTACACACATGTTATATCAAAAGAAAGCTTATCATTAGGGGAGTCTAATAGGCGTATTTACTTTTTGGTCAGACAAAAATTGTTCAGACAGTATACAAAAAACGTTCAAAAAAACGGCAACATTCCGCTCATTAGCGTTGAGTGACGTGATGGTTGACCAATCGTACAGGGGATTAGCCTGATGGTTGACCAATCGGTGCGTCACGGGGGGCGTTTCATTGCGTGTGTAGGCGGGCCTAATCCTTCTGAGTTGAGGTGAGTGGCCGCCATCTTGATTCCTAACGATTCATTTTTCCCACTTTCTGTGTGTTTATTTTTCCCATTTCCTGTGTGTATGGAGGGGAAATTGTTTTTAAAAAAAGTAAATTAATTTGTAAATATTTTTTCTAAGCTGTTCAATTTTCCTACCTTTCACCCTCTTTTTTCCCTCTTGACTCGCTACCTCCGCCGGGCGCCGCAACCTTGGAGGCTTACCCCACCTGCAGCCCTCGAAGCCTCGGCCTCTCCTAGCCAGCCACGCCCGAGCTAGGCACCGCCCACCCCGCGATCGCTGCCATCTTGGTAAAGGCTGGCGGGGGGGGGGACTCAGCTGAGCGTAGCCATCGCTGCCATCTTAGTAAAGGCTGGCGGGGCGGGAGTCAGCGTGCGCATCAACGTCGGCCCGGACGCGACCTGAGCTAAGGTGAGTCGGGCCGGGCCTCACGCGCTAGGCCGCGCACCGGCCGGCCCTGACGCGCTGATCCGTGGAGGGGGAGGGAGGGAGGGAGAGGAGAGGGGGGTGGAGGGAGAGGAGAGGGGGAGGGGGGTGGAGGGAGAGGATGGGGGGAGGGAGAGGAGAGGGGGGCAGGGAGAGGAGAGGGGGAGGGAGGGAGAGGAGAGAGGGAGGGAGAGGAGATGGGGAGGGAGGGAGAGAGCTAAGGTGAGTCCCGCCGGGCCTCGCGCTAGGCCGCGCACCGGCCGGCCCTGATGTGCTGATCCGCGGAGGTGGAGGGAGGGAGAGATGGGGGGGGAGAGAGGGAGAGGAGAGGGGGTGGAGGGAGGGAGAGGAGATGGGGAGGGAGGGAGGGAGAGGAGAGGGGGGAGGGAGGGAGGGAGAGGAGAGGGGGGAGGGAGGGAGGGAGAGGAGAGGGGGGGAGGGAGGGAGGGAGAGGAGAGGGGGGAGGGAGGGAGGGAGAGGAGAGGGGGGAGGGAGGGAGGGAGAGGAGAGGGGGGAGGGGGGAGGGAGAGGAGAGGGGGGAGGGAGGGAGAGGAGAGGGGGGAGGGAGGGAGAGGAGAGGAGGGGGAGGGAGGGAGAGGAGAGGGAGGGGAGGGAGGGAGAGGAGAGGGGGAGGGAGGGAGAGGAGGGGGGGAGGGAGGGAGAGGAGAGGGGGGAGAGAGAGGAGAGGAGGGGGGAGGGAGGGAGAGGAGAGGGGGAGGGAGGGAGAGGAGAGGGGAGGGAGAGGAGAGGGGGAGGGAGGGAGAGGGAGAGGGGGAGGGAGGGAGAGGGAGAGGGGGAGGGAGGGAGAGGAGAGGGAGAGGCGGAGGGAGGGTGAGGAGAGGGGGAGGGAGGGTGAGGAGAGGGGGAGGGAGGGTGAGGAGAGGGGGAGGGAGGGTGAGGAGAGGGGGAGGGAGGGTGAGGGGAGGGAGGGAGAGGAGAGGGGGAGGGAGAGTGAGGAGAGGGGCAGGGAGAGTGAGGAGAGGGGCAGGGAGGGAAAGAGTGAGGGGGTGGGACAGGGAGGGAGAGCTCGCCTTCTTCCTTCCTTCCTTCCTTCGCAGGGTTCGATCGGGCCAGGCCTGAGGCGCTCCTTCCCCCCCTCTCTCTCCAGGCTAATCCCAAACTAAATCCACCAGTCTCTCAATTTTTTCAATTCAATTCAAATCGCTTTATTGGCATGACAAGGTACATCTTTTGTTGCCAAAGCATCGAAAAACATTCATGGTTGAACACATAAACACAGATCTATCCATACAGTGTATAAACAGATATATCCCTGAGTGTATAAATATACATTCATATAATTTGTATATACTCTTTTCTTATATTTAGTTGTTGTCCCTCTGTTTATGGCAAGCTGTAACATAGTGTGCCGCTAAGGTTACACAATTTCTCTCTTCCCCTGGTAGGTATGGGAGTTTTTGGTCGTCATTCAAATTTCTGAATTCCGGGCATATTTTTGTGATTTTTGGGTAGAAATTCTCCCTTATGCCCTGATATTTTCTACAAGCTGTGAGGAAGTGCATCTCTGTCTCCACCACTCCCTGACTGCAGTGAGAGCATATCCTGTCCTCTCTTGGTAGCCGGGTCTGCCTGTGTCTACCTTTTTCGATCGCCAGGCTATGTTCACTAAGTCTGTACATTGTCAAGGTTTTTCTCAGTTTGCTATCCTTTACCATGGTCAGGTAATCAGCCATGTTGTATTGTCTGTTTAGGGCCAAGTAGCAATTGAGTTTGTTTTGGGTTTTTGTTGTTTCTGCCCAATATGACAGATATTTTTCCTTTTGCTTAGTGACGATTGTGTTGGGTCGAATTCTTTGTGTTACGCTGTCACTGTCCTGGGGCTGGTTATTGTTAGTAGTGTTAATAGTTACTTCACTGAGTCCCAGGACTAGTTGACTGAGGGTATTCTTCTTTATGGTCCTCTCTTGGCATTTCAGGGCTTCGTAATGATAGCAGTGGGGGTTGCTCATTTTTAGGTGTTTCCAAAATTTGGTGGCTCTTTTTTGCATAGTGATTATTAATGGATATTGGCCTAGTTCTGCCCTGCATGCATTGTTTACGGTTTTCCTTTGAGTCCGGAGGATACTTTTACAGAATTCTGCATGTAGGATCTCAATTGGGTGTTTGTCCCATTTTGCAAATTCTTGTTGTGTTAGCAGTCCCCACACCTCACTGCCATAGAGTGCAATTGGTTCAATTACTGATTTAAAAATTTTGAGCCAAATGCTAATTGGGATTTCTATTTGGATTGATTTTTTAATGGCATAGAAAGCCCTTCTTGCTTTCTCTTTCAGTTCATTCACAGCCAGATGAAAATTTCCCGTAGAACTGATTTTTTAGCCCAAGTATGTGTAGTTAGTGGTTTGTTCAATTTTGGTTGTTCCTAGTGTGAAATTTATTTTGGGTCCCTGATGTCTGGATCTTTGCTGGAACACAAGGACTTTGGTTTTTTGGGGATTTATTGTCAGGGCCCAGGTCTGGCAGAACGACTCCAGCAGATCCAGGTTCTGCTGTAGACCCTCCTTAGTTGGTGACAGCAGAACCAGGTCATCTGCATAGAGGAGGAATTTAACCTTGGATTCATATAGAGTGAGGCCGGGTGCTGTAGATTGTTCAAGTAGTTTTGCCAATTCATTTATGTAAATATTAAAGAGTGTCGGTGAGATGGGCGAGCCCTGCGTCACCCCACGCCCCTGTGGGAAGTATTTTGTTTGTTTGTCTCCAATTTTAACTGCACATTTATTGTTTGTATACATTGATTTAATTACATCATATGTTTTTCCCCCTACCCCGCTTTCAATAAGTTTCAGGAATAGACCGTCGTGCCAGATGGAATCAAAAGCCTTCTGGAAATCTATAAAGCATGCGTAGATTTTGCTTTTGTTTTGATGAACATGTTTGTCAATTAGGGTCTGTAGGGTGAAGATATGATCTGATGTTCTATAGTTTGGTAGGAATCCAATTTGGCTTTTACTCAAGACATTGTGCTCCTCAAGGAAGTTTATAAGTCTTTTGTTTATGATACTACAGAATACCTTCCCCAGGTTACTGTTTACACAGATGCCTCGATAGTTATTTGGGTCGACTTTGTCCCCACTTTTGTATATGGGCATTATGAGTCCTTTGTTCCAGATATCAGGGAAGTAACCGACACTCAGAACCAAGTTGAAGAGCTTTAGGATAGCCAGTTTCATTTTATCGTCTGTGTGTTTAATCATCTCGCTTAGTATGCCGTCTGCACCGCAAGCTTTTCCTGGTCGCAGGTCCTTGAGTTTTTCAAATAGTTCTTTTTCTGTTATTATGGAGTCTAGTGGGTTTTGGTTATCTTTTATGGCCATTTCGAGCTTTTCCAGTTTTTTGCATATTTGGTATTGCTCTGGCCTTAGTGTGTTTTTCTGGTATAATTTTTCAAAGTGGTTTTCCCATGTGTCTCCATTTTGAATGGCCAATTTGTCGTGTTGTTTTTTGTGTAATGTATTCCAGTTGTCCCAAAAACAATTGGAATCAATGGATTCCTCAATGGAGCTGAGTGTATTCTTAATATACTGCTCTTTTTTGGTTCTGAGTGTGTTTCTGTATTGTGTTAGTGTCTGACAATAAGTAAGGCGTAATTCCTCGTTTTCTGGCTGTCTGTGTTTTTGGTTTGATATTTTTCTAAGTTTTTTCCTCATGTTATGGCAAACTGGGTCAAACCATTTTTCATAGTTTTTTGTTTTGGGTTTGTTCTTGCGAGCTTTCAAGTTTGACCTTGTTGCCAAATTATCAAAAATATTATTTAAGTTATTCACTGCCTTCTTTATTGTGAGTGTATATGTTTTCCAGAAAGTTGTCCAAGAGAGCTTGAGTTGATTGATTGCTAATTGCTTTCTGGTATTTTTCCGTGCTGTTTTTGGCCCATCTGTACGATTTTTTGGTGTTGTTCAGCTTACTGGGTTGTGTTTCTGTGTTGGTTGTTTCAGTCTTTTTAAGATACATAGTAATTTGACTGTGGTCTGACAGTGTTGTTTGTGGTTTGACTGTGAATGCTCTGAAAGAGGATGGGTCCAAATCCGTAATCATATAGTCTATGGTGCTACAGCCAAGAGGTGAGCAATAGGTCGATCTTCCTAGGAGGTCTCCCATGAACCTACCATTGACAATGTACAGACCCAGGCTTCGACAGAGCTGCAGGAGCTGTTTTCCGTTAGTATTTGTCTGTTTGTCGCAGTTATGCCTGTATGGATGGGGATATCGAAGTGGTTATTCCCGAATATGTAATTGTTTCCCTGATTATTGGTGAAGTCTGGTTCTTCGCCAGTTCTTGAATTGAGGTCACCACAGATCAACACGTTCCCCTGGGCCTGGAATTGGATAATCTCCCTCTCAATGTTGGAGAAGGTGTCCTCTTTAAAGTACGGGGATTCCATTGGGGGGATATAGAGTGCGCAAATGAAAACATCTTGAGTGTTAGAGATAATCCCTCTCTCAATTTTGAGCCACATGTGGTTTTCGCCCTTTTTTATAAATTTGATGCAATTCTTAAGCTCTGTTTTAAACCAAATCAGTATGCCTCCAGAGTCTCTGCCTTGGGTTACTCCTGGCAATTTATTGGAGGGGACCACCAGCTCTGTGTACCCTTGGGGACGGCCAGTGTGTCCTTCTCCTCTATACCAAGTTTCCTGTAAAATGATAATATCCAGATCTTTAGTTTCATCTATGAACTCTGGGGTCCTACTCTTCACGTCGAGCACCGAAGAGCATAGACCTTGGATATTCCAGGTTGAATATAAGGATTTCATGTTAAGTTTGATCTTTTACTATGATAGGTTAAAGAATGATATGTGTTTGTCATGTCTAAATGGGGGGGGGGGAAAGATAATCTCAATTGTCTATAAATGCTAATACTACTTGGTTACAACTCTTTCTAGTAACTAGTCCTTAATTTTTTTTTTCATTTTCTGATCCATAAGGCGGAAGTAGATGCTGCTGCACATCTGCCTAGTGTCTCTTAATGGATTGTCTCTGCCTGAGGTATTGCGTACGCCCTGTGCATCTCTCCCTCTGTCTGGCTGGGGGCAGTCCTGTTCCCCTGTAGGACAGGAGTGGTGCAGGTCTGACATTGTTGTTGTGCATGGGGATCCTCTCTGGTCCCGGTTGGTGTGGTGGTGGTCTCTGTAGTAGTCCTGGTATGTACCCCGCTGATCTCTGGTGGTCGGGGGGGGGTCCTCCTGGAGTCTGGGTATGGACCCGGTTAAAAGCGACGTCCTTCAGGGCTTTAGCAAAGATCGATATTCATTTCCTGTGGATATGGACGTGGTCATGAAGACATTCCACATCGAGGGTGGGGTGTTGGGCCAGGTGCACGTTGTGTTTTAATTCACAGTCTCTTGCTATGCTGGTATTTATCTCATGAATTGTTTTGTTGTTAAAGTCTGTTCTCGGCAATATTGTGGAAACAGTGATTCTAGTGTTTGGGAATGTATTGCTTGCCTTCTCAATCACTGCTCTGAGCGATGTTGCTACCCCTTTCTGCTGGGCCTTTAGGTCATTTGTGCCCGTGTGTATTATTATATGTTGGGGGGAGCCTAATCGGGTTTTGGTCAGCCATTCCAGGGCTCTGTCTGTTGTTGGGCACCGGATCTTTTTTACTATATGTCTAGGGAAGAGCTTTTTCTCCCATAGAAATTTCCCATTTGAGTCTATGAGTATTACGATGTCAGCCTTGTTGGTGTTTACTGTCTGGTGGCTTTCGCCTGGACTCATAGGTTGTGTGTTGGACTGGGCTGGTCATGTCTGGTGTGTGCGCTCCTCTTGTGAGCGGCTCGCTTGTGGTTCCACAGTGGTGGGGGAAGACTGAGCTTCAGTATGCTGGTCGGTCTGTGTGGCACCCCCTGTATTGTGTGTCTGCTGCTGTTGTTCAGTATGGGAGTGCAGCTGTTCAGTCGGGCTCTGTATTGTCTTATCTCTAGCCTCTGGCTGCTGGGCTAATGGTGCTATCTCTCCCCTATGGCTCGCTTTGTTTTTCTGCAGCTCTTTCACCTGATTCCCAAGTAGATTCAGCTCTCTCCTGTATCTCTCCCTCTCTTGCTTTTGTTCATGTTTCAGTTTAAGGACCTCCTCTCTAAGTTTAACCAGCTCTGTCTCCAACTGGTTAAATTTATCCTTTAGTTGTATCTGGCTGTGTGATCCCAGGGTGTGATCCCCCACCATCTCTCTCTTCTCCCCCCAGTCTCTCTCTTCCCCCAGTCTCTCTATCTCTCTCTCTCTGTTCCAACAACAACATGCCCTCAAAAAACCCTCGGCACCACCGGGCACTCCAGCTAGTTATTATTTTATATATAGATACATACAATACAGGCACACACACACCCTTATGTGCAAAGGGTGAGGAGGGTGGGCCTGTCCACAGTGCTGCCCTCTGACAGGCAGCTCCTCCAATCCAGGCCCTCCCTCGGTCCCAGGCCCCGCCCCCGGCCCCAGGCCCCGCCTCGCCAGTGTCGCGCGCTCGCCCCCTTCCTCCGGCCTCGAGCAGTGAAGTCGGCGGCCGCGATGACGCGCTTCCGGGAGCTGTTGGCCTGGTGACGGCGGTTCGTTGCAGAGAAGCCGTGAGCGGCCGAGAAAGTTGACCGGAGCCGCCGCCGCCTTGTGAGTAAGAGAGCGGCCCCCGAGTGAGCGAGAGGAACCTGTCGCATTCCCGCCGGCGGCAGTGGGTCCGACTCTCGGCCTCCGGAGTTTTTTTTTGGAGAGTTGAGCAGAGGGAGCCGAGCACTTGTTGCGCCTCTCGCCCGCCCGCTGTTTGCACCCGTCATGGGGAGTGTTTGTGCAAATCACTCGCTTCAGCCTTGGCTTCCTGCATTGTCGGCATATCCCCAAAAACGGGTGTTTGCTGGCACTGGCCAACTGAAACCCGTGCATCGGTAGCTGTTCTTGCTTCCGCCTGCCCTCGCTAATGGCTTTTGCTTTTTTTTTTCAAACTAACTGTTGTAAAGTGTTCATTTCTTAATGTGTTTTGATTGTCAGCCTATTCCTGAGATAATCTCGTTCATTACATCGGAAAACAACACATCTAGTTTACTGTCACTGCAGGTTTATGTTACAGAAGGATGGACAGACTGGCCCGGAAGCTTACTTAACTCCTGAAAACTCTTACCCATTCACTAGCGAGACACCTTTTCATTTGTAACTCACATTCAATAGCTCTCTGGTGTTGTAATATGATTCCAAGGACTGTATTTCAGAAGTTCTGTGAGTTTCTTTTTAAACTACAGAGATTAAATTAAATTTAAATGGTGCATAACATATGGGGACAAAACCTCTGGTTTGTTTTGCTGTGAATGTAGTGATGTATGGAGCCGAGTCAGCTACGTGGGATATGCTGCTACGTGGGATATGCTGCTACATCACATGGCGCTTTCGTGTTCAGTTACTTTTCTACCACTCAGCTTTTCTCCTTGTTGTGGTGTGAACTGTAAATTTGTACTACCTAAAATGATTGAATAGTAACTCATCAAAATGCAACCATTAGTACAGGACTGAAGGACTAAAGCAGCACCATCATTGGTCCTTTCACTCGATACTAATATAGAACTACTGCTCCTGTTTATCCTCATACTAGAACATGGACTGGTTCGCCTGAATGACCTGTGTTTAATGTTGCAATTTCTATGTAAAGGCTGTGACCCCCCCCCACATTTTACACAAAGGTAGCCATAAAGATTAGACATATTGGCCCAGTAAATTCGGGCCGGAGACTTCCCGCGGGTGCAAGCCTCTGACCTGCACTTACCTAGTGCGCCGGCCGTTGTGCTGTGGGCCCGCATGGAATTCCGATCCTGGACCTCCTCCAACTGCCGGCGCGCCGTGCTTGCGTATCCCAGGGGCGCAGTTAGTTCGAAGCGTCCCCTGGGATCACGTGGGCCATGGAGAGCCAATGGTAGCAGGGAATCTGTATTCATAGATTTGACAGGAAGAGCTGTCAAATCTATGAATACAATTCAGCCCCAAAACATAACTAAAATGTCAATTTTTAAAAAAAATCACATTTTTAAAATAACTATAAATTACATAAAATAACTTTTAAACAATTTAAATTAAAAAAAAAAAAAAAAATTAATTACAGAACGGGGCTAAAAAATAAACTTACACTTCTTTAAAGTATTTAAAAATAATAAACCTGTGGAAAAAATGTTTTAATTTTACTTAATTCACCACTTGCCTTGTTAAAAGCAGGCCTTGCAACTGCTTTTTAGAAGCGTAACTGCTGGAGACTTACCCTCCCGGAGAAAGTTGCAAAAAAAACCGGAAGTTCCAGGCGTACGCGCTGCCTCTCCGGCGCATGCGTTCGACCTGTGAACCCCTTCCTTTAAGGGAACAGAAGTTCTGGTTTCCCGCACATGCGCAGTGCATGCACGAAACCGGCACTTTTGTTAGCCTACGCATGAGTACCCAGCGCGTACTCGCCCGTGGGGACCCGAAGTTCTGGCCCCTTGTTACTAGGTGCTAACTGGTTTCTTGCTCCTAAATTGGATATGTTCCATATCTGTATTGTATTTTATTCCCCCTCAATTTTCTCTCATTTCCTGAAGGTGCTAACTCATGGCATGAAATAATTCTGGAGAAAGAAAGGCCTTTGGGCCATTTGATTTCCTTCTGGAATACCAATCCTGCTATCTTCCCATTACAGCATCTAGTGTTTCTTAAATGAGTTAGGTGTCACGGCCTCAATGACCAGAAGCCTTTTCAACTTTAATTGTACTCTGTGTACGGTGGTACCTCCTGATGTGTGTCCTAAATTTGCTGTTCATTACCTTGAATCTGTGTTTTCATGGGTAACTACTCTGGCATATCTGAAGGCATTGTTCTGGGTTTATTTTATCCTTTCATACTTAACCTCTGAGGTTCCCCCTGAGACATCTGTTTTTGAGGTTGAAGAGCCCACTTATCTAATATTTCCTCATAGCTTGTGAGGAAGTTGTCAGGATTAAAATCTGCCCTTTTCAGCACCATCTTCACAGTCTCTCAGGCAGTTAGAACTGCACACTATACTTGAGGTGCAGCCTGACCAGAGCATTACACGGCTTTATCTGGGACAGTCTACGGGTACTGGCTGTTATCTGACATCTCATCTGTGACCTTTTATAATGTGTATTCATGAACAGTGAGTATTTGCTGGCCATTTGACTGAAGGGCATTGCGGCCAGACCGGATCCTATCCTTGCCCAATGCCTACGTCTACAACAACAACTTGCATTTAGATAGCACCTTGAACGTAGTAAAATGTCCCAAGGTGCTTCACAAAACAAAAATTGACATGGAGCCAAAGAAAGTGACTAAAGGCTTGGTCAAAAGAGGTAGGTTTCAAGGAGTGTCTTAAAGGAAGAGAGAGGCGAGAGGTATAGAGAGGGAATTCCAGAGCTTAGGGTAGAGATGACTGAAGACACGGCCTCCAACGGTGGGGTGAAGGAAGTTGGGGATGCACAAGAGGCCAGTGTTGGAGGAACACAGAGTTCTCGGAAGGATATACGGTTAGAGGCGGATACAGAGATAGGTTGGGGCGAGGCCATGGAGGGATTTAAACACGAGGATGAGAATTTTTAAATCGATGTGTTGGTGGACCGGGAGCCAATATAGGTCAGCGAGCACAGGGGTGATGAATGAATGGGACTTGGTGCAAGTTATGATACGGGCAGCAGAGTTTTGGGTGGCGCGTTGAAGATGGGAGGCTGGCCAAGAGAGCATTGGGATAGTCTATTCTGGAGTTAACAAAAGCATGGATGAGGCTTACAGCAGTAGATGGGCTGAGGCAGGGATGGAGATGGGTGATGTTAAGAAGGTGGAAGTAGGTGATGGAGAGGATATGGGGCCGCTAGCTCAGCTCAGGGTCAAATAGGATGCCGACGCTGCAAACAGTCATGTTCAGTCTGAGACAGTGGACAGGGAATCGAGTTTGTGGTGAGGGGCCGAAGACAGTGGCATCGATCTTCCTAATATTTAATTGGGGAGCTCCAAAGGCAACTGGTGGTGGTGGGGGTGGGGGGAGCAGTACGAGAAGCCATTGCAGGAGATTCTCTGGCTATGACTGGATAGGTAAGAGTGGAACCAAGTGAGGGCAGTCCCATTCACCTGAACAACAGGGAAGAGACGATGGAGGAGTATGGTGTTGTCAATTGTCAAAGGCTCCAGATAGGTTGCGAAGGCATCGTGCACCATGGTCACAGTCACACAGGATGTCATTTGTGACTGATTAGGGCTGTTTCACTGTTTTGGTAGGGTCGGAAACCTGATTGGAGAGTTTCAAATGTGGAGTTGTGGGAAGGATGGGCATAAATTTGGGAAGTGACGATGCGTTCAGGAACTTTGTTGAGGAAAGAGAGGTTGGAGATGGGGTGGCAGTTATGTTGTTTGAGGAGGAGGTGGTAATGACAGGGGGACAGTACCTGAGAACAGGGAACAGTTTACAATATCTGCTAGCATGGGGGCCAGGAAGGGAAGTTGGGTGGTCAGCAGTTTAGTGGGGATAGGGTCAAGAGAGCAGAAGGTAGATCTCGTGGACAAGGTAGGCCTTACACTAAACATCCGTAAGACAAAGGTCCTCTACCAACCTGCCCCCGCCACACACTACTGCTCCCCGATTATCAAAATCCATGACGAGGCCTTGGACAACGTGGACCACTTTCCATATCTCGGGAGCCTACTGTCAACAAGGGCAGACGTCGACACCGCCTTCAGTGTGCCAGTACAGCCTTTGGTTGCCTGAGGAAGAGAGTATTTGAAGACCAAGACCTCAGACCCAGCACCAAGCTCATGGTCTATAGAGCAGTAGTGATACCTGCCCTCCTGTATGCTTCAGAGACACGGACCATGTACAGCAGGCACCTCAAAGCACTGGAGAGGTACCACCAACGCTGCCTCCGCAAGATCCTGCAAATTAATTGGCCGGATAGGCGCACCAACGTCAGTGTTCTCGCTTAGGCCAACATCCCCAGCATCGAAGCTTTGACCATGCTCGATCAGCTCCGATGGACGGGTCACATCGTCCGCATGCCCGATACGAGACTCCCAAAGCAAGCATGTACTCAGAGCTCTAGGTGGACACCCTCAGCCTCCTTGGAAAAAGTGCAACATCCCCACCGACACCTGGGAATCTCTAGCCCAAGACTGCAGAAGTGCAGGAGAAGCATCCGGGAAGACGCCGAACACCTCACGTCTTTTCGCCGGGAGCAAGCGGAAGCCAAGTGCGAACAGCGGAAGGAGCGCACGTCAACCCAAGAACCCCACCCACCCGCCTCTTCAACCACCATCTGCCCCACCTGTGACAGAGACTGTAGGTCCCACATTGGACTCATCAGTCACCTGCGAACTCATTTCTAGTGTGGAAGCAAGTCATCCTCGGTTCCGAGGGACTGCCTAAGAGAAGAAGGGGATAGGGTCAAGAGGGCAGAAGGTAGATCTCGTGGACAAAGTGAGCTCGGAAAGAGTATGAGGAAAGATGGGAGAGAAACTAGAGAAAAGATGTGAATTCAGGGCTAGGGCGGGAGAGAACCTTGGCTTGTACATAAGGGGAGGGAGGGATGTGGCAGAGGCAGCTGAATGGATTCGTTGTTAGCGGTGAGCATGGAGTGGGCAGGGGAGAGTGGTTTAAGGACACGGTTGGTAGTGGAGAAAGAAGCCAGGGGTTATCTTTGCATTCCAGGATGATCCTAGAGTAGTGAGCAGTTTTGACAGAGGTGAGCAGGGCCTGATGGTGTTTGATGTGGTCCAGCCAGATCTAGTGATGAATGGTTAAACTATTTGTTTTCTACATGCGTTCAAATCTTCAGCCCTTGGACTTGAGGGGGTGAATGGGGGCCGTACCAAGGGTAACGACCAGGGTGGGAGAGAGTAAGAGTTTTACTGGGGACAAGTGCATCAAAGGTGGAGGTGAGTGTGTGATTGAGCAGTTCGGTAGCTGCAGAATTACATAGTGAATGGAGGGCCAAATGCTAGACAATTAAGAGTTTAAAAGTGCAGTTGTAAGTGACTTGGGGGAGAATTATTTCCAGTGTAGAAGGGGTTGAGAGTGATGAGAGATACAAGGAAGTGATCAGAGATGGCCTTGTCTGATACACATGTACTTTACAGTAGCGGTCACAAGAGTGATCAGGAGTGGGAATTCATTCTGATTCCTTTTCCTCCTTTTCACCACCTGAGGAGTGGTGAAACCAATTTTAGTGATTGGACAAGTTGGAACAAAAATAAAATTTTACGCTCTTTTTTTCCAAACAATTGTGTGTAACAACCAATTTTCGATATCGCGTTTCATTCTTCCTGTTTACAGTGCAGAGTGTGTTGGCAGCAGGAGGAGTTCAAGATTAGAATGGTTTCAGTAGCCTTGTGGATGCTTGTTACCGTTAAGGTGGCTACTTCAAATTTAAAGGTATTATTATTGCAAAATGTAACAAAGGCCACGTTCAAATTAAAAAATTTCTATTTAGCTGGATGGTGGCAATTTACTGGTATTTTTAGTTACTTCGTTTCTTGTTTTCATGAGAAACATTTTTACAGCAGGGATTATAATTTACACAACGGAAAATAAAATGTACATTTTTTAAAAAGGGGATTAGTGGGACAATTGGTTAGCACTGTGTCTTTTTACATCTGGGACTTGAGTTCAAATCCATTCCCACCATTGGTGCTCGGTGCAGTTTGTGATTCAGATGCTATAACTGGGAGGCAGCTTTTAGTTTGATTGGGAAAGTAATATGTAAGATTGATTTTCAGATAGGTCTAGATAGTTTTTACTTGGAAGGGTCTAAGGCTCAAAACAGGTTCACCCTCCTGCTGTGTGAATAGTGTTTAGAGAGTTCATTTTTATTCTTTTTCTCCCCAGAATATGATTGGTTTAATTTGGCATTACCTGTACAGCTCTTTTCTGAGGTCTTGGATGAAGTGGATTTTACGGAAGATCACCGGAAAATGTGAACTACAGCGTATTTGTGCTAATACCGTTCAAGGGGCAGAGCAAACCATGAAAATAGGTGAGCGTTGTCGCAAGCTAGTTCCTTAACTTATGAGTAGGGCAAAACCATCCACTGATGCAGTTGGTGCACTTTCTTGTTGTAATATGGTATCCGTATGTTCCAGGCTTACTATTTGCATCCAGGGACTCCTTAACAATTGGTACTCCTGTGACTTGTGTGAGCCATTTAACATAGTTAGAGATCAAATGTACAAAAGATCAAGATGTATCAGTTTCCCATACTTTTCAATCTATGGAGTGGAAGTAGAGCAGGTGTCAGTTTTATTGTGTTGAATCAGTTTTGAGACATTTTAAATTTGATGTATGACTTCGGTTATGCCACATTATTTATGAAGCACTGAATATAGAAAATATTTTGGCTTGAGTTATTGATTCTAGAGGTTTCATTCTCTAACACTGTCCGTCTCGCAACGAAGCTGTGTGTAAATAATTGTATGTTATTTACCATCTGCTGTAGTTAGACCATAGAATAATTTATAAAATCTGACGAATATATTTGTTTTATACACAATTTAACAACTTTATAGTTTGTAGGCTAAATATATCCCTTGCAGGTCCCTTGCAGTCAGAATCAGGGGAATTTATAATGGGGAACAAAGAAATGGCAGACCAATTAAATACATATTTTGGTTCTGTCTTCACAAAGGAGGACACAAATAACCTCCGTATTTGTAGGGAAATTGACGGGATTGAAGGCCGATAAATCCCCAGGGCCTGATAATCTACATCCTAGGGTACTTAAGGAAGTGGCCCTAGAAATAGTAGATGCATTGCTAATCATCTTCCAACATTCGATGGAATCTGGAACAGTACCCATTGGATTGGAGGGTAGTTAATGTTACCCCACTATTCAAAAAAGGTGGTAGAGAGAAAACAGGGAATTACAGACCGGTAAGCCTGACATCGGTAGTGGGGAAAATGCTAGAGTCCATTATAAAAGATGTAATAGCAGAGCACTTGGAAAACAGTGACAGGATCGGACAAAGTCAACATGGATTTACAAAAGGTAAATCGTGCTTGACTAATCTACTAGAATTTTTTGAGGATGTAACTGGTAAAATAGATAAGGGAGAACCAGTGGTTGTGGTGTATTTGGACTTTCAAAAGGCTTTCGATAAGGTCCCGCATAAGAGATTAGCGTGTAAAGTTAAGGCACATGGGATTGGGAGCAAGGTATTGACTTGGATAGTGAACTGGTTGGCAGACAGAAAGCAAAGAGTTGGAATAAATGGGTCTTTTTCCGAGTGGCAGGTACTGACTAGTGGGGTACCGCAGGGATCGGTCCTTGGACCCCAGCTATTCACAATATATATTAATGATCTAGACAAGGGAACAAGATGTAATATCTCCAAGTTTGCAGATGACACAAAGCTGGGTGGGCGTGTGTGCTGTGAGGAGGATGCCGAGAAACTCCAGGATGATTTGGGCAGAAGCATGGCAGATGCAATATAACGTGGATAAATGCGAGGTTATCCACTTTGGTGTCAAACAGGAAGGCAGATTATTATCTGAATGGCAATAGATTGGGAGAAGGGGAAGTGCAACGAGACCTGGGTGTCCTTGTGCACCAGTCGCTGAAGGTAAGCATACAGGTGCAGCAGGCGGTTAAGAAGGCAAATGGCATGTTGGCCTTCATAGCGAGAGGGTTTGAGTACAAGAACAAGGATGTCTTGCTGCAGTTGTACAGGGCCTTGGTGAGACTGCACCTTGAGTATTGTGTGCAGTTTTGGTCGCCTTATCTGAGGAAGGATGTTCTTGCCATGGAGGGAGTTTAGCGAAGATTCACCAGGCTGATACCTGGGATGGCAGGAATGACGTATGAGGAGAGATTGGGTCGATTGGGCTTATACTCGCTGGAGTTTAGAAGAATGAGAGGGGATCTCATTGAAACTTATAAAATTCTGACAAGACTGGACAGACTAGATGCAGGAAGGATGTTCCCGATGGTCGGAGAGTCCAGAACCAGGGGTCACAGTCTAAGGATAAGGGGTAAGCCATTTAGAACAGAAATGAGGAATTTCTTCACCCAGAGAGTAGTGAACCTGTGGAATTCTCTACCACAGAAGGCAGTAGAGGCCAATTCATTAAATATATTCAAGAAGGAGTTGGATATATTTCTTAAGGCTAAAGGAATCAAGGGATATGGGGAGAAAGCCGGGACAGGGTACTGAATTTGGATGATCAGCCATGATCTCATTGAATGGCGGAGCAGGCGCAAGGGGCCGAATGGCCTACTCCTGCACCTATCTTCTGTGTTTCTATATATTAATTTTGAGAAAAAAATAGAAACCTAGAAAATCAGTTAGATTGAAATGCAGGTCCATATAGGTCGCCTTCATGTTGTCCTATAGCTGTGTACGATAAAATATTTCTCCAAGATCATTGTCCAATTTTACCTGCTAAACTACAACCTTGTTCGATAAGCTGTTCTGAAAATTGCTAATCCTCTCGATAAAGTAATGCATCCCATCTGAATCTACCTCTTAATTCATACTTGTCCCTTCGTTTTTCTGTCTTGTGCCAATACAAATAGTCTGACTGACCCTCTACATTCCCAAACCTTATTTATTTCAAAACCTCAATCAGTCTTCTCCTTTCTCGTGTGAAGAGTCCTAGTTCTTTGAATCTCCCCTCGTATGTTTATTCTCTAGCCCCCTTCTCATCTTAGTGAGCTTTCTCTGTACCTTTTCCAACTGTGGATTCCAGTACTGCGCACTCTATTCCAGGTTGGGTATGACTAATACTGTATATAGTGGCAGGATTACTTTCATTGATCTATATTCCATTTCTCTCTTTATGCAACTGAACATCCCATTAACTTTTTTTGACCGCAGCCACACATTAGTTTATAATTTGCTAATTGCTCCACAACCTTGTTATTGATAATTGTGGAATTGTTTCTGGTGAGACTGGTTCATAGTTATCCAGATCCCCCCTGGATCCCTTTTCAAATAATGCATGGGACTATATTTGTAGCTATTCATGCTAAAAGCAAGAACACAAACTTCAAATGAAAAGTACTTTAATCTTTTGAAACAATTAGAATAATTGTCTGCCTCTGCAAGTTTTGGTATCTGTCTTATTATGCTTGTTTTGCTATTTGGTCAAATTCATATTTGATTTAAACATATTTCCTGAAAGTGTTTTTTAAACTATTGAACTATATCAAAAAATATTTAACCAAAATACTAAATTTATCTTTTTATTTTAAATAGAATATTCTTTGGAATCCTCCAGAATTGAAGTAAGTGAGGTTAATTTTGTGTGTTTGTGTCATTATCTGTTTGTTAAAACAGGTCCTGTATTGCTCTTGATTACTGATGTAGAATTAACCTACCTCAAATAGAACTGGGCCTCACATCAAAGTCCCTGACCTGGATGATGAAATCATGAGAACATTGCTTTCTCTTTATGGTTACCTGATACATTCCAAGTATTTTTCTGTATTGCAGGTCTCACCCACCCCCCCCCCCCCATCTTTTATTGGTTTTATTTCAAAAGCTAAACTTTAAAGTTTGTCTTCACACTGAAATGTGTAGCTCCCATACCAATTAAAACACTGCTGGTTTTGAAACATGATCAGAGTATTTCAACTGGTATGGGAGCTACACATTCCAGTGTGAAGACAAATGTACTTCATTAAATAAATGCACTGAAAGACCTGCTTAACTGGAATCTTGGGGAGACCAATCCACAAGTTGCTCAGCTAGCATGCAGAAGGAAGAAAGATGAAACCCAGTGACTAGAATGCAATAAAGCTCGAGGTAATCCAGACCACTAAAATACACAGACAGATGCTATTCCAAGCACAGAAATCCCAATCATGGCATTAGCAGGAGGGCAGGGGTAAGGAGAAGAGCATGGGAGCAACGTTCCTGTTAAGCTGCGAGACCGCACAGCGCTCTGGAGGTCCTGCGCAGGCCGCGCACCGGTATTTACATGGACGAAACCGCGCATGCGTGAACATTTGAATGGGCTGTGCAGCCAGTTAAAGGGACCGCCCACGAAAAAAAAAATCAGAGGGAACATTGGCGGGGGGTACTTTTTTATCTCCTGAGTGTAATAGTGAAGTTAATGACTTCAATACATCATACAGATAACATTTAGGAAAATAAATTAATCCCTCTAAAGTATATGTAATCATAATCCCTTAGTTTAGCAATCTAGGCCCTGGGGTTGGAGTAGTCCTGTCAATAGGCCAGTACGTTTATTAATTAATCTTAGCTTTAAGCAAATAAGGTAAGGTGAAGGAGGGAGCCAAATTTTTGAGTGAATTTGAGTGAACTTACTGGTACTTTGGCCCTCTGAGGAATATTTTTCTGCTGGGGTTTACCATTCCCATTTTTTGGGAGAAACAAATAATTGAATAAGAAAGCAGATACAGTAACATTTTTGATTTCGCACTGCACTGAGCGCATAATATTCTCGCCTTGTAAAAGTTTTTTTATGTCCGTTTCCCAAAGGCATTCGCAATTTATAATAACTTCATGCTGAATAATGTTTGTCTTAATTAATTGTTTCTCATTTAGGTTTTAAAGACATCAGTGACCGTCAGTGAGGAGAATGTGGAGAACCGAGTTCGTGACATAATGGAGATCAAAAAGGTTTCCGTCCAGAAAGATCCAAAGTAGGTTTGTGTTGATATTCTTAAGTCAGTATGAAATCTTGTGCTCAAAATTCATTTACTGCCCATTTAACCTCTTCAGTGCTTCCTGTTTGCTAATCATGCTGATCCATGTATCATTTTTAAATATCCTTCAGTGCCTGAACCAAGTGAGAATTCTTCATACTGCAGATGCTGGAAACCTGAAATATAAACAGAAAATGCTGGAAATATTCTGCAGGTCAGGTGGCATCTGTGGAGAGAGAAACAGAGTTAACGTTTCAGGTCGGTGACCTTTCGAGAAAAACGTTAACTCTGTTTCTCTCTCCACAGATGCTGCCTGACCTGCAGAGTATTTTCAGCATTTTCTGTGAACATTCTTCACAGGTGACCCTAGACAGCATCTGTATGCACATTTTCAGCAGTAGTTGCTGGCTGGGAATCCTGCCCGACTTAGTTTTTCTCATTTGCTCAGGACACTGAGCCCCACTGTAGTGCCCTCACTAAAGATTGACTAACTTAACACACAGCAGGGATCGAACATTGTAGCTCAGCAACACAGCATATGCTGCATTTACTCCCAAAGCTTTATTGCTCTCCTTTTTCCAGCAGTTTCTTACTGCCACCTCCTCCGTTTTCAAAAGCATTGATTCTTTGAGGTACGGTTCCATGGACGCTGACCACCCTCTGTTACTTATCCAAGTGGCTGTTCTTTATGTGAACCTAGATGGTGACTTGTCAATAGGTCATTTGATTGTGAGAGCATTGCAGACTAATCCGATCTGGTGCTCACCTGACATCCTAACACTGCACACTTTGCAGCACATTTCACTGGATAACAATGAGAAATGTGGCCAACACAAGCACCGAGGCCAATGGTAGTGCTCCTACCATTACCCCAACGAGTTCAGTTAACTTGGTATACACCAACAATTGAACCATTAATATTCTTAAGCTGTATGGCTGAACTGCTTAATGGTTTAATTATATGAGCCATGGAGAGAACCAATTCAACTAAATGTAATGTGCAGAGTGCTTTTAGTGATATCTAATCGCCATGTTAATGCAGATCATGCAGTAATCCAATGGATTTTCAAAGCTTTGTCACCTGTTTTAATTATAAGAGTGACAGGGCTGTTGACGGTCATTTCAATCACACCTGAGGAAGCAGAGATTATGATTGTGTTAAATGTTTATATGTAGGCCAACACAAGACCTGCAAAGCTGCTATTTTAACTCGAAACCTGAATCAGAATAAAGTAAATTTATGCTCCCATTATGCAGTAGAACCCCATTTCAGTGAATCCTGGCATACCTAAGCCAGAAATAACAACACCTGACATTCTCAAAACATGTCTGCTTACCTGAGTCATGATGCTTTCTGAAGAGTTTCACCATCACTTTAAGTTTAGCAGCACTTAACGTTGGCATGTTTTAAAGTGTCATTGCTCTGCCAGTGTCTGCTCATTTAACCATGAAGGAAGTTAACAGTTGGTGTGGTAACCAGCTATTGTTGTGGTTAACGTGCTCCAGTCTGCTCAACCACACTTTTAATTTAGACTCTAATTTTAAACAACCCAGATGAACACAGTGGAGTGCATGGTTATTGTACCACCTCATAACTTTCTTCTTTGTCAGGTGGGTGGAGAACAAAAGAGCACCAGTACTTTGGGGATCATCTCCAGCTTATAGTATTTGATGGAAAAAAAGTGCAGGCGTATGGTGTCATAGAACATTAGAATGCAAGTATACATTAGCAGTGCTGAGTTGCCAACCTAGCCACAGCTTTGGCAGGAGGCTCAAGGACTTCTCCACATAGAGATAGAATTGGAGGGTGAGTCATTAGGAAATTATAAGCCTGTTAGTCTTAACATCTGTTGTGGGGAAGTTACTAGAATCTGTTATTAGGGACAGAGTGACTAAATATTTGGACACCCAACATGGATTTGTAAAGGGTAAATCATGTTTAACGAAACTAGTTGAATTTTTTGAAGAGGTAAAGTGGTAAGAAAGAAAGAAAGACTTGCATTTATATAGCGCCTTTCACGACCACCAGATGTCTCAAAGTGCTTTTCAGTCAATGAAGTATTTTTGAAATGGAGTCACTGTTGTTACGTGGGAAACGCGGCAGCTAATTTGCGCTCAGCAAGCTCCCACAAACAGCAATATGATAATGACCAGATGATCTGTTTTTGAATTGTTGGTTGAGGGATAAATATTGGCCAGGACACCGGGGATAACTCCCCTGCCCTTCTTTGAAATAGTGTCATGGGATCTTTTACGTCCACCTGAGAGGGCAGACAGGACCTCGGTTAACGTCTCATCCGAAAGACGGCACCTCCGACAGTGCAGCACTCCCTCAGTACTGCACTGGAGTGTCAGCCTAGCTTTATGTGCTCAAGTCCTTGGAGTGGGACTTGAACCCACAACCTTCTGACTCAGAGGTGAGTGTGCTACCCACTGTGCCGCAGCTGGTAGATAAGGGAGTGTCTATAGATGTTATTTATATGGACTTCCAGAAGCCATTCCACACAAGAGACTCTTAACAAAATTGAGAGTACATGGAATAGGAGGTAATCTATTGACATGAGTAGGAAATTGGTTGAGGTAGGAGACAGAGTAGCGATAATGGGTATGTACTCAATTTGGCAGGATGTGACTAGTGGTGTCTCTCAGGAATCTGTAATGGGGCCTCAGCTTTTTTGCTATATTTATAAATGACTTGGTATGAAGGAATAGAGAGTCATACAGTATATCCAAGTTTGCTGACGGCACTAAGTTAGGTGACACAGTAAATAGTGTGGATTGGAGCAGAAAGTTGCAACAAGACATTGACACAGTAGATTAAATGAGTGGGCAAAACTGTAGAGATGGAGTTTAATGTGGGGAAGTGTGAAGTCATCCACTTTGGACCTAAGAAATGTAGATCAGAGTATTTTGTAAATGGCAAGAATCTAGGAACTGTGGAGGAGCAGGGAGATTTAGAGGTCCAAGTACAGAAATCACTAAAAGCTAGTGGACAGGTTAAAAAAATAATTAAAAGGCGAATAGAATGTTGGCTTTTATCTCAAGGGGGGGGGGGGGGGCTGGAATACAATTGGGTGGAAATTATGTTAGTTATATAAAGCTCGGGTTAGACCCCTGTCTGTCTTCAGTCTGGGCACCGCACCTCAGGAAGGATATACTGGCCTTGGAGGGGGTGCAGCGCAGATTCACCAGAATGATGCTGGGGCTAAAAGAGTTAAATTATAAGGACAGGTTGCATAGACTAGGCTTGTATTCCCTTGAGTATAGAGGCTTAAGGGGTGACCTAATTGAGGTTTTTAAGATGATTAAAGGATTTGATCGGGTCGATGGAGAGAAACTATTTCCTCTGGTGGGAGAGTCCAGAACAAGGGGGCACAACCTTAAAATCAGAGCTAGTCAGTTCAGGGGGGGATGTCAGAAAGCACTTCGTCACACAAAGTCTAGCGGAAATCTGGAACTCATGCCACCAAAAAGCTAGGTCAATTGAAAATTTCAAAATTGAGATTAATAGATTTTTGTTAGGCTGGGTAAATGGAGTTAAGATACAGATCAGCTGTAATCTAATTGAATGATGGAAGAGGCTCGAGGGCCTGAATGACCTCCTGCTGTTCCTATGTCACTTTCAGCTACTCTTGTAAGAAGCTTGAAACATAAGAACAGAACTAGACCATTCAGTCCCTCAAGCCTGTTCCACCATTGTACCTGGCGATAACGGAGACCTGGCTCAAAAAAGGGCAGGATTGGGTTTTAAATATTCCTGAATATAAGGTGTTCAGGAAAGATGGGGAAGGAAAGAAAGGAGGTGGGATGGCAGAATTGGTTAAGGAGAATGTTTGTGTTGGAGAGAGGATGTCCTGGAGGGGTCATGGACAGAATCTATTTGCTTAGAGTTCAGAAACAATAGAGGTGCCATTACACTACTAGGTGTATTCTATAGGCCACCAACTAGTGGGAAAGATAGAGGAGCAAATTTTCAGGGAAATTACAGAGAGGAACACGAACTATAGAGTAGTGATAATAGGAGACTTCGGTTATCCTAATATCGCATGGGATAGTAATAGTGTAAAGGGCAGAGAGGGGGAAGAATTTCTGAAGTGTGATCAGGAGAACTTTCTTGATCAGTACGTTTCTGGCCCAATGAGGAACGAGGCATTGCTGGATCTGTGGAATGAGGTGGATCCATTGGAGCAAATGTCAGTAAGGGAACATTTGGGAAACAGTGATCATAGTATCATAAGGTTTAGATTAGCTATGGAAAAAGACTGAGCAATCTCGAGTAAAAATAATTAATTGGAGAAAGGAAAATTTCATTGGGTTGAGAATGGAATCAAAGATTGGCAGGCAAAACTGTAATTGATTAATTAATTAATTTTAAAGCAATTAATCGCCTTTAAAGAAGAGATGGTTTGGCTACAGTTGAGGTACATTCCCACGAGGGGGAAAGGTAGGGCAACTAAAGCAAGAGATCCGTGGATGGCGAAAGAGATAGAGAGCAAGATGAAGCAGAAAAAGAGCATGTATAACAGATGTCAGGTTGAGAATACAAGTGAAAATCAGGCTGAATATAGAAAGTTCAGAGGGAAAGTGAAAAAGAAAATAAGAGGGGCAAAGAGAAAGTATGAATAGATTGGCAGCTAACATAAAAGGGAATTCAAAAGTCTTCTATAGGCGTATAAATAGTAAATGGGTAGTAAGAGGAGGGGTGGGGCCGATTAGGGACCAAAAAGGAGACCTATGCATGGAGGCAGAGGGCATGGCTGAGGTACTAAATGAGTACTTTGCATCTGTTTTCATCGAGGAAGAAGATGCTGCCAAAATCATAGTGAAAAAGGAGGCAGTGGAGATACTGAATGAGATAAAAATTGATAAAGAGGAGGTACGAAAGGCTGTCTGTATTTAAAGTTGATAAGTCACCAGGACCAGATGGGATGCATCTTGGGATGCTGAGGGAAGTTGAGGAGGAAATTGCGGAGGTACTGGCCATAATCTTCCAATCCTCCTTGGATACGGAGGTGGTGCCAGAGGACTGGAAAATTGCAACTGTTACACCCTTGTTCAAAAAAGGGTGCAAGGATAAACTCAGCAACTACAGGCCAGTCAGTTTAACCTCAGTAGTGGGGAAGCTTTTAGGAACGATAGTCAGGGACAAAATTAACAATCACTTGGACAAGTGCGGATTAATTAAGGAAAGCCAGCACAGATTTGTTGAAGGCAAATCGTGTGTAACTAACTTGATCGAGTTTTTTGATGAGGTAACAGAGAGGGTTGATGAGGGCAATGCTGTTGATATGGTGTATATGGACTTCCAGAAGGCATTTGATAAAGTGCCACATAATAGGCTTGCCAGCAAAGTTGAAGCCCATGAAATAAAAGGGACACTGGCTGCATGGATACAAAATTGGCTAAGTGACAGGAAACCGAGTAGTGGTGAACAGTTGTTTTTCAGACTAGAGGAAAGTATACAGTTGTGTTCCCCAGGGGTCGGTACTAGGACCACTGCTTTTCTTGATATATATTAATGACTTGGGTGTACAGGACACAATTTCAAAATTTGCAAATGACACAAAACTTGGAAGTATAGTGGATAGTGATAGACTTCAAGAAGTCATAGACAGGCTGGGTGAAATGGGCAGACACTTGACAGAT
Source organism: Somniosus microcephalus (assembly GCF_052327205.1). Taxonomy (NCBI): domain Eukaryota; kingdom Metazoa; phylum Chordata; class Chondrichthyes; order Squaliformes; family Somniosidae; genus Somniosus; species Somniosus microcephalus. The sequence continues at coordinate 42,662,480 of NC_140988.1, forward strand.
GAAGTTTAACGCAGAAAAGTGTGAAGTGATGCATTTTGGTAGGAAGAACGAGGAGAGGTAGTATAAACTAAAGTACAATCCTGAAGGGGGTGCATGAACAGAGACACCTGGGGGTATATGTGCACAAGTCGTTAAAGGTTACAGGGCAGGCTGAGAAAGCAATTAAAAAAGCATACGGCATCCTGGGCTTCATAAATCGAGGCATAAAGTACAAAAGCAAGGAAGTTATAATGAACCTTTATACAGGAAAAGTTCTGATATCTGGGACCGGCGTGATACCGATCTATCAAAAGTTCCAGAGTGGTGAGCGGATTATCTACCCAGGCTGTTTTTAACTAAGAAAAATTTAAAAATCAAGAAATGTGCAATATACAGTAATTGGGTACTCACCTACAGAATGTTGTGTTAAATGGATGGTGAAAGATGCTTGATTAAGTACAGTACTGCCAGTTGATGGCAATCCATAACTTAACAGTAAAACAAAACTTATAAACGACTGTGCGGTGCACTAAATCGACTACTGTACAGTATAAAGTACTGTATGGTGGTTGACTGTACACTTATTCCAAGCCAACTGGTTCATCAGGATCATGCACTTCAACAGATTGTTCAGGCACTTCCACTGCTCCAACTCTTTTTTGGAAGCTTTCTTAAACATGTCCCGGATGTCTGCTTGCTTAGTGGACTCTTGCTGCCTTTGTAGAAAGGTAGACTGCAGAATATGGAGCTGCATAACTTCTTGGGCAGAATAGCAAGAACGGCTTTCAGCAAATTTCATGAATGAAGCAAGATCTGCAGCTTTAGCCCAAGAAATCTTGTTCACTTCAGAAATCTCATCGTCTTCATTTTCCATCACACTTTCCTTTTCTTTCTTTGGATTCAAAACAGTCTCCATTATTTCATCATCACTTAGCAAATGCACAACAGCAACTTCTCTATCTGCATCAACCCACTGCTCAATATCACTTTCACTGAGGCGATGTAGAGGGTTTGCTGGGCCTACATCTTTCACCATGTCAGCCATTTCCATTACTGCAGTCTTCCGCAGACGAAGATTGAACCCATGAAATTCCTCCTCTGCAGAAGAACCTTCAGCAAACATTACAGAAGGCCACAATTTGGACCAGGCTTGTCTCAAAGTGTGACCTTTCACCAATTTCCAGGAACATGCAACATTAAAGATGGCATCTTTAAGATTGTATTCCTTCTGAAATGCCTGAACACCTGTATTGTCATCTTGGCTTATCAGTCTACGTAGGATGTCTTTCTTGTAATGACACTTGAGATTTTGGATAACGCCCTGGTTCATGGGTTGTATGAGAGAAGTTACATTTGGTGGCAAATAAATGGTGAAAATATTTCCAGAAACCAACTCTGATTCATGCGGATGGGCTCTACAATTATCCAGCAATAAAATGCATTTGCTATCTTCAGGTTTCCTTATTCTACGGAAATGTTCCCTCACAGATGGAGCAAAAGTATGATGGAACCAATTTGAAAAGATTTCCTTATCCATCCAAGCATTTGCTTGAGCTTTGCACTCAACAGGTAAGTGCCTCACATTTTTAAATGCACGGGGATTTTTATACTTCCCAATGATGAGACGTTTAACCCGGTGTGATCCAGCAGCGTTCGCACATGTTAGCACGGTTACACGATCTTTATTTTTCTTGTAACCTGAAGCATTAGCCTCACTAGTCCCAGCAAGTGTTGATTCTGGCAAAAATCTCCAAAATAAGCCAGTTTCATCGGCATTGTATAGCTGTGCTGGCGACAAATCATGTTGCTGCACAATCCGATTGAAATAATCGCAGTATTCTTCTGCGGCGTCGTGATCAGCTGATTTCTTCTCCCCGCAAACATCGAGTCGTCATATCCCATGCCGTGCCTTGAAGCACGATAGCCATCCATCAGAGAAAGCACACTTGTCAGTGAGCTCCATCTTTGCGTAAAAATCCTTCGCTTTTTCGATTAGCATGGGTCTGGAAATCGGAACACCCTCTGAATGCTTCAGAGCGAACCACTCATAAAGCACGGTATCCAGCTCTTCAAGCTTAGGCTTACAAAGCGTGCGCCGTTTCTCTACACTCTTAGATGTCTCCGAGCTTGCATAAAACTTGAGCAGCTTATCCTTCTGTGCTTTGATGTACATTGTTGACGAACCGATTTTGAATTCTTTCATAATGTGCATATGCTTCGCTCCTATTTCTAGTCGTTTGCATAAATCAATTTTCTGTTTTAAAGTTAACACCACTCTCTTCCTTTTGGTTGGATCAACTTTTGGGATATCCATAATGCAGTCCAATGAGTTGCAGCAGCGTTGGAGACACAGTACTGTACTGGAACCCCAAAAAATGGCAGATCAGAAGAGGCTACCGGCAGCATGGGAGAGCGAGACTCCTGATGCAGGGTTTCTGAGGTGTTCCGACTTCCGCTGGTGCCAAGAGGCCGAGTAGTGGCAGTTTGTAGAACTACCCCCACTGACTAACTCGGCAACCGTTGGAGACTCGGACTCGGAACCGGCAACATTACTGTTTTCGGGGGGTGAATTTTGCCGGTAGAGCGAGGTTTCCGGACATACAACCTCTGGTTAAACCAAAGTTTCCTGTAAAACACTGGTTCAGCCTCAACTGGAGTATTGTGTCCAATTCTGAGTACTGCACTTTAGGAAGGATGTAAAGGCCTTCGAGAGGGTGCAGAAAAGATTTACGAGAATGATTCCAGGGATGAGGGACTTCAGTTACGTGGATAGACTGGAGAAGCTGCGGTTGTTCTCCTTAGAGCAGAGAAGGTTGAGAGGAGATTTGATAGAGGTGCTCAAAATCATGAGGGGCCTGGACAGAGCAGATAGAGAGAAACTGTTCCCATTGGCGAAAGGGTCGAGAACCAGAGGACACAGATTTAAGGTGAGTGGTAAAAGAACCAAAGGCGACATGAGGAAAAACTTTTTTACGCAGCAAGTGGTTAGGATCTGGAATGCACTGCCTGAAAGTGTGGTGGAAGCAGACTCAATCATGGCTTTCAAAAGGGAATTGAGTAAGTACCTGAAGGAAAACATTTTGCAGGGCTACGGGGAAAGGGCAGGGGAGTGAGACGAGCTGAAGTGCTCTTGCAGAGAGATGGCACGGACTCGATGGGCCGAATGGCCGCCTCCTGTGCTGTAACCATTCTATGATTAGATCATGGTTGATCTGTATCTTAACTTCATTTACTCACCCTTGATATCCATTGATGCTCTTACCTAACAAAAATCTGTCGATCTCAGCAAGATTGTCTCCCTATCCTCTAAATTCTGTCATAGTTATTAAAACAAGGAGATCAAAAAGAGTAAATAAGAAAATTAAATCTAATTCAGTTTGTAGCAAAATATTTTGACCTTGAGTTAAAGTATATTATAATATAGCAAATAACACTTCGTGTTTTTGACACACTGCACTGCAGCAACCAATAAAATCCACGTTGTAATCATTTTACATTATAAAAAGATCAATGCAACTGATTCTCTTTTAAATCCAGTTGCGCAATTAGTTGGATCGCTGGGATAAGAGGTCTTGTCAAATTTTTTGTCTTAAAATACTCCTGTACAGTGCCTTGTGACATTTTACTACGTTAAAGGCGCTATATAAATACAAGTTGTTTGTTGTAAAATGGAATTTAAAAAAGGCCGACAAGTTCCTTTATTGATGTACTTTTTTTCTTAGGTTCAAGTTAAGTTTACAGATTTGCTTGCTTCAAATCTCCGGCTTTAAAAAACTCTTTGTTGATGTAGAAAACCTACGGAAGCAGCCATTTGACTCTTCAAACAAGCAACATGAAGATATGCTAATAAAGGTATGTTTTTCTTACTTATTTTCAGTCTCACTATTTACCCAGGCAACCTTGTCTTGCAAGACTGCAATATTTAGGGATTTCTTTTGAGAAGATAAAGGATATGTCACTCATAATAAGTTACCTACTTCTCTCCTGTTTTTGCTGAAAGAAAAGAACTTGCATTTTGCTTGCTGAGATTGACTTTTTATGTGCAAGGGCTATATTGTGCACTGCCCCAAAAATTATTCCAATGGGTGCAAATAAAGGGTGGTATCATTTCCCAGGTTTTTGCTAGGAATGCGCTGATGAGCACCCCTTTGAAATGAGGTTTAAAGAGAAGCATGGCTCAGTTATTTTGTGAGTGCGTTCTTAAAGGTGAATGCCATTTGTATCTTCAAGCTTTCTTTCCACTTGTGAACAAAAAAAAATCTTCCTCTTGGATGAAAAGTGGTAATTTTATTAAAAATTATCCAAAAATTCAGGAGTTGCACAAACTGGATAAAGCTTGGTTTGTCCTGGTGTGATTGAGCAGCCCAGGGTCAAATAAGTGTGACTCTCTGGTTATGGGTTGCGACAGAACAGTTCCAATCAGCCTTGAAACAAACTATTCTGTTTAAAGCCCTGCATTTTTCTTTGTTGCAATTTGCACTAAGGATTTGCTTTGTTGCAGTTTCCTAGTTCACTGATTTATCACATTTACTATTTATTTATTTCTTCCATGACTTTCAGCTGTGGAATTTGCTGATGCCTCATGTACAACTAGAGTCAAGAATCACCAAGCAATGGGGTGACATTGGTTTTCAAGGTGATGATCCTAAAACTGACTTCAGAGGCATGGGAATGCTGGGGTTATACAATCTAGTGTAAGTCCTCATATCTTTGTATAGTTATAGTATATAAGTAGCCCCAAACCTTTAAAACACACTGGTTAAGTAACCCTATACATCTTAAACATTCTGGCCTTTAAGTGATGTTCTAACTTTTAACTGGTTCAGACTTGTGTTCAGTTACACCTATTTAAAAAAAAAATTGGCCTGCTAAGTAAATCTTTGGACCTAGTGAACAGAAACTATTTGATACCAGTCTGTCCACTTCAGCAATAATCTGATCTCTGACTGTTGTGTTTGTTATGCCTTAGAATATGTTCGGTTTAAAGTCCTCAATCTTTCCTTTAATAATTAAACAATGATTATAGCCCCAATTTTAACCTTCTGCAACAAACGAGAACAGGGAGTACGGGTGTGGTTAAAATAGGGGCAGAGTGCAGACCTCCCTATTGGTACTGCACTCCCGCCACCCATTATTTTAACTCTCAGGTTTTGGGAGGTGTGCGAGACTTCCATCACAAGCATGCGAGGGCCTCAAATATTCAACAGCTGGGACCGATGGTGTCATTCAGACCCTAATGCTATTTCAAAACTGGGCCACGCAAGCTGCGCATAGTGCCGATCACACCCGGGAAAGCTGGCATCAGAAGGTTCCAGGGCCAGAAATAGTGTGCTCCTCTGGGCCGCACAATAAAATCTTGAGCCACCGCTGCCCACTGCCCCACCTCTGACAGCGAAGCCATCCCAACCTCTCCTCCTTCCCTGAGCATTTGCCTTGGGTGAGTGCTCTCGTGGGTTCCCGGCGGCTGTCTCCAGCTGTGCGAAATGCCGATCCCTCCTGCTGGCTTCCTCAGTCATGCCCGCTGTAATCAGGCAGGAGACTTCCTGGAAAATGGTAATGATACCTGGGGGTTAAAATGGCCCAGGCCTCTTGCTGGGGCAGCTGTGCAAGCTTGTTGCTCATCCCACCCCACTCCCCCAATGCCACACTCGTTTTCAGAGTTAAAATCAGGGCTTGTGTGTTTTAAAAAAAAAAAAAAACCAGAAGGTTTTTGCATGAATTGATGTGTTAATTTAGACTATATTAACATTTTAATCAATTTAATTTAGTGGCAAAAGACTTGATTAGCTGAGATTCCTTTTTTGGCAGGGGGGGGGTGGTGGGGTTCCCAGTGAAGCTCCTACTGAGCTGATGGAAATATCCTTTGATGGTAAGGTAGATGTTCTGTTTGAGAGATGTAAGTGGTATAATTCTTATTGTTAGAATTATTTAGCCTCCTGTATATTTATTTTTAAAAAGTCCTGGTACATTGATTGCCTTTGATACACCTGGGGAAACAAGATTTCACATGTGTTGTTCTGCTGTCAAAAATGAGCTACAGTTGATTTTTCCCTGTGCTAACTCTGGTGATGCACAGGGCACTTTGCTTCATAGAAGGAAGAAGAAAAGCCAAATTGTGTCAGATTTTGACACTGAATGGCATGTGTGATTTTTAACTTGCTATGATTAAAACCCTTTTAGGTTCTTTGGGAAACACTACACAGAAGCAGCTCGCCAGACTCTTTCACATTCAAATCACCCCAAAATAGGGTAAGTGAAAGACTCCATCTCACTCATTTTACAAAGAAAGGGTTAGCAAAAATATTTGGGCACTTAACTTGGGCATGGTGGCTCCTTTTGAGGCCTGTTTAAAATCTCACTTTCAAAATAAGTGAGGAAATTCAATCCAAATATTATCTGAAATGACAACTAGCAGCACTGATTTCTTACAATAGCCTTAACTGAGCTGTTGGCAGAGTTTGTGATTTTTCTACCATAAATATCTCACTATTCTAAAAGTACACATGACTTTACGAAATCATTCTTTTCAGTATCTTTTAAATGAAAGCCAGGTTGGGCACTTTTTTTTAAGAAGGAAAAGAATGAAATCTCACAATTACAACTTCCAGACTAGTCATTTGATGGCCATCAAATTTTGGGTGTGGATTCATGCTGTAAAAATATCACTGAATTTGTAAACTGGGTATGATGCAGTCACATTCAAGGTGTCTGGCAATGGTACTTCCATTTATTGTGATTGAATTGGTTAATTACATAGACAAAAACAACAGAATAATTCAACTGCTTTTACTAGACTTTGGAAAAATGGATCTTAAATTATTTTATCAGCCAATGAATATAACCAGAGCCGCTCAGGGTGAGTGGAGACCTGAAATAAGTTGCCAATGCATAGGAAATATGCTAATAAAACTAAGATTAAAAACCTCTTAATGGGTAGAAAATGGCCTTATTCAATTCTTACTTTGTACAGAAAGTAATTTGTATTATAGTTGCATATTGAATCTGCAATAAACTAAGTTTATTTAATAAATTAAAAATATTTTCCTTTTCTGAGCATCAGAATGTAGTCATGATATTTAAATTCGTTTGACAGCTAAAGCTATTTTATGATGTGTTCCCAATTCCAGATATTCCTATGCTATAGTTGGAATAAATCTCACTGAAATGGCTTATAGTATGCTGAAGAGTGGCTTGCTGAAGCCTCATTTCTACAACCTGGTTTCTGGAGTTCCTCAGTTACATCATTTCCATCAGTTTTATTGTAAGTGCTTTAAAATGTTTCTTTCCACAACTTCTCACCAGTGCAGAATATATTTTGTTTGCTGCAATGTTACTGTGACTATTTGCACAGATACCCATCTCTATAATCTCCAATTTGGTGTAAACTGTTCAAAATTAAAATATCCCGTGTTAATTTAATACAGCCACATGAAAATAGTTCATTTCTAGCAATAGTAATGTATCTGACTGTTGCAGCATATCCCAGTTTTAGATTGACTGTGTTTGCCAAATGGATCATGTTTTTGATACCTCACTACACACCTTAGTGGCAGATGAATAACTGAATATTTTTGTTTTCCAAAGGGACATTCTTGTAATTTGCACTTTCTGACCCCATATTATTATGTAATTTTGCATGATCTGACATTAGACATTGGATTTTCTTCATTACTAGTATGGTTAACTCACTCGAACCTTGATCTGGATCATTTTCATAAAATCACACAACTGAGATTGCTAACTTACTGCATAGGAAATTGCAGGGAGAAATCCATGGTGGGAACAGCAGTGAACTGCATAGGCTTAAATTAAACCATCTAATGTCAGCAAACCATGCGTTTTTCAAAAAGTGACCCACTCCATTTTTGACAATATTTGGGTGACTAAATAACTTTTGGGGGGGGGGGGAGAAAGAGAGCTCAAGTCTGCAAATTACACACTTTATTTTGATTTTCTTTATGAAATGCAGCATTTTAAGTGGCTATATTTCCAGATGTGATTAAAGATGCCTTTCTGTGACTGCTGTGTCTCACTCTGTACACTAATAAGTTGCTATGTTGTCAAAAATGTAGGTTAGCTTAACCAAATTTAGACAGTTTGTTAGACATAAAAGTTTATTTTTTCTCATTGTTCAGAATCTGCAATGATATTGCAATAACTGGTCTCCATGAAAGTTTAAAATATGTTCTATACTAAAGAACTTTGGGTAGGCAGATTCACTGATGAAGTACTTCCCTTCAGGACACCTGCCATTCTACAGTCCTTCACTACAGCTGAAGTGAGCATCTAGTATTTTTTTAAATTACAGCAGAAGCAACATAAGAGTATTGCAGATGAATCACTAACTTTAGCATTGCTATAAATGAAAGTTTTCGCTACTGCTGTTTAGCTATCTGCTGTTTTGACCATTGCTATTTATCTAATGGCTTTTTATTGCTTATTATAGAATGTGCAGTATTTGCATAAGCATTATTTGATAGTCGTTCATACATTCATAACTGAAATCGGTGGGTAGTTTTGTTTATATCTCTTAAATATAGGCGAAAGTGTTACTTGGAAATATTTAGGAATATACATTCTAATACCATTGCTACAACTATTTTGGAGATCATATTGGACCAGAGATTTTACTTAAATGTTGTATATATGGGTTGATTTTTATGCATTCCAAAAATGATACAAACCGTGTAGGGATTTGAAACACTGTTTGCTTCTGACACTTTCCAGTATGAAGCGCCTTTGGACATTTTACTATGTTAAAGGCACTATATAAATGCAAGTTGTTGCTGTTGTAATCTGGTGACAGGCTCAAAATTGAATTTTTCCTCTTCCCAGTGACTAAGTCGTGTGTATATTTTTTTAAGTCTACAAATGTTTTCTTAAACCATTCTTTGACTTAATCTGTCCTCTTGGATTTCAAATGCTGAGTGCAGATTCCACAGCTGGATATTTTAACCATAGCAACAGAGGATTGTACACCTAGGCAGGTTACTATAGGCATTCAGTTTGACATGCAAGTGAGTACAAGTGGATTTTTAAGTACTAGTAAATGGACAGGGTGGAAAAGAAGCATTATGTGAGGTAGCCAGTCTTTATGAATAATAGTTTCCATCTTGTTTTAGGTTACCTGATGTATGAGTTTGACCAGTTCTGGTTCAAGGAGGCACCATCCAGCATCATGGAATTCAACCACTACAGAGAGCAATTTCATGAAAGGATAAAAGAGATGTTACAAGATCCCAACACAGTGTTTACCCTGAACTTCAATAAATAGACAGTAAAATGCATGAAACCGATGAAGTAGCACTTGGGATTAATTGGAAGAAATGAGATTATGCAGTGGATCTGTGATCTTTCAGTGGATTTCTTGCTTGTAAATAGGAACCTATTAACATTATATGACTGACATTCAGGATGGGTCCATTTTCAATATAAATATACCATCACAATTGTTTCAGGTTGCCTTGTGTTTGATGGCATAAATGTGGATAATTTATTTAGAATATCCATAATGCAGATATTGAAATGGTACTTCGTTATTGAAGGAACCATTGAAATGTATTTAGATTTGATTTGAGATGTTCAGTTTTCCTTTTGGAGCGCAGCATGTGACATAACTTGAGAATTCATTCCTTTAAAAATGTTTCATTACAGTTTGTCTTTTTGTTATTGTTGATGCTAATACACACAGTTTCATAAACCCCTCTACAAAGTTTAAAGCAGAATTTGTTTTTGAATTGTCACTCAGTGACTTTTAATCTACTGCAGTGAAGTAGTGAATAGGGCTACTTGGAAGTAATTCCAATGCTGTAATCTCCCCAACTGTGAGAAAAAAGCGTGCGTGGTTTAGCTATACCTGTCATCTGAACTTTAAATTGCGATTACTGTTGTGGAAACTACTTCCATGAGTCTATTATTCATGCTAAAATACATCATGGAGTTGGAGGAAAATAGTTCTTGGTGGCATGGTAGACCTCACCAGGATGTTCCATGTATCTAACATCTTCGAAGGGTTAATGTCTGTGTGTGATGTAAAACTAAATTTTCCAGCAATAATCTGTTTTAATCTGACTACAGTAATGCCAAAAAAGTTCTAAAGTAGCAATTGATTTATTTATTTAATAGTCTGACTCTTGGACATGTTTTAAAAAAAAATCCTTGTAGTGTGTTATATAAATAGATTATTGATTGCAGATAAATTTATAGTGATTACATTACAAACTAATCTTTCCATAAGGACATCCTAGTCTGTCAATTACACGGAGTTTATGACCGAGTTCAAATTGTTGACAATCTTGCTTGTACAATTAAGCGGAGGGCCTCTTGAGGTATGCACCTTTCATATTTGAGTGCTTTTGACACGTGTGAAGTGTAAACTAGCTGGTACTACCAAGTGCATTGTAATGCCTCCCACCATCATCTTCCACAATGAAAAACAAAGTCTACCAAGAAAAAACATTGAAAATTATTTTTAAATAATGACTGATTATGGGAAAATTCTAATGAGTATTATTGTCAGTACAGTATTTGAAGAGGTGCAAGGAAAAATGTACACCATCTTGTGATTTTGAGCCTCATCACACTCAGGAAGGTAGCAGTAAGTGTTGTTTTTCCATGCACCATTCCTGCTTTGAGAATTCTTTTAGTGTATGATCGCCAGTGGAACGTTTTATATTTATTACTGGTGTGATTATTCTGGATAAAACATTTGTACCTGAACATTGTTGATGTTTGTTGGATGAAATGCTTCTTTCCAGAAAAAGATGCTATGATATTTGAAGTTTATATAGATTTCTACGGATGGCTTTCCATATAACGGATGGGGGGGTGGAGCTTTATTTTATGAACTTTTGCTCAAATAAATAGTTTAACTGCAACAAGTGTACCTTGTATTTATTTTGATTCAGCTCTGGGATTTTTTGCTTTGAATTTTGAGTTTTTAATTTAATCATTGTAAGTCTATTGTGCATCTACACAAAATAATGTTGCTTTAAAGGCACTGAATACTACGGGACAGAAATTGGTTTTGTACCGATTACTGGCTCGAAGTGGGCGGCACATCTGGAACGCGCGCCTGAAGACCCGGGCCCCATTTCTATAATTTTGCCCGATTGGTGTCTGCAGCTTGCTGATATTAAGGAAATGAGGAAAGTTTGCAGATTTCTGTATAACCTTGTACCTTTCAGAATCCACCACACCTTTTTAATTGCTAGAGTTTGTACCACTTCTGCAGTTGAAGGCATTTAATGGAGGCTGATTGGACTCCCCAGTGTATTTATTGAAGGATGGCCACTGAGCTGTTGGCAAAATGCAGTTCAGATGGCCAGATCAAGTTGATATTTCTAGTGAATTTTCTAGGGAAAAAATGCCCACATTAGTTTCCTTAATAGATGTGCTGCAACATGTGACTGCCAGTGGTACTACCACTGGCGCATAGTGTCTCATTGCTACATCACTCATTCTCAAAATAAATCTCAGTATGCCTCTGATAGAATAAGTCTTAAGTGACTAGCTTTGTGTTCAAATTACTTGATCACCAAATAAATCCATTGATGTCAAATAGAATTCATAATGGGCATTTTATAAATGTTGCTTGTAAGTTGTTTAAACTCATTCACGTGATCCTCTCTAGAGGCGGAGGAGTCGTGATGAAGTGGACTGTTTGAGATTTTTAATTGTATGGTGTTTTTCTCTGGATTTTTTTTCCTGATCTTCGGTCTGCTCTCACTACCAATGAGTGGCAGTTTTTCAGCTATTCAGGACTATGAGTATTATTGGCTGGTTGCTGAGGAAGTCAATACCAGGGGTTTGGCTCCAAGGACATGGCATCAGTGCTGGAAAATGTTCAATGACATCATCAGTGTTGTCAAAAGAAGAGTCTTACCTCTCCGATCAATTACTCTCCTCACACCTCCCTTGCTTCCCTTCATGCTCCTACAGCCACTGCATCCCACTTCACTCCTACTTGCAATGGGAAACTTTAATTTTCACAGACTGGGAGAAGCAAAAAGGCAGCAAATTTCTTGGCCTAGAAATTCGGTGGGGTTAGCGCCCAATTAGAGGCGTTAGAGGGCCTTGCGCCGGAATTATAGCTGCGATCGAAATTGCGTTGGGCCCTACCATCGGCATTAGCCGGTAGCGCTGCGCCGGCACCGATGACGTCATCGGTGTGCGCAGCGTCCCGGTTGCTGTGGTAACGCGGCCGGACGCCCAAATTCAGTTGCGGCCGCCTCGCCCGTGGCAGCTGCAACCAACGATTGTTCAACGGGATGTTGCAGCACGTAGCGCCGGCGCATTAAGGTGGAGCGGCGGCCGGCCGCTTTCCCGGCGGCCGCCTGCCCGCACCTCCCTCCCCGGACTCCTCCACCACCCCCCCGCGGCACTGATGTGTGTGGCCCGCGAGCCCGGCACTTCTCCGAGGTGCCGGGCTCATTTGTCGGGCGAATCGACCGGTCAGCGGTCGGCTGCAGGCAGCTCCTCCTCAACAGAAGGAGGAGGCCTGCAGTACCCCAGCCTGCCGCGCCGCAGCGGGGGATTAGCGCCGCAAACCTGCATTCAGCGCCCATAGCGAGGCGCTGAAACCCTCCATTAGCGCCCGCAGCCGTCTGGGCGCGGGGCAGCTGAATTTTTGGCGGGCGCAGCGGCAATTATCGCGGGCGCAAAAGCCCTGGCGGAGGCAAACCTAATTTCTAGGCCCTTTGTGTTTAAACCAATTTTCTAGAATATTATGGGCTGGATTTTCTCCGTGGTGGCAGGGATAGCTGGTTGCGGGTTCCGGTCCCGCTCCCAGCTGCAGCCGCTCTGTCAGATTTTCCCTTGATTGGCCTTAAGCCTGCCCAATTAACAGAAAGCGGGTCTGATGACATAATTTGCTGATGTGTCATCAGCCAGTTTCCTTAAAGGGACCACGGCCATATTGAGTTTGACAGTTGTTCTGTCAGTGTTTTACAGCATTGAGGTGCTACAAACATTGCACAAAGTTGGGCGGTTGCACCCAGGCTCTCCAATGACTCCATATGCGTATAAAGGGAGTCACAGCACGCAGGGAGGTTCTCTTCCCTTCCAAGGGTGGAAGAGACCTCCCCAGGACACCAACGTAGCCTGGCTGCACATTGCACAGGAGGGCAAAAGCAGGGATGTCGTCGGGAGTCCCTGGCAGCAGTGGCGCCAACCTTTCAATGATCTCAGTGGATCACGAAACGTTACTGCAAAGCCACACTCAAACTCCCCCTGCTGTGCCACTCAACACATCCCCATCACTCTGCCTTCCCTACCCTTCTCCTGCACATCCTTACACCAACTTACCTTGCACCTCCACCCATCCCTCTCTATCTATATTATCACTTCCCCATCTCACTAGCCACCCCTCACACTCGCCCTCATCCCACTGCAACAGCACACAAGGGTAGGCACTTGAGAGGTTTAGCCAATGTCCATGTGAAGTTTCTGGTAATGAGTTGTCATAGTGAAATCTATATTTTCAACAATGCCCTTTATTGGACAGATTTGTGTGCACCTCGAGAAGTGTCTTACTGAGTTCCAGTGAATGTTGAGACATAACTTCCACCCCCCCCCCCCCCCCCCCCCCACTGCTATAGCGATGAATGCTTTACGGTGCTGGTGTGGGATGGTGTCAACCTGGCGCATCATGTGGCAGCCAGGGTTTACAGCATAAAGTGAAGTAAATCTGGCCATGGTGATACCATTGCTGGCCTCCCGGGCAGCAATGTTGTCAGGGGCTGATGCCCTGTGCAGCATCAGGTGATGGCGGAGAAGGTTGGTATTGTTGGTGCTGCTGGTGTGCCTGGTGATGTTGGTGTTGGGGCTGAATGTGGAAGGAATCAGAGGAGCAAGGTGAGAGAGTTTCTAGGGCACTGGTGTTGCTGCAATAGATGGCAGCTGCAGGTGAGATGACAGAAGCAATCTGTCAATAGTGAGAGAGGTTGTTCCAATGAGGTGGCACTGGACATACAGTTAACTCTAAAAACTTGCAAGCTAAAGAAATCTTTATACAGTATGTCTTACAAATGCAGTAACCAACAGTTTCTGCGCTCTGAAACTGGCATCCTTTACACCACTTCTGTAGCTGTCGGCTTATCGGATACATCAGAGCAGAGATACATCAGGGTGAGCTGGTGTGTTTCTTGAGCAGCGGGTAACCTGTGGGGGAGCACATAAAATTGGAAAGAAGCCTCAAAATACCATTAAATTGGCTGTTAAGCCATTTAATCTCAATTATCCTGTTCTCCCCAGGCCACACGGTATCAGGTCAGTTCTCCGCTGACAGACCTGACACCTGGGAGACTGAGGCGGGTTGACAGCGGGTTTCCTACCCACTGTCAATCTTTGCTATTTTGACAGCGGACCCGCCTCCAAACCCGCCCTCTGAGCGCTGGCAAAATCAAGCCCTATGTTTTGAACCAACAAGAGAATAGGCATTTTAGATTTAGTGATGAGTAATGTGCCTGAATTAGTCAACAATCTAACTAAGGGAACACCTAGCTAATGGTAACATGATTGAATTGGATATTAGGTTGGAGAGGGAGAAGGGTGAGTCATGAATTAAGGTTTTAAATTTAGGTAAGGGTGATTTTGGAGGGATGGGGCAGGAATTGACCACAGTAGACTGGGCAGAACTATTAACAGATAAAACTATAGATGAACAGTGAGAAGTGTTCAAAAAAGTATTTGGTAGAATCCAAGATCTGTTACATACCCCTAAAGGGCCAGAGCTCTACTTGTGTAATTAAACAACCTTGGTCAACAAGAGAAGTGAGGAATAGTATAAAACTAAAAGAAAGGGCTTATACCAATGAAAAGAATAGTAGAGTTCCTGCGGAGTGAGAGAGATATAAAGAATAGCAAAGGGATACAGAGAAAGTAGTAACAGCTGGCAGAAGGGAACATGAGAAAAAACTTGCGAGGGATATCGAGGATGACACTAAAGGTTTTTACAAGTATATTAAGAAAAAGAGAGTGGCTAAGATTAAAGACAGACACAAGTGATATTGTCATTGAAAATCTGGAAATGGCAAACTTGCTAAATACTTATTTCGTATCGGTCTTCACAATAGAGGATGAAGATAAAGTACCAGAGATACGAGTAAATCTAAAAATAAGTCAAGGGGAGAAACTTCTAGATTTAATCTAAATTTTAAAAATGGTAATGGAGAAAATAATGAAACTAAAGAGAGACAAATCTCCAGGAGCTGGTGGTTTCCACCCCAGGGAAGTAGGTGAGGAAATTGTAGATATTTTAGTCATGATCTTCCAAAATGCTCTTGATTCAGAAATTGCCCCATGGATTGGAAAATTGCAAATCACTCCATTATTAAAGAAGGGTAAGAGAGCCTATCACCCCTGTGCTCGCTGACCTAGATTGGCTCCCAGTCCAGCAAAATTCTCATCCTTGTTTTCAAATCCCTCTATGGCCTCGCCCCTCCCTATCTCTGAAATCTCCTCCAGCCCTAGAAGCCTCCGAGATCTTCTGGCCTCTTGCACATCCCTGATTTTAATCACTCCACCATTGGCGGCCTTGCCTTCAGCTGCCTGGGCCTTAAACTCTGGAATTCCACCCCTCAACCTCGCTGCCTCTCTACCTCTCCTTCCTTAAGCAGCTTCTTAAAACCTGTCCTGTTAGCTCATGTGGCTTGGCGTCAAATTTTGTTTGATAAAGCTCCTGTGAAACGCCTTGGGACATTTTACTAAATTAAAGGTGCTATATAAATGCAAGTTGTTATTAAACTAGAAAATTATAGGCATATTAATCTAATGTTTGTTGTGGGGAAGTTACTAGAATCTGTTGTTAGGGACAGAGTGACTGAGCACCTGGGTAAACATGAACTGATCAGAGAGAGCCAGCATAGGTTTGTGAAGGGCAAGTCATGTCTAACAAACCTAATTGAATTTTTTAAGGAGGTAACTGATGTGGTAGATAAGGAAGTACCTCTGGATCTTATTTATATGGACTTCCAGAAAGCATTCAATAAGGTTCCACATAAGAGACTGTTAACAAATGAGAGCTCATGGAATTGGAGGCAAACTATTGACATGGGTAGGGAGGTGGTTAGGAGGTAGGAGATGGAGAGTAGGGATAATGGGCATGTACTCAAATTGGCAGGATGTGACTAGTGGAATCCCCCCAGGGATCTGTACTGGGGCCGCAGCTTTTCGCTATATTTATAAATGACTTAGACAAAGGAATAGAGAGCCGTATATCCAAGTTCACTTTGCAGCCTTCCGGACTCAATATCGAGTTCAACAATTTCAGATCATAACCTCGGCCCCTATTACATTTTTACTTATTTTTTATCCACCCCTTTGTTTTGGTTTCTCCCTTCACCCCCCCCCCTTTTTTCTCTCTCCCACATGGCAGCTGTCTCTCATTCTGCCAGCGTATTTCACACCTAATCTGAGCCGTCTTTTGTCTCCACTAGTCCTATCACCATCTCGACTGGTTTTGAATATCTCTTAATGTCTCTTCACTTCTTTTGTTCTATCCCAGCCCTGCCTTTCGATCTATTTCATTTCCTTTCCAGTTTTGATAAAGGGTTAGACCCGAAACGTCGACTCTAATTTCTCTCCACGGATGTTGCCTGGCCTGCTGAGTTTTTCCAGCATTTTCTGTTGTTATTGCTGATGACACAATTAGATGGCACAGTAAATAGTGTAGGTGGGAGCAGAAAGTTGCAAAGAGACATTGATAGATTAAGTGAGTGGGCAAAACTGTGGTAGATGGAGTTCAGTGTAGGGAAGTGTGTGGTCATCCACTTTGGAACTAAGAAAGATCAGAGTATTTTCTAAATAGTGAGAAGCTAGGAACTGTAGATGAGCCGAGAGATTTAGGGGTCCAAATGCAGAAATCACTAAGCTAGTGGACAGGTTCAAAAAATAATTTAAAAGGTTAATGGAATGTTGGCCTTTATCTCAAGGGTCTGGAATGCAAGAGGTGGAAGTTATGCTACAACTGTACAGAGCTCTGGTTAAACCTATCTGGAATACTGCATTCGGTTATTGGCACCACACCTCAGGAAGGATATATTGGTCTTGGAGGCGGTGCAGTGCAGATTCACCAGAATAATACCGGAACTAATAGGGTTAAATTATGAGGATGGGTTGCACAGACTAGGCTTATATTACCTTGATTTTAGAAGATTATGGGGTGATTTAATTGAGGTGTTTAACGTGATTAAAGGAATTGATAGGATAGATAAAAAATAAACTATTTCCTCTGGTGGGGAGTCATACAGCACAGAAAGAGGCCCATCGTGTCCGCACCAGCCATCAAGCCCTATCTATTCTAATCCCATTTTCCAGCACTTGGTCCGTAGCCTTGTATGCTATGGCGTTTCAAGTGCTCATCTAAATGCTTCTTGAATGTTGTGAGGGTTCCTGCCTTTACCACCCTTTCAAGCAGTGAGTTCCAGATTCCAACCACCCTCTGGGTGAAAAAGTTTTTCCTCAAATCCCCTCTAAACCTCCTGCCCCTTAACTTGAAACTATGCCCCCTGGTTATTGACCCCTCTACTAAGGGGAAAAGTTACTTTCTATCTACCCTATCTATGCCTCTCATAATTTTGTACACCTCAATCAGGTCCCCCCTCAGCCTTCTCTGCTCTAAGGAAAACAACCCCAGCCTGTCCAGTCTCTCTTCATAGCTGAAGTGCTCCAGCCCAGGTAACATCCTGGTGAATCTCCTCTGCACCCTCTCCAATGCAATCACATCCTTCCTATAGTGTGGCGACCAGAACTGCACACAGTATTCCAGCTGTGGCCTAACTAGCATTTTGTACAGCTCCATCATAACCTCCCTGCTCTTATATTCTATGCCTCAGCTAATGAAGGCAAGTATCCCATATGCCTTTTTAACCACATTATCTACCTGTCCTGCTGCCTTCAGGGATCTATGTACATGCACACCAAGGTCCATCGGATCTTCTGTCCTTCCTAGGATCCTACCATTCATTGTGTATTTCCTTGCTTTGTTAGTCCTCCCAAAATGCATCACCTCACATCTTTCAGGGTTAAATTCCATTTGCCACTGTTCTGCCCATCTAATCAACCCATCTATATCGTCCTGTAGCCTGAGGCCAGAACAAGGGGGCATAACCTTAAAATTAGAGCTTGTCTGTTCAGGGGTGATGTCAGGAAGCACTTCTTCACACAAAGGATATTGGAAATCTGGAACTCTCTTCCCCCCAAAAAAGCTGTTGAGGCTAGGTCAATTGAAAACTTCAAAATTGAGATTGATGAATTTTGTGAGGCAAGGGTATTAAGGGTTATGAAACCAAGGCGGGTAGAAGATACAGATCAGCCGTGATCTAATGGAATGGCAGAACAGGCTTGAGTGGCTGAATGGCCTACTCCTGTTCCTATGTTCTTTCCTCTACACACACACTCTGCACTTCCTACTCTCGCCACTATTGCAACCCTCATTTCCCCCCACCTCACATCTTGCACACAACATCTGCACTATTCCACCATGCCAACCATATTATCAAAACCGCTAACAAGGCTATCACTAACATGTTCCCTTCTTCTTTCTTGCCAGAGAAGATCGCACACATGAGGCAGGAGCCAGCAACCAGAAGAGGCCAAGCCCACTGACAAACCCGGTGCACAGCAAACTGCAATCCGTCACTGATATCACTTGCTGCAGCCTCGAACGTGCCTGCGGCATAGAGGTTAGGGCCGCAGTGACCATGACAACCACAGGCAGTGTTGTCTATGCTCTGGTTTGGGTCTCCAGTTGTGGCTGCAGCAGGTGATATAGTTCAGTGACAGCCTCCTTGGTAAAGTGAAGCTGTTTGAAACATTGCTCCTCAGAGTAGTTGAGGTATGAGAAGTGCACCGAAGACCTGCTGTGGGTCTGGCCTTCTCCTTTATGCTGCACCCCCTCATCCTCCAGGCCCAAAGGCAGACCTACCAGACCACCCATGACTACCATAAAACTGTTTGCAAACCAGACAAAAAGCAGTCCAGCGCCAGCACAAGGTTGTTCCCAGAGGTCAGAATTAATTTGTGGAATGGAGAAAATAGCAAAAAAAAAGGCACAGAAGTTAACCAGCAGCCTAAGAAGACAAACAAGCAACTAACCTGTAAGGTGTGGCTGAGCCCTTTTAATAGTGCTGCAGCAGGGTCCTTTCTGCATATTAGCACCATGATTTATCACATGACAAAATCACAAAATGGTCCTACAAAAGCGTAGGGCCCCTATTGAAATCCTTCCAGTGTGCGCCCTGGGTGCATAGTGAGTAGCCTGTTCCAATAGGGCGGGCGGTGCATATCCAGCACAGAATAAGCCATGCACGCCATCTGCCATATTGAACCCTCAGACGTTCATTTTACTCCTGTAAAGCGGGTGCAGCGTGATCAAATTTCTAGGCCATTGTCTCTGGGCATTCTTTAGGAATGAAATAGCTGACTCCTATTATTTCCTTTTGCCATCATTCAGGCTTTCTTCTAGCACTTTAACATGTACTTATGGAAGAAGAATAGTTTCCATAAGCACGCCAAGGCCCCTGTGAACTGTAACCAGTGCCTTTACGTATGCTGAGAGCATGATGTTGTACCACAGGACCAACCTTCACCCTTTAAATGTACAGTACCCTGACAATCATGTGAGATGCCCATTACATGATCGTGCCTTCTCTGAAAGGTGGTAAATACCACACTTTCAGTCCAAGACATTCAGATTAAACAAATATGAGTAAGATACTATACCGAAGCAGTATGGTAGAAAGAAAATAAAAGTACAATACTTAGTGTTATAGGTTGCTTTGGACAGGAATAAAATAGCTTTTTCTAGAATGTATTTCTTTCACAATTCGTCATGCAACAAGAGTTTTGGAAGAAATTGTCTTTCATAGACTTTCAGGGATGTGACACGGGGGTTACTGTGTGCGGGTGACATGATTCCTATGTCAACCCATGGAGTCTAGAAGTTGATTCAAAACTGAACTAAAGATATTAAAAGTCTCCAGTATATACTTCAGACTAAAGGCTCCCTGGAGCCAGAGCTACCAATCAACAAAGATCAAGGATACAATGGATTGAGCCATTGCATTGATAAGAGGTGTTTGCATGATACCTGGGATCAGTTAATACTTCAGCCAAGTACAACTTAATAGGCACCCAAGCCAAAGTTTAAAAATTAATTGACCTGGCTAAGTTTTGCAGACAGTTGGGCTCTGGTCTCCAGTTTAAAATGTGGTCAGGATCAGGAATGACCCCCCTCCATTTTAACTGGCTAAGCATGTTTGCCCAATCTATAGTCATGATTTTTACAAGCCTCTTCCTATTTTGCACGCAGTAACTAATGGGCTGTGCCATCAACAGTTATTGTGGACTTATATATTGTGTATAAAGAAATGCAAAAGAATTTGGTTATGATTTATTTCATCTCATTAAATGTAACTAAATGTTATAAAATGTGCTTTTATTAAAACTGATTTTGTAAAAATACTGACAAATAAA
The DNA here is from genome assembly GCF_052327205.1 of Somniosus microcephalus. Taxonomy (NCBI): domain Eukaryota; kingdom Metazoa; phylum Chordata; class Chondrichthyes; order Squaliformes; family Somniosidae; genus Somniosus; species Somniosus microcephalus. Next base: position 42,682,934 of record NC_140988.1, read on the forward strand.
TAAAACATTTATGAATTGTGGCTAGCCAAGGTTCAATGCAAACTAATGACAATTGCCAAGAGACAGGACTGAAATGAGCTTTTCAAACTATGTGATCAATAGTTTATCCCTGGTTTTGATAAATCTCAGCAGTAAAGTGCATGTTACTCAGTAGTATTATTTTAAACAGCAATACAAAACCCATTGGATAGTATTAATTGCTTTACATAGCATATCCTATGAAAGTAAAGTGCTTCATTTTGACGCTTCATATACTGGTTAAAAACATTTACCCTGAATGTGCTTTATAACATTTCCAGTAATGAATATCAACAGATTTTGAAATGCAATAAAATTAAACTATAGGCATGCTATCCATGGAGTCTCATTTCATACAACATAGGATTCTGATATTTATAAAAACGATGTTGAAAATGATCATATTTATAAGAACATCAGTTCTCTATGTCCATAAGGAAGACTTGACAGTGCAGAGAAGTAGTTCTACGATCTAGCTGTAATGTTGTGCGCTCCGTGGAGGGAATCAGATGGCACAATCCTGGCTTTGTCTGGCCATCATCATTGCCCTTTTCAGCTGCTCGTAAGACACAAACATTACCACATTCCAGGAACCAAGGCGCAGATAAGAGGGAACAAACCTACAAGGGAAATGAACATTTATAGTGAATCCAGAGTATCTAGCATGTCGTGGTAGAGGAGGACAGGATTAGTAATAGATGACTGCTACAGGTCCCCCATGTAAAAATCATGATATACTTGCTCTCGAGGCGGTTCAGAGAAGGTTCACTCGGTTGATTCCGGAGATGAGGGGGTTGACGTATGAGGAAAGGTTGAGTAGGTTGGGCCTCTACTCATTGGAGTTCAGAAGAATGAGAGACGATCTTATCGAAACATATAAGATTGTGAGGGGGATTGATCGGGTGGATGCGGTGAGGATGTTTCCACTGATCACTGATGGGTGAGACTAGAACTAGGGGGCATAATCTTAGAATAATGGGCTGCCCTTTCAAAACTGAGATGAGGAGAAACTTCTTTACTCACAGGGTAGTAAATCTATGGAATTTGCTACCCCAGAGAGCCTTGGAAGCTGCAACATTAAATAAATTTAAAACGGAGATAGACAGTTTCCTAGCAGATAAGGGAATTAGGGGTTACGGGGAGAGGGCAGGGAAGTGGACGTGAGTCTAGGTTCGGATCAGCCATGATCCTATTGAATGGCGGAGCAGGCCCGAGGGGCCGTATGGCCTACTCCTGCTCCTACTTCTTATGTTCTTATTCCCCAAGCATGATAAGGATAAAGACAACGTATTGGCGACATTTTCTTGAGGAATAATGAAATGCTTTTGAAACAATAATGTTAAAATATACAAAATCATACAGCCAAGAAAAATAAATGCAAGCTAAATAAGAGTCCTCTAAAATGAACAAGGTGGGGCAATAAAAATGGGAACAAACTATACAAAGCCTGCAGACAAATAGAAATGAGACAACGCTGGGAGAAAGGTAGGAAATTGCTGAAATGGGTTAGAAAGGATAGTAGAGATATAAAGACCTAGAAATGAGTTTAGGTAAAGATGTTAAGCATGATTTTTTTTAAGTTCTGTATCTGGGAATCTGGAACTCTCTCACCAAAAAAGCTGTTGAGGCTAGGTCAATAGAAAATGTCAAAACTGCGATTTCTAGATTTTTGTTATGTAGAATTACATAGAAATTACAGCACAGAAACAAGCCATTCGGCCCAACTGGTCTGTGTCGGTGTTTATGCTCCACACGAGCCTCCTCCCACCCTACTTCATCTCACCCTATCAGCATATCCTTCTATTCCTTTCTCCCTCGTGTATTTATCTAGCTTCCCCTTAACTGCAACTGTGCTAATCGCCTCAACTACTCCATGTGGTAGCCAATGTTTCCGCTAATTTTTTTGGGGGTGGCTGGCCCCTTTAACAGGCTGCGCAGCCCATTCAATTTCTCACACATGCGCGGTTATTTCGATTGTAAAGCCGTTGAGTGGCCTGTGTGGGACCTCTAAATCGCTGCGCGGTCAGCAGCTTAATGGGAACATTGGTGGTAGCGAGTTTCACAGTCTAATCACTCGGGGTAAAGAAGTTTCTCCTGAATTCCTTATTGGATTTATTGACAATCTTATATTTACTGCCCCTAGTTTTGGATTCCCCACAAGTGGAAACATCTTCTCTGCGTCTACCTTATCAAACCCCTTTAAGGACCCCCAATAAGTCATCTCTTCAGCTTTCCCTTTTCTAGAGAAAAGAGCCCCAGCTTGTTCAGTCTTTCCCGATAGTTATAACCTCTCAGATCTGCTATCATCCTTGTGAATCTTTTATGCATAAGCAAGTGTATTACAGAACCATGGCGGGTAGATGGAGTTAAGATTCAGATCAGCCATGATTTAATTGAATAGAACTGGCTCGAGGGGCTGAATGGCCTACTCCTGTTTCTATGTTCCTATAATTGTAAAAGAGCAATTAGAGAAGTTAGATCTCTAAAAGAAAAAATTGACAGAGAAATTAAAAGATAAATAGTAGAAATATAAATGAATATTTTGTAGAAGTATTCACTAGAGAGTGTAATACTGATTTGTTATCCAATTCTTGCATACCCAGTATCTTTGAGGATTTTCAAAGCTGAATAGGCAGAGATACTTGAAAAGTTGAGGGTCCCAAGACTAGCAAATCCCCCGGGCTAGATAGTATACATTCTCGGGTGCTAATGGGTACTAGGGTAAGAAATTTATGGGGCACTGGCGGTCATCATGGGAGAACTGCTAAGCATTTGTCAGATTCTGCAGGACTGGAAGCAGGCAGAGTACTGATATTTTAAAAGGGGGAAAAACTGGCAAAAGAGAACAGACCCATTATCCTATAATCAATAAAAGGTAAAATAATGAACTTAATTGTAAGGGTCAGGCTGGAGAAGTGCCAGTATAGCAAAAACTTAAGAAACAACCAGCATAGATTTAAAATGGGCCGATCCTGCCAGCCAAATCTCCTTTGCTTCTTTTGGAATGTTAACAGATCAACAAGATAGCCTACAATATCATTTATTTAAACTTTCAGGGAGTTGTTGACAAAGTTCCATATGAAAAACTTCTAATTAAACTAAAAGCCACGGTGACCTAGGATAGAATATGGAATGAGACAAGAAACCTCTTAGAAAATAGAAAACAAACAGCACTCAAGACAGATGTAATATCAGATAGGGTGTGGGAAGGGGGAGGAGTGTATAGAGAGATATCCCACTTGCTTGGATGCTTATTGTTTCTCTTCCATATTAGTGATCTGGATACCAAAACTAAATGTAAGCTGCTGATATGACCTGCATCATCGACCTGAAACATGAACTCAGTTTCTCTCTCTACAGATGCTGCCTGACCTGCTGAGTATTTCCAGCATTTTCTGTTTTTATTTTAGATTTCCAGCATCTGCAGTATTTGTAAGCTGCTCAAGCTTTCTGATGACATTAAACTAAGGAGATTACAGAAGATGCAGCAGAAGATTTGCAAAAGGACTTAGATTGTTTATTCAAGAGGGCAGATACATTGCAAATGGAATTCAAAACTGATATATGTAAGTATTACACATAGGCTGAAAAATGGGGGATATAAATATATAGAATGAATGAAGTAGCACAGGGAGATGTAAAAAAGGAGCTTGGGAATAATAGAGATAGGCCACTTTCAATGTCCACACAATGTAGTGAAGCAATTGAAAAAAAAAAGTTTACCAAAGTTATTCTAAATCTTTACATTTATTTATCAGACCACACTTAGAATATGGTGGTCAATTTTGGTCAACACAAGTGAAAAAATGTTTTAGAAAGGACACAGGAAAGAGCAACAAGACTGAAGGGGATGAGAAAATATTGGAGAAGAAAGCTAATGGTTAATATGGGAGAACCTCATCAAAATGTATTAAATATTAAATGGCTTAGGTACAGTGAACCCAGATTATAACTTTAAAGCACACTGAGAAAATAAGGCCAGAGGGCATAAAATGAAAATTAGTGAAAAATAAATTTAGAACAAACATCAAGAAAAACTTATTTTTACTCAGAGTGTTGAATGTTTTTGGAAGCATCTACCAAGCAAAATTACGGATTGTTGTAAAGGGATGAGTACTGGTGAGCCAGCTGGTCTTTGCTCAACTCTGACATTCCTTGACCTGTGGGGGTGAAATTCTGTGGACATTCTCCCACTTCACCGCCATAACTGACACGGACACCCTGGAAAAACTACATAAATGGTGCTGATTCCATTTTTCCATGGATCTTCCACAGAACAGAAATCCCCCCCACCCCCACCATATATTTTAATGTAACCACTACCCCAAGTGGTATCAGCCAGTTCAACACAGAACCTGTAGTTAGTGTGGCTGAATACCACATCAGGCAGTGTATTTGTTACTCTCTAAGCTGTCAGGGAGCTCATAACAACATGTTGATCGAATCCTTATTCTGTTTTAAAGCATATTGTTGTTATTGCAAAGTGTAATTATTATCCATTCCATTTTTTAACCCAATGGGAGATCTGTGCAAAGAGCATGCAAGTGTGGGGTATAGGCTAGGTTTTCCATGAATGATTAACCCAAATCTTTTCAAATTTTCAACCTGAATGAGACTTACCAAATTGGGATACACCAAAGTATTTCTAGGACTGCCTCTAATGTGATTTTCTAAAAATGACCCCAATAAATTGCTTTCAATGTACTTTAATGCTAAAATTTTCATCTTCAGACTTGGCAAAACTAAGTGAGGTTATCTGGATTTGAAATCTCTCTTGCTCCTGGTGAATATCTAATATGTAACTAAAGCCAGGTGAATATCTAATATGTAAATATTCCCCTGATACCTCAGCTGGTTAAGCTGGTGAGTAGTTGAGCCAGAAAGCAGGGATTTCCCAGGTTTTGATCCCTAGCCTGTGCTGAGTTAGTTGATCTCACCCAGCAAGAATGTCAGCACAATTGAACCTCAGCACCCCTAGATTGGGGAGAGGAAAATTAGCCAGGGTTCCTATTCCTGAATCCGTCCAGCGGTCCCCGCTGGAACAGTGCGTGGATTTCTGGTATGGACAGGATCAGGTTCAGCTGTAATGCCCCTGTGTTTGAATCACCTACTGACACTCAGTAGTTCGGCTGAGTGCGAGTCATCAAAGAGTGCTCTGAGTTTGGGTAAGTGTGAGTTAGGGTAAGTGGGGTGTTAGGTGCTCTTTTCAAACTTTAACTCTGTGGGTTGTAGTTAATAAGGAGTTTCTGGTGCAGAGTGACTGTTGGTAAACCATTTAACTGGTGTAACTAGAGGGATTGATTTAATTTAAATCCAATTAATTATAGAGGATACTAGCATCTAAAATCGGGCAGAGGGTGTCCATAACTAACAATAAAAAATGTAATTAATTACATAGAATGGAGCAGGTGATGTGTTACTGTTGCGAGATGTGGGAGCCGGTGAACCCCATTGAGGCTCACGGTGATTACATCTGTGACAAGTGTCTGCTGCTACAGGAACTCCAGCTCCGTGTTGATGAGCTGGAGTCTGAGCTTCAGACACTGCGACACATCAGGGAGGGGGAGAAGTACCTGGACTCTGTGTATCAGGAGGTGGTCACACCTATGAAGTTAATTAATTCAGATGTAGCCCATGGTCAGGGACAGGACGGTGTGACTACGAGTGAGGCAGGTACGGCGATCCAGGAAGGAGAGCTGGAGGAGCCGCAGCCCTTGTTCTTGTCCAACAGGTTCGAGGTTCTTACTCCCTGTGGGGACAGGAGCAGGGACTGCAGGGAGGATGAGCAACCTGGCCACAGCACCGTGGAACGGGGGGCCATTCAAGAGGGGGGAGTAAATAGAAATGTTGTAGTGGTAGGGGATAGTATTATTAGGGGGATAGATAGAGTTATCTGCAGCCGAGAGCGAGAGTCCCGAAGGCTGTGTTGCCTACCCAGTGCCAGGGTTAAGGACATCTCCTCTGGGCTGGAAAGAAACTTGCAGTGGGAGGGGGTGGATCCAGTTGTCATGGTCCATGTTGGTACAAACGACGTAGATAGGACTAGGAAGCCGGTTCTGTTAAAGGAGTATGAGCAGCTAGGGGTCAAATTAAAAAACAGAACCTCAAGGGTAATAATCTCTGGATTATTACCTGAGCCACGAGCGAATTTGGCTAGGACAAATAAAATTAGAGAGTTAAATGCGTGGCTCAAAGACTGGTGTGGGAGAAATGGGTTTTGCTTCCTGGGACACTGGCACCAGTACTGGGGCAGGAGCGAGCTGTTCCGTTGGGACGGGCTTCACTTGGCCAGTGCTGGGGCTAGAGTCCTGGCAGATCATATAACTAGGGCTGTAGAGAGGGCTTTAAACTAACTAGTGGGGGGGTGGTTCCTAGAGAGCAAATAATAAAAATGACAACAGAGAAGGTCATAGACTTAGGTAGCAGTGGGGAAATTAAAAACCAGAGCGTGTCAGGAAGGGGCAGAAGGTATGGAGTAAAAGGTAAAGTAATAAAGAGGGCAAAAGCAGGAACTAAGTGTCACAAAACATATTTGAAAGTTCTCTATCTGAATGCATGTAGCATTCGTAACAAAATAGATGAGTTAATGGCACAAATAACTACATATGGGTATGATCTTGTGGCCATTACAGAAACATGGCTGCAGGGTGACAATGCCTGGGAATTAAACATACCAGGTTATTTAATGATCAGGAAGGACAGGCAAGAAGGAAGGGGAGGTGGGGTGGCTATGTTAATAAAGGAAGGAATCACTGTAATACAGAGAAATGATATTGGGTCAAAAGATCAGGATAATGAAACAGTTTGGGTGGAGGTAAGGAATAATAAGGGGAAAAAAACACTAGTGGGCGTAGTCTATAGGCCTCCGAACAGTTGCAACTCTGTTGGACGGAGTATCAATCAGGAAATAGTTGAGGCTTGTAATAAGGGAACATCTATAATTATGGGGGATTTTAACTATCATATTAATTGGACAAATCAAATTGGGCAGGGCTGCCTTGAGGATGAGTTCATTGAGTGTATTAGGGATGGGTTTCTTGAGCAGTATGTAACTGAACCGACCAGGGGGCAAGCAACCTTAGATCTGGTCCTGTGTAACGAGACAGGATTAATTAAAAATGTCCTAGTAAAGGATCCCCTTGGAATGAGTGACCATAACATGGTTGAATTCCATATTCAATTAGAGGGTGAGAAGGTTGGATCTCAAACAAGCGTGCTAAGCTTGAATAAAGGAGACTATGAAGGTATGAGAGTGGAATTGAGTAGAGTGGATTGGGAAAATAGATTAAAGGGTAAGACGATACATGATCAGTGGTGTACATTTAAGGAGTTATTTTACAACTTCCAAAAAATATATATTCCACTGAGAAGAAAAGGGTGTAAAAGAAAAGACAGCCATCCGTGGCTAAGTAAAGAAATTAAGGATAGTATTCGACTAAAAACAAGGGCATATAAGGTAGCCAAATCTAGTGGGAGGATAGAGGATTGGGAAAACTTTAAAAGACAGCAAAAAATAACAAAAAGATTAAGAAAGGGAAGATAGATTATGAAAGTAAATTAGCAAAAAATATAAAAACAGATAGTAAGAGTTTTTATAGTTATATAAAAAGAAAAAGGGTGGCTAAAGTAAATGTTGGTCCCTTAGAGGATGAGACCGGGAAATTAATGGTGGGAAATATGGAGATGGCAAAAACACTGAATGAATATTTTGTATCAGTCTTTACAGTAGAGGACACTAAGAATATCCCAACACTGGACAAACAGGGGGCTATATGGGGGGAGGAGATAAACACGATCAAAATCACTAAGGAAGTGGTACTCGGTAAAATAATGGGACTCAAGGCGGATAAATCACCTGGACCTGATGGCTTACATCCTAGGGTCTTGAGGGAAGTGGCGGTAGGGGTTGTGGATGCATTGGTAATAATTTTCCAAAACTCCCTGGACTCAGCAAAGGTCCTGGCAGACTGGAAAACTGCTAATGTAACACTCTTATTTAAAAAGGGCAGTAGACAGAAGGCTGGAAACTATAGACCGGTTAGCCTAACATCTGTGGTAGGTAAAATTTTGGAGTCCATTATTAAGGGGACAGTAACAGGACATTTGGATAATCATAATTTAATAGGACAAAGTCAGCATGGTTTTATGAAGGGGAAGTCATGTTTGACAAATTTGCTGGAGTTCTTTGAGGAAGTAACATATAGGGTGGATAAAGGGGAACCAGTGGACGTAGTGTATTTAGACTTCCAAAAGGCATTTGACAAGGTGCCACACAAAAGATTATTGCTTAAGATAAAAAATCACGGGATTGGGGGTAATATTCTGGCATGGATAGAGGATTGGCTATCTAACAGAAGGCAGAGAGTTGGGATAAATGGTTCATTCTCAGACTGGCAATCAGTAACTAGTGGTGTTCCGCAGGGGTCAGTGCTGGGTCCCCAACTCTTTACAATCTATATTAACGATTTGGAGGAGGGGACCGAGTGTAACATATCAAAGTTTGCAGATGATACTAAGATGGGAGGGAAAGTAGTGAGTGAGGAGGACATAAAAAACCTGCAAGGGGACATAGACAGGCTAAGTAAGTGGGCAGAGATTTGGCAGATGGAATACAATACTGGAAAGTGTGAGGTTATGCACTTTGGCAGGAAAAATCGTAGAGCAAGTTATTATCTTAATGGCAGGAAACTGGAAAGTACTGAAGTACAAAGGGATCTGGGGGTCCTGGTGCACGAAACTCAAAAGGTTAGTATGCAGGTGCAGCAAGTGATTAAGAAGGCCAATGGAATGTTGGCTTTCATTGCTAGGGGGATAGAATATAAAAATAGGGAGGTATTGCTTCAGTTGTACAAGGTATTGGTGAGACCGCACCTGGAATACTGCATACAGTTTTGGTGTCCATACTTAAGAAAAGACATACTTGCTCTCGAGTCAGTACAAAGAAGGTTCACTCGGTTAATCCCGGGGATGAGGGGATGGACATATGAGGAGAGGTTGAGTAGATTGGGACTCTACTCATTGGAGTTCAGAAGAATGAGAGGCGATCTTATTGAAACATATAAGATTGTGAAGGGGTTGGATCGGGTGGATGCGGGGAGGATGTTCCCGATGATGGGTGAAACTAGAACTAGGGGGCATAGTCTTAGAATAAGGGGCTGCTCTTTCAAAACTGAGATGAGGAGGAACTACTTCACTCAGAGGGTGGTAGGTCCATGGAATATGCTGCCCCAAAAAGCTGTAGAAGCTACATCATTACATAAATTTAAAACAGAAATAGACAGTTTCCTAGAAGTAAAGGGAATTAAGGGTTACGGGGAGCAGGCAGGAATTTGGACATGAGTCTAGGTTCGGATCGGACATGGCCCTGTGGGTAGCGGAGCGGGCCCAGGGGCCGTGTAGCCTGATCCTGCTCCTATTTCGTGTGTCTAATTCTGTTAGATTCAGGAGATGGTTCTGTGATAGTGGATTGGCGGTTAGGATCAGATCAGCCATGATCTTATTGAATGGCGGAGCAGGCTCGAGGGGCCGATTGGCCTACTCCTGCTCCTATTTCTTATGTTCTTATGTTCTTATGTCCCTGTACAACTGTCCCCCAATAAAGAGGGGAGGGGAGAATATCAGTAGATAAAGGAAGAAGAAAAGAAAAAACAAATGTAGATATACTTTAATGTTAATTACGTTGAACCAGATGAACTTACCCTTTGTAAAAGGCTGTTGGTCCTTCTTTAACCAGCATGGTCCAGGCACAGCTTAGTGCATTCTTGTACTGCCCAGGGGCAGAGTTCATGTATCTTGTCTTTACTACATCAACAGGAGAAGCTGCTACTGTCGTACAAAATCCTGCGCCAAAGGCCGAGATGAAGTGACAGGGAAAGTTATCTGCAAATTGAGAAAAGTGCTTATCAATTTCAGAGTTCGAGTTTGTCCAAGTGAAGGCATGAAATTAGTTTCAGCTTCTATAAGGAATTAAAAATGATTTTATAAGGGGTTGGCAGGGTTGTTAATGTGGTTGGTGTATCAAGCTTTTTGGATGTAATTGCGATATAGCAAATTAGTGGCTCTGTGAAAGCACATTATTAAAAGTTCTGGCTAAAATGCATTTTTAGGTTTTGATGCAGAAACTTTGTGAAATGGAGATTTGAACTTTTTGACACCTGAACAACTTTATTCACTGACTTCAAATAATAAGCTTAACCTAAATATTAATGGTATAAGACTTATTGGTGGGGAGAAAAACTCATTCAGTCCATACTTTGCTTCCTGTAGTCTCACTATGAATCAAGGTTTGTTATTGCACCAAAACTCCAGAAATTGTGTATACTTGAAACAGCTACAACCTACAAGGCTTTTGAACACAAGCTCCTTACAATTCTCCAGCTGAAAGACATGTCAGTCAACATCGGGCAAATCCCAGCGTGAGATTTTTAGTCACAAGTTAGGCACTCGTACTTGCTGTTGCCTCACACTAAATACTGTCTGCTTTGCTCTGGTGGCACACTTGGGATGGGGTGGTGGGGATGGCCTGGAATCTGAAAGCGAAGCTGGCTGGCAATTGCGGTGTGATGATAATTCTGTAGCATATGTAAACACCAGATAAAATATCTAAATACAGCAGTGTGAAAATGTGTGTTAAATGTCAAATACAAGTGACAAAGATAGCAAACATGGAGTTAGGTGGTTGCACCTGATAACTTTCTCTCATCTATTATTTTATTAAGCCAGTATAGACTTGCATTTCCTTGTCTTTTTTTCAGTCTGTTTTTTTCAGTACACATTTTCCTGGTTTCTCCCCACCAAAGAACATCCATAGTAAATGATTATCCTGCCCAAGAACCTAAGTGTGGCCTTGCAAAGTATGTTAAGAGGTCCCTGTGCATGTGCAGAGCACAGTGTAGAGTTGCTGTAGATTGAGCATGGACACTAATTATATGAAAAATGAAAAGCTGAGGAGCCCACCTCATCCCTCTTTCCTGCCATTTTCTTTCAATCCACTAAAACTTGTGTAGACTTACACTGTTCACTTCTGTCACCACTCTGATGATGCTTCCAGATCTTACCGTTATTTAAACTCAAATCCAAAAAGTAAAATACACTTTTTGATTTAACTGAGCAGTGGCAGGATACTATAGGAGTTTCTTATTAATAACCGTAACAAAAATTGTTTCCTCTTCACCTCCCTCATTTTGCATTAAAGTTTGTTCATCTGGGTTTTTTTTTGGAACAGTAGGATTGGCACATGGGACTTTCTACCAACATTATACCTACTTCTTGGCTGAAATTAGCCAACGGCACAAAATGTAGCCCAACACCTTCATCCTGACTTCAGTTTGCTTATGAGGCAGAGACAATTACAATGTGACCCAACGAGTGCACTTTCTTGTATCTGTCGATGCAGAATGCAACGAAAGGAGAAAAACAGATCTGGAATGAAGTTTGCCAAGAAGGCCATGGCTGTCAGCCCACCTGTCAACAGTTTTTTCCTCAGAATGGTCTCTTTAATGATGTCGTAGGTTACAAGCTCTGAACAGTTGACAATGGCATTCCGCATAATGTTGGGGAAAGTTCCTAAGCAAAGACAAACAAGGTGCGATTAATGGATCTGAAATGCCACTAAATTCATGATAAGTCAGATGCATCAATGTTACACACATATGCACCTTTCCAAAGTCCTCGAATTCCCTCCTCTTTGGCTATTGATTTATACGCCTGAAGGGTGCCATTGTATCGCTTCTCAACACCCCGGAGGCTCCTTTGTGCCTGGAAACGAACTTTAACCACGTCCGTCGGTTGAGCCAGTGCCACTGCGAGTCCTCCTGTAGTACACCCTGCTAGGATGCGGGTACCTATACTGGCATCTGGAGAGAGAGACAGGATTAATCTGTATTCCTTATATCACACCAAGACCATACTATTTTCCAAACTGTTTCCTGGTAAAACCTTTTGTGTTATTCAACAGCAGATATAATTACCAGTTGTCTATATTCCATACCTTATTTTAAGCGTCATTAAACTGGAAGAACATGCATTTCTTACTGAACAAGACTGAAAACAACTGCATTTCTTACATTGCTGTACATTGAATTCTAAACCAATGTCTGCAAATGGCCTCGGTTCACAGAGCACACTCACTGTGTTAACAATCTACTACCCTGAGATATTTGTACACTCACTCACTACATAGGATTACATCAGATATACAGCACCGAAGCAGGCCATTCGGCCCAACCAGTCCATGACGGTGTTTATGCTCCACATGAGCCTCCTCCCATCTTTCCTCATCTAACTCAGTGTTAACTGTGACTCAGTTGATAGCACACTCGCCTCTGACTCAGAAGGTTATGGGTTCATATTCCCACTCCAGGGACTTGAGCACATAAAGCTAGGCTGACTCTCCAGTGCAGTACGGAGGGAGTGCTGCACTGTTGGAGGTGCCGTTTTTCAGATGAAATGTTAAACCGAGTCCCCGTCTGCTCTCTCAGGTGGATGTAAAAGATCCCATGGCATTATTTCGAAGAAGAGTAAGGGAGTTATGATAGCAAAATACTGCAGATGTTGGAAATCCGAAATAACAACAGAAAATGCTGGAAAAACTCAGCAGGTCAGGCAACATCCGTGGAGAGAAATTTGAGTTGACGTTTCGGGTCGAACCCTTCTCAAACTCAAATTTCTCTCCACGGATGTTGCCTGACCTACTGAGTTTTTCCAGCATTTTCTGTTGTAAGGGAGTTATCCCCGGTGTCCTGGCCAATATTTCTCCCTCAACCAACATCACTTAAACAGATTATCTGGTCATTTTCACATTGCTATTTTTGGGAGCTTGCTGTGCACAAATTGGCTGCCGCGTTTCCCACATTACAACAGTGACTCCACTTCAAAAGTACTTCATTGGCTGTAAAGCGTTTGAGATGTCCAGTAGTCGTGAAAGGCGCTATATAAATGCAAGTCTTTCTTTCTTTCTATCAGCACAACCCTCTATTCCCTTTTCCCTCATATGCTTGTCTAGCCTCCCCTTAAATGCATCTATACTATTCACTTCAACCACTCCCTGTGGTAGTGAGTTCCACATTCTCACCACTCTTTGGGTAATGAAGTTTCTTCTGAAATTCCTATTGGATTTTTTGGTGACTATCTTATATTGATGGCCTCTAGTTATGCTCTTCCCCACAAGTGGAAACATTCTCTCTGTATCCACTCTATCAAAATTTTCCATAATTTTAAAGACCTCTATTAGGTCAAGAGAAAATAGACCGAGCCTGTTCATCCTTTCCTGATATGTATACCCTTGCATTTCTGGTATCATCCTTGTAAATCTTCTCTGCACCCTCTCCAGTGCCTCTATATCTTTTTTATAATATGGCGACCAGAAATGTACGCAGTGCTCTAAGTGTGGTATAACCAAAGTTCGATACAGGTTTAGCATAACTTCCCTTCTTTTCAATTCTATCCCTCTAGAAATAAACCCTAGTGCTTGGTTTGCCTTTTTTATGGTCTTGCTAACCTGTGGCGCAACTTTTAGTGATTTGTGTATTTGTACTCTGAGATCCCTTTGTTCCTCTACCCCACCTAGACTCGCACCCGCCAAGTGATAAATGACCTCCCTATTCTTCCTATCAAAATGTAATACCTCACATTTATCTGTGTTGAGCTTCGTTTGCCAATTACATGACCATTCTGCAAGTTTATTAATGTCCTCCTGTAATTTGTTGCAGTCCTCCTCAATATTGACGATGCCCCCCAATTTGGTGTCATCCGCAAATTTAGAAATTGTGTTTTTGATCCCAGCACTGATCCTCGTGGAACATCACTACCCACCTTCTGCCACTATGAATAGCTACCCTTTACTCCTACTCTCTGCTTTCTGTCTTGAAGCCCAGCCAACAGTCCATTCTGCTACTTGTCCCCTGACTGCATTCTCTGACCTTGTTCATCAGTCTATTATGGTGTACCTTATGGAAGGCCTTTTGAAAATCCAGATAAATTACATCTACTACATTACCCTTGTCTACTCTGTTACCTCTTCAAAAAATTCAATAAGGTTGTTCAAGCAAGACTTTCCCTTTTGACTGTTAACTCACTCACTGTGTTGACTATCTTCTACCCTGAGATATTTATACACTCACTGTATTAACTATTTTTTTAGTCCCGAGTTACTTGTACACTGTAAATATGTATTTAAATAATGTTTCGGCTGGCCAATTATTACTTACGGTCATTCCCTCTGGTGTAAAACTGTTTTACAGAGTCATAAAGTCCGATTCTTATTGAAGCGAAGCTCATCTGTCTCTGAAGCCCGGCCACCAGTCCGCTGTACAAACTCCGCGGACCTTCTGTTCTGATCATTGTGGCGACTGTCCCCCAAACTCCGCGATATTTGATATTTTGGGCAACCGCGGCCCCTTGGCAGCCTGCAGCTTCTCCTTGAATCTAAAGCAGACACGTGAGTTAATCTGGGGCAACAAGGACATATTTAAAGTGGACGGAACCGATGCATGTCTTGACTCTTTGAATCTCGGATTTGGTGCTAAATTCCTTTACTTTGAGTTCCCTGCAAAATAATTAATCACGAGCAAGGAATTGCAGTTCTTTAACCAGACACATACAATTGGTCGGAAACTGAGTTTCAGAATATATTGCAGAGAGAATAAAAATCAATAAATAAAACGAATTAGTCTCTTGTTTCTTTCCGCGTGTTACCTGTAATCTGACTTTCGCCGTGTCCAGGGGGAATGTGATGAGATCAGCGATGCAGGCTGCTGTCCCAGCACTCAGGAACTGCACGCCAGGAGTTGGAGGAATGTTTGACGGTTTCAGCCCCACCATCCTGAAAAGAGCCAACAAACTCTGCAAAGTGCTAGAAAGAAATAATAAAGAAATCACGTTGTTGACAGTACTGCTCAGGTTACAACCCTCCTGATTTAGATGAAGCATTTTTAACATTGTTTTCTATAAGTTCTATTTTGCGTTCAGGACATTTAATGTGATATAAAATATTTCCTATTTCTCACATTGTCTCCTTTTGTTCCTCCTTTAACCCGTATTAAATTTATCACAAATGCACAACCCTATCCATAAACCCATGGAATTATCCAGCACCATATTTTCTTTGTTACTAGTCCCTCCAGCCGCCTCCCATCCCCTTCTTCCCTCAAGGCTTAGACACATGCTAGGGTATGGTTCCACGGTCTCAGCTACCCCCTGCTACCTCTTTCATGCAGTAAACCTGGGCAGGCTATTCAGGTAAGGGCAACATTTGCCCAAGCCTAGTTTGGTCCTTGCCAACATCCCCACGTATACACTGTCTAGCTGGAGTCACTGACTAGAGAGTGATCAGGAGCCAGGACCCTGTGTAATGCCCCAAATGCAACACTGGCTGAGATCAGCACAGAATGGGAATCCAGCCTGGCAGTTTGCAGTCCACACCATCCACGTACTTACTCATTGAGCCACAACGGAGTTTATTAATAGCTTTTGTAACCAATTCAATGTCTATGAGGGTGTTTTCCATGCACAAGTTACTTTCTTAGATATTGGTAAAACATAACTAGAATTCGGAAATTAACTGTTGGTCAATATCAAAAAGTGCAATAAACACATTGTACCAGCGTTTACTTCCAACTGCAAACGAAAATAATGAGAAATGCTTGAGATCTATGACTAGTACATCAAAATATCTCAAAATTACCTTCAGTGGGGTGTGCTTGCTTGCACTGTTCAGTAAGGAGTAAACCTCTGAGGAATTCTTCTCCCACTGTCCTCCAACTGTTCTTTTCTTGGAATGACCAGGACTTTGTGCCGTTGCTTGATCCATAATAGCTCTGGGGGGATTCGATTCTTTTTATAACCATGTCAAGTTAATGTGATGCAACCAAAGTACAGCCAAAATTGGGCGTTCCTAAATGGGAGGTGTGCACAGATGAAACGATTACTTTTACCATCTCTGTTTGTCTCAGCCTAAGTGTTTTGTCAATGTTCCACCTAAAAAGCTGACAATTTGTAATTCTGCCCTTCACCTCGTAGAGCATTTATATAAATATCTCAGGGTATGGCTCCCAGATAGAATAGATCTCTAGCAGAAAGTCAACACGGAGAGCAAGTGTGATTTTGAAGCTGCTGAATTAGATATAGAGATCTGGGTGTTATGATCTTTGTTCTGTGCTGATGACGACAATGTGCCAGTCCTTTTAGATTACCAGTAAATATGTATTTACTGTGAGCGCTGTTACTAAGAATGAAAAATTCAAACAAAATCAAATGGGCAGGAGACTTTGCAATCGGTCAACTTCTTGCAAATGGTACAAGGTGTTTTTAAACTTTTTCGTAGACTTACACAAACATGGATCCCGGTTGATTGCAGCCAAGAAAAACCACAGCTCTTGATTTCTCATCAATAACTAATAATATTTATATAGCAATAAGAACATCAAAATGATAGGTTATCTTAATCACTTTTATGGTCTGCCTGTTTTTTGATAGTCATTGATATGCAATAAAGTATGTAGCCTACATGGACGTTGTCAAAGTCCACAGGTTTCTCAAACTAGAATGGTCTCTTCTGCACAATTAAGTTGCAACGAGAAAAATAACAAATAGAAAAACATAAAGAAGTAAAGATGCAGCAACAAGGAAATATGGAGCCAAGTGCAGCATTTCATCACGTGGCATTTTGTGCAACTGGGAACTGCTGTTAAAATAAGCCAAGGTCTTTTCTGGACTGGGAGTATGCATTGGCTTCACGCCGATGGTCAATACCCTGGTGATGCCCGCACACTCGGCGTCTCAAGGTTTGTCCCCAGCTCGCGTCTGTTCCGACTCGGGGGCTCGAGGCGCCAGACCAATAGCCGAGGGGCGTTCCGAGAGGCCTTGGTCCAGGGTAGCCAATAGCCGAGGGGCGTTCTGAGAGGCCTTGGTCCAGGACAGCCAATAGCCATGGGGCGTTCCGAGGGGCCTTGGTCCAGGGCAGCCAATAGCCATGGGGCGTTCCGAGAGGCCTACTCCAGGGCAGCCAATAGCCGAGGGGCGTTCCGAGAGGCCTGGTCCAGGGCAGCCAATAGCCGAGGGGCGTTCCGAGAGGCCTGGTTCAGGGCAGCCAATAGCCGAGGGGCGTTCCGAGCGGTCCAGTCCAGGGCAGCCAATAGACAGAGGGAGCGCCAGCCCCGCCCAGGTTGCGCCACCGCACGCAGCGGCCACAGCGGCTGGCGGAACAGCTCAGTGCAAGCGGCTCCCAGGGATCGTTGAATGCATTGTCTACATTTGCAGCGTACGAGCATGCAAATAAAACTAAAGACTTATAATGGCGATAGTAACCTGCCAATGAAAACCTCCATGAAATACTGTGAGTAGCATCTTTCCCAGATGCACAAGGTGCCAGCTGTATGAAAGTATGGTGGTTGCAATAAGCAGACGACAAACCTGATATATTAAACCTGCCTCTTTTTTTGAAGTGACTTAAAGTCACAAGTAAGTGTAGGATTGCTGAATCTCTTATAACCTTTCGCAGAGATCCTATTTACCGCCTTACTCAGTATAATTACTTAACCACAGGTCAAAGGGTCATACATTCAGTTTTATTATTGTGTATTAGTGACCGAACAACATGCAGAGAACAAGGCACCTCTTATCTCTACAGCTGGCTCACCATAACGAGGCATTTTCTGTTGCTACATCATCATATGACATAAAGGGTTGATTGGTTTGAAAGTGATTGAGTTAAATCCGAAACTAGGGTCTTAGAGGCGAGTTGACTACTGTAGATTGGGAAACTACATTAAAAGGTATAACGGTAGACAAGCAATGACTAGCATTTAAAGAATTAATACATAATTTACAACAAATATACATTCCTTTAAGGCACAAAAACCCCACAGGAAAAGTGGTCCAAACATGGCTGACAAGAAATTAAAAATAGTATTAGATCAAAGGAAGAGGCTTATAATTTTGCCAAAAAGAGTAGTAAGCCTGAGGATTAGGAGGATTTTAGAATTCAGCAAAGGAGGACCAAGAAATTGATTTTAAAAAAGGGAAAATAGAATATGAGAGTAAACTAGCAAGAGACATAAAAACAGACTGTAAAAGCTTCTATAGATATGTAAAAAGGAAAAGAGTGGCAAAAGTAAACATGGGTCCCTTACAGGCTGAGACAGGAGAAGTTATAATGGGGAATAAGGAAATGGCAGAGAAATTAAACAAATACTTTGGCCCCGATTTTCTGCCAGCCGTCGGGCGGGTTTTCAGGCGGGCGGGGGCCGAAAATCGCCGAAATAGGGGTTCGTGACCCCCCCCCCCGCCTGATTCCCCGCCCCGTCCGACTTTCGGACCGCCGTTTCTCCACGAGCCGATTCAGTCCCGCCTGCCGCTGGTGGGACTGGCCATCGGGACCCTACTCACCAATTATTGGCATGTTTAATGCCATTTTAAGGGGCCCTTGCTATTTTCAAGGGTTCCCCACGCTAAACACGCCTGCGGGGAACCCTGCTGATGAAACCTGGCGTGAAGCTTGCTGGCTTGCTTGCTCTCAGCTGCAGGTCATTCGGGAAAGCTGCAATTTAATTGGAGAGCATTTGTATGTTGAAGGACCTTGCTGTTGAAGGCTTGGGGCTACTTCTTCAAGGCTTAGGCACAGTTCTGGAAGGTTGGAGCCTCACACACTTCTCCAATGCGATCTCCTGGGAAGCCCCTCTCGCCACCCTCACTCAGCGGAGGCATCTACCAGAAGCATGGGACGTCTTTTTTTCCTTCCCTTCTTGCCATTAAAGGATCTCCAGCAGCAGAGGCGGCAGCAGCAGAACCAGGAACAGCAGGATCAGCAACAGGAGCACCAGGATGCTGCTCACTCACCTGAATCTGCACAGGCCAGAAGGGGCCAGCGCTTGGAAGTGGCTTGAGAGCACCTTGCTGCGCTTTAGGGGGCCATGGGGACCCGTATCTGCACTGGCAGTCCTACTCAGAAGGACTTCTATGAAGGTCTGCTTTCTCTGTTCAATAGATGGCCATTGCTCCTCAAGAGATGTCATTCTCTTATGAGCACTCACCATGTTTTCCCTACCCTGGCGAGTTATCTCCTCCATGGAGGTTGCCAACCTTTCCATGGTGATGCGTTCATGCACCAAGACTCCACAAAGGCTCTGCTCATGGTCGCTATGGACTCCTCCATTCGCTCCACACTCGCAGCGACCCTGGAGACAAAACCTGCCAGAGACTCCTGCATCTGTGCATGGAAATCCATCACCTCTTCTCTTGCAGATGGACCCAGAGGCAGCGGGTCGACATGCAGTGCAGCTGAGCTGAGCTGGCAGAGGCCTACGCTCTCTGACGAGGACTCTCCACTGCTGTCCCTGTCTTCACCATCTGCTGAGGCTCACTTGTGAGCTGTGAAACACCAGGTGACAACACTACTCTATGTCCCGAAGGTTCCCCCGAGGTGTGAGTGTCTGCGCTGGTGCTGGGTGCGCTTACTTCTGCTGACTGCGCCCTCAGAGGTTGGAGCTTCCTCTGAGGAGTCTGGCTGCACAGCCTCTTCCTCCTCCACAGTGGGGACGGGGGCTCTGGATGGTCCTGTGGGGGAGTAGAGGAAGGAGTTAGAGATGTGATGCCAAGGTTACATGCACATTTGAGTTGACATCTGCTGACACCTGCATCCATGCAGCCTTGGTCTCAGTGGGAGGCCTCTTCCTGCCTGATCTAGGGAAGAGGACCTCCCTGTGGGCCCTAACCCCATCTAATAATGCCTGCAGTGAAGCTTCGTCGAATTTGGAGGCAGCTCGGGGTCTGGCACTGGCCACAGCTGCTGCAGGCTCCTCTGCCATCCTGTATGGTTCGTTTGGAAGCCAACAGAGGAAGCAATGCTTGCTGTGGACCTTGAAAGCACCACGAATGATGACATCATACTGTGGGGCTTCCTGACTGGAAATGGACAATTAGCAAGGCTGCCCACACGCTGGAAATTAATTGGCCACTTGAGGGAAAATTGCGTGCAGCTGGCTGACCCATTTTTTTGTAGGTCAGAACCCCACATTCGGGGAATCCAACCATTTCCCACACAATCCACAAAATTGGGCCCTTTGTGTCTGTCTTCACGGAAGAAGACATGAAAAACTTTCCGGAAATAGTGGAGAACCAAGGATCTAGCGAGAATGAGGAACTGAAAGAAATCAGTATTAGTAAAAAAAAACACTTTTTAAATTAATGGGACTGAAAGCTGATAAATCCCCTGGACCTGATGGCCTACATCCTAGGGTTTTGAAAGAGGTGGCTATAGAGATAGTGGATGCATTGGTTGTCATTTTTCAAAATTCCATAGATTCTAGAATGGTTCCTGCAGATTGGAAGGTAGCAAATGTAATCCCACTATTTAAGAAAGGAGGGAGAGCGAAAATGGGGAACTACAGACCAGTTAGCCTGACATCAGTAGTAGGGAAAATGCTAGAATCAGTTATTAAGGACATGGTAACAGGGCATTTAGAAAATAATAATAGGATTGGGCAGAGTCAACACAGATTTATGAAAGGGAAATCATGTTTGACAAATCTGTTAGAGTTTTTTGAGGTTGTAACTAGCAGAATAGATAAGGGATAACCAGTGGATGTGGTGTATTTGTATTTTCAGAAGGCATTCGATAAGGTGCCACACAAGAGGTTATTAAACAAAATTAGGGCTCATGGGATGGGAGATAATATACTAGCATGGATTGAGGATTGATTAACGGACAGAAAACAGAGAGTAGGAATAAACAGGTCATTTTCGGCAGGCTGTAACTAGTGGGGTACCGCAAGGATCAGTGCTTGGGCCTCAGCTATTCACAATCTACATCAATGATTTGGATGAGGGGACCAAATGTAATATATCCAAGTTTTCTGATGATACAAAGGTAGGTGGGAATGTAAGTTGTGAGGAGGATGCAAGGAGACTTCAAGAGGATATAGACAGACTAAGTGAGTGGGCAAGAACATGGCAAATGGAATATAATGTGGAGAAATGTGAAGTTATCCACTTTGGTAGGAAAAACAGAAAAGCAGAGTATTTTTTAAATGGTGAGAGATTGGGAAATGTTGGTGTTCAGGAGGACCTGGGTGTCCTTGTACACGAATCACTGAAAGTTAACATGCAGGTACAGCAATCAATTAGGAAAGCAAATGGTATGTTGGCCTTTATTACAAGAGGATTTGAGTATAAGATTAAAGATGCCTTACTGCAATTATATAGGGCCCTGGTGAGACCAGACCTGGAGTATTGTGTACAGTTTTGGTCTCGTTACCTAAGGAAGGATATACTTGCCATAGAGGGAGTGCAACAAAGGTTCACCAGACTGATTCCTGGGATGGGGGGATTGTCCTATGAGGACAGGTTGAGTAGACTAGGCCGATATTCTCTAGAGTTTAGAAGAATGAGAGGTGATCTCATTGAAACATAGAAAATTCTTACAGGGCTTGACAGGGTAGATGCAGGGAGGATGGTTCCCCTGGCTGGGGAGCCTAGAACCAGGGGTCACAGTATCAAAATAAGGGGTTGGCCATTTAGGACTGAGATGAGGTGAAATTTCTTCACTCAGAGGGCGGTGAATCTTTGGAATTCTTTACCCCAGAGGGCTGTGGAAGCTCAGTCATTGAGTATATTCAAGACAGAGATCGATAGAGTTTTGAATATTAAGGGCATCAAGGGATATGGGGATAGTGCAGGAAAGTGGAGATGAGGTAGAAGACCAGCCATGATCTTATTGAATGGCAGAGCAGGCTCGAAGGGTGAAATGGTCTACTCCTGCTCCTATTTCTTATGTTTTTATATTCTAAAAAAACAACAGACGGTATTATCGAAGGAAAGAACTCCATACTAACCACTGTAAATAAAAAGAAAGCCTACTTTCTAATTAAAGGTGTGCGTGTGATCCAAAATAAAA
This sequence comes from Somniosus microcephalus, assembly GCF_052327205.1. Lineage (NCBI taxonomy): Eukaryota > Metazoa > Chordata > Chondrichthyes > Squaliformes > Somniosidae > Somniosus > Somniosus microcephalus. Next base: position 42,704,841 of record NC_140988.1, read on the forward strand.
TGTCAAAAACTTCAAGTGCTGGAAATTTAAAGCAAAAACCGAAAATGCTGGAAACACTCAGCAGTCAATGTGGCCAGAACAGACACATTGAACCTTCATCAGAACTCGTGATTGGTCTCAAACATGCCAACACCTTCCTGTTTGTTTTATTTTAATTAACACTGAGGCTTTTCCTCATTTTTCCTCATTCAGGGTGGATTTAAGTTACACTTTTTGGGAATTCAAACCAATCTAAGGGTAAGAAAGGAGAATAATTTCTGATACGTGCACAGGAGAACTTTCGCGATCAATATGTGATAGTGGATTGGCGGTTAGGATCAGATCAGCCATGATCTTATTGAATGGCGGAGCAGGCTTGAGGGGCCGATTGGCCTACTCCTGCTCCTATTTCTTATGTTCTTATGTTCTTATGTCTCAAGTCCAGGAATGAAGGAAGCAGTGTTGGATCTGATTCTGGGAAATGGAGTAGAACAAGTGGAGTGTGTTACAGTAGGAAATCATCTAGCTAACAGTGACAACAATAATTTGGTTTAAAGTAATTATGGAAATAGACCAGAAAATAGCAAAAGTAAAAATGCTCAACTGCGGACGAGCTAATTTCAGTGATTTAAGAAGGGACCTAGCACAGGTAGATTGGAAAAGATAGGGTAAAGCAATAATGGAGGGCATTCAGGGAAGAGATAGTTTTATAAAATAGTCATGGTGTGGAGATGCCGGAGTTGGACTGGGGTGGACAAATGTAAGAAGTCACACAACACCAGGTTATAGTCCAACAGCTTTATTTGAAATCACAAGCTTTCGGAGCGCTGCTCCTTTGTCAGGTGAAGTGGAGAAATGCATAAAGACACAGCTTATATAGTCAGAGAATAATGTCAGATGTTTACAGGTAATCTTGCCAACTGCCATTTATCACACCTTGGCAGAGATAATCACAGCGATCACAGGTGTGAATGGTGTCCAAACAGGTCAGTCAGGAAAACATTACATCAAAGAACAATGAGGTGGGGTCACAAGGGGTCAAATATTGCAGATGCTGGGGTCTGTATGAAAAACAAAAAAACAGACAAAAAACTTTTCATTTTTTTTTGCTGGAAATCACAGCAGGTCCGGCCGCATCTGTGTAGAGAGAACAAGCCAATGTCGACTCGAGTCTGGATGACCCTGCGTCAGGTGGGGTTACATGTAGCGTGACATGAACCCAAGATCTCGGTTGAGGCCGTCCTCATGGGTGCGGAACTTGGCTATCAGTTTCTGCTCGATGATTTTGCGTTGTCGTGTGTCTCGAAGGCCGCCTTGGAGAATGCTTACCCGAAGATCGGAGGCTGAATGTCCTTGACTGCTGAAGTGTTCCCCGACTGGGAGGGAACACTCCTGCCTGGTGATTGTTGCGCGGTGTCCGTTCATCCGTTGTCGCAGTGTCTGCATGGTCTCGCCGATGTACCATGCTCCGGGGCATCCTTTCCTGCAACGTATGAGGTAGACAACGTTGGCCGAGTCACATGAGTATGTACCATGTACCTGGTGGGTGGCATCCTCACGTGTGATGATGGTATCTGTGTTGATGATCTGGCATGTCTTGCAGAGGTTGCTGTGGCAGGGTTGTGTGGTGTCGTGGTCGCTGTTCTCCTGAAAGCTGGGTAATTTGCTGCGAACGATGGTCTGTTTGAGGTTAGGCGGCTGTTTGAAAGCGAGTAGTGGAGGCGTGGGGATGGCCTTAGCGAGGTGTTCGTCGTCATCGATGACATGTTGAAGGCTGCGAAGAACATGGCGTAGTTTCTCCGCTCCGCCCCGTGGTTTGCTGGGGAAAAATTATTCTCCTTTCAACGTGTCTGTTCTGGCCACATTGACTGCTGAGTGTTTCCAGCATCAATTATTAAGGAGCCAAAGGGAAATCTTCATGTAGAGACAGAAGACATGGCAAAAGTATTAAACAAGTACTTTGCATCCGTCTTCACAAAGGAAGCGGATGATGTGAAGGCTATACTAAAAGAAGAGAGGGAAGTTACGGACAGGATAATAATAGATAGGAGAAGATGTACTAAAAAGATTAGCATTACTGAAAGTTGGTAAGTCACCTGATCCGGATGGAATGCATCCTCGGTTGCTGAGAGAAGCAAAGGTAGAAATAGCCGAGGCATTGGTCACAATCTTTCAATCCTCATTGGATACACGAGTAGTGCCAGAGGACTGGAGGGTTGCTAATGTTATACCACTATTCAAGAAAGGGGAGAGGAATAAACCAGGAAACTGCAGGCCAGTCAGCCTAACATTGGTGGTGGGGAAGTTATTGGAAACCATTATCAAGGAAAAATAAACTTTCATTTGGAAAGGCATGGATTAATCAAGGAGCGCCAGCACTGATTTGTCAAAGGTAAATTGTGTCTGGCTAACTTAATTGAATTATTTGATGAGGTAACAAAGAAGATTGATTATGGTAGTGCAGTAGATGTATATATGGACTTTCAGAAGGCATTTGACAAAGTGCCACACAGGAGGCTTATTAAGAAGTTGGAAACCCACGGAATTAAGGGGAAAGTGGCGGTATGGATACTGAATTGGTTCAGTGACAGGAAGCAAAGGGTGGTGGATGGATGTTTTGCAGACTGGGAGGTGGTTTGCAGTGGTGTTCCCCAAGGGTCAGTTTTGGGTCCATTACTCTTTTCAATTTTTATAAATGACCTAGGCTCGGGCGTAGGGAACAGCATTATAATGTTTGCAAATGATATGAAACTTGGCAAAGTAGTAGATCATGATGAGGATAGTTATTGGCTTCAGGATGACAGACAGGATGGTGAAATTGGCAGAAGCATGGTAGATGGAATTCAATGTGGAGACATGTGAAGTGAGGCACTTTGGGAGGACCAATATAGAAAGACAGTCTACTATAAATTACACGATTTTGAAAAGTGTAGCTTAGCAGAGAGACCTTGGAGTCCATATACACAAATCCTTAAAGGTGGCAGGGCAAGTTGATAAGGTGGTTAAAAAAGTGTATGGGTTACTTGGATTTATAAATAAAGGAATAAAATATAAAAGCAAAGAGATCATGCTAGAACTTTATAAATCACTGGTTAGGCCTCAGCTGGAGTACTGGGCACCACACTTCAGGAAAGACATAAAGGCATTAAAAAGGGTAGAGAGAAGGTTTACCAGGATGTTACCAGGGATGAGGGACTACAGTTATGAGGAGAGGTTGGAGAAGTTAGGACTGTTCTCCTTGGAACAGAGAAGGTTAAGAGGTGACTTAATAGAGGCTTTCAAGATGATGAGCGGCTTTGATAGAGTAAATAGGGATAAAAATATTCCCTCTGGTGAGTGGGTCAACAACTAGATGTCATAGATTAAAAATCATTCGAAAAACATCTAGAGGGGAGATGAGGAGAAATGTTTTCACTCAGAGAGTTGTCGGGATCTGGAACATTGCCTGAAAAGGTGGTGGAAGCTGATTCCATAAATAGTTTTAAAAGGTAGTTGGACAGGTACTTGAGGATGAGGAACTTACAGGGTTATAGACAAAAAGCAAGAATGTGGGCCTAAGCACGACCACTTTTTCCAAAGAATCAGCACAAGCACGACAGGCCTAATGGCCTCCTTCTGTGCTGTAAATTTCTATGATTCTATGAATCTTAGAAGTCTCCCTAGGGAAGCAGGGGGTGTCTCACACATCAGGTCTTTACTGCACTCGGTGGTCTTCTGAGTTGCAAATCCTGTTTTCTCCAACTGAGATATAGGCACATGGCTTCAAAGTTGAAGGACCACATCTTTGCAAAACCAGAGATAAAATGGAACTTCCTGGGCCACACTGTAATAATAGCAAAATGTGATGATTAAAGATGCCAAATATGCAAGAAAACTGACTACTGCTTGTAGTTTTTAGCTTCATTAGGTTTCTCCAGTTGGCTACCAACAAAGACTTGGTGCACAATTATAGTTGGAATGGAAATATCCTGTAAGATCTCTTGCTGTTGTGAAAACAATTAAAACCTTAGATTCCAAAATAGTTGCTGTTTATCATACGCAACAATCTACCAATATCTGGTTCCCAGTTTTGTATTTTTTAATCATTCAGTCTGCATAATAAAAACAAAGCTCAGCAGAGATATTTTCCATTTACCAAGAACACTTTGACACCAGATGATGATGTCACATTGGTTGCAGTTATTGGGTAAAATATAAACATAGAATTAGATTTAAATAGAAATGTGTTTCACTAGTGATTGAATAGAAGAAGTCTTTTCTTTAAGTAAATCACCATTCTAAAATCAGTTCAAATAAAATATAACATTGAAACAAGTAATAAGTGGTGGATTTTAATGTGGATGGATGTAAAGTGATGTACTTTGATGCAGAAAACATGAGCAATAACTGAGCTTCAATTGGAAGGTGGAAAGATTTGTGTATGAAGGTTGCTCTTCTCTGAAAGTGTCCAGACAATGTGAAGTTATCATGAACATTAACTGCACACTGATTAGTCATGTACATTAAGTCAAAGCATCTAATTTAGCTACTACAGGTACACTATCCCTTATCCGAAAGCCTTGGGACCAGCTGAGTTTCGGTTTTCGGAATTTTTCGGATTTCAGAAGGTATTATTATAAGACTGGGAAATTTGTATTTAATATAAATTGTAAAAGTTCAGGCTACCTCTTGCGACTGTTCCGTGTCTCATTCCCCTTCCTGCTTCTCTGGAAAGCCGGATATCGGCTGACTCCTACTAAGCTGGCCCGCAAATCAGGTCGGGGGTCGGGGGGTAGAAAAGAATATCGGACGGGCCGCGGTTCAGGTCGGGGGGATCCGGGGGGGGGGGGGTCGGGGTCGAGGGGGGTCGGGGGGGTGGTCGGGGTCCGGGGGGGGGCACCGGGGGGGTGTCGGGGTCGGGGTCAGGGGGTGTCTGGGGGGGGGTGTCGGGGGGAGAAAAGAATATCGGACAGGCCGCGGTTCGGGTCAGGTCGGGAGAAAAGAATATCGGTCGGGTCGGGTCGGTGGGGGGGGGGAGAAAAGAATATCGGACGGGCCATGGCTCGGTTCGGGTCGGGTCGGGGGGAGAAAAGAATATCGGACGGGCTGCGGTTCGGGTCGGGTCGGGAGAAAAGAATATCAGACGGGCCGCGGTTCAGTTCGGGTCAGGTCGGGGGGAGAAAATAATATCGGATGGGCCGCTGCAGCTATCGGACGGGCCGCTGTATTGTTGGGTTCACTCTCCCGGTACCTCCTTCACACTGCCCGGCTCGGCCTGCAATCTCCTACCCAGGAGGGAACTCTGTGACCCTCTGCCCTGCTCAGCGTAAGTCGTGCGCCACTCTGGTCATGTCATGCGCACGACTTACGCTGAACAAAAAAACTCGGTTTTTAGAGGTTTTCGGAAGTTCGGATAATGGATACTACAAAACATCATTGTGATGACTTCTGGTTCCTCTCCCCCAAAAAGTCATAAATTTTGTTAAGTAAGCACAAACTTAGTTCACTCAAAGTTTAATTGTTGTTTGGTCAAGGAACATTGTGAATTAGAATGTGCTGGCCAGTTTCAGCTTCAGATCAGAAACACACCACATTAAATCATTGGCTTTTTAAAAGATTGTCTTGTAACAAAAAATGTGATATTCACAGTGTGACATCTGCAATGAAATGTCTGCAGTCTGGTGCCTGCATGCATAAGGTCAAGGACATTTTACTGAATTTGTTATTCTGATGCTAAAGGATAAATATGTCCCCTTAAAGGTTACAAAATATAAAACATGTTAAGTAACAAGGTGAGTTCATACACAGGTCAGTTGAGAGCTTGAAGTCATTATGGTTCAGTTGCTGGAGAGTTTGTTTGCATGTTCCAAACCACTGTCTTTGTTTTGTTATACTTTTCTCAGGTATGACACAGAAATTTGTATTAGACAGTATGCAATACCTTAAATGTGATAGATTGGAAATGCATCTTTGTGTAAAGTCTTAATTACAATAGTAATAAATCACCTGTGGCATTGCTCACATTGAGTCAGAATATGTTCTTTTATAATGATATAGTTGTGTTAAACCATGTAATGTGCATGTGCTATAATGGCCACGGATTTACAGTTGCTCAATATGTCCAGTTCTGTTTTTACTACATGGTATTATGGAACTTTTGCTAAAGTTTTGTGGATCAAATTTTTCGATACTATGAAAACTGTAAATGACTGGCTTTGATTTTATGGCTATTACTATTAGAATATATTTCTTCACCTATCTATTCAAAGGAACATAGGAACAGGAGGAGGCCACTTAGCCCCTTAAGCCTGTTCTGCCATTCAATGGGATCATGGCTGATCTGTGGCCTAACTCCATATACCCACCTTTTCACCATATCCCTCAATACCTTTGGTTAACAAAAATCTATCAATCGACCTAGCATCAATTGCCGTTTGTGGAAGAGAGTTCCAAACTTCTACCACCCTATTCAATTTTTACCTAATCTTTTTAAAGCCCCGGGTAGGCATATATAGCAGACTGGAGATAGGTTTGTGAGGAAGTGGGCAAGGGGCTGAGGAATTTAGCAGTAATTGTGGAGGGGGGGGGCTGCTGGAGTTTGGTAGCACTGGGTGGGGTAGAGTGGAAGGGGCATTGAGAGGATACAGTGTGAGATTTGGTTTGCTGGGATGATTGTTTGAGTCTGGTAGTAGTTGGTGGGGGGTCCCAGTGTGGCAGCACTGGAGAGGGAGCCCTGGTAGCGCCAGGAAGGAGGATTCCATAGTTTGGGAGCACTCGTCAATTTCCAAGGCTCAGAGCAATTGGGAGGGGAGTCCTAGGGTCTCAGTACAATGAAGTGGGCATGGGGGCCTGGCAACATTGAGCATGTGGGGTATGGTGGCATTCACGCTGTGCTTTGACCATCAGATGGCCCTGGAGAGTTCTAAGCCATCAGCCCACGAGTGATCATGAAGTTAGTTTTTAAATTGCAAAAATCTGCTAACACTGTTGTTGCTAACTATACCCTGGCACACAGTTCAGAAATATAATGACAGTGGGTTTTGAAGTAAAAAGACTACTGAGCACTTGGTTTGAGTATAAAACAAGGCTTTAATCAACTGTTTCACAACCATGAGATTCTAGTTACATCACTAGTTCCTGGTTACAGAAACATCCTGGGCAAGCTGGGCCCACGCCCGAGTATTTATGCTCCTTGGATGGCGCCACCAGCTGGCCTCCCAGTGTTACTTCATGAGTCATTTCTTCATGAATGATAAGATTCATGACAGGTTTTATGCTTAAAAAATGGCTTCAGTTTGGGAACTCAGAAGGGGAAGTCATTGATGGTCAGGAAAAGACCAGGGATGAGGGGACTCTGGAGAGTCCAGGCTGATAGACCTACTCCAAAATGGGTATAGCCTAAGAAATTGGAGCAGCATGCCTTGTCGATGAGCGGGGTCTTCGCTTCATTAGTTAAGAGGACTGGGTAAATGAAAAAGAAAGAAGACTAAGAAAAGGGTGGTTGCATTCTTGCCTTCCACTCCACAACAATCAAGTACCATTGGGATAGCTTCTGCTTGAAGAAAATTCAAAGGAAGAATTGTATCCAATGATTTTCCATTAATAGTGACAGATTGGAGCCCACGTTTTTGTACTAGTTACCAGTGAAATTTGAGAATTTGAAGAGAACTACTTGTTGGAAGGGGCATTTGCATGGATCAGATGAGTGCCCGTGCCATTAACATAGAAACATAGAAACATAGAGATAGGAACAGGAGTAGGCCATTCGGCCCTTCGAGCCTGCTCCGCCATTCAATGAGATCATGGCTGATCTTTGTCTGAGATCATAGCTGATCTTACCAGTTCAGTACCCCGTCCCCGCCTTTTCTCCGTAACCCTTAATCCCCTTAGCCTTCAGAAATATATCCAATTCTCTCTTGAAAATATTTATTGAATTAGCCTTCACAGCCCTCTGTGGCAGGGAATTCCACAGGCTCACCACTCTTTGAGTGAAGAAATTCTTCCTCATCTCTGTTTTAAATGATTTGCCCGCTATTTTTAGACTGTGGCCCCTGGTTCTGTGCTCCCCTGCCATTGGAAACATTCTCTCTGAATTCAGCCTGTCCAGGCCTGCCATAATTTTATATGTTTCGATCAGATCCCCTCTCAATCTTCTAAACTCCAGTGAGTACAAGCCCAAACTATTCAATCTCTCCTCGTAGGTCATTCCCGCCATTCCAGGTATCAGCCTGGTGAATCGCCGCTGCACTCTTTCCATGGCAAGAACATCCTTCCGCAGATGGGGCGACCAAAACTGTACACAATACTCCAGATGCGGTCTCACCAGCACCTTGTACAGCTGTAGTAAGGTATCCCTATTCCTATACTCGAACCCCCTTGATATGAAGGCCAACATACCATTTGCCTTCTTAATCGCCTGTTGCACCTGCATGCTCTCCTTCAGTGACTGGTGCACAAGAACACCCAGGTCCCTCTGCACTTCCCCATCTCCCAATCTATTGCCATTTAGATAATAATCCACCCTCCTGTTTTTACCCCCAAAGTGGATAACCTCGCATTTATCCACATTATAGTGCATCTGCCACGTATCCGCCCATTCCCCCAACCTGTCCAAATCGCACTGTAGCCTCCTGACATCCTCATCAGAGCCCACCCCTCCTCCTAGTTTAGTGTCGTCAGCGAATTTGGAAATATTGCATCCAATTCCCTGATCCAGATCATTTATATATATTGTGAACAGCTGGGGTCCCAGGACAGATCCTTGCGGCACCCCGCTGGTCACTGCCTGCCACTCCGAAAACGAGCCGTTTATTCCAACTCTCTGTTTTCTATCCGCCAGCCAGTTCTCTATCCACGTTAATACTTTGCCCCCAATCCCATGAGCCTTAATTTTGCATGATAATCTTTTGTGTGGAACCTTATCGAAGGCTTTCTGGAAGTCAAGGTACACCACATCCACTGGCTCTCCCCCATCTATTTTACCAGTTACTTCCTCAAAAAATTCCAGCAGATTAGTCAAACACGATTTACCCTTTGTAAATCCATGTTGACTCTGTCCGATCCTTTCCCCATTTGTCAAGTGCTCCGCTATTTTATCCTTAATAATGGACTCTAGCATTTTGCCCACAACCGATGTAAGGCTTACTGGTCTATAATTCCCTGCTTTCTCTCTACCCCCCTTTTTAAATATTGGGGTAACATTAGCTACCCTCCAATCCACGGGTACTGTTCCCGAGTCAATGGAGTTCCGGAAGATGATCCTTAGAGCATCTGCTATCTCCAGGGCCACCTCCTTAAGTACCCTAGGATGTAGTTTATCGGGCCCCGGGGATTTGTCGGCCTTCAGTCCCCTCAACTTACCCAACACCATATCCCTAGAGATACTAATTTCTGTCAGCTCCTCCCTCTCATTAGTCCCTATGTTTGTCGATATTCCTGGGAGGTTATTTGTGTCCTCCTTTGTGAATACAGAACCAAAGTATGAGTTTAATTGGTCTGCCATTTCCTTATTCTCCATTATATATTCTCCCGAATCGGACTGCAAGGGACCGACTTGGGATTTTACCAGTCTTTTCCTCCTGATATACCGATAAAAGCTTTTGCAGTCTGTCTTTATGTTTGCTGCAAGTTTACTTTCGTATTCTATTTTCCCCTTCCTGATTAATCCCTTTGTCCTCTTTTGCTGTATCCTGTACTGCCCCCAATCTTCCGGTCTGGTGCTTTTTTTTGCCAGTTGATATGCCCTTTTTTTTGATTTTATGCTGTCCCTAATTTCCCTCGTTATCCACGGTTGAGTCACCTTTTTAGGTTTATTTTTATGCCAAACCGGTATAAACATGTTCTGGAATTCTTCCATTCTATCTTTGAATGCTTGCCATTGTCTATCCACTGTCAATCCCCCCAGAAACACCACCCAATCAATCTTACCCAATTCCCGTCTCATACCCTCGTAATTCCCTTTATTTAAGTTCTGGACCTTAGTCTCTGATTCAATTTCCTCACTCTCCATCTCGACTGAGAGCTCGATCATATTATGATCGCTCTGACCCATGGGGCCTCGTACAAGAAGATTGCTGATAAGTCCCTTCTCATTGCACAATACCCAGTCTAAAATGGCCTGATCTCGAGTCGGCTCCTCGACATATTGGTCCAGATAACCGTCCCGAAAACATTCCAGGAATTCCTCCTCCTCAGAATTTTTACTAATTTGGGTAGTCCAATCAATATGTAAATTAAAGTCACCCATGATGACAGCTGTGCTCTTATTGCACGCTTCTCTAATTTCCCTTTTTATGCCTTCCCTCACCTCCATATTACTATTTGGAGGCCTATATATCACACCCACTAACGTTTTCCTCCCCTTGCTATTTCTCATTTCTACCCATACAGATTCCGTTTCATCCGAGTTAATATCCTTCCTTTCCATTGCATTAATCCCCTCCTTTACCAGCAATGCTACCCCACCTCCCCTACCTTTTTGCCGATCCTTCCTAAATATTGTATATCCCTGGATGTTAAGTTCCCAGCCTTGCCCACCCTGCAGCCACGTTTCTGTAATCCCAATCAAATCATACTTGTTTACCTCTATTTCCACAACTAATTCATCCACCTTGTTCCTAATGCTTCTAGCATTAAGATACAAAGCCTTCAGGCTTGCTTTTTTCACACTCTCATTATGAATTAGTTTGGCCCTTTGTGTTTCTCTCCTTTGCTTATTGCTTCTCACCTTTCTACCATCTATTTCTAACTTCATATGACTTCCCTCTTTTCCACTACCTAGGTTCCCATCCCCCTGCCTCCCTTGGGAAGGTCACTCCTGGGCCTGACTACAATGAAATGGTGTTGGCCTGAAGAAAGTGTAAAAGCGTGAGTTTCTGTGCTGCAATCAATTATAATAGGGAAAGCCCAACCTTTTAAAATTTAAATGCCTCTACCGCCCTAGCAATCCTAGAGGCCAGGGATGTACAGGCCTCCTATATGCCCCTTGTTGCTAAAGACACAAATGAGAGTATGTATGATTTATGCCGTTCTAATACCATTTTATGTCTGGGTGTATTATGGCCATGGCTCCAAAACCTATAGAATTTCTGATGGGGGCAAAAAGGGACTCGGACTCGGCATAAATAACTCCCACTCCAAATTCAAACCTTACCCGCTTGGGTAACTGAACAGAGGTATTTTAGAACTCTTGTCTATGAAAGTCTTGGTCACTACCAATAGAATTCAATAAGTATCTTCAAGGTATTCTCTTTTCTTGAAGGAACAGTAAGCTGGCTTTCCTTTTTGCCAGCTTTTCTACAAGCATGTCTGCTAACGATGTGATTCCCTGGCTCAAGTCCATTTCTAGCAATCTTTTCTCCCTTCACTTTAGATAAGATGAATTCCAGTGACAGGATCAGCTTCTTGCTTTGTATGGTCTCTAATGGTATCTTTACAATCTCTGACGTAAGTCTTTTTAATTGAAAATTATTATTGCTTTTCATTTTGTACGGGCATGTGTCGATTGATGTGACTCTAGTTGGACTTCAGACCCCATACAACACCTTTGCTTCTCTCCAGGTGAAAGTTGATGGACTTTTAAGCAGCCAGTGAACTCCTGACACTTCATTTTAGATAAATTGTTCTTTTAATGTTAAAAATACAATTGCCAATTGTGATCACAGCTCAAGATAATGATCCCTAATTTAATTCAGTTGAATTTGTAACTAAAATGATCACAGCTTTATTCTTTTATCAGTGGGTCAGTTGTCATTGTTGGTAAGTTTGTGTGAATGTAGCCATCCAGAGAAGGAGAAACTAACAGTGATACCAATGCTAATATCACGATACTGGAGTGCTTCCACTACTATCAGGTGTCAACTGTAGCTCAGTGGTAGCACCCTCGCCTCTGAGTTGTAAGGTTGTGGGTTCAAACCGCACTCCAGAGACTTAAGCACAAATCTAGGCTGACACTCCATGCAGCTCTGAGGGATTGCTGCACTGCCGGAAGTGCCATCTTTTGGACAAGACGTTAAACTGTTCTGCCCTCTCGGATGGACGTAAAAGATGCCATTGTGGCGTTGCCACATTGGGGAAACACTGTGTGTATGTAGATAAACCTGTATAATCCCCTTTTAACTGCTGTATTCCCCTCCCCCCGCAAGACAGTTGCAAGCTGAGAGGAATAAGGCATGTTCAGACTTGCCTGCTGCTGAGAGAAGGAAAACCAATCAGGTTCCAGCAGGTGACCAATCCGTGAGTCATCACAGGCTCGCGGGCTTTACGAATTCAGTACTGTATTGTGAGAGTTGGAGTAAAGACCTATTTCTTGTAGCTCGCTGTGTTGCCTATTTCTTTACGCGGGAGACTGTAGTCTCCCACACCATGGCACTATTTCGAAGAAGAGTAAGGGAGTCCTCCCCAGTGTCCTGCCCAATATTTATCCCTCAACCAACATCACAAACAAATTATCTGGTCATTATCACATTGCCGTTTGTGGGAGCTTGCTATGCGCAAATTGGCTGCTGCGTTTCCTACATTACAATAGTGACTCCACTTCAAAAGTACTTCATTGGGTGTAAAGCACTTTGGGACATCCTGAGATCGCGAAAAGCATTATATAAATGCAAGTCTTCAGGACGGATGGCAAATTATACAATCTCTGCCGCCTGCAGTCCAAAATTAATACCTCTGAAGAACTTGTTTGTGAACGCTTGTTTACTGATATAACTGTGCTCTTGTTGCCCACACAGAAGAGGACTTCCAAGTTATCACAGACCATTTCTCAGAAGCTCACTGTCAATTAGAAGAGGATGGAAGTTAAATACCAGCCTTCCCCTGGAAAGCCTTATGTGCCACCCAATATTACCATCGAAGGGCACATGCTGTCTGCAGTGGATAGGCTCACTACCTAGGAAGCACCGTGTCATATAAAGCACTTCTAGATGGTGAGATGAACAACAGATTGTTAAGTAGGCAGTAGTGCTTTTGGAAGGCTCCGTGTGAGGTTATGGGATAAAAGAGGCAACAAAACTTAAGGTCTACAAGGCAATAGTTGTAACATCCTTACTGTATGTGTGTAATAGCTGGACCACTTCCATTCGCCACATCAGAAAGCTCAATCATTTCCATTTAGGTTGCCTCAGGAAGATCATGAAAATTTGATAGTGGCACAAGATTCAGAGAGGTCCTCAGAAAAGCAAATATGCCAGGCATAGCAGTAATGATAATGCACAACTAAGGTTGGCTGCTAAACTAGTCTGAATGCCTGATACTAGACAACTCAAGAAAGTATTCTACGGTGAGCTGAAGCTTGGTAAATGCTCTCGTGATGGTCAGTTCAAAAGATATAAGGATTGCCTAAAGACCAATCTTAAAAAAAATTGACCATCTCAACTGCCACATGGGAGCATGATGCTGGTAACAGGAAAATGTGGCAAAAGATGATGCATGTTGGCACGACAAAGCTTGAAGTAAGTCATACGCAGCTAGCTGAAGAAGAGAGCCCAAAGGAAATCAGGGAAAGATCAGCCCTCTGGTCAATCTGCCATCCAGTGTCCTCTGTGTTGGAAAACATTCCTTGCACAAACCAAACTTTACAGTCATATGAGAACCTATAGCCTGTATTATTGGAGATAAAAATTATTATTGGATATCATCATCGAAACTCAATAGACGAACCATCATCATAAAAAGGACATCTAAGTCCCAAAAATCAGTAAGGGTACCACCATAACGGAACCCACTGGAAAACAGCAGGGACCCAATTGCAACAGGCATTTTCCAAGATTTTCTGACATACAGTACCTTGTAAAGGCAGGACTGCTGCCTGTCCCTTACCAGGAAAACATTGTTGGGGAAGGGGAATACAGCCAGGGGCAGGGACTCCCTATACTGGGATTTCCCGCTTGCTGGCTGAGTCAGGATGTAAAACGTCATCTAGAAGTGTATGTAGTAAACAGTATTAGAAATTCTTCACCCCACAAGGTGCAAGATCTGTTAAGCTCCATTTGTGAACTCAAAGAAATGGCTGTAACATGAAAGAGACCAATGGCATAAATCACAGCTTGGGCTGTGGCAGAACCATCTGAACTCTGAGTGAACTGAAAGTGGCATCATCTACATACAACCTCTCATCTTGAAGACCTACCTAGAGATGAATCTAGCTACTGCTTCCAATAGTCCAGTTGCTTATCAGACTTTAAGAAACACCATTCTAAAAAGGGTGTATCCACACTTTTTGCGCCATTATCATTAAACTTTTCTTTCTGTGATGTAAATTCTGCATTAATAGCACCATTTACTGTTTATTATTTCTAACTCTCACAATTGCTCTTTGGTAAGGGAGTCTACTTTTAGCTACTGTACAAAAGAGAGCTGCAGTTTAACAGTTACCGGCACTTGTATAGTGCCTTTAATGTAGCAAATCGTCGCAGGGTGCTTCACAGGGAGGAGCAGGAATGGAGGGAGAATTTTAAAAATGTGGTTGGTTTATGAGGAGGCTTCTAAAGCTGCGGTGGAGTGTGTTAAAGCAGAGGGTTTTATGGAGAATTCCCTGGTGAAAGGCTTGATGGTTTTTTAATGAAACTGGGCATGTTTCCTTTCTCCCACTACCTCTCTCCCCATCACTAATATATATTGAAGGTGAAAGTGATCACATGGTGGTGGGGGCGGGGGGGGTGGGGGAAGCTGTTAAATCTGTGAATCTTGATGTATGGTATCCTTCAATAAATAGAAAGAGACTGCAGAGGAACAATCAACAAGTGTTTACTGGATGAGGGTTACTCTAAAAACTAACAGTACAGATCCCTACTCAGGGTTTATATACAGGTGTGGTCACTGCCGGTACTACAGTATACAGGAGCTGTAAAAAGTAGTTCTCCCCTTAAAGGTACATACACTACAGAAGCTACAGCATCAGTTGCAGAAGTTGTTGCATCATTTTCTGTAACATGAAATTGTAAATGTTCTTTTCAGAAAGGCTTTGTTTAAACCTTAGCAGGGCATGCTCAGGGAGATGTGTAGCACACGTTAATATATACTGTAGTGTTCTTCTGTAGTTTTTTTCTGCAGTTGTAGTTTAGAATTGTCTGCAATGCCTTCTGCAATCAGCTCCATGGGGTTGTCTGCTTTTAACGAAAAAAGTACACTTATATAAAACTGTTGAACATCCATTTGCTTTTTACACCTGATCAAGGGACTGGGACTTCCTGTTCAGAAACTGTGAGCGAAGTGCTTGTTTTCTATATGTGCCCAGAATTAGACACAATACTCTAGTTGAGGCCGGACCAGTGTTTTATAAAGGTTCATCATAATTTCCTTGTTTTTGTACTCTATGCCTCTATTTATAAAGCCCAGGATCCAGTATGCTTTTAATTTTGTCCTGTAGGAACGGAGGTTCCAAATGAAAAGACTGAGTTCGACTCAGGCAATCAAAATAACGAACTTTAATGGAACAAAACAGGTTTAAACTGGAAACTGCTGGAATACATCGAATACAGGTCTGCTCTCCTTGAAGGCTCCACGAGGACTGATCTTCTGGTCTGAAAACTGATGTCATGACGTCATCACGTTCTTCCTGCCATCGGGGAATCACGTGACTAACGGCATGACGTCATCACGTTGAAACCGCGCTGTAAAGGTAACTAGACATAGTACAGTTAAACAGTGTAATTAAAAGTACAGACACAGGCAGTAACTACATTGCTGTTAAAGGAATTATGTACAACCACTCTGAGTCCTTTGGTGGCCCTGCCACATGCGCCCCCCCCCCCAGAATTGTCTTTAACAGAAAAAGTGAGACGAGGGGTGTTAAATCCGTGTATCTTGATGTGTGTCCTTCAATAACTAGACAGAAACTGCAGAGGAACAATCAACAGGTGTTTACTGGATGAGGGTTACTCTAAAACTAACAGTACAGATCCCTACTCAGGGTTTATATACAGGTGTGGTCACTGCCGGTACTACAGTATACAGGAGCTGTAAAAAGTAGTTCTCCCCTTAAAGGTACATACACTACAATTCCTCCCCTTTTAGATTAACAGTACCATAACATTCATTTAACAATTAACACTTTTAACATGCAACATTAACTGAAAATAGTCCATTTATAAATTCAGTCTTTGGGGCGGCTTCCTGATCCTTTCTGGATAGCGCCTTTCCTGAGTGTCTTGCTCTTGGTGCGGAGGCGATTCTGGCCCGCTGTCGTCGGTTGGTTCATCAGCTTCCGATGCTACTGTTTCTGGGGTAGATGCTACCTGTATGTCAGGTTCATCACCAGGTACGCGAGACATGGGGTTGACTCGTTCCTGTGACTCTAGGATCTGGTCGACATGGCGTCTCACAATGTTCTCTCCAACATCCACTGTTAGTACATTAGTGGCCCCTGCCGTGTGCATATCGTTCCTGGTTGCCATTTCTTTGTTCGGTAGTCGCGGGCCAAGACTGGTTGCCCTACATTGAAGCTCCTTGTCGGCTTCTCATTGATGTGCTGGAATTGCTTATTCTCAACACCTCTTCGTACATTTGGTCTGAGCAAATCCAGACGAGATCTCAACCTTCGGTTAAAGAACATCATGCCCGGGGTCTGGTTGGTGACTGCATGTGTCGCATTTCTGTAGGCTAACAGGAAATTGTCCACCTTATGCTGCAGTGGAATGTCGTCATCGCACATGGCCCTTACTGCCTTTTTAAAGGTTTGTACGAACCTCTCAGCCAATCCATTTGTGGCTGGATGATACGGGGCAGATGTGTAATGCCTTACCCCATTCCTTTTCATAAATTTCCGAAACTCTTTGGACACAAACTGTGGTCCATTATCAGAGCAAATCTGCTCTGGCAAGCCGTTCCTGGCAAATATGGTCCATAGGACTGCAATCATTTTCTCCATGGTGGTGGAGGACATTTTGATCACCTCAGGCCATTTCGAGTGCGCATCCACGGCTATTAAAAACATTGAGTCCATGAATGGACCAGCAAAATCAATATGCACCCGTTGCCATGGAGAGGAGGGCCACTCCCATGGGTGTAGAGGGGCATGTGGTGGTGCATTTTGGACCTTCTTGCATCCTGAGCAGCTCTTTGTCAGGTCCTCGATTTGCTGATCGATCCCCGGCCACCACACATAAGCCCTAGCAAGGCTTTTCATTTTCACCCCTCCCAGATGGCCTTCGTGAAGCTCATTGAGCACTCTCTCCCTTAACTTGGGTGGAATTACCACTCGGGATCCACACATCAAGGTCCCCTGGCATACTGACAGCTGTTCTCTTCTGGATGAGAATGCTTGCAACAGTGAGTCGCCATGTGTTGGCCATCCCTTCACCGTCAAGTCATATACCCGAGACAGTGTCGGGTCATTTCGGGTCTCCTTCTCTATATCCGCATTAGTTACTGGCAAGCGTTCAATTATCGTCGAATAAAATATTTCGACAGGGTCCACTGCTGGTGATTCCTCCGCAGTAGGCAGTGGCAGGCGTGATAGCCCATCAGCGTTTCCATGCTGTTTCGTGCCCTTATACTCTATTTCATATTGGTTCACCCCTAGAAAAAGGGACCATCTTTGTAGCCATTGCGCAGTCATCACCGGAACGCCCTTCTTTGGATTAAAGATGGAGACAAGTGGTTGGTGGTCAGTCAGCAAGGTGAACTTCTGCCCGTGCAGATAGTGGTTGAACTTTTTCACTCCCCACACTAGGCTGAGGGCCTCCCTGTCAATCTGGGTGTAGTTACGCTCGGCTGAGGTTAGTGACCGAGACGCAAAGGCTACTGGCCTCGCCGAGCCGTCCGGGAATTTGTGCGACAGCACCGCTCCAATACCATAGGGTGATGCATCACACGCCAACCGAATTGGTAGTGCTGGATTGAAATGAGCCAACACCTCTTTTGATGTGATCAATTCTTTGCACTTCTGGAAAGCTTGTTTACATTTGTCATTCCACTTCCATGGTACCCCCGTTTGCGGTAGGGTGTTCAGTGGGTGTAATACTGTAGACAAATTCGGCGAGAACTTATGGTAGTAGTTCACCAGCCCGAGGAACGACCTCAGTTGTGACACATTTTCCGGTGCTGGAGCCTTGACTACTGCCTCAATCTTTTCAGGGGACTTATGTAACCCCTCTTCATCAATAACGTGGCCACAATACGAGATCTGCTTCTGGAAAAACTCGCATTTGTGGCGATTAGCTCGGAGCCCATATTCCTTCAATCTAGTGAGCACCTGCTCCAGGTTGGCGAGGTGATCACTGTCATTTTCGCCCGTGACCAGGATGTCGTCCAAATAACACTGGGTCCCTGGAATCCCTTGCAGGACTTGATCTATTGCCCTTTGTCAAATAGCCGGAGCTGATGCTACCCCAAACACCAGCCGGTTGTATTGGTAGAGACCTTTATGAGTGTTGATCGTGAGGTACTGTTTCGAGGCTTCTTCTACCTCCATTTGCAGGTACGCCTGGGCCAGATCAATCTTAGTGAAGCGTTTTCCTCCAGATAGCGAGACGAAAATATCTTCAATCCGCGGAAGCGGATATCGTACCGCGTGAAGGACTGGGTTCACTGTCACCTTAAAGTCCCCACAGATGCGAACCTTCTTTGGTTCCCCAGGCGTATTACTCAACGACCTCTTCATTACAGGAACGATGGGTGTAGCCTACTCGCTCCAGTCCACTTTGGACAGCAGTCCTGAACGTTCCAAACCTTCCAGCTCTGCTTCGATGGCTGGGCGGATCGCATAAGGTACCGGTCTGGCCTTAAAAAACTTTGGGCTCGCATTTTCCTCTATTTTGATCGTCGCTGTTATGCCTTTTCGTGTTCCAAGTCCCTCCTGGAACACTTCTTGTGCGTCAGTTAGCATTTTTGACAGTCGTCCAGGAGTGACGTCGTCATCCTTTTTGGCATCTACAGTCAGTGCTTGTATGGAATGCCAATCTAGCTGTATCTTCCGGATCCATTCACGTCCTAGTAGTGGTGGTCCTCCATCTGGCAATACATATATGTCCATTTTTGGTGTTTCCTTGCCGTTATATATAACGTTCACCCTTATTTTTCCTTTGGGGTAGACTTTTTGCCCCGTGTACGTCTTCAAGACAATCTCTGTATCTCTCAAGGGTATATGTGAGAATAGCCGCTTGTAGTCCCTTCGGTTTATGACTGTTAGGGCTGATCCTGTGTCCAATTCCATTTTCACTTGGACTCCGTCTATCTTGAGCGTGACCCAGATAGTTTGGTGATCCTCCATTTTGATTACATTATGTAGTTTCAGACAACCCAGCTCCTTGCTTCCGGAGTCTGTATCACTTTTCTGTTCGTCTGAACTACTCTCCGTCACCTTATGTACCTTCTTGTACTTCTCCTGTGGAGATTTCTTGCTGCTGGTTTTCTTTCCCGACCTGCAGACTCTTGCTATGTGTCCTACTTTTCCACACTGTCTGCACACTTGGTCCTTGAACCAACAATCCTTATAGTCGTGTGTTGTTCTGCCGCAGCGATAGCACTTCACTGTTCCATATGACATTTCATTTGTGCCATATTCTTGCGGTCTCCGTTGTATCTCTGCAGCGCCCTGTGCGGCTGCTTCATGTGATACTGCCATGCTGAAAGCCTTGCCCAGCGTAAGATCCTTTTCTGATAGAAGACGTTTCTGGGTTCCTTCACTTTGAAGCCCACACACAAACTTGTCCCTTAAAGTATCTGCTAGTCCCGTTCCAAACTGGCAGTGTTTCGATAGGTTGCGCAGTTCCGTTAAATACTCAGCATTACTTTCATCTTTATGCTGGTTCCTTTTGTGAAACTTAAATCTTTCTGCTATCAGCAGCGGTGTGGGGTTTAAGTGGTCCTGTAGGATTGACACTATGGGCCCGATTTTTGGCTTGTGTGGGAAATGGTCGGATTTCCCCGAATGTGGGGTTTCTGACACACATAAAAAATTGTCAGCCAGCCCCATGCAATTTTCCCTCAATTGGCCAATTAATTCCCAGCATGTGGGAAGCCTTGCTAATTGTCTAAATCGAGTCAGGAATCCCCACAGTATGATGTCATCATTCGTGGTGCTTTCAAGGTCCATAGCAAGCACTGCATCATCTGAAGGCTTCCAAATGAACCATACAGGATGGCATAAGGAGCCTTCAGCAGCTGTGGCCAGTGCCAGACCCCGAGCTGCCTTCAAATTCGACGAGGCTTCACTGCAGGCATTATTGGATGGGGTTAGGGCCCACAGGGAGGTCCTCTTCCCTAGGTCAGGGAGGAAGAGGCCTCCCACTGAGACCAATGCTGCATGGATGCAGGTGTCAGCAGATGCCAACTCGCTGGGAGTCACCAGAGGAACCTTGGCATTATATCTCTAACTCCTTCCTTTACTTCCCCACAGTACCATCCAGAGCCCCCGTCCTCACTGTGGAGGAGGAAGAGGCTGTGCAGCCAGACTCCTCAGAGGAAGCTCCAACCTCTGAGGGTGCAGCATCAGCAGAAGTAAGCGCACCCAGCACCAGTGCAGACACTCACACCTCGGGGGGACCTTTGGGACATAGAGTAGTGTTGTCACCTGGTGTTTCACAGCTGACAAGTGAGCCTCAGCAGATTCTGGAGACAGGGACAGCAGTGGAGAGTCCTCGTCGGAGGGCGCAGGGCTCTGCCAGCTCAGCTCAGCTGCGCTGCATCTCGACCCTCTGCCTCTGGGTCCATCCGCAAGAGAAGAGGTGATGGATCTCCATGCACAGATGCAGGAGTCTCTGGCAGGTTTTGTCTCCAGGGTCGCTGCGAGTGTGGAGTGAATGGAGGAGTCCATAGCGACCATGAGCAGAGCCTTTGTGGAGTCATTGGTGCATGAACGCAGCACCATGGAAAGGTTGGCAACCTCCATGGAGGAGATAACTCGCCAGCATACGGAAAACATGGTGAGTGCTCATAAGAGAATGACATCTCTTGAGGAGCGTTAGCCATCTGTTGAACAGAGAAACCAGATCTTCATGGAAGTCCTTCTGAGTAGGACTGCCAGTGCAGAAACGGGTCCCACTGGCCCCCTAAAGCGCAGCAAGGTGCTCTCAAGCCACTTCCAAGCGCTGGCCCCTTCTGGCTTGTGCAGCCTCAGGTGAGTGAGCAGCAGCCTGGTGCTCCTGGTAATCATCCTGCTGTTCCTGGTTCTGCTGCTGCCACCTCTGCTGTTGGAGATCCTCTAATGCCAGGAAGGGAAGGTGCCAAAGGCCTCCCATGCTTCTAGCAGATGCCTCGGTTGAGGAGGTCCTGAGTTAGGGTGGTGAGAGGGGCTTCCCAGGAGCTCACACTGAAGAAGTGTGTGAGGCTCCAACTTTCTGCAGCTGCTCCTAAGGCTTCAAATAGTTCCCCCAAGCCTTGATCAACAAGGTCCTGCAGCCTGCAAACGCTGCCTCTTTAAATCTCTTCAGCCCTCAGCGACCTGCTGCTGCAAGCAAGCAAGCCAGCTGTTTTCACGCCAGCTCTCATCGGCGGGGTTCCCCGCAGGCGGGTTTCAGGTGGGGAAAGCCCCAAAGTCGCAACGGCACGGGAAAATCCACTTCAACAAGCAGATAATTGCTTGTTAGTGCTCCGACGACCAATCCCGCGAAGCGGGGCGCGTGAAAACGGCAGTCCGAAAGTCGGACGGGGCGGGGAATCAGGCGGGGGGGGTCCCGACCCGCTTTTTCCGCGATTTTCGGACCACGGCCGCATGAAAAGCCGCCCGACAGCTGCCCGAAAATCGGGGCCTATGTTTTCAAAATCCTTTTCCACTGGCTTCTCTGGGGTTACTAGGTTTCGCAGTAAGCCATACGTTTTTGCACCCATGGAATTCAACAATACCAGTGCTTTCCTGTCATCTGGCACTTCATTCGCCTTGTAGTATACTTCTATGCATTCGACATATGTCGCCCATTCTTCGACTTCATTGTCGAACGCTGTGACACTGCCACTCTTCGGCATCCCTGGGTGTGGTTAGACTGGCTAAAAATGGCGTCTCCTGCGCTCTCCCTTCTTCTCTGCTGTGGCTCAAAATGGCGTCTCCCGCGCTTCCTTTCTTCCCCCCGGACGCTGCTCAGCCCTTGAACACCGGCTGCGCTCTGCGCGTTTTCCTGCGCACCTCTCTCGTTGACGCCGCTCGGTCCTGAACAGCGGCTGCGCCCTGTGCGCTCTACCCTCTCTCTTCTCGCGTCGACGCCGCTCGGCCCTGAACAGCGGCTGCGCCCTGTGCGCTCTACCCTCTTTTCCCGTCGACGCCGCTCGGTCCTGAACAGCGGCTGCGCCCTGTACACTCTACCCTCTCTCTGCTCCCGTTGACGCTGCTCGGCCTTTTCCTGTGCCGTCGGTCGGCTCTAGCCGCCGCTGTGCGGGAAGGGTCTGCGCCGTACCTGTTGCCAGCCCGTTTCGCTGGAGCCTCCGTTGGATGGTCGACGCCCGTGCTTCTGGAATCGGCCTTCTTCTGCAGAGTTGCAGGTAGGTTCGAATTGACTCGTCGCCAATGTTAAATCCGTGTATCTTGATGTTGTGTGTCCTTCAATAACTAGACAGAGACTGCAGAGGAACAATCAACAGGTGTTTACTGGATGAGGGTTGCTCTAAAACTAACAGTACAGATCCCTACTCAGGGTTTATATACAGATGTGGTCACTGCCGGTACTACAGTATACAGGAGCTGTAAAAAGTAGTTCTCCCCTTAAAGGTACATACACTACAAGGCCGAGGTCTGACAAGTCTGTCTGATCGACTTCGATAACCTGGCAGAGGAAGTTGTTGACCGGTGGTCGAGCTGGCAGGCGATTGTGGTTGAGCAGGCACAGCGAGCGTGGTCGAGTTGGCGGGCGGCTTTGGTTGATCTGGCACGGCGGCTGCGAGCAGTCGGCCACGTGTCGGTGGTTGAGCGATGACGACTGGGCGGTCCAGGTCCAGGTGAGCCGGCTTCAATCGGTCCACCGAAATGTGATCTGACTTTCCTCCGATGTCGACCGAAAAGGATTTGTCTCCTGGTTTGATGACGTGGAAAGGACCAGTGTAAGGAGGCTTGAGCGGATCCCGGTGAGCGTCGTAGCGGATCTATACATACTTGGCATTCTTCAGTTCTGCTGGCACGTGGGAGTTCTGTAAACCGTGATTTGATGTAGGCACCGGAGTGAAGCATCTGGCCGCTTCCTGGTGGCTAACGAGTTGCTGGGAGGCTCTGTGGGAGAAGGGAGGAAATCCCCTGGTACTCGGAGAGGCTGGCCGTAGACGAGTTCAGCTGAGGACGATTGCAGGTCTTCTTTGGGCGCCGTACGAAGACCCAAAAGGACCCATGGAAGTCTGTCCACCCATCCTGCACCTTGAAGACTGGCCCGAAGGGCGGCTTTAAGCGACCTGTGGAATCGCTCGCAAAGGCCATTCGCCTGTGGATGATAGGCAGTGGTGCGATGAAGTTTGGTGCTGAGCCCCTGAGCTACAGTGTTCCAAAGCTCCGAGGAAAATTGTGGCCCACGGTTGGAAGAGATGTCCGCCGGTACCCCGAAACGGGCAACCCAACAGGAGATGAAAGCTCTAGTGACGTCTGCCGAAGTGGTGGAAACCAAAGGAATTGCCTCTGGCCACCTAGTGGTGTGGTCCACCATGGTGAGGAGATGAGTATAACCCTGAGAAGGCGGAAGCGGCCCCACAAGGTCCACATGCACGTGGTCGAAACGACGCTCCGGAACAGCGAACGTAGCCACTGGAGCTTTAACATGACGCTGGACCTTGGCCTTCTGGCAGACTACGCAGGTATTAGCCCAGTCACGGACATCGAGGTGCATACCTTTCCAGACAAACTTCGCCGACATAAGCCGTTGTGAAGCCTTCATCCCAGGGTGCGACAACCCATGTATGGCATCAAACACCTTCCGGCGCCATGCGACCGGCATGATAGGTCGGGGAACGCCCATGGTGACGTCGCAAAGGAGCGTGGCGCCTGTGGCCTGGAAAGTGACGTTGGTCGCTTGGAAACTAGAGGGGACGGTTCTGTATGATTGGACCTCAGAGTCCGAGGCCTGATCTGCAGCCATGAGGGCGTAGTCGAGCCCCAGGTGAACCGCATGGACCGTCGCATGGGAGAGGCAATCCGCCACCAGGTTGTCCTTACCAGACACATGTTGAACGTCCGTGGTAAATTCGGAAATAAATGTCAAGTGACGTTGTTGATGAGCGGGCCACGGTTCGGCGGTCTTGGCCATGGTGAACGTTAGAGGCTTGTGGTCGACAAAAGCCATGAAGGGACGTCCTTCCAATAAGAACCGGAAATGGCGAATGGCTAGGAAAAGGGCCAGTAACTCCCGATCGAAGGTGCTGTATTTTTTTTAATTTTTCTGTAGTTGACGGCTAAAAAACGCCAGCGGTTGCCACGCGCAGTTGACCCACTGCTCTTGCACTGCGCCGATGGTGTAGTCTGATGCATCCGTGGCAAGGGCGATGGTGGCACCTGGAAGTGGATGCGCCAGCATGGTTGCATTGGCCAAAGCGCTCTTGGTGTTAACGAATGCCTGGTCCATCTTGGCTGTCCAGCTGATTGGATCCTTACCGGACTTGCCCTTGAGGGCCCCGTACAAGGGTTGCATAAGCTGAGCCGCCTTAGGGACGAAACGGTGATAGAAGTTGACCATCCCCAGGAACTCTTGCAAGACCTTGACGGTTGGTGGGCGCGGGAAAGAGGTAACCGCTTCCACCTTCGTCATTAAGGGGACGGCGCCGTCCAATGTTATGCGGTGTCCCAAGAAATCGATCTGCTGCAGGCCGAACTGGCACTTGGCCGGGTTGATGATTAAACCGTGCTGGCTGAGGCGCGTAAAGAGGGTACGCAAATGGGAGATGTGCTCTTTCTTGCTAGCACTGGCGATGAGAATGTCGTCAAGGTAGACGAAGATGAAGCTTAGGTCTCGGAGCACGGAGTCCATTAAGCGCTGGAACGCCTGTGCCGCATTCTTCAAGCCAAACGGCATCCGCAGGAACTCAAAGAGGCTGAAAGGGGTGATGACTGCGGTTTTCGGGATGTTTTGCGGGTGCACGGGAACCTGGTGATACCCCCGGACGAGGTCGACTTTAGAAAAGATAGAATTTCCCGCCAAATGGGCCGAGAAATCCTGAATACGTGGAATCGGGTACCGATCAGGAGTGGTGGTGTCGTTCAGGCGTCGGGAGTCACCGCATGGCCGCCAGCCGCCGCCCGGTTTCGGAACAATGTGGAGAGGCGAAGACCAGGGACTATTGGATCGGCGAATGATCCCGAGCCGCTCCATCGTGTCGAACTCTGCTTTCGCAGCCGCGAGCTTGCCGGGTTCGAGCCTTCTAGCCCGCGCATAAACCGGGGAGCCAGTAGTGGTGATATGATGTTCAACACCATGCTTCGTGGCCGAGGAGGAGAAAGTGGGCCTTGTCAGCTCCGGAAACTCTCCGAGGAGCCGAGTGAAGTCATCCGGAGGAGGGAAAGCGCAGGCAACAGAGCGTGCCACGGCGGTACCGTGGTAGCACGGAATCGAGTGGAAGGTGGCCGCGTTGATCAACTGGCGGTGCCGGACATCGACGAGAGGGCTGTTGGCACACAGAAAATCCGCCCCTAGGATGGCCTGTGAGACTGTGGCCGTGATGAATTCCTAGCAGAAGCGCTGACCGCCGAAACAGACTTGGACCCGCCGCTTTCGGAATGTTCGAATTGCTGCGCCATTAGCCGCTACGAGGGAAAAACCGTGGTTCCCAGCCAGCATATCAAGGTTCGACGCAGGTAGAATGCTACACTACGCCCCGGTGTCACAAAGGAAATGTCAACCCGATAGGGGATCAGTGATATAAAGAAGTTTCCCCGTAGATCCGACGGCCATCGCAACCGCGGAGCGCCCGTTAGACCCGGTCCTCCTTCGCCAGGAACGCTGCAGGAGCTTTGGTTTTTTTTTGGGTGAAAAACTGCAGGGGGAACAGCAGCATCGTGCTTTTGCGCCAAAACGGGCGTGGTAGGAGCACCAGCCCGCTGCAGGAGAAGCTGGAACCGCGTCTGTGGGGGATGGGCGCTTCGTGGCCGTGCAGCACTGCTGGGTTACAGTGAATATCTTATTGGCTTCGGCAGCAAGTTCGGCGCAGTCTGTAATGTCGGATCTGGCTAGGGCAGCCTGAACCTGCTCCGGCGTTTGGTAGAGGAAAAGCTCCCGAAAGAGGAAGCATTCCGGTTCGGCACCCAAAAGCGTGAGCATCTGACTCATGAGCTCGGACAGTTTGGAGTCCCCGAGGCCAGGCATCGTGATGAGCCGGCGAGCGCGCTCTGACTTCGAGAGCCTGAAGACCTGTAGCAACCGCACCTTTATCGTATCATACTTGCTATCAGTAGGAGGACTACCGAGGAGGCTGATGATCCGCGAGGCAGTTGCGCTGTCGAGGGCGGAGACCACGTAATAATAACGGGTCTGATCCGTGACGATGTTCCTGATGGCGAACTGGGCTTCAGCCTGGATAAACCAGGCGTCTGGTTGTTGCTCCCAGAATTGTGGCAGTTTCAGAGTCACGGCGTTCGTGTCCATGCTGGAGATCTTCCGCGAAAACTGTTCACGAAAGTCGGGGTCACCAATGTGGGAACGGAGGTTCCTAACGAAAAGACTGAGTTTGACTCAGGCAATCAAAATAACGAACTTTAATGGAACAAAACAGGTTTAAACTGGAAACTGCTGAAATACATCGAATACAGGTCTGCTCTCCTTGAAGGCGCCACGAGGACTGATCCTCTGGTCTGAAAACTGACGTCATGACGTCATCACATTCTTCCCGCCATTGGGGAATCACGTGACTAACAGCATGACGTCATCACGTTGAAACCGCGCTGTAAAGGTAACTAGACATAGTACAGTTAAACAGTGTAATTAAAGGTACAGACACAGGCAGTAACTACATTGCTGTTAAAGGAATTATGTACAACCGCTCTGAGTCCTTTGGTGGCTCCGCCACAGTCCCAGATTATCGTTTCTAAAAGCTTCCCCACTACCGAGGTTAAACTGACTGGCCTGCAGTTCCTTGCACCCTTTTTTGAACAAGTGTGTAACATTTGCAATTCACCAGTCCTCTGGCACCACCTCCGTACCTAAGGAGGATTGGAAGATTTTTTTTTTATATTCGTTCCTGGGATGTGGACGTCGCTGGCAAGGCCAACGTTTATATGGCCAGTACCGCCACAATTTCCACCCTTACCTCCCTCAGCATCCTAGGATGCATCCCATCCAGTCCTGGTGACTTATCTACTTTAAGTACAGCCAGCCTTTCTAGTACAGGTAGACTATCCTTTATCCGAAAACCTCGGGACCAGCCGAGTTTCGGATAAAGGAGAATTTCGGATTTCGGAAGGTGGGTCGGCGGGGGTCCGCGGGGGGGTCGGCGGGGGTCCGCGGGGGGGGTCGGCGGGGGGTCGTGCGCACGACTTACGCTGACGCTCAGCGTAAGTCAGTCGGGGTCGGCGGGGGTCGGGGCCGGCGGGGTCCGCGGGGGGGTCGGCGGTTGTCGGGGCTGGCGGGGGGGTCGGCGGTTGTCGGGGCTGGCGGGGTCCGCGAGGGGGATTGGCGGTTGTCGGGGCCGGCGGGGTCCGCGGGGGGGTCGGCGGTTGTCGGGGCCGGCGGGGGGGGTCGGCGGTTGTCGGGGCCGGCGGGGTCCGCGGGGGGGTTGGCGGTTGTCGGGGCCGGCGGGGTCCGCGGGGGGGTCGGCGGTTGTTGGGGCCGGCGGGGTCCGCGGGGGGGTCGGCGGTTGTCGGGGCTGGCGGGGTCGGCGGTTGTCGGGTCCGCGGGGGGGTCGGCGGGGGGTCGTGCGCACGACTTACCCTTTATCCGAACTTCCGAAACCGGAACCCTCTAAAAACCGAAGGTTTTTTCGTTCGTACGCACGACTTACGCTGAACGAAAAAACCTTCGGTTTTTAGAGGGTTTCGGTTTTCGGAAGTCCGGATAAAGGGTAGTCTACCTGTACCTCCTCTTTATCAATTTTCATCCCATCCAGTATCAGAACTATCTCCTTTTTCACTATGACTTTGGCAGCATTTTCTTCCTTGGTAAAGACAGATGCAAAGTACACATTTATTACCTCAGCCATGCCCTCTGCCTCCATGTGTAGATCTCCATTTTGGTCCCTAATCAGCCCCACCCCTCCTCTTACTACCCATTTACTATTTATATGCCTATAGAAGACTTTTGAATTCCCTTTTATGTTAGCTGCATGTCTATTCTCATACTCTCTCTTTGCTCCTCTTATTTCATTTTTCATTTCCCCTCTGAACTTTTTATATTTAGCCTGGTTCTCACTTGTATTCTCAACCTGACATCTGTCATACGTCCCCTTTTTCTGCTTCGCCTTACTCTATATCTTTTGTCATCCAGGAAGCTCTGCTTTGGTTGCCCTACCTTTCCCCCTCGTGGGAATGTACCTCGATTGTACCCGAACCCTCTCTTTAAAGGCAGCCCATTGTTCGATTACAGTTTTGCCTGCCAATCTTTGATTCCAATTTACCCGGGCCAGATCCATTCTCAACCCACTGAAATTGGCCCTCCTCCAATTAAGTATTTTTACTCTAGATTGCTCCTTGTCCTTTTCCATAGCTCATCTAAACCTTATGATACTGTGATCACTGTTCCCTAAATGTTCCCCTTCTGACACTTGCTCCACTTGACCCACCTCATTCCCCAGAACCAGATCCAGCAATGCCTCCTTCCTCATTGAGCCGGAAATGTACTGATCAAGAAAGTTCTCATGAACACACTTCAGAAATTCTTACCCCTCTCTGCCCTTTACACTATTGCTATCCCAGTCTATATTAGGATAATTGAAGTCCCCCATTATCACTACCCTTATTGTTCTTGCACTTCTCTGAAATTTCCCTGCAAATTTGCTCCTCTGTATACTTCCCACTAGTTGGTCGCCTTTCGAATACACCTAGTAGTGTAATGGCACCTCCAATGGATTCTGTCCTTGACCCCTCCAGGACATCCTCTCTATTCTCCTTAATCAATACTGCCACCCTACCTCCTTTCTTTCCTTCCCTATCTTTCCTGAACACCTTGGGCTAGATTTTATCAATGGGGACGCATTGGGGGCGGGTCTGCTACTTGTCGGGTTTTAGTCCCGCCCCCAATGACGTCCGGCCAACCCACGCTATTTTCCCTTGATTGACCTTGTTAAGCCCACCCTGCGGGCTTGGCAGGCCAATTAAGGGAAAGCCGGTGACAGAGGACGTCAGCGTATGATGTTTCGTCTGTCAAAAAATTTTGACAGATGAATTGTCAGCGTTTGACAGCTTTGAGAAGCTGTCAAACACTGACAATCTCTGTTCTATGGTGAGTCCTTGTACTCAAGACTCACCAAACCTCTTTCCTTAGCAGAAATCAGATGGCTGTTGCATCTGCGAATGCAGCAGCCATTCTGTCGTCTCTGCCGTTGAGATGAGGAGCCTCCAGATCCCCAATGGTTGAAGCCTGCAGGAAGAAGCAAATGTAAGTAAACTTTTTCTAACACTTTACACTCACCTCCCATACTTACTTCTCCACACTTGTACCCATCACTCAGCTCCACAGCGGACTTTTCGATCCCTCTCACCCCCGCAGACCTACTGCTCGCCTCGCTGACCCTGGCGAGGTTTGCAGCCGTCGGGAAGCCTGCACTTGTGTGAGTAAAATGGGGATAAGCCTCTTAACTGCCTGTTAACTACCTGTTAACAGGCAATTAATTGGCTGTAATCCCCATCCCGCCTTGAGGAGACGGGTTCCTGCTTGAGTCGGGGGCCCGCCTCCCGGGAAGATGGCACAGAGGCGGGTTGGGAGCGGGGTCGGTACCCGCTCCCAGTTTCTGCCATTTTCCCGGCAGTCCCACCTCCCCAGAGCTGGCAAAATCCACCCCCCCCCCCCCTTATATCCAGGAATATTTAGTACTCAATCCTGCCCCTTTTTGAGCTAGGTCTCCGTTATCGCCACTACATCATATTCCTATGTGGCTATTTGTGCCTGCAGCTCATCAACCTTATTTACCACACTTCGTGCATTTACACACATGCACTGTAAACCTATCTTAGACCTTTTTTGTGTTCTCTCTTAGTCTGACCCCACCTAATACCGTACTATTTCTTACTCCTAGTGCTATCTACCTCTCCCAATCCTTTGTGTACCTTGTTTCTCCTTACGAATGCTACATCCCCTGGTACCCACCCCCCCTGCCAAATTAGTTTAAACCCTCCCCAACAGCACTAGCAACTCCCCCCCACCCCCCCCCCCCCCACACGAGGATATTGGTCTCTGCTCTGTTGAGGTGCAACCCGTCCTGCCTATACAGGTCCTCACGTCAGTAGTTGGGAAAATGCTGGAATCTATTATAAAGGATGCAATAACTGGGCACTTAGAAACTAATAGTAAGATTGGGCAGAGCCAACATGGATTTATGAAAGGGAAATCCTGTTTAACAAACCTATTGGAGTTCTTTGAGGATGTAACTAGTGGAGTAGACAAAGGGGAACTGGTAGATGTGTATTTGGATTTTCAGAAGGCTTTCAATAAGGTCCCACACAAGAGGTTGGTGAACAAAATTAGGGCACATGGAATTGGGGGTAATATACTAGCATGGATTGAGAATTGGTTAACAAAGAGTAGGGATAAACGGGTCTTTTTCAGGATGGCAGGCTGTGACTAGTGGGGTACCGCAAGGATCAGTGCTTGGGCCCCAGCTATTCACAATCTATATCAATGATTTGGATGAGGGGACTAAATGTAACATTTCCAAATTTGCTGATGATAAAGCTAGGTGGCAGTGTCAGTTGCGACGAGGATGTGAAGAGGCTTCAAGGGGATCTCGACAGGCTCAGTGAGTGGGCGAGAACATGGCAGACGGAATATAATGTGGATAAATGTGAAGTTATCCACTTTGGTAGAAAAAACAGAAAGGCAGAGTATTTCCTAAATGGTGAAAGATTGGGGAATGCAGATGCTCAAAGGGACCTGGGTGTCCTTGTACATGAGTCACTGAAAGTGAATGTGCAGGTGCAGCAAGCCATTAGGAAGGCAAATGGTATGCTGGCCTTCATTACAAGAGGATTTGAGTACAGGAGTAAAGAAGTCTTACTCCAATTATATAGGGCCTTGGTGAGACCACACCTGGAGTACTGTGTACAATTTTGGTCTCCTTACCTAAGGAAGGATATACTTGCCATAGAGGGAGTGCAACGAAGGTTCACAAGATTGATTCCTGGGATGGCAGGACTGTCGTATGAGAAGAGATTGAGTAAACTAGGCCTGTATTCTCTTGAATTCAGAAGAATGAGAGAGGATCTCATTGAAGCATGCAAAATTATTACAGGGCTTGATAGGGTGGATGCTGGGAGAATGTTTCCCTTGGCTGGGGAGTCTAGAACCAGGGGCCACAGCCTCAGGATAAAGGGTAGGCCATTCAGGACCGAGATGAGAAGAAATTTCTTCACACAGAGGGTGGTGAATCTTTGGAATTCTCTACCCCGGAGGGATGTGGAGGCTCAGTCATTGGGTATATTCAAAACAGAAGTCAATAGATTTCTGACTAATAAGGGCATCAAGGGATATGGCAATAGGGCCGGTGAATGGAATTGAGGCAGAAGATCAGCCATGATCTCATTGAATGGCGGAGCAGGCTCGAAGGGCCGAATGGCCTACTCCTGCTTCTATTTCTTATGTTCTTATGTTCTTATGACTAAAAGCTGACAGCGGCTTGCTGGGAGGAGGGGTAACTGATATCCAGAAATAGGTAAAGTGGTATGACACTTAGGCAAGGGCTGGGAATGCACAGTGGGCTTGGTGCCTGGGACCAGGTTACAACAGGTCACATACTCACTCACTCTCCCACTCTTTCTCTCTGTCTCTCTCTCTCTCTGGGGCTGAGATTCTGATCTGGCACTGGGCACAACTCGAGATCACCCAATGGGGGACTGATAATTGGGACATAACTGGGTTCCACCAGGATTCTGTCCTGTTTATGCTGCCCAGAGAAATTATGGTTGGGAGGCAGAAAGTGACTCTTGCACTCAGCCCCAACTCAGGTAATAGGGAGTTGTGGTAAACCACTTTTATCGTTCACTATCGTTACACTATAGTTATCACTGTTATATCGTTACTCTATGGTTATCACTGTTCACACTGTTGTATCACTATATGAGGTCGCCTCTTGTCACACTGTTATACCTGGGCTGACCACTGCTGACTCCGCCCATGGCTCCACCTACCTGCCCAGGTATAAAGGTGGTCGACTGGCTGGTATTCCTCCTTGTTGGATCCGATCACCCACGAGAGTGGGCTCTGTTATTTAGCCAATAAAAACCTATAGTTACTTTCTTAACTCGTCGCTTTTCATTGGATGAATTGATAGGTATATCAGGAGTATCTAGCGAAGTTCCTGGACTACCTGAGGAATTCTGCCAGTTTACGTCCACAGTAGGCTTGACACAACGTTTGCCACCGGACAGCTAGCTTGAGTGTCATTTAGGCTCTAGGAAAGGTCACAGAACGTTTGCAGGCAAAGGTAATTGATCCCAGAAGAGATTGATTACCTTTAATTTAAAACCTTATGACTCCATTAGGAGGTTTTCTAAAATTTTGCTGACATTTTTTCTTCAACCCAGGAAGGGTCTCGGAGTCCCCCAGTGAGCGAATGTATACTGTTCTCAGTTGCACCAGTGGATTGGTGCGGGCGGCGACAATACATCTTTACAGACATAGACCATCCAACCCAACCATGCAAATGACGCCATCCCTAGAAATTGGGAAAGGGTCTTGGTCTCCCGACACTTCTGGACTTGAAACCCAATTCCATCGCACTTCTGCCAACAGAGCAGCCTAATTGGAAATTCGGACCCTCTGGGGGAAAAATTCAGTTGGTTGCGCCTCTCGTTAGCGCCTTAAGAGGGCGCTAATGGGATGCAAAGCAACTAGCACCCGGGCATGCTTCCCGCAAAATTCAGCGGGAGGTTAGTGCTGGTGCTAACCGGTAGCGCCCTGCGGCGCTACGCCACTGGCGATTACATCATTGGCGTGCGCAGCGCCCCGCTCACGCCCCGGCCACGATCTTCAGGAGCGCCCCCTAACTTACCGCCGGACGCTACGTCCGACGGGGTCAGGGGGGCCTACCTGCGGCCGGGGAGGCGCAATTTAAAGGCGAGGTGCGGGGCGGCCATTGTTGTTGCTGGCCGCCTGCCAGCACCTACCTGCGCTCCCATCCCAGACCTCCTGAAACGCCCCCCCTCCCCACCCCCAGCGGAGTGCTGGCTGCGCTCCAAGAGCCCGGCACTTCTCCTGAGTGCCGGGCTCTTTTGCCTGCACTCCCAATCCTTGGGGGCCCAGCTGGGCCCCAGGTCGCGCTGCACAAGGCCCCTCCCCTTTAAGAAGGGGAGGAAGGCCTGCAATACCACGGCACGATGTGCTGCAGCGTGTTGCGCTGCGGCACATAACGCCGCAATATTGACACACAGCGCCCCAAGAGGGATGCGGGGCGCTTCCAGTAGCGCCCCGCTTCCCTCTTGGGGCGCAACCACTCAATTTCCGGTGCGGGGATGCTAATTTTTCCAGAGCGCTACTTTTAGCGCCCCGGCGAAGTTAGCGCCCCAATTGGGGCGCTACTCAATTTTAAGCCCTCTGTCTTTTTATCCCTGAAACTGCCTTTCTCCATCACTCTCTCTCTCACACACTGGACCTGGCCAAACTGTCTCTCTGTCCTTTCTCCATCACTCTCTCTCTCTCTCACATTGTATCCTGGGCAAACTGTCTCTCTGTCCTTTCTCCATCACTCTCTCTCTCACACACACTGCGACCTGGCCAAACTGTCTCTCTGTCCTTTCTCCATCACTCTCTCTCTCTCTCTCACACACACTGCGACCTGGCCAAACTGTCTCTCTGTCCTTTCTCCATCACTCTCTCTCTCACACACACTGTATCCTGGTCAAACTATCTGTCCTTTCTCCATCACTCTCTCTCTCTCACACACACTGTATCCTGGTCACACTGTCTCTTGGCCTTTCTCCATCACTCTCTCTCTCTCACACACTGTGACCTGGTCAAACTGTCTCTCTGTCCTTTCTCCATCACTCTCTCTCTCTCACACACTGTGACCTGGCCAAACTGTTTCTCGGCCTTTCTCCATCACTCTCTCTCTCTCTCACACACTGTATCCTGGTCAAACTGTCTCTGTCCTTTCTCCATCTCTCTCTCTCTCTCACACTGTATCCTGGTCAAACTGTCTCTCTCTCCTTTCTCTATCTCTCTCTCTCTCTCACACACTGTATCCTGGTCAAACTGTCTCTCTGTCCTTTCTCCATCACTCTCTCTCTCTCTCACACTGTATCCTGGTCAAACTGTCTCTCTGTCCTTTCTCCATCACTCTCTCTCTCTCTCTCACACTGTGACCTGGTCAAACTGTCTCTCGGCCTTTCTCCATCACTCTCTCTCTCACACACACTGTGACCTGGTCAAACTGTCTCTCTGCCTTTCTCCATCACTCTCACTCTCTCTCTCACACTGTATCCTGGTCAAACTGTCTCTCTGCCTTTCTCCATCTCTCTCTCTCACACTGTATCCTGGTGAAACTGTCTCTCTGCCTTTCTCCATCACTCTCTCTCTCTCTCTCTCTCTCTCTCTCACACTGTATCCTGGTCAAACTGTCTCTCTGCCTTTCTCCATCACTCTCTCTCTTTCACACTGTATCCTGGTCAAACGGTCTCTCTGTCCTTTCTCCATCACTCTCTCTCTCTCTCACTGTGACCTGGTCAAACTGTCTCTCTGTCCTTTCTCCATCACTCTCTCTCTCTCTCTCTCTCTCTCTCACACTGTATCCTGGTCAAACTGTCTCTCTGCCTTTCTCCATCACTCTCTCTCTTTCACACTGTATCCTGGTCAAACTGTCTCTCTGTCCTTTCTCCATCACTCTCTCTCTCTCTCACTGTGACCTGGTCAAACTGTCTCTCTGTCCTTTCTCCATCACTCTCTCTCTCTCTCTCACACTGTGACCTGGTCAAACTGTCTCTCTGTCCTTTCTCCATCACTCTGTCTCTCTCTCACACTGTGACCTGGTCACACTGTCTCTCTGTCCTTTCTCCATCTCTCTCTCTCTCACACTGTGACCTGGTCACACTGTCTCTCTGTCCTTTCTCCATCTCTCTCTCTCTCTCACACACACTGTGACCTGGTCACACTGTCTCTCTGTCCTTTCTCCATCACTCTGTCTCTCTCTCACACTGTGACCTGGTCACACTGTCTCTCGGCCTTTCTCCATCACTCTCTCTCTCACACACACTGTGACCTGGTCACACTGTCTCTCTGTCCTTTCTCCATTGATGTGCCTCAATAAATCCGAGACTCGATGTTAGCGAAACAAAACAAGGCTTTTATTGACTTAGAAGGTAACACACAGAGGAGAGGTATCTTCCATCCAGAGGTCTGCCGTACTGGATGTGATGCAGGCTGGGCCAGCTTACATAGGGGCCAGGTATGGGCGGAGCCCTACACACAGTACAATACAATGGTGAGGAAACGGAACTGAGGTAAGGGAAATGAAACTGAAACCAACCACAGTCACAGGCAGAGAATACCAATGAGTGATGAATGGAATATTTCATCACATTCACCCCTTCTATAGATTTAGTCTGTTCGGGGGTTTGATAGTCCTCTGCGACCGACGTGGCTGTTGTGGTGCCGCGGGTGTTGGCTGGGTGTCCCCGGTGGCCTCCTGGGTCTCTGCCGGGGGTGCCGCCAGGGTTGTTGAAGGGGTAGTTGGTGGGGGTACCGTTGGTCGATGTTCTTCC
The DNA here is from genome assembly GCF_052327205.1 of Somniosus microcephalus. Taxonomy (NCBI): domain Eukaryota; kingdom Metazoa; phylum Chordata; class Chondrichthyes; order Squaliformes; family Somniosidae; genus Somniosus; species Somniosus microcephalus. The sequence continues at coordinate 42,740,536 of NC_140988.1, forward strand.
GGGGGTGATGAAAGAGTAGTGGGTGGGTAAGAGTTGCTGTGATCGTTGTTGCTGCTGTTGTCGTGGTTGTTGTCGTTACCGGCTGGGGCGACGTCTTTTATGGACACGGTGTCCTCCCTTCCGTCGGCGTGCCGGACATACGCGTATTGGGGGTTGGCGTGGAGTAGGTGCACTGACTCCGCGAGAGGGTCCGTCTTGTGGCCCCTCACATGCCTTCGCACGAATACCGGACCCGGGGTGGAGAGCCATGACGGCATGGATACGCCTGAGGTGGATTTCCGGGGAAAGACAAACATTCGCTCATGAGGCGTGGCATTAGTGGCAGTACACAATAGCGACCGTATCGAATGGAGCACATCTGGGAGGACTTCCTGCCAGCGGGAGATAGGGAGGCCCTTAGTCCTTAGAGCTAGAGTGACTGCTTTCCATACTGTCCCGTTCTCTCGCTCCACTTGACCGTTACCCCGGGGGTTGTAGCTGGTGGTACGGCTTGTGGCGATCCCCCTGGACAGCATGTACTGGCGTAGCTCTTCACTCATGAAGGATGCCCCCCTATCCGTATGGATGTAGCTCGGCATACCGAACAGGCAGAACAGGCTGTTGAGGCATTTAATGTCTGGGCAGGGGAGGGCGAATGGGAAACGGGAGTATTCGTCCACAATGTTCAGGAAGTAAACATTGCGGTCGACGGACGGGAGGGGGCCCTTGAAATCTAAGCTGAGCCGCTCAAAGGGCCGTGTAGCTTTGATTAAGTGGGCTCTATCTGGGCGGTAGAACCGAGGCTTGCACTCAGCGCAAGTGCGGCAGTTCCTGGTCAGGGACCGAACTTCCTCAATCGAGTAGGGTAAGTTGCGGGACTTTATGAAGTGGAACAGCCGTGTGACCCCTGGGTGGCAGAGGTCGTTGTGGAGGGTCTGTAGCCGATCCCCGGTGGCGCTGGCACACATCCCTCGTGAGAGGGCGTCGGGGGATTCGTTAAGGGCCCCTGGCCAGTAAATGATGTCATAATCGAAGGTGGAGAGCTCGATCCGCCACCTAAGAATCTTATCATTTTAATCTTCCCCCTCTGTTTATTATTGAACATAAACGCTACCGACCGCTGGTCGGTAAGTAGGGTGAAGCGTTTGCCGGCTAGGTAGTGGCGCCAGTGGCGCACTGCCTCCACGATGGCTTGGGCCTCCTTTTCCACGGAGGAGTGTCTGATCTCGGGCCCTTGGAGGGTCCTCGAGAAGAAAGCTACGGGCCGCCCCGCCTGGTTGAGGGTGGCCGCCAAGGCAAAGTCAGACGCATCACTTTCCACTTGAAAGGGAGTGTTCTCGTCCACTGCCTGTAGCGTGGCCCGCTCAATATCCCGCTTAATGCTTCTGAAGGCGGCGTGGGCCTCAGCAGGGAGCGGAAAAGAGGATGCTTTCAAGAGGGGGCGGGCTTTGTCGGAGTAGTTGGGGACCCATTGGGAATAATAAGAAAATAACCCCAGGCACCTTTTCAGGGCTTTGGGAGTGTTGGGCAGGGGCAGCTCCCGTAGGGGGCGCAATCGGTCGGGGTCTGGTCCGATTTCCCCATTCTCCACCACGCTGCCTAGTGTGCAGAGGCGCGTGGTGTTGTAAACGCACTTGTCCTCGTTGTAGGTGAGGTTGAGTTTTTGTGCGGTTTTCAGGAACCTCTCGAGGTCCGAGTCGTGATCCTGCTGGTTGTGACCGCAGATGGTGACGTTGTCGAGGTAGGGGAAGGTTGCCTGCAAGTGGTGGTCATCAACCATGCGGTCCATCTCCCTCTGGAAGACCGAGACCCCATTCGTCACCCCAAAGGGGACTCTGAGGAATTGGTGGAGGCGTCCGTTCACCTCGAAGGCGGTGTACGGGCGGTCCTCTGGTCTGATAGGGAGCTGGTGGTACGCTGACTTGAGGTCGATGGTGGAGAACACCCGGTATTGGGCGATTTGGTTCACCATTTCTGATATGCGGGGTAGCGGGTAGGCGTCTAGTTGGGTGTACCTGTTGATCGTTTGGCTATAGTCGATCACCATCCGTTTCTTCTCACTACCCCTTACCACTACCACTTGGGCGCGCCACGGGCTGTTGCTGCGTTCAATAATGCGCTCTTTCAGGAGCCTGTCTACCTCGGTCGCGATAAACCGCCTGTCCTCCCAGCTGTACCTCCTGCTTTTGGTCGCTATTGGCCGGCAGTTAGGGGTAAGGTTCGCGAATAGCGAAGGCGGCTTTACCTTCAGGGTAGCCAGACTGCACACTGTGAGGGGCGGCTGGGACCCACCGTAATTGAGCGTGATGCTTTGGTGGTAGCACTGGAAATCCAGGCCCAAGATCACGCTCGCACATAGATTCTTCATGTACTTTAAAATTATCGTATACAGTTCCGTTAACAGACAATTGTACCGTGCAGTAACCCATAATGGTCGATGTCTGGGTTTTATCAGCCATAGAGATGGTACCCCGAGTAGGGACCACCTTTAGGGAGAGTTGTTGTGCCAGTTCAGGGTGGATAAAACTCTCCGTGCTTCCACTGTCAATTAAACATTTAACCCCGCACCCGTTTACCTCGATGTCCACCATTGATTTGGATAGCGGGTGCGGCCTGGTCTGGTCCACTGTGATCGATGCCACTGTAGGGCCCTGATCGAGACAAGATGGCGTCCACGCTGTCTGCTCACAAGATGGTGGACCCCACGAGGTCGGGCAAGATGGCGTCCAAGATGGCCGCTCCCACGGCGCACACGCGGCGGTGGCGGGTTTTCCGGCGGGGTTCCCTCTGCACAGCTTCCCGAAGTGCCCCTTCTTACCGCACTTAAAGCAGGTGGTGCCTTTCGCCGGGCACAGGTTTCTGGTGTGCTTCGGTTGCCCGCAGAAGTAGCAGTTGGGTCCCCGACGCGTCGCGGCTGTCGTAGGGCTTCTGGGGGGAGAGCGGGGCCCCGACGGTGTCGGGCTGCCGGGCGGGGAAGATGCCTTCCAAGATGGCGGCGCCCTTGGTGCACACGTGGCGGCGTGGACGGCGTGGGCTGAAGAGTAGGCGTCCGAGTTTCTCTGGGCCACATCCAGGGATCGCGCTGTGTCCGCAGCCTGTTTCAGGTCCAATCCCGTTTTTTCCAGCAGTCTCTGCCGGATGTAAGTGGAGCTGAGGCCTGTGATAAAGGCATCGCGAACAAGCTCGTCAGTGTACGCTGCGGCTTTTACATCTTGGCACTTGCAGTCTTTGCCAAGCGTTTTCAGGGTGCCTAGGAACTCCTCCACCGATTCCCCAGGTCGCTGTGCGCGAGTAGCGAGCAGATGCCTAGCATACACCTCATTCGTAGGCTGCTGGTAATGCGCCTTTAAGATGTCGCAGGCGGCCGGGTACGTGTCGGCGTCTTGGATGAGGGGGTAAACCCGGTGGCTTACCCAATTCCGCAGAATTCCGAGTTTCATACTCGCAGCGTCCGTAGCGTCTTTGACGGCTGCGGAATTGTCCAGGAAGAATTCCATACACATAAACCAGTGTCCGAAGCATGCCGATGCGTCCGAAGCATGCTGGTCCAAATCCAAACGTTCGGGTTTCAAGAGTTGATCCATTGTGTTGAAAATTAAGTCAATAAAATTGATGTGCCTCAATAAATCCGAGACTCGATGTTAGCGAAACAAAACAAGGCTTTTATTGACTTAGAAGGTAACACACAGAGGAGAGGTATCTTCCATCCAGAGGTCTGCCGTACTGGATGTGATGCAGGCTGGGCCAGCTTACATAGGGGCCAGATATGGGCGGAGCCCTACACACAGTACAATACAATGGTGAGGAAACGGAACTGAGGTAAGGGAAATGAAACTGAAACCAACCACAGTCACAGGCAGAGAATACCAATGAGTGATGAATGGAATATTTCATCACATCCATCACTCTCTCTCTCTCTCTCTCACACTGTATCCTGGTCAAACTGTCTCTCTGTCCTTTCTCCATCACTCTCTCTCTCACACACTGTGACCTGGTTAAACTGTCTCTCTGCCTTTCTCCATCTCTCTCTTACACACACTGTGACCTGGTCAAACTGTCTCTCTGTCCTTTCTCCATCACTCTCTCTCTCTCTCTCACACACACTGTGACCTGGTCAAACTGTCTCTCTGTCCTTTCTCCATCACTCTCTCTCACACACTGTGACCTGGTCAAACTGTCTCTCTGTCCTTTCTCCATCTTTCTCTCTCTCTCACACACACTGTGACCTGGTCAAACTGTCTCTCTGTCCTTTCTCTATCACTCTCTCTCTCACACACACTGTGACCTGGTCAAACTGTCTCTCTATCCTTTCTCCATCACCCTCTCTCTCTCTCTCTCACACACTTTGAACTGGTCAAACTGTCTCTCTGTCCTTTCTCCATCACTCCAATTCCAATTCCAATTCCAATTCAAATGCTTTATTGGCATGAAAGTTTACAGAGAACCATATTGCCAAAGCTTACATAGCAAAAAGGTACAGTTTTCCAACATTCTGTAGGTGTCAATCGATTTGACATTTGTTGGGTACATACAATATTACTTTTAAACAATATTAATTTTAAACAGTCTTTGTACTTCATTTGGTACGTTCAATATTAATTTTAAACAGTCTTAATTTTAAACAGTCCTCAGGTTGTGACATGTTGTTACATATTTGGCCCCAAGGTATGGTCTGTCTCCTTCTCCCAGGACTAATCTCAATTTTGACAGGTCATCCAATTCCTTGAAATCTGGGGTTGTTTGGCTTAGCTTGTTGAATAATATGTTTCTTGATGTGTTGAATTTTTCGCATTATAGGAGGAAATGCATTTCTGTTTCAACCTCGCCGGCCAGACATTGATCGCATATTCTATTCTCTCTAGGCTGCCAGGATTTCTTGTATCTGCCTTTTTCAATTTCCAGTTGGTGGTCGCTTAGTCTGTACCTGGGTCTGTCTCTGTTTTGTGTCTCTGATGGTCGTGAGGTAGTCTGCCAGTTTATATTCTCTTTTTAGGGCCCGGTAACATTCTAATCTGCTTTGGCTTTCGGTTATTTTGTTCCAATGTTCCAGGTAGGTTTCTTTGCATTGTTTAATGATTTGGTTCACTCGGATTGGTGTTTGGACGGCTGTGTTGGTCTGGGGCTGGTCAGGGTCCGGTTGAGTACTTAGTTTCAGTAGTAGCTGACTCAGGGGACTCTTTTCTGGGTTTAGCTCTTGGGTCTGAAAGGCTTTGAAATGAAGGGTGTCTGGGGAGCTAGATTTGAGGTGATTTAGGAAGTTTAGTGCTCGTTTTTGGATGTTTATTATCAGTGGGTATCTGCCTAGTTCGGCTCTGCATGCATTTGTTGGCGTTTTTCTTTGGGTGCGAAGGATGCTTCGGCAGAATTCTGCATGTAGGGCTTCTATTGTGTGTTTTTCCCATTTAGTGTAGCTTTGGTGATTTAGCGGGCCCCACACTTCACTACCGTACAGTGCAATGGGCAGGATTATGCTGTCAAATATTTTGAGCCAGATTTTGATTGGGATTTGGATGTTGTAGAATTTTCTTTTTATTGCATATAGGGCTCTTCGGGCTTTTTCTTTTAGTGCATTCACTGCTATGCTGAAGCTCCCTGATGCTGTAATAGTTAGACCAAGGTAGGTGTAGCTCATAGTGTGTCCTATAGTGGTATCACTGAGGGTAAACTAGTATTTGTTTTCCTGACATCTGGGCCTTTTTTGAAAAATCATGATGTTGGTTTTCTTTAGATTTACTGTTAGAGCCCAATTTTGGCAGTATTTGTCGAGTAGGTCTAGTTGTTGCTGTAATCCCTGTTCTGTGGGAGACAGCAGAACCAGGTCGTCCGCATAGAACAGGGATTTCACTTCTCCATCCAGGAGACGGAGACCTGGTGACTCGCTTTGCTCCAGCATGTCTGCTAATTCATTTATGTATATGTTGAACAGGGTCGGGCTCAAATTGCAGCCCTGCCGGACGCCTCTTCTCTGGGTGAAGAAATCGGTGCGTTTGTCTCCAATTTTGACCCCGCATTTGTTTTTCAGATACATTGATTTAATAAGGTCATAGACTTTGCCCCCTATTCCACACTGAAGAAGTTTATAATAGAGCCCTTCGTGCCATATAGAGTCAAAGGCTTTCTTGAAGTCGATGAAACAGGCGAATATTTTCCCATTTTTTGTTTGGTGTATATGTTTTTCAATGAGGGTGTGAAGGGTATAGATATGGTCGGCGGTGCGGTGTTTTGGAAGAAAGCCTATTTGTTTTTTTCTGAGGATATTATGTTTGTTAAGAAAATCAAGTAATCTACTATTTAGAATACTGCAGAATAACTTCCCTAGACAACTGTTGACACAGATGCTGCGGTAGTTATTTGGGTCTGATTTGTTTCCACTTTTATATATGGGGGAGATTAGTCCTTGGCACCAGATATCGGGAAAACAGCCTGAACGTAATATGATGTTGAATAATTTGAGTACCGCACCCTGCATCTCCATATTGCTGAACTTGAGCATTTCATTTTTGATGTTGTCTGGGCCACAGGCTTTCTTTAGGTGGAGAGATTTTGTTTTTGTGGCCAGTTCTTTCCATGTGATTGGGGAGTCTAGAGGGTTTTGGTTGTCTTTAATTGTTGCTTCTAATGTGTGGAGTTTTTCTGTGACCTGATGTTGACTTGGGTTTGTTTCGTTTATTGGGATGTCTTTGTAGAGGTTTTCAAAATGTGTTCTCCAGATGTCGCCATCTTGGATTGGTAATGCTTGCAATTGTGTTGTACTCAGGTTATTCCACATTTCCCAGAATTGTTTTGGATTGGTGGAGTTTTCAATTTCTTCGAGTATTTTGTGGGTATAGTTTTGTGTTTTGTTCCTAATGGTGTGTTTATATCTTTTGAGGGTTTCATTGTATCTAGTACGTAGGTCCGGATTGTTTGGTTGGCGATGCTTTTGGTTTGATATTTTTCTCAGGTCTTTTCTGGCATTTTTGCATTCGTGGTCAAACCATTTCTTATTTTTATTTTGTCTTTTGTGACGCTTCCTCTTCTGTTTCACAAGGTCGGCTTTTACAGCTGCCTCATGGAAGATCATATTTATATCCTCTATGGCCATGTTTACACCATCTCTGGTGATCTCGTATGGGTTTTCTTTAAATTTTGATATTTTACTTGTGAGATCAGGTGACTTTAGTGCTGTGATGAATTTTTCTCCACTGTCTGGGGCCCATCTGTATGTCTGGTTTATTTTATGGAGCTTACTGGGTTCCTTTTTTGTGTCTGTAGTTTGGGCAGAAAGTTTAAGGTACATATTTATTTGGTTATGGTCTGAGAGGGGGGATTGCTGCCTGACAGTGAATGAGTTGATATCGCAGGGGTCCAGGTCAGTGATTGTATAGTCCACCACACTAGACCCAAGAGTTGAGGAGTATGTGAGTCTCCCTAGGGAGTCCCCTCTGAACCTACCGTTAACTATGTACAGGCCTAAGGCTCGGCAGAGTTGCACTACCTCCCTACCGCTTTTATTTATTTCACGATCAAGGTTGTTCCGATTTGCGATGGCTGGTGTGACACTCTCTCTCTCTCTCACACACTGTGACCTGGCCAAACTGTCTCTCTGTCCTTTCTCCATCACTCTCTCTCTCACACACTGTGACCTGGCCAAACTGTCTCTCTGTCCTTTCTCCATCACTCTCTCTCTCTCACACACACTGTATCCTGGCTAAACTGTCTCTCTGTCCTTTCTCCATCACTCTCTCTCTCTCTCACACACTGTGACCTGGCCAAACTGTCTCTCTGTCCTTTCTCCATCACTCTCTCTCTCTCACACACACTGTATCCTGGTCAAACTGTCTCTCTGTCCTTTCTCCATCACTCTCTCTCTCTCACACACACTGTATCCTGGTCAAACTGTCTCTCGGCCTTTCTCCATCACTCTCTCTCTCTCACACACACTGTATCCTGGTCAAACTGTCTCTCTGTCCTTTCTCTATCACTCTCTCTCTCACACACACTGTATCCTGGTCAAACTGTCTCTCTGCCCTTTCTCCATCACTCTCTCTCTCTCACACTGTGACCTGGTCAAACTGTCTCTCTGTCCTTTCTCCATCTCTCTCTCTCTCTCTCTCACACTGTTACCTGGTCACACTGTCTCTCTGTCCTTTCTCCATCACTCTCTCGCTCTCTCACACTGTGACCTGGTCACACTGTCTCTCTGTCCTTTCTCCATCACTCTCTCTCTCTCACTCTCTCACACTGTGACCTGGCCAAACTGTCTCTCTGTCCTTTCTCCATCACTCTCTCTCTCCCTCTCTCACTGTGACCTGGTCAAACTGTCTCTCTGTCCTTTCTCCATCACTCTCTCTCTCTCTCTCTTTCACACTGTATCCTGGTCAAACTGTCTCTCGGCCTTTCTCCATCACTCTCTCTCTCTCTCACTGTATCCTGGTCAAACTGTCTCTTGGCCTTTCTACATCACTCGCTCTCTCTCTCTCTCTCTCTCACTGTATCCTGGTCAAACTGTCTCTTGGCCTTTCTCCATCACTCTCTCTCTCTCACTGTATCCTGGTCAAACTATCTCTCTGTCCTTTATCACTCTCTCTCTCTCTTTCACACTGTATCCTGGTCAAACTGTCTCTCGGCCTTTCTCCATCACTCTCTCTCTCTCTCTCACTGTATCCTGGTCAAACTGTCTCTCTGCCTTTCTCCATCACTCTCTCTCTCTCCCTCTCTCTCTCACTGTGACCTGGTCAAACTGTCTCTCGGCCTTTCTCCATCACTCTCTCTCTCTCTCTCACTGTGACCTGGCCAAACTGTCTCTCTGCCTTTCTCCATCACTCTCTCTCTCTCTCTGTGACCTGGCCAAACTGTCTCTCTGTCCTTTCTCCATCTCTCTCTCTCTCACACACTGTATCCTGGTCAAACTGTCTGTCCTTTCTACATCACTCTCTCTCTCTCACACACTGTATCCTGGTCAAACTGTCTCTCTGTCCTTTCTCCATCTCTCTCTCTCTCACACACTGTATCCTGGTCAAACTGTCTGTCCTTTCTACATCACTCTCTCTCTCTCACACACTGTATCCTGGTCAAACTGTCTCTCTGTCCTTTCTCCATCACTCTCTCTCACACACTGTATCCTGGTCACACTGTCTCCCTGTCCTTTCTCCATCACTCTCCCTCTCTCACACACACTGACCTGGTCAAACTGTCTCTCTGCCTTTCTCCATCACTCTCTCTCTCTCTCACACACACTGTATCCTGGTCAAACTGTCTCTCTGTCCTTTCTCCATCACTCTCTCTCTCTCACACACACTGTATCCTGGTCAAACTGTCTCTCTGTCCTATCTCCATCACTCTCTCTCTCTCTCACACACTGTGACCTGGTCAAACTGTCTCTCTATCTTTTCTCCATCTCTCTCTCTCTCTCTCACTGTATCCTGGTCAAACTGTCTCTCTGTCCTATCTCCATCACTCTCTCATTCTCACACACACTGTGACCTGGTCAAACTGTCTCTCTGTCCTTTCTCCATCACTCTCTCTCTCTCTCTCTCTCACTGTGACCTGGTCAAACTGTCTCTCTGCCTTTCTCCATCACTCTCTCTCTCACACACTGTGACCTGGTCGAACTGTCTCTCTGTCCTTTCTCCATCACTCTCTCTCTCTCTCTCTCACTGTGACCTGATCACACTGTCTCTCTGCCTTTCTGCATCTCTCTCTCTCTCTCTCTCTCTCACTGTATCCTGGTCAAACTGTCTCTCTGTCCTTTCTCCATCACTCTCTCTCTCACACACACACTGTGACCTGGTCAAACTGTCTCTCTGTCCTTTCTCCATCACTCTCTCTCTCTCTCTCTCACTGTGACCTGGTCAAACTGTCTCTCTGCCTTTCTCCATCACTCTCTCTCTCTCTCTCACACTGTGACCTGGTCAAACTGTCTCTCTGTCCTTTCTCCATCACTCTCTCTCTCTCTTTCACACTGTGACCTGGTCAAACTGTCTCTCTGTCCTTTCTCCGTCACTCTCTCTCTCTCTCTCTCACACTGTATCCTGGTCACACTGTCTCTCTATCCTTTCTCCATCACTCTCTCGCTCTCACACTGTGACCTGGTCAAACTGTCTCTCTGTCCTTTCTCCATCACTCTCTTTCTCTCTCTCACACTGTATCCTGGTCACACTGTCTCTCTATCCTTTCTCCATCACTCTCTCGCTCTCACACACACTGTGACCTGGTCAAACTGTCTCTTGGCCTTTCTCCATCACTCTCTCTCTCACACTGTATCCTGGTCACACTGTCTCTCTGTCCTTTCTCCATCACTCTCTCTCTCACACACACTGTATCCTGGTCAAACTGTCTCTCTGCCTTTCTCCATCTCTCTTTCTCTCTCTCTCACACACACTGTATCCTGGTCAAACTGTCTCTCTGTCCTATCTCCATCACTCTCTCTCTCTCTCACACACTGTGACCTGGTCAAACTGTCTCTCTATCCTTTCTCCATCTCTCTCTCTCTCTCTCTCACTGTATCCTGGTCAAACTGTCTCTCTGTCCTATCTCCATCACTCTCTCTCTCTCACACACACTGTGACCTGGTCAAACTGTCTCTCTGTCCTTTCTCCATCACTCTCTCTCTCTCTCTCACACTGTGACCTGGTGAAACTGTCTCTCTGTCCTTTCTCCATCACTCTCTCTCTCTCTCTCTTTCACACTGTGACCTGGTCAAACTGTCTCTCTGTCCTTTCTCCATCACTCTCTCTCTCTCACACTGTATCCTGGTCAAACTGTCTGTCCTTTCTCCATCACTCTCTCTCTCTCTCTCACACTGTATCCTGGTCACACTGTCTCTCTATCCTTTCTCCATCACTCTCTCTCTCTCTCTCTCACTGTGACCTGGTCAAACTGTCTCTTGGCCTTTCTCCATCACTCTCTCTCTCTCTCTCACACTGTATCCTGGTCACACTGTTTCTCTGTCCTTTCTCCATCACTCTCTCTCTCACACACACACTGTGACCTGGTCAAACTGTCTCTTGGCCTTTCTCCATCACTCTCTCTCACACACACTGCGACCTGGCCAAACTGTCTCTCTGTCCTTTCTCCATCACTCTCTCTCTCACACACACACTGTGACCTGGTCAAACTGTCTCTCTGTCCTTTCTCCATCACTCTCTTTCTCTCTCTCACACTGTATCCTGGTCACACTGTCTCTCTATCCTTTCTCCATCACTCTCTCGCTCTCACACACACTGTGACCTGGTCAAACTGCCTCTTGGCCTTTCTCCATCACTCTCTCTCTCTCTCTCACACTGTATCCTGGTCACACTGTCTCTCTGTCCTTTCTCCATCACTCTCTCTCTCACACACACTGTATCCTGGTCACACTGTCTCTCTGTCCTTTCTCCATCACTCTCTCTCTCTCTCTCTCACACTGTATCCTGGTCACACTGTCTCTCTGTCCTTTCTCCATCACTCTCTCTCTCTCACACTGTATCCTGGTCAAACTGTCTCTCTGTCCTTTCTCCATCACTCTCTCGCTCTCACACACACACACTAGGGGTTTCAACTCTAATTGTACCTATTCCTGAAGGTGCGGTCACATGAAAGTCACTACAATCTGCAAATGTTACTGTTATGTGCATTAATAACTGGACATTCTTATTATGAACACAGCTAGCTTCTAGCTAGTCATTTATTCAGTACACGTTCTCTAGGTACAGTATCTGTAGAGATGCAGCATGTGTGCTCCTGTGTGCAGGCTGCCATCTTGACTGTTGCCTTGTGGGTAGCCTAGTGCCTCATGGGTAATGTAGTCTTAATATATATACAGCTGGGTAGTGTAGTCTTATACATACAGCTATATACAGCTCTACGCAGCTCTACGGCTCCACCTAGTGTCCACTATAGAATGACATGTTATTGATCACTACATCCCCCTTTCTTTGAGGTTTAACAAAATCAATATCAATCAACTTTCAAGAAAACAATAAAGATAATATCAGTAACACTTTTGTTAGTGCTCTATAAACATAAATATTTTCAAAACAGTCAACACATTTTCAAAGCTTTACATTGTACTCAAAGATTAAGTCTATCAGGCTTTTTTACTTCACGTGTGGATCTTCTCAACACGGGTAAGTCTGATGTGTCTTCATGAGATTGTTCTGGCGGTGAATGACAAGATGCAGTTGCGGCATTGTCATCAATCTGCTCTTGTATAGATCGAGGTCTCCTTGCGATCTTTGCTTGGAGAGGGTTTCAGTGTTTCCTTCACTCTTCATGCCATAACTCTCAATGTAGTCAATGCACTCTCGAAAAACTGCTGGCAGCTGGATCCCATCATACAGCATAGTCCTCTCAGCAGCCTCGGCTAATGGAACACCAAAGATTGGCCTGAGGGAAGAAGGAGTATCCACCGGAACTGCTTCCTGCTCTGGTGCAGGCTTCTTCTTTTTCTCTTTCCACTGCTTAACAACATCTGCTGCGGTTATATCTTTGGACTTTTTCTCCTTGTGTTTTTCCTCTTTGTGCTTTTCTTTGACCTTAAAGTCTTTTTCTTTCTTCTTGGAGAAACTAGGCTTTTTGAAGACATGGATACCCTTTGGCCTTTTCATCCTTGATGGGCTCTCTGCTTCATCACCTGAATCATCTGGTCTGCTTATGGCACAGTTTATACGGTAGACTCTCTTGACCAGTTCTAAGTCTTCACAAGCTTTGTCACCTAGTATCGAATCAAGTCTTTCAGCCACAACAGAAAACATGAGATGATGCACTTTGTCTTTGACTGTCACTTTGAGTCTGCATACACCTAAGCTATCTATTTTCTGTCCATTATAGTCCTTCAGTAGTACTGACTTTTTCTGTATTTTGGGCTTTTCTTTCATATTGTTAATGTCACTCATACTGATTAAGTTTGCTTTTGCCCCAGTGTCCAGTTTCAATATAACTAATGCTCCATTTATCTGCAGTGGGATCATCCATTTGTCCACTTTTACTGCATTGACTTTATGTTCAGCATTGTCCATTTCTGAGGGCTGCACATTTTCTGTATCCTTTTTGATATTGTCACATGACACCATTCCTACAAAAAATGTCTCACTTAAATCAGTGTCCTCAATTACATTAACTCGTTGCCCTTTCTTAGTTTTTACTTTTGAAAAGCATTGTTTGGCAAAGTGATTCTTTCCATTACACTTTGTGCACATTTTTCCAAACGCTGGGCATTGTCTTAACTGGTGTTTGTAACCACAGCGTTTACAATTAAAAATTTCATCCTCCGATTGCTTTTTATTTCTGTTCTGCCCACGTTTCTTCCCCTTGTAGGACACAGCACCGACAGCAGCATTATCACTCATTACAATCGCATCATTATTGATTTCACTGAAAGTCTTCACGTGCTTTCGAGCTAGCTCGCTGGCTTGGCATATTTTCACCGCATTTTCCAAATTTAGTTTGGTTTCTCTCAACAGACGTTCCCTGACTTTTTTATCATGAATACCAAACACAATCTGGTCACGAATCATGGATGCTTTGAGCTCAGAGAAATTACATGTCTGTGCTTTCAGTTTCAGATCAGTTATAAAGCTATCAAAAGTCTCATTTTGTTGCTGTGTCCGAGAACAGAAGATGTATCTTTCATAGGTCTCATTCTTTTTGGGAGAGCAATGTGCATCAAATTTTTTTAGCACATCTTCTAATTTTTCTCTGTTTTCCTCTGGATTAAATACAAATGTATTAAATACCTCTATCGCCTGTGGGCCTGCAACCGTAAGCAGCAACGCTATCTTCCTTGCGTCTGGCTTTGTACCGAATCCGATGGCTGCAATGTAGAGTTCGAATTGCTGTTTAAAAGTCTGCCAATTGTAGTCGATTTTTTCTGTGAGTTTCAAACGCTCTGGTGTCTTCAAATTCTCCATTTCGCTTTTCACAATTTTCAGCAGATCTTCACCATCCTGGTACCATCTTATGTTCATTAATAACTAGACATTCTTATTATGAACACAGCTAGCTTCTAGCTAGTCATTTATTCAGTACACGTTCTCTAGATGCAGCATGTGTGCTCCTGTGTGCAGGCTGCCATCTTGACTGTTGCCTTGTGGGTAGCCTAGTGCCTCATGGGTAATGTAGTCTTAATATATATACAGCTGGGTAGTGTAGTCTTATACATACAGCTATATACAGCTCTACACAGCTCTACGGCTCCACCTAGTGTCCACTATAGAATGACATGTTATTGATCACTACGGTTACTGCATTCACTTAATTGCTTGTTATTGGAGTGAGCCGTGGTTCAGTGGCCCACACTCTTTCCTCTGAATCAGATAGTTGTGGGTTCACGTCCAACACCAGTGACTTCAGCAGCTGTTTCCTTCTAGTGAAGGTGAGAATTTTAAAAGACCGCCCTGAAATCAATGGAATTGAAAATTTGGTTGTTTCTATAATGTGCAGTCGATCTGCAAGGTCAGTTTTACACTTGAGCAGCAAGCTGAAAATCTATCCCAATGATTGTGAGGTATGTAATTCTTGTATGTTTTTATTAAAGGGCAAATTCAGCGAGGCTGCACTGATGGCACGTATGCTCACTGGATGGGAGAAAATCACTGGTGCACACCCCACAATTTTCCATCCATTCATTTTCCAACTTGTGCTCTTGTCCAGTGAGGCTCAACACCCGGAGCACAGCTAGACTGAATTTGCCCTTGGGTTTAAAAGCTTGTTTTCGAAATTAGAAATTTCATTTATTGAGGAAAAGGTGGCAGCAAAAGAAGTTGGAATTTTCTTTTGAGTGAATTGATTGGTGTCCTTGGCTAGACTTCTGTTTAACAACAAATTTATATGTGAATAAATTTACACATCTTCCAATCGACTAGAAGAAATTTGCATCTCAAATTTATAAATTTAAATACATTTGACTATGATTAAGTGTGACACAGAAGCCTTACACAAAAAGTGTGTTACAGGAAGTGTTATGGTGCACTATATACAATCTATTATAGATAGATAAAGATAATGGGCCAGAAATTCTTGGGCCTGGGAGGGCATAGGACCAGCTGCTGGCCAGGAGAGACCAGAATTTGATATGGGGCCTGTTTCTGGCAGGTCTTCGCCTTTTGTTTTTTGCTCAATGGGAAATTCCAATGGGAGTGGGGGGGGGGGGCGGAGGGCTGTAATCCCTTGAGTCCATTCTCATCCTTACTGTGCTAATGTCAGAAGAGAGGCAGGACTGGCAGGATGATGTCACCTGCCAGAAATCCCACTCTTTTGCCCAAAACACAAAGCATACCTTCACGGTGCAAGTGTACAGGCATGCCAAAGTGAGCAAATGCTCTCAAGAAGGTGGCAATCTTAAAGTAGAGCTTCGTCTTCAGAAATCCTGCAATCTTTAGCTGGAAAGGTTTGTCTACTTGACGGAGTAGCAAGGTGCTGCCCTGTAATTCATGACCACCTCCCCCGCCCCCACCCCCCCGCCCCCCACACACACAGGATAGATGCCCAAGTAGTACCCTAAATGGTGCAGGCATGTACCCGCTTTAGACAAATAACCTCGTCCTCGGGATGTGGGATGGGGTCAGGACTGGAACAGACTGCCAGCTGGAAATTCCACTCTGTCTCACTTCTGGCAGTGGAATGGGGTTCCAAGATATTTGGGCTCACCACCGGCGTACTGTGGCTGCAGTGTGTACCATCTACAAGATGCATTGCAGCAACTTGCCAAGGCTTCTTCGGCAGCACCTCCCAAACTCGCGACCTCTTCCACCTAGGAGGACAAGGGCAGCAGGCGCATGGGAACACTACCACCTCCAAGTTCCCCTCCAAGTTACACAACATCCTGACTTGGAAATATATCGCCGATCCTTCATCGTCGCTGGGTCAAAATCCTGGAACTGCCTCCCTAACAGCACTGTGGGAGTACCTTCACCACACAGACTGCGGCGGTTCAAGAAGATGGCTCACTGCCACCTTCTCAAGGGCAACTAGGGATGGGCAATAAATGCTGGCCTTGCCAGCGATGCCCTGATCCCATAAGCAAATAAGAAATAAAATTAGCTTTGAAAAAGCTTAAAAACAGAGCTACAAGATATTGTACAAACTTGACACTGACATTTGACATTGAAAATAATCTAACAAAGTTAATAAGAACTAGTGATGACAAATCATATGCACTAAATATTGGCACTTAGGTACCATGCCCAGTTTATCAGGCTTATATATTAACCAGTTTGAATGTTCTTTGCACAGGTTACACAACCTCGTTTACTGCTTTACTAAAGTGCCTGCATGGATCATTTCAAAATGAAGATAAGAGGGACAGAGGTGGGGTGATCTGGATATTGCTCCGATCAGCTTTTTTTGTGTGTGAATAGAAACTGTCTAATTTGTAGTGCAGCCTCTGTACTTCCAATGCTGTTGCCTTTCACCTGGTTAGCCTGCCCTGTTTATAGTATGTGGTGGATTTAACACTTTCAGTGTTCCTCTCTTGTTCTTGTCCACCATTCTCCATACGCTTCCTCCTCACTACATCCCCAACATGTTGAAGCCAAGATGCAACACACTACCTCTCACTGTGACTCATTCTTTCCAAGGTCACTCCGGAGCAGGCCGCAGCCGCAGGTGAGGAGCCTGCAGCTACTAGTCAGAGCGTGGGTGGGCGGGGTCCAATCCCCGAGGGAATCTGATCTCCGATACTGGGGGGGGGCAGTCTTTGGATGGTGGGGGTTTGTGTCTGATGTGGGTGTGCGATGCCAGGGAAGCAGGTAAGCTTGGGGGACCAGGGGGATGCAGGTCTGCTCCTCCTGGTCCACAAACAGTGCTGTAAGGGCACTTACCTTTTCTCTGAAGCTGTCCTCACCTCCCTTGAGCTGCTGGGTTTCCCGAGGCCTGGAAAACCCGGCCAGACAGGGTTAAACCTGTAAGGGAAGTTAAGTATGAGGCTCCCAGCCTCATAATATTTAAATAGCTGACCCACCTTCTGGGAGCGGGTTGCCCGCCCCCGCCCCACCTCCGTTAAACCCGGAAGTGGGTGAGTTGGAGGCGGGTTGGGGTCGGGCTTGAGATTTAAAAATTTTTTAAATATCTTATCCGACCCCAATCCATCTGTTATTGGGGTTAAAATTCACCCCCTTGTTTACGCGTGTAAGTGGGATTTCTGCGAACCTCCGGAAAGTTAAGGCAGTGGAACACGAGAAACTCCGGGGAAATTAACCCCAGTTAATTAGCTGGTTGAAGGGGAATAAAGGGTTATGGGTACAGCGTGGGCAAATTGCATTAGGACTGCTCGTGAGGAGGATAAATACCAACATGGGCTGGCTGGCCTGTTTCTGCAATGTAATTTCTATGTAATTCTAGTTGTTAGATTTGGCGTGGGCCCAATTTTAATATTAATGCCATTCTTGTAGTGCTGTTAATTTTTCTGCCAGGGTTACACACCGAAAAATGTGCTGCAGAGTAAATTGGACATACCAGGTCATGAGGCCTTGGACAATCAGGGCTGATAACAGGTCTGAGCAAGGGATAGGCGTGATGAGCAAAATGGCCAAATGGTCTTTTCTCATGCTATTCTTTTTTCTTTCCTTGTACCCCTGACTTAAGCACAGAAACTTTGCACTCTCATCCGTAATGACATGCCTCATGGTTACTCCCCAAATGCTTCAGAGCTTTCTCTCCATTCTTACTACCCTCTCTCTTGATTGCCTCTAATCCCTCCCTTCACACCGTTGGCTCTGCCCGTTAGGTTGAAGGTACAGGAAACTCTCGTTTAAACGGCACCTAAATAATCGAAATTCTCTATTAACCGGCAAAATTCATACTCCGAAAACAACACCTCAATAACCGGAAATGTTGCCGAGTCCGGGTCCGAGTCTCCCGCGGTGGCCAAGTTAGTCAGTGGGGGTAGCTCTCCAAACAGCCACTACTCGGCTTCTTGGCGCTGTTGGAAGTCCGAACACCTCAATAACAGGAGTCTTGTTTTACTGTTAAGTAATTAAATAGTTATGGATTACCCTCAACTGGCAGTACTGTACTTAAATCAAGCATCTTCCACCATCTATTTAACACAACATTCTGTAGGTGAGTACCCAATTACTGTATACTGCACATTTCTTGATTTATTTTATTTTTGTTTGTTAAAAATAGCCTCGGTAGATAACCCTCTCCGTCATCCGGAATTTTTAATCAACCGGCACCATCCCGGTCCCGTCGGTGCCGGATACCAAAGAGTTTCCTGTATGTGTTCTGAATGGCAACGAGAACCTCAATCAAGCAGCAAATACCAGTCAGAGCAATATTACCTTCTAGTGTGATCAGGAACCAGCAAGAGTAAATTATTGAGCCTCCAGTACTGTGTTCACATACAACTCTACCCCACCAGGGGCGAACTAACAGCTGAGTGGCCACTTAAATAGCTCAGCTGCAGGAGCTTCTGTTACATTGGCATAGTGGTTAGCACTGTTGCCTCACAGCGCCAGGGACCCGGGTTCGATTCTGGCCTCGGGCGACTGTCTGTGTGGAGTTTGCACATTCTCCCCGTGTTTGCGTGGGTTTCCTCCGGGTGCTCCGGTTTCCTCCCACAGTCCAAAGATGTGCGGGTTAGGTTGATTGGTTATGATAAAATTGACCCTTAGTGTTAGGGGGATTAAATACGTGGGGTTACGGGGATAGGGTGGGATATGTGTTGGTGTAGGGGTTACGGGGATCGGGTGGGATATGTGTCGGTGCAGGCTCGATGGGCCGAAATGGCCTCTATCTGCACTGTGGGGTTTCTGTGATTTCTGTGATTCTGTGATTATGTAGGAAAGGTTACATTGGGTCAGTAAACAGATATTAATCTATCCATGTTAATTCAAGCACTCAACTATGACCTGGCCCCCTCAGTTCCCTCACCAGTACAGAATTACTGCACTCAGAAAAGCTAAACAGTATTTGGTTACTGATTTTCTCTGGAAAAAGTTATTTATATTACTCTAGAGAGGAACATCAGTTAAAACTACGCATTACGCGGTGCTTGCAGTAGTCCTGGGATGGGGGGATTGTCCTGTGAGGAGAGATTGAGTAGACTAAGCCTATATTCTCTAGAGTTTAGAAGAATGAGAGGTGATCTCATTGAAACATACAAAATTCTTACAGGGCTTGACAGGGTAGATGCAGGGAGGATGTTTCCCCTGGCTGGGGAGTCCAGAACCAAAGGTCACAGTCTCAGAATAAGGGGTCAGCCATTTAGAACTGAGATGAGGAGAAATTTCTTCACTCAGAGGGTGGTGAATCTTTGGAATTCTCAACCCCAGAGGGCTGTGGAGGCTCAGTCGTTGAGTATATTCAAGACAGAGATTGATAGATTTTTGAATATTAAGGGAATCAAGGGATATGGGGATCATTAAAAAATCAATCCAAATAGAAATCCCAATTAGCATTTGGCTCAAAATTTTCAAATCAGTAATTGAACCAATTGCACTCTATGGCAGTGAGGCGTGGGGACCGCTAACACAACAAGAATTTGCAAAATGGGACAAACACCCAATTGAGATCCTACATGCAGAATTCTGTAAAAGTATCCTCCGGACTCAAAGGAAAACCGTAAACAACGCATGCAGGGCAGAACTAGGCCAATATCCATTAATAATCACTATCCAAAAAAGAGCCACCAAATTTTGGAAACACCTAGAAATGAGCAACCCCCAATGCTATCATTACGAAGCCCTGAAATGCCAAGAGAGGACCATAAAGAAGAATACTCTCAGTCAACTAGTCCTGGGACTCAGTGAAGTAACTACTAACACTACTAACAATAACCAGCCCCAGGACAGTGACAGCGTAACACAAAGAATTCGACCCAACACAATCGTTGCTAAGCAAAAGGAAAAATATCTGTCATATTGGGCAGAAAGAACAAAAACCCAAAGCAAACTCAATTGCTACTTGGCCCTAAACAGACAATACAACATGGCTGATTACCTGACCATGGTAAAGGATAGCAAACTGAGAAAAACCTTGACAATGTACAGACTTAGTGAACATAGCCTGGCGATCGAAAAAGGTAGACACAGGCAGACCCGGCTACCAAGAGAGGACAGGATATGCTCTCACTGCAGTCAGGGAGTGGTGGAGACAGAGATGCACTTCCTCACAGCTTGTAGAAAATATCAGGGCATAAGGGAGAATTTCTACCCAAAATTCACAAAAATATGCCCGGAATTCAGAAATTTGAATGACGACCAAAAACTCCCATACCTACTAGGGGAAGAGAGAAATTGTGTAACACTAGCAGCACACTATGTTACAGCTTGCCATAAACAGAGGGACAACCACTAAATATAAGAAAAGAGTATATATAAATTATATGAAAGTATATTTATACACTCAGG
The DNA here is from genome assembly GCF_052327205.1 of Somniosus microcephalus. NCBI lineage: Eukaryota > Metazoa > Chordata > Chondrichthyes > Squaliformes > Somniosidae > Somniosus > Somniosus microcephalus. The sequence goes on from NC_140988.1 coordinate 42,760,827, forward strand.
GATATATCTGTTTATACACTGTATGGATAGATCTGTATTTTTGTGTACAAACATGAATGTTTTTCGATGCTTTGGCAACATAAGATGTAACTTGTCATGCCAATAAAGCGATTTGAATTGAATTGAATTGAATAGTGCAGGACAGTGGAGATGAGGTAGAAGATCAGCCATGATCTTATTGAATGGCGGAGCAGGCTCGAAGGGCCAAATGGCCTACTCCTGCTCCTATTTCCTATGTTCTTAGTTCGAGCCATCACGAACATCAACTATATTCACTGGTGAGGCAACCTATTTAATGCAGTTTCAGCTGAATTCACTGATGAATGAGCGCCCTGTTGTCACTTTCAGTTGGTAATTGCTTTGTTATGTGGTGAAATATTGGGACATATTACATTGCAGTTATTGCAGGAGTAGCTTATCTGGTACCAGCTAGTGTGAACTCTGATCTCAGTTCAATTTTATTGTGACTTACATAATAGTTTCAAAAATGGATATAAAAATCTATAAATACATTTTGCAACATATTTAAGAGGATCAGCAAGTGCAGTCAGCAGCTGAGGAGAAAAGCCTTTTGTGCAAAATGAATGAAGTTTTAACAGAAGTCTTAACGGATTTGATAGATGATAAGGGAAGTACAGTAATAGAACTCAAACACAAAAGTAAAAATAAAATATTTCTTCAGGTTCAAATTTCAACTATAAATGAGCACAGGTATGGCAAAAACAGCTTCACTGGGAACATACACATTTGTTTTTGAAGGTAACACATCCACCTAACCTGTCCAAAAAATAGAAATTGCAAAGAAAATGTTTAATTCAGAGGTCAAAAGTATAGACATTTGGGCCTAGAAATTGGGTTTTGGCTTAGCCAGGGCTTTAGCGCCGGAAGTTAGTGCCGGCGCTAAGTCCCCTGCGCGCGCCAAAAATTCAGTGGCGTCGCGCCCAAACGGCTGCCGGCGCTACTGAAGGGTCTTTGCGGCGGTACATCAGCGCTAACTGCCGTTTCGCGCCGCAATTCCAGCGCTGCGGCACCCGATGCAGTGCGGCAGGCTGGGGACGTGCAGGCCTCCTCCTCCCGTTAAGGAGGAGCTGCCTGCACCCGGCCGCGGCCCGCGCAAATCAGCTTAAAAATGAGCCCGGCACCTCGGACAAGTGCCGGGCTTGCATCTGTTCCGGGGGGGGGGGGAGAAGTCCGGGGAGGGAGCTGCGGCCAGGCGGCCGGCGGGAAAGTGGCCGGCCGCCGCGGGGCCTTTAATGCACCGGCGCAAACTGAAGTAAGGCACCTCTGCCAGAACGTTGCTTGCGGCTGCCACGGGCGAGGCGGCCGCAACTGAATTTCGGAGTTCGGGCGGGTTACCACGGCAACCGGGACGCTGCGCACACCGATGACGTCATCGGTGCCGGCGCAGCGCTACCGGTGCAACGCCGATTTAGGGCCCCAGGGAATTTTTAAACTGGCCATAACTCTGGCGCTAGTCCCTCTAGCGCCTCAAAAGCGGCGCTAAGGCTAGTGAATTTCTAGGCCAAGGATCTGTAAACTCCAAGCCAGTAACTGGGGTTGGTGAATGAATTCAATTGCTGTGCAGTTTAAATGGGAGCTAACATACAGTAACCTGGATTCTCCTCCCACTGGTGGGTTTGAGGCGGGTTGTCCTAATGTTACTAACCTGCTGAAATTTACGCCCAGAATTTTCATTAGCCATGGAGGGCAGTTTGAAGGCCAGATAAATCACCTTCATTAGCTTACTGCCTCCAGGAGGAAAAGAAAAACTTGCATTTATACAGTGCTTTTTATGACCACTGGACGTCCCAAAGCGCTTTACAGCCAATGAAGTACTTTTTTTGAAGTGTAGTCACTGTTGTAATGCAGGGAGGGGAATACAGTTCTGGTGTCGCTGGTTCAAGGGCAACATCACATTTCAGCAAGGTGGCAGAAATAGCAGCAGCCTCAGGGTATCAGCTGGAAGGGCTCCTATATTTTCTAATGTGTCCATGGAGGTACTACTGACAGAAGTGCGGAGAGTGGTGCCGGCTGTCTGGAGGGAGGTGGCAGAGGCAACCAATACAACCTCCACCACCCCAAGAACTGTCACAGAGCGGTTCAATTACCTCACAAGAGTGGCCAAGGTAAATCAAGGCTCTGGTGCCAATACACATCTTCTACAACTCATGCATCTTCGCTCATTGTTTACCTATCACACTCTTTTTTCTATAAGCACCTGGGTATCAAGCAAACTCACTTCTGGTAAAGGCAACCACTCCAAAACACTCAAGTACCTTCTTACGTAAAAACACTCTCAACTCTCTCCTGCCTTCCATCCTATCACAGACCTTCCCAGCACTTTCTGTTGTTATTTCAGATTTCCAGCATCCGCAGTATTTTGCTATTGTATTAGTGTTTGGTTCACTGCCACTTCTCTTCTAGGAATGCCCACCTTGAAGAAGTTCTGCTCTTCTCTCTGATGGGATTTCTGTTCGTCTCTTCAAAAAAAAAACCCGCTTTCAGAATTGTCATTCTACCTGGACCCCTCACTCTGGCCTCTTACCCTCTCTTGATCTTTTCATCGCGAACTGCCGGCGTGACATCAGCCATCTTCAGTTCTCTGCTCCCCTCACTCACTCCAACCTACCTCCCTCTGAACTTGCAGCACATTGTTCTCTCCGATCCAACCCAAACATTGTCATTAAACTTGCTGACAAGGGTGGTGCTGTTGTTGTTTGGTGAATCGACCTCTACCGTGCGAAGGCTGAACGGCAACTCTCTTGACACCTACTCCTACCTCCCCCTGGACCATGACCCCACTACCGAACATCAAGAAATCATTTCCAAGACTGTCACTGACCTCATCTCCTCTGGAGATCTTCTCTCCATGGCCGCCAACCTCATAGTCCCTCATCCCCACACAGCCCGCTTCTACTTCCTTCCCAAGGTCCACAAACAGGACTGCCCTAGTAGACCATTGTTTCAACCTGTTCTTGCCCCACAGAACTGATTTTTTCCTATCTCAACTCTTTTTTCTCCCTTTGTCCAGTCCCTTCCCACCTACATCCATGACTCTTCCGATGCCCTCTTCCACTGAAGGGATAATTACTAGTCCTAGCCCTTTTCGGGCTACCCCAGATCAGGCGTATTCCCCAGACGTTCGCCTTCAACTAAAGTTAAAGATAGCTGAATTCTATAAGATGCTTAATTGGGTCTAAAGATTCAGGCTATCTCTCCCTAAAGGAAAGGAACGACCTGAAGATATTACCGTCCTCCAGATAGCACTTTTAATAAGTTTAACTAGACTGTAACCTTCTGGATAATATGAGGGTCCAGAAAAGCCCCCCAGAATTCTGCAACTTCTCACAAAAGAGTGTATAGAAATTAAGTTTGTGAGTTTGATACAGAAATACTACTTGAAACAATTCTAAAAATATATAGATTTATTTAAGAGAAGACAGCTGTTGAGTCAATCGCAATTTTAACAGTTCAAAATACAAATAGCTTACATTTCTTATTCTCAGAGATCCTTATTCTCAAATCTTAATTTCTTACATTTTTACATTTCTATTATTCTTAATCCAGAATATCCACCAAAATCAAATTAAAAGTACCCTTTTGATCCCCGAGACTCAAAGAATTAAAAACTTACAGAGCGTGCCTCTGAAGTTGAGAATCGCTTGCCCTTTCCAGCGACTTCTGACTTTCTATCTGAAAAGCTCTATTTTTATACCTTTTTTTAGTGGTTTGAGGTTTTCTGCTGATGTAAGCTAATTATCTCTAGTCATTCTCTATTGAATTATTTTCTATTCTTACTGTCAATTTAGCTGTTAGCTTGCAGACTTCTGTCTGTTGTTTTTTATGATAAGTTTTGAAACACCTAAACATGACATTAGTATTTATTTGATGTCATTCTTATCGAAGGACTTCCATTCAATTCTAAATATTGGCTTAACTGGTTATTATCAGACGTTGACTCCCATGTGTTCCAAGTTCAACACAAACACAATGTAATTGTTTGGTGTATTTATTGAAGTAATATCTACAAAGTCTTCTGTAGGTATCATATTTACAACATGTAATTCAAAGACACTTCAATTAGGGTGTTTGTTTTCCTAGCCATCTTAGTTGGTTATATTACTGACTTATGTTTCCTGTCTTTCATTTGATGTTACTTTTATCAAAGGCACATGGTTTTTTAATATTCTGTGTTTCTGTTCGACGTGTTAGTTTTTAACACTTTACTTGGGCATTGCTATTGTGCTGGTTCCAAACTGCAGACATTCTGGAAGCTGCAACTTGCTGTTTCAATAGGGCCATTGTCTTAGTATTAACAATCAATTCCCATTTCAAAAGCTTGTGTGGTATTTACAACTTTTGTGTTAACACTTCATCTTATCTCAGAAGCCTGTATTGACACAGCTTGTGTCGCCGAGGCTTTCCAGACTTTTAAACTCAGTATGTCATGTATTAATATCAGAAATCTGTTCATAGGATGGTGTATTTCTTGGAATATGGCTTTTTCCTTTACACCACTTTAACAGTTTCCAGTTTCCCGGCCCCAACTGTCTCCTTTTCACTATGGACGTCCAATCCCTCTATACCTCCATCCCCCACCAGGATGGTCTGAGGGCACTCCACTTCTTCCTTGAACAGAGGCCCAACCAGTCCCCATATACCACCACCCTCCTCCGCCTGGCTGAACTTGTTCTCACATTGAACAACTTCTCCTTTGACTCCACTCACTTCCTACAAATTAAAGGTGTTGCTATGGGCACCCGCATGGGCCCTAGCTATGCCTGTCTTTTCGTGGGATATGTGGAACATTCTTTGTTCCAGTCCTAATCAGGTCCCCTCCCTCACCTCATTTTCCAGTACATTGATGACTGCATCGGTGCCGTTTCCTGCTCTCGCCCTGAACTAGAAAATTTCATTCACTTTGCTTCCAATTTCTACCCTTCCCTCGCCTTCACATGGTCCATCTCCGAATCTTCCCATCCCTTCCTCGACTTCTCTGTCTCCATTTCTGGGGATAGGCTATCGACCAACATTGATTTAAGCCCACTGACTCCCACAGCTACCTGGACTATACTTCATCCCATCCCACTTCCTGGAAGGACTCTATTCCATTCTCCCAGTTTCTCCGTCTCCGCCACATCTGTTCTGATGATGCCACCTTCCATACTAGAGCTTCCAGTATGTCTTCCTTTTTCCTCAACCAAGGATTCCCCTCTACTGTGGTTGACATGGCCCTCGACCGTGTCTGTTCCATTTCCCGCACTTCTGCTCTCACCCCTTCTCCTCCTTCCCAGAACCATGATAGGGTTCCCCTTGTCCTCACCTTTCATCCTACCAGCCTTCACATTCAACTGATCATTCTCCGCCATTTCCGTCACCTCCAGCGTGATCCCACCGCCAAACACATCTTCCCTTCCCCCCCCTCCCCCCCTTTCAACATTCTGAAGGGACTGTTCCCTCCACGACACCCTGGTCCACTCCTCTATCACCCCCAACACCCACTCCCCTTCCCACGACACCTTCCCATGCAAGTGCAGGAGATGCAACACCTGCCCTTTTACCTCCTCCCTTCCCACTGTCCAGGGCCCCAAACACTCCTTCCAGGTTAAACAGCGATTGTACTTCTTACAATTTAGTATACTGTATTCACTGCTCACGATGCGGTCTCCTCTACATTGGGGAGACCAAACGCAGATTGGGTGATCGTTTTGCACAACACCTCCGTTCAGTCCTTAAGCATGACCCTGAGCTTCTGGTTGCCTGTCACTTTAATTCTCCCCTTCACTCCCACTCTGACCTCTCCGTCCTCGGCCTCTTACACTGTTCCAACGATGCTCAACATAAGCTCGAGGAACAGCACCTCATCTTTCTATTAGGCACTTTACAGCCTTCTGGACTTAACATGGAGTTCAGCAATTTCAGACTATAAATTGGCCCCTGTATTTCTTGATATTTTGTTTCTCTCGTTTCCTCACATGGTAGCTGTTAATGTTGCTGCCATCATCATTCACACATCATCTCGAGCCATCTTTTTTTCTTAACTGGTCCCATTACCTCTCCTTTTGCCTTGCACTATCATCCCTTTTGTCAGTCAATCTCTCCTGCCTCCCATCCTATCACAGACCTTCCCTTTGTTATTTCCTTCCCTCCTCCCTGCCCCTGCTTAAAAATCTCTCCTCCCTAACCTTTTCCAGTTCTGACGAAGGGTTCGACCCGAAACGTTGACTCGGTTTCTCTCTCCTCGATGCTGCCTGACCTGCTGAGTGTTTCCAGCACTTTTTGTTGTTATCTCAACTCACTTTACTTGCTACAAGGGCTTCTGCTAGTCTTCCAGGATGCTCATTTAAAGGGACAAGGGACTTTCATCTATCACCGTCAAGGCACTAATGACGGTATATGGGGAAGTCTCAATGGTCTTCTTTCCCTCCAAAGCAAAAAAATGGCTTCTGGCAGGCCTTAAAGGGAACTGATAGTTTTTTGGGAGGGGAATGCAGGTGCAGTTTTTTGTGGCAGACTTGAGGCAGCAGCCTTAAAGAACACATTTCATTGTATTTACCCAAATCTGCTATAATTCAGAGGAGAATCCAGGACAGTAAATTGTCTTGTGAGGAGAATCAGGAAGTTAGTAAATAGAAGGGATTAGCAAATAGTGACGTGATGTATGATTCAATGACCTTATTATATCACTGATTGTAACCATTGCTAACAGCATTTTTTAAAAAATTATGAAAAGACAAATTCAATGCAAATTCTGCATTACAGAAGTTCCCAAATCATGATGTGTAATTCTTCCTGACATTGGTACTAAATCATCCACTGCCGAGCAAATTTTCCTCAGCAGTGTGGTGGCACTATAATGAAAAGAAGTCTTGTATTTATGTATCATCTTTTCAGTCTCTCTGAAATGCAACAAAGTACTTCATACATAATAGATGACTTTTAAGTGCAGCGACACAGGCAATGACAGCAGTTATTTTGCACGCAGCAAGCTCCAACAAGCAGCATTGAGATGAATGACCAATTCATCTGTGTTTTGGTGGTGTTGGTTGAGTGAGGAAATGATTAACAAATTATTGGAAAAAAATTCTGAGGGACAGGCTAAATCTTCATTTAGAAAGACACGGATCAATCAGGAACAGTCAGCATGGATTTGTTAAGGGAAGGTAGGGCAGGATTTTCATTCAGGAGTCGGGTTGGAGGCGGGACTACAACTTTCGGGGTTGTAGTCCCGCCTCCATCGAGATGCGGCCAATCCACGCGATTTTCACTTGATTGACCTTGTTGAGCCCACCCAGCAGGCTCAGCAGGCCAATTAAGGGCCACCCGGCAACACGTGACGTCACAGACTGAAATTTCATCTGTCAAGAGATTTTGACAGATGAAATATCAGCGTTTCACAGCTGTTTGAAGCTGCCAAACACTGACAGTCTTACTTCTAACATGAGTCCTTCTCCACAGACTCAGTCAGAAATCTCTCCTGCACAGAAAGCTGCAGACTGTCACTTTTGACATTTCGCAGCCATTCTGCTTTCTGTGCTGGTGAGATGAGGGACTCCCAGAACCTAAAGGAAGGAAGGCTGAAAAGGTAAGAAAAGGTAATTTACACTTCTTTAATCACTTTAGACACACCAAACACACATACCTTTGCACTCATGCACACATCACTCACCTGAACACCGGACATCTCGACCCCTCCAAGTCCTTCAACCCGACGGCCCGACTCCTCTAACTTGGCGTGGTTTGGAGCCGTTGGGAATCCCACAGTTCAACCTTAAAAATGAGGATTAGGCTAAAAACTGCCTGTTAACTACCTGTTAACAGGCAGTTAATTGGCACTAATCCCTTCCCGCCTCGGGTAGGCGGGTCCCAGTGCGGGGCGGGTACCCGCCTCCTTTGAAACTGGCATGGAGGCGGGTTGGGGGCGGGATGGGGTCGGGACCCCCCGATTTCAGGATTTTTACCCCCCGCACGTCTCCAATTCCGACTCTACGGCACAATGAAAATCGAGCCCGTAGTGTCTGACTAACTTGATTGAATTTTTTGAGGAGGTAACAAGGAGGGTCGATGAGGGTAGTTTATTTGATGTCGTCTATATGGATTTTAGCAAGGCATTTGATAAGGTCCTGCATGGCAGACTGGTCACAAAAGTAAAAGCCCATGGGATCCAAGGCAAAGTGGCAAGTCGGATCCAAAATTGGCTCAGAGGCAAGAAACAAAGGGTAATGGTCGAAGGGTGTTTTTGTGACTCGAAGGCTGTTTCCAGTGGGGTTCCGCAGGGCTCAGAACTGGGTCCTTTGCTTTTTGTGGTATATATCAATGATTTGGACTTGAATGTAGGAAGTATGATTAAGAAGTTTGCAGATGATACAAAAATTGGCCGTGTGGCTGATAATGAAGAAGATAGCTGTAGACTGCAGGAAGATATCAATGGACTGGTCAGGTGGGCAGAACAGTGGCAAAAGGAATTCAATCCAGAGAAGTGTGAGGTAATGCATTTGGGGAGGGCTAACAAGGCAAGGGGATACACAATAAATAATACGACACTGAGAAGTGCAGAGGATCAGAGGAACCTTGCAGTGCATGTCCACAGATCCCTGAAGGTAGCAGGACAGGTAGATAAGGTGGTTAAGAAGGCATACGGGATACTTGCCTTTATTAGCCGAGGCATAGAATATAAGAGCAGGGAGGTTATGCTTGAACTGTATAAAACACTTGTTAGGCTGCAGCTAGAGTACTGCGTGCAGTTCTGGTCACCACATTACAGGAAGGATGTGATTGCACTCGAGGGGGTGCAGAGGAGATTTATGAGGATTTTCCCTGGGCTGGGGAATTTTAGCTATGAGGAAAGATTGGATAGGCTGGGGTTGTTTTCTTTGGAACAGAGGAAGCTGAGGGGAGACCTAATTGAGGTGTATAAAATTATGAGGGACCTAGATAGAGTGGACAGGAAGGACATAGTTTCCTTAGCAGAGGGATCGATAACCAGGGGGCATAGATTTAAAGGAATTGGTAGGAGGTTTAGAGGGGATTTGAGGAGAATTTTTTTCACCCAGAGGGTGGTGGTTGTCTGGAATTCATTGTCTGAAAGGGTGGTAGAGACAGAAACCCTCATCGCATTTAAAACGTACTTAGATATGCACTTGAAGTGCTGTAATCTACAAAGATACGGACCAAGTGCTGGGAAGTAGGATTAGGCTGGATAGCCCTTTGTCAGCCGGCATGGACAAGATGGGCCGAATGGCCTCCTTCTGTTCTGTAAATTTCTAAGATTCTATGAACAACTTGTATTTATATAGCACCTTTAACATGGTAAAACGCCCCAAGGCGCTTCACAGGAGCAATTATCAAACAAAATTTGACACCGAGCCACATAAGGAGAAATTGGGGCAGATGACCAAAAGCTTGATCAAAGAAGTAGGTTTTAAGGAGTGTCTTAAAGGAGGAAAGACAGGTGGAGAGGTTTGGAAGGGAATTCCAGAGCTTAGGGCCTTGGCAGCTGAAGGCACAGCTGCCAATGATGGAACAATTAAAATCCGGGATGCAAAAGAGGCCAGAATTAGAGGAACGCAGATAAATCGTATGGTTGTAGGGTTGGAGGAGGTTACAGAGATAAGGAGGGGCAAGGCCATGGAGGGATTTGAAAACAAGGATCAGAATTTTGAAATTGAGGCGTTGCTTAACCAGGAGCCAATGTAGGTCAGCGAGCACAGGGGTGATGGGTAAAAGGGACTTGGTGCGAATTACGACACAGGCAGCAGAGATTTTGATGATCTCAAATTTATGGAGGGTGAAAGATGGGAGGCCGGCCTGGTGTACATTGGAATAGTCAAGTCTAGAGGTAACCAAGGCATGGATGAGGGTTTCAGCAGCAGATGAGCTGAAGCAGGGGCGGAGCCATGTGTTGTTGCAAAGGTGGAAATAGGCGATCTTAGTGATGGCGTGGATATGCGGACGGAAGCTCATCTCAGGGTCAAATATGACACCAAGGTTGCGAACAGTCTGGTTCAGCTTCAGACCATTGTCAAGGAGAGGGATGGAGTTGGTGGACAGGGAATGGAGTGCTTTGTTCTTCTTTAATTGTTAATGTCCACATGAACTAAAGGAACAGGAAGACAGAGCTTCATTTTAAAGTTTTATCCAAAGGATGGTGTGTCCAACATTGCACCACTCCCTCAGTACTACACAGAAGTGCCAGCCATCAGCACCGGGGGAGACGGCAGAACATAAACAGAGCGGGAGGAGAGACAGCGGGGAGTCGGCACCAGGGGAGACGGCAGTACATAAACAGAGCGGGAGGAAAGACAGCGGGGAGTCGGCACCGGGGGAGACGGCAGTACATAAACAGAGCGGGAGGAGAGACAGCGGGGACCTGCGAGGAGTCGGCACCGGGGGAGACGGCAGTAATAAACAGAGCGGGAGGATAGACAGCAGGAACCTGCGAGGTGTCGGCACCGGAGGAGGCGGTCCAAATCCAGCAAATTCTAAAACAACAAAATAAACAAAGAGTGACTTCACAGGACAGCAGATAGGTGATTGGTTGGTGAGTATTAATGTTTTTTCTCTCCAAGTAAGGTGGTTTAAACTAAGAGCTGGGAAACTATAATGCACTTTATTAAATTAAACACTTAACTAGATAAACTAATTAATATAACTGTAAATAATCGTTGAATAAAGATTTTAACTAATGAAATAAAAAGGTTAGACAAAGATATGGCAGAGCAGATTATGCAGGAAAAATTCAGTATTGCCCCGTTTGGGGTGCGATTATCGGCCATGCGCAATGTTTAGTGCCTGCCGCTAATTATCGCCTCCAACTGCAAACTTGGCTTTTATCACCCCTGGAGTTGATTGGAGCGCTAAATCAGGCGCTACACACCTCTCTTAAGGCGCAAAGGCCAAGGAGCGAGGCACTACCTCAGAGCCCTGGCGAAGCTCATGTGATGTCAGTCAGCAATGGAACACAGACACACTGACGCTGGCCTGTTCTTAAAGGGGAGGGTTGATCTTGCTCTCCATCCACACCCTGCTCATTGCAGCCTTGAATCTCGGCCTGGAGAGACCTGTACATCAAGTCTGCTGGAAAGCACAATGGAGAGGCCCAGAGAAAGAGCTCAGAGTGCAGCCCCCACAATCTCTTCTAAATCGATACAAGGAAGGGCAAATCAAAATGAACCTGCAAACTGCTGCTCAGTACCCAAAACTGCTTCACACAGCGTTAAATCTCTCCAGAAGTCTCTCTCTCTCTCTCTCAATGCGTGGTGCAAAAATGTCACCAACAAAAAAAGGCAGGAAGCAGTCGCCTTTAAATAACACTCCCCCAGTCCCTTCCTGTCGTTGCTAGTGGTAGGCAGTAAGGCAGGGGGCACCACTCAATAACTGGTCCGGGGCACTACCGGTGCGTTGCATACTCGACTGATGTCACGATCTGCCGGCGCAGGAGATCGTGGCGGTAGTGCTTAGCGCTGCCGCAAAATGTCTAGTTAATTTCGTGAGCGGCGCAAACATTGCCGCACGCGGGCGCTAGTTGCTTTGCATCCCATCAGCGCCCTCTTAAGGTGCTGAAGGGAGGCGCAAACCAACTGAATTTTTCCTCCTATGTGTCTAGACTGCAGTATGTGGGAGTTTGTGGACAGCGAGACTGTCCAAGTGAACACGTCTGCAATAGATGTCTTCATCTCGAATCTCTCCGGCTCAGAGTCATTGAGCTGGAGTGTGAATTGGAGACATTCCGACACTTAAGGGAGGAGGGAAGAGTATCTGGACAGTTTGCTCCAGACTTCGGTCACAACTCGTAGAGAGGTGCAGAATCAGCTGTGACTGATAGTGTGCAGAGTAAGGGGAACCCAGGTAAGAAAGAGAATGAGGATCCACAGAAACTGATCCTATCCAACAGGTACAATGTACTTGCTACCTGTGAGGGTAAGGATAAAGACTGTCAGAAGGACAGCCAGAATGCGGACTATGGCACTTTGGAGCAGGAGAGGAGGAGAGGAAGCATAATGTAGTTGTAGGAGAGGCTATGATTAGGGGGACAGATAGCATCCTTTGTAAGCAGGATCGAGAGCCCCACATGGTATGTTGCCTACCTGGTGCCAGGTTGAGGGACATCTTGAACCAACTTGAAAGGATATTGGAGAGGGAGGAGGAGGATCCAGTCGTTGTGGTCCATGTTGGGACCAAAAACATAGGGAAGAGTAGGCAAGAGGTCCTGTTTGGGGAGTATCAGGAACTAGGAGCTAAATGAAAGAACAGGACCTCAAGGGTTGTAATCTTTGGATTATTACCTGAGCCACATGCAAATTGTTGTAGGGATAAGCCAATTAGGGAAGCAAACACAGAATCACAGAAACCCCACAGTGCAGATAGAGGCCATTTCGGCCCATCGAGCCTGCACCGACACATATCCCACCCGATCCCCGTAACCCCTACACCAACACATATCCCACCCTATCCCCGTAACCCCACGTATTTAATCCCCCTAACACTAAGGGTCAATTTTATCATAGCCAATCAACCTAACCTGCACATCTTTGGACTGTGGGAGGAAACCGGAGCACCCGGAGTAAACCCACGCAAACACGGGGAGAATGTGCAAACTCCACACAGACAGTCGCCCGAGGCCGGATTTGAACCCAGGTCCCTGGCGCTGTGAGGCAACAGTGCTAACCACTATGCCACCGTGCTGCCCAAACACATGGCTAAAGAAGTGGTGTGGGAAAGAGGGGTTTCATTTCATGGAACACTGGCATCAGTATTGGGACAGGAAGGAACTGTACCATTGGGATGGGCTCCACCTGGGACCAGGGTCCTAGCAGAAAGGATAAATAGGGCGTTAAACAAGGACTTCAAACTAGTAAATGGTGAGGGCTCAGGTGGAGATTGTAGTAAAAATAGTAGGTCAAAAACAAATGAAAGGGAAGAGAGTAGAGTAACAGTCAGAAATTGTACTTTAGGCACTACAGCTAAAGGGAAAACTAAAAGATATAAAGCGATTAAACCAGGAGAGAGAAATAAGAAACATGTGAGTAAAACAGTAGAGCTGAAGGACAGGCTAGGTTGTGTGGCCCAAATAAGTGTTCTTTATACAAATGCATGGAGTATATAAGGAATAAATTGAATGAACTGCAGACACGAATTCAAATTGGAGGGTATGACATGGTAGCCATTACTGAGACATGGCTGCAAGACAGTCAGGACTGGGAACTAAATATACCAGGTTATAAGGTATACAGGAAGGATAGGGAAAATGGCAGAGGGGGAGGAGTAGCCTTAGTGATTAATGATGAAATCCCTTCAATGATAAGAGAGGATATAACGAGAGGTAAGCAGGCAGTGGAGACTTTATGGGTAGAATTAAGAAATAGGAAAGGATCTAAGACTGTAGTGGGAGTTGTGTATAGGCCCCCTGGTAGCAACTGTGACGTGCTAGATTTGATAAATGCAGAGATTAGACAAGCGTGTAGTAAAGGCAGAGTGGTTTTAATGGGGGATTTTAACTTTCATATTAGATTGGGAAAAGCAGACTAGCACCTGTCAGAAAAGTCGTGAATTTCTTGAGTGTTCCCAGGATAGTTTTCTACAACAATATGTCCTAGAGGCAGAAAGGGGGAAAGCCATATTAGATTTAGTAATGAGTAACAAGCCAGATTTACTTAACAGCCTAACTGTGTGTGAACATTTATCCAATAGTGATCATAACATGATCGAGTTCAATGTAACATTTGAAAGGGAGAAACGTGAAAAAACTAAGATTCTAGATTTGGGTAAGGCCGACATCAAAGGGATGAGACAGACTGTCCACAGTAAACTGGGCAAATCTATTAATGGGTAAAATGACAGAAGATCAGTGGGAGATGTTCAAAAAAGAATTTAAGGAGATACAGAACTAGTTTATACCCCTGAGCAGCAACAGCTCTACTTGACTAAAGAGGTGAGGGACAGCATAAAACTAAAACAAAAAGCAGACAAAAATGCAAAAAATAGCACAGATCCTGGCGAATGGGAAAGATACAAAGAACAGCAAAGTGTCACAAAACAGATAGTAAGAGCTACAAAAAGGAGTATGAAAATTAACTTGCAAGGGATATCAAAATCAACACTTTTTTTTTACAATTTTATTAGGGAAAAGAGGGTAGTTAGGAGCATTGTTGGCCCTTTAAAACTGATATCGGTGATATTGTCAATGATAATAAGGAAATGGTAGACATGTTGAATAATTACTTTGCATCAGTATTTACAGTAGGGGAAGAAGATAACATGTCGGAAATCCCAAGGAAACTAATATTAAATCAGGGACAGGGACTCAATAAAATTAACGTAAATAAAATAACAGCAATGAAGAAAATAATGGCACTGAAGAGTGACAAATCCCCAGGGCCAGATGGTTACCATCCCAGGGTTTTAAAGGAAATAGGTGAGCACATTGCAGATGCCCTAACTATAATCTTCCAAAGTTCTCTCGATTCAGGAACTGTTCCTTTAGATTGGAAAATTGCACATGCCACTCCGCTATTTAAGAATGGTGAGAGAGGGAAACCAGGGAATTATCGTCCAGTTAGCTGAACATCTGTTATTGGGAAATTGCTAGAGTCTATAATTAAGGATAGGGGGACAGAACACCTTGAAATTTTTCAGTTGATCAGAGAGAGCCAGCACGGATTTGTAAAAGGTAGGTCATGCCTGACAAATCTGATTGAATTTTTTGAGGTGATTAAAGTAGTAGACAGGGGAATGTCTATGGATGTTATTTATATGGACTTCCAGAAGGCATTAACTAAGGTAGAAGCCCATGGAATTGAGGGCAAATTATTGACCTGGTTAGGAAATTGGCTGAGCAGCAGGAGACAGGCAGTAGGGATAATGGGTAGGTACTCAAATTGGCAGGAGGTGATTAATTGTGTCCCTCAGGGTTTGGTGTTGGGGCCTCAGCTATTCAAAATATTTATTAACGACTTAGATGATGGCATAGAAAGTCATATATCCAAATTTGCTGATGATACAAAGATAGGTGGCATTATAGGCAATGTAGGTGGAAGCATAACATTTCAAAGGGACATCGATAGATTAAGTGAATGGGCAAAACTGAGGCAAACGTGAGCGGCGAGGCTTTAAAAGGCCCCCAGAGACTCAGGTAGGCCTCAGAGCGTCAGCGGCAGTGGCGGCGGCGGGAAACGCGAGCGGCGAGGCTTTAAAAGGCCCCCAGAGACTCAGGTAGGTTTACTAATCTCCAATCTCAGAGAGGGAGAGAAGTAAAAAGTAATCGAAGTGTGACGTCACCAGAAAGCAGGTAAGTGATTGGTTGGTGAGTATTTCTCTCTTTTTTAAACTCTAACTCTGTGGTTTATAGTTTCTAGGGTCTCTGTGGTGTAGCGGGGACTGTTGGTAAACCAAGGCCCTAAAATATATAATTTATCTGTAGTGTAATTGGTGGGATTGATTTTATTTAATTTATTTTCAATTAATTAAAGGGTTGTAGGTATTCAGGTTTACCGATGTAGGTATTGGACGAATTCCTACTTAATAATCGAGTTCGACGCCAGGAGAACAATCAAAAAGGTTTTTAATGCAGGAACAGAGGAATTCTAACAGGTTGCAGAGCTAGGTACAGGAGAGCCATAAAATAGGTCTTCACCAGACGGAGATGCCACGAGGACTGAGTAGACAGTCCCGTGGATTGCGTGATGATGTCATCGTGTTCTTCCCGCGCTTGGGTAGTCACGTGACTTGCGTGATGACGTCATTGCGTTTGCCCACGCTTGGGACGGTCACGTGATGTGCGACGTGACATCATCGCGTTAACCCGCGTCATCACATTTGCCCGCGCTCCCAAAGGAGGAAAGCCCCGCACCGGCTACATCGTTACGTTAAAGGGAATTATGTATGGTAAGTAAGGGACACTCGGTGGTACCGCTACATGCGCCCCCCAGAATTCGCTTTAACGGACGTCGAACGGTGAGGTGGTCTGACGAGCCTGTCCGAACGACTCCTGTAGTCTCGAGACGGAGACTGCTGGGTGGTTGGCGGTCTGGCGGGCGGTCGTACTTGGGTTGGCGTAACAATGATGGGTGGCTGATGGTCAGGCGGGCGGTCGTGCTGTCTCGACGTGACGGGCGAGGTTGAAATATGTGGTCCGGTAGACGGGGTCTTGAGCGGATCCCGATGCGTGTAAGGGTGAATAAAACGTATTCAGCCCTATGAAGGACCATGGAAGCGTGTGACCTCTGTAGCCCGTGGTTCGAAACGGGCGCCGGGGCAAAACAGCTGGCCACGTCATAGCGACTGGCAGGTTGGGCAGACGCGGACCATGGCTCTGTCATTGTTGGGAAAAGGTCCCCAGTCTGACGAAATCTGCAGGAATGCCGAACGGGTGATCCAGGAGGGAAAAAAACGTGGGTCTGGGCAGGTCGGTGAACTCGCCAACAGGCGAGCAAACTCTCCGGCAGTCGGGAACGCATGGAACGGTGCGTGCCGTAGTGCTACTATGGTAACACAGAAGAGAGTGAACCGTTGCTGCGTTGATCAGTAATCGGTGATGACAGCAATTTTCGCGTGGCCGATCGCGGCCGCGGGATGCCTGTTGGACCCGTCCTCGATGGTCGCAGCGTCAGTAGATGTTTGCTTTTGTTGAGGGGAAAACTGTAGAGAGGGCGGCAACGTTTCTAGTTGTTGTTGATTGCAGTAGAGGGAAAAACTGCCGGGAGGGCGGCAATGCTTCTAGTTGTTGTTGATTTCGGTAGGGGGAAAAACTGCCAGGAGGGCGGCAACGCTTCGCCATCACCCCAAAAAGCGTGGTAGAAAAGACAGACCAGCAGGCTGAAGGGCTGGTGCAGCGTCGGCGGGGGATGGGTCCTCGTGGTTTGTGAGGGGCGAGTCCTCGTGGGTTGCAAGGGGCGAATCCTCGTGGGTTGCGAGGGGTGGTTTGCGAGGACTGAGCCCTCGTGGCCTCTCTGCCGGGGCGCGCTCCGATCCCGTGAGTCCGTAAACGTGCTGTACCCGCGCTGTGAGGGTGTTATACTTGCTGTTCTGCCGTGGGGTTGTTGAAGAGGCTGACGCTCCGAAAGTCGGTAGAGCTGTCGAAAACGGAGACTGTATCCAGGTACGTGGTCTGCGCCGTATCGATGTTGCACAGGGCGAACGGGGCTTCTACCTTTACAAAGCACGAGGGCGATTGTTGCTCCCAGTGTTGCGGTAGCTGAGCGAAACGGCTGTAGCTTCCAGGCGTGCTTCTTTCGTGAAAGACGTTCACGAAAAATCGGGGTCCGGCTGCGCTGCTTTTGTGAAAAACGTTCACGAAAAACGGGGTCACCAATGTAGGTATTGATGAGCTCCCGTCCTCACGTCATTGGTCACCAATTGTAGGTATTGGTGTTCGCCGGTTGTTGTTCAGCGGTTGTTGTTCGTCGGTTGTTGTTCGTCGTGCCGTTCTTCTGTGAAAACGTTCACAGAGATGGGGTTCAGGCTGTGCGCTTCTTTCGTGAAAAACATTCACGGAGACGGGGTCACCAATTGTAGGTATTCGGGTTTACCGATGCAGGTATTGGACGAATTCCTACTTAATAATCGAGTTCGACTCCAGGAGAACAATCAAAAAGGTTTTTAATGCAGGAACAGAGGAATTCTAACAGGTTGCAGAGCTAGGTACAGGAGAGCCATAAAATAGGTCTTCACCAGACGGAGACGCCACGAGGACTGAGTAGGCAGTCCCGTGGATTGCGTGATGACGTCATCACGTTCTTCCCGCGCTTGGGTAGTCACGTGACTTGCGTGATGACGTCGTCACGTTTGCCCGCGCTTGGGACGGTCACATGATGTGCGACGTGACGTTAACCCGGGTCATCGCGTTCGCCTGCGCTCCCAAAGGAGGAAAGCTCCGCACCGGTTACATCGTTACATTAAAGGGAATTATGTACGGTAAGTAAGGGACACTCGGTGGTACCGCTACAGGGTAAGTCATGGCAGGACAGCCCGGTGCTGTGGTATGCTCCTCCTGCGCTATGTGGGAACACAGGGACACTTCCTGTGTCCCTGACAACTACGTGTGCAGGAAATGTGTCCAGCTGCAGCTACTGGTAGACCGCATTGCGGTGCTGGAGCAGCGATTGGATACATACTGGACCATTCGCGATGCTGAGGACATCGTGAATAGCACATTTAATCAGTTGGTCACACCGCAGATAAAGGTGGCACAGGCAGAAAGGGAACGGGTGACCAACAGGCAGAATACTAGGCACAGGCATGTAGTGCAGGGGTCCCCTGTGGCCATCCCCCTCTCAAACAGATATACCGCTTTGGATACTGATGGGGGGGATGGCTTACCAGGGGAAGGCAGCAGCAGCCAACTTCCAGGCACCAGGGGTGGCTCTGCTGCACAGGACGGGAGGAAAAAGAGGGGGAGAGCTATAGTAATAGGGGATTCTATTGTAAGGGGAATAGATAGGCATTTCTGCGGCCACAAACGAGACTCCAGGATGGTGTGTTGCCTCCCTGGTGCAAGGGTCAAGGATGTCTCGGAGCAGCTGCAGGGCATTCTGGAGGGGGAGGGTGAACAGCCAGTTGTCGTGGTGCATATAGGTACCAATGATATAGGTAAAAAATGGGATGAGGTCCTAAAAGCTGAATATAGGGAGTTAGGAGGTAAATTAAAAAACAGGACCTCAAAGGTAGTAATCTCAGGATTGCTACCTGTGCCACGTGCTAGTCAGAGTAGAAATAGAAGGATATTTCAGATGAATACGTGGCTAGAGGAATGGTGCCAGGGGGAGGGATTCAAATTTCTGGGACATTGGAACTGGTTCTGGGGGAGGTGGGACCAGTTCAAACCGGACGGTTTGCACCTGGGCAGGGCCGGGACCGATGTCCTAGTGGGAGTGTTTGCTAGTGCTCTGGGGGAGGGGGTTGGGAACCTGAGCGGGGAAACAGAGGAAAGGGAAACAAGGATAAAAGCAAAAGACAGGAAGGAGAAAAACAAGTGACAGGCAGAGAAATCAAAGGTTTAAATCAAACATGGCCACAGTAAATAATAATTCTAAAAGATCTAACAGCATTAAAAAAACAAGCCTGAAGGCTTTGTGTCTTAATGCGAGGAGCATTTGTAATAAGGTGGATAAATTAGCTGCGCAAATAGAGGTAAACGAATATGATATGATTGGGATTACGAAAACATGGCGCCAGGGTGACCAAGGCTGGGAACTCAACATCCAGGGGTATTCAATATTCAGGAAAGATAGGCAGACAGGAAAAGGAGATGGGGTAGCATTGCTGGTTAAAGAGGGGATTAACACAATTGAAAGGAAGGATATTAGCTCTGATGATGTGGAATCAGTATGGGTAGAACTGAGAAATACCAAGGGGCAGAAAACGTTAGTGGGAGTGGTATATAGACCTCCAAACAGTAATGCGGCGGTTGGGGGATGGCATTAAATGGGAAATTAGAGAAGCGTGCAATAAGGGCACAGCAGTTATCATGGGTGACTTTAATCCACATATAGATTGGGCTAACCAAATTGGTAACAATACTGTGGAGGAGGAATTCCTGGAGTGTGTACAGGATGGTTTCCTGGACCAATATGTCGAGGAACCAACTAGAGATCAGGCCATCTTAGACTGGGTATTATGTAATGAGAAAGGATTAATTAGCAATCTTGTTGTGTGAGGCCCCTTGGGTCGGAGCAATCATAATATGATAGAATTCTTCATTAAGATGGAGAGTGCAATAGTTGACTCAGAGACTAGGGTCCTGAATTTAAATAAGGGAAACTGCGATGGTATGAGGTGCGAGTTGGGTAGGATTGATTGGGGAATGTCACTCAAAGGGTTGACGGTGGATAGGCAATGGCAAACATTCGAAGATCGCATGGATGAACTACAGAATTTGTTCATCCCTGTTTGGCATAAAAATAAAACAAAAAAGGTGACTCAACCGTGGCTATCAAGGGAAATTAGGGATAGCATAAGATCCAAGGAGAGGACATATAAATTGGCCAGAAAAAGCAGTAAACCTGAGGATTGGAAGCAGTTTAGGATCCAACAAAGGAGGACAAAGGGATTAATTAAGAGGGGGAAAATAGAGTATGAGAGTAAGCTTTCAAGGAACATAAAAACTGACTGTAAAAGCTTTTATAGATATGTGAAGAGAAAAAGATTGGTGAAGTCAAGCGTAGGTCCCTTGCAGTCAGAATCAGGGGAATTTATAATGTGGAACAAAGAAATGGCAGACCAATTAAATACATACTTTGGTTCTGTCTTCACAAAGGAGGACACAAATAACCTCCCAAAGATGTCGGGGAACATAGGGTCTAATGAAAGGGAGGAACTGATAGAAATCAGTATTTGTAGGGAAATGGTGTTAGGGAAATTGATGGGATTGAGGGCCGATAAATCCCCAGGGCCTGATAATCTACATCCTAGGGTACTTAAGGAAGTGGCCCTAGAAATAGTAGATGCATTGCTGGTCATCTTCCAAAATTAGATAGACTCTGGAACAGTACCCATGGATTGGCGGGTAGCTAATGTTACCCCACTGTTCAAAAAGGGTTGTAAAGAGAAAACGGGGAATTACAGACTGGTAAGCCTGACATCGGTAGTGGGGAAAATGCTAGAGTCCATTATAAAGGATGTAATAGCAGAGCACTTGGAAAAATGTGACCGGATCGGACAAAGTCAACATGGTTTTACAAAAGGTAAATCATGCTTGACTAATCTACTGGAATTTTTTGAGGATGTAACTGGTAAAATAGATAAGGGAGAACCAGTGGATGTGGTGTATTTGGATTTTCAAAAGGCTTTCGATAAGGTCCCGCATAAGAGATTAGCGTGTAAAATTAAGGCACATGGGATTGGGGGCAAGGTACTGACTTGGATAGAGAACTGGTTGGCAGACAGAAAGCAAAGAGTTGGAATAAACGGCTCTTTTTCCAAGTGGCAGGCAGTGACTAGTGGGGTACTGCAGGGATCGGTCCTTGGACCCCAGCTATTCACAATATATATTAATGATCTGGACAAGGGAATTAGATGTAATATCTCCAAGTTTGCAGATGAGACAAAGCTGGGTGGGCATGTGTGCTGTGAGGAGGATGCCGAGAAACTCCAGTATGATTTGGACAGGTTGGGTGATTGGGCAGAAGCATGGCAGATGCAATATAACATGGATAAATGCGAGGTTATCCACTTTGGTGTTTAAAACAGGAAGGCAGATTATTATCTAAATGGCAATAGATTGGGAGAAGGGGAAGTGCAACGAGACCTGGGTGTCCTTGTGCACCAGTCGCTGAAAGTAAGCATGCAGGTGCAGCAGGCGGTTAAGAAGGCAAATGGTATGTTGGCCTTCGTAGCGAGAGGGTTTGAGTACAGGAACAAGGATGTCTTGCTGCAGTTGTACAGGGCCTTGGTGAGACCGCACCTTGAGTATTGTGTGCAGTTTTGGTCGCCTTATCTGAGGAAGGATGTTCTTGCCATGAAAGGAGTGCAGCGAACATTCACCAGGCTGATACCTGGGATGGCAGGAATGACGTATGAGGAGGGATTGGGTCGATTTTAGAAGAATGAGAGGGGATCTCATTGAAACTTATAAAATCCTGACAGGACTAGACAGACTAGATGCTGGAAGGATGTTCCCGATGGTCGGGGAGTCCAGAACCAGGGGTCACAGTCTAAGGATAAGGGGTAAGCCATTTAGGACAGAGATGAGGAGGAATTTCTTCACCCAGAGAGTGGTGAACCTGTGGAATTCTCTGCCAAAGAAGGTAGTAGAGGCCAATTCATTAAATATATTCAAGAAGGAGTTGGATATATTTCTTAAGGCTAAAGGGATCAAGGGATATGGAGAGAAGGCAGGAACAGGGTACTGAATTTGGATGATCAGCCATGATCTCATTGAATGGCGGAGCAGGCTTGAGGGGCCGAATGGCCTACTCCTGCTCCTATCTTCTATGTTTCTATGTTTCAAATGGATTTCAATGTAGGCAAATGTGAGGTCATCCACTTTGGACCTAAAAAGGATAGAACAGGGTACTTTCTAAATGGTGAAAGGTTAAAAACAGTGGAGGTCCAAAGAGACTTGGGTGTCCAGGTACATCGATCATTAAAATGTCATGAACAGGTACAGAAAATAATCAAAAAGGCTAATGGAATGCTAGCCTTTATATCTAGAGGACTAGAAGTGGGTAGAAGTTATACTGCAGCTATACAAAACCCTAGTTAGACCACACCTGGAGTACTGTGAGCAGTTCTGGGCACTACACCTTAGGAAGGATATACTTGGAGGGAGTGTAGCGTAGGTTTACCAGAATGATACCCGGACTCCAAGGGTTAAGTTACGAGGAGAGTTTGCAGAAATTAGGGTTGTATTTCCTATAATTTAGAAGGTTAATGGGTAATCTAATCGAAGTTTACAAGATATTAAGGGGAACAGATAGGGTAGATAGAGAGAGAAACTATTTCCACTAGGACTAGGGGGTATAGTCTAAACATTTCAGGAATGAAATTAGGAAATACTTTTGCACACAAAGGTTGGTAGAACTCTCTTCCACAAATGGCAATTGATGCTAGATCAATTGTTAATTTTAAATCTGAGCTTGATAGCTTTCTGTTAACCAAAGTTATTAAGTGATATGGACCAAAGGTGGGTATATGGAGTTAGGTCGCAGATCAGCCTGTGAAGTAATAGCCATGATTCAGAGAAATACACGATACCATTAACAGATTTCTAATATTAATACATGATATACTGGGTTTTAAAATGTAAAGCCTCGGAGACACAGGCTGTAAATAGAAATACAGGCTTCTGAGATAAAGATCAGCTGATAACAAAGTTGTAAACAGGCTTTGAAATGGGAAAGGGATATTGACAAAGAAACTAAGACCCTATTGAAAAGCAAAGACTTGCTTCCGAAGAGTCTAGAGTTTGGGTGTAACACAATGAGAATGCCCAGTTTAAGTGTTAAGAGCTAACACGTTGGAACAGAAATAGAAACATTAAAAGAGGCATGTGCCTTTGAAAACATGACATCAAGTAAAAGAAACATCTGCTGGTCAAATAGTTTTATGTTAAACTTAGAAAACAGGAACCATAAGATTAAATATGCAACCAATTGAGATAGCTAGAAAACAAGTAAACACACAGTTAAAGTGGTTTTGATTTACATATTGTAAATATAATACCAACAAGAAGGCTTTGAAAATATGACTTCAATAGAGACACCAAGCAATTGCATTGTGCTTGTATTAAACTTGGATCACCACAGAGTCAAAATGCCTGCAAAAAAACAGTAAAGCCAATATAAAGAATTGATTGAAGAATCTTCGATAAGAATGGCATCAAACAGAAACCATAGCTGTCATTGTTTTTATGATAGTTTTTGGAACACCTAAAGGTAGAGAAATAATTATGCATGCAATAGTTGAATTGATAGTAAGATAGAAAGCATTCAAAAGAGGTATCAATAAAGACAATTAGCAGAGAAGATCAAAGAAGAAACCACTGCCAAAAGGGTATAAAAATAAAACCTTTTTCAACAGAAAAGTCAGAACACGCTGAATGGGCAAAGCATTTCTCAACTTTCCAGAGGCATCTCTGTAAGTCTTTAACTATGAGTCTCGGGAAGTCAAAGTGATTGATTTTGGTGGATGTTCTGGATTTAGAAATAAGTAAGAAATAAGAAATGTAACAAAGTAAAGATTTGAGAATAAGGATTTCTGAGAAATAAGAAATGTAAGCTAATTGTATTTTGAATTGTTAATGTTGCGACTGATTCAACAGATGTTAACTGAATGTTGGCTCTTAAGTAAAACTATATATTTTTAGAATTGTCTCAAAGAGTAATTCTGTATAGATTCGCGAACCCACAAATTCTGTACACTCTTTTGTAAGGAGTTGCAGAATTCTGGGGGGCATTCCGGACCCTTATAATATCCAGAAGGTTACATTCTAGTTCAACTTATTAAAAGTACTATCTGGAGGACGGTAACATCTTAAGTCATTCCGTTCCTTTAGGGAGAGATAGCCTGAACCTTTAGACCCATTTAAGCGTCTTATGGAATTCGGCTATCTCTAACTTAAGTTGAAGGTGAACGTCTGGGGAATATGCCTGATCTGGGATAGCCCAAAAGGGCTAGGACTGTAATTATCCCTTCAAGCCATGATCTCATTGAATGGCAGAGCAGGCTCAAGGGGGTGAATAGCCTCCTCCTCTTCCTATATGCCCAAGTCCTGGAGTGGGGCTTGAACCTACAACCTTCTGACTCAGAACCAACTGCTACTAACTGAACCAATTGTCTTTGAAAGGGCTGTTTTTTCCAACTTCGCTAGTAATTAAGACCTCCCATTGAGGGGGAAGGATGATAAGAGAGAAGAAATAGGAGACAGGAAGAAGGCAGTGTGGAAGAAAGAGGCTTGGTCTGTTTTGAAAATGACAACACTTATGTCTGGACCCTGGACCCAGCAGTCCCCCTCTTGCCGTAACTGCCGGGTTTCACCAATTGTGTAAAACCCGTCCACATGCAGTTAAAAACAAAATGGAAGTTAAGAAAGAGGCTTCCAGCCTCATTATAATATTTAAATTGACGTTCCGCCCCCTGGGAGCGGGTTGGTCGCCCATCCCCATCCCACTCCCCTGTCCCGCCTCCGTTAAAACCGGAAGTGGGCGGGTTGGAGTTGGCATCAGGGTAGGAATCCCATTTGTAACAATTTAACTACCCCCACGCTCCAAACCCACCCGTTTAAGGTTAAAACTCCCCCGTATTCTCCAGCAGGGGTTACTGGATAGTAAACAGGAGCAAGAGTTTTCCCTAATTTCTTCCTCCCTATGTCAGAAGTGCTCAGGTCAATATTGTACAGCCACTAGTAACCCAGCCTCGGCAAACATGCGATCAGAGTTCCGGTCTCTGAATAATGGGTTGTTATCCAGCAGGGTACTCAGGCCCAATGGGAGTGGAGTTGTGACCCCCCTATCTCACCTAGCTGTTCCTCCTGGTATTGAGAGTCAGGCTAATGACCTGCCCACATGAAAAAAAGGGGCTTCATTACAGAAACAACCCAGAGAACAATCCGCTGGATCCCAGTAACCCAGCTCGGATTAGCTTGAAATCTTTCAGGTCTGTGAATTAACCCGCCAAGCCATTGGGGAAGCTCAGCAGTGGTAACTATAATTTAGAATGGAGAGATTAAATAATAAAATAGTTTCTATTCCAAAGCACAGCCACCTACTGAAATATGAAAAAAGGAAAAACATATGCAACTGGTAATAGAAAAAATACACAAGAGGAAAAAGCACAGAGTAGATATTGGACCCTAAATTAATGTATTGCAGTAGGCCAGCACATTTAGAGATCATGGGACATAATCAAGAGACAGAAAAGCAGAGGCAAACATCACTAAAGAAATTGTGTTTCTCCAGCATTAAAATGACACATGGGGAGATCAACGCCAATTCTTAATCACGAGACACGCAATTTTTAATGAAAATTTACCCCAACTTGTGATCTCACGATTCAACTCTGAAAGTTATGATTTTTTTCCTACTTTGTTAATCTTTGTCATGCCTCCTAGTGATTAGCTGCTCTGGGACACATGGGTTAGGTCAGGCCGGGGGTGGGGGGGAGGGGGGCAGGGGGGCAGGGGGTTCCACAGGAAGATTTCAGGGGGTCCGTGAGTTGGCTTGGCCCATTATTAGTCTGTTTTTCCCATCAGTAGTCTCCCCTTTTCCCCTGTGTATTGAGATGATTGGAATAGTCTCAGACTGTGCATGTGTAATGTTCTCACTGTTCTGTGATCACAACTGCTGTCTCCATGGGAAGGTGTATTGTATTTTTTCCCCCAAAACTTACCTTTGGTTGGCAGTTGCAGGGACTGCATTGCGTGGTGGTTGTGTTGGGCACCAAATGAAGGCTGGTTAGAATGGGTAAGATTTTTTAAAACTTTTTTGTAAAGCAATTTCAGATGCAGTAATATAGTTTTTGTAAAGACCTATTAAAGATTAACTAAAGCACTAATGAGGTTTATAAAACAAATGTCAATCTATTTTGGTTTATGTTTGAAAAAAAATAGCAACTCATAATTTCTATACCAAAACTCATGATGTTTAAGCGTTTGTCTCCTGATTTATGAGGCAGTGGGGTTGGCAATATTGGGAGATATTGAACTGAGGTGAGGTATCCCAAAGGTATTGCAGACTATAACAAACTATGCTGCCTTCACAACACTAGTGGCGAACTCAGTACTGCATCAGATTCCTGGCTCAGAGTCACCTAACTACTCTGTTGTTAAGAAATTGTCCATGTTATAACAGAGAATAGCAAATAGTATGTGCTCTAGCTGTAAGTCACATAATATAATTTTACTTAATAATCGCATAATATATTTTTTAAAAGATATTAAACATCCATCCTTAATATTAATCCTTAACCTGTGCATCCATCAGATCTGTGGAATCCAACTCAAATAGACACTATTGTGCTCTGCTTCAATGAATATCTCAACTTTAGATCTTGAAATGTTTCGCTCACAGTATCTCTTCACCAGTGAATTATTCTGGAATTTCAGTAATTCTATTCAATCTGTGCAACCATAAAAATAAAATTGTTCTAGGATCTAATTTCTCTAACTGCAGTTGGTATGAGGATGCATGACATGAATTGTACCCTGGGGGAAGTTTGCAGTTTGTTGAATCATTATATATCTGTCCTGTAGAACAACAAAGAAATGCATCCCTCCTCTTTTCTAAAAGTATCTCTCACTGAAAGGGACACTCCCAGAGGTGTTGGATTTCAAGATATTTTAATATGATAGAACAGTGCAGGATATTTTTCATGAACACAATCAAAGCATTATTGAGCTAAATACCTGAATACAATTTGATTCCTTTTGGATAGTTGACACAACAATGCTACTTGCATTTATATAGCGGCCTCATCACATCCAAACATCTCAAATCACTTCACACAATTCATTATTTTTGAAGTTCACCGTTGTTATAAATCTCATCATTCATCAAGAAACTACTCGTGAAATAATGCTGGATGGCCAGCTGGTGGCGCCGTCCAAGGAGTATAAATACTCGGGCGTCGGCCCCAGCTTTCCAGGGACATTTTGTAAGACAAGGAACTAGTGAAGTACAACTAGACCTCCATGTTCTGAAACAAGTTGATTAAGGCCTTGTTTTATGCTCAAACCTAGTGCGTAGTGAGTTTTATTACGTCAACCGTTATGTAGACAAATGCAGCAACATCCACGCGATGACTGGTCAGTTCATCATTGTTATTTGGTTGAATGTTGGCCAGGACACTTGGCGAACTCCTCGCTTACTTCTTTTTTTTTGAACAGTGCCCTGAGATCTGTTAGAACAGGCAGATGGCACCTCAGTTTAATGTCTCATCTGAAATCCTTAGTACTGCACTGGGAGAAACCCTGAAATAGGGCTCAAATCTAGAACCTACCAACCCTGAGGGAAATGACGACTGAACCAAGCTGTCACACAACGATGAATCAGAACTGGAATTGTAGCTATGCAATGACAACATTTTAGTCTAATTAGGTCAATCAGTTTAGTTACATTATTACTGACAACCTTAAAAGGGAACTGGATTTGATGAAAATGAATTTGGTAAACCTTTAATTGGGAGAGTAGGAGATTGAAAGAAGAGCCACAAGCCCAGTCATTTTTGTCACAACTAAATCACACACAAATTTTGATATGATTTAAATGTTGCATGTTAGTTTACAAACAAAAAAGTTTACCAAATATTCCTTTCATCAAAGCGGTGCCCCTTTAAATATTTGAGCTCCCATGTAGTTCATGGAGAGATCAGTATAAATATCTACCATTAAATTTGATTGAGAAAGGAGGAGTGGTAATTCAACTCCTCGCTAGTCTAGTGAACTGTGGGATGCAACAGCAGGACATAGAATTATAATGCTATCATTTCCCCACAGATTTTTGCCTCATCATCAAGGCCTGGTGGGTGGAAGATAAGTGTTTTCCCTTTAGGGATAGAAACCATAAGATGAATCACCACAGCCACCGTCGAGCATTGGTAATAAAGAAGCATTAGCAGATTGCGGAGTATATGCACTAAAATAAAGCAGGCAGTATGGATTCAATCAAAAGTAATTTTATTCTGCCAACAAGTATGACTTAGCTTAATCCTTCTCAGACCTTAGATGGTCCACAGGGTAGTAAAGAAGAAACATCATCAATTTCTAGACTGAGCTCTTCTTAGCATTTAATTTGAATTGAGATGATGATTGTGTATATCTCTCAAAACTGTTTAATGCCACATGTCTCTGAGCCTATCATGATACTTTTCTTCCTTAGGCTTGTTTAGATAGACTTCTCACTCCTTGACCATTAAATTACCATTGATGGCAGCTCAACTTTTCTATCAAGGAATATTATCTCTTTTTCATTGTTATTTTCTCTTCAGTCATTTGTTGTTTCCATTGGATCTTCAAATTTCTCCTCGTACATTTGATTTTGAACCTTTGGAGTTCCTTAACTTTCAGCACACAGCATTGATTGGAATGTTTTGAAGATTTCAAGCTTTATACAGTTCTGGATGAGCAAAAATTTTCTCCAATTAAATATTGGGAAGACCGAAGCCATTGTTTTCAGTCCCTGCCACAAACTCCATTCCCTAGCCACTGACTCCATCCCTCTCCCTAACATCTGTCTGAGGCGGAGCCACACTATTCGCAACCTTTGTAAGATTAGGATCACAGGTCACACACAGGTTACCCAAAGGGTCTTAGGAGTTTCAAGGCTTTTTATTAAAGAGCTACAGTTTTAAAGCATAATCAGATATTATATGTAGTTTAAGTTAAGTATAATGGCCCAGAAATTCGGGTCGGGGGCTTCCCACGGGTGCAAGCCCCCGACCTGCACTTACCTTGCATGCCGGCAGTTGAGCTATAGGGCCCCGTGGAATTCCGCTCCGGGGCCTGGCCCAGCTGCCGGCGCGCAGTGCTTGCGTGTCCCAGGGGCGTAGTTAATGCGATGTGTCCCCTGGGATCACGTGGGCCATGGGCAGCCAATCGGCGCAGGGAAAAGCCCATTCATAAGTAGTGACAGGAAGACCTGTCAAAACTTATAAATACTACGGCCCCAAAATAGTAGTAAACCTACAAATACATTTTTTTTTAAATCACACTTTTTAAATAAACTATAAATTACATTAAATAACTATTTTAAACAATAATTTAAATTTTTGAAAAAAATGCTTTTATATTCTAACGGGGCTAAAAATAAACTTACCTTGCTTTAAAGTATTTAAAAATAATAAACCTGTGGAAAAAATGTTTTAGTTTTAATTAATTGACCACTTACCTTTTAAAATGCAGGCCTTACGCCTGGTTTTTACATTTCTAAAATCTAAAGACTTACCTCACGGAAAAACCTGTAAAAAAAACGTAAGTTCAAAGCGCACGCGCAGACTCCCGCATTCACGCGTTCGACCTCTGAACCCCTTCGTTCAGGGGAACGGAAGTGCTGGTTTCCCGTGCATGCGCAGTGCATGCAAGAAACCGGCACTTCCATCGGGCCCACGGGTGAGTACCCCGTGCGTACTCACCCATGGAGACCCGAATTTCTGGGCCAATAGACATACAACCTGTGACAGTAGAGAGCGTTGTACGACTCCCGAAGCGGAATGCCACGACCGGACGGACGGTTGGTTAGATGCCCGATGAGATAGCGTGGTGGTCTTGGGTCAGCGGGTCTCTGCAGTCAGTAACAGCAGTCACTTCTGTTGATTCGTCCCTCTAACTGTTGGAGGTGTTAAGCATAAGCTAGCATTGATCCACCTCAGAGGCTAAACTTAGTCAAGGTGTTAGGCCTGAGCCAGCATTGATTCCTGCCTTGAAGAAGCCTTCGCCCCTCGCTGTCTGATTTCCTCTCTCGGTTGTCTATATTTATAGTTATTTCGGTGGGCTGGTAATCACCTGGTGGCAATCATTTGATCCCCATCCTATTGTCCAATTGTGAAGCGGGAAGGCATCCCTCGCCGTCCCTTTCTGCATGGCTGACGAGGCCTCCCTCTTATCTTTCTGAGGAATGTTTTGTTATGTTTCTTTAAGGACATTTTATGACTTTTTGCTCCATTTTTGTCTATTATCCCACCACCCTGTGTTGTTTTGCATTTTACGATTCCCTTATCACTTCTATTTGTCTTTTGATGCTTGTTGGCATTTCTGCTATCTGTTCCCGGCTGCATGTTGTCAGCCTCTGTTCTAAGAATTAAAACCCATCTTTGAATCTAACAGCTATTTCTTACATGTTGGTGTCATATTTGACCCTGAAATGAGCTTCTGACCACATATCTGCAGCATAACAAAGACCGCCTACTTCTATCTCCGTAACATCGCCCGTCTCTGCCCTTGCCTCAGCTCATCCGCTGCTGAAACCCTCATCCATGCCTTTGTTACCTCTAGACTTGACTATTCCAACGCACTCCTGGCTGGCCTCCCACATTCCACCCTACGTAAACTTGAGGTCATCCAAAACTCGGCTGCCCGTGTCCTAACCCGCACTAAATCCCGTTTGCCCATCACCCCTGTGCTCGCTGACCTACATTGGCTCCCGGTTAAGCAGCGCCTCGGTTTCAAAATTCTCATCCTTGTTTTCAAATCCCTCCATGGCCTCGCCCCTCCCTATCTCTGTAATTTCCTTCAGCCCCAAAACACCCCCGAGATATCTGCGTTCCTCTAATTCTGCCCTCTTGAGCATCCCTGATTATAATCGCTCAACCTTTGGTGGCCGTGCCTTCTGTTGTCTAGGCCCTAAGCTCTGGAATTCTCTCCCTAAACCTTTCCGCCTTTAAGACGCTCCTTAAAACCTACCTCTTTGATCAAGCTTTTGGTCACCTGCCCTAATTTACCCTTATGTGGATCGGTGTCAAATTTGTTGCCTTAAAATACTCCTGTGCAGCGCCTTGTGACGTTTTACTACATTAAAGGCGCTAAATAAATTGTCCTTGTCCTTGTCCTTGCCCTTGCCGTCAAAACTTTCATGTGGTGAGCTGGACCACTTTTACACCAATGGTAAGGGAGTTCTGCCCACCGATGGTCCGATGAGGTATTTACATGAGAATTTCCTGAGTCAGTTAATTTGCATATCTATGAGAGCAGTAATTAGTGTACAACTTGTGGAAAATGGGAGTAATCTGCTAGGGTGCATGGAAATTAGATTGTAGTCTTTAAAAAGCCAGTTCTGGCTGAAGATTGCAATAGCAGGCTGGGGGAAGCAGCAGTTAAGTAAGGAACATTGCTTGGCTTTAGTCAGTTGACTGTCAGCTAGTTTGACAGGAAGTATTCAAGAATGTTTAACACAAGGAAACCTAGCAGAGACAGCCAAAGAAAGGATATAAGAACCTAACAACATAAGAATTAGGAGCAGGAGTCGGCCATACGGCCCCTCGAGCCTGCTCCGCCATTCAATAAGATCATGGCTCATCTTCGACCTCAACTCCACTTTCGCGCCTGATTCCCATATCCCTTATTCCTCTAGAGTCCAACAATCTATCTATCTCAGCCTTGAATGTACTCAACAACTGAGCATCCACAGCCCTCTGGGGTAGAGAGTTCCAAATATTAACAACCCTCTGAGTGAAGAAATTCCTCCTCATTTCAGTCCTAAATGGCCGAGCCCTGATCCTGAGACTATGCCCCCTAGTTCTAGACTCTCCAGCCAGGGGAAACAACCTCTCAGCATCTATCCTGTCAATCCCCCTCAGAATCTTATATGTTTCAATGAGATCACCTCTCATTCTTCCAAACCTCAGAGTATAGACCCAATCTACTCAATCTCACCTCTTAGGACAAACCTCTCATCCCAGGAAACAATCTAGTGAACCTTCATTGCACCGCCTCTAAGGCAAGTATATCTTCCTTTAGATAACAAGACCAAAACTGTACTCCAGGTGTGGTCTCACCAAAGCCCTGTACAATTGTAGCAAGACTTCCTTACTCTTGTAATCCAACCCCCTTGCAATAAAGGCCAACATCCCATTAGCCTTCCTAATTG
Organism: Somniosus microcephalus; assembly: GCF_052327205.1. Taxonomy (NCBI): domain Eukaryota; kingdom Metazoa; phylum Chordata; class Chondrichthyes; order Squaliformes; family Somniosidae; genus Somniosus; species Somniosus microcephalus. Next base: position 42,792,836 of record NC_140988.1, read on the forward strand.
CTTGCTGTACCTGCATGCTAACTCTGTGTTTCCTGTACGAGGACACCTAAATCTCTCTGAACACCAACATTTAATAGTTTCTCACCATTTAAAAAATATTCTGTTTTTCTATTCTTTGTACTAAAGTGAATAACCTCACATTTCCCCACATTATACTCGATCTGCCACCTTATTACCCTCACTTAACCTGTCTATATCCCTTTGCAGGCTCTTTTGGGGCAAAATTCGGTTGCTTTGCACCTCCCGTTAGCGCCCTAAGAGGGCGCTAACGGGGCGCAAAGCAACTACCGCCCGGGCGCGATGCCGGCAACGCCTCCTGCAAAATTCAGCAGGAGGTTAGCGGAGGCGGTAACCGTTAGCGCCCCATGGTGCTGCGCCGCCGGCAATGACGTCATTCCCTCCTGGGGCGCTACCGATGAATTTCAGCCACGGGGGTGCTAATTTTTTTGGGGCACTAAAAGTAGCGCCCCAGCGAAGTTAGCACCCCAAAGGGGGCGCGACTCAATTTTTCCCCCTTTGTGTCCTCCTCACAGCTTACTTTCCCACCTAGGTTTATATCGCCAGCAAACTTGGATACATTACACTCGGTCCCTTCATCCAAGTCTAATATAGATTGTGAATAGCTGAGGCCCAAGCACTGATCCTTGCGGCACCCCACTAGTTACAGCCTGCCAAACTAAAAATGACCCGTTTATTCCTACTTTCTGTTTTCTGTCTGTTAACCAATCCTCTATCCATGCTAATATATTACCCCCAACCCCATGAGCCCTCATCTTGTGTAACACCTTTAGTGTGGCACCTTATTGCGGCTTTTGAAAATCCAAATATACAACATCCACTGGTTCCCCTTTATCTCCCCTGCTAGTTATATTCTCAAAAAACTCTAATATATTTGTCAAGCACGATTTCCCTTTCATAAAACCATGTTGACTCTGCCTAATCATATTATGATTTTCTAAGTACCCTGTATTCACTTCCTTAATAATGGATTCCAGCATTTTCCCAATGACTGATGTTAGGCTAACTGGCCTGTAGTTCCATGTTTTCTCTCTCATTTCTTGAATAGCAGTGTTACATTTACTATCTTCCAATCCACTGGGACCTTTTCAGAATGTAGGGAATTTTGAAAGATCACAACCAATGCATCCACTATCTCTGCAGCCACTTCTTTTAGAACCCTAGGATGTAGGCCATCAGGTCCAGGGGATTTGTCTGCTTTTAGTCCCATTAATTTCTCCAGTACCTTTTCTCTACTGATATTAAGTACTTTAAGTTCCACACTCTCATTAGACCCTTGGTTCTCCACTATTTCTGGTATGTTTCTTGTGTCTTCCACTGTGAAGACAGATATAAAATATTTGTTTAAAGTCTCTGCCATTTCCTTATTCCCCATTATAATTTCTCCTGTCTCAGCCTCTAAGGGACCCACATTTACTTTCACTACTCTCTTCTTTTTTACATACTTGTAGAAACTCTTACAATCTGTTTTTATATTTCTTGTTAGTTTATCACTTTTTATCAATTCTTTTGTCAACCTTTGCTGGTTTCTAAAACTTTCGCAATCCTCAGGCTTACTACTATTCTTGGCAACATTATACTGCTCTTTTTTCTTGATTAATACTCTGTCCAACAGTATAGCCTCTTCTTTTAATCTAATACTATCCTTAACCTCTTTAGTTGGCCACGGATGGATCACTTCCCCGTAGAGTTTTTATTTCTCAATGGAATGTATATTCGTTGAGAATTATGAAATATTTCTTTAAATGTTCACCATTGCTTATCTACAGTCATACCTTTTAATCTAATTTCCCAATCTACCTTAGCCAACTCATCCCTCATACCGATGTAATTGGCTTTATTTAAGTTTAATACTCTAATTTCGGACTTAAGTACGTCATTGATATTCTATCATATTATGATCACTCTTCCCAAGAGGATCCCTTACTATGGGATTACTAATTACCATGAAAGTTCCATATTGTTCTATGAAACTATCGTGAATGCATTCCATGAACTCGTCCTCCAAACTACATTTGCCAATTTGATTTGTTCAGTTTATATGAAGATTAAAGTCCCCATGATTATTACATTACATTTGTTACAAGCTCCTCTTTGGTAATCTGTCCTACAGTATAGCTACGGTTAGGCGACTTATAAACTACTCCTAGTGTTTCTGCCTTTTGTTATTTCTTATCTCCAACCATACTGATTCTACTTCCTGCTCTTAAATAGGAGCAGGAGTAGGCCATTCGGCCCTTCGAGCCTGCTCTGCCTTTCAATGAGATCATGGCTGATCTTCTGCCTCAACTCCATTCACCAGCCCTATCGCCATATCCCTTGATGCCCTTACTAGTCAGAAATCTATCAACTTCTGTTTTGATTATATCCAATGACTGAGCCTCCACAGCCCTCTGGGGTAGAGAATTCCAAAGATTCACCACCCTCTGTGTGAAGAAATGTCTTCTCATCTCTGTCCTGAATGGCCTACCCTGTGGCCCCTGGTTCTAGACTCCCCAGCCAAGGGAAACATTCTCCCAGCATCCACCTTACCAAGCCCTGTAATGATTTTGTATGCTTCAATGCGATCCCCTCTCATTCTTCTGAATTCAAGAGAATACAGGCCTAGTTTACTCAATCTCTTCTCATACGACAGTCCCGCCATCCCAGGAATCAATCTCGTGAACCTTCGTTGCACTCCCTCTGTGGCAAGTATATCCTTCCTTAGGTAAGGAGACCAAAATTGTACAAAGTACTCCAGGTGTGGTCTCACCAAGGTCCTATATAATTGGAGTAAGACTTTTTTACTCCTGTACTCAAATCCTCTTGTACTGAAGACCAGCATACCATTTGCCTTCCTAATGGCTTGCTGCACCTGCACATTCACTTTCAATGACTCATGTACAAGGACACCCAGGTCCCTTTGAGCATCTGCATTCCTCAATCTTTCACCATTTAGGAAATACTCTGCCTTTCTGTGTTTTTTACCAAAGTGGATAACTTCACATTTATTCACATTATATTGCATCTACCATATTCTCGCCCACTCACTGACCTGTCGAGATCCCCTTGAAGCCTCTTCACATCCTCTTAGCAACTGACACTGCCACCTAGCTTTGTATCGTCAGCAAATTTGGAAATGTTACATTTAGTCCCCTCATCCAAATCATTGATATAGCTTGTGAATAGCTAGAGCCCAAGCACTGATCCTTGCAGTACCCCACTAGTCACAGCCTGCCATCCTGAAAAAGACCCGTTTATCCCTACTCTTTGTTTTCAGTCTGCTAACCAATTCTCAATCCATGCTAGTATATTACCCCCAATTCCATGTGCCCTAATTTTGTTCACCAACCTCTTGTGTGGGACCTTATCGAAGGTCTTCTGAAAATCCAAATACACTCAAAGAACTCCAATAGGTTTGTGAAACAGGATTTCCCATTCATAAATCCATGTTGACTCTGCCCAATCTTACTATTAGTTTCTAAGTACCCAGTTATTGCATCCTTTATAATAGATTCCAGTATTTTTACAAATACTGATGTGAGGCTAACAGGTCTGTAGTTCACCGTTTTCTCTCTCCCTCCTTTCTTAAATAGTGGGGTTACATTTGTTATCCTCCAGTCTGCAGGAACCGTTCCAGAATCTATAGAATTTTGGAAGATGGCAACCATTGCGTCCACTATCCCAAAGGCCACCTCTTTCAAAACCCTAGGATGTAGGTCATCCGGTCCTTGGGATTTATCAACTTTTACTCCCATTAATTTTGCTAGTACTGTTTTTTTACTAATAATAATTTCTTTAAGTTCTTCATTCTCGCCAAACCCTTGGTTTTCTCGTATTTCTGGGAGATTTTTGTGTCTTCCTCCGTGAAGACAGAAACAAAGTATTTATTTAATTTCTCTGCCATTTCCTCATTCCCCATTATAAATTCTCCTGTCTCTGACTGTAAAGGACCTACATTTACCTTCGCCAGTCTTTTCCTTTTCACATGCCTATAGAAGCTTTTACAACCTGTTTTTATATTTTGCGCTAGTTTGTGCTCATATTCCATTTTCCCTTTCTTTATCAATTTCTTGGTTCCCCTTTGCTGATTTCTAAAAAGATCCCAATCCTCAGGCTGACCGCTTTTCCTGGCAACTTTATAAGCTTCCTCCTTTGACTTAATACTAGCTTTAATTTCTTTTGTTAGCCATGGTTGGATCACTTTTCCTTTTGGGTTTTTATGCCCTAGAGGAATATATGTTTGTTGCAAATTATGCATTATTTCCTTGAATGTTAGCCATTGTATGTCCACCTTGATACCTTTTAGTGTAGCCTCCCAATCTACCATGGCCAACTTGTCCCTCATACCCTTGTAGTTCCCTATGTTTAGATTGAAGACCTTAGTTTCAGATTGGACTACATCACTCTCAAACTTCATGTAAAATTCAATCATATTATGGTCACTTGTCCCTAAAGGACCCTTTACCACAAGATTATTGAGTAGCCCTTTCTCAGTACACAGTACCAGATCCAGAATAGCCTGTTCCCTGGTTGGTTCCTCCACACACTGATCAAGGAAACCATCTTGCATGCATTCCAAGAATTCATCCGCCACACCATTAGTAGTAATTTGATTTGCCCAGTCAATATGTAGATTAAAGTCCCCCATTACCATATTGCCCTTGTTACATGCACTTCTAATTTCTTGATTGATACTGTGCCCTACATTACCACTACTGTTTGGTGGCCTATACACAACTCCCACCAATGTTTTCCGCCCTTTATGTTTCTTAGCTCCACCCAAACTGATTCCAGTTCTACATCACGATCTGCAGAGCCAAGATCTTTTATCTCTACCATACCGATCTCATCCCTTATTAGCAGCGCTATGCCACCTCCTTTTCCTTTTTGTCTGTCCTTCCTAAATGTTGAGTACCCTGGAACATTCAGTTCCCAGCTTTAGTCACCCTGCAACCATGTCTCTGTAATGCCTCTTCTGAGCCAAGTTCCTTCCTCACTACTGTTCTTATGTCATCCTTTATTGTCAGTGCTACCCCCCTCTTTTTCCGTTTTGTCTGTCTTTTCGAAACATCAAGTACTCTGGAATATTTAGTCCCCAACCTTGGTCACCATGCAACCACATCTCTGTAATGGCTATTAAGTTTGAGATGAGGAGGAATTTCTTCACTCAGAGAGTTGTCAATCTTTGGAATTCTCTACCACAAAGGGCTGTAGATGCTGAATCGTTGCATATATTCAAGGCTGAGATAGATAGATTTTTGGACTCTAGGGGTATCAAGGGATATGGGGTTCAGGTGGAAAAGTGGAATTGAGGTCAAAGATCAACCATGATCTTATTGAATGGCGGCGCAGGCTTGAGGGGCCATATGGCCTACTCCTGCTCCTAATTCTTACGTTCTTAGATCAAACCCATTTATCTCTATTTGTGCCATTAATTAATTTATCTTGTTACGAATGTTTCGTGCATTCAGGTAAAGCATCTTTAATTTTAACTTTTTACCATTTTTCCCTGATTTGACCTTATTCACTGATGCACTATTACCATTAATCTCAAGCAGGGTTGGGTTAGACCATGGAGATTGTAGAGGAGAAAAAGGATTTTAAAATTTGATACATCACAGTTTAGGTCAGCACATCAAGGGTGCTGGGCAATGGAAATTAGCATAGGTCAGGTTGGGGGCTGCTGACTTCTGGACAAGTGCAAGAAGGGGGTCAGTGAGGAGGACATTGGAGAAATCAAATTTAGAGGTGACTAAAGCATGAATAAGGTTCTCAGCGGATGAGGTATGAGCAGGTAATGTGGTAAAGATGGAAGTAATTAGTGTTGGTGATGGATTGGTTGTGTGGTTTAAAGCTCAGTGCTGGGTCGAACAGATTACTGAAGTTGCGTACCATCTGGTTCAACCTGAGGAGCATCTAGAGAGATGAAGTCAGTGGTGAGGCAGCAGCGTTTTTGGCAGGGACCAAAACTGATGGCTCAAATCTTCTCGATGTTTGATTGGAAGATATTTTGTCTCATCCATAGCTTAATGTCAAACAGATAGTCTGATAGTAGTGATGATTGCGGGATTGAAGATGTGATGAAGAGATAACGTGGAATGTCATCAGTGTACATGAAGAGGAGATTTACCAGAATGGTTCCAGGGATGGGGGAATCTTAGCTACAAGGACAGGTTGGAGAAGCTGGATTTGTTTTTGTTGTGTATGTACCTTTAAGAGAAGAACTGATTCTATACTGCAGTACCGGCAGTGACCACCCCTGTATATAAAGCCATAGCAGGCTTCTGTATTTCAGTCTTGAATTACTCTCTGTTCAGTAAATACCTGTTTTATTGTTCTCCTGCAGTCTGAGTATTATTGCTCCTCGGACACTACACTGGCGACGGGCAGGTTTGAACTCACCTGCAGTACTGCATCACCTTACGGGGATCTTTTCCCTGAAGAGAAGCTTCTTGGAGGTCGAAGTCAGAACGGCGGGCGTCGACCGCGGGCAACCACCCAGGGATCCATCGGAGTTGCAGGGGAGGCTGTGGAGAGCTGGGCCTGGCTCCCCAGTCGAGGTGTTCCAGCAAGTCGTGCTGGTAGCAGGTAGTGCGCTGACCCTTCCGGACTGCGGCGGGCTCGGGCTCGATCGAGCGGCTCTGCAAAGGGGCCGTGCAGCGTCGTCGGGATGAAGAGAGAGAGAGAGGGTGGAGCGCACAGGGCGCGGTCGGTGCTCAAGAACAGGGCAGCGTGGAGAGGATAGAACGTGGGGAAGGAAAAGTGAGACGCGCCGAAGCCGCGGGTCACCGCCATTACCCTGTAGAACGCTAGGAGCAGCGTGGCAGCAAGGGGAAGAAGGAAAAGTGTGGGAGGCGCCATTTTATTCCATTGGGGAAGAAGGAAAAGCGCGGGAGGCGCCATTTTATTACATTGGGGAAGAAGAAAAAGCGCGGGAGGCGCCATTTTAAATCACCCAAGATGCCGAAGAGTGGCAGTATCATTGCTTTCGACAACGAGGTAGAAGACTGGACCACGTATGTGGAAAGAATTGAAGTGTACTGCAATGCCAATGAGGTGGCCAATGGAAAGAAGGCGTCGGTATTATTAAATTTGATGGGCGCGAGAACGTACGGCCTATTGCGGAATTTAATTACCCCAGCTAAACCAATGGAGAAAAGTTTTGAGGAGATTGTTAATATCTTACAGGAACACCTAAACCCTACACCGCTGCTGATAGCAGAAAGATTCAAGTTCCATAAAAGAAACCAGCACAAAGATGAGAGCAATGCTGACTATCTTACGGAACTATGCAAGTTATCGAAGCACTGCCAGTTCGGAGCAGGACTGGCAGACACATTGCGGGATAAGTTTGTCTGCGGGCTCCAGAGTGAAGGAACCCAGAAACGACTACTTTCAGAAAAGGACCTGACGCTAGAACAGGCTTTCAGCGTGGCAGTATCCTACGAAGCAGCAGCACGGGGAGCTGCGGAAATACAACAGAAACCACAAGAATACCGCGCTAACGAAATGGCGTATGGAGCAGAAAAATGCTATCGCTGCGGCAGAACAACCCATGATCAGAAGGACTGCTGGGTTAAGGACAAGGTATGCAGGCAATGTGGGAAAATGGGACACATAGCAAGAGTCTGCAGGTCGGGAAAGAAAACCAACACTACAAGAACTACTAAGGAAAAGTACAAGAAAGTAAAGAAATTGACAGACAGTAGTTCAGAAGATCAGGAGAGTGATAAGGACTCCGGGAGCAGGAGACTAAGTTGTCTAAAGTTACACAACGTGATCACAAAGGAGGATCACCGAACCATTTGGGTCACCCAGTAAAGATGGAATTGGACACAGGATCAGCCCTAACTGTCATGAATCGACGAGACTATGAGCAGCTATTCTCACACATACCCTTGAAGGACACGTCCATTGTGTTGAAGACATACACGGGGCAAAAAGTCTACCCCAGAGGAAAAATAAGGGTGCCAGTTGAATACAACGGCAAGGAAACACAGAAACTGTATCTATATATACTACCGGATGGAGGACCACCACTATTGGGACGTGAATGGATCCGAAAAATACAATTGGATTGGCATTCCATTCAGGCGCTAACTGTGACTGATAAAAAGGATGATGACGTCACACCTGGACGACTGTCAAAAATTCTAACTGATGCGAAAGAGGTGTTCCAACAAGGACTTGAGACTCTAAAAGGAGTAACGGCAATGATAAAAATCGAAGATAACGCAAACCCAAAAATTTTTAAGGCCAGACCGGTACCTTACGCGATCCGCCCAGCCGTTGAAGCAGAGCTGGAGAGTCTGGAGCATTCGGGTGTGCTGTCCAAGGTGGACTGGAGCGAGTGGGCCACACCCATCGTTCCTGTAATGAAGAAATCATTGAGCAGCACGCCTGGGGAACCGAAGAAGGTTCGCATCTGTGGGAACTTCAAGGTAACTGTGAACCCAGTCCTGCACACAGTACAATATCCACTTCCACGGATAGAAGATATTTTCACCTCACTATCTGGAGGGAAACGCTTTACAAAAATTGATCTGGCCCAAGCGTATCTACAAATGAAGGTGGAAGAAGCATCTAGGAAATACCTCACGATAAACAGTCACAAAGGCCTTTACCAGTACAATCAACTGGTATTCGGGGTAGCATCAGCCCCGGCTATTTGGCAGAGGGCGATGGAACAAGTCCTGCAAGGGATCCCGGGGACCCAATGTTATTTGGACGACATCCTGGTTACGGGCGAAAATTACAATGAACACCTTGCCAACCTGGAGCAGGTGCTCACGAGATTACAGGAATATGGGCTACGAGCCAACCGCCCCAAATGCGAGTTCTTCAGGAGACAAATCTCGTATTGTGGCCACATGATTGATGAGGAAGGGTTGCATAAGTCGCCGGACAAGATTGAGGCTGTAGTCAAGGCTCCAGCACCGGAACATGTGTCGCAACTGAGGTCGTTCCTTGGGTTGGTGAACTACTACCATAAGTTCTTGCCGAATTTAGCTACAATTCTGCACCCACTGAACTCCCTACTGCAAACTGGAGTAACATGGAAATGGAGTGATGAGTTTAAGCGTGCCTTTCAGAAATGTAAATGCCTAATCACTTCAAAAGAAGTATTGGCCCACTACAATCCAACACTACCGATTCGGTTAGCATGTGATGCGTCTCCCTACGGCATCGGAGCGGTGCCGTCACACAAATTCCCTGACAGTTCAGAGAGGCCAATAGCCTTTGCGTCGCGCTCGTTAACCTCAGCCGAGCGTAACTACGCCCAGATTGACAGGGAGGTCCTCAGCCTGGTGTGGGGGGTGAAGAAGTTCAATCACTATCTGCACGGGCAGAAATTCACCCTACTGACTGATCATCAGCCCCTGGTCTCCATTTTTAACCCAAAGAAGGGCGCTCCGGTGATGACTGCACAACGGCTGCAAAGATGGTCACTTTTTCTAGGGGCACATCAGTACGACATAGAGTACAAGGGTACGAAACAGCATGGAAACGCTGATGGGCTGTTGCGCCTACCGTTGCCTACGGTAGAGGAAGCACCTGCAGTGGACCCTGTTGAGATATTCCATGCGACCATAGTCGAATGTCTACCTGTTACAAACTCAAGTATAGAGAAGGAAACCCGAAATGACCCGACACTCTCTCGGGTCTATGATTTGACGGTGAAGGGATGGCCAGCACATGGCGACTCACTGTTGCCAGCATTCTCGCCAAGGAGAGAACAGCTGTCAGTGTGCCGGGGGACCTTGATGTGTGGATCCCGAGTGGTAATTCCACCCAAGTTGAGAGATAGAGTGCTCAATGAGCTTCATGAGGGTCATCTGGGAGGGGTAAAAATGAAGAGCCTAGCCAGGGCGTTTGTGTGGTGGCCGGGAATCGATAAAGAAATCGAGGAAATGACCAAGCGATGCACAGGATGCCAGAAAGTCCAAAACGCTCCACCACAGGCCCCGCTACACCCATGGGAGTGGCCCTCATCTCCATGGCAACAGGTACACATTGATTTTGCTGGTCCATTTATGCACTCAATGTTTTTAATCGCCATGGATGCACATTTGAAGTGGCCAGAGGTCATCAAAATGTCCTCCACCACCATGGAGAAAACTATTGCAGTCCAAGGTGGACTGGAGCGAGTGGGCTACACCCATCGTTCCTGTAATGAAGAGGTCGTTGAGTAATACGCCTGGGGAACCAAAGAAGGTTCGCATCTGTGGGGACTTTAAGGTGACAGTGAACCCGGTCCTTCACACTGTACAATATCCGCTTCCGCGGATTGAAGATATTTTCGCCTCGCTATCTGGAGGGAAACGCTTCACTAAGATTGATCTGGCCCAGGCGTACCTGCAAATGGAGGTAGAAGAAGCCTCGAAACAGTACCTCATGATCAACACTCATAAAGGTCTCTACCAATACAACCGGCTGGTGTTCGGGGTAGCACCAGCTCCAGCCATTTGGCAAAGGGCAATGGAACAAGTCCTGCAAGGGATTCCAGGGACCCAGTGTTATTTGGACGACATCCTGGTCACGGGTGAAAATGACAGCTCTGGCCAACTTGGAGCAGGTGCTCACTAGATTGAAGGAATATGGGCTCCGAGCTAATCGCCACAAATGCGAGTTTTTCCAGAAGCAGATCTCGTATTGTGGCCACGTTATTGATAAAGAGGGGTTGCATAAGTCCCCTGAAAAGATTGAGGCAGTAGTCAAGGCTCCAGCACCAGAAAATGTGTCACAACTGAGGTCGTTCCTCGGGCTGGTGAACTACTACCATAAGTTCTTGCCGAATTTGTCTACCGTACTACACCCAATGAACACCCTACTGCAAACGGGGGTATCATGGAAGTGGAGTGACGAATGTAAACGAGCTTTCCAGAAGAGCAAAGCATTGATCACATCAAAAGAGGTGTTGGCTCATTTCAAACCAACACTGCCAATTCGGTTGGCTTGTGATGCATCACCCTATGGCATTGGAGCGGTGCTGTCGCACAAATTCCCGGACGGCTCGAAGAGGCCAGTAGCCTTTGCGTCTCGGTCACTAACCTCAGCCGAGCGTAACTACACCCAGATTGACAGGGAGGCCCTCAGCCTAGTGTGGGGAGTGAAAAAGTTCAATCACTATATCTGCACGGGCAGAAGTTCACCTTGCTGACTGACCACCAACTACTTGTCTCCATCTTTAATCCAAAGAAGGGCGTTCCGGTGATGACTGCGCAATGGCTACAAAGATGGTCCCTTTTTCTAGGGGTGCACCAATATGAAATCGAGTATAAGGGCACGAAACAGCATGGAAACGCTGATGGGCTATCACGCCTGCCACTGCCTACTGCGGAGGAAGCACCAGCAGTGGATCCTGTCGAAATATTTCATTCGACTATAATTGAATGCTTGCCAGTAACTAACGCTGGTATAGAGAAGGAGACCCGAAATGACCCAACGTGGTCTCGGGTATATGATTTGACGGTGAAGGGATGGCCAGCACATGGCGACTCACTGTTGCCAGCATGCTCATCCAGAAGAGAACAGCTGTCAGTATGCCAGGGGACCTTGATGTGTGGATCCCGAGTGGTAATTCCACCCAAGTTAAGGGAGAGAGTGCTCAATGAGCTTCACGAAGGTCATCTGGGAAGGGTGAAAATGAAAAGCCTTGCTAGGGCTTATGTGTGGTGGCCGGGGATCGATCAGCAAATCGAGGACCTGACAAAGAGCTGCTCAGGATGCCAGAAGGTCCAAAATGCACCACCACATGCCCCTCTACACCCATGGGAGTGGCCCTCATCTCCATGGCAACGGGTGCATATTGATTTTGCTGGTCCATTCATGGACTCAATGTTTTTAATAGCCGTGGATGCGCACTCGAAATGGCCTGAGGTGATCAAAATGTCCTCCACCACCACGGAGAAAACTATTGCAGTCCTACGGACCATTTTTGCCAGGAACGGCTTGCCAGAGCAGATTTGCTCTGATAACGGACCACAGTTTGTGTCCAAAGAGTTTCGAAGATTTATGAAAAGGAATGGGGTAAGGCATTACACATCCGCCCCGTATCATCCAGCTACAAATGGATTGGCTGAGAGGTTTGTACAAACCTTTAAAAAAGCAGTAAAGGCCATGTGCGATGACGACATTCCACTGCAGCATAAGGTGGACAATTTCCTGTTAGCCTACAGAAATGCGACACATGCAGTCACCAACCAGGCCCCGGCCATGATGTTCCTTAACCGAAGGTTGAGATCTCGTCTGGTGATGTGCCTTCAATAACCACAAAACTAGAAGTTGTAGATTTAAACAAGTTGGCTTTTAATTACTAAGATCAGAACTAACATCTCAACACACCGACTGGCTCACAGGAATGAGTCATACAGATCCTGAGATCTTTATGTAAGAGAAGTCAGGGGCGGAGCCAAGAGCCAAGACCTGGAACCTTCCAGGTTAGTCAGGAAAGAGGAAGTGAAACTATACACAGTGTGGGGGAGGGTAATATACTTGAGTGCAAAACGAATACAGGCAAGACAAACAAGCAGATTTCATTACATTCACCCCTTCTTTAGATTTAGTCCATCGGGGTCATGTTTCTTAAAAGTTGGTATAAGTGAGTCTGTCAGGAGGTTTTGCGGTTCTCAGTGATCGGCGCAAAGCCGGTTGGGGTGCCTCTAGGGGAGTGGATTCTGGTTCCTCTGCTGTCCGGGCCTCCGCAGTGTCTTCCAGGTTATCTGCAGTGTCCTCCAGGTTAAAGTTGGGTATTGATACCTCTGGGCGTCCTGTCTCTTTTTGGTGTAGGTCTTCCTCGGGTAGTCTCTCATCGTTCTCTCTGCTCCCCGAGGGAGCGAGGTCTTTTATGGAAACAGTGTCCTCTCGCCCATCAGAGTATTCGATATAGGCGTACTGAGGGTTTGCATGGAGGAGCTGTACCTTTTCCACAAGGGGGTCCGTTTTATGGCCTCTCACGTGCTTCCGCAATAGTACTGTCCCCGGAGACGTCAGCCACGCGGGTAGAGATATGCCCGAGGTGGATTTCCGGGGGAAAACGAACATCTTTTCGTGAGGGGTAGCGTTAGTGGCTGTACATAACAGAGACCTTATGGAGTGGAGCACGTCTGGGAGGACTTCCTGCCAGCGGGAGGTCGGAAGGCCTTTTGACTTTAAGGCTAACGTGACAGCCTTCCAAACAGTAGCATTCTCCCTTTCCACTTGCCCATTACCCCGGGGGTTGTAGCTAGTGGTTCTGCTAGTGGCTATCCCCTTTGAGAGCAAGAACTGGCGCAGTTCGTCACTCATAAATGACGTCCCCCTATCGCTGTGTATGTAGTTCGGCATGCCAAACATGCAGAATAGATTACAGAGACACTTGATGACCGTGGCACTGGTCATGTCTGGGCAGGGAATGGCGAAGGGGAAGCGGGAATATTCATCGATGATATTGAGGAAGTATATGTTACGGTCGGCAGAGGGAAGGGGTCCCTTGAAGTCCAGACTTAGGCGCTCGAATGGCCGTGTGGCTTTGATAAGGTGTGCACGGTCAGGCCTGTAGAAACGAGGCTTGCATTCCGCACAGCTGCGGCAGGCTCTGGTCATTGCCCTGACCTCCTCGATGGAGTGGGGCAGATTGCGGGACTTTATAAAATGGTATAGTCGGGTGACCCCTGGGTGACAGAGGTCGTTGTGGAGACCCTGTAATTTGTCCGTATGAATGCTGGCACACATTCCCCGCGATAGGGCGTCTGGGGGTTCATTAAGGGCTCCCGGCCTGTACATAATATCATAGTCGAACGTGGATAGTTCGATCCTCCACCTGAGTATTTTGTCATTCTTGATTTTCCCCCTTTGTTATTAAACATGAAAGCCACCGACCGCTGGTCGGTGAGCAAGGTGAAACGTTTGCCGGCTAGGTAGTGTCTCCAGTGCCACACTGCCTCCACTATAGCCTGTGCCTCCTTCTCGACAGAAGAGTGCCTGATTTCAGGTCCCTGAAGGGTTCGGGAGAAGAAGGCCACAGGTCTCCCAGCCTGATTGAGGGTCGCAGCTAAGGCAAAGTCTGACGCATCGCTTTCGACTTGAAAGGGAATGCATTCGTCCACTGCACACAGTGCAGCCCTTTCAATGTCCTGTTTGATACTGGTGAAAACCTCCCGAGCTTCAGCTGATAGTGGGAAGGACGTCGATTTAATGAGGGGTCGGGCCTTATCAGAGTAATTGGGCACCCATTGGGCATAGTACGAAAAAAATCCCAGGCACCTTTTTAAAGCTTTGGGATTGTGTGGCAGGGGCAGTTCCTTTAGGGGGCGTAATCGGTCAGGGTCCGGTCCAATTACCCCATCTTCCACCACACAGCCGAGGATACAGAGACGGGTTGTGTTGAAGACAGATTTGTCTTCGTTGTAGGTTAGATTCAGCTTTAGGGCAGTTTTTTAAAATCTCGCAAGATTTAGATCGTGGTCTTGCTGGTTGTGCCCGCAGATAGTGACATTGTCCAGATAGGGGTAGGTAGCTTGTAGTTTATTCTCGTCAACCATGCGGTCCATCTCACGTTGGAAGACCGAGACCCCATTTGTTACCCCGAAGGGCACTCTGAGAAAATGGTAGAGGCGTCCGTTCGCCTCAAAGGCGGTGTATGGGCGGTCCTCCGTTTTAATGGGGAGCTGGTGATACGCGGATTTGAGGTCGATAGTCGAGAAGACTCGGTTTTGCGCAATCTGGTTGACCATTTCTGATATGCGGGGTAAAGGGTAGGCGTCCAGCTGGGTATAAATATTAACAGTCTGGCTGTAGTCAATTACCATCCGTTTCTTTTCGCTATTTTTAACTATGACTACTTGGGCACGCCACGGACTGGTACTGCATTCAATAATGCCTTCCCGCAGGAGTCTGTCCACTTCCGCCTTGATAAAGTGTCTGTCTTCCAGACTGTACCGTCTACTTTTGGTCGCTATGGGCCTACAGTTCGGAGCGAGATTAGCGAATAAAGAGGGCGAGCTGATTTTTAAGGTTGATAGGCCACAGACTGTGAGTGGCGGCTGGGACCCGCCATATGCTAGCGTGACACTTTCGTGGTGGCACTGGAAGTCCAGGCCCAAGATTACATTAACACAGAGTTCTGGCATGACGAGGAGTTTAAAATCCTTGTAGTCCGTGCCTTTTACAGTCAGTGTTACCACACAGTAGCCCAAAATGTCCGAAGTGTGGGGCTTAGCAGCCATAGCAATTCTGCTCCGTGTAGGGGTTACCGTTAATGAGTGCCACCGTACCAGGCTAGGGTGGATAAAACTCTCGGTACTCCCACAGTCAATTAAACATTTCGTTAAATTCACGTTTACCTGTATGTCCATCATGGATTTTGTCAATGGGTGTGGCCTGGATTGATCCACCGTGATCAAAGCCACTGTTGGGCCCTGGGCGGCCGTTGAGTCGGGAAAAGATGGCGGATCCCAAGATGGTGGCCCGCACGGCACGCACGAGGCGGTGACGGAGTTGGAAATCGGATTCCCCCTGCAGACTTTGCTAAAATGCCCCTTTTTCTTACATTTGAAGCATGTAGCGTCCTTCGCTGGGCATCGTTGTCTGGAGTGCTTGGCCTGGCCGCAGAAGTAGCATTTCGGGCCTCGAGACATTGCCGCTGTAGTAGGACTCCTGGGTGAACTTCTGTGTGGGGACTCCGGCGGTGTAGAGCTGGTCTGAGACCTGGATGGGGAAGATGGCTGATTCCAAGATGGCGGTCCGCTCGGCGCGCACGAGGCGGTGAGGGCCACATGGCCGGAAGAATAAGAGTCAGAGTTTTTCTGGGCCACGTCCAGCGATCGCGCAGTGGCCACTGCCTTTTTTAAGTCCAGGACCTCCTTCTCCAGCAGTCTCTGCCGGATATAATTCGATTTGAGGCCCGTGATGAAGGAATCGCGGACCAATTCGTCAGAGCACACGTTGGCCGTCACAGCCTTGCAGTTACAGTCCCGGACCAAGTCCTTTAGGCCCTGTAAGAAATCGTCCATTGATTCCTCAGGTCGCTGCCTGCGTGTAGCCAGCAGATGTCTGGCGTACACTTCGTTTACTGGCCTCTGGTATTGGGCCTTCAGGATAGTGATGGCCTCCGTGTAAGAGGTGGCGTCCCGGATGAACGAATAAATCCGATGACTAACGCGAGTAGTCAGTAGACTCAGTTTATCTACCTTGCTAGCGGATGAGGCCCTCGCGAAGAGTTCGAAGCATTTGAGCCAGTGTCCAAATTGATTTGATGCTTCAGCAGAATGTGGATCCAAGTCCAGACGCTCTGGTTTTAGGAGTCGATCCATCCTAGTATTTGTTGGTGATTAAAATTAATGTGCCTTCAATAACCACAAAACTAGAAGTTATAGATTTAAACAAGTTGGCTTTTAATCACTAAGATCAGAGCTAACATCTCAACACACCGACTGGCTCACAGGAATGAGTCATACAGATCCTGAGATCTTTATGTAAGAGAAGTCCGGGGCGGAGCCAAGAGCCAAGACCTGGAACCTTCCAGGTTAGTCAGGAAAGAGGAAGTGAAACTATACACAGTGTGGGGGAGGGTAATATACATGAGTGCAAAACGAATACAGGCAAGACAAACAAGCAGATTTCATTACATCTGGATTTGCTCAGACCAAATGTACGAAGAGATGTTGAGAGTAAGCAATTCCAGCACATCAGTGAGAAGCCGACAAGGAGCTTCAATGTAGGGCAACCAGTCTTAGCCCGCGACTACCGAACAGAGAAATGGCAACCAGGAACGATATGCACACGGCAGGGGCCACTAATGTACACAGTGGATGTTGGGGAGAACATTGTGAGACACCATGCTGACCAGATCCTAGAGTCACAGGAACGAGTCAACCCCATGTCTCGGACATACGTACCTGGTGAGGAACCCGATGTACAGGTCGCATCTACCTCAGAAACAATAGCATTGGAAGCTGATGAATCAACTGACAACAGGGTGTTAGAATCGCCTCCACACCAAGAGCGAGACACTCGGGAAAGGCGTTATCCAGAAAGAATCAGGAAGCCTCTCCAAATACTGAATTTATAAATAGACTATTTTCAGTTAATGTTGCATGTTAAAAGTTGTAATTAGTTTGATATTTAATTGTTAAATGAGTGTTATGGTACTGTTAATCTAAAAGGGGAGGAATTGTAATGTATGTACCTTTAAGGGGAGAACTACTTTTTACAGCTCTTGTATCCTGTAGTACCGGCAGTGACCACACCTGTATATAAACCCTGAGTAGTGATCTGTACAGTCAGTTGCAGTTTGAACCCTCATTCAGTAAACACCTATTGATCGTTCCCTGCAGTCTGTTGTCTGATTATTGAAGGACACAACATTAAGATACATGGATATAACAGGGACAAGAGCATCAAAGATGAAAATAAGAGCGCTACTGACCAGAGCAACCACGGTAAAAGTGTCGTACTAGCAGAGGGTCAAAAGGAGCAGGAGCTGGAAAGTGAGTAGGTGAAGTTGTTGAATGGGATGCAGGATTTTTTTTGCCAGACAAGTGTGACAGTAGCACTAGGGAAATAAACTTGCAGGGCTACGGGGATAGAGCAGGGGAATGGGACTGACTGGATCACTCCCCAGAGAGCCGGCACGGACTCGATGGGCCGAATGGCCTCCTTCTGTGCCGTTATGACTCTAATGGGGTTTGGAGGTGGGCAGGGAGATGTGGCTAGTGAGAGGGACAGAAAATGGTCAAAATCTTATTGGTGATTAAAACCTTGGAGGGGGTAAGGCTGTGTGAGATGGCAATGTTGAGGAGCTGGCTGTGGGTGGGGGGAGTTTATCTGAACGGGGAGGTTGAGCGAGGACAGGAAGGCTGAGGAGTCAGAAGAGCAGAGGCCAGGAGAATCTAAGTGCAGGTTAAAATCATAGATTCCTACAATACAACAGTGATTTCACTTCAAAAGTACTTCATTGGCTGTAAAGCGCTTTGGGGCATCCGATGGTCGTGAAAGGCGCTATATAAATGCAAGTTTTTCTTTTCTTTTTAAGATGAGATGCCACTTAGAGCGGAGACTCAGGGAGGAGAAAAGAGAGGAAATCTCGACGAGGAATATACCAAGGTGGTCGTGACAAGGACTTTGGAGAAGAATTGGGAGGGTGAGGTGCTCAAAAAGGAAGAAAAACTACCAGTGAAATAAGGGGAAGGCAGAGATGGAACTTTGTGATGAGCATCACCCTACCATCAAGACAGTTTGGGAAGGGAATAGGTGAAGCTCGGTAGTGTGACTTTGTTGAGGAGTCAGGAGTTATTTATAATGGCAGGAAAAACCTGCAGGCGAATGTCACATTTCACAAGGGACATTAGATTGACAGCTCCATGCAAAGTAACAGGAACCCGTACACTTTTGACCCAGGCACTTTTTATTGCTGCTAATGTTCTCCCCTCTCCCTCTCCTGACAGCACTGACACCTCTGGGTACAGTCAGTAACCTTTCGGAATCTCAACCAAGTAAACATTTCCTTGCTGATTCACTCTACCCTTCACCTCTATCATCAATATTTTCAGTTTCATTGTCACCAAAGATCTCCTATTGCCTCTGCCTGGCCATGCCATGCCAAACTGCAATTTATTTTAACCCTGTGAACACTGAGGACACCAGGTATGGAGAGGGGTTCCGTTATGCTCCCACTATTTTAAATTATTTTGGAAAATGAGACAATCACCACATTTAAAACAAGTGGAAGTGACTGCTTGAGGTTTTCATGGAGCTGAATCTGTCAAAGATCAGTGCAAGTGATAGCATTCATCAATGAAAATCAAAGACTGGTGACAGGATTTGGCATCTACAATACCTTCATTCGCACTAGTAAAATCATTAAGCTGAATAAGCAAAGTACTGCACAAAACCGAAGCAGATAGCTGTTGCAGTGGAGACCTTTAATCTGTAGTACTGGATTGGTTGCTACTTAGCACACCCCTGTAATTCCCCTTGGAAACAATTATATTACTGCTTGCTACTTTTTCAAAATACAAGCATGATTTATTACATTACATGTGGACACTCAATTAGAAGAGAAATCATTAAGAATGTTCTCTACTTTTGTGTCTGGTAGAACACAACATTTTCAAGTAGAGTCTGGAGTGTATTCCTGTCAGTACTTAGGGAATGAACGTGAAGTGCTTTTGTTCAAAACCACAAATGTGTTCTCTGTGGGGATGAAGCTTCGCTGGTGGTGCAGCCAGCATAGCACATGTGCATTCCATGTTATGGGTGCAGGAGGAGGTCCTCACTGGGATTTGCAAGGTCCCCTTATATTTACATAATAAAGCTGGTGTGCTGCCAGCAGTAACAGGACCATGTAGGATGGGGGAAGACAGGAAATCAAATCAGGACAGAAGGTTAAGAGTGCAGAAGCAGCTCCCTAAAGATGCACCTGCACTTCCTGTGGGGGACGTTTGTTTGGCTTACCTTATGTGATGCAAGTTTTGGAGAATGAACCAGGAGCCTGCAAGTACTGAAAGAAAGTCTTGCATTTATATAGTGCCTTTCACGACCACCAGATGTCTCAAAGCGCTTTACAGCCAATGAAGTACTTTTGAGGTGTAGCCACTGTTGTAATGTAAAAAACGTGGCAGCCAATTTGCGCACAGCAAGTTCCCACAAACAGCAATGTGATAATGACCAGATAATATGTTTTTGTTATGTTGATTGAGGGATAAATATTGGCCAGGACACCGGGGATAACTCCTCTGCTCTTCTTCAAAATAGTGCCTTGGGATCTTTTACATCCACCTGAGATAGCAGACAGGGCCTCAGTTTAATGTCTCATCCGAAAGACGGCACCTCCAACAATGCAGCACTCCCTCAACAGTGCACTGGAGTGTCAGCCTAGATTTTTGTGCTCAAGTCCCTGGAGTGGGACTTGAACCCACAACCTTCTGGCTCAGAAGCAAGAGTGCTACCCACTTTTTTTTTCTTTTTTTTTATAATACTTTATTGAACATTAAGAACATTTACAACATCGTGATCATTTCATTGTATGATACAAATCAATTCCACCGCCCTGCACAGCCATTCTGCCACCACATTTTAACATCAAAACCTGAAGTTTAATTTGTCACCTGTAACATATATTAATCGATTGTACTTTAAAAATTGGTTGTAAAATACTGTCCTTAAATTCCTTTCTGAATAAAACATCCACAGAGCCTTATAATGGTCTTTTAGCTTATATTTAAAATACTCTTTTAGATTGATTCTCCTCCCCTTAAAAAACAGAGCATTCCTTCTTTGCACAATCACGAATCTAGCCAAACTGAACATTAAATTAATTGCCGCTCCGCTAGACTCTGGCAGACTCTCCTGCAATCCCCATCTCAAAATTGAGTCCCACAGGATTCCCATTCTTGCTGTTCGGTCCCCACCCAGCAAAAAAGCTTCACACAACTGTCGAACATAGTACTTAAAGTCATTTAACTGCGGACATAACACCAGTAAATGGGACAGAGTCTCATCCTGTGTCCTACACATTGGGCAAGTTGCCGCCTCCACTCGTCCAATCTTACACAAGACCGTCATGGTAAAAATCCAGTTATGAGCCAATTTGAAATCCAGTTCAATCCATTCTGGGCATTTAAAATTCGCCCACACTCCCTTCCAAATCCTGTTGGAAGTCCAGCTGTGGGTATATACTCTGCCAAAACTCCTGACCAGCAGGTGTCTTGAATCTCCATTCTCTGAATACCTCATAGAAATCTCGAGTATTACAGTTGTCAAATTGGACTAACTCTCCCCCTTTCTCCAGTACAAAGCTTGGAAAAGCAGGACGCATTTTACTTCCTTTGGAGATTTCCGCATTTATTTCTTGTGGTAAACCACTTTTATCGTTACACTATAGTTATCACTGTTGTATTGTTATCACCGTTATCACTGTTGTATCACGATACGAGGTCGCCTCTTGTCGCGCTGTTATACCTGGGCTGACCACCTCCGACTCCGCCCATGGCTCCACCTACCTGCCCAGGTATAAAGGTAGTCGACTGGCTGGTATTCCTCCTTGTTGGACCCGATCACCCACGAGGGTGGGCTCTGTTATTTAGTCAATAAAAACCTTTAGTTACGTTCCTAACTCGTCGCTTTTTATTGGACGAATTGATAGGTATATCAATTTTATTGACTAAATTTTAAAGATGTCTACTACTGGCCAGCCAGAAGCCCTCCCAGAAGCACAGCCACACCAGCCGGCTTGGCTGCAAGCCCTCAAACCACCGTACCTGGATCTAAACCCACAGGCAGCAAACGCAGCCCTCAACTTCAAACACTGGCTGGACTGCTTCGAATCCTACCTGGAAGAATCCGGCGCCCCGCAGAGATCCAAACTAAGACTTCTGAACGCCCAAGCGAGCCCGAGAGTATACGCACTCATCCAGGACACGACTACGTACGAGGCCGCTATCAACCTACTGAAACAGCAGTACCGCAGCCCGGTAAATTACATGTACACCAGGCACCTCCTAAGATCCCGCCCGCAACAGCCAGGAGAGTCTGTAGCTGAATTTTTACGGGCGCTAAGAGCACTCGGCAGGAACTGTGACTTTAAAGCGGTGACGGCTGTTGAAAATACGGAAGATAATATCCGCGATGCCTTTGTGAAAGGCCTACGGTCCGACTACTCACGGCAAAGACTGCTTGAAGCTAAAGACCTCGACCTGGACAAAGCTGAAGCCCTCGCTCTCTCCCTGGAGGTGGCCCATCAGGACCAGGAGGCGTTTTCCAGGTACTGCTCGCGACCCTGGGACTCGGGCCCGACCCCTACCGCAATACCCTTCGCAGCGCCGCCCCCGGGACCTACCTCAGCGTCGGCGTCCCGGACCCGACCGGGCCCGCCACCCCCGGTACCGGCTCCGACATCGGGCACCCGCGATCGGGCCGCCGGCTGCTTCTTTTGCGGCCAGGAGAAGCACCCGAGGTCGCGCTGCCCAGCCAGGAACTCTACCTGCACAACCTGCAGGAAGAAAGGCCACTTCTCTAAGGCCTGCAGGAGCGGATCTTCAGAGGCCAGCAGTGCCTCATGCGAACTGTGGGGGCGGCCATCTTCTTTCACGGCAACTGAGGCCAGTATCCCCACACGTGAGTCATGGGGGCAGCCATCTTTGATCAAGGCAACCGACCCCAATAGTGCCTCATGTGAGTTATGGGGGCAGCCATCTTCTCCGCCATTTTGTCCTACCTCGTGGGAGACGCCATTTTACCCACCACGCCCGACTGCCACCGGGCCCCCGGACCCGACGACCGCCTCGCCCGCAGACGACAACGACTCGCTTACCTACACGCTAGCCTCCGTCACTCTGGATCAAGCCCGCCCACACCACCTGTCCAAGTCGATGATGGACATCAAAGTAAACGGCCACGCCACGACCTGCCTGTTCGACAGCGGAAGCACGGAGAGCTTCATCCACCCAGACACGGTGAGCCACTACTCCCTCCCTGTCCTGCCAACGCGCAACCGAATCTCGATGGCATCGAGGTCCCACGCCACGGACATTAGCGGCTACTGTGCTGTGACGTTGTCGGTTAAGGGTACAGAGTATAAAAACTTTAAACTCCTCGTCCTCCCCCAGCTCTGCGCTGCCGTCCTACTAGGGCTGGACTTCCAATCCCACCTCCAAAGTGTAACCCTAGCATACGGTGGACCCCTCCCCCCACTCACAGTCGACAACCAGCGAAGGTTAAACCGCCCACCGCGTAACACCTGCAGCCTATCCACCCTCAAGGTGCCGCCACCTTCCCTGTTCGCTAACCTCACCCCCGACTGCAAACCCGTCGCTACCAAGAGCAGGCGGTACAGCGCTGGGGACAGAGCTTTCATTAGCTCTGAGGTGCAGCGTCTCCTGAAGGAGGGCATCATCGAGGGGAGCAACAGCCCCTGGCGTGCCCAGGTCGTGGTCGTTAAGACCGGCGATAAAAATCGCCTGGTCATCGACTACAGCCAGACCATAAACAGATACACCCAGCTGGACGCATACCCCCTTCCCCGCATATCTGACATGGTCAATCAGATTGCACAATACCGCGTATTCTCGACCATCGACCTTAAGTCGGCCTACCACCAACTCCCTATCCACCCCGAGGACCGCCAGTACACCGCCTTCGAGGCGAATGGGCGCCTATACCACTTCCTTAGGGTCCCCTTCGGTGTCACCAACGGGGTCTCGGTCTTCCAAAGGGAGATGGACCGGATGGTTGACCAGAACGGACTGCAGGCCACATTCCCCTACCTAGATAACGTCACCATCTGCGGCCGCGACCGGCAGGACCACGACGTGAATCTGGAGAAATTCCTCCGTACAGCCCAACGGCTGAACCTCACCTACAATAAGGAGAAATGTGTGTTTAACACCTCGCGCCTTGCCATCCTTGGCTGTGTAGTAGAGAACGGACTCATCGGCCCCGACCCCGAAAGAATGCGCCCCCTCATGGAGCTACCCCTCCCCCACTGCCCTAAGGCACTTAAGAGAACCCTGGGGCTCTTCGCCTACTATGCCCAATGGGTGCCCAATTATGCGGACAAAGCCAGACCCCTCATGAAGTCCACATCCTTCCCCCTTACGGAGGAAGCGTGCGCAGCCTTCTCCCTCATTAAGGGAGACATTGCCAAGGCCACTATGCACGCAGTGGATGAGTCCATCCCCTTCCAAGTCGAGAGCGATGCATCCGACTTCGCCCTAGCCGCCACCCTTAACCAGGAGGGGAGACCGGTGGCCTTCTTCTCAAGGACCCTACAGGGCCCTGAGATCCGACACTCGTCGGTCGAGAAGGAGGCCCAGGCGATTGTGGAGGCGGTACGACGCTGGAGGCACTACCTGGCAGGCAAACGATTTACCCTCCTTACCGACCAACGTTCGGTCGCTTTTATGTTTAATAACAAGCTGAGGGGCAAAATCAAGAATGACAAGATCTTGAGGTGGAGAATCGAGCTCTCCACCTACGATTATGATATCTTGTACCGGCCAGGTAAGCTGAACGAACCCCCCGATGCTCTGTCACGAATTACATGCGCCAGCGCGCAAAGTGATAGACTTCAGACCCTCCACAACGACCTCTGCCACCCCGGGGTCACCAGACTTTACCACTTCATTAAGGCCCGCAACCTGCCCTACTCCATCGAGGAGGTCAGGACCATAACCAGGAACTGCCAGACCTGCGCCGAGTGCAAACCGCACTTCTTTAGGCCGGACAGAGCAAGCCTGATCAAGGCCACCCGCCCCTTCGAGCGCCTGAGCATCGACTTTAAGGGGCCCCTCCCGTCCTCTGACCGTAATGTGTACTTCCTCAACATTGTTGATGAGTACTCCCGTTTCCCCTTTGCCTTCCCCTGCCCAGACATGACCAGTACCACGGTCATTAAATGCCTGAACGACCTCTTCGCCTTGTTCGGGTTCCCAAACTATATACATAGTGACCGGGGCTCCTCTTTCATGAGCGAGGAACTCCGTCAGTTCCTACTAGCGAGAGGTATTGCAGCAAGTAGGACCACCAGCTACAACCCCCGAGGGAACGGCCAGGTGGAAAGAGAGAACGCGACGGTATGGAAGGCCGTCCTCTTAGCCTTAAAGTCTAAGGGCCTCCCAACCTCCCGCTGGCAGGAAGTCCTCCCGACAGCGCTGCACTCCATCTGGTCACTACTTTGCACTGCCGTTAACGCCACCCCCCATGAACGAATGTTTGTTTTCCCCAGGAAGTCGACTACGGGAACCACTCTACCAACCTGTCTGACCTCTCCGGGGCCCGTCTTGCTGCGAAAGCACGTGAGGGCCCATAAAACAGACCCCCTGGTCGAGAGGGTGAACCTCCTGCACGCCAACCCCCAGTACGCCTACGTGGCTTACCCAGACGGGCGGGAGGACACTGTCTCCTTACGAGACCTCGCACCCTCGGGCACTCCGGAGACACCACCTTTACCCCCCCCCCCACCACCCCCCCAATTCCAGCCCAGGTAGACGGCATGCCGGAACCCCACGAGCCTTCGCCGACCACGCAGACACCAGCACTAACACCGGATAATGCAGCACCGCCGCTGCGACGATCGGAGAGGATTACGAGGCCTCCGGACAGACTGACATACCAGAACTGGTAGTACACTTTACCCCGCCGGACTCAAATCTAAACAAGGGGTGAATGTGGTAAACCACTTTTATCGTTACACTATAGTTATCACTGTTGTATTGTTATCACCGTTATCACTGTTGTATCACGATACGAGGTCGCCTCTTGTCGCGCTGTTATACCTGGGCTGACCACCTCCGACTCCGCCCATGGCTCCACCTACCTGCCCAGGTATAAAGGTAGTCGACTGGCTGGTATTCCTCCTTGTTGGACCCGATCACCCACGAGGGTGGGCTCTGTTATTTAGTCAATAAAAACCTTTAGTTACGTTCCTAACTCGTCGCTTTTTATTGGACGAATTGATAGGTATATCATTTCTTCCATCCAATCCTGTGGCATTGCCCTCACAATCTTCTCATACATGATTCCTATTGCTTTTCCTTCTACCTCCTGGTCCTCCTCCCACACCATGTCCCTCACTATCGCTTCCGGCAACCAACCTGGAATCACCTCGTATAATACATCTTTCACCGATATAATCCCAGCTTTTATAAAAGCTTGATTAAATAAAACCTCTCCTTCGATGTTGACCCACCTGTTCAAAAATAAAGGCTGTTCTAAAAATTCCTCAGCCCCCTTGGGCATAAACTGCACACTTTTTAAAAATTGAGCCCAAGTCTCTACAACCCCCTTATAAAACCTAGGGAGAAGCTTAATCAATTTCAAAAACATATTATTGTATTCCATATACAATATCCCCTGCCCTCCTATCCCACTTCGTTTTAAAAAATGCTCAAAACAACTCTTCCAAAAACTGGAATTTGACTTCTGAAGAAATCTCTTCACCCATTTGATTCTAAAGGATTTTTTCTTCAAATCAATATCTGGGAAGTTGAGTCCTCCCTGATTTCTCTGTCCAATGATGGTATTGTAAGCCACCAAGGCTGGTTTCCCTTCCCGCAAAAACTTCACACAAGCCTCTCGGATGGACTTTTCCGCCCACTCAGGAATATCCTCCACCGTCAATAAGTACCATAGCTTAGATAGCAGGAGAGCAGACATCACTGTCGCTCTTCCTTGCACTTTCAACCACCTTCTTTCCCATCTTCCCAAAATCTTTTTAATTTTCATAACCTTCGGTTCCCAATTTAATCGATCCATTTCTTCCCTGTCTTTCTTGCACCCCATATGCACCCCCAGAACTTCCAAAACCTTCACCACCTTAAAGGGACATTCCCCCAACCATTCCCCCCTACCCCTCCCTACAACCAGGCATTGGGACTTACTATAATTCACTCTGGCACCTGAAGCTCTACAATATTCCTCCACTACCTCCATAGCTTTCCTCACTGACTCCCCATTTCTCAATGTTAAGGTTGTGTCATCTGCATATTGGTGTATCACCGACACCAGCCCGGAACTGGGTACCACAATCCCAACTACACCTTGTTTCTTTCGCATCATGTAACCTAATGGTTCTGCTACCAATGTGTACAGCAGTGGGGACAGGGGACAACCCTGTCTCACTGATCTCTGTATTGGAAAATACTTAGATAAAAAAAACCATTACATTTAACACAGCTAAATATGTTTGAATAAAAAATCCTTATCCACTGAATGAAATTTTCCTTGAAACCAAATGCTTCCAAAACCTTCAATAAAAACTCATGAGAGACCCTATCAAAGGCTTTCTCTTGATCTATCTTTAATACATAAGCCTCCCTCCCACTCTCTTCCATGAGCTCTATCGCATCTCGGATTGAGACCACAGAGTCTGCGATGTCCCGGCCTATGACTCCATAGGACTGAGAGGGCCAAACTATCTCCGGTAACACCTCCTTCAAACGATTTGCCATAACCCTCGCCAAGATCTTATAATCCACATTTAATAGTGTGATGGGCCTCCAATTCTTCAGATCCTGTCTATCCCCTTTATTTTTATAAGCTAAGCTTATGATACCTCTCCTCATAGATGGGGCCAGGCTTCCCTCAATTTTAATTTCCTTAAAAACTTCTAGGAGCAATGGACTTAAAATCTCAAAAAATTCCTTATAAAATTCTGCACTTAGTCCATCGGACCCTGGGCTTTTCCCCCCCCTTCATTCCACTTATTGCTATTTTTATTTTCGCTAATCCTACTTCTTTATCACACATGCTTCTCTCATCCTCCTTTAAACCCTTTTCAGTAAAAGCAGTAACCTTCTCCATCTCCAAATTGGAAATGTCTTCTTTTGTATAAAGCTCTTGATAAAAGCTGCTAGCCGCCTCCAAAATCTCCTCACTTTCATGAATGATCTTCTCCCCAACCTTCAACTCCTCAATTAACGATAATCTCTGTCGCAGCTTCTCTTGCTCTAGAAAATATCTAGTGCATCTTTCGCCCTCCAATGCATCTCTCGCCTTTGCACGGAGAATGGCCCCCTTGCATTTTTCAGCTTGCAATAATTCCCACTCTTCCTTTAGCACCCGGAACTTAGTCTCAGCTCCCTTATCCCCTCCGTCAACTGCTTTACAGATATCCGTAAACCTTTTGTTTATATTCTCTTCTCGATGCCGGTTAGCTGCCGCCCTCTTTTTCCCATAACGTACCGAAAAAACTTTTACCTCATATTTGAAATTGTCCCACCAAACTCTTCTTTCTTTCAAGAACAAAAGTTCCTTCCGAGCATTCTTTATTATATTTATAATCCCTTCTTTATAAGCACTTTCCTTCAGGTATTGATTGTTTAAAATCCACACCCCTGAACTGATCTTAACTCTGCTGTTCCTAATTCTAAGAACCAAAGCCGAGTGATCACTAAAAAATACTTTTTTATAATAAATCTCCATCACCTCTGAACTTAACCCTTCCCGCATTAACACAAAATCTATTTGGCTCTGTTTTAAAACATCACCCACCCAACCTGCTCTGCAGAACTCCCTTTTTATGGGGTTCCGGTCCCTCCATAAGTCTCTCAAATTTAAATTTGCCATCATTTTTATAATCATCCCTCTGGAGTTATCCTCTTTAAAGGTCATCTGGGCTGAAATGTCCATCCAAGATAAAAATACATTAAAATCCCCCGCTATACAAGGATTTTCCACCTCTGCCACTTCAGTGAATAACCCCCGAAAAAACTCGCGACGCTTGCAATGGTCGTTCGGTGCATAGATATTAAAAAGATCACAATTAAATCCCTCCAATTTTACCCTTAGCCGTAAAAATCTCCCCTCAGTGTCCTTGTCCACCAAGGCAACGTTCTCTTCTATGGACGGACTCACCAAAACAGCCACCCCTCTACGGTTATTGTTTGCACAACTTGCAAACACCTCTCCCTTCCAAACCTTTTGAACTCTTTCTAGAATATCCTCATCCCAAAAGGTTTCTTGCAGACACAACAAGTCCGTGCCTTTAAAACCCTGCAACAACTGCTGCAATTTCTTCTCACCCCTCAGTCCGTTCACATTGATCGAGACCAATGTAATCATGGCTCCAAAGAAGGGAAGTATGCCCAATAATCTCCCCATCATTTAATCTCTGGCTCTTCCCTCCTCTCATGCTCCTTCTCAACTTTTCGGGCAGCTGTTGCTTTTTCCTGCAGCCTCCGGCTCTTTTTCCCCTCCTGTTTGACCCCTCCCTGCTGTTTCAGCCTCTTCCTTGCCTTAAGTTTGGACCCAGGAGCTGCCTTTTCTCCCTGCTTCTGCCCCTCACTAACCTTTCCCTTTCCACATGATGCCACCCCATCCCCGACTTCCATGTCTCTGTCCCCCTCTAATTCCTCACACTCAAGCTCTTCTGCAACCCCCTGTGCCTGCTCCCCGTCAGATACATAATCCTGCTCCCCGTCAGATACTCCATCTCCCATAGAGAGTCTTCCTGCTGTCGCAGTTTCTCCCACTGTGCCGCCCCCTTCGACCACGTCTCTACCTCTGACCCTTGCACCTTGTTCCCTCACTCCATGGGACAATGGCGCACCTAAATTGTTCCCTTCTGACGCCTCTATCTCGCCGATCCCATTCTGCTGTCCCTTTAAGGCTCCTGCCTCTTGCACCCTCTCCCCGCCCTGCCCCCTCCCGCTCACCAAAATATCCAACTCCCCGCCTCTCCCCGGAGCACTCACTTCCACCACACACCCCGCTCCTGCCTCCTCTCCCCCCGCAGACACCAGACTCCCCAAGGGGAGCCGAACTGCACTAAGGCTCGAGTCTGCACTCGACCCTTGCTGCCCGCTGCTGTCTTTATTCTCCTCCATAGCACTCGCCGTGTTTTCCGCCATCTCGATCTCCGCTCCGCCAACCTCTGCCTCTTCCTGTGCTCCTTTTTCCTTCATTTTACCGGCTGTGTCCTCCGACTGCACCGCACCTCCGGCCGTTCCACACTCCTCTCCTGCTCCTTCTCCCATCTCCTCATCACTCATTTCGCTCCCTTCTGTCACACACTCACAGCGGGCGGAGCCTTTACGACACACCCCACAGCTCTCCGCCTTGCAGCTCCGTGCGATATGGCCCGACTCACCGCAATTGTAACAATACAAATCAGGACAATTCCTTACGAGATGGTCATGTCCCAAACAATAGTAACACACCTTTACTTGGTTATCGTGCAGCACACGAAAGTACTGTATTCCTTCCAATGTCTCGAACTTCATACTGTAAGGCAAAGACCTCACCCCCTCTGGGAACCGCACCTTTACAAACCGGGTTCCGTCTGCTACCCGTGTTCCCGGATAGTACCTCCTCTTTATTTCGGAACAAATTTTAATGTCCCACGACTCCAACTTTTTGCTCAGCACTTCGTCCTCGATGTACACAGGCAAGTTCAAAAATGAAACCACCACCTCCTCTGAATATAGCAGAGTCACCTCCAAAAATTTCTCCCCAACTTTCAGACTGAGCAGCAGTTTTTCCACCTCCTCACGGCCACTGACTGTCACCTCAAATCCCACATTTGGTTTTGGTCGGCAGGCAAAACAGCTTCCTTCACCACAGTCCTCATGAACCGCCTGGATTATATCCCAGGCTCGAATCTTCTTATCTTCACATTGCACCACCACCGTATTTTCTTTACCAAACCTCCTGAGGTCCCGGCCCAAATCTTTGGGCCTTTTTTTCCCCCCTTCCCACCACAGTTTCTTCCCTAATAAAATTCCTCTCGGGAATAATGTCCTCTGAGGGGCCCGGCACTCCGGACCCCTCAGCAGCCATCTGGCTGTTTTTTGTGGGCCAAAAAGGCCCTAAAACCTGAAAACAACACCCCAAAACCCACCACCAACTTTTTACAAAACTTCCTCCAACACCCAGCTACAATTAGGCAACCAGTCACACCTGGCTCACTCCTAGCCCCTCCCACCTAGAGAGTGCTACCCACTGAGCCACCGCTGACACTTTTGGAGAAGGCAGGACAGCTCCCTTTTTGGACTGAGTGCTGGAAGTTCTGCTCTGGGAGGTGATGCAAAGGAAGGTTACCATTTTTGGCAGTACTTCTTTCAAAAAGGTATCTGTCAGGGCTGTGTGAGAAGAGGTGGTGTAGGAGGTGAATGCTGTGTCAGCTGATAAGGTCTTCCAGATGAGGAAAACATTCAACAGATTGGAAGATGTTTGTCGAGGTAGGTGTCTGCTGATATCATCTCCTTGCAGTGTTCTGCTATGGGACAGGGAGTGCATACACACACATACACACTCTTTCACCTCAACTAGCTGCATTCTCACATGGGATGCTTTCATCTTCACTGCATCTTTTGGTTTCTCTAAAATTATCAGGCAACCCATATTCATGCATGATATACCCTTCACATTTCCGGCAATCCTCTTGATGGTACAGTGGGCCAAAAATGTCTCTCCCATCAACCAATTGTGTGTGCATCTTTATGACTCTAGTGGCCAATTGCATAGCTAGAGCAAGACTCATTTCACAGTCACCACTTCAGCAATATGGCCGTCAGAAAAAGCCCTCAACAGAAGGGAGTGGTCATCAGCTAGAGGGAGCCACCACCAATTTTGTTTTGAGTGCGCGGCCCCTTTAAGGGAAGATTTCCAGCATCCGCAGTATTTTGCTATTGTGTTCCAAAAAAATAGGTTGTACCTAACAAATTTGGTGGATGGGTACTGACTCTCTGCACGCCTTCAAGAGGGAGCTGGACCAGTTTGTGATGGGGCAGAGATCGCATCATATGGAAGGCAAGTGTCTTTATAGGCAACTCTTGGTCCATGTGGTCTCCCGGACTGGTCCATGTGATCTCCCGGACTGGTCCATGTGGTCTCCCGGACTGGTCCATGTGGTCTCCCGGACTGGTCCATGTGGTCTCCCGGACTGGTCAATGTGGTCTCCCGGACTGGTCCATGTGATCTCCCGGACTGGTCCATGTGATCTCCCGGACTGGTCCATGTGATCTCCCGGACTGGTCCATGTGGTCTCCCGGACTGGTCCATGTGGTCTCCCGGACTGGTCCATGTGGTCTCCCGGACTGGTCCATGTGGTCTCCCGGACTGGTCCATGTGGTCTCCCGGACTGGTTTCAATCGCTTGATGGGGACGGAGAGAAATTTTACAGGAGGAGGCCCTCGGTTTTTTCTGTTTTTTTGCCTCTCCCAGTAGATTACATGGCTGCGAGGGTGGGTGTGAAGTGAGGAGAGGAGGGGATGTGGGGAGATCGGGGGAGGGAAGAAGTGCTGTGCCATGATGGTCCAGCCATCGTGGTGTGGGGCAGGCTGGTTTGTTCCTTCCCCTCAATTTCATATATTCATATATATGACAATAATTAGCACGAAACTTCATCACACAATTATCTTCTCTTAGGCAATCCCTCGGAACCAAGGATGACTTGCTTCCACACTAAAAATGAGTTCTCAGATGACTGATGAGTCCAATGCGGGACCTACAGTCTCTGTCACAGGTGGGGCAGACGGTGGTTGAAGGGGCGGGTGGTTGCGGTGCTTGGGTTGACGTGTGCTCCTTCTGCTTGCTCCCGGCGAAGAGCCTCGAGGTGTTCAGCGCCTTCCTGGATGCTTCTCCTCCACTTTGTGTGGTCTTGGGCCAGGGATTCCTAGGAGTCGGTGAGGATGTTGCACTTTTTCCCAAGGAGATTTTGAGGGTGTCCTTGAAGCATTTCCTCTGCCCACCTGGGGCTCTCTTGCTGTATCGGAGCTCCGAGTAGAGCGCTTGTTTTGGGAGTCTCTTATCGGGCATGTGGACGATGTGGCCCATCCATTGGAGCTGATCAAGCGTGGTCAAAGCTTCGATGCTGGGAATGTTGGCCTGAGCAAGAATTGGTGCACTTATCCTGCCAATGGATTTGCAGGATCTTGCGGAGGCAGCATTGGTGGTACTTCGCCAGTGCTTTGAGGTGCCTGCTTTACATGGTCCATGTCTCTGAGGCATACAGGAGGGCGGGTTTCACTACTGCACTGTAGACCATGAGCTTGGTGCTGGGTTTGAGGTCCTGGTCTTCAAACATCCTCTTCCTCAGGCGACTGAAGGCTGCACTGGCACACTGAAGCTGGTGTTGGATTTCATCACTGACATCTGCCCTTGTTGACAGTAGGCTCCCGAGCTATGAAAAGTGATCCACGTTGTCCAAGGCCTCGTCATGGATTTTGATAATCGGGGAGCAGTACTGTGTGGCGGGAGCGGGTTGGTAGAGGACCTTTGTCTTACGCCGATGCAAGCATCGTCTGCATACTGTAATTCGATGACAGAGGATGGGACGACCTTGGATCTGAACTGGAGGCGACAGAGGTGAAACAGTTTCCCGTTTGTTCTGTAGATTAGCTCCACTCCAGCAGGGAGCTTAGTAAGGGCAAAATGGAGCATTGCAGCCAGGAAGATCGAGAAGAGCATTGGTGCGATGATACAGCCTTGCTTGACCCCTGTCCGTACGTGAATTGGGTCTGTGGTGGATCCATTGGTCAGGATCACAGCTTGCATGTCATCATGAAGCAGGCAGAGGATGGTGACAAACTTTTGAGGGCAGCCGAATTTGAGGAGGACACTCCATTATCCCTCATGATTGGCAGTGTTGAAGGCCTTTGTGAGGTCAAAGGCGGCCATGTACAGCGGTTGGTGCTGTTCCCTGTATTTCTTTTGTAGTTGACGCGCGGTGAAGATCATGTCCATTATGCCCCTTAGTGGGCAGAATCCACACTGCGACTCTGGGAGGAGCTCTTCAGCCACTGGGAGAAGGCGATTGAGGAGGATTCTTGCGATGACTTTCCCTGTGGCAGGGAGACTCCTCTGTAATTACCACACTTGGACTGGTCACCTTTCTTGAAGATGGTCACGATTATGGCATCTCTGAGATCCCCTGGCATGCTCTCCTCCTTCCAAATAAGAGAAATGAGTTCATGTATTAGCACCAATAGTGCTTCTCCGCTATGTTTTAACGCCTTGGTGGGGATTCCATCTGCTCCTGAGGCCTTGTTGTTCTTCAGTTGTCAGATGGCCTTTTCAACCTCATGCCGGGCTGGGGTTGTGCTGAGTTGGTGGCGGATAGCGTGCCACAGGATGGAGTTGAGGACACTCACATCGAAGACAGAGCCTCAGTTAAGGAGATCTTCAAAGTGCACCTTCCAGGAGGCACTGACTGCTTCTCTGTCCTTGATGAGTACCTCTCCATTCTTGGCCCGCAGTGGGGTAGGACCTTGGGTGCTTGGGCCGTAGATGGTCTTGACTGCGCTAAAGAATCCACGCACGTCATGGTTGTCGGCTAGCTGCTGGATCTCCTGCGCTTTCTCCACCCACCATCTGTTCATTAGGTTGCAAGTTTTTTGTTGGACCTCGGCCTTCAGGCTTCTGTAGAGCTGTTTTCTTGCTCTCGAGTTCTGTTGCTGTTTCCAGATCAGGAATGCCTTGCGCTGGCAGCTTATTAGCTCCTGGATCTCCTGGTCGTTCTCGTCGAACCAGTCTTGGTGTTTCCTGGTCGAGTGACCGAGCGTCTCTTCACAGGTGTTGATTATGGAGGCCTTGAGTGCAGACCAGGCGCTGTGGACACACTGTGTCTCTGAATCACTGGGAGTCGCCAGGTTGGTTGTGAGGCGCAGTCTGAATAGGGCTTTCTTGGCAGGGTCTTTGAGTGCTCCAGCGTTGATTTTCCTGCGGCATTGCTTCTGTTGCTGCCGCTGTTTTGGGGCTACGTTGATGGAGATGACAAAGCGGATTAGGCGGTGGTCTGTCCAGCAGTTGTCAGCTCCTGTCATGGCGTGGGTGATGCGGACATCCTTGCGGTCCCTCGCTTGGACAATGACGTAGTCCAGCAGATGCCAGTGCTTGGAGCGAGGGTGTTGCCATGAAGCCTTGTACTTGTCTGTCTGATGGAACAAGGTATTGGCTATGACAAGGCCATGTTCTAAGCATTTCGTCAGGAGGAGGGTACCGTTGGAGTTGGCTTTGCCGATCACCCGACCCCAGAGGTCTGTGTCCTTTCCAACTCTGGCATTAAAGTCTCCAAGGAGGATCAGCTTGTCACCCGTTGGGACTCGGGACAGGGATTGTTCGAGGCTGGAGTAGAATTCCTCTTTGGTCTTGTCTGTGGCTTCCAGTGTTGGGGCACTGAGGTGGCAGAGTTCTGTGAGCACCTCCTTTGTAAAGCGCAGTCACCTCACACATTGCTCCTGGCTCAGGCTGAGGTAAGAGAATTGCTCTCGGAAGACCCTAGGTAAGAAAGGCCTCCTGCCGAGAGCCCTACTCCCCCCCGCCCCCTCTTGCAGCATGTCCTCTTCTTCATCTCCCTGTGATGCTGCAAGCCAATGGGGATGACAACTAGAGCACTCATGACTGGGAGCAAGTGGTCTGACCAGAACCCTTGAAGTCAGAAGCAAGGCCTTCTCCACTTCCTGTCACCTCAACAACTTTAAACAACTCTAGAAAGCTCCAAACACTTCCACAAACTTACACAGAGCCAGTAGAAATTAATCAGCAACTAACCTGAGACTAGTTGCTGATCCCATTAAATATCACTGGTAGGGGGTCCTTGCAGCTGCTAAATACATGTTCAGCTGTGCGAGGTTAACACAGAGCGTTAGTCCAGCATTGGTGTATATGGAGTCAAATCAGCTTGGTGATGAAAATGGCGTCACATTTGATGTCACGATCTGCCTGCTCTACATACTTCTGGTGCACGCTCCCAGCGCCAACGCTACCACCCTCACCAAGATGTCGTCCGGCACTGCAGGCACCAGACGTGTGCGCGCACGGTACGGACACCATTTTCATCACAAAATGGCACCTGTAGTGCCGAGAAAAAAAAATCAGGTGCTATGGAGCTGAATTTTTCGCCCAATTAATGTTTTTAATGTAAGTTAACTCTGTGATCCCTGTAATAATTGCTTCTACTTCGTTTTTCCAAGTTTACAAGAAGATTTTTTTTTTTTTTTAATTTTAGTGGACGAAATTACCCTCGTTTGCACCTCTGGTGGACAGCGCTAATGGGGCACAAATGGCTTTGACACCAACCCCCTCCCCCCCCCCCCAACCTCCCCGAGGCGATAACCGAGCCTCCCGCAAAATACCATGGGAGGTTAGCGGTGACACTATCGGGTATCGCCCCGATCTTCTGTGCCCAGAGATCATGACGTCATCTCCAGGTGCAGCGCCCCAGTAGCGCCTCGGAAGAAAAAGTCCCCCTCGCGCCCTGCAGCAGCGCCGGGCGATGTTACCGACTGCTGCAGGGGTCGCAAACAGCTTGCGGGGTGCTGTTTAAAAGCGTGGTGGCCGGCCGACATGAAAATAATTGACGATCCGAGCACCGGACGCGGGCCAAGTGCCGCAATCAACAGCCCGGCACTCAGCACCCCGATGCTCCAGGAGATGCCCAAAAAAATGCAGAGCTCGCAGCGGGGAGCCCTTCCCTTGAATTGAGGGAAGAGCCCCTGCAACGCGGCAGCGCCACACGTGGCCACACGTGGCGCTGCTGAGCACATCGCCCCGGATCGGGAAATTCCCTGCCTCTCGTGCTCCAAGAGACAAGTGGAGCCCTTGATTTAGCTCCACTTCCCTCTTGGAGCAAAAAAATGGGAATTTCTCAAATGTTTGAAAAGGTTAGCGCCTGGCGCCAACTTTTCAAACATTTTTGACTTAGCGCCCCAAATGGCCCTCATGGGGAATTTTTCCCCCATACAGTTTTACAAAAAAAATGAGCAGGTTTGCTGGTGGAGTCTCCTGTGTGTCAGTGTACTGGAAATAGCAACTTATTGCTCAATATTTGCTTTGCAGGTCAAAGTTGCATTACACAAAACAAATGTTAAAGTAAATTCCTTTGAAAGTTCACTCAACTTGTGCAGTGCTGTCATTTAGAGATTTCTGCTTCTGAGCCAAGAAGCAGCCAGAAAACCTCCTCCACTTTAGAAAAGATTTCAACAACAGCTTGCATTTATACAGCGCCTTTTAATATAGAAAAAAAAGTCCCAAAGAATTTCACAGAAGCATAAATCAGACAAAAATCTAAGCAGAACCAAAGAATGGGATATTAGCAGGGGTGAAGCTGTAAGGGGTTTTAGATCGCAGAGGTCTCTCTCTCTCTAGAGGCCTCTCTCTTGCACAGTAAAACCTTGAGTGGTTCGATCCACTCGCCCCTTAGATTCTGTACTCTGGACTTTGGGGCAGGAACTACAATGTAGAGAAAACTCTTGTAGATCAAGTTTGATGAAATGAAATGAAATTTTATTGCATAAGGTAACACAAATCAAATGCAAGCAGATAAGAGAGTACATGGGAGAGAAAAACACAAACAAATCATAACGACACAATACTAACTAAGGCAAATACAGGTATCTTGTACTCTACAAAAATCATTATGAAATAAGGAAACACACAGAATATCGAGGGACAACAACTCATGTTAATTGTACCCTTAAATCCACCCCCTTAAACCTATCTAGATCTGATTGTGAAGGGCCAGAAACATGCTCACCAATCCAACTAGGAAATGCAAGGTTTTGAACCAGTCTGCATTTGATCCTTTCAGGCGTTCCGTCTCCACGTGGATCATGGAGCCCCAGCGAGCTGCACCACACCTCTCTCCTGAGGTGGGGGTTGGGGCGGCTGGACACCGGCTGGTTCTGGCTGTCGGCGGGGTCGGGGATCGTCGGCTCGACCCCGGTCAGAGGAGCCTTGGGCTGGCTCCCATCGTTTCTTCAGTTTGTTTTTGTCTCTTCTCCCGAGTTGGGAGAAGGCCTCTCGTCTTCATCAACGGCCCGGGGTTGGTCGATGATCTCCCAATGTGTGACCCCGGGGCGGGGCGCCGGCTCGAGCGGTCTTCTTGATGGCGGCTTAGTCTTCTTCGTCTTCCTCCGATGGTGGAGAGGAGTTCGCTGATCTTCTCCCAAACCAGCTCCTCTTTACCAGCTATTCTCCAGCAACTCGCCTGTCTGACGACTGCAACTGTGACTTCACTCCAACTGTCTCCGCAACTGCTCAACTCTTGTTCCACTGCAACTCAGTGTCACTGTACAACTCCAACTCCTCCAATTATACTTTTCCTTCAGGAGCCTCCACTTCCCGCCCAAAATCAGGTTAGTCTTTGTATAACTTTTGGCGGGCTGGGAGCACAGCGGGGTAGTTATTATATTTTAAAATATTTTAGATGGCCGGTAAAGGCCCATCTCTGGTCTGGAATGACCTTCATTGTTTTTAATGTCCTGCTGATCTCATTATCTAGTCCTTGGTGTTCTCATGAATATGAAATTGTCCCCTTTTGTCTGGGTCAACATTTAGATGGCCTCTGTCTCCAGGCCGATCTTGACTGGATCTGCATCTAATCCATGTGGGGGTCTGGTTTCGTTCTCTCAAACGGCTTCCAGAACTTACTGTGGGTTGAATCCACAAAGCTGTCTGAAGATTCGCAGGAACCATTTTAAAGTGTCCCAATAAGCCAGTCACGTGGTATGGCGGCCATTTTGTATGCCCCTTTTTCTGGGCTTCTTTTAAAACAGTCTTTAAAATCATGGCCTCTCCTGCCATTTGACCCTTTATAATGTAAAGTTCAATTTTGCGAATCCTACAAAGCTTGGTCAAGGATATGGGTTTTACCGAGGGTCTCGGTAACATGAGGTGGAGGGGTTTAGGGAACAAATTCTAGAACCTGTGGCCTCAATGGCTGCAGGCACGGCCACCAATGGTACAACAAAGGGAGTGGAGGATGCATAAAAGGCCAGAGGCAGGGGAATACAGCATCGTCAGAGGGTTGGAAGTGGTTACAGAGATAGGGATGAATCAAGCCAGAAAGGGATCTAAACACAACGCTGAAAATGTTAAATTAACCGATGTAGATCAGCGAGCATATGGGTGATGGGCAAGTGAGACGTAGGTCTAAAATATGGATTGGACGCGAAAACGGGCACGGGGATCGCAATGTGCAATCTGCCCGTGCCCGTTGAAAGGAATGCAGGCAGCATGCGACCTTTAATACACTTCTGAGTGGCTGAACGCTCAGCAGGGGCCCCAAGTTCATGCGAGGCTAGTTCCAATTAAAGCTAGCCTGCACTACTTAAAGGCAGCCTGCACCTCTTAAAGGGGAGGTGCATTCTGCCTGCAGCAGCTGCTGGAACTGATTGTGGAGGCAAGTATGACTGAATAATGGCTCAACAGGCCAGAGAAAAGGCTTCAAGATTCTCAGACACAGCACTAGAAGCTTTAGTGCAGGGTGGAAGGGAGGAGATGGGTCCTTTATCCTCAGGGAGCCAGGATGCCCTCCAGACACGTACTGCGAAGGCAGTGGGAGCAGATAGCCGACGTGGTCAATGGCAGTAGTGTAGCCCCGAGGACCTGAATGCAGTGCCGAAAGAAGTTCAATGACGTCACACGAGTGGTCAAGGTGAGTGAATGCATCTTCAAATGCTGTCTCCCATCAACTGCACCATGAGCCTCACACACTGCTCAATGCACCACACCCCCATCACTCACCGACCAACAATCTCTATCAATCATGACTCATACCTTCACCTCACCCTCACACACTTACCACTGCTGCAAGCCTCACACCCACATCTCACACCTTGCACACAATGTCAGCTATTCAACCATGACAGGCACTTCACCCAAACACATTGCACCACACTCACTGACACCCACATCACCCAAACACAGTGAACCACACTCACTGACACACTTCACCCAAACACATTGCACCACACTCACTGACACACTTCACCCAAACACATTGCACCACACTCACTGACACCCACATCACCCAAACACATTGCACCACACTCACTGACACCCACATCACCCAAACACAGTGAACCACATCCACTGACACACTTTCCTCTCTCTTGCAGGGCAAGGTGGCTCATAACCGCAGGCTAGTGCAGGAGGAGCAAGAGGAGAATGATGGCATAGAAGAGACTCCATCACTCGATCTCACACTCGCAGGCATAAGCTCAGATAATGGCACTGCGCTTACTTTAGAGGGTAGTATAGAGGTGGGATCTGCACATGGTGAGTCACCGGGCACGAGTGGCCTGCAGCCAGAGCAGAGGGCAAGAGTAGCGCAGGTGCCAGCTCCCTGGAGGGTGAGGTCACACATAAGTTCTGCTGCAGAGGACTCAGATGAGGACTTCAATGGTGCGGCCTACAGAAGAAGGCTGATGGGCATGTGTGCACAGAAATGCTTGGTGCATTGGCAGGCCTGCCAGAAAGTCTGTTGTCACAGTCAAGGAGCATGGAGGAGTCTGGCATCAACTTTGCACAGGGATTTTAAAGAAGGGCAGGGGAGTTATCTCCAGTATCCTGGCCAATATTTATCCCTCAATCAAAATCACTAAAACAGATTATCTGGTCATTATCACATTGCTGTTTGTGGGAGCTTGCTGTGCACAAAGTGGCTGCCGCATTTCCTACATTACAACAGTGACTAAACTTCAAAAAGTACTTCATTGGCTGTAAAGCACTTTGGGACGTCTGGTAGTCGTAAATGGCGCTATAGAAATGCAAGACTTTTTAGGGATTTGCGCAGAGCTTGGAGCCCAAGATTTCCAGGATGGAAGTGATGGGCAACTTTATTAGTGCACTTGTGGACCCAACCACGATGCAGGGTCTGATGGCCGATGTCTCAGCTTCCATTGCAGCACAAGCGGAAGCCACCCAACGTCTGGGTGCTGCAGTGGAAGCTCAGACTTCTGTCGTGCAATCTCAGCTTGCTGCCACGCAATCTCAGCTTGCTGCCATCGTGGCTGTGTTTACCAGTGTTGAAAGGGGCTTACAGGGTGTCACAACAATCCAGCAATCTGTCCTCCAACAGATTATTAGGATTGCTGAGGCACTGCCCTGGTGGAGTGGCGATGGCTCCATGGAGCACGAACCTGCTATCCTCTGTCAGGATGACGGCATTCATCCTCCCACCACTGCCACTCCACCAGTGCCCTTGCTGCTACCCGTCAGCCATCCAGCCCAGACTGCTGCCACCCATGCTGAGGTGGTACAGTCTACAGCTGGGCCTTCTAGGCCCAGAACAGCTCGGGGTCGTCCTGTAAGGATGTCTGCAGTCTTGCCCACTGAAAGTCAGTAGTTTCCACCAGCCATACTGCACCCATTGGGGTAGCACTGCGTAGAAGCACTAGGACAGGAAAAGGCACACGGAAAACAGGCACTAAGGTAGTGCACAAGGGTAATTAGTTGACTTTGTCATGTAATATTGGATTGATTGATTTATAAATTTGGTTTGGAATGTTTTGTGGTGGCTTTCATTTCATTATTGTGGCCAAGAGGACGCTATGATGTTCCATGACAGGAATGGTAAGCAACAGTGATCTGGGGTTTCATTCAGGGAACAGGAGTCTGATGATGCCCTCCACAGTTTTAACTCCACAGTGTGCGTGTGATGGAAAGGACGGGTTCCCCGCCCGTAAGTCAGCCTGAATCACATGCTGGCTTCCAGTCATGTGGCGAATGCTGACCAGGAGGCCATAGGACCAGGTAGGTGCTGGGCCCAGGCTGGTGCCGGGGGTTGGGGAGAGGGGGTTCTAAGGCCGGGTGGGGGTGCTTCCATCCCCCAGGAGGAGTCCAATCCCCCGGGGGGTGGGGTACGATCCCCAACCCCGGAGCTGAGGGGTGGGTGGTGTTCCAGGCTGGGGGGGTGGGGGTCCGATCCCTGGGGAGGGGCAGGCTAATGGTGGGGGAGCTTGGGGGGCCAGGGGGAAGCACTCCTGCTCCACCTGGCCCACAAGATTGTTCCCCGAGGCTGAGGCCACCTCGTTGCAGCCACTGGGAATCCCGAGCCCCGGGATCCCTGGCCGCCTGCAGTAAAACCTGAAAAGCAAGTTAGAGCAGAGGCTTCAGGCCTCATTATCACATGTAAATTGCCAACCCAGCTCCTGGCAGCAGGTTGGCAGCCCGCCCCCCCTGTCCCGCCCGAGTGAAACATAAAAGTGGGCGGGTTGGGGTCGGGTTTTACATTTGTACAACCTTCACTTCCCCCCCACGTCTCCAAGCCACCCATTCTTACCTCTGAAAATTCCGGCCACTGATTAAAAATGCTTATTTTTTGTGATGGACCCATTTTCAGCTGCATTAATAAAACTGCATCAGGTTATCAATCTTAAATATATAAAGGAATATTTTACAATGCAAAATTTTTAAAAATTACTTTCTATTACGTTGCCCAATTGCGCTGGTTCATGGAAGATTTTATATTTGGTGATGTGCAAATGAATTTGAGCAGAAACTTGAGGGAAAAAAAAGCAATTCTGAAAACTAGTGCTATCTTGAGCGCAATTTGTGCCCGGATTGCCAATTGCGCCCAAAGTGGAAACTCATGTTTTGTATAAATGTGTGTGAATCCCACTGTAGTATTGAGAGACGGAGATTTAAGCTAAAGGAAGGGGAATACTTTCTGTAAGGGTTTATTGATTGGTGCTGTTGGAAAAACCAACCTGCTGTTTTACTGTGTCTCTGAGAGAACGAGAGCTGACCAGTTCTTGCCGGTTGTGTGTTTTATGACCCGTGCTGGATTGCAAGTGCCATGCTGGTCTCAAAATCAAACTTCTGTCTGCTGTAATTAATAACCTGAGTTTCCTAATTCTGTGTTGGCACACACTGAGCTGACCTCAAGGATAGATCGCTCGCCGATGTCCACTCAGATGCATACAGATACTTGTCATTGTGATCAGGAACCACAATTCAAATCTTTGCTAGTCCCTCGACAGGAGCCACCACTCCTGCTGTCCTGTCCATCGATTCCAGTCCTTACACTGCGACTCCTGCCTCCCTGTACTGCTGATACCCCTCCTCGCCATGACAGCTGGGTGGGTGACCTAGCACGCTGACCCTTTTACCTGTGGAATCGGCTTTGATGAAAGACGGGAGTGAAAAATCGGACAGGCTCCCTCTGCCTCGGCCCCAGACTGTACGATTCCTGTCGGGACATAAAAATCGGGGCAGAAGTGGGACAAATTCTCCCATTCATAAATAAACACCAAATGCTTCATCCCAGGGGTTCTCAATCTGGTTCAGAAATCATGTCAGAACACAGTTAGCTCAGTGCTGATTGGAGGAATTGAGATGTTCTTAAAATATTGGGAGGCGTTGGTGGGGGGGCGGGGTGGGGGAGTCAGAGGGTTTGGAGGTGTCGAGTGGGAGGTGTTCGATCGTGGCTGGGGCAGAAGCAGGTAAGCTAGATCCAGCAGGTAGGTGGAAAGGCACTTGAAAGGCCTCGCCTCCCTTTAGCTGCCGGGTTTCCCTGTTTTTCATGATTTTTAACATTTTTACATTCCATTTGACCCAAAACCACCTATTCTTTGGGGTTAAAATTCCCACCATAATGCCCATATGGTAAAGATGAAAAACTACCACATTTTCCCTGATAATACTGTACATATTGGTTCACATTCTACAATTACCAGCATGTAGCAGGACTAATGGACACAAACTTAATGCATATTGGCCCAGAAATTCGGGTCGGAGGCTTCCCGCGGGTGCAAGCCCCCGACCTGCAATTACCTTGCGCGTCGGCCGTTGTGCTGTGGGCCCGCGTGGGATTCCAATCCTGGGCCTCCTCTAACTGCCGGCGCGCAGTGCTTGCGTATCCCAGGGGCGCAGTTAGTTCAAAGCATCCCCTGGGATCACGTGGGCCATGGAGAGCCAATGGTAGCAGGGAATGCTTCATTCATAAGTTTGACAGGAGGGCTGTCAAACCTATAAATACTATATGCCCCAAAAATCACTAAAACCTCAAATAATTTTTTTTTAAATCACATTTTTAAAATAAACTATAAATTACATGAAATAACTATTTTAAACAATAATTTAAATCGTTGAAAAAAATAATTACATTTTCTAACGGGGCTAAAAATAAACTTACCTTTCTTTAAAGTATTTAAAAATAATAAACCTGTGGAAAAAATGTTTTAATTTTAATTAATTCACCACTTACCTGGAGTGGGCCTTTGGCGTAGCGGTAGCATCCCCGCCGCTGGGCCAGAAGGCGTAGGGTTTCGAACCCCGCTCCAGACAGTCCCAGCAAGTGGAGTCAGAGTTCCGGCTCTAAATTCTGGGTTGACATCCAGCGGGATACTTGCGTCCGTGGGTGTGGGTGGCCCCCACCCCCCTCGTATGGGTTGTGGGAGCCCGTAAAACCCTCCCGCCATAGGACTAACCACCCTAATGGCTGGTACGAAGATGGTTACGGTCACGGAAGGAGCGTTAATCGCGGCCAGAAATCCTTCCACCACTTCATACAGTTCCCCAAAGGGAACAGTATGAAGACACGTACGACGACGACCACTTACCTTGTTAAAAGCAGGCCTTGCGACTGCTTTTTATATGTCTAACTTCTGGAGACTTACCCTCCCGGGAAAACCTGGAAAAAAACCATAAGTTCAATGCGCACGTGCTGCCTCTCCCGCGCACGCGTTCCACCACTTAACCCCTTCTTTCAGGGGAACGGAAGTGCCGGTTTTCCGCGCATGCGCAGTGCATGCAGGAAACCAGCACTTCCATTGGGCTTACGGGTAAGTACCCCATGCGTACTCACCCGTGGAGACCCGAATTTCTGGGCCATTATATAATGCTCCATAAGCAAGATTATAAACATAGGGGTCGTTTAATATGCAGCTCAGTGAATAAAACAGCTAGTAGTGAAGGGGTTAGCAGTAGATCATTAAACAGAGTGACTCCCTATAGTGTGGCCTAAAGGTCAAAAATTCACCATCTGAAATCTCGCTGTTGCATTTGGATCCCATCCAGTCGGATTTACTGACGAAATATATAATCTAGCAGCACACTTTTCAGGACTCCTGGAATCTATCAATATTCACAGCTAATAGCATTAAAGGATTAAGCAGTTCAAAGAGAAGTCTTTTTTGCATATGTACTGGGGCCAAGAGCTTACGATGTACAGCAGTAATGCTGGGTTACCTTAGCAAATTTCCTGATCTCTTTCCAGCTCCTGCAGATGTGGAAGACACTTTTTGCTAGCTACTCCCATGTTTGCTGTCTAGTTTGACCAGGGAGTGGGGAGTGGGTGGAAAGAGTTAGTCTCATACAATGTCTGCATCCTCTGATTACTTCCAGGAGGCGTCCAATGTCTGATCTTTAAACCTGGCAAGCTAAACTCTGGTGCAATACATTGCACAGGGATTTTGCTTAATAACTATCTGCCTTAGACTTCAGCTGTTTAAATGGCACCTAATTGCAGTTCACAGCTGATCATGAAGATTATAGTTGCTATGGCCACAATCTTTCAATCCTCTTTCGATATGCCAGTGGTGCCAGAGGACTGAAATGTTGCAAATGTTACGCCCATGTTC
The DNA here is from genome assembly GCF_052327205.1 of Somniosus microcephalus. Lineage (NCBI taxonomy): Eukaryota > Metazoa > Chordata > Chondrichthyes > Squaliformes > Somniosidae > Somniosus > Somniosus microcephalus. The sequence goes on from NC_140988.1 coordinate 42,837,619, forward strand.
AAAAAAAGTTGAGGGAGAGATAAACCAGATAACTACAGGCCAATCATCCTAACATCGGTGTTGGAAAAAGCTCTAGAGACCATAATCCGGGTCAAAATTAGTTGTCACTTGGAAGAACATGGGTTAATAAATGGCTGCCAACATGGATTCATAAAAGGTAAATCATGTCTGACAAACTTGATTGAGTTCTTCAATGAAATAACGCAAAGCATTGATGAAGGTAGTGCGGTTGATGTTGTGGAGATGAACTTTCAGAAGGCGTTTGATAAAGTGCCATATAATAGGCTTGTTAGCAAAATTGGAGCCCATGGGATTAAAGAGGCAGTGGCAGTATGGATACAAAATTAGCTAAGAGACAGAGGGGGAAAAATTCAGTTGGTAGCGCCACCCATTAGCGCCTTAAGAGGGCGCTAAGTGGGGCACAAACCAACTAGTGCCTGGGTGCGGCACTGCCCACGCCTCCCACAAAATTCAGCAGGAGGTTAGTGGTGGCGCTTACCGGTAGCGCCCTGCGGCGCTGGCAATGACGTCATTGGTGTGCACAGCGCCCCGCTCATGCCCCTGCCACGATCTTCGGGAGCGCCCCCTGATTTACCACCGGGCGCTATGTCCGACAGGGTCAGGGGGGCGTACCTGCGGCCGGGGAAGCGCAATTTAAAGGCGAGGTGCGGGGCGCCCATTTTTGTTGCTGGCCGCCTGCCAGCACCTGCCTGCACTCCCGTCCCAGACCTCCTAAAACGCCCACCCCCGCGGAGTGCTGGCTGCGCTCCAAGAGCCCAGCACTTCTCTTGAGTGCCGGGCTCTTTTGCCTGCACTCCCGATCCCCGGGGGCCCAGCTGGGCCCCAGGTCGCGCTGCACAAGGCCCCTCCCCTTTAAGAAGGGGAGGAAGCCCTGCAATACCGCGGTGCGACGTGCCGCAGCGTGTGGCGCTGCAGCACATAGCGCCACGGTATTCACTGGCAGCGCCCCAAGAGGGAGGCGGGGCGCTTCCAGTAGCGCCCCGCTTCCCTCTTGGGGCACAACCACTCAATTTCTGGCGCCGGGGCGCTAATTTTTCCGGGGCGCTACTTTTAGCACCCCGGCGAAGTTAGCGCCTCAATTGGGGCGCTACTCAATTTTTAGCCCAGAAAGCAGAAAGTAGTGATGAATGGTTGTTTATCAAACCAGAGGGAGGTATACAGTAGTGTCCCCCAGGGGTTGATATTGGGACCACTGCTCTTTCTGATATATATTAATGATCTGGACTTGGGTAGACAGGGCATAATTTCAAAGTTTTCAGATGACGCAAAGCTTGGAAATGTAATAAATAATGAGGAAGATAGTAGCAGACTTCAGGAGGACATAAACAGACTGATGAAATGGGCAGACACATGGCAGATGTAATTTAATACAGAGAAGTGTGAGGTGATGCATTTTGGAAGGTAAAATAAGGAGAGGCAATATAAACTAAATGGTACAATTTTAAAGGGGGTGCAGGATCAGAGAGACCTGGGGGTTCACATACACAAATCTTAGAAGGTGGCAGGACACATTGATAAGGCTGTTAAAAAAAGCATACAGGATCCTTGGCTTTATAAGCAGTGGCGTATAAAAGCAAGGAAGTTATGGTAAATCTTTATAAATTACTGGTTAGGCCTCAGCTGGTGTACTGTGTCCAATTCTGGGCACCACACTATAGAAAGGATGTCAAGGCTTTGGAGAGCGTGCAGAGGAGATTTACAAGAATGGTACCAGGGATGAGGGACTTCCGTTCTGTGGAGAGACTAGAGAAGCTGGGATTGTTCTCCTTAGAGTGAGAGAAAGTTAAGGGGAGATTTAATAGAGGTGTTCAAAATTATGAGGGGTTTTGATAGAGTAAATAGGGAGAAACTGTTTCCACTGGCAGGAGGGTCAGTAACCGGAGGACACAGATTTAAGATAATTCGCAAAAAAAACCTGGAGGAGATGAGGAGAAATATTTTTATGCAGTGAATAGTTATGATCTGGAATGCACTGCCTGAAGGGTGGTGGAAGCACATTCAATAGTAACTTTCAAAAAGTAATTGGATAAATACTTGAAAAGGAACAATTTGCAGGGCTATGGGGAAAGTGTAGTGGAGTGGGACTAATTGGATAGCGCTTTTAAAGAGCTGGCACAGACCTGATTGGCCAAATGGCCTCCTGTGCTGTATGATTCTATAATTCTATGTTTCTTCTGTTTCAGGGACTTGCCCACTGTGTGGCAAGTGAAGTCCACATACTCGCAACAGATAAACCATGGGTTAAGCAGTTCAAAAATTGAAATAACCCTCTGTTAACCCTTCAGTGGCACACAAATAGCAAGTTTAAGACTATGTTTAAGCTTCTTAACACTATAACCATCTACTATTGGAGATGGAAACTTTGGCTGGGCCAAACAATAGCACCATCACCCTCCCTTATCACACGTGGCAAAGCAATGACCAGTACCTGCCGGTCACGGAGTCAATGGGGGCGATTTTCCCACTGGAGGCGGGTTTCAGTTTGGGTGGGTTTGAAACTCGCCTCCACTGATGGGAAAATTGCAAATTTTTGAAACCTATGATTGGCCACTTGATTTCAGAGGTGTGGGATGCCCTTGCTCAATTAGTGTTTTGGGACTGAAACCCACCTCTGTTGACAGCACTTTTCCAGTTTGATTTTATGGCTTCTTGCTCCCTTGGCTCATTCCACAGCATTTCTGCATCTCCTGCACCACCTCCAACATCTTTTGAGAAACCACTATGTCCAATTCCAAGGCAAGGGCCTACCCGAGGCCCTCGGATGAGGTGTTGCAAATGTTGTTGGAGGGAGTGACAGCTAGCATGGAGGTGCTCTTCCACTCATCTTGGAGGAAGAGGCCTGCCAAAGAAACCAAGGCTGGCAAGGGATATAACCTCCAGATCTGTGTGCAGATTGGGAGACTGTGTATTGATGAAATGCCATCCCTGTTGGAAAGCATTAAAATGATTTGAAGCCAAAATGTTGGCATTATGCCATCTGTTCTTTCGCCTTCGGCAGCTCCACATTGCGGGCACCGCCACACTTGCGTTGTCAGGTTGGTGGCCTGAGTGAAAGGAGGCCAGAGAGTCATGTCCATTGTCAATGATGTCCTAGGATGGAGCCAAGGACATGTGCCAACTTTGGCAACCTATGCAAATCTGGCCATGATAAGTTCATCCCTTGCATCCCGGGCAGCCATGTGCTCACATGCTGCCGCTGGTCGATACACCGGTGCTCTGACCTCCTCCTCCTCCAGACCCTCCTCCTCCTCAGAGGTCCATGCAGAAAGAAAACAAATGGTTCCCATGCTGCTTGTAGATGCCTCCTTTGGGAAAGCGCTCATTGTAAGCGGGGAGAGGGTCTTCCAAGGAGGTCCCACAGTTGATGGAGTCAAGCTGCAGCACCTCCGACTTCGGAAGGCCTTCTAAAAGTGCTCAGAGACCTTTTAAATCCAAGGTCTGGCACCTGCAAGTAATCCTTGCTGCAATAAACAATGTCTTGGTAGACCTGCAGCAGTGAGGAGGCCACCCACAAGTCAACCCATCAGGTTTACCTGGCGTGGTTTAGGAGGTGCGTGGATCACACCGAAAAGCTGGAAAAATCACAAGGGCCTCTCAAAATAGGCTTAGAGAGGCCCTTAACGAGCATTTAAGGATCTTTAATAGCGCAATGGCCAGCTGGAGGCGGGAGCGTTTCCCAACCTCCAAAACCGGCACCGGCAAAATCCCGCGGAGGCGGGTTGGAGGCGGGTTCCGAACCCGACCTCTTTGAATCTGATTTTCCCGCCTTTCCCATCTCCAAACCCGCCTCCTCCGACGTCAGAAAATCACCCCCAATGAGCTGAAGTTATACCAAGCATAACTGTGATTTTCCATGAGAGGAAATTAAGCTTGTCGGAGCTCATTCGCAGAATGGATGAGTTTATGGAGACTAAAAAAGATCGAATTCAAACTCTACACTCCCGCCTCTTTCATGATCAAGAATGGAAACCCTGTCTGATGTTTTTTGAGGTCAATTGTAGCACCTCAACTGCTGGCCCAGCTGAGGTTAACTAACCCAGGACAACCTAGAAATCTGCAGGCTTGTAATCTGTATGGTTTACTTCCAAGTCCTCACCCGCTAGGCCAGACTTCAATGAAGAGTAAAATCGAGCTGGGTGTAGAACTGCTCGCAACTGGGAAACCCAATTTGTAATCTTACAGTCTTAATCTTAACTGCCTCTTGGATTCAGAACCCATGAACCCTGCGTTGACTCTTTGGGCAAGGTTTACCAGTTACCATCAGGCCTTCTCTGGGAAAGAAAACTGCCTAGGAAGGGTCAGCCTATTTTCCCTCTCCTCCTTTACCCCCTCCCAACCATCCATTGAACTAAGGAGGAATCGCTGGAGTTATCCACACATTAGATTGTCTCATTTTCTGAGCCAGGAAGGAATAGCAGGGGTGGTGGGATAACAAAGAAAAGTAGAAAAAACATTGTTTTCAAAATGTATCCCAAAATAATTAGCTGTCAATAAATCAATTGAAATAGAATCCTCTTTTACTGTGATATTAATCTTGATTTTTTTTCTTTAATAGGTTGTGGTTTGCATTTGGAGCCTCCTATTATTTTCATGTGCTTCTTGCAGTTTTTGCAGCTGTGATTTATGTTGTGGGAACTGTACACATCGATAGGGCACGAAACAGGGACAATGCAACTATCCTGTCACAGATTTGTAAGTGTTTTATTGCATAACAGTGATACTTTCAGAATTTTACACAAAAATGACTTAAAACAATTCTGAATTTTTCTGAAACATGCAGAGGGAAAGACTCTAGCAATGAAGAGCAGCCATTAATAATTCAACCTATACTGAAACATTTAGCTCGTGAAAGTGCACATAGTGCGTAATGAAATCAAGAATAACTCAGTGCAGCTGAATTAGAGTTTATTTCAAGTGTGTGAAAGATCACGGTCAATTAATTATCTGCCTTTTACAGCGAGAGAAAGAAACTTCCGTATATATGATATTGTTGGAGTCGCTAGAAATCAACAGGCTCTGAGACTTTTGTTGCAGCAAAGGCAAAACGCGTGTTACTTTATTCACTCTCCATGAGGACTGAGGATCTCAGCCTTGTTGCAGGGCTATGATGTCATCACGCTACCGACGCATGACGTCATCACGCTACCGACGCTCTTAAAGGGACCCTGCCCTAATAACCCAACCAAGTACGTACATATAACCACATTGGCTATACATTGTGAATTGTGTTATTGTCCCTATGTGGTCTCCGCCACATACGAACCCCCAGAGTTCACTAGCAATGGCAATGTCAGTCGTTGGGAGGGCCGGATCACACGGTCAGAACGGCTCCTCAATTCCGGGGCAGGGACCGGGGGGTTCGTTGGAGGGACCTCGGGCGCTCGGTGGTGGACTGAGGGTGCAGAAACCGGAGGTCGGCCCCGCCTCGGTGGCTGTGCCAACTCAACGGGTCGGTCCAGATCCAGGTGGGCCGGCTTAAGACGGTCCACGGAAATGCAGTCCGGCTTACCGCCGACATCCACTACAAAGGTCTTGTCCCTGGTTTCCAGGACGCGGAATGGTCCATCGTAGGATGGCTGAAGAGGTCCCCGGTGGGCATCATGGCGGACGAAAACGTACTCCGCCGCACGAAGGTCGAGTGGAACGTGGGACTGCGGGAGGCCGTGCTGCGACGTGGGCACCGGCGTGAAAACCTTGGCGTTGTCCAGAAGGTCGGACCGCTGACGGGTTGCGGACCAAGGTTCCGTTGCGTTGGGGACAAAATCCCCGGGAACCCGCAGCGGCTGTCCGTAGACGAGCTCGGCAGACGAGGACTGGAGGTCCTCCTTGGGGGCGGTCCTGAGTCCCAGCATGACCCACAGGAGTCTGTCGATCCAACTGTCATCCCGGTGGCTGGCCCGGAGCGCGGCCTTCATGGAGCGATGAAACCGTTCGCACAGTCCGTTAGCCTGAGGGTGGTATGCTGTGGTGCGGTGGAGTCTCAACCTGAGGCCTCGGACGACAGCGTTCCAGAGCTCCGACGTGAACTGGGGCCCCTGGTCGGAGGAAATGTCAGATGGGGCGCCGAACCGGGCGACCCAAATACTGATGAACGCCCAAGCCACATCGGCGGGCGTCATTGAAGACAGCGGGATGGCTTCCGGCCATCGGGTGGTTCTGTCGACCATTGTGAGGAGGTGGGTGAACCCGCGGGAGGGCGGCAGGGGCCCCACCAGGTCCACGTTAACATGGTCGAACCGCCTCTCGGGCACCGCGAAAGGCGCCAACGGGGCCTTAGTATGGCGATGCACTTTCGAGCGTTGGCATACCACGCAGGTGCTGGCCCAGTCGCGAACGTGCTTCCTAAGCCCGTGCCAGACGAACTTAGCTGCCACCAGCTTCTGTGACAGCTTCCTGCCCGGGTGGGAAAGATTATGGATGGCGTCGAAAACTTGCCATCTCCACCCGTCAGGAGTGTGGTGCCGGCATTGTCGAACGTGGCGTCGGCTAGTTGAAGGCCCATGACCACCGTCCTGCAGGCCTGGACGTCCGGGTCGGAGGCCTGGTCGGCTGCCATGCGGGTGTAGTCGATGCCGAGGTGTACGGCACTGGTGACGGCTCGGGAGAGACAGTCGGCGACGGGGTTGTCCTTCCCAGCCACATGCTGGATGTCCGTTGTAAACTCTGAGATGAAGGCCAGCTGGCGTTGCTGACGGGCCGACCATGGCTCAGAAGCTTTGGCTATGGCGAAGGTCAATGGTATGTGGTCCACGAACGCTGTGAACGGGCGAGCCTCCAGTAGGAAACGAAAGTGTCGGACGGCGAGGTAGAGGCTGAGAAGCTCGCGATCGAAGGTGCTGTACTTCCGCTCGTTGGGGCGGAGCTGCCGGCTGAAGAAGGCGAGTGGCTGCTAGATGCCGTTGACCCACTGTTCATGGACGGCGCCGACCACATAGCCCGAGGCGCCGGTGGTGAGAGCGATCGGTGCATCTGGTAACGGATGCGCCAGCATGGTCGCATTAGCCAGGGCCCTTGTCGTGTCCGTGAAAGAATTGGCCATCTCCTCGGACCAGTCGACGGCGAGCTTGTCGGGCTTGCCTTTGAGGGCCTCGTCAAGGGGCCGCATAAGCTGGGCTGCTCGGGGGACGAAGCGATGGTAAAAGTTCACCATGCCCAAAAACTCCTGCAGGGCCTTCACGGTGAGGGGTCGCAGGAAGTCCATCATGGCCTCCACTTTCGATGGCAGTGGCACCGCCCCGTCCTTCGTGATGCGGTGCCCGAGAAAGTTGATCGAGGACAGCCCGAACTGGCACTTGGCCGGGTTGACGATTAGGCCGTGCTGGCTGAGGCGTTGGAAGAGAGTCCGAAGGTGCGACACATGCTCCGTCTTGGAGGCGCTGGCGATGAGGATGTTGTCCAGGTATATGAACAGGAATGTCAGGTCCCGTAACACGGTGTCCATTAGGCGTTGAAAAGCCTGGGTGGCGTTTTTGAGGCCGAATGGCATGCAGAGGAATTCGAACAGCCCGAACGGGGTGATCACCGCGGTTTTCGGGACGTCCTGCGGCCGGACAGGGACCTGGTGGTAACCCCGGATGAGGTCCACTTTCGAGAATACCACTTTCCTGGCCAGGCGGGCGGAAAAGTCCTGGATGTGTGGAATCGGGTAGTGGTCGGGGGTCGTAGCATCATTGAGGCGCCGGTAATCGTCGCACAGGCGCCACCCGCCACCTGGTTTCGGAGCGATGTGGAGGGGCGAGGCCCACGGACGGTTCGACCGGCGGATGATGCCGAGGTGCTCCATGGTGTCGAACTCGGCTTTAGCGATGGAGAGTTTCCCCGGGTCGAGGCGCCGAGCACGGGCGTAGACGGGTGGACCGGTGGTCGAGATGTGGTGTTCTACCCCGTGTTCGGTGGCGGCGGACGAGAACATGGGTTTCGTGAGGTCCGCGAACTTGGCGAGGAGGCGGGAAAACTCGTCTGAGGCCGAGAGTGCGCTGGACAACTTCGTCGTGCTGGACCCGCTAAGGGAACACGGGAGCGAGCTGAAAGTCTCAGCGTTGATGAGACGTCGGTTCTTGACGTCCACCAAAAGGCCATTGTCGCAGAGGAAGTCAGCGCCGAGAAGGTGGGGTGGACACTTTTGCTGTGACAAAGTCCCAGGTGAACCGCTGCCCGCCAAAATAAAGCGCCATGCTCCGTTTGGCGAAGGTGCGGATGGAACTGCCGTTGGCAGCTTCGAGGACGGGGCCGTGGTTCCCCCCTTGCATGTCTATGGTTGACGCGGGCAGGACGCTCACCTGGGCACCCGTGTCGCAAAGAAAACGACGTCCGGAGTCGGTGTCCGTAATAAATAACAAACTGCCTGAACGGCCGACAGCCATAGCAGCCGACGAGTGGTCTTTCGTTTGTTTCGACGCGGGAAAACTGCACGGGGGCCGGCACTTCCTGGCTTTGGGGCCGAACTGCGCGTGGTAGAAGCAGAGGCTTGGGGGCTGCCGCCGTTGGGCTGTATCGGTGGGGGCAGGGCTCCACGTGGCCGTGCAGTACTGTTGCCCGGCAGAGAAAAATTTGACGGCCTCCTTGGCCAGGTCACGGAAATCGGTAATGGAAGAGTTGGCTAAAGCCTACTGTACCTGACCTGGCAGCTGTTGAAGGAACAGTTCCTTGAAGAGGAAGCACAGCCTGTGTGTGCCCAGGAGGGCCAGCATGTGGTCCATCAGCTCCGAGGGCTTGGAGTCGCCAAGCCCGGGTAGAGAGAGAAGCCGGCGTGCGCGCTCGGCTTCAGTGAGTCCAAAAGTTTCTAAGAGATGCGTTTTCAGCGTTTTGAATTTGTTGAGCTCCGGGGGGGTTCTGAGCAGGCTCATGACTCTGGCCGCGGTGGAGCTGATGAGAGCAGAGACGACGTAGTAGTACCTCGTGTCATCCGTGGTGATGCCCCGGAGTGCAAATTGAGCCTCGGCCTGGGCGAACCAAGCGACAGCCTGTCGTTCCCAAAACTCGGGTAATTTGATGGAAACACCGTTCGTCGCCATTTCAGATGCGGTCTTTGGAATCGTCCAAAAGAGCAGCGGGGTCACCAATGTTGGAGTTGCTAGAAATCAACAGGCTCTGAGACTTTTGTTGCAGCAAAGGCAAAACGCGTGTTACTTTATTCACTCTCCATGAGGACTGAGGTTCTCAGCCTCGTTGCAGGGCTATGACGTCATCGCGCTACCGACGCATGACGTCATCACGCTACCGACGCTCTTAAAGGGACCCTGCCCCGATAACCCAACCAAGTACGTACATATAACAACATTGGCTATACATAGTGAATTGTGTTTAGGTACATATAACCACATTGGCTATACATTGTGAATTGTGTTATTGTCCCTATGTGGTCTCCGCCACAATATAATAAGGAGTTATTCTTTTCAGTATATGTGTATTATAAATGTGTCTGAGGCATAAGGGTAACTTTCAACTTCGGCAGGGGCAGAAAACTGGAGGTATCCGATCGGTCGCCTGTTATACACCCCGCCTGATTTTCCTTTTCATTGGGTGGGTGCATTGTGGTGCAGTAGCAGTGCAACTCTGTATATGCTTCACTCCCCAGGTATCCAGTTTTAATATTAAAGTGAACATACAAGTTTCCACCACCTTGTAATATTAAAAAGGTTTCCAACAAAATTTTTAAACTTCCCTGGTGCAATTTCAAACCTCACCTTTGCACTAGCCTGGAATTATACTGCAGCTGTTGCAAATCCAAAGCACAATGAGATGGCCTCTTGGCAAGAATATCACTTGTGTTCGGTGCGCAATCGCTCTGCAGCCTTTGACACGGGTGACTACATCATCCTCCTCCAATGCCTCTCCACTGTCATCCAGCTGAGTGAGACTACCCTCACCTGGTTCTACATTTACCTATCCAGTCGTAGTCAGAGAATTTCCTGCCATGTCTTCACTTCCCGCCCCTGCACCATTACCTTTGGAGTTCCCCAAGGATCTGTCCTTGACCCCCTTCCTATTTAGCTATGTGCTACCCCTTGGTGACATCAACCAAAGACATGACATCAGGTTCCGCATGTACGCTGCGACACTGGCTCTACCTCACCACAATCTCTATCGACCCCTCCACAGTCTCTGCGTTGTCAGACTGCTTGTCCGACCTTTAGTCCTGGATGAGCTGCAATTTCCTCCAATTAAACATTGAGAAGACCAAAGCCATTGTCTTCCGCCCCTGCCACAGACTCACTTCCCTCACCACCAATTCTATCCTCTTTCCTGGTCACTGTCTCAGACGGAAACAGATTTTTTGCATCTTATTTGACCCCAAGCTGAGCTTCTGACTCCATGTCCTCTCCATCACAAAGACCGCCTACTTCCACCTTCGCAGCATCACTGGTCTCCGCCTTTGCCTCAGCTTATCTGCTGCTGAAACCCTCATCCATGCCTTTGTTAACTCCAGACTCAACTATTCCAAAATACTTCTGGCCAGCCTCCCATCTTCGACCCTCCATAAACTTGAGCTCATAAAAAAAACTCTGCTGCCCATATTCTAAAACGCATCAAGCCCCACTCATCCATCACCCCTGTGTTCGCTGAACTACATTGGCTTCCGGTCCACCAACGCCTCAATTGTAAGCTGTTGAGAGTGACAAATAGAGCGGAGTTATTTTGGGTATTCCCATTCTTCCACCATCTCAGCTTCTGCTCTTGTTTGCAATGAGATTTAATTACCAAGAGATTTCTAGAACTTGTATTTATATAGCGCCTTTCACGACTTCAGGATGTCCCAAAATGCTTTACAGCCAACAAAGTACTTTTGAAGTGTAGTCACTGTTGTACTGTAGGAAAGGCAGCAGCCAAAATTGCCCACAGCAATGAATAAATGATAAGATCATAATTTTTTAGGTGTTGGTTGAGGGATAAATATTGGCCAGGACACTGGGTAAACTCCCTTGCTCTTCTTCAAATCGTCCCATCCGTTCTTTTATAGAGAGGGCAGACAGGGCCTCGATTTAATGGCACCTCTGACGAGTGCAGTATTGAGGGAATGCTGCACTAAGTGCCAGTCTAGATTATGGGCTCAAGTCTCTGGAGTGAAGCTTGAACCTACAACCTTCTGACTCAGAAGACAAGAGTGCTATCATTGAGCCAAGGCTGACACTATAGAACATGCAAGAGAAAATAAAGATGGAAATTGATTTCTTCGCCTGCAAAATGTTCCTTTTCAACATTATTATATTAAAACTGTGAACTGTTTAATAAAAATTAGACTTCCGTTTATAGTCCCAGTGATGCAGCACACTGGTGCAGTAATGTGCAACACTACAAAATTATCTTTGGTGTTCCTGATCTCAGCTGGAGCATTTATTGGAATTGGCAACGGGAGTAAGGTGTTACCCCATAGGGAAGGAAGAAAAATAGTTGGAGGAGACAAACTAGTCCTTTCTCACATAGTTCCTATTCGTTGGTTGCAGAAGAAGATTATCAGAGACCCAGAAACAGGCTCTCTCAAACAGGGACTAGTGAATTGAATGAGAGTGTTTGTGCAGTGGGAGAGGAGGAATAGTGAACCTACCAAAATGAAGACAAAGATGGCGAATAAACCTAAATGATTGTTGGTGCGCTAATGTAATTCAGATTCTCTGGAACAATGGCCCAGATTTTGCATAGATAATAACGGTGAGGCTAACAGCGCTCACTGTTATAACAAAGTAAATCGGACAGCAACTTCTGACATCCACACATGTGCAGTAAAACACGGAAATCCGTAACTTGCTGTCAGAGATACCCTGCTCCTCCATAGGGTGCGCTATAACAATCCTCGCCAATAGACTCGGCACTGAAATCAATGCAATGATGTGAAGTTAGGGTGCTTGCCCACTAGTTCCCCACTAAAGATGCCAGGAAGCATTAGGACTGGTACATTCAGGAGTAAGTAAATTTTTAACGGCGTGTTAAGATACAATTACTGCCAAACAATCTCTCTGGTCCTGAAAATTTAACTTTACAAGTATGGAGTCTCATTCCTTCAGAAGTTAATAATGTTGGAGATTTTTTTTAAAAATTAAATTTAAATTAATTTTTTTCTGTCTCTCTTTTATCGCTCTTTCTTAATCCCATATGTCTTTCCCAGTCTTTACTTTGCTTTCTGTACATGTATAATGTAGGGGGTATGATTAAGAAGTTTGCAGATGATACAAAAATTGGCCGTGTGGTTGATAGTGAGGAAGAAAGCTGTAGACTGCAGGAAGATATCAATGGACTGGTCAGGTGGGCAGAAAGGTGGCAAATGGAATTCAATCTGGAGAAGTGTGAAGTAATGCATTTGGGAAGGGCTAACAAGGCAAGGGAATACACAATAAATGGTAGGATACTGAGAATTGTAGAGGAACAGAGAGACCTTGGAATGAATGTCAACAGATCCCTGAAAGTAGCAGGACAGGTAGAAGGTGTTTAAGAAGGCATATGGGATACTTTCCTTTATTAGCCAAGGCATAGAATATAAGAGCATGCTTGAACTGCATAAAACACTAGTTAGGCCACAGCTAGAGTACTGCGTACAGTTCTGGTCAGCACATTACAGGAAAGATGCGATTGCCCTAGAGAGAATACAGAAGAGAGTTACAAGGATGTTGCCAGGACTAGAGAATTTTAGCTATGAGGAAAGATTGGATAGGTTGGAGTTGTTTTCTTTGGAACAGTGGAGGCTGAGGGGAGATTTAATTGAGGTGTATAAAATTATGAGGGGCCTAGATAGAGTGGATAGGAAGGACCTATTTCTCTTAGCAAAGAGGTCAATAACCAGGAGGCATAGATTTAAAGTAATTGGTAGAAGGATTAGAGGTGAGTTGAGGAGAACTTTTTTCACCCAAAGGGTGGTGGGTGTCTGGAACTCACTGCTTGAAAGGGTGGTAGAGGAAGAAACTCTCATCACATTTAAAAAGTACTTGGATATGCACTTGAAGTGCCGTAACCTACAAAGCTACGGACCAAGAGCTGGAAAGTGGGATTAGGCTGGATAGCTCTTTTTCGGCCGGCACAGACACGATGAGCCGAATGGCCTCCTTCTGTACTGTAAATTTCTATGATTTTATGATTTAAATCTAATTTATACTTCCTGATTTAGACTCTGTGTGGCTCAGTGAGGATTCTTCAATCTGATTGGTTGAAGAGACTGCTCACAAACACCTCAGATCCCCTGTGATTGGTTGAAGAGACTGCTCACAGACACCTCAGATCCCCTGCAAAGGGCACTGTGCTGGATCAGACACCAGATTAGAGCAGGTCTCCACTCAAAAGCCTGAGAAAACCTTGTGGGCAGCTTGTCGTTCCTTCGCCGCTGACCACATAATCTGGGCCATTCTCTCTGGATAACATTCAATGTAAGAGGAGACCCAGGATTGTAATTATTACAGTATGCTTGGTCACATCAGGTGGCCCTCTAGTGTTCAATTACCAATCTGCAAGTACAATATTATATATATATATATATCAGATTTAATATTTCTATGATAAATTGAAGATGACATCATGCAAAATTAGCCACACAACTGCACAGAAACTGCTGTTTAAAGAGTGTTCTGGTAGGTGATACAATTTTGACCTGTTGGACTGTTGGCGTGAAGGCTTGGCAACTGCTGGAAAAGTCTGTGTTTTTTTTCTTATTAGAGCAATCCCAGAGGAACCAAAGAATTTGCTTTCAGTATAATCTTTCTAATCTAAGGTTTCACTTCATCCTGCTGCCTCTGAAACGTGTGGGTGAGAGGAAGACTATGACACAAGAGCAGTAAGTTCCAATATGAAATAGTAGTGAATAGATGATCTTAAAGCCATCACTTAATATTAATGTCCACAGCTTATTCAGCAAGTAAGCTTTTAATTACTGGGTGCTTGCTGTTATTTAATTACTGGGTGTTTGCTGTTATTTTAATTGTTACACGGCATGCATTATAAATGCTCATGATTTTGTATTTTGAAAATTTTAACAATGTCACAGACTCAAATTTATTGAGGTCATTGTTTGGTGCAAATAATTAAGTTTGCTTTTTGACCTTTTACGCACCAAAGGTAAGCTGAGCCCTTAGACTGGAAACTGCAGGACTGGTGTATAAATGGTCAGCGTAGTTGTCTGAAATTCCTCTCTCTATTTTTGTAGAGGCATTAGTCAATTTAAAAATAAGTATGTTACGTCCTCTATAATTAAGTTGAGAGGAATTTCAGATGAACATGATAAGTTTCGACATGCTTTATCCCATACTGTTAATCAAGGTCAATTTTTACTATGGCCTTTTATCAAGGCCCTTTGTGTTTTGAATGATCAGATTGTTGTGTTTATGAAGATTGCCACTGCGAGTGATTTTAAGAAATCATGGGCCGGATATTCCGATCCCTACGGGTGGGTACGCGCTGAGTACCCACCCATAGGGACATCGGAAATGCCGGTTTTAGGCATGCACTGTGCATGCGCTGGAAACCAGCATTTCCGATCTGTCAAGAAAGTTCTTGACAGATCCTCCGGCTGCGCTGGAGCAGGGGCTCTGCGGGCGGAGAGTTCCGCTTTTTGGAGACCCTCCACCCACAGAAAACTCTTACAATTCTTGCTTTTACCAGGCGTAAGGCCTGCTTTTACCAGGATAAGAGTTGAAAAAAAGTTTGAAAAAAAATAATTTTTCCACTGATTTATCATTTAAAAATACTTTAAAAAAAGGTAAGTTTATTTTTAGCCCCGTAAAAAACTTTAATTATTTGTTTTGTTTAAAATAGTTAATTTATCGTACTTTCAAGTCATTTTAAAAATGTGATTTTTTTCCAAATTTATTTAATGCTTTACTATGTTTTGGGGGTGATCTCCATTCATATATTTGACAGGTCTTCTTGTCAAAATGTATGAAGGGAGATTCCCTTCCGTGATTGGTTCCCCATGGCCCACGTAATCCCAGGGACGCTGCAAGCTACCTGCGCCTCTGGGATACGTGGGCCCTGCGCACCGGCAGTTTGGAGAGGCCCAGCATCGGAACTGTGCGTCTCCCGGGAGCCCTCAGGTAAGGGTGCAGATTTTTCCAGATCGCAGCCCTCCGCCCGCGGGAGGCTTGCGATCGGAATATCTGGGCCCATGTAATTTGTCAGTAACAAAGGAGATGGTATTGGTTAATCGATTTTGGAAATGGAGGATGCAAATGATCATTGGAGCGATTGACAAAAGCAATGTAATTTCATACACTGGATATGTAGCAACGTAACTGGAGGCAGTATAGAACCCGGATAGGGAGAATGTTGTTTTGTCAGTCCTTCTCCTCTTGACCCCCCACCTCAATATATTACATGAAGTGGTGCTCATACAAGATGATTTCACAACAGTTCTCAGCCAATAAGAAACATTCTTTACATTTGCATAGCATCAAAAAAGACCAAAATCAACCGAGAAATCAGCTTTCTGTGCCACCTTTATTCCAGCCAGACCGCCAAGTTACAGGCTGGCTACTGGGCCACAAGGCTATGCCCTCCAAACATGGTTCATGACTCCGGTCAGGAACCTGGGCACAGCTGCAGAGCTAGTCTACAATGAGAGCCATGCCACCACAAGGAACGTGATCGAGCAATCAATGGCCGTGCTCAAGCAATGCTTCTGTTGTCTGGACCGTTTGGGACTACACCCGAGCGGGCATCCAGATTTGTGGCCAGCTGCTGTGTGCATCATATATTCCATCATGAACGACCAGCTCTTATCACTGCCTGGGCAACAAGAAGTGCAGCAGGAGGAGGAGCAGGAGCGGCATCGACCACCAGTGCCCCTAGCTGCCAGAGCTCTCGTGACCAGCTCATCAAAGAGCGCTTCACATGAACCATTCATCCTTTCACCAATACAACAAGTCCCACAATCCTTACCTCAGCCCTTACTATCACCATCCGATGGCCTTCCTTCTGTCCAGACTTATGGGTCTTGACCTTGTAGTGTATGTACTTTGAAGAAGGAACTATATTCTGCAGCCCCTGTGTACTGCAGTACCAGTAGTGACCACCCCTGTATATAAGCCTGTGTAGTAACTTTGTATAGTAGTTCCAGTTTTGTCTCCATTCAGTAAACACCTGTTATAACCAACTCCTGCAGTCCGTGTCTCAATTACACATGGACGTTACAGACCTCACTTCACTACAAAGACCAACACCAAATCCAGAACAAAAAATAAATTTATCAAACAGCTCAATTCCATCTCTAGCTGTTAACAGAAATAATTATGAATCATCCTTGAACCTAGAAGGACAAGAGCAGCAGGCGCAAGGGAACACCACCACCTCCAAGTTCCCCGCCAAGTCACACACCATCCTGACTTGGAAGTATATCACCGTTCCTTCATCGTCACCGGGTCAAAATTCTGGAACTCCCTCCCTAACAGCACTGTGGGAGTTCCTTCACCACATGGACTGCAGCGGTTCAAGAAGGCGGCTCACCACCACCTTCTCAAGGGCAACAAATGCTGGCCTTGCCAGTGACGCCCACATCCCATAAACGAATAAAAAAGAAAATCAAATTGAGACAAATGTACAAGAGCAATATAAAGTTATGGGACAACATTAAAGCAATGCAATAAAAACAGAAAATGCTGGAGATACTCAGCAGGCCAGGCAGCATCTGTGAAGAGAGAAAAAGAGTTAACGTTTCAGGTCGATGACCTTTCGTCAGAACTGGAAAAAAGCAGGAAATGGAACAGATTTTTAAGCAAGTGTAGGGGCTGGGAAAGGGGGGAGGGGATGAAAGAACAAAAGGGAAGGTCTGCTTTTTTCCAGTTCTGACGAAAGGTCATCGACCTGAAACGTTAACTCTGTTTTTCTCTTCACAGGTGTTGCCTGACCTGCTGAGTATCTCCAGCATTTTCTGTTTTTATTTCAGATTTCCAGCATCTGCAGTATTTTCTTTTTGTATTAAAGCAATGCAATACTGCCTCAATTTCTGTTCACTGTAACTTTAATATTTTATGAATGGAGACTAATACAAATTTCAAGTCTACCCTCTCAGGTAATTGTTACTGGTCTTTCCCACAGGGGACCCTGCATCCTTTACAACAAGGAGTTTGCATTAACTACCCAATATCTAGGTGTGCAGTAGAGTGGTTCAGGGCCTGTAACAAAGAGATGCTCTTGCTATAGGGACTGGATACCTTAATCCTCTGCACATGTTCTCACAAGCACTGCTTCAATCTTCTGAAAGGCAGACTGATTAACAATTCGGTGAGCTGAAGGCAGGTACAAATCACTAAGCAGTTTTATTTCCCAGTCAATAAATGAACACATGGAATAACAGTTAGAGCAAATCTCACCTTACTTCAACATAACTTCTTATAATAAAGAACACGTTCATGCTGACCTGTTTAACTGGCTAAATAATGTTTGATTTTGATCAGCCCCATTACTGAATCAGACCAGGCTTGTCATAGGCCTGGTCAGCTCTCTTAAGGTAGACTGGCCAAGGTCCTACTTTGCCTCTCCCAGCTGAAATTACCAATTGACCTTGACTGTGAATTTGCCCATTTCCTTTGTCTTGTCTCTGGACAAGAAGTTTGGCAGTTTGACCTCTGCCTCCTTCCCTGTCCAGGGGTTGGTCAGTTGATCTGCCATTTAATCCTGCTACCATTGCCCCGTTGCTGCCCCAGATGTGGGCTCCTTAAAAATAATTCCTGCTATTGCCACAATGAATAGTGATACCCCAACACAATGGGGGAGAAATTCGTGTTTGTGAGCTAAAGTTGCCTGTGATAAGCTAATGGCCACAACGCTAACAGAGCAAAATTGGTCTGGGGGGCATGGAGATTGGTGGCGCAGTGCTTGCCTTCCGTGCAACGCCAGCCAGGTGGCATTGCTGGAGGTTTCCAAGGCAAAGTTTCTGTGCAGAAGTGGCGTTCGAGCTTCCCACAGCCTCTGGTATTAAGGCTGTGGAACTAGCAAGGAATTGTGGGTAATGAAGAGGTCTGAGAATTAAAGGGGCCATGCACACTGATGCAATACATATTGGGCCAGAAATTCGGGTCCAAATGCGTGAGTATGGTCTGGGTACTCACGCATCTGGCCGGATGAAATGCCGGCGTTCAGGAAACATCGCGCATGCGGGGAACGCCGGCATTTCCAGTCCTCTGAACGAAGGGGTTCAGAGGCACAGCGCGCGCGACTGCACAGGCAGTGCGTGCGCAGTGAAATTCCCTTTTTTTTTCAGAGTTGCGCGTGTGTAAAGGCCTCCGGTTTTTACGCGAGGAAAAAACAAGTGTAAGTACTTAGTTTTACAGGTAAGTGGGCTTTTAGTACAATTTAGAATTTTTTTCCCCACAGGTTTGTTATTTTTAAAGAATTTACAGCAAGGTAAGTTTAGTTTTAGCCCCGATTTTTTATAAAAAAAATTTTTTCAAATTTTAAAATTGTTTAAAATAGTTTTTCATAGTTATTTATGGTTCATTTAAGTATTGCAATGTTTTTTTTAATTTTCTTTCAGGTTTAAGTAGTGTTTTGGGGCCAGCAGTTTTCATGAGTTTGACAGCTCTCCCTGTCAAACTTATGAATGAACTTTTGCAACCTCCCATTGGTTGCCCAGTGCCCACGTGATCCCAGCCGGCTCATCGCACTAAGTACGCCGCTGGGTCACGCACGCACAGCGCGGCAGGACCTCAAGCTGGCCAGTGAGGGGAAATGCATTGCGGGCCAGGATTTAAATGTCAGCGCGCCGGGTAAGTGCTCATTGGGGGCTTGCACGCGCGGCAAGCACCCGACCCGAATTTCTGGCCCATTAAAATGAAGTGAAACAATGCAGCTTTCAGCCCTTTCTGCCTTTTAAAAAATATTTAACATTAAAAAGAAGTCCCAAATGTGAATATTCAGCTCTTAAAGCTGAATTACCTTCCTAACCTCAACAAATGGAAAAACTGCCTCAGCACTAACACAAATGGCTCAGTAAGCCAGGGAAGGGGCACCCAGGGTCTCGCACACAGCACTCCAGCTTTGTGCAGGGGGTCAACACTGCAAGACAGGCCCTCTATCCACAAGGGCCAGGAGGTCCTCCAGAAAGAAGGATGTGAGAGTACATCACCAAGGCCGTCACTGCCAGCAGTGTCACCCCCACCACCTGGCTCCAGTGCCCAAAGAAGCTTCATGACCTGAGACCACTGGTCAAGGTCAGTGAATGCATCTTCAAAAGCCGTCTCCTACCAAGTGCACCACTAGCCTCACACACTGCTCAATGTACAACCCCCCCAATCACTTACCTACCAACAATATGCACCAATCACGAGGCACATCTCTCATTCCTAGCCTTACCTCACCCCCTTGGAGGAGACGGTGCAGGCCATTCTTGGCAGGGGCATAGCTGAGCCCTTGGCCAGCGGTGGGGCTGAAAGGATACAAGATGCTGGTATCCTCATATGTTATTCTCCTTCTGGCATGCACCTCAGACTTTCCCACCCTCCCCTCACCACAACTCCACCCTTGTGCCTTCCTCATTTCACACACCCAAGAAATGCAGCCTGCCCAGCCAGTGGGTGACCAAGAAGAGGGAGAGGCGAGTAAAGAAGAACAAGAACAGAAGATTGATTTGACACTTCCAGCCAGCAACTCCTCAAGGTCAACCAGCAAGGACATTTGCAGTGTCCCCCACTGAAGGTCAGCAGCCTTCCACCAGACACGCTGCAGCCACTGGGGCAGCACTGCATGACATCAGTAGGATAGGCAAAGGCACACATAAGACAGTCACTAAGGAATGCATATGGGTAATGATTTGATTTCTTGACATCACATTGGATGGCTAGACATATATAGGTGGATTGGAAAGTTTGTTTTGTGGTGGCTTTTACTTCAGCATCGTGACCAAGAGGACGCTGTGATGGTCAGTAACAGATGGAAGGTAAGATATGGGACTTATTTTGAAAGGGGAATTGGGGTTGTAGTCACTGGGACCGCAGGTGGATGATTCCATCCCAGCTATCATGGCCACAAAGGAGCTGTCTGGGTTGCATCCTTCCTTTTGCTTCCTCCTCTTCTGCTTCCTCCTCTTCTGTGCCTTCCTCTTCCCTCTGCAAGCGGATGCTGTAAATGTGAAATGACAGCATAAAATGCTGGAAATACTCAGCTGGTCAGGCAGCATCTCGACCTGAGACCTTGTGAACTCTGTTTTTCTTTCCACAGACATTGCATGACCTGCTGAGTATTCACAGCATGTTTTGTCTTCTCAAAGGCCTTCATTTACCATCCGAGCCCTTGCAAGCTTCCAGCAGCACACACTACACACTTAAAAACCTTTCACATCTATTGCAGCAAGCCACCACTTCAATAAAATCAAAAAAAAAAGTTAAAAACAGGTTAACTGGCATGCTTAGGACCCAGTGCTGAATTCAATGCTAGGGTCGAAGTTCGCGTTGGTGACGTTAAGTCGGCGTTGCACACCAATTGACGTCACCAGGCTGCCATTTTTTCTTTCAGGGTGCTACCAGTTACCAGCAGCGCAAAAGGGGACATAAATATGGCGGCCGCCGCGGGACCCACCAGTTGGCGAAAGAGTGGCCGCCGCCGTTGTATTGCCATTTCATCACACTACAGAGTGGCAGTAAGTAGATAAATTTCTAGCCCAATGAGCCTGAATGGCTCACAGGAAAGGCTTAACCACTCCCTCCTCTTTTGTTAGATCAGAAGACTGGTAATATTCCAGCCACCATCCTTTTGGCCGAACTATGCATCCCATCCCTTCTCCAGCTCTGCTTGCAAACTGAATTTTAAAGATTCACTTTAACTTAAATTTAACATTTCAACATAGATCATACCCAAATCCTTATATGATAAAATAGTTGAAAATCCAAAAACATGAGACTTCCGCAGTAGTAAAAGCAACGGGAGCGGCTGGAGAGCGCGAGACTTCGGCAGTAGTAAAAGCAGCGAGAGCGGCTGGAGAGCGCGAGACTTCGGCGATAGTAAAGCAGCGGGAGCGGCTGGAGAGCGCGAGACTTCGGCGATAGTAAAGCAGCGGGAGCGGCTGGAGAGCGCGAGACTTCGGTGGTAGTAAAGCAGCGGGAGCAGCTGGAGAGCGCGAGACTTCGGCGATAGTAAAGCAGCGGGAGCGGCTGGAGAGCGCGAGACTTCGGCGGTCGTAACAGCAGCGAGAGCGGCTGGAGAGCGCGAGACTTCGGCGGTAGTAAAGCAGCGGGAACGGCTGGCGAGCACGAGACTTCGGCGGTAGTAAAACAGCGGGAGCGGCTGGAGAGCGCGAGACTTCAGCGGTAGTAAAAGCAGCGAGAGCAGCTGGAGAGCGCGAGACTTCGGCGGTAGTAAAACAGCGGGAGCGGCTGGAGAGCGCGAGACTTTGGCGGTAGTAAAAGCAGCGAGAGCGGCTGGAGAGCGCGAGACTTCGGCGGTAATAGAAACAGCGGGAACGGCTGGAGAGCGTGAGACTTCGGCGGTAGTAGAAACAGCGAGAGTGGCTGGAGAGCGCGAGACTTCGGTGGTAGTAAAAGCAGCGAGAGCGGCTGGAGAGCACGAGTCTTCGGCGGCAGTAAAAGCAGCGGGAGCGGCTGGAGAGCGCGAGACTTCGGCGGTAATAGAAACAGCGGGAGCGGCTGGATAGCGCAAGACTTTGGAGGTAATAGAAACAGCGGGAGCAGCTGGAGAGCGCGAGACTTCGGCGGTAGTAAAAGCAGCGAGAGTGGCTGGAGAGCGCGAGACTTCGGCGGTAATAGAAACAGCGGGAACGGCTGGAGAGCGCGAGACTTCGGCGGTAATAGAAACAGCGGGAACGGCTGGAGAGCGCGAGACTTCGGCGGTAGTAGAAACAGCGAGAGCGGCTGGAGAGCGCGAGACTTCGGTGGTAGTAAAAGCAGCGAGAGCGGCTGGAGAGCACGAGTCTTCGGCGGCAGTAAAAGCAGCGGGAGTGGCTGGAGAGCGCGAGACTTCGGCGGTAATAGAAACAGCGGGAGCGGCTGGAGAGTGCGAGACTTCGGCGGTAGTAGAAACAGCGAGAGCGGCTGGAGAGCACGAGACTTCGGTGGTAGTAAAAGCAGCGAGAGCGGCTGGAGAGCACGAGTCTTCGGCGGCAGTAAAAGCAGCGAGAGCGGCTGGAGAGCACGAGTCTTCGGCGGCAGTAAAAGCAGCGGGAGTGGCTGGAGAGCGCGAGAGTTCGGCGGTAATAGAAACAGCGGGAACGGCTGGAGAGCGCGAGACTTCGGCGGTAGTAGAAACAGCGAGAGCGGCTGGAGAGCGCGAGACTTCGGTGGTAGTAAAGCAGCGGAAGCGGCTGGAGAGCGCAAGACTTCGGCGGTAGTAAAGCAGCGGGAGCGGCTGGAGAGCGCAAGACTTCGGTGGTAGTAAAGCAGTGGGAGCGGCTGGAGAGCGCGAGTCTTTAGCGGCAGTAAAAGCAGCGGGAGCAGCTGGAGAGCGCGAGACTTCGGCGGTATTAAAGCAGCGGGAGCGGCTGGAGAGCGCGAGTCTTCGGCGGCAGTAAAAGCAGCGGGAGCAGCTGGAGAGCGCGAGTCTTCGACGGCAGTAAAAGCAGCGGGAGCGGCTGGAGAGCGCGAGACTTCGGCGGTAGTAAAGCAGCGGGAGCGGCTGGAGAGCGCAAGACTTCAGCGGTAGTAAAGCAGCAGGAGCGGCTGGAGAGCGCAAGACTTCGGTGGTAGTAAAGCAGCGAGAGCGGCTGGAGAGCGCGAGACTTCAGCGGCAGTAAAAGCAGCAAGAGCTGCTGGAGAGCGCAAGACTTCGGCGGTAGTAAAGCAGCGGGAGCGGCTGGAGAGCGCGAGACTTCAGCGGCAGTAAAAGCAGCAAGAGCTGCTGGAGAGCGCAAGACTTCGGCGGTAGTAAAGCAGCGGGAGCGGCTGGAGAGCGCGAGACTTCAGCGGTAGTAAAGCGGCGGGAGCGGCTGGAGAGTGCGAGACTTCAGCGGTAGTAAAAGCAGCGAGAGCGGCTGGAGAGCGCGAGACTTCGGCGGTAGTAAAGCAGCGGGAGCGGCTGGAGAGCGTGAGTCTTCGGCGGCAGTAAAAGCAGCGGGAGCGGCTGGAGAGCGCGAGACTTCGGCGGTAGTAAAGCAGCGGGAGCGGCTGGAGAGCGCAAAACTTCGGCGGTAGTAAAAGCAGCGAGAGCGGCTGGAGAGCGCGAGACTTCGGCGGTAATAGAAACAGCGGGAGCGGCTGGAGAGCGTGAGACCTCGGCGGTAGTAAAGCAACGGGAGCGGCTGAGATACAAAGGACAGGTGAGTGTAAAGAACTAAAAAGTAATCGAAGTGTTACGTCACCAGAAAGCAGGTTGTGATTGGTTGGTTGGTGAGTATTTCTCTATTTCTTGCTTTTTTCCAAACTTGGGCATCTAAATTTAAGTGTCTTGGTGTAGATTAAAAGATATACGTGTTCCAAAGTGATGCCGGTGTAGGGGAAGAAGTTGATTGGTGAGTAGTGTGTGAGTGCCTTTTTTTTCTTCAATTTTAAGTCTATTTCTTTTAAGGTAGTTCATAGTTAAGGTAGTTCGGGAGAGCGAGAATCGGAGAGTTTAAATTTGAGGTAAGAGTTTTTTAATTAAAAGTATGTCAGGGGACCTCAGTCCCATGCGTTGCATGGCCTGCAGCATGTGGGAATTCCGAGATGCTTACATAAGAAATAGGAAATAGGAGCAGGAGTAGGCCATACGGCCCCTCGGGCCTGCTCCGCCATTCAATAGGATCATGGCTGATCTGAATCTAGACTCATGTCCACTTCCCTGCCCTGTCCCCGTAACCCCTAATTCCCTTATCTGCTAGGAAAATGTCTATCTCCATTTTAAATTTATTTAATGTTGCAGCTTCCACAGCTCTCTGGGGTAGCAAATTCCATACATTTACTACCCTCTGAGTGAAGAAGTTTCTCCTCATCTCAGTTTTGAAAAGGCAGCCCCTTATTCTAAGATTATGCCCCCTAGTTCTAATCTCACCCATCAGTGGAAACATCCTCACCGCATCCACCCGATCAAGCCCCCTCACAATTCCTCTCATTCTTCTGAACTCCAATGAGTAGAGTCCCAACCTACTCAACCTTTCCTCATACGTCAACCCCCTCATCTCTGGAATCAACCGAGTGAACCTTTTCTGAACCGCCTCGAGAGCAAGTATATCTTTTCTTAAATATGGAAACCAAAACTGCACGCAGTATTCCAGGTGTGGCCTCACCAATACCCTGTATAACTGCAGCAAGACTTCCCTGTTTTTATACTCCATCCCCCTTGCAATAAAAGCCAAGATTCCATTGGCCTTCCTGATCACCTACTGCACCTGCATACTAACTTTTTGTGTTTCATGCACCAGGACTCCCAGATCCCTTTGTACTGTAGCACTTTGCAGTTTCTCTCCATTTAGATAATAACTTGCTCTTTGATTTTTTCTGCCAAAGTGCATAACCTCACACTTTCCAACATTATATTGCATCTGCCAAATCTCTGCCCACTCACTTAGCCTGTCTATGTCCTTTTGCAAGTTTTTTATGTCCTCCTCACTCACTGCTTTCCCTCCCATCTTTGTATCGTCGGCAAACTTGGATATGTTGCACTCGGTCCCTTCCTCCAAATCGTTAATATAGATTGTAAAGAGTTGGAGTCCCAGCACTGACCCCTGCGGAACACCACTAGTTACTGATTGCCAGCCCGAGAACGAACCATTTATCCCAACTCTTTGTTTTCTGTTAGATAGCCAATCTTCCACCCATGCCAGTATATTACCCCCAATCCCGTGATATTTTATCTTGATCAGTAATCTTTTGTGTGGAACCTTGTCAAATGCCTTTTGGAAGTCCAAATACACTACATCCACTGGTTCCCCTTTATCCACCCTGTATGTTACATCCTCAAAGAATTCGAGCAAATTTGTCAAACATGACTTCCCCTTCGTAAAACCATGCTGACTCTGTCCTATTAAATTATGTTTATCCAAATGCTCTGTTACTGTATCCTTAATAATGGACTCCAACATTTTGCCAACCACAGATGTTAGGCTAACTGGTCTATAGTTTCCAGCTTTTTGTCTACTTCCCTTCTTAAATAAGTAAATAAGGGTGTTACATTAGCAGTTTTCCAATCTGCCGGGACCTTTCCTGAGTCCAGGGAGTTCTGGAAAATGATCACCAATGCATCCACAATCCCTACCGCCACTTCTCTCAAGACCCTAGGATGTAGGCCATCAGGTCCGAGGGATTTATCCACCTTAAGTCCCATTATTTTACTGAGTACCATCTCCTTAGTGATTTTAATCGTGTTTAGCTCCTCCCCCCCCCCACCCCCATTGCCCCCTGTTTGTCCAGTGTTGGGATATTTTTAGTGTCCTCTACTGTAAAGACTGATACAAAATATTTGTTCAGTGTCTTTGCCATCTCCATGTTCCCCACCACTAGTTTCCCAGTCCCATCCTCTAAGGGACCAACGTTCACTTTAGCCACCCTTTTTCTTTTTATATAGCTGTAGAAACTCTTGCTATCTGTTTTTATATTTTTTGCTAGTTTACTTTCATAATCTATCTTCCCTTTCTCAATTAATCTTTTAGTTATTGTTTGCTGGCTTTTAAATGCTTCCCAATCTTCTATCCTCCCACTAGATTTGGCTAATTTATATGCCCTTGTTTTCAGTCGAATACTATCCTTTATTACTTTACTAAGCCACGGATGGCTGTCTTTTCTTTTACTCCCCTTTTTCCTCAGTGGAATATATTTATCTTGAAAGATGTGAAATATCTCCTTGAATGTAGACCACTGCTCTTGTACCGTCTTGCACTTTAATCTGTTTTCCCAGTCCGCTTTAGTCAATTCTACTCTCATACCTTCATAGTTTCCTTTATTTAAGCTTAGTACGCTGGTTTGAGATCCAACTCTCTCACCTTCAAGCTGAATTTGGAATTCAACCATCTTGCAGTCAAGAAGACCACATGTGTGGTAAGTGCCAATGGTTTCGCCAACTTGAGATCCAGTTTTCGGAGCTCGAGCGTCAGCTGGAGGCACTGCGGTGTATCCGCGAGGCTGAGAGCTACGTGGATAGCACGTTTTTTAGACGTGGTCACCCCACAGCTTAAGAAAGTGCAGTCAGAGAGGGAATGGGAAACCACCAGTCAGAAGAAGGGGGGGGCAGGCAGGTAGTTAGGAAAGCCCCAGAGTGCATCTCACTCAACAACCGGTTTTCTGTGTTGGAAAATGGTGACAGTAACGGTTCCTCTGGGGAGTGCAGCCAGAGCCGTGTTCACGGCACTGTGGGTGGCTCAGCTGCACAAGGGGGGAGGAGTAAGAGTGGAAGGGCAATTGTAGTAGCAGACTCAATAGTGAGGAGTGCAGACAGGCGTTTCTGCGGCCGCAGACGTGACTCCAGGATGGTATGTTACCGCCCTTGCCAGGGTCAAGGATGTCACTGAACAGCTACAGGGCATTCTGAAGGGGGAGGGTGAACAGTCAGAGGTTGTGGTTCACATTGGTACCAACGACATAGGTAGAAAGAGGGATGAGGTCCTGCAACAAGAATTTAGGTAGCAGATTAAAAAGCAGGACCTCAAAGGTTGTAATCTCTGGATTACTCCCGGTGCCACGTGCTAGTGAGTATAGGAATAGGAGGATAGAGCAGATGAATGCGTGGCTAAAGAGTTGGTGCAGGAGGGAGGGCTTTAGTTTCCTGGATTGCTGGGTCTGCTTCTGGGGAAGGTGGGACCTGTACAAGTCGGACGGGTTGCACCTGAACCGGAACGGGACCAACATCCTTGCGGGGAGGTTTGCTAGTGCTGTTGGGGGGGGGTTTAAACTAACTTGGCAGGGGGATGGGATACGGAGTGGAGCTATAGTAGGGGGTGATGCACAGCCAAATATAGAGGGAAAAAAACAAGTCAGTCTGGAAGGCAGAGCAAATATGTAATAGTACAAGGGAGTATGGCAAGGCTGGATGGCATTTATTTTAATGCAAGGAGTCTTGCGAGTAAGGCAGATGAATTGAAGGTGTTAATGAACATATGGGAGTATTATCTTATTGCTATCACAGAGACATGGTTGAGGGAGGGGCAGGACTGGCAGCTCAATATTCCAGGGTATAGAATCTTCAGGTGAGACAGAGGCGGGTGTAAAAGAGGAGGGGGTGTCGCAATATTAATCAAGGAGTCAATTACTGCAGTAAGGAGGGATGATATCTTAGCAGGTTCCTCTAATGAGGCCAGATGGGTAGAACTTAAAAACAAAAAGGGGGCAAGCACTTTGCTGCAAGTGTACTATAGGCCCTCAAACAGTCAGGGGGAGATAGAGGAACAGATATGTAGACAAATCTCAGAGAAGTGTAGAAATAATAGGGTAATAATAGTAGGTGATTTCAACTTCCCCAATATTAACTGGGATAGTCAGAGTGTGAAAGTCTTAGAGGGTGCAGAATTCTTAAAGTGCATCCAGGAGAGCTTTTTGAGCTAGCATGTAGAAAGTCCTACAAGAGAGGGGGCGATACTGGACCTAATTCTAGGGAATGTAGCCGGGCAAGTGGTAGAAGTGTTAGTAGGAGAGCATTTTGGTGACAGTGACCATAATTCGGTGAGATTTAAAGTAGTCGTGGAAAAGGACAAAGATGGACCGGAAATAAAGGTTCTAAATTGGGGGAAGGCCGATTTTAATATGATAAGGCAGGACCTGGCCAAAGTGGACTGGGATCAGCTACTTGTAGGAAAATCTACATCAGAGCAGTGGGAGTCATTCAGAAAGGAAATATAGAGAGCACAACGCCAACATGTTCCCGTAAAGGTCAAGGGTGGGACCAACAAGCCCAGGGAACCCTGGATGTCAAGGGATATACAAGAATGGATTAGGAAATAAAGGGAGGCTTTTGGCAGATACAAAGGACTAAAAACAGTGGAAGCCCTAGAGGAGTATAGAAAGTGCAGGGGGGTACTTAAAAAAGAAATTAGGAGAGCGAAGAGGGGGCATGAAAAAACACTGGCGGGCAAAATAAAGGAAAATCCCAAGGTGTTTTATAAGTATTGACATAAGAAAACTACGAAGCACTTGGTTTGAGTATAAAACAAGGCTTTAATCAACTGTTTCACAACCATGAGCTCTAGTTACATCACTAGTTCCTGGTTACAAAAACGTCCTGAGCAAGCTGGGCCCACGCCCGAGTATTTATACTTTCCTTGGACGGCGCCACCAGCTGGCCGCCCAGTGTTATCTCATGAGTCATTTCTACATGAATGGTAAGATTAATGACATTCTTCCCACCTGAAAGATTTGGAAGTCCCGCGACTTCCTTCTAGAGGATATAACGGACCATGAAGAGCCGCAGTCATTTCGATTTCTGTTTGTGGCTGGAAGGCACATCTCCTTGGACCGTGTCTTGGTCCCTGGATCGCTTGATTCGTACAGGTAGGTTGACCGGGCCTGTGTCGCCTTGATCGATCTGAGGGGGACTGGGGAGATCATCACTCTGGGTACGGGTCCCCACAGGCGCAGAGCTGGCTTCATCTTGCTTGGTAGCTGGTGATTGTCCGGCGTCCTGGCTTCGGGTGGCCATCCCGTGGGGAGCGCTCTGCTCCCCGAGTTGATTCAGTGAAGTAGCCGGCAGATCCCTTGATGTCCCGGGTAGGGTGTCATCCTCAAAGGAGCGCAGAGTGTCAGCATCATTATTATGGATCCCTCTATCGGTGGGGTCCGTGGGACTGGTTGGACAGGGAGCCAGATCTCGGAGTGAAATGGTGGACTGCCGGCCATCAGGGTACCGCACGTGCGCATATGTGGGATTAACGTCTGTTAGTTCCACCACGTCGATGGTATCATTCTTGGAAGAGCGAACGAATCTTCGGAGCAGCACAGGGCCGGGAGCTGCCAACCATGATGGTAGGGACGTCCCATGAGCGGTGCAACACTGGAACCCGAAGAATCGTTCGTGAGGAGTAACTTTGGTGGACATAGAAAGAAGAGACCTGATGGAATGCAACATGTCAGGGAGCACAGTTTCCCACTGCTGGTCTGGTAGATTGCGTGACCTCAGTGCAAGACAAACAGCGTTCCAAATGATAGCGTTGTATCTCTCAACCTGTCCGTTACCGATGGGATGATACGATGTCATTTTACTTGTGGCGATTCCCCGTTGAGAAAGATAACTTTTGAGTTCGCTTGACATGAAGGAGGGACCCCGATCAGAGTGGATGAAATTGGCCGTACCGCAAAGGGGAAAGACCTGATCGAGGCATTTGATCACTGTGGAAGTAAGCATATTGGTACAGGGGAAAGCAAAGGGAAAGCATGAATATTCGTCCACCATAGTAAGCAAGTAGGTGTTTCGCGTTAAGGAGGGCAATGGCCCTTTAAAGTCAATACTGAGTCACTGCATAGCGTGTATGAGCGAGCCATCCGACGGACGGAAGAATTGCGGTTTAAATTCCGCGCAAATTCTACAAGTGGAACATGTTCTTTTCACGTCTTCCGTAGAAAATAGGAGATTTTTAGATCACACAAAGTGCAACATACGGGTAACGCCAGGATGGCATAAGTCAGTATGAAGATCCGCAAGAGTCGAAGTTGACATCGAAGAGCAGAATGCATGCGTGAGGGTATCCGGGGCCACATTCTTTTTGCCTGGTCGATAATGTATGGTGTAGCCAAAGGCAGCCAATTCCATCCTCCAGAGCTGTATTTTGTTATTCTTGATCTTATTGCGTTTCCGGTTATCCAGCATAAAGGCCACGGAGCGCTGATCGATTATAAGCGTGAAATGGCGACAAGCGAGAAAATGACTCCATTTACGTACTGCTTCGATGATAGCCATAGCCTCCTCGGAGGAGGATAATGGAGCTTGCTACCCTGCAAAGTTCTGGACAGAAATGCAACGGGTCAACCACCTTGATTCAAGGTAGCCGAGGTCGCCACCTCCGATGCATCGCACTCGCCCACGAAAGGGAAATTTTCATTGATGGAACGAAGCGTGGCCTTTTCCAGTTGTCGCTTGAGGAGGTTAAAAGCTGAAATAACCGTTGCCTCCAACGGAAATGACTTCGCGTGAAGCAGGGGCTGGACCTTGTCGGAGAAGTGGGGTATCCACTTCGTATAATAGGTGAACATGCCGAGTGCCCGACGAATAGAGCCGAGATTCGTAGGGGGAGCGAGCTCCTGAAGTGGACGAAGTCGCTCCGGATTCAGTTTGATGACACCATTGCCCACCCAGTAGCCAAGAATGTTGACTGATGGTACTCATTTCACAGATTTGGACTCATTTAAGGTTAAGTTGCGACGACGGAGAACGTCAAAAAATTTCTGGAGGTTGGCATCATGCTCCTTCTGGTTATGACCAGCAATGGTGATATTATCCAGATATGGAAAAGTGTCCGTTAAGTTCTCCTGTTTGACTAGGCTATCCATTGCCCATTGAAAGATGGCCACCCCATTGGTGACCCCAACTGGAAGGAGACAAAACTGGTAAAGCCGATCATTGGCCTCAAAGGCCGTATACTTTTTGTCAGAGTCTTTTAATGGTACTTGATGGTACGTGCTCTTTAAGTCAAAAGTTGAAAATACCTTGTAGTTGGCAAGGTTATTGACCATGTCATCGATGCGTGGTAGTGGGTAGGCATCCAGGTCGGTATACTGGTTAATAGTTTGTGAGTAATCGATGCAAAGATGTTTCATGTGTTGCTTCAGACGATTTTTAACAATGACGACTTGAGCCAGCCAGGGAGATGAACATGGCTCAATGATACCGTCAGCTAGAAGGCGAGAGATCTCTGCCTCATTGAAGGATAGATCATCTTGGCTGAAACGTCGTGATTTAGTGACTATGGGCTTACATCGAGGGGAAAGATTGGCAAACAAGGAGGGCTCGTCGAACGAAGTCGCCGAAAGCGCACAAACCGGTACTTTGGAAACAGTAAGCTCCGGCTTTGACCCTCCAAACTCGAAAGTGAGTCTTTTGTGTTGTTTCTGGAAATCCTGTCCCAGGAGCACATCACTGCATAGGTTTTTGAGCACCCCGAGCCGGGTGGAGAAATATGTGTGGCCATTGAGAATAAGGTCAACAAGACAAAAGCCGGAAGAGTTGGTGGTCAATGTCGTCAGAGCCATTGCAATTTCCCTGTCCGAGGGGTAAATACGCAGTTTTAACTTACTGACAGCCCACTCACTAATGAAGCTGTCAGAGCTGCATAGTCGATTAGTGCACTTAAAATGTGTCAATTTACCGAAACCTTCGTGGCTGCATGGGACAGACTTTGGGGAAAAACAGCTGTGATGGGAGGAGGAGCAGTTTTACCCTTGACAGCTGTAACCTTAGTAGTGGATCTTGGGGGCGGAGCAGTTTTATAGATAGTAGCTGCAAAACTAACAGGGGCTTTTGACCGGTATACCTTAGAAAAGTGGCCTTTCTTACTAACAGAGGCTCTTGACTGGCATACTTTAGAAAAGTGACCTTTCTTACTGCAATGATTGCAGGTTGCGTTAGGAGCAGGACAAAATTTCCTGTAGTGGAATGTACCTCCATAGAAGAAACACTTCCTTCCAGATTGCCAAGATGCCGCTAGGGCAGGGTTATCATCAGTGAAGGCTTCTAGGGTAGGGTTGTCATCAGCTAGGTGATGCGCTATCAACAATACCAAAGACTACGAGATGGACTTAAATGAAGTAGGCTTTTATTGACTAAGAACTAGAGCATGCCTCTGCTAGTGAATCCATCCTAAGAGCTCTCGGGGGAAGGGTGGTGAGTCACCTTTATACCCAGGCTTAGGGGTGGAGCCAGGGGCTGAGACATGCCTGGACTTGTACAGGGTTAACAGTGGTTTACCACACAGGCATGTACAGGTTAACAGTGGTTTACCACACTAGGTTAGAGTCATCATCAGTGAGGGCTTCCACCTGATGCCTATCGAAGGAGTCACTAAAAGTGATAGCAGCAGCCCATGCACGTGGTAAAAGATAGGTATCTGCATTCCTTTTTGCTAAGTCCAGAGAACATGCCTGGTCATAGGCAGCCTGTAACTCGAGGGTTTTATTCTCCAACAGACGCTGGCGTACGAAGGGAGACGCAATCCCATTAATAAAGGAATCACGAATTAACTCCTTCTGGTACTGCTCAGCTGTGACAGCTTTAAGATTACAATCCTTGCTGAGCCTGCGAAACTTTGAAGGAATTCGTTAAGTGATTCCCCGGGTTGTTGTCGAGTTGTGGCCAGTAGATGCCGAGCAAAAATTTTGTTTGGAGCCTTAACACATAGTCGCTGTAATATTAGGATAGTGGAGTCATAGTCTACACAGTCTTTGATATAGTCAAACACATGAGGAGATACATAATTGGCAAGTATCTCTAATTTATCAGGAACATTCTCACCACACACCCTGAGGAAGTTGCTGAAGGTGCGATACCAGTGTTTCCATACCTTAGCTGTTGTAGGTGAATTCGGGTCCTGGTCAAGATGGGCAGGTCTGAGTAGTTTGTCCATGATGGATTGATTACTACGTCGGAGTTCCCTTCTACAGTTGAAGTCGTAGCTGGCTGTTCCCGAAATCACTCAGAGCGTGGAGCCGATACACAGTTGATTAAATTGGCGTAAGAAAACTACTGAGCACTTGGTTTGAGTATAAAACAAGGCTTTAATCAACTGTTTCACAACCATGAGTTTCTAGTTACATCACTAGTTCCTGGTTACAAAAATGTCCTGAGCAAGCTGGGCCCATGCCCGAGTATTTATACTTTCCTTGGACGGCGCCACTAGCTGGCCGCCCAGTGTTATCTCATGAGTCATTTCTACATGAATGGTAAGATTCATGACAAGTATATTAAGGGCAAGAGGACAACCAGGGAAAGAGTAGGGCCCATCAGGGACCAAAGTGGCAATCTGTGTGTAGAGCCGGACGATGTAGGTGAGGTTTTAAATGAATATTTTGCATCTGTGTTCACTATGGAGAAGGACAAAGTAGGCATAGAAATCAGGCAGGGGGATTGTGATATACTTAAACAAATTAGCATTGAGAGGGAGGAGGTACTAGCGGTTTTAGCGGGCTTAAGAGTGGATAAATCCCCAGGCCCAGATGAAATGTATCCCAGGCTGCTGTGTGAGGCAAGGGAGGAGATTGCAGGGGCTCTGACACAAATTTTCAGAACCTCTCTGGCCACAGGGGAGGTGCCAGAGGACTGGAGGACAGCTAACGTAGTACCATTATTCAAGAAGTGTAGTAGGGATAAACCAGGGAATTACAGGCCAGTGAGCCTAACATCAGTGGTAGGGAAATTATTGGAAAAATTCTGAGGGACAGAATTAGTCTCCACTTGGAGAGGCAAGGATTAACCAAGAATAGTCAGCATAGCTTTGTCAGGTGGAGATCATGTCTAACCAATTTGATTGAATTTTTCGAGGGGGTGACTAGGTGTGTGGATGAGAGTAGTGCAGTCGATGTAGTCTACATGGACTTCAGTAAGGCTTTTGACAAAGTCCCGCATGGGAGACTGGTCAAGAAGGTAAGAGCCCATGGGATCCAGGGCAATTTGGCACATTGGATCCAAAATTGGCTTAGTGGCAGGAGGCAGAGGGTGATGGTCAAAGGTTGTTTTTGTGACTGGAAGCCTGTGTCCAGTGGTATACCGCAGGGATCGGTGCTGGGTCCTTTGCTGTTTGTAGTGTACATTAATGATTTAGATATGAATGTAGGAGGTATGACCAGTAAGTTCGCAGATGACACGAAAATTGGTGGAGCGGTAAGTAGTGAGGAGGGAAGCCTCAGGCTACAGGACAATATAGATGGGTTGGTCAGATGGGCAGAACAGTGGCAAATGGAATTTAACCCTGAAAAGTGTGAGATGATGCATTTTGGGAGGAATAACAAGGCAAGGGAATACACAATGAATGGTAGGACCCTAGGAAGGACAGAGGATCAGAGAGACCTTGGTGTGCATGTACATAGACCCCTGAAGGCAGCAGGACAGGTAGATAAGGTGGTTAAAAAAGCATATGGGATACTTGCCTTCATTAGCTGAGGCATAGAATATAAGAGCAGGGAGGTTTTGATGGAGCTGTACAAAACGCTAGTTAGGCCGCAGCTGGAATACTGTGTGCAGTTCTGGTCGCCTCACTATAGGAAGGATGTGATTTCATTGGAGAGGGTGCAGAGGAGCTTCATCAGGATGTTACCTGGGCTGGAGCGCTTCAGCTCTGAGGAGAGACTGGACAGGCTGGTGTTGTTTTCCTCTGTGAAGCTGTCAAACACTGACATTCTCTTGAGTTTGATTCGTTTTTGTGGTGAGGACTGAAAAAACATTGTAAAAAAGTAAATTTCAGATGTCTGATGGATCGGAGGGTCCATCAGCCATTACCTGAAATTGACAAAGTGGATGTCCGCTCTCCCGATCCAGCACAGCTAAAGGCTACAGAAGTAAAAAAAGGTAAGTGAACACTTTTTTAAACTTATCAGTCACCTTGCATACTTACCACTCCACACTTGCACCCATCACTCACCTCTACACCTTACTTCCAGGTGCCTCCGACCGCCGCAGACCTCTCCACGTCTCTTCCAATCCGGCGGGGTTCTCCGAGGTCGGGAATCCTTCACCTGTGAAGGTAAAATGACACTAATCCCTTTTTCTGCCTGTTAGCTACCTGTTAACAGGCAGTTAAAAGGATTAAAAGCCTTTCCCGCCTCCAGGAGACGGGACCCGAAGCTGCACCTCTTCCCGCTTCCTGGCAAAAGGGCACGGAGGCGGGATGGGGGCGGGTTTGCCACCCGCCCCCAATTTCTCCGATTTTACGTGCTGTCCCGCCTCCATGCCCGCCTCCTCGGGGCTTAGAAAATCGAGCCCTATGACTCTATGAAAAAGTCTTAGCTACAATACGCTTTCCACTCAGTGGTGTCTAAGAGGATTGCAACCTCCAACTTCATCTTTGATATGAGCTTTACAGTAACTTTCATTTTTTAAAGCTCGATTTCTGGAGAGAAAGCTACTCTTAAACTCTTCAGAAATTAAATTATTAAAAGGAATGCTAGCAACAGTTTCATATTCGACTACAATCTTCAGTACTGGTGATTGGGACTCAGTGCTGCTGGTATCAGTTCCTGCTGTTCGAAACTTTCACCCCAAGCACCTTTACCTCAACAAAAATGAAATATTGAAAATTGTAAAATGCCTTGTCATATTGTTGTAATGTCTCCACTTCATACAATGATTTACTTTTGATATGCAGTGACTGTTATTTTGTAGCAAAGCCATGAATCATCTTTAGCTTTTCAATCCCTTTAGTCTCAGGCCTTAACAGCTTAAAATGCTCATTTTAAATTCAGAATTGCAATCTATCAAATGCATGAATTTTGTTAATTCTTGTCTGGGACACCAGGTGGCAGATCATAGCAACTAAAGGATTGGCTCAATACAGACCAGTGATGTGAAGCAACTGAATGTAAACTTGAGAATCACAAGCTACAACACTATGCACATGACAATTGCAATTTATTATTCATCACAGGATATCTGTAAAGGTGATTTTGTTGTTACTTAAATTATTAAGTACCTCATATAAAGATACCGCACTGCCTAGACATTAATTTCAAGTGTATGAGATGGCAGGGCTGCCAGTTGGTTCCTAGGACACCGTGGCAGGGCCAGCAGCCAGAAGCCATGCAAGAGCAGCCCAGAGGTGATTTCTGATCCATCCAACACCTCCTCTCAGCAATTGAGATTGGAAAGACAACAGAACAGGCAATTGAACCAGCATTGCTCCATTCCGTGGTACCATATGTTGGCACTAAAAAGCACTGTGCTCCTATCTGTACATGCATTTTTAGTCCATTTTCTCATGCATGCAATCATTAACCAGCTGTTCTAAAGTTTCTGCTAATGCAGACTATTACAGGTAACTGAGGGCCAAGCAGGAAATCACTCTTCAGGTTTCCTGCTACACCTACAACTTCTCAGCAATTTGGAACAGAGAGAAGGCCCTGAAGAGAGTGCCCGGGGTCAGTGGAGTGAGATGGGCCTGGAATATCTGTGGGAGTTCGCCTAATTTCTCCCATAATTTTTGTGCAAGATCGGCACACCACCTGGAGAAACAGCGCTATTTACACCTCCTCTTCCTCCTCCTCCTCATCACCCTCCTCCTTCACGATGACCACCTTGACTGACCTGTGTGAAAAAAAACCCAGAGGGTTAGAATGGCTGCCTTTGTCAGTGCTGAGAAGCCCCACATAGTTTGGATGCCTGGTTCCCTGTCCTGTCCTGGAGTATTGAGAAATAGCAAGTGGACAGGTACTCACCTGGTTCGGAACACTCTCCCCCTCCCCCCACCTCAGCCTCCGCCATGGCCACAGTGGTGTGATAGCTCAGCAGCTTCACCGCCTTCTCCTCAAGGGGGTTCAGAGCACAGAGGTTTGAGTCGTTTTCCTGCCCCTCCACCCCCACACGCACACTCTTTGCCCTGTCCTGGGCATTCTGACCCTGTAGAGACAAAAAGAGTGAAAGATTAGGCTTGGAGTTATTTGAATGAGTGGAACAATTGAAGGAGTTACTAGTCCGCATCTTTCCAGAGGTTTTTGCTGAAAGGTCACTGATCAACTAGTTTCACCTCAGACTTGAGTGTGGTGCCCACAGTGGACAAGGGAGAAAGGGAGAGTATGCTGAGTGTTTTACCTTCCCTGCTCTGTTCCTGTCATTGAATTTCCTGCGGCACTGCTCTGCCGTCCTGCGCACTATAGCTGTGACACTCAGTGCCTCTGCCACCTCTGTCCACGCCCGCCCCCTGACCGCATGTGAGGACTGGGATGGGGAGGAGCTGAAGAGCCGGTCATGCCTTTCTTCTATCACCTCCAGGAGGGCCTGCAGATCTGCATCAGCAAAGAGAAAGGCCTTCTTCCTGGCAGCCTTCTTCTGTGAATCAGTCATCTGTGAGAAGGGGAAGATTTGAGGCGATTGAAACTCTCTAACAGAGCAATTTAAATGAATTAATTTAAAAATCTTTATGACAGAGAGCTGTCTGCCGCTTGCAATCCCCAGCCTCACACTGAAGGGAAACCTTTTTTTCTCCCACTTTTATAGTCCTCCAACCTAACAACTTGAGGCCCCATTGGTTCTGTTCCAATTATGTTTAAACTGCACTGGACAATTACACTGATTTACACCATTTTATGGTCGGGTGTATTCTAATGTGATTGGCAGGATATTTGAGCGTAACTTGACATCGGACAAATGGGCACATTTTCAGGTTCAACTTCTAGGACTGCCCACAGAGGAAATTCCGGGCTAAGCAGGATGCCACTCAGTTACTCCTACTAATGTCCTCCTGCCTCATCCAGGACTAAGGCTAAATTGTTTGTCCAATGTTGTCTTTCCCATTCGGTGGTACCACCTTTCTATTTCCTTCTCCCTTCTCTTTGTTCCTCTTTTGGTCATCTGTCCTGACATCTCCTGCTGTGGCTCAGAGTCCAGAATGTTTTTCTTGATATTGCTGTTGTTAAGCGCCTTGGGACATTTTGCTACGTTAAAGGCACTGGCCTAGAAATTGAGTGGGGTTAGCGCCCAATTAGCGGCGCTGGAGGGCATTGCGCTGGAATTATAGCCGTTTCTGAAATTGACTTGGGCCTTACCATCGGCGTTAGCCGGTAGCGCTGCGCCGGCACCGATGACGTCATCGGTGTGCGCAGCGTCCCGGTTGCCGTGGTAACCCGGCCCCAAGCCCAAATTCAGTTGCGCCCGCCTCGCCCGTGGCAGGCGCAACCAACAATTGTGGAAAGGGTTCTTACACGCCTTTGCGCCGGCGCATAAAGGTGAAGCAGCAGCCGGCCGCGTTCCCGGCGGCCGCCTGCCCGCACCTCCCTTCCCGGACTCCTGCATCACCCCCCCCCCGCGGCCCTGATGTGTGTGTGCTGCGAGCCCGGCACTTCCCCGAGGTGCCGGGCTCAGATGTCGGGGGAATCCGCCGGTCAGTTGTCGGCTGCAGGCAGCTCCTCCTTAACAGAAGGAGGAGGCCTGCAGTTCCCCAGCCTGCCGCACCGCATCGGGTGCCGCAGCGGGGGATTAGCGCCGGAAAACCCAATTGAACGCCCGTTTAGAGGCGCTAACACCCTCCTTTAGCGCCCGCCGCCGTCTGGGCCCGGCGCAACCGAATTTTCGTCGGGCGCTGCCGCATTAACGCTGGCGCAAAATTTCTGGCGCTACAGCCCTGGCGAACCCACAACCCAATTTCTAGGGCACTATATAAACGCAAGTTGTTGTTGTTCCCCGTTGTGACTACATTTTCTTTCCATTTAGTTCTTTTCCATTCTTTAAAAAAATACACCATTTATTAGTTGGGGAAAAGGGGTGGTGGGGGGTGTTCAAACACCAGAAATATTTCCTACCAGAAGATTTATAAGGATGGAACTTAATGTGCTTGTACTATGTTCCTGTGGGTGCTATTTTTACACAGGCATTAGCTCATTTATACTTTGCTCAAAATAGGGAATTGATAAATTGTTACACCACTAACAAAGGTTTCAAAATGAATCGCTGGCGCAAAGTGCAAAGTAGTAAGTGGACCATAAAATTCCACAGCACTAGCATTAGCACTGATGCCGTCATCCTTCTGGTTCTATTACAGCATTCCGACCATTCCCTGGAGCAGTGTGAGTGGACAGTGCCAGGTTATACTATTCGCATATATCACCCTTTAAACTGGGAAATCAGGGCTCTACACACATGTACTTGAACACTGTACAGCATTCTGCTCACTAACCTCCAGCTGAGAGTCATTTTGTTTCAAAAGATAGAAAAGAGCTGATTTCTATGTGCTGTATTATTCTATGATTCTATGATTCTCATCCCCAGAATGTAAGATTCTAGCTAACGCCTTGTCTTCTTAGTTTAAGATTCTGGCTAACTTATCAATAGACACATGCTGTACCTACTATACTAGTTAACCCATGGTGATTTATGCTCATAATCAAGTTATCCTAACATAAGTAAATGTTCTACTATTATCCCTGAAACCTACACAGTACAGCTACTTCTGATTCTATTGGAAGACAACCCAGGGTGTAGCCATATGGACCCAATCCTACTACTGAGCCAGGCTTCTGCCGGTTTGCATATTCATGTAACAGTAAGACATTAGCAAGAAGGCCAGTTCGCCATCCATCATGAGCAAGTGGCTCTCTATCACCATTGACATTATCAGCATAAAACTCTGCTGCCCATATCCTAACTCGCACCAAGTCCCGTTCACCCATCGCCCCTGTGCTCACTAAGATACATTGGGCTCCTGATCCGGCAAAGCCTCAATTTTAAAATTCTCGCCCTTGTTTTCAAATCCCTCCATGGCATTGCTCCTCCCTATCTCTGTAACCTCCTCCAGCCCTACAACCCTCTGAGGTCTCTGCACTCCTCCACTTTGTACGATGCTGTAAAAGGGGCAATAGCGAGTCCGCAGCTCGATTTTTATTTCCATTGACTTCATTGGCTCCACCAAACAAATAAATTAAAGAAAGTTGGCAATGATGGGGATAAATGAATTAAATCAACTGGGGAGAAAGTTGACTAAATCAACTAAATCAAGATGAAATAAATTGAAAGGCCCCTTACACATCAGCGACATTAATTAAATAAAGACCTGGGCTTCAGTCAACAAGATCAATTAAAGATCGGGGCTTCACTGGGGGAAATTAATTAAATGAGACCGATCTGCACGGATGGGGAGAAGCAATGCTGGCAACTGGCTTTTCCCTCTGGTTATTACAGGGGTATCAGAGACATTAGAAGTGAGGGGCAGGGCTGCAGTACTGCAAGGCCAGTGAGGCAGGTGGGCAGACTGGCCGGTGAGTGATCGAGCGAAGGCAGCTAAGTGTCAGCAGGCACAATGGCCCAGCGGATGGGGTGGCCATTTAACAGCTGCAGGAAGATAGACATAGCAGAAGTGGCAATATTGCCGCTGAACAGAAGGGACTGGCAGAGGGAGTGAGCCCCAGGAGCTGGACCCACACTACTCAGCATAAACAGGAGTTGGGGGGGGGGGACACACGGAAACACAGATTTCTGTAGAGCCTGAGTTGTGTACAACTGACTTACCTTTACATACCTTCAGCGCAATATCTGCCATTCTCTGACACATGACCTACTACAGGACCACCCTGTGGTGCATGTTAATTATGGCAGCTAGAACTGACATAAAGAACTCAAATTCAGTTGCTTGTTGGTCGCGCAATGTTAGATGGCGTAACATTACATTCATAGCACCACCTAAAGGTGAAATTCGATTAGCATTCTGGGACCACTGAGCGTTTTTAATATATAATAGACATATTAGGTGCACACATTTGGGTAGAATTCTATTCTATTTTAGAGACTATTCTGTCTTTTGGCACCTGTTTCTGTTCTGTGAAATGTCGCATGCCATAAAATGGATACATCACATTGCCATTAACTTGGATATAACATCACACCAACATTAAAATGGACACATCACACTGCCATTAACATGGATACATCACATCTCCATTAATATTCAAACAAGGCAATGACAGGGCATTTACTGAACAATGGCCCAGATTTTCTGTCAGCGGTGAAGGAACGGTGCTCACTATTGACCTTGAAAAAGCTGCCCACAATTTTTAATGGGCTCCAGAGTGCTCTTTTCGACAACAGTTTGAATTTGGCATCTTCTACGGGGAATCTATGGTGTCCAGCAACAGGCAAGCAGGAGGCAGGCTGATGAGCCAATCAAATTGAAGAATTCTCACAGATGGCAAACCAGGAAGTAAAAAGCAAGGAATATAAATCACATTTAAATCATTGTACAGAATGCAAAATAAAGATTGGGACATACACATGGGATTAAGGGAGAAACTTAAATATCAGAACAAACTTATAAAATTATTTTTATTTTTAAATGTTCTTCTGAGGGAATGAGACTCCACACTTATAAAATTAGTTGTTTAGGACCAGAGAGGTTGTTAAGCTGTAATTATGACTTAGTACGCCATTAAAAACTCAGTTACCCCTGCTTGAACAAGTCTTAACTCTTTCTTACAGCGAGAATAGTGGCTAAATAGTTTAAGTTCATGACAAATCAGTGATTTCTATTTTGATTCCATTTGCGAAGACTGCAACAGAACACCCTGTGGAGGAGCAGGATATCACTGACAGCAACTCCCAGATTTCTGCGTTTAACTGCGCATGTGTGGACGCCAGAAGTTGCTGTCAGTTTTACCCAGTGAAATCCGTGTGTTTTCTTCAATTCACCTAGAATATGCCACACATCAATCAGTTGATTGAAAATGAGAATGTGGCACCCTTATTATTGAATGCAATCTCAAGCTGTTGGAGGTTCACCAATATTTTCTCACTGCGGCTCACAAATACCACAAGTATCAAAGTGGCTGTGATGTCTACCACCTCACCCACCTGCCTTATGTGAGCATTTGAAAACAAGTGTTAATTTCCAGTCATGTGGTTTAACAACTAGACTCCTCTTAGTCCAAATAATTCAAAGCAAAGAGAAAAAATCTTGCCTTTTGCCAGTTTGTAACTAAACTATTGGCTGCTGACCTTCTCTGTCTATTATTAACACAGCAACATGGTACAATTACATTTCTTTATATATATTACCAGTAGATCTCCTGTGATGAGTCAAGCGATACGTCAGAAGCATTATACTATGTAATTCATAATG
This sequence comes from Somniosus microcephalus, assembly GCF_052327205.1. Classification (NCBI taxonomy): domain Eukaryota; kingdom Metazoa; phylum Chordata; class Chondrichthyes; order Squaliformes; family Somniosidae; genus Somniosus; species Somniosus microcephalus. Next base: position 42,879,194 of record NC_140988.1, read on the forward strand.
CTGCCGGAAAAAAATGCTTCTCCGATCCTACAATTGTCTCATTCTTTTAAGCTCTCATGACTTCTGTATAGCACTCTCTGTCTTTCTGTTTGTCCTCTCCTTTTCCTTTCTCTGTGCAGCTGTTGCAACACCTTTGCCATTATGTCCACCTCTTTATTTATCTTCAATGCTGTTTCTCACTCTTTCCCTCATACTTTGTGTAAGTGTCCTCTTCCCTTTGTCACTTCTATATGTCTCACAGTCTCTTTGTACGGGTCTGACACATATTCCTTCATTGATGTATTCATTTCTATCTCATACTTTGTATGCAGGAAATGGTAGCCAATGTGCAGCAGGTAGCTGGTTACCTGGCTCAGGCAGGCAGAGGTCATCCACAAACTACTGGACCATGCGAGGATGAGAAAGAAAATGGAGAATTGGGAGTTCAGGCCAGAAAGGGGTTGGAGTGGGACTGAAGCAGGTAGAAATAAAGGTAGGCTGGGTTTGGTATATTGAAGGCAGTAAGTCGAGGGTTGGGACCAAGAAAGGAGTTGGGAGAATGGAGTTGGTGGGGCCTTATAGTACTCAAAAGGAATAAAGTCACCTGGGGGAGGCAGACTGGTCCATGGCTGCCAGGGGGAGGAAAAGTAGTCTGTGGCCACTGGGTTTACAGCGTGATTGAAATTTAGTGAGCTCAGCCAAGGAAGAGTCCAAGAAATTAAAGATGCATCAGTAGCTGTGTATGGAGACATGGGGCTGGATTTTCATTGGGTCGTGGAGTCGGGATTGGAGGCATGTGGGGGTTTAAAATCCTGAAATCGGGGATCCCAACCCCATCCCGCCCCCAACCCACCTCCATGCCAGTTTCAAAGGAGGCGGGTACCCGCCCCGCACTGGGACCTGCCTCCCCGGGGCGGGAAGGGGATTAGTGCCAATTAACTTCCTGTTAACAGGTAGTTAACAGGCAGTTTTTAGCCTAATCCCTATTTTCATTGTTGAAATGTGGGATTCCCGATGGCTCCAAACCATGCCAAGTTAGCGAGGCGAGCCGTCGGGATGAAGGGCTTGGAGGGGTCGAGATGTCCGGTGTTCAGGTGAGTGATGGGTGCATGAGTGCAGAGGTAAGTGTGTTTGGTCTGTGTAAAGTGTTTAACGAAGTTCTACTAACCTTTACTTACCTTTACCTCCTTCCTTCCTTCAGGTCTCGGGAGTCCCTCATCTCACCGGCACAGAAAGCAGAATGGCCGCCAGCTGTCAAAATCTGCAGCCTCTGCTTTCTGTTCTGGGACGATCTCTAAATCATCCTGAGAGGAAGGAATTAACCTGGAGTACAGATTGTCAATGTTTGACAGCTTCAAACAGCTGTGAAACGCTGATATTTCATCTGTCAAAAGGTCTTGACAGATGAAATTTCAATCTGTGATGTCACCTGTTGCCAGGTGGCCCTTAATTGGCCTGCTGAGCCCACTGGGTGGGCTCAACAAGGTCAATCAAGTCTAAATCACGTGGGTTGGCTAGAACTTGATGGAGGCAGGAGTACAACCCCGAAAGTTGTAGTCCCGCCTCCTACCCGCCCCCTCAATGAAAATCCAGCCCATGGCCATGCGGTGGCTCCTGCGAATTGAAATTTAGCTGTTTGACATAATCCCTACGGTCTGAAGCAGGCTCTTTTGAAATGGGGCTAGAACTCCCCCTGGCAGCTGAGCAGCAGTAATAAGACGGTGCATTCTGCAGAGGGCATCAAGGAAGGGTCAGATGAATGACCCAAGATACAGAAAGGAAGCCAACCCAAGCTACAGTTTCAGAAAAAAGGCAGGCCTGTGGTGAGAAAATTGTGGAAGAAATTTATAACAGTCCACGGGTAAGCTTATGGCTCAATTTAGTTGAATTGTATCCATTGTTTACATTTTTATTGGTCCAGATTTTGCTGGAAGTGCGAGCTAATAACGGCGCAGCGAGGGCAACAGGGCATCGGGGACCTTGGTGAACAACGGGACAAACAGTGCATCTCCTTAACCAATGAGATTAAAAGATTGAGAAATAAACAGTGCAAGGACTGAGAAGGAGGGTGAATTGGAGTGGGTGAATTCAATGCCAAATTAGGTACAGAAAGAAAAATAAAGAGAGGGAAAGAAAGATTGGAGTAAGAGAGGGAAAAAAGAGAGAAAAGAAAAGTAAGAAAAAAAAAGGATATTTAAAAATTTGACATTTTAAAAATCTCCAACAACAACTCACAACATGAAGGAATGAGATTCCACACTTTTAAATGTTCACTTTCAGGGCAAGAGAGGTTCTTTGGCAGTCAATAACAATTAGCTCATTGTTAAAAGGGTACTTGCACTGTTAATTACAAGACTTAACTGTCTGTGGTGAGTTTAATGGGCAATTAATGTGCAAATGCAGCAACTTCAAGAAACTCACGGGGAGGTTAAGGGTGAGATGCTGTTTTCGCGGAGCTAATGGCGGAGCGGCGGAAATCAGCCAGCAACATGTGGCGATTCACAATTCACGGGTTCTCTCTTCCTGGCTACAAGTTGCTGGCCGATTATCTACATTAATTTTTTCTGCAAAGTCTGGGCCACTGTTTTATGAATTTGATTTTTGGTTGTACACATTGGCATTGGTGTGCAATCAACATGGCCGCTCAAAAAGTTCGGGAAAAAATTGAGCAATTTGATTGGCTGGTTTTATGGCAGTTGGTTCATAAATGATAGCTATGAAAAAAATGATGATGCATTTTTCAGGTGGTTTCTGGTTGTTGGTTGGTAGCTTTTCCTACCTGTCTAGTGAATGGAACTTTTCTTTAATTGATTTGCATTTAGCGAATGCTTAACTTAATAGATAGTCATTTGATCATCTGGAAATTCATTTGGAGATGAAAACCAAGCCATGCCTATAACGGGTAACCAATCGGCAGTGCCAGTTTTATGCCCGGGCGGCAATTTGAAAATCTACCACTATGATTTTTTTGCCAGACGTATGTGACATGTACCAGACGCCAGATTTTTAATAATACAGATAGATGCTGTGTAATTTTAATATTTATTTATTTTAAATGGTCTGTAAAATGTTAATAGTTTTAAAAGCAGTTTAAATCATTTGCATGAACTGTTATTTACGCACGTTGGGGTACAGCTAAGAGCCTTTTGATTGAACAGTGCTGATGTTATGGATTAAAAATAAAACAGTGACACTGTCGTGGTGCACAGAGAAATGAATGGCACAGAACAGAATTTTACAAATGCACTGAGGCAGGGAGACTCTGCCTGTGAATCATTCACATTACCTCATCATGGTACCTCACCATACTCTGAGCACCAATAACTCTTACTGGAGGACACGTCATCCTCTCACAGGAACATTGGGAGCTGAGCCTCGACGTTCTATTAATTCTTAAAAAGATTTTGGAGAATGTTTTCAATCAACAACAACAACGTGTATTTATATAGCGCCATTAACATAGTAAAACGTCCCAAGGCGCTGCACAGGAGTATTTTAAGACAAAATATTTGAAAAAAGTGAAACAACTGGGAATTGGTTGATAACCGCAGGTTCTGAATTGTTCCTTCTTACTAGGAGAACAGTGACATCACGGTTTTGCCGACAGCATGATTCACTGTCAATAAACACCATTTGAAACAAGATTGGGACTGAGTTTGCAGCCTTTTGTTGTCAGACCCAGTCGAGCGTAACATTGATAATGCCCTTAGCAACATCTGTTGACAGCAGAGCTATCTGACTGTGAATGTGATTGTAACAGTTTATTTTCTTGCATTTTTACAAATGATGTCGTTATTGACAACTGACTTCCTGGAGCGGTTTTCCCCGATATCCTGCCATCATTTTGGTGGGAGAACCCCTGGAGAAATGGCATCAAAAGCTGGAAACGGCCGTTTACACAATTTTTACACAGAAATTACAGCACAGAAACAAGCCACCTCCCACCCTATTTCATTTAACCCTATTTTCCAGGGAGGTTCACTGATCTCTCATTCAAGTTATGGCAGGATACCGGAGAACCTCTGTGGATATTCAGGACCAATACCTTTGAGGAATGCCAGAGCAAGAATGCTTTTCCATCTTCCCCCACTCCCTTCCCCCGCCCTCTCTCTATCCCAGGGTTAGTGGGTAGGGACCAGGAGCAAGGACCCTGGCTGGTGTTCCCTCTCTCTATCCCAGGGTTAGTGGGTAGGGACCAGGAGCAAGGACCCTGGCTGGTATTCCCTCTCTCTATTCCAGGGTTAGTGGGTAGGGACCAGGAGTAGGAATGGTGGCTGATATTCCCTCTCTCTATCCCAAGTCAATGGGTAATGATCAGGAGCTGGGACTCAGGCTAATGTTCCTTCTCTGTATCCCGGAGCAAGTATGCTTTTCTATCCTCCCCCCTCCCCTGCCCATTTTTTGTTCCTTCTCCTAAAGGTGTTGACTCTTGCTGGAGTAGAGTTCCACAAGCACCAGCTTCCCTCCGTGCGAAGTTGCACAGCAGGTTTTGTCAGACTGTGCAACTGTCGAGAGTATCACAGCCAAACCAGATCTTTGTGCTCACCCAACATCTGCAAACACACACATTGAAGGGGGGCGGGGGGGGTAATGAAAGTATTGCATTTATATAGCACCTTTCACGACCACTGGATGTCTCAAAGTGCTTTACAGCCAATTAAGTACTTTTGAAGTGTAGTCACTGTTGTAATGTGGGAAATGCGGCAGCCAAGTTGCGCACAGCAAGGTCCCACAAACAGCAATGTAATAATGACAGATAATCTGTTTTTGTTATGTTGGTTGAGGGATAAATATTGGCCAGGATACTGGGGATAACTCCCCAGCTCTTCTTCAAAATAGTGCCATGGATCTTTTACGTCCACCTGAGAGAGCGGATGGGGCCTCGGTTTAATGTCTCATCCGAAAGACGGCACCTTTGACAGTGCAGCACTCCCTCAGCACTACACTTGAGTGTCAGCCTAGCTTTTTTATGTGCTCAAGTCCCATGGAGTGGGATTTGAACCCACAACCTGCTCACGTCAGAGGCAAGTGTGCTACCAACTGAGCCACAGCTGACACTCAAAAAGAGGGGACGAACCACTGGATACAAATCAGGAACAGAAACCTGGCTGATTTTTGCCTCCATAGCAGGGGTACCAAAGCCAATTGTTGCTGTCCCGGCTGAGATCAGCAAAGTCAGCAAAGACCAAGGGCTGGATTTTGCGGGTGGCCAGCGGGTGCGATCGGTGGCAGGTCGGGTGGGAAAGTGTTTCTTTTTCTCCAGCAGGTCAGGACCCCGCTGTGAACCCGCCGCCATGTGCCTTTACAAAATGTCAGGTCTATCAGCGCTGAGCAGACCCAACATGCAGCGGCGGGGGAGGCAATTAAAATCCTCAGTGGTTTGTTTACCGCCACTTATCAATTTTTTTTCCCAGCTTTTTGGATTTGATAGGTTACCCACTGGTTTCCGGCTGTGCCTAGAGCTCGTCTGTGAAGCTGAGGCGGGAGGTCACTGGCCAGTGAATCAGCTGATGAGTTGACAGCTTCAAATGTCCAGTCAAAGCTCCCAGCTGATTGAAAAATGTTCCCTTAACCACTAGCTTCTCTAAACTACATTTCCACTACAGATTCAGGATGCAGTAAGTCTTTACACAAGTTTCCATCCAGTCTGACCTGATTACATCTTCCACCATTGACAGATTGCTTCTGTCATCTCTACTTCACCTGCCATCTATTCCACCAGCATGGGTGCTCTTGAAACTCTCTTACCTTGGTCCTAAGAATCCCACCACGATCAGCCCCAACACCAGCATGACCAGGCACACCAGCAGCACCAACAACAACACCAACCTTCTCCGTAATCAACTGATACTGCACAAGACACAGGGCATCAGCAGCCAAACACTTTGCTACCCAGAAGGCCAGGGATGGCCTCACCATGGCCAGATTTACTTCATTTGACGCCATACACCCTGGCTGCCACATGATGTGGCAGGTTGACACCACCCAACACCAACACCATAAAGCATCCCTACAATGCCCAAGCCATTCCTTTCACACTCATCACCATTGCGGGTGGTACCGTTATGTTTCATCATTCACTGCAACTCACTAAGCCACTTCCAAAGGTGCACACAAATCTGTCCAAGAACGCAAAGTGTTGAAAATAGTTTCAATGTCTGACATCACATTAACAGAAACTTTACATGAACATTGCATAAAACACCCAAGTGCCTACCCTTGTGTGTTGTTAGTTGGTATGATTGCACTAGGCTGAGGGTGAATGTGAGGGGTGGCTAGTGAGATGGGGATGTGATAATGTAGATAGAGAGGGATGGGCGGAGGTGCAAGGTAAGTTGGTGTGAGTAAGGATGTGCAGGGGTAGGGTAGGGAAGGCAAAGTGATGGGGATGTGATGAGAGGTCCAGCAGGATGAGGTTGAGTGTGGCTTTGTATTAATGTTTCGTGGTCTACTGAGATCATTGAAACGTTTGCAGCACTGCACCCAGATCCTCCTGACCACATCCCTGCTTGTGCCCTCCTGTGCAATGTGCAACCAGGCTGTGTTGATCTCCTAGGGAGGTCTCTTCCACCCATGGGAAGGGAGGAAGACCTCCCTGTGTGATGTGACTCCCTCCATAAACATATGACGGGAGTCATGGGAGAGCCTGGGTGCAGCCCTGCACCTCTGTGCAGTGCTTGTCAGTGTTTGCAGCACCTCAATGCTGTAGAACACTGACAGCACAAATGTCAAAAGAAAGTTGGCCATGGTCCCTTTAAGGAAACCAGCTACTGACGCGTCATCAAATGATGTCACCAGACCTGCTTCCTCTAATTGGCCGGGAACCACACTGGGCAGGCTTAACAATCCCAGTCAGGGGAAATTAATTTCAGAGGCCGGGATGGAGCCAGCAGCGGGGTCGGAACCCACCACCGACATCGCCCGCCGAGGTTTGTAAAATCCAGCCCAAAGGATCAATCCTGGCACCTTCTGGCCTGTATGACTTAGTACCACACCAGAGATTGATTTATTTACTGGGTCACTAGGGAGATGCTACCATTAGTGATATGATAATCAGTAGTAGTGAATCATTCTTTCATAAGTCTATTACTTTTCGGAGTTTTTCATTGGTTTAGATATGAGTGGAGTCATTGAGGTCTAAACTTAACACAGTTGCACCCTTTTTTTGGGCCTAAAACGAGCACAACATTAACCAATTTAGAACTGCAAAAGCATCTGCACGGGGGTTTGGGCCACTGCTAAATTGATTGGTGCCTTTTTTAGCGGCCCTGGCACGACACAAGTTTCGAATGGAATTTTAGGGACTTAAGCCGCCTTAAAGTGACCACTGGAGGCTGCTCAAAATAGGCCCAAAAACTTGGAATGTGTACAAGTGTTGTTCCTGGTTCCACAGAACAACTGTGGACCACCTCCCTGTCATTGGAGACACCGGCAGCGGCGGAGCATAAAACAGCAGGGGAAACAGCTCCGACCTGATTGGAGACACCAGCGGTGGCGGAGCATAAAACAGCGGGGGAAACAGCTCCGACCTGATTGGAGACACCAACGGCGGCCGAACCATCACCGATTTCCAAAAAAAACGAAGAGTGATGTCACAGGACAGCAGGTAGATGATTGGTTCGTGAGTATTAAGTATTATTTTCTCTCTAACCTAGGACAGTGGTTTAAATTAGGTGCGGGAAACTATATCGTTGTAGCGGTTCGTGTAGATCGCCACTAAATAAGAGAGTTTGACTTCGACGAACTATTAACAAGTTGTTTATTTACAGGAACAGACTAATTACATCAGGTAAGATGGCAGGTAAGATGGCTGACTGTAGGAGCACCGTGGTATAGGTCTTGTCCCATCGGGAACTCCACGAGGACTGAGTTCGCAGTCCTGTGGGGAGCGTGATGACGTCATCGCATTTGTGTTGTGACGTCATCACGTTGTTCGCGTTTCCCATGCTTAGGGCGTCACGTGATGCGCGTCATTGCGTCGCTGGCCGTTGAGGCCGAGGTCGCGAGGCCGGGCTGTGCCGGTGCTTGCTGCAGGAGCGGAAGATCGCGTCGCTCCCGTCGGCTGGCTGTTGAGGCCGAAGACGCTGGGCCGGGCTGTGCCGGCGCATGCACATCACGTCGTATGTGACGTGAGGTCAGCGCGCTAGGGCGCGTCTTAAAGGGGCAATGGCCCCAACAGGTAAGTTAAAAGGGCAACGGCCCCAAAAGGTAAGTTAAAGGGAATTATGTGTCTTTATGTAAGTTACAACCGGTGGTACCGCCACATGGGCCCCCCCAGAATTCGCTTTAACGAAAATCCAAGGATGAGATGGTCTGACGAGCTGGTGGTCACGGCAGTCGTGCTGTCTCGACTTGGTAGGCGAGGTATGAAGATGCTGCTCGTGAGCGGATCCTTACGCGCGTCGTGGCGAATAAAACGTATCCATCAGGCAAAGGACCGTGGAGACGTGCGAAACAGCAGGCCTTGTCAGAGTGACGGGCAGGTTGGGCGGACGCGGGCAATGTCTCCGTTGATGTTGAAACAAGTCCTTGTTCCGACGAACTCTGTAGGAACGCCAAACGAGCGATCCAGAAGGACTTGACAGGCGAGGTCGGTGAACTCGCCGACAGGTGAGCAAAACCTTCGGGAGGCTGGAACGCACGGAACGGTGCGTGCCATAGTGCTACGATGATAACACAACGGAGGGTGAAGAGTTGCTGCGTTGATCAGTGATCGGTGAGGCCAGCAACTTTCACGTGGCTGATCGCGGCCGCAGGATGCCCGTTGGACCCGTCCTCGATGTGTGCAGCTTCAGTAGACGTTTGCGTTTGCTAAAGGGAAAACTGGATAAAGGGCAGCAACGGTCCAGGTTGTTGTTGCTTTCGGGCAGGGTAAACTCTGCCTGGAGGGTGGCAACACTTGAAACTGTTGTAGATTTAGGAGAAAATAGCCGGGAGGGCGGTACGCTTTTGTTCACGCCGAATTGTGTAGTAGGTAACACAACCAGCAGGCTGAAGGGCTGGTGCGTCGGCGGCGGAGAAGGGGTCGTCGTTTCGCATGAGGGATGGGTCGTCGTGGTTCGCGAGGGATGGGTCCTCGTGCGCGAGGAGTGCGTCCTCGTGTTTCGCGGGGGTGAGTCCTTGTGGTATCCCTGCGGGGCGCGCTCCAATCTTGTGGGCCCGAACATGCTGTACCCCGCGCTTGGAGAGATGTATACTTGCTGTTGCTTTGGACGTAGAGGCGGACGATCCATGTGGCGGTAGAAGAGTCGAATACGGAGACCATGAGCAAGTGCGTGGTCTGTGCCGCATCGATGTTCTCGGCGAACAGGGCTTCTACCTTCATAAAGCACGAGGGAGACCGTGGCTCCCTGGATTGCGGTAGCGACAACGGAACGGCTGATGCTTCCATAGCGTGCTTCGTTTGTGAAAGACGTTCACAAACCCACCAATTGTAGCACTGGTGGACGACGGTTGCCGTTGGTCGTGCTCTACCTCTGTGAGATCGTTTGTGAAAAACGGGCTCACCTCCAAGCTGCGCTTCCGTTGCGAATACGTACGCAAAGACGGGGTCGCTTTTGGTGGAATCGATGTTAGGCGGTTGCTGTTCCGTGGTTGTTCGTCAGTTGTGTGTTGGTCATCTTGAGGGAAGACGAGGTTCAGGCGAAGGACCATGGAAATCGTTCACGGATATGGGGTCACCAATTGTAGTGTAGGAATTGATGAACTCCCGTACTCACGTTGTTGGGTCACCAATGTAGCGGTTCGTGTAGATCGCCACTAAATAAGAGAGTTTGATTTCGACGAACTATTAACAAGTTGTTTATTTACAGGAACAGACTAATTACATCAGGTAAGATGGCTGACTGTAGGAGCACCATGGTATAGGTCTTGTCCCAGCGGGGACTCCACGAGGACTGAGTTCGCAGTCCTGTGGGGAGCGTGATGACGTCATCGCATTTGTGTTGTGACGTCATCACGTTGTTCGCGTTTCCCGCACTTAGGGCGTCACGTGATGCGCGTCGTTGCGTCGCTGGCTGTTGAGGCCGAGGTCGCGAGGCCGGGCTGTGCTCGCGTCGCTCCCATCAGCTGGCCGTTGAGGCCGAAGACACTGGGCCAGGCTGTGCCGGCGCACGCACATCACGTCGTACGTGACGTGACGTCAGCGCGCTAGGGCGCGTCTTAAAGGGGCAATGGCCCCAACAGGTAAGTTAAAAGGGCAACGGCCCCAACAGGTAAGTTAAAGGGAATTATGTGTCTTTATGTAAGGTACAACCGGTGGTACCGCCACAACGTATTGTATTAAATTTATAGCTTAATTAGTTAAACTATTTAATATAACTATAAATAATCATTGAATAAAGACTTTAATTAAATAAATAAAATAAGGCTAGTCTAAGATGTGGCAGGGCAGATTGTGTGTCTGGACTGCAGTATGTGGGAGTTTGTGGACGGTGAGACTGTCCCAAGCAAATACGTCTGCAGGAGATGTCTCTGTCTCGAATCTCTCCGGCTCAGAGTCATTAAGCTGGAGTGCGAGTTGGAGACACTCTGACACATCAGGGAGGGGTAGGAATTTCTGGACAGTTTTATCCAGAATACAGTCACAATCCCAGAGGAAAGCACGGGTTCAGGAAGGGGAGGGTGTGACTGCTAGGGAGATGGATAGCGGGGATTTAGGAGAGGTTGAGAAGGAGGTCTCACAGACACTGGTCCTGTCCAACAGGTGCGATGTACTTGCTACCTGTGAGGACAAAGAGAAAGACTGTGGGGAGGACAGCCACAATGCAGACCAAGGCACCGTCGCTCAGAAGGCTGTCCAAGGGGGGGAAGAGCAGAATAGAAATGTGATAGTAATAGGGGACTCTATAATTAGGGGGGATAGATAGTGTCCTCTGCAGTCATGAACGAGAATCCCGGTGCCAGGGTAAGGGATATCTCACGGCGGCTGGAGAGGAACTTGGAAAGGGAGGGGTAAATCCAGTTGTTGTGGGCCATGTTGGAACAAACGACATAGGTAGGAACAGGGAGGAGGTCCTGCTGAAAGAGTTTCAGGAGTTAGGCTCTAAATTAAAATGTAGGACCTCGAGGGTAATAATCTCTGGATTATTGCCCAAGCCACGTGCAAACTGGCATAGAAGCAGACAGACCAGGACAATTAACACATGGCTAAAGGGCTGGTGCGGGAAAGAGGGGTTCCTTTTCATGGGACACTGTCCCAGTTCTGGGACAGGAAGGAACTGTACCGATGGGCTCACGCTGAATTGGGATGGGACCCATGTCCTAGCGGAGAGGGTAATTAGGGAGGTGGCAAAGGCTTTAAACTAGTAAGAAGGGGGGAGGGATCTACAAGAAATGTAACCAGCCTAAATATAAACAAAACATGAAAAGTGAGCATGGGAAAGAATAAAGTAAGGGAGGACATTGACGGCAAAGGAGCAAATAGAGTTATAGAATAGGCATCTAAAAAGATGGTTAAACATAAAGGCCTAGAAATTCAGTCTGGACACTTTTTGGGCGCTAAAGTCGGGCGTTCGCTAAAGTTAGCGCCCGCCGGAAAGTGTAGGCCACAACGCCGAAATTCAGTAGAGTTGGCCAAGAGTTTGGCCGAGCGCTGAAACTGGCGTTGCAATGCTCTCTTCATGCGCTAAGCCGGCGATGCGGCCTGATAACGCCGAGGCCGGGCGCAGCGCAGGTGCGGTCATGTTTTGATTGACAGCAGACACCCTGACGCCGGCCAGCTCTTAAAGGGGGAAGGGTCGACTTTGCTGCCACGCCCTGCATACTGGAGCCCTGCAGCTAGGCCTCAACACTGCTGGTGGGCCAAAATAGCGCCTGGAGCCATGGAGAGGGCCCGTGAACGAGCGCAGCGCTTCTCAGAGCATGCTCTGAGGGTGCTGATTAATGGTGTCGAAAACAAAAGAGAGATCTTGTGCCCGGACAGTGGCAAGAAGGCTCCCAGGAGCCAGTACAGGAAAGCCTGGAGGAAAATCGCCCGCAGGGTGTCATCCACCTGCGATGTCCCCAGGAGTGCGGACCAATGCCGCAAGAAGTACAACGACCTCACTCGGATGGTGAAGGTGAGTACCCTTTCCAGTGTCCTCCTCATCCTTGCATGTGCACCTCACATTATGGGCAAAGGGACCTCAAAGGACTAATGGGCAGCCCTCCTCCCGCAGCAATGGCACTGGCATGATCATCAATAGCACTTTCTGCACTTAACACACTGGCCAAGCTATTCGACCATGGGAGGCAGTGCACACAGCAACAGGGCACCACACTGGCCAAGCTATTCGACCATGGGAGGCAGTGCACACAGCAACAGGGCACCACACTGGCCAAGCTATTCGACCATGGGAGGCAGTGCACACAGCAACAGGGCACCACACTGGCCAAGCTATTCGACCATGGGAGGCAGTGCACACAGCAACAGGGCACCACACTGTACTTAGAGGCCGTCCTTTCTCTTGCAGGCCAAGCTGGCGCGGAATTTGAGGAGCCAGTCTGCCACCGGGGGAGGCCGTCCCCAGTACCAGGCGCTCAGTGAGCTGGAGGAGAGCGTGGCTCGACTCATGCGTGCCCGGGTGACTGGCCCTGTTGCGATCGGAGATGCGGACCCTGTACTGGGACCCACTGGTAAGGGCATGACCGGTTGGACCTCTGTCGTTGCCCTTGCGCTTCAGATCTACATCCTTTCGCACTGACCGACAAATGCGCATAATGCCACCACTCAGGCCTCCCTCGCTGACGCCCTGTCCTCACTCTAAAGCTACTCTTGTGCCTTCCTGCTTTCAGCTGGTGAGGAGGAGGTGGTCCCTGAAGCTCAGAGTGCCAGGCCCTTGGAGGAGGAAGACGACGAGGACCAGGAGGAAGGCGGCACATCGGGGGAACCCTCATCCGCGCCAGGGGATGGCAATGGAGGGGAGACGTCTGGCCTGCAGGAGAGCCAGGGGGAAGTGTTGCAGGGGAGGGCAGATCCTGGGCCCAGTGGGCTCGAGGCACGCGGGAAGGGTCCGGCAGCACGCCGGCCTTCTCCCCAGAGGGAGAGTCCGCCCTCCAGTCCGGAGACGGTCCTCGCCCAGGAGGTGCGCCTCCTCGATGAGATGTCGGCGGCATCTGAGCGGCGCCACCAGGAGTTCATGGGGGTTGTGCAACAGATGCCTCAGGCCATTGAGTCCCTGGCTCATAGTGTGGTCGCTATAGGGGAATCACAGGCCAGGGGGGTCGAACAACTCGCGGCAGCGCACGACAGGGGTGTCCAGCAACTCGCGGCAGCCCAGGACGCGACTCGCGAGATGAGTGGTGCCGTCCAGGCACTGGCAGAGCTGATGCGGGCACATACCAGGGCAGTTCGGGCACTCACTTCTGCCACACTCGCTGTGGCGCGGAAGCATCGCCAGGGCACCCGCCGCCCTGCTGCAGCACAGTGGTCTGGCCTCCACCAGATTGCTGCGCTTGCTGCACTGCCAGCCCGGCCGAGTGCCAGTGTCTCTGGCGAGCAGCGCGCGCCTGCCATCAGCCAGCTTGCCCCCATTGGTGCAGCCGACACTGCCACTCCCCCAGCCAAGGTGCGACGAGCTGCTGCTGAGACTGATGCTGGCCAGCCACAGCTGCAGCAGTCAGCAGCCGGCCCCTCCCGGGCCGGGCCTCGTCTAGGCCGACCCCCAAGGGCATCTGCCGACACGCATTGTGGCCCTCATGAGCCTTCCCCCAGCCTTGCCACACCCGCAGGGCCCAGGTTGAGGCGGAGCAGCAGGTCGGGCAGGGGCCAGAAAAGCCTGTCTAAGGACTCGCCCTCTCGGCACACCCATTAGAGTGTGGTGATAGCGGTTTTTTTTATATTGGGGGGCTTGTGTTCTGGGGGGGCATTATTTTGGTAAGTCCGAGGATCAAGGCATTTTTTGTTTTTATGGGGGTGTTTGTGTTGTGGAGGGGGGGGCTTATTTTTGTAAGGCCGATGATGAAGGCCATTTGGATGGGCAAGTTTTGTTAGTCCTCCCCAGGTTTTGGGAGTGACAGATGTTTTTGACTTTTTTGGGGGTCTTGTCTGTTTTTCTGTTTCATGTGGGAAGGGCCCTGAGTTTGTGAAATAAAGCTTTTTATTTATTCAGCATGTCCACGTCTCAGGTTTCAAGTGGTTGTTGCGTTAACCGGCTGAGGGCTTGCGGTGCGGCTGCCTTCAGGTGCGTTCATTGCCACAGCCCATTCCCTGACAGGGGGGCCGAGAAGTGTCGATCAATAAGCCCCCGGCGGATGGCCCTTGGACCTTGTGGCTCCCTCCTGGGCTGGTACTCCTCCTCCTCCTCCTCCTCCTCATGGTCCTCCTGCTCGTCCTCCTGAGGTGGTGGTGCAATGTCAGGTGGCAGTGCCTGAGTCCTGCAGATAGCCAGGTTGTGCAGCATGCAGCACACGACGACGAACTGGGAGACTCTATCCGGCGAATACTGTAGAGATCCGCCGGAACGATCCAGGCAGCGGAACCGTTGCTTGAGGACGCCTATCATTTGCTCTATGATGTTCCTTGTGGCTTGATGGCTTTCGTTGTATGCCTCCTCCGCTGGGGTCCTGGGCGCGCGGAGCGGGGTCATGAGCCATGTACACAAAGGGTAGCCCTTGTCCCCGATAAGCCATCCCCTTGGTGGAGGCTGTGCCTCGAACATGTCAGCCACAGTAGTCTGGCGCAGGATAAATGCATCGTGGCTGCTTCCTGGGAAGCGGGCATTGACAGCTAGGATGCGCTGCCTGTGGTCACACACCAGCTGTACATTTAGGGAATGGTAGCCCTTCCGGTTGCGGTAATCCTCGGCATTGTGGATAGGTGCCCGCATAGCCACATGCGTGCAGTCAATGGCGCCCTGCACCATGGGGAAGCGCGCGATCCTGGCAAATCCGACTGCACGCTGCTCCTGCCTCTGTCGGGTCATGGGGAAGGAGATGAATTGGTGTCTCCTCGCGAAAAGTGCATCGGTGACCTGCCAGATGCAGCGATGCGCGGCGAACTGGGAGATGTTCGCTATGTCCCCAGCAGCGGCTTGGAAGGAGCCGCTTGCATAAAAGTTCAGAGCCACCGTGACCTTCACTTCCACCGAGAGAGACGTCCTGCACATCAGCTGTGGACGCAGATCTCTGTGAAGCAGCTGGCAGATCTCTGCAAACACCTCCCTTCTGAAGCGCAGCCTCTTAACACAATGCGCCGCAGTCATGGTGAGATAGGACACCTGCTGCCGGTATTGCCTGAGTGGGTAAGGCCTACGTTGCCGACGCCTGATGGCCCCTCTGCGTCTAGGCATGGCTGGCCCTCTCTCACAGCGTCTGTGAGCCCTTCGCACATAATGCTGCAACTGAGGGTTGGACCCCCATACAGCCCCCATAATAAAGTTGAAAACAGTGAAATCAAATGAATCAAATGTCAAAGCACTGGCCAGAAGCCAAAAATACCTCTCCTATGTTGTCCCAAATCAGTAAGCTCTGTCCCTTGGTCTCTGTCCAGAAATCCAAAGCAGTAAAGTCATTGCAGCAAAATGGCTGGGTTCTTTAGGTCAGTGTAAGTGCCCTTTAATTAGCGCTCCCCGAGGCCCACAGGGCCTCTGTTGCGTTCCACTTCACAGTTCTTAGCAGCGCCACGCCCACATTGGGCGGGCGCCACTGAATTTCCGGTTTGGGGCGCACAAACAGCATTGCACGACGAGATGACGTCATAAGCTGCGCGCGCAGCTGAGCGGGCGCAAACACTTTGCGCCGGCGCTAAATGTCAACTGAATTTGGGCGTTGGCGCAGATCGGTCTGCGCCCGGGCGCTAAGTGCCTAGCGCTGGAAATATACCCCTCTTATGGCGTTACCGGCTGGTGCAACCAACTGAATTTCTAGGCCAAAGTGAAAGGAAATCCTATTAAAAATGAATTAAACTGTCTGTGCAGCAATGCACACAGTGTCCGTAATAAAACAGGGGAGCTGGAGGCAATCATGTACTGGGAGGAACCAGACCGAGTAGGGATTACTGAGACATGGCTACAGAAAAATCAGGACTGGGAATTAAGCATTGCAGGGTATAACATATTTAGAAAAGATAGAGAGAGAGAAAGGGGAGGTGGAGTAGCTGTACTTATTCGGGATAACATAATTGCAGTAGAAAAAAGGGACATAGCTATCAGCAAAACAAAAATAGAAACCACATGGCTAGAGATAAATGATCAATCACACTAATAGGCGTAGTCTACAGACCACCTAATAGTGGAAGGGAGGTGGAGGAAGAAATATACAGACAAATTAGAGAAATTAGTAAAAAAAAACATAGAATAATAATCATGGGGGATTTTAACTACCCTGATATTAATTGGACAGAAGAGGTAGGTAAAGGGGCTAAGAGAATGGATTTCCTACAATGTCTACAGGACACCTTTCTAACCCAATATGTAAAAAGCCCAACAAGGGAGGATTCACTATTGGAACTACTTTTGTGGAATGAGCCAGAGTAGATAAGAGAAGTAAAAGTAGGGGAACATATAGGCAATAGTGACCATAATATATTACACTTTAAGATGATAATAGAGAAGGACATAAGTATGGCAAAAACCAGGCTAATAGATTGGAGAAAAGCTGATTTTGAGGGTCTGAGAATAAAATGGGCAGCAATATTGGCAAACAGTGATGTAGAACGACAATGGGAAACATTTAAAAGGGCGTTCAATAGAGTGCAGGAAAAATGTATTCCACTAAAAGGAAACAACAAACTAAACACTAATGGGACTCCATGGATAAATAAAGACACAAGGGTACAATTGAGGGTAAGGAAAGAGGCATACATTAAGTACATAGACAGCAGAGGAATGCATGATAAGAGAGAATATGAAGGGATTAGGTAAGAAGTCAAAGAAACAATTAGGAAGGCAAAGAGGAACTATGAAATTAAATTATCAAGGAACATAAAACTAAATAGTAAAATATTTTACAGACTAATGAATAAGGTCAGAGAATGCGGAGTCAGGGGACAACTAGCAGAATGGATTGCTAGCTGGCTTCAAGAGAGAAAGCAGAGAGTGGGAGTAAAGGGTAGCTATTCACAGTGGCAGATCGTGGGTAGTGGTGTTCCACAAGGAGCCATTTGTGCAGCTAATTCATCCACCTTATTGCGAATGCTCCTCGCATTAAGACACACAGCCTTCAGGCTTGTTTATTTAACACTCTTAGACCTTTTAGAATTATTATTTACTGTGGCCCTGTTTGATTTACACCCTTGAATTCTCTGCCTTCCACTTTTGCTTTTCTCCTTCCTGACTTTTGCTTCTATCCTTGCTTCCCTTTCCTATGTCTCCCTGGGCCTTGGTGCCGGCCAAAATCCTCATCAGAGTAAATCAGGCAAGCTGCATTGGGGTGCTTCATTGGCGCCTGCAACTCACCTGATTTATTCTGATGAGGCTTGAGGATGAATTTACTTCGGTCCTTGGGCTTCTCCATTCCAAAATCAGGCCCAGTTTGGGGCACTAAGGAAAGTAGACCCCAATTTTGGCACAAGCCCCCAGATGTTAGTGCGGAGAACTTTGCATGGTCTTTTGTCGTGTCCAAATCCGATGCCAAGTGGTCCATCCGGTTTTATTCTTATTGCAATGTTTTGTCGGGGCTTGCTAACCCATTCCAGAGGGCAGTTAAGAGTCAACCACATTGCTGTGGATCTGGAGTCACATATAGGCCAGACCGGGTAAACATAGAAACATAGAAACATAGAGATAGGAACAGGAGTAGGCCATTCGGCCCTTCGAGCCTGCTCCGCCATTCAATGAGATCATGGCTGATCTTCGTCTGAGATCATAGCTGATCTTACCAGTTCAGTACCCCGTCCCCGCCTTTTCTCCGTAACCCTTAATCCCCTTAGCCTTCAGAAATATATCCAATTCTCTCTTGAAAATATTTATTGAATTAGCCTTCACAGCCCTCTGTGGCAGGGAATTCCACAGGCTCACCACTCTTTGAGTGAAGAAATTCTTCCTCATCTCTGTTTTAAATGATTTGCCCGCTATTTTTAGACTGTGGCCCCTGGTTCTGTGCTCCCCGGCCATTGGAAACATTCTCTCTGAATTCAGCCTGTCCAGGCCTGCCATAATTTTATATGTTTCGATGAGATCCCCTCTCAATCTTCTAAACTCCAGTGAGTACAAGCCCAAACTATTTAATCTCTCTTCGTAGGTCATTCCCGCCATTCCAGGTATCAGCCTGGTGAATCGCCGTTGCACTCTTTCCATGGCAAGAACATCCTTCCGCAGATGGGGCGACCAAAACTGTACACAATACTCCAGATGCGGTCTCACCAGCACCTTGTACAGCTGTAGTAAGGTATCCCTATTCCTATACTCGAACCCCCTTGATATGAAGGCCAACATACCATTTGCCTTCTTAATCGCCTGTTGCACCTGCATGCTCTCCTTCAGTGACTGGTGCACAAGAACACCCAGGTCCCTCTGCACTTCCCCATCTCCCAATCTATTGCCATTTAGATAATAATCTACCCTCCTGTTTTTACCCCCAAAGTGGATAACCTCGCATTTATCCACATTATAGTGCATCTGTCACGTATCCGCCCATTCCCCCAACCTGTCCAAATCGCACTGTAGCCTCCTGACATCCTCATCAGAGCCCACCCCTCCTCCTAGTTTAGTGTCGTCAGCGAATTTGGAAATATTGCATCCAATTCCCTGATCCAGATCATTTATATATATTGTGAACAGCTGGGGTCCCAGGACAGATCCTTGCGGCACCCCGCTGGTCACTGCCTGCCACTCCGAAAACGAGCCGTTTATTCCAACTCTCTGTTTTCTATCCGCCAGCCAGTTCTCTATCCACGTTAATACTTTGCCCCCAATCCCATGAGCCTTAATTTTGCATGATAATCTTTTGTGTGGAACCTTATCGAAGGCTTTCTGGAAGTCAAGGTACACCACATCCACTGGCTCTCCCCCATCTATTTTACCAGTTACTTCCTCAAAAAATTCCAGCAGATTAGTCAAACACGATTTACCCTTTGTAAATCCATGTTGACTCTGTCCGATCCTTTCCCCATTTGTCAAGTGCTCCGCTATTTTATCCTTAATAATGGACTCTAGCATTTTGCCCACAACCGATGTAAGGCTTACTGGTCTATAATTCCCTGCTTTCTCTCTACCCCCCTTTTTAAATATTGGGGTAACATTAGCTACCCTCCAATCCACGGGTACTGTTCCCGAGTCAATGGAGTTCCGGAAGATGATCCTTAGAGCGTCTGCTATCTCCAGGGCCACCTCCTTAAGTACCCTAGGATGTAGTTTATCAGGCCCCGGGGATTTGTCGGCCTTCAGTCCCCTCAACTTACCCAACACCATATCCCTAGAGATACTAATTTCTGTCAGCTCCTCCCTCTCATTAGTCCCTATGTTTGCCGATATTCCTGGGAGGTTATTTGTGTCCTCCTTTGTGAATACAGAACCAAAGTATGAGTTTAATTGGTCTGCCATTTCCTTATTCTCCATTATATATTCTCCCGAATCGGACTGCAAGGGACCGACTTGGGATTTTACCAGTCTTTTCCTCCTGATATACCGATAAAAGCTTTTGCAGTCTGTCTTTATGTTTGCTGCAAGTTTACTTTCGTATTCTATTTTCCCCTTCCTGATTAATCCCTTTGTCCTCTTTTGCTGTATCCTGTACTGCCCCCAATCTTCCGGTCTGGTGCTTTTTTTTGCCAGTTGATATGCCCTTTTTTTTTAATTTTATGCTGTCCCTAATTTCCCTCGTTATCCACGGTTGAGTCACCTTTTTAGGTTTATTTTTATGCCAAACCGGTATAAACATGTTCTGGAATTCTTCCATTCTATCTTTGAATGCTTGCCATTGTCTATCCACTGTCAATCCCCCCAGAAACACCACCCAATCAATCTTACCCAATTCCCGTCTCATACCCTCGTAATTCCCTTTATTTAAGTTCTGGACCTTAGTCTCTGATTCAATTTCCTCACTCTCCATCTCGACTGAGAGCTCGATCATATTATGATCGCTCTGACCCAAGGGGCCTCGTACAAGAAGATTGCTGATAAGTCCCTTCTCATTGCACAATACCCAGTCTAAAATGGCCTGATCTCGAGTCGGCTCCTCGACATATTGGTCCAGATAACCGTCCCGAAAACATTCCAGGAATTCCTCCTCCTCAGAATTTTTACTAATTTGGGTAGTCCAATCAATATGTAAATTAAAGTCACCCATGATGACAGCTGTGCTCTTATCGCACGCTTCTCTAATTTCCCTTTTTATGCCTTCCCTCACCTCCATATTACTATTTGGAGGCCTATATATCACACCCACTAACGTTTTCCTCCCCTTGCTATTTCTCATTTCTACCCATACAGATTCCGTTTCATCCGAGTTAATATCCTTCCTTTCCATTGCATTAATCCCCTCCTTTACCAGCAATGCTACCCCACCTCCCCTACCTTTTTGCCGATCCTTCCTAAATATTGTATATCCCTGGATGTTAAGTTCCCAGCCTTGCCCACCCTGCAGCCACGTTTCTGTAATCCCAATCAAATCATACTTGTTTACCTCTATTTCCACAACTAATTCATCCACCTTGTTCCTAATGCTTCTAGCATTAAGATACAAAGCCTTCAGGCTTGCTTTTTTCACACTCTCATTATGAATTAGTTTGGCCCTTTGTGTTTCTCTCCTTTGCTTATTGCTTCTCACCTTTCTACCATCTATTTCTGACTTCATATGACTTCCCTCTTTTCCACTACCTAGGTTCCCATCCCCCTGCCAAATTAGTTTAAATCCTCCCGAACCGCCCTAGAAAATATTACCCCGAGGACATCGGCTCCCTCACAGTTCAGGTGTAGACCGTCCCCTTGGTACAGGTCACTCCTCCCCAAGGGCGGCAGATTTCCTTTCCTTAAAGGACATTAGTGAACCTGTTGGGTTTTTACGACAATCCAATAGTTGCATGGCCACCATTACTGATACTAGCTTTTTATTCCAGATTTATTTAATTAATTGAATTCAAATTCACAAACTGCTGTGGTGGGATTTGAACTCACGGGGGCGATTTTGCCAGCCCTGGAGAGGCGAGTTTGGAGGCGGGACTGCTGGGAAAATGGCAGAATCTGGGGGCGGGTACTCATCCCGCCCCCAACCCGCCTCCGTGCCATCTTCCCAGGAGGCGGGTACCCGACCCGCGCTGGGAGCCGCCTCCCCGAGGCGGGAAGGGGATTAGTGCCAATGAACTGCCTGTTAACAGGTAGTTAACAGGCAGTTTTTGGAGAATCCCTATTTTCAGCCCTAAAGTTCGGGCTTCCCGACGGCTCCGAACCACACCAGGGTCAGCGAGGTGGGCCGTCGGTCTGCGGGGGTCGGAGGGGTCGAGATGTCCGGTGTGCAGGTGAGTGATGGGTGCATGTGTGCAGAGGTAAGTGTGTGAGGTGAGTGTAAAGTGTTTTAATAAGTTTTACTTACCTTTACCTCTTCCTCCAGGCTTCATCACTTCAGGTCTCGGGAGGCCCTCATCTCATTGGCACAGAAAACAGAATGGCCGCTGAACTGTCAAAAGCTGCAGCCTTCTGCTTTCTGCTCAGGAGAGATTTCTATGAGTCTGAGTGGAAGGACTCAAGTTAGAGGACAGATTGTCAGTGTTTGACAGCTTCACAGAGCCGTCAAACGATGACATTTCATCTGTCAAAAGCTCTTGACAGATGAAACGTCACTCGCTGACATCACCTGTAACCGGCTTTCCCTGCTGAGCGGGCTTAACAAGGTCAATCAAGGGAAAATAGCGCGAGATGGCCAGAAGTCGATGGAGGCGGGACTAAAACCCGACAAGTGGGAGTCCCGCCTCCAAAAGCTCCCCATTGACAAAATCCAGCCCCACGTCTCTGGATTACTAGTCCAGTAACATAACTACTGTGTGGCTGTACCCATATATGAAACTGACCGATTGGAATACTAAATGAAACCAAATATAAAGTGTTGTCAGATGCTGTCTTGGTAAAGTTATGGGAATTCTACTTTCACTTGTTGAAATAGCACACTGGAGAAAACCAGAGCGACATTTTTAGTCAGGATTTCAGGAAGTGTTCTGTATGACCAACAAAGAAAACTTCTGCATTTTTACCAACACTGCTTCTTTCTTTATGGTTTCAATGGTAGTTGAGAAATCACAGGAGTGAATGGCAATCGCATTGATAGAACTAAATCACGTTAGATATTTTTCTCCCTTTATATTATTAAACATACAGATGCAGGAATGGAGTTAAAAAGGCATATACACAATGATAATACCCCTTTGGTATTAAGGCACATGGAAAATACATTTTGGTTTCACCTCCTGCTAAAGAGGCTGGCTGAGAGGACTCACCTATTCCCCAAGAGTGTCCCCTCTTAAGTATCTACTACATTAGGTATTTCTGGTTGTCTGACTTTGCAATGGATGTCGGAACATCAGAGCATATCAATGGGTGTCCATTCCTATGCGGTCACACAGCACGGTGCTATTAGTGTTAAATTTCCACCATCTACAAGGCACAAGTAAGGAGTGTGATGGAATACTCTCCACTTGCCTGGATGAGTGCAGCTCCAACAACACTCAAGAAGCTCGACACCATCCAGGACAAAGCAGCCCACTTGATTGGCACCCCGTCCACCACCTTAAACATTCACTCCCTCCACCACCGGCGCACCGTGGCTGCAGTGTGTACCATCTACAAGATGCACTGCAGCAACTCGCCAAGGCTTCTTCGGCAGCACCTCCCAAACCCGTGACCTCTACTACCTAGAAGGACAAGGGCAGCAGGCGCATGGGAACACCACCACCTCCAAGTTCCCCTCTAAGTCACAAACCATCCTGACTTGGAAGTATATCGCCGATCCTTCATCGTCGCTGGGTCAAAATCCCTACTTAACAGCACTGTGGGAGTACCTTCACCACACGGATTGC
The DNA here is from genome assembly GCF_052327205.1 of Somniosus microcephalus. Classification (NCBI taxonomy): domain Eukaryota; kingdom Metazoa; phylum Chordata; class Chondrichthyes; order Squaliformes; family Somniosidae; genus Somniosus; species Somniosus microcephalus. Next base: position 42,902,097 of record NC_140988.1, read on the forward strand.
AGCGGTTCAAGGCGGCGGCTCACCGCCACCTTCTCAAGGGCAATTAGAGATGGGCAATAAATGCTGGCCTTGCTAGTGATGCTCACATCCCATAAAAAACGAATAACAAAATAAGATCTACTGACAATAATTCTGGAGCTATCCTCAAACATGGTATAGATTTCAATATCAGATGGTCTTCATATGTTTCTAGAAGTAATAACTGGAAACTCAATAAGGTGTGCCTTACAGGGACTAAACTATGTTATAAATCACCCCCCTACCCACCCCTGCGCCCCCCCATCCCCACCACCACCACCTTGTGTAAGATGGATATTTGGAATAGCAACAGAAAATGTAAATACAAATAAGCCACAAACTAACTGTGACTGTAATATAAGTAGGATTAAGTTGTATTTTTGCATAAGGTAATTCGACATGTTCAACCCTCATTTAAGGGTGTCTCAAGTGTGGAGCCCTGATGTTCGATCAGCACAAACTATGTGCATTATGTAGGGACTTGACACTGATGGTGCATTTCTTCCTGATCAATATTGTTTCAGCAAAGCAGGGTCTAATATTGCAATCAATAACTTGGCTGGATTTCCTTTATACTTTCTTATCCATGTGATGAGCAGTTTTAGCTGGATCAGACAAGTCATCAGCTCTCCTGCAGGTACATGTGTATACCTCTATTGCTCAACATTTTTATATCACATTGAAGTACAGCTGAGCACTATTAGACGTATCATTAGATCGCTAAGAAACCTTGGGGCAAAAATTCAGTTGGTTTGCGCCTCCCGTTAGCGCCTTAAGAGGGCGCTAATGGGGCACAAACAACTAGCGCCCATGCGCGGCGATGTTTGCACCGCTCATGAAATTAACTAGACATTTTGTGGCAGCGCTAAACACTACCGCCACGATCTCCTGCGCCGACAGATCGTGACGTCAGTCGAGTGTGCAATGTCCCGGTTGCACCCCGGACCGGATATTGAGTAGCGCCCCCTGCATTACCGCCTGCCGCTAACAATGACAGGTTGAGGGGAGCATTTTGCAGTCAGGAAGGGACTGGGGGAGCGCTATTTAAAGGCGACCACTTCCTGCCATTTTTTGTTGGTGACATTTTTGCACCACGCATTCTAAGAGAGAGAGAGAGAGACTTCTGGAGAGATTCAACGCTGTGTGAAGGAGTTTTGGGTACTGAGCAGCACTTTGCAGGTTCATTTTGATTTGCCCTTCCTTGTATCGATTTAGAAGAGACTATGAGGGCTGCACTCTGAGCTCTTTCCCTGGGCCTCTCCATTGTTCTTTCCAGCAGATTTGATGTACAGGTCTCTCCAGGCCAAGATTCAAGGCTGCAATGAGCAGGGTGTGGATGGAGAACAAGATTAATCCTCGTCTTTAAGAACTGGCCGGCGCCATTGTGTCTGTGTTCCATTGCTGACTGACATCACATGAGCTTCGCCAGTGCTCTGAGGTAGTGCCTCGCTCCTCGGCCTTTGCGCCTTAAGACAGGTGTGTAGCGCCTGATTTAGCGCTCCAATCACCTCCAGGGGGGCGATAAAAGCCAAGTTTGCAGTCGGAGGCGATAATTAGCGCCAGGCGCTAATCTTTGCACCCGGCCGATAATTGCACCCCAAATGGGGCGATACTGAATTTCTCCCCCCTTATATTTTAATGAGCATTGCTCGATGACATTGATATTATTTTTACAGCTTCCAAGATTGATGTTCACACCAGTGAAAATTACAGTATTATTCCATGTCTGAACTGATCAACCACCCATCCCTCCCATACCTAACTCTTCAGCGATATTGCAGGAACAGTTGGAAACCAATGAGGGAGCAGTCCCTCAGGCCTCTGTACCCTTGGAAATTGGTCATTCTGCTCACTTTCGGCAAAATTTTATTTTCTAAATGCTTATTTTGGGACAGTGGTTGGTGCAGTGAGTTGGAGTTCCATCGTGTGTTGTGTGAGGTAATAAGCCACAGATTTACATGGTGAAACCCCGAGTTCAAATGCACCATCGCACAGCGATGGCAAGCAGGGGCAAGGTGCTTCTGCACAGGGAGAGAGGGAGAGAGGAATAGAAAACTCTGGTTTATATGGGCCTTAGTTCATTCTTTTTCATTTTCAACTTTAAGAGAAAAAAAACGATTGTTTTCATTTTTTCTCTTCTGTCTCCAGGGATATTGCTAACGTAGAAACATGTATTTACAAAGAAATCCCTCCTTCTTTAATACTAGTGGGACAAGACTTGGGTAGAACTGCTGTAATTCACAAAGCAACGAGAAATCCCATCCACTCAGTGGCTGGCCTCGTTACAATTGATGTAATAGGCAGTAATAAATATGTTCCTCTTCATTGCTGAAAAGATGCTGTCAAATGTTGTATTTGCCTCCTGTTAGAAGATTAGCTCACAATGTTTGTGAAGAACCACTTTTAAAGCTATCTCACTGGCACTAATACAAATAAGCCTACAGTACGCAAATATTAGATGGCATTAGTTTCAGACATTCAGGCCGCAATTTTGCCAGCGTTCAGAGTATAGGTTTGGAGGCGGGTCCGTTGTCAAAACTGAAATGATTGACAGCGGGTTGAAAACCCGCTGCGAACCCCCCTCCATGTAAGTTTCCAAAGTGTCGGGTCTGCGATTTCAGAACAGACCCGACACCAAGCGGTGGGAGAGGCATTTAAGATAGTTAACTGCTTGTTAAGTGTTTGTTAACTACTATTTTGCCAGCCTTTTTACAATTTTCCCACATTTTTATTGGGGTTCACATCATTCAGAGATCACGTCAGGTAAGTAGGTCGGGTTCTCTAAGTCTCCCCATTGCTGTGAATAGTTGACAACTGTAAAAGTGATATGAAAGCTACCATTTCACAGCTGGTCACTTTCCAATGTCAGAAACTTGAGCCTTCAGGACTTGGAAGACACTTTTGAGCTTTATGCAGTTTGAAAGTGTTTGGAGTAAACTCTCTATCCACTGTCACTGCCTTGGAGCAAGCTCTCTCACCATTGACAGATCGCTTCTGTCATCTCAACTTCAGCTGCCATCTATTCCAGCAACATCGGTGCCCTTGAAAAAATCTCATCTTGGTCCTCTAAATCCCTCCATGATCAGCCCCAACACCAACATCACCAGGCATACCAACATCACCAACAACAACACTAACATTCTCCGCAATCGCCTGATGCTGCACAGGACACAGGGTATCAGCACCCGACAACATTGCTGCCCGGGAGGCCAGCAATGGCATCACCATGGACAGATTTACTTCACTTGATGCTGTACACCCTGGCTGCCACATGGTGCACCAGGTTAACACCACCCCACACCATCACCATAAAGCATTCCTACAATGACCATCCTTTCACGCTCAGTACCATTGCGGGGATACCGTTATGTCTCACCATTCACTGCAACTCACTAAGACACTTCCAAAGATGAGCACAGATCTGTCCAATAAGGCAAAGTGTTGAAAATAAAAATTTTAATGTTTGAAAACACATTAACAGAAACTTTATATGAACATTGCATAAGACACCCAAGTGCCTACCCTTGTGTGTTGTTAATTGGTATGATTGCACTAGGATGAGGGCTAGTGTGAGGGGTGGCTAGTGAAATGGGGATGTTGTGGCGGAGCCACTAAGGGACTCCGATCAAATGTATATAATTCCCTTTAACAATATGTTAACTACAGCCTGAGTCTGTATCTTTGTATATACTGTTTGCATGTACAGAGCGCGGTCCCTTTAAGAGTGCGGGCAAACGCGATGATGTCACGCCGTTCATCACGTGATCCCCCATCGGCGGGAAAAACGTGATGACGTCATGACGCCAGCCACGGGACCGTCCAAGCAGTCCTCATGGAGCTTCCGAACTGACTAGACCTGTATTCGTAGCTTTCTTGCATCTGTTTGTTAAACTCAATTAGTTTCACATTAAACATCGTTTGTTTGATTGCCTGAGTCGACCTCAGTCTCTTGATAGAAACTAAACATTCCTACATTGGTGACCCCGACTTTTGTGAACGGTTTTCGCAGAAGGAACGAAGCATGGAAACGAACGCCGTTGCATTGAAGCTACCGCAATTCTGGGAGCAACAAGCGACCGCCTGGTTCATCCAGGTTGAAGCCCAGTTTGCATTACGGAACATCGTTGCGGATCAGACCCGATATTTTTACGTGGTCTCCGCACTCGACAGCTCCACCGCGTCGCGGATCGTCAGCCTGCTTGAGAACCCCCCGGACGACCGCAAGTATGAAACAACCAAGGCGTGGTTGTTACAGGTCCTCGGGCTCACGAAGTCTGAGCGCGCCCACCGACTGCTTGCTATGCCTGGCCTTGGGGACTCCAAGCCATCTGAGCTCATGAGCCAAATGCTCACGCTCCTTGGCTCCGAACCGGAATGCTTCCTCTTTAGGGAGCTCTTCCTCAGTCAGTTACCGGAGCAAGTATAAGCTGCCCTGGCCAGGTCCGAAGTCTCAGACTGTGCAGCGCTTGCTGCCGAAGCGGACAAGATTTTCGCGGTGATGCAGCAGTACTGCACTGCCACGAGGCGCCCATCCCCCACAGACGCCACCCCAGCTCCTCAATCTTCGGGGCTGTGCTCCTACCACGCGCGGTTTGGCGCAAAAGCCAGATGTTGCCGCCCTCCCTGCAGCTTCTCTCCCAAAAAAAACCAACTGCAACCCCGGCAAAAGAAGAACGGGTCTGACGGGTGCCCCGCGGCTGCGATGGCAATCGGAAATTCTGGCAAGCTGTTGTTCATCATCGATTCCATCTCTGGTCGGCGATTCCTATGCGACACCGGCGCACAGTGCAGCATTATACCTGCGTCCGCTATTGATGTTCAAGCTGGGCGGCACGGCCTCTCACTCGAAGCGGCTAATGGCGGAGCTATCCGGACCTTCGGCAAACGGCGGGTCCAGGTGTGCTTCGGCAGCCAGTGATTTGTTTGGGAATTTGTTATGGCCAGGGTGTAACAAGCCATCCTCCGCGCGGATTTCCTGTGCGCCAACGGCCTCCTGGTCGATGTGAGGAACCGGCGGCTGATCAACGCGGCCACGTTTCACTCCATTCCTTGCCACCGTGGTACCACCATGTCGCGCACCGTCTCCTGCGCTTTCCCAACTCCGGACGAGTTTGCTCGCCTGCTCGGTGAATTTCCGGACCTGACCAGACCTACGTTCTCCTCTACGGCCACGAAGCATGGTGTGGAACACCACATCACTACCACCGGCCCCCCGGTCCACGCGTGGGCCCAGCGCCTCGAACCCGGCAAGCTGGCGGTCGCGAAGGCGGAGTTCGCTACAATGGAACGCCTGGGGATTATTTGCCGGTCCAATAGTCCCTGGTCTTCGCCTCTCCACATAGTACTGAAACCTGGCGGCGGATGGCGGCCATGCGGCGACTATCAGCGACTTAACAACGTTACCACTCCTGATCGATACCCGATCCCCCACATTCAGGATTTCTCTGCCCATTTGGCTGGGAACACCGTGTTTTCCAAGGTGGATCTGGTCCGAGGCTACCACCAGGTCCCGGTACACCCGCAGGACGTGCAGAAGACCGCAGTCATCACCCCATTCGGCCTTTTTGAATTCCTGAGGATGCCTTTTGGTTTGAAGAACGCTGCCCAGGCCTTCCAGTGCCTCATGGACTCCTTGCTGCGGGACCTCAAGTTCCTTTTCGTCTATTTAGACAACATCCTCGTGGCCAGTCAAAATAAGGAAGAACACATCGCGCACCTACGCACCCTCTTTTGTCGCCTCAGCCAACATGGCCTGATTCTCAAACCGGCCAAGTGTCAGTTTGGTCTGCCCCACATTGATTTCCTGGGACATCGCATTACATCGGAGGGAGTGGTGCCTTTGCAAGCAAAGGTAGAGGCAGTGACATCCTTTCTGCGCCTGCAGACCATCAAGGTCCTGCAGGAGTTCCTCGGGACCACCACTTCGTGCCTAAGGCAGCTCTGCTCATGCAGCCCCTGTACGAGGCCCTCAAGGGCAAGTCTGGCAAGGACCGGTAAGCTGGACGGTCGACATGGACCGGGCGTTTGTTGACACAAAAAGCGCCCTCGCCAACGCGACCATGCTGGCACACCCGCTGCCAAGTGCCACCATCGCCCTCACCACCGATGCGTCAGACTACGCCATCGGCGCAGTGCAGGAACAGTGGGTAAATGGAACATGGCAACCGCTGGCGTTCTTCAGCCATCAACTACGGTGAAACGAGCGGAAGTACAGTACCTTCGACCGGGAGTTGCTGGCTCTTTTTCTGGCCATCCACCATTTCCGGTTCTTGCTGGAAGAACGTCCTTTCACTGCTTTTGTAGACCATAAGCCACTAACGTTCGCTATGGCCAAGACTGCCGAACCGTGGGCAGCCCGACAACAGCGTCAGTTAACATTTATCTCTGAATTCACTACTGATATTCAGCACGTGGCCGGTAAAGACAGCCTCTCCCGCGCGACCGTTCAGGCAGTCCAGCTCGGCATCGACTATGCCCTCATGGCTGCGGATCAAGCCTCGGATCCAGAGGTGCAAGCTTACCGAACCAGCCCCTCTAACCTCTAAGTGGCCGACGTCAAATTCCACGCCGCAGGCACCACGCTACTTTGTGACGTCTCCGTAGGATATCCTCGCCCTATCGTGCCGGTCGCCTGGCGCCGAAAAGTGTTTGACGCCATACACGGGTTGTCACACCCTGGCATGAAGGCCTTGCAAAGGCTGATGTCGTCCAAGTTCGTTTGGCGGGGCATGCATATGGATGTCCGCGACTGGGCCAACACCTGCGTGGTCTGCCAAAAGGCCAAGGTGCAGCGTCAAGTCAAAGCTCCATTGTCCACCTTCGCTGTTCCGGAGCGACGGTTCGATCACGTGAATGTGGACCTGGTGGGGCCACTTCCACCTTCTCATGGGTTTACACATATCCTTACGATGGTAGACCGCACCACTAGATGGCCAGAGGCAGTTCCCTTGTCATCCACCACTTCGGCAGACGTAGCCAGGGCATTCATCTCCTCTTGGGTCGCCCGTTTCGGGGTACCGGCGGACATCTCTTCTGATCGTGGACCGCAATTTTCCTGTGAGCTCTGGAACGCAGTGGCTCAGGGGCTCGGCATCAAGCTACATCGCACCACAGCCTACCATCCACAGGCGAACGGCCTGTGCGAACGGTTTCACAGGTCGCTCAAAGCCGCACTGAGGGCCAGCCTCCAAGGCGCTGGGTGGGTGGACAGGCTACCATGGGTCCTGTTGGGTCTTCACACGGCACCCAAGGAAGATCTTCGCTCGTCCTCGGCAGAGCTCATCTATGGCCAGCCGCTACGCGTACCAGGGGATTTCCTTCCGACTCCAACAGAGCCATGGTCCGCATCCAATCAACTCATCAGCCACCAGGAGGCAGCCAGGTGTTTTGCACCAGTACCAATGTCGCATCACGGCTTTCAGAGCTCCCACGTCCCAGCAGAGCTGAAGAACGCCGAATATGTGTTCATCCGCCACGACGCTCATCGGGATCTGCTCAAGGCCCCTTACACTGGTCCTTTCCGTGTGCTAGAGCCGGGAGACAAAACTTTCTCGGTGGATATCGGAGGTAAACCGGACCACATTTCGGTTGACCGGTTGAAGCCGGCACACTTGGACCTTGACCGCCCGGTCGAGACCGCACAGCCGCCAAAACGTGGCCGACCGCCCACAGTCGCCATGCCAGATCAAGCGCCACTGCCCGCCAGCCCGCCCGCCGTCCAGCAGCTTCCACTCCAACTGTACAGAAGTCGCTCTGACAGGCTTGTCAGGCCTCCTCGCCATTTCACTTTTTCTGTTAAAGACAATTCTGGGGGGGGGCGCATGTGGCGGAGCCACTAAGGGACTCCGATCAAATGTATATAATTCCCTTTAACAATATGTTAACTACAACCTGAGTCTGTATCTTTGTATATACTGTTTGCATGTACAGAGCGCGGTCCCTTTAAGAGCGCGGGCAAACACGATGACGTCACGCCGTTCATCACGTGATCCCCCATCGGCAGGAAAAACGTGATGACATCATGACGCCAGCCACGGGACCGTCCAAGCAGTCCTCGTGGAGCTTCCGAACTGACTAGACCTGTATTCGTAGTTTTCTTGCATCTGTTTGTTAAACTCAATTAGTTTCACATTAAACATCATTTGTTTGATCGCCTGAGTCGACCTCAGTCTCTTGATAGGAACTAGACATTCCTACAATGTAATAATGTATAGAGAGGGATGGGTGGAGGTGCAAGGTAAGTTGGTGTGAGTAAGGATGTGCAGGAGTAGGGTAGGGAAGGTAGAGTGATGGGGATGTGATGAGAGGCACAGCAGGATAAGGTTGAGTGTGGCTTTGTACTAACATTTCGTGATCTACTGAGATCATTCAAATGTTTGCAGTACTGCACCCAGGTCCTCCTGACCACGTCCCTGCTTGTGCCCCCCTATGCAATGTGCAACCAGGCTGTTTTGGTCTTCTGGGGAGGTGTCTTCCGCCCATCAGAAGGGAAGAGGACCTCCCTGCATGCTCTGACTCTCTCCATAAGCATATGGAGGGAGTCATGCGAGAGCCTGGGTGCAGCCATGCTCCTTTGTGCAGAGCTTGTCAGTGTTTGCAGCACCTCAAGGCTGATGACGTGTCATCAAATGACATCAACAGACCCGCTTCCTTTTAATTGGCAGGGAACCCCGCAGGGTGGGCTTAACAAGTCCTATTAACAGAAAATCCTTTTAACAGAGCGGCTGCAGCCGGGTGCGGGACCGAAACCCGCCAACTACCTCTCCCGCCACGATTCTGCCTCCGCTGGGAAAATCCAGCCCTTGAGTTCAGCCAAAGTGACCAGTGACAACATTCTAATGGACCTCCAAAGCAAGAAATGCCAGAAAACGGAAATGGAAAATATTGGAAATACTCAACAGGTTAGTCATCATCTGAAAGAGGAAAACAAAGTTTCAGGTGAGACTCTTCATCACTAGTATTAGTCTGGTTCAGTAATAGCATTCTCACGACTGAGTCAGAAGGCTGTGGCTTCAAGCTCTGGTCCAGAATTTGAGCACATACTCTAGGCTGATGCTCAGTGTTATACTGAGGGAGTGTTGCACTGTCAGAGGCGCTCTTAAACTCCTTCTGCTAGTTTGAAAGGATGTTAAGGATCCATGTCAATATTTGAGAAGGAGCAGGGAGTTAACCTGATTAAGATTCATCCCTTAACTGCCACCAAAAAAACCTCCCAGATTAACTGGTGATTGTTTTTTGTGGGATCTTGCCGAGGGCAAAATGGCCGACAAGTTTGGTTACAGAAGTGATACTTTCAAAGTAATTGAATGTGATATGCTTTGGGAAGTTTCTAGGAAAAAACATGATGGGATGCTTTATAAAAGCGAGTCTTTTTTCATTCTTTATCAGAACATTATGCTGATTAGAGGTGTTCAAAATCATGAGGGGTCTAGACAGAGTAGATAGAGAAAAACTGTTCCCATTGGTGGAAGGGTTGAGAACCAGAGGACATAGATTTAAGGTGATTGGCAGAAAAACCAAAGGCGACATGAAGAAAAACATTTTTACGCAGCGAGTGGTTAGGGTCTGGAATGCACTGTCTGAAAGGATGGTGGAGGCAGACTCAATTGTGGCTTTCAAAAGGGAATTGGACAGGTACCTGAAGGAAAAAAATGTGCAGGGCTACGGGGAAAGGGCGGGGGAGTGGGACTAGCTGAAGTGCTCTTGCAGAGAGCCGGCATGGGCTCGACAGGCCGAATGGCTTCCATCTGTGCTGTAACCATTCTATGATTCAATGATTCTATAATCTGGTGTGTATTTCTAGCATTTAAAATTTTTAATCTAATTAGTGAATCTCCCATGCGTTGCACCTGGGGAGTCAGGACCATGTGTAGTCATTTGGTGAAGCAGGGTTAGGTGCTAAGGGATATTTGTAACATAGAAACATAGAAGATAGGAGCAGGAGTAGGCCATTCGGCCCCTCGAGCCTGCTCCGCCATTCAGTGAGATCATGGCTGATCATCCAAATTCAGTACCCTGTCCCTGCCTTCTCCCCATATCCCTTGATCCCTTTAGCCTTAGGAAATACATCCAACTCCTTCTTGAATATATTTAATGAACTGGCCTCCACCGCCCTCTGTGGCAGAGAATTCCACAGGTTCACCACTCACTGGGTGAAGAAATTCCTCCTCATCTCAGTCCTAAATGGCTTACCCCTTATCCTTAGACTATGACCCCTGATTCTGGACTCCCCGGCCATCGGGAACATCCTTCCTGCATCTAGTCTGTCCAGGCCTGACAGAATTTTATAGGTTTCGATGAGATCCCCTCTCATTCTTCTAAACTCCAGTGAGTATAAGCCCAATCGACACAATCTCTCCTCATACGTCATTCCTGCCATCCCAGGTATCAGCCTGGTGAATCTTCGCTGCACTCCTTCCATGGCAAGAACATCCTTCCTCAGATAAGGCGACCAAAACGGCACACAATACTCAAGGTGCAGTCTCACCAAGGCCCTGTACAACTGCAGCAAGACATCCTTGTTCCTGTACTCGAACCCTCTTGCTACGAAGGCCAACATACCATTTGCCTTCTTAACTGCCTGCTACACCTGCATGCTTACCTTCAGCGACTGGTGCACAAGAACACCCAGGTCTCTTTGCACTTCCCCTTCTCCCAATCTATTGCCATTCAAATAATAATCTGCCTTCCTGTTTTGCCACCAAAGTGGATAACCTCACATTTATCCACATTATAGTGCATTTGCCATGTTTCTGCCCAATCACCCAACCTGTCCAAATCGTACTGGAGTTTCACGACATCCTCCTCACAGCATACCCTCCCACCCAGCTATGTGTCGTCTGCAAATTTGGAGATACCACATCCAATTCCCTCGTCCAGCTCATTAATATATATTGTGAACAGCTGGGGTCCTAGGACCGATCCTTGCGGTACCCCACTAGTCACTGCCTGCCACTCGGAAAACGACCCATTTATTCCAACTCTTTGCTTTCTATCTGCCAACTAGTTCTCTATCCAAGTCAATACCTTGCCCCCAATCCCATGTGCCTTAATTTTGCACGCTAATCTCTTATGCAGGACCTTATCGAAAGTCTCCCGAAAGTCCAAATACACCACATCCACTGGTTCTCCCTTATCTATTTTACCAGTTACATCCTCAAAAAATTCCAGTAGGTTAGTCAAGCACGATTTACCTTTTGTAAATCCATGTTGACTTTGTCCGATCCTGTCACTGCTTTCCAAGTGCTCTGCTATTACATCTTTTATAATGGACTCTAGCATTTTCCCCACTACCGATGTCAGGCTTACCGGTCTATAATTCCCCGCTTTTTCTCTACCACCTTTTTTGAATAGTGGGGTAACATTAACTCTAATCCATGGGTACTGTTCCAGAGTCTATCGAGTTCTGGAAGATGACCAGAAATGCATCTACTATCTCCAGGGCCACTTCCTTAAGTACCCTAGGATGTAGATTATCAGGCCCTGGGGATTTATCGGCCTTCAATCCCGTCAACTTCCCCAAAACCATTTCCCTACAAATACTGATTTCTTTCAGTTCCTCCCTCTCATTAGTCCCTATGTTCCCCGACATCTCTGGGAGGTTATTTGTGTCCTCCTTTGTGAAGACAGAACCAAAATATGTATTTAATTGGTCTGCCATTTCTTTGTTCCTGATACGCTTATCAATTACTCCATAAAAGGCGATGAATTAGGAAAGTAATGAAAAGGTTTTTATTAACTAAAGAACAGAGCATGCCTCTCGTGGACAACTGGTTCCAAGAAGGAAGTGGGTTGCCGGGCAGCCACCTTTATACCAGGTCATGTAGGCGGAGCCAGCTGAGGCATGCATTGGTACACAGTGAGTAGCAAGAGGTAACAATGTGCAATAACGATAACAGTAGTGAACAACAATGAAAACAATAACAGTGGTTTACCACATTCACCCCTTGTTTAAAATTGAGTCCGGCGGGGTGAAGTGTACTAAAAGTTCGTGTAGTTAAGTCTATCAGGAGGCCTTGTATGCTGTCCTGATCGTCGTAGCAGCGGCGGCGGTGCTGCAGTATCCAACGTCGAGTCTGGTGTCTGAGTGGTCAACGAAGGGTCCTGGGGCTCCGGCATGCCGTCTACAGGGGTTGGGTTGGGAGAAGTGGTGGATAATAACGGTGGTGATTCAGGGGCGCCCGAGGGTGCGAGGTCTCGTATGGAGACCGTGTCCTCCCGCCCGTCTGGGTATGCCACGTAGGCATACTGGGGGTTGGCATGTAGGAGGTTCACCCTCTCGACCAGGGGGTCCGTTTTATGGGTCCTCACGTGCCTCCGCAGTAGGACGGGCCCAGGAGAAGTCAGCCATGTCAGTAGCGAGGTTCCCGATGTGGACTTCCTGGGGAAAATGAACATTTGCTCATGAGGGGTGGCATTAGTGGCAGTACAAAGCAGTGACCAGATGGAGTGGAGCGCCGCAGGGAGGGCCTCCTGCCAGCGAGAGGTCGGAAGGCCCTTAGATTTTAAGGCTAAGAGGACGGCCTTCCAAACCGTCGCGTTCTCTCTTTCCACCTGGCCGTTCCCCCGGGGGTTGTAGCTGGTGGTCCTGCTCGTAGCAATACCTCTCGCGAGCAGGTACTGACGAAGTTCGTCGCTCATGAAAGATGAGCCCCGGTCGCTATGTATATAGCTGGGGAACCCGAACAAGGCGAAGAGGTCATTCAGACATTTGATGACCGTGGTACTGGTCATGTCTGGGCAAGGGATGGCAAACGGGAAACGGGAGTACTCATCAACAATGTTGAGGAAGTACACGTTGCGGTCAGAGGAAGGGAGGGGCCCCTTAAAGTCGATGCTCAAGCGCTCGAAGGGGCGAGTGGCCTTGATCAGGCTTGCTCTGTCTGGCCTATAAAAATGCGGTTTGCATTCGGCACAGATTTGGCAGTTCCTGGTCATAGTTCTGACCTCCTCGATGGAGTAGGGCAGGTTGCGGGACTTAATGAAGTGGCAGAATCTGGTGACCCCGGGGTGGCAGAGGTCATTGTGGAGGGTCCGCAGTCTATCAACTTGCGCGTTGGTGCATGTACCTCGTGATAGAGCATCTGGGGGCTCATTGAGTTTCCCTGGCCGGTACAAGATATCGTAATTGTAGGTGGAAAGTTCAATTCTCCACTTCAAGATCTTGTCGTTCTTGATTTTGCCCCTCTGCTTATTATTGAACATAAAAGCAACTGAACGCTGGTCAGTGAGAAGGGTAAATCGTTTTCCGGCCAGGTAATGCCTCCAGTGTCGCACCGCTTCCACAATAGCCTGGGCCTCCTTTTCGACAGAGGAGTGTCGAATCTCGGGGCCCTGGAGGGTCCTTGAGAAAAAGGCCACGGGTCTCCCCGCCTGGTTAAGGGTTGCAGCTAGGGCGAAGTCGGATGCATCGCTCTCCACTTGGAAAGGGATGGACTCATCCACTGCGTGCATTGTGGCCTTCGCAATATCACTCTTGATAAGAGTGAAGGCAGCACCCGCCTCTGATGTCAGGGGGAAGGAGGTGGACTTGATGAGGGGTCTGGCTTTGTCCGCATAGTTGGGCACCCACTGAGCATGGTAAGAGAAAAACCCCAGGCATCTCTTCAGTGCTTTTAGGCAGTGGGGGAGGGGGAGCTCCATAAGGGGGCGCATTCTGTTGGGGTCGGGCCCGATGACTCCGTTCTCCACTACGCAGCCGAGGATGGCAAGGCGCGTGGTGTGAAACATACATTTCTCTTTATTGTATGTTAGATTCAGCCGCTGGCCCGTACGGAGGAATTTCGCTAGATTAACGTCATGATCCTGCTGGTCGTGGCCGCAGATGGTGACGTTATCCAGATAGGGAAAGGTGGCCTGCAGCGCGTTCTGGTCAACCATCCGGTCCATCTCCCTTTGGAAGACCGAAACCCCGTTGGTGACACCGAAGGGGACCCTAAGGAAGTGGTAGAGGCGGCCGTTTGCCTCGAAGGCAGTATACTGGCGGTCCTCATGGCGGATAGGGAGTTGGTGGTATGCTGACTTAAGGTCAATGGTGGAGAATACCCTGTATTGCGCAATCTGATTGACCATATCAGATATGCGGGGAAGGGGGTATGCGTCCAGCTGGGTGTACCGGTTTATGGTTTGGCTGTAGTCGATGACCAGGTGGCGTTTATCGGCGGTCTTAACGACTACAACCTGGGCTCGCCATGGGCTGGTGCTCCCTTCGATAATGCCCTCCTTCAGGAGTCGCTCCACCTCAGCGCTAATAAAAGCTCTGTCCCCGGCGCTGTACCGCCTGCTCTTGGTAGCGATGGGTTTACAGTCGCGGGTGAGGTTAGCGAACAAGGGAGGGGGGGGTACTTTGAGTGTGGAAAGGCTGCAAGTGGTGCGCGGCGGGCGATTTAAAAGCTGTTGGTTGCAGACTGTGAGTGGGGGAAGGGGTCCACCGTATGCCAATGTGACACTTTTGAGGTGGCACTGGAAATCCAACCCTAGCAGAACGGCAGCGCAAAGACGGGGCAGGACAAGAAGTTTAAAATGTTTATATTCAGTGCCCCTAACCAAAAGGGTCACCACACAGTAGCCGCCGACGTCCGTTGAATGGGACTTGGACGCCATAGAAATCCGATGGCGCGTTGGCAGGACCGTGAGGGAGTGGCTACGCACCGTGTCGGGGTGAATAAAACTCTCCGTGCTCCCGCTGTCAAACAGGCAAGTAGTGGCGCGGCCGTTTACCGTAATGTCCATCATAGACCTGGACAGATGATGAGGGAGGGCTTGATCCAGCGTAACAGAGGCCAGTGTATGGCTGAGTGAGCTGATATGGTCGTCTGACGAGACGGTGGTCGAGTCCGGAGACAAATTGGCGGTTGAGTGCGGCGGGCAAAATGGCGGCGGCCATGATTCCGATCCCCACGCGGCCGGAGGTGCACAAAATGGTGGAGAAGATGGCTGCCCCCACGGTTCACACGCGGCGCTGCTGGCGTTCGCGGGTTTCACTCTGCAGGCGTTGGCGTAATGGCCTTTCTTCCCGCAGCCAGAGCAGGTAGCGGTCTTCGCCGGGCAGCGCGCTCTGGGGTGTTTTAACTGGCCACAGAAATAGCATTTTTGGGCCTGGTTACGGGACATCGTTGCAGTAGTTGGTACCGGGGGCGGCGGTCCCGGTTGCTTTCGGGACATCGCTGCAGTAGTTGGTACCGGGGGCGGCGGTCCCATGTCCCAAGGTCGCGATGACCATGGCGCGGCCCCGTTACGTGCGTATGCTTCGAGGTTTCGGTGGGCCGCATCTAGTGAGAGCGCGAGGGCTACGGCCGTCTTCAGGTCGAGCTCCTTGCTTTCGAGCAGTCTCTGCCGGGAGTAGTCGGACTGGAGGCCCTTAACGAAGGCATCACAGGTAAGTCCCTCCGCGTGCGCTGCAGCCGTTACCGCCTTACAGTCGCAGTCCCTGCAGAGCGTCTGTAACGCCCGTAAAAATGCCTCTACCGATTCCCCCGGTTGCTGCCTGCGGGATCCCAGGAGGTGTCTGGCGTAAATCATATTCGCTGGGCGCGTGTATTGTCCTTTTAGCAGGTCGAGAGCCGCCGTGTACGTAGTAGCGTCCCGGATGAGTGTATATACTTGAGGGCTCACCTGGGCGGTCAGGACTTTTAATTTGTTCTCCTCCGATGTCACGGCGGAGGCTTCTAGGAAGGATTCAAAGCAGCTCAGCCAGTGTTCGAAATTGGTAGATGAACCCGCCGCTTGGGGGTCGAGGTCCAGGCATGCTGGTCTGAGGGCTCGCAGCAACGCCTGCTGTTGTTGCTGCTCAGTTCCGGACATTTTACTTTTAGTTAATAAAATTGATACGCTTATCAATTACTCCATAAAAGGCGATGAATTAGGAAAGTAATGAAAAGGTTTTTATTAACTAAAGAACAGAGCATGCCTCTCGTGGACGACTGGTTCCAAGAAGGAAGTGGGTTGCCGGGCAGCCACCTTTATACCAGGTCATGTAGGCGGAGCCAGCTGAGGCATGCATTGGTACACAGTGAGTAGCAAGAGGTAACAATGTGCAATAACGATAACAGTAGTGAACAACAATGAAAACAATAACAGTGGTTTACCACAGTTCCCCATTATAAATTCCCCTGATTCTGACTGTAAGGGACCTACGCTTGACTTCACCAATTTTTTTCTCTTCACATATCTATAAAAGTTTTTACAGTCAGGACATGCATTTTAAAATCATACATTCTGTCTTTAATTTTATATTTTCGTTATAAATTCCTATGGCTACATTTATAATAGAAGCTTTCCACAGTGGGAGGGTGTCATTACAGCGTGACAAGTTGACATAACCAGTTTTCAATATAAATGTGAACTTAGGAATTTATAATAGTAAAAACTGGCTGGAAGTGCGTGCAGATGTAAGATTTTCTGCCTTCTGCCTTTACCGTAACAGTCAAATTTCTTGTTACACCTACTGGCTCGTTTTACCCAGTTTTTTTTCCAAGCATGTTGTTATGTCTCATTTCAGTGTGGTAATGGAATGCTAGGCTTTGACACAATGCTGGATCTACACAGTTCCTGTCTCAAGGAACAGTAATCTACAAGAAGCAGAAATGAGCTGTAAACATTGGCCTTAGCTTCAAATCTGCTGAACCATGTCAAGGAATTCTGGAAATATTGCCATTCTATGAAATGCCATACCCATAATTGTGTTCCTGAATTGTAATTGGCAAAAATAAAGGTTGTGGTTTTGCACATCAAGCTTTCCTATTCTGCACTACGCTACGGCTGACTGATATTGGCTGAAGGAAAGTGCCTTAAAAATATAATGAACTTGAAGTATGTGCTTTGCTTTCTGCCCAAATCAATTCTGACATTCAGTAATGGATAATTAGAACAGTTTTCATTTGTAGCTTCCAACGTGCAATTCAATGGCTATGGGTCATATTAAAAAAATGCCAAAATCATAAACGCACATATGAAAGACATGCTTTCTATATTATAACTTTGCTTTGTATGTTGTGTATTCCTTATTTAGGCATCATCATTCTGTCATGTCTCTAGGTGGCAATTCAATAGGATTTTCCAGTTCTAGCTAAGGGCTAAATTAAAAAGCAGAACCACAAAGGTAATAATCTCTGGATTACTACCTGAGCCACGAGCGAATTTGCATAGGGTAAATAAGATCAGAGAAATGAACGAGTGGCTCAAAGACTGATGTGAGAGAAATGGGTTTCAATTTGTGGGGCAATGTCACCAGTACTGGGATAAGAGGGAGCTGTTCCGTTTGAACGGGCTTCACTTGAACCATGCTGGGGCTAGAGTCCTGGCGAATCGAATAACTAGGGCTGTAGAGAGGGCTTTAAACTAAATAGTGGGGGGGGGGGGGACGGATCCAGGTGAGCGGGAATTAAAAAAGTCAATGAGAAATGAGAAATCAATAGAGCAGGATAGAGATGGGGGAAATAATAACTAGAGTGTGACAGGAATATTCCAGGGTATTTGCCAATTTGGAAGGATAGACAGAAAGGAAAGGGAGGTGGGGTGGCTTTGTTGGTAAAGGATGGGATCAGTGCAGTGGTGAGAAGTGATATTGGCTCAGAAGATGTAGAATCGGTTTGGGTGGAGATAAAAAATAATAAAGGGAAAAAGTCTCTGGTGGGCGTAGTCTACAGGCCCCCGAATAGTAGCAATACTGTTGGACAGAGTATAAATCAACATATAATGGAGGCCTGTAAAAAAGGTACGGTAATAATCATGGGTGATTTTAATCTCCATATTGATTGAACAAATCAAATTGGCCATGAGGAGGAGTTCATAGAGTGCATCAGGGATGGTTTCCTAGAACAGTATGTAATGGAACCAACCAGGGAGTAGGAACATAAGAACATAAGAAGTAGGAGCAGGAGTAGGCCATACGGCCCCTCGGGCCTGCTCCACCATTCAATAGGATCATGGCTGATCCGAACCTAGACTCACATCCACTTCCCTGCCCGCTCCCCGTAACCCCTAATTCCCTTATCAGCTAGGAAACTGTCGATCTCCGTTTTAAATTTATTTAATGTCGCAGCTTCCACAGCTCTCTGAGGTAGCAAATTCCATAGATTTACTACCCTCTGAGTGAAGAAGTTTCTCCTCATCTCAGTTTTGAAATGGCAGCCCCTTATTCTAAGATTATGCCCCCTAGTTCTAGTCTCACCCATCAGTGGAACATCCTCCCCGCATCCACCCGATCAAGCCCCCTCACAATCTTATATGTTTCAATAAGATCGCCTCTCATTCTTCTGAATTCCAATGAGTAGAGGCCAAACCTACTCAACCTTTCCTCATAAGTCAACCCCCTCATCTCCGGAATCAACCGAGTGAACCTTCTCTGAACTGCCTCGAGAGCAAGTATATATTTTCTTGGATCTGGTACTATGTAATGAGACAGAATTAATAAATTATCTCATAGTAAAGGATCCTCTAGGAAAGAGTGATCATAGCATGGTTGAATTTCAAATTCAGTTGGAGGGTGAGAAAGTTGTATCTCAAACCAGTGTCCTGATCTTAAACAAAGGCAATTACAGTGACAAGAGGGCAGATCTGGCTAAAGTGGACTGGAAAAATAAATTAAAGGGTAAGACAGTTGAAATGCAGTGGCGGACATTTAAGGAGATAGTTCATAACTCTCAACAAAAATATATTCCAGTGAGAAAGAAAGATTTTAAGTGAAGGGGGCAACATCCGTGGCTAACTAAGGAAGTAAAGGATGGTATCAAATTGAAAACGAAGGCATACAATGTTGCCAAGATTGGTGGGAGACCAGAGGATTGGGACATTTTTAAAAACCAGCAAAGGATGACTAAAAAAATAAAGAGAGAGAAGATGAATTATGACAGTAAACTGGCAAGAAACATTAAAACAGATAGTAAGAGCTTCTATGGGTATATAAAAAGGAAGAGGGTAGCTAAAGTAAACGTTGGTCCCTTAGAGGATGAGACTGGAGAATTAATAATGTGGAACGGGGAAATGGCAGAGACTCTGAACAAATATTTTGTATCTGTCTTCACGGTAGAAGACAATAACAACATCCCAATAATGGATAATCAAGGGGCCACAGGGAGGGGGGAACTAAAGACAATCACTATCACTAAGGAAAAAGTACTGGTAAAATAATAGGACTAAAAGATGATAAGTCCCAGGGTCTTAAAAGAAGTGGCTGCAGAGATAGTGGATGCATTGGTGGCAATATACCAAAATTCCCTGGACTCTGGAGAGGTCCCAGCAGATTGGAAAACCACTAATGTAACACCCCTATTTAAGAAAGGAGGGAGACAGAAAGCAAGAAACTATAGACCAGCTAGCCTAACATCTGTCATTAGGAAAATGCCGGAGTCCTTCATTAAGGAAGCAGTAGCAGGGCATTTGGAAAATCATAATGCAGTCAAGCAGTCAGCATGGTTTTATGAAAGGGAAATCATGTTTAACAAACTTGCTGGAGTTCTTTGAGGGGGTAACGAGCAGGGTGGACAAAGGTGAACCAGTGGATGTGGTGTATTTGGATTTCCAGAAGGCATTTGATAAGGTGCCACATAAAAGGTTACTGCATAAGATAAGAGCTCACGGAATTGGGGGTAATATAGAGAATTGGCTAACTAACAGAAAGCAGAGAGTAAAATGGGTCATTTTCTGGTTGGCAAACGGTAACTAGTGGGGTGCCGAGTGTAATGTAGCCAAGTTTGCGGATGATACAACGATGGGTGGGAAAGCAAGTTGTGCAGAGGACTCAAAGAACCTGCAAAGGGATATGGACAGGCTAATTGAGTGGGCAAACATTTGGCAGATGGAGTATAATGTGGGAAAGTGCAAGGTTATGCACTTTGGCAGGAAAAATCAAAAAGCAAATTATTGTTTAAATGGAGAGAGATTACACAATGCTACAGTTCAGAGGGACCTTGGGGTCCTTGTGCATGAAACACAAAAAGTTAGCATGCAGGTACAGCAAGTAATCAAAAAGGCAAATGGAATGTTGGCCTTTATTTCAAAGGGGTTAGATTATAAAAGCAGGGAAGTTCTGCTACAACTGAACAGGTTATTGGTGAGACCACACCTCAAGTACTGCATACAGTTTTGGTCTCCTTATTTAAGGAAGGATATACTTGCATTGGAGGTAGTTCAGAGACGATTCACTAGGTTAATTCCAGAGATCAGGGGGTTAACTTATGAGGAAAGGTTGAGCATGCTGGGCCTATACTCATTGGAATTTAGAAGAATGAGAGGTGATCTTATTGAAACATATGATACCGAGGGGGCACGACAAGGTAGAGGCAGAGAGGATGTTTCCCCTCGTGGGGAAATCTAGAACACGGGGGCACAGTTTTAGAATAAAGGGTCGCCCTTTTAGAACTGAGATGAGGAGGAATTTCTTCTCTCAGATGGTCGTAAATCTGTGGAATTCTCTGCCCCAGAGAGCTGTGGAGGCTGGGTCATTAAATACGTTTAAGGTGGAGATAGGCAGATTTTTGCAAGATAAGGGAGTGAAGGGTTATGGGAGCGGGCGGCAAAGTGGCTTTGAACCCACGATCAGCCATGATCGTATTGAATGGCGGAGCAGGCTCGAAGGGCCAAGTGGCCTATTCCTGCTCCTGTTTCTTATGTTCTTAAAGTTACCTGTCACACAGTTACATCTACAGGTGCACACTTCTACCGCTAGATGGAGCTTCATAAGCTCTAGAAGGTGTAGATGCCAAGGAACAAAGGAAGGAAGGAATGTACGTATTGCTGTATGTATACCTACAGCTTCACTCATGCACTCAGGAAAATTTGCTTTGTCCTGGGGGCAATTTTTAACTGCCACCCACCTGTTTCTTGCCAGAAAAACAGGCGGCAGCAGTGGAAAATCGGAGAGGCACCTTGGCTGCTCCTTGGACGCCCAAGGCCCACCAGATTTTCAGCTGGGCCTGTAAATGGGTGCACAACACGCCTGCCAGAAACAGGCAATTGGCTGCTTACATATGCAAATCCAGGTCCTATACTGGTTATAGGACCCTATTTGCAATTTCCAGGTATAAATGGATGGAACATGTCCATCAGGCGATGAACGGCCTCACCAGCTATCCTTAAAGGGACTTCTGGTGGCCACTTCCGCAAAGCCCTAGCTGAATGGCCACTTGGATGAGATATTTGAGGGCTGCTGGTGCTAATCAAACCATGCCCCAGAATGAGCCACCACTCTCAAGTTGGGGACCAAGCAGGACCCAGGACACTGCAAATCTCTTAAAGGGGTACCTTTCATGTGTTTTCCCCTATTGGATGGCAGGGTATTCATTCGAATATGAATATTGAACAAAGAGGGAATAATATGAAGGAAAAGTCTGATAAGGTTATAATGAAGCCATTCAAACAGATAAAGGGTAAGCATATGAGTTGGTGGTACAAACACCACTGTACCAGGAAAATGTTAAGTGTTGTAAGGTGTTTGGTTTCCTCATCCTTACAAGGGTTCTTTGACTCTGGGTTTTACAGAAACAAAATGGTAGACGACACAAAGGTTTAGGTTCAACCCAAAACTGTAGTTTATTAAAACCAACAAAACACAGACAAAACCCTGTTGAGATTTGGCTGAAACTTATAATCACCCATCCGGCCAATCGTTACCGTTGTGGATTGTAGGCCTGGATCGGAGATGACCTGTCCCCGTCTCCTTTATCTGACTGCAGCTGCCTACACAGTGCAAACCCCTTGTAGAGTCAACTGAATACTTACAATCACCTGTCCGGCTGGTTGTGGTCGACATCGATTGCAGGCTGGGGGCTGGAGATGACCGTCTTCCCTTCCTCCTTACACCTGGCAGGTCCTGCAGTCAGAGCTAACTTCCGAGAGGGAGAGAGCTTCCGAGCGAAAAGCAGAGAGAGCTGTGGTGTGTTTCCTTCTTACAGCTCTTCTGTCATGCCTTTTTGAGTCTAGGCCTTCCCCCAACTCTTGTTTTCCAATACACACCTAGTAATCCAAACCACAGGATGTGTGCAGGGCTGAGGGATGGAAGACAATTCCTTATCTTGTCTCCCCCGCCCTGTGATACATATTTAACGTGATTTAGTCTTACTGCTGATGTGTTTTGCCCAAGGTTAAGTGTTTTCCAGGAAGCCCATTGTTTCAGCAAAACTGGCATCGTTGTCTTATCCATTGAATATCCATCGAATCCATTAAAACAGTCTCATTGTCCAAAGTTAAATCATCTGTTCACCGTTAAACTCAGAGATGTTCATTTTTCCCATCGAAACCAATCATGATTCAATGTCAATGTCCTTTTCAGAGTTAATCAAAGCTTTCATTGTCCAGTATCAATGTGTTCTCCAAGAACTGCAAACTTTAATGACTGGCACCTTTTCTGTGCCTTGAAGTTTAACCATTTCATGCCCTTATGCTGGGGCCAAACTGTTCCATGAAACTTACAGTGTGGTTAGCTCATGTGAGCTCTTACCACATTAATTATTACAGTATAAATTAGGGTTAGTGTTCATGATAGCTCCACACTTCACACAATTTAGCAAATTTATTCCTGTTTCCATGCTGCTATATATATTAACTGCATGGTTATGTTTATTTTTCTTGCTATAAAAACTAAAAGGCACTGCCAGAGCCAATCTAATCCTGTGGGGAGTTGCACTTTATTGAAAGGATCTCCTAGCTATATGTGGTTTTATTTATTAATCAAGAGGTTTAATTTAAAACTACTTTTTTTACCAGCCTATTAACTGGGTCTTTTTAAAATTAGATTCTTAACCTATCACTGCAATTCAACAGACTGTTATGTCGCTTTGCAGTAACCTGTTCTTTAGCAGCTTGAAGACTGCGATTTCCAACCACTTGTCACAAATCCTGGCAGATTTCATTTGCTGATCAGTGTGAAGATTAGAATCTGTGAAACGCCTGAGTAATATTCATTGCTTGTTTAGCCATTTCAAAGAGGTTGCGAGGAAAGAGACCAATGCACATACCATGTGGTGCTTTTCAATGAACCCAGCATGCCTCGTTTCCATGGAAACACCAGGAAATTTTGATCTAGTTTCAAGTTAGAGCTTGTTGGTCCTTACTTTTACAACAGGGCAGGTGATACAGTGCAAAAATAAAATATACATTTGAGATATGAATTACATACAGGATCAAAACTAAAATCAATCCAAAATGATCTGATGTAATTATATTCAAATAAATCCAAATTGTGACAAAAAAGAAAAAAAGCAAATGCTGGAAATCTGAAATAAAGACTGTTAAGTCTGTGTGTTCTAGTTGTAATTACTAACACAGACTACAAGATTAAAGTTCAACAGGTCTTTACTGGTTGGAGGTCAGGACTATACTAAATACAATATTACTGCACAGTGCTTATATACCGGTGGTCACCACCGGTATCTATATATATAAAGCAGCTCTTCTGTCTGTCCCCGATGTCTGTCTGTCTGTCCGCCCTGGTCTCTATGCGTTTGGAAGTTACAGAGCGTACCGACGCGCGCCGTCGCCTCAAAGAAAGCTTGCGATTCCGGACCGGTCATCGGCGTATTTACGTTTCGGCCCGGACAAAAATCCGCCCGCGGTATCCCAAAAACGTTCAGCGTTCCGCTCATTAGCATCTCATTAGCGACCGTGTGACGTCGAGGTCTTCCTACAGTTGAGTGTCGAGTGACTCGATGATTGACCAATCCTACGCTTGGGTGACCTGACCGGTCGACCAATCGGTGCGTGTGTGGGCGGGCCTTATCCTTCTAAACCGAGGTGAGTGGCCGCCATCTTGATTTTTCACAATTTTTTCCCCCACACTTTCTGTGTGTTAGGGAACTAAGGTAAATATTTGAATTATGTGTTAGGGAATTAATTAACAATTATTTCAGTTTTATATTGTGTTTAGCAACCCCCCCCCCCCCCCCCCGCTCCTCCTCACCCTCGCGCAGGGGGGACTCGGTGCTGGTCTCCAGGCCCGCTGCAGGCAGGCCTGAAGCTCCAAAAATTTCTCTATCTCTCTTCCCTCTCTCTCTCTCCTTCTCCTCTTCCCTCTCTGTCTCTCTCTACTTCCCCCTCTCAGGTTTGACGGTGTCGGGGCCCGAAGTGAGCCGCTCTAACGGCCGCCAGCCCGCGGGGTTTCCCTGCCTACTCCCCGCTCTAACGGCCGCCAGCCCGCGGGGTTTCCCTGCCTACTCCCCGCGGGCCGCCCGCCCGCGAGAGCCCGCTCTGGCTTTTTTTTTAAACGGCAACCACGCATGCGCACGGCCGTTGCGCTGCCGCCTTGACGCCGGCACGCATGCGCACGGCCCGTGACGCCAGCACACAGCCTCGTGAGCTCGCGGGGGGTGCGAGCCTCGGGAAATCGCGGGGGGCAGGGGGGGGGAAGAGAGCCTCGGAAATCGCGGGGGGGGGAAGAGAGCCTCGGGAAATCGCGGGGGGCGGGGGGAAGAGAGCCTCGGGAAAATCGCGGGGGGCGGGGGGAAGAGAGCCTCGGGAAATCGCGGGGGGGCGGGGAAGAGAGCCTCGGGAAATCGCGGGGGGCGGGAAGAGAGCCTCGGAAATCGCGGGGGGCGGGGGGGGAAGAGAGCCTCGGGAAATCGCGGGGGGGGAAGAGAGCCTCGGGAAATCGCGGGGGGGGAAGAGAGCCTCGGGAAATCGCGGGGGGCGGGGGGGGGGAAGAGAGCCTCGGGAAATCGCGGGGGGCGGGGGGGGGAGGGGAAGAGAGCCTCGGGAAATCGCGGGGGGCGGGGAAGAGAGCCTCGGGAAATCGCGGGGGGCGGGGGGGGGGGGAAGAGAGCCTCGGGAAATCGCGGGGGGCGGGGGGGGGGGGAGAAGAGAGCCTCGGGAAATCGCGGGGGGGGGAGGGGAAGAGAGCCTCGGGAAATCGCGGGGGGCGGGGAAGAGAGCCTCGGGAAATCGCGGGGGGCGGGGGGGGGAAGAGAGCCTCGGGAAATCGCGGGGGGCGGAGAGCCTCGGGAAATCGCGGGGGGCGGGGGAGAGCCTCGGGAAATCGCGGGGGGGGGGAAGAGAGCCTCGGGAAATCGCGGGGGCGGGGGGGGGAAGAGAGCCTCGGGAAATCGCGGGGGCGGGGGGGGAAGAGAGCCTCGGGAAATCGCGGGGGGGGGGGGAAGAGAGCCTCGGGAAATCGCGGGGGGCGGGGGGGGGGAAGAGAGCCTCGGGAAATCGCGGGGGGCGGGAAGAGAGCCTCGGGAAATCGCGGGGGGCGGGGGGGGGAAGAGAGCCTCGGGAAATCGCGGGGGGGGGAAGAGAGCCTCGGGAAATCGCGGGGGGCGGGGGGGGAAGAGAGCCTCGGGAAATCGCGGGGGGGGAAGAGAGCCTCGGGAAATCGCGGTGGGCGGGGGGGGGGAAGAGAGCCTCGGGAAATCGCGGGGGGCGGGAAGAGAGCCTCGGGAAATCGCGGGGGGCGGGGGGGGGGAAGAGAGCCTCGGGAAATCGCGGGGGGCGGGAAGAGAGCCCTCGGGAAATCGCGGGGGGCGGAAGAGAGCCTCGGGAAATCGCTGG